>NC_058376.1:9102500-10302500 GCF_018350175.1 Felis catus
TCATCAGTTGATGGATATTTAGGCTCTTTCCATCATTTGGCTATTGTTGAAAGTGCTGCTATCAACATTGGGGTACAAGTGCACCTATGCATCAGCACTCCTGTATCCCTTGGGCACATTCCTAGCAGTGCTATTGCTGGGTCATAGGGTAGGTCTATTGTTAATTTTTTGAGGAACCTCCACACTGTTTTCCTGAGAGGCTGCACCAGTTTGCGTTCCCACCAACAGTGCAAGAGGGTTCTCGTTTCTCCACATCCCCGCCAGCATCTATAGTCTCCTAATTTGTTCATTTTAGCCACTCTGACTAGTGTGAGGTGGTATCTGAGTGTGGTTTTGATTTGTATTTCCCTGATGAGGAGCAATGTTGAACATCTTTTCATGTGCCTGTTGGCCATCTGGATGTCTTCTTTAGAGAAGTGTCTATTCATGTTTTCTGCCCATTTCTTCACTGGCTTGTTTTTCGGGTGTGGAGTTTGGTGAGCTCTTTATAGATTTTGGATACTAGCCCTTTGTCTGATATGTCATTTGCAAATATCTTTTCCCATTCTGTCAGTTGCCTTTTAGTTTTGTTGATTGTTTCCTTGGCAGTGCAGAAGCTTTTTATCTTCACGAGGTCCCAATAGTTCATTTTTGCTTTTAATTCCCTTGCCTTTGGGGATGTATCAAGTAAGAAATTGCTGCGGCTGAGGTCAGAGAGGTTTTTTCCTGCTTTCTCCTCTAGGGTTTTGATGGTTTCCTGTCTCACATTCAGGTCCTTTATCCATTTTGAGTTTATTTTTGTGAATGGTGTGAGAAAGTGGTCTAGTTTCATCCTTCTGCATGTTGCTGTCCAGTTCTCCCAGCACCATTTATTAAAGAGACTGTCTTTTTTCTATTGGATATTTTTTCCTGCTTTGTTAAAGATGAATTGGCCATACTTTTGTGGGTCCAGTTCTGGGGTTTCTATTCTATTCCATTGGTCTATGTGTCTGTTTTTGTGCCAATACCATGCTGTCTTGATGATTACAGCTTTGTAGTTGAGGCTAAAGTCTGGGAGTGTGATGCCTCCCGCTTTGGTTTTCTTCTTCAACTTGACTTTGGCTATTTGGGGTCTTTTGTGGTCCCATACAAATTTTAGGATTGCTTGTTTTAGCTTCGAGAAGAATGCTGGTGCAATTTTGATTGGGATTGAATTGAATGTGTAGATAGCTTTGGTTAGTATTAACATTTTAACAATATTTATTCTTCCAATCCATGAGCATGGAATGTTTTTCCATTTCTTTGTATCTTCTTCAATTTCCTTCACAAGCTTTCTATAGTTTTCAGCATACAGATCTTTTACATCTTTGGTTAGGTTTATTCCTAGGTATTTTATGCTTCTTGGTGCAATTGTGAATGGGATCAGTTTCTTTATTTGTCTTTCTGTTGCTTCATTATTAGTGTATAAGAATGAGACTGATTTCTGTACATTGACTTTGTGTCCTTTTTTTATTATTATTAAAAAATATTGATGGCATGGTGCCTGGGTTAGAAGCTACCAGGAGCAGAGGGAGGGGCGATTGGAAGTTAATGCTTAATGGGTACTGCGTTTCTGTTTGGGGCGATACCAATCTAGAGATGGATGGTGGCAACGCGTGCACAGTGTAATGAATGTAATTAATGCCACTGAATTGTACAATTAAAGATGATTACAGTGGTAAACTTTATGTTCTATGTATGTTACCTCAATTAAAAAAAAAAAAGGAAAATCCAGTCCCTACTTTCCATGAACTCACAGACTGGTGGTCGTGGTGGGGGTGCTGGACAGATGGGGCAGGGGGAGGGGAAGCTTGGTGGAAATGCTCCTCGGTGGTGAGCTTGGTGGCAACATCCACCCCAGAAGAGTGATGGAAGAGGCGGGCTCCCAGCCGACGCTGGAGACCATGCTGGTGTGATGGCGGGAGTCCTGGGTCAGGGGCAAGGGTCAGCTCGAGGAGAAACTGAGATGATTCTTTTTTCCCCTTTAATTGAAGTAGAGTTGACACATACACCTGAAACTGGTACAGTACAGTGATTCAACAAGTCTGTACATTACACAGCGCCCATCACAGTAAGCGAAGCTACCATCTGTCACCCTACAGTTGTCATTAAACTGATGATGAGTGATGTTGCACATCTTTTCGTGTGTCCGTTGGCATCTGTGTGTCTTCTTTAGAAACACGTCTATTCAGAGGCGCCTGGGTGGCTCAGTCTGTTAAGTTTCTGACTTCCGCTAGGTCGTGATCTCACAGTTCGTGAGTTCAAGCCCCGCGCCGGGCTCTGTGTTGACAACTCAGAGCCTGGAGCCCTCTTCAGATTCTGTATCTCCCTCTCTCTCTGCCCCTCCCCCACTAACACTCTTTCTCTCTCTCAAAAATAAACATTAAAAAAATTTTTTTAAATGTCTATTCAGGTTCTCTGCCCATTTTTAAAGTTGGATTATTAATATCTTTGGTGTTGAGTTGTATAAATTATACATTTTGAATGCTAACCTCTTACCAAATCTATCATTTGCACATATCTTCTCCCATTCAGGTGGTTGCTTTTTCATTTCGTTAATGGTTTCCTTCACTGCACAAATGCTTTTTATTTTGATGAAGTCCCACAGTTTGTTTTTGTCTTTGTTTCCCTTGCCTCAGGAGACATACCTAGAAGAATGTTGTTAAGGCCAATGTCAAATTACTGCCTGTGCTCCCTTGTAGGATTTTTATGGCGTCAGGTCTCACATTTAGGTCCTAAATACACTTTGAGTTTATTTTCATGTATGGCGTAAAAACGCGGTCCATTTTCATTCTTTTGCGTGTTGCTGCCCAGTTTTCCCAGCGCCATTTGTTGAAGAGATGGTCTTTTTCCCATTGCATATTCTTGACTCCTTTGTCAAAGAACAACTGACCGTATGATTGTAGGTTTATTTCTGGGCTCTCTGTTCCATTGATCGGAGTGTCTGTTTTTGTACCAGTGCCATACTGTCTTGATGACTACAGCTTTGTAACATAGCGTGAAGTCCAGAATCACGATGCCTACATCTTTGCTTAGCTTTTTCAGGATTGCTTTGGCTATTTGGGTTCTTTTGTGGTTCCATACATATTTTAGGACTGTTTGTTCTAGTTCTGTGAAAAATGCTACTGGCATTTTGATAGTGATTGTGTTTTAATCTGCAGATTGCTTCGGATAGTATGGACATTTTAACAATATTTTCTCTTCCAGTCCATGAGCATGGGGTGTCTTTTTATTTGTGTCACCTTCCATGTCTGTCTTCAGTGTTTTATAGTTCTCAGAATACAGGTCTTTCACCTCCTTGGTTGGGTTTATTCCTAAGCATTTTATTATTTTTGGTGCAATTGTAAATGAGTTTGTTTTCTTAATTTCTCTTTCTGCTGTTTCATTATTAGTATAGAAAATGCACCAGATCTCTGTATATTGATTTTGCATCCTGTGACCTTACTGAATTCATTAGTCGGTTCTAGTAGTCTTTTTCATGGAATCTTGAGGGTTTTCTATATATAGTATCAGGTCATCTGCAAATAGTGAACATTTTACTTATTCCTTGCCAACCTGGATGCCTTTTATTTCTTCCTGTCTAATCGCTGTGGCTAGAGCATCCAGTACTTATGTTGAATAAAAGTGGTGAGGCTGGACATCCTTCTCTTGTGCCTGACCTTAGGGGGAAAGCTCGCTGTTTTTGACCATTGAGAATGCTGTTGGCTATGGATTTTTTTTTCTTTTTTAAAAAAATTTATTTAAATCCAAGTTAGTTAACATATAGTGTAATAATGATTTCAGGAGTAGAATTCAGTGATCCATCACTTACATACAACACCCAGTGGTCATTTCAATAAGTGCCCTCTCTAGTGTCCATCACCCATTTAGCCCATTCCCCTGCCCACCTCCCCGCCAGCAACCCTCAGTTCTCTGTATTTAAGAGTCTCTTATGGTTTGCCTCCCTCTCTGTTTTTATCTTATTTTTCCTTCCCTTCCCCTATGTTCATTTGTCATGTTTTCCAACGTTTATTTATTTTTGGGATAGAGAGAGACAGAGCATGAACGGGGGAGGGGCAGAGAGAGAGGGAGACACAGAATCGGAAACAGGCTCCAGGCTCCGAGCCATCAGCCCAGAGCCTGACACGGGGCTCGAACTCCCGGACCGCGAGATCGTGACCTGGCTGAAGTCGGACGCTTAACCGACTGTGCCACCCAGGCGCCCCTGTCATGTTTTCCAAATTCCACATATGAGTGAAATCATATGATATACGTCTTTCTCTAACTTATTTTGTTTAGCATAATACACTCTGGTTCCATCCATGTTGTTGCAAATGGCAAAATTTCATTCTTTTTGATCACTGAGTAATATTCCATTACACACACACACACACACACACACACACACACACACACACACACACCACATCTTCTTTATCCATTCATCAGTCAGTGGACATTTGGGATCTTTCCATAATTTGGCTATTGTTGATAGTACTGCTATAAACATTGGGGTGCACATGCCCTTTCAAATCAACATTTTGGTATCGTTTGGATAAATACCTAGTAGTGCAATTACTATTTTTAATTTTTTGAGGAACCTCCATACTGCTTTCCAGAGTGGCTGCACCAGTGTGCATTCCCACAGGCAGTGCAAAAGGGTTCCCCTTTCTTTGCATCCTCACCAACATCTGTTGTTTCCAGAATTGTTAATTTTATCCGTTCTGACAGGTGTGAGGTGGATCTCACTGTGGTTTTGATTTGTATTTCCCTGATGAGTGATGTTGAGCATGTTTTCATGTGTCTGTTAGCCATCTGGATGTCTTCTTTGTAAAAGTGTCTGTTCATGTCTTCTGCCCATTTCTTCACTGGATTGTTTTTTGGGTGTTGAGTTTGATAAGTTCTTTACGGATTTTGGCCTCTGGATTTTTGATATAAGGCTTTTATTACATTGAAGTATGTTCCCTCTAAACCTACTTTGTAGAGGATTTTTATCATGAATGGATGTTGTACTTTGTCAAATGCTTTTTCTGCATCTATTGAAATAATCATGGTTTTTATCCTTTCTCTTATTGATGTGAGGTATCATGGTGATTGATTATGAATACTGAACCACCCTTGCATCCTGGGAATAAATTCCACTTTATTGCGATGCATGATTTTTTTCAATGTATTGTGGGATTCAGTTTGGTAATATTTTGTTGATTTTTGCATCTATGTTCATAAGAGATATTGGCCTATAGTTCCCGTGTGTGTGTGTGTGTGTGTGTGTGTGTGTGTGTGTGTTGTGTGTGTGTGTGTGTTGTGTGTGTGTGTGTGTGTGTGTGTGTGTGTGTGTGTGTGTGTGTGGTGTCTTTATCTGATTTTGGTATCAGGGTGATACTGGCCTCACAGAATGAATTTGGAAATTTTTCTTCTTTCTTTCTTTCTTTCTTTCTTTCTTTCTTTCTTTCTTTCTTTCTTTCTTTCTTTCTTTCTTTCTTTTTGGAATAGTTAACTTTTCTGTAAATGGTTGATGGAATTTGTCTGTGAAGATGTCTGGTCCTGGACTTTGTTTGTTGGGAGTTTTTTGATGACTGATTTAACTTCATTGCTGGTAATTTGGTCTATTCGCATTTTCTTTTTCTTCCTGTTTCAGTTTTTGTAGGTTATATGTTTCTAGGAATTTACCCATTTATTTTAGTGTGTCCAATTTGTTGGTATCCAACACCATTTATTGAAGAGACTCTCCCCCATTGTATATTTTTGCCTCAATTGTCATAGATCTTATTAATATGGCTAACACACATTGTTGCATTAGTTTCAGGTATACAGCATAGTGATTCCACAAGTGTATACAGTTTGCTACATTCACCAGACGTGTAGCTACCATCAATCTCCATATAGTATTTTTTACTATATCCCTCATGCTGTGACTTTTATCCCTGTAACTTACTCATTCCATAACTAGAAGCCTGTATCTCCCACTCCTGTTCACCCATTTTGCCCAATCCCTTTCCTCTAGCATCCATCAGTTTGTTCTCTGTTCAGATTTATAGATCTGATTCTGCTTTCTGTTTGTTTATTCATTTGTGGGGTTTTTTGTTGATTCCGTACATGAGTGAAATCATATGATATTTGTCATTCTCAGTCTGACTTATTTCACTTAGTATAATAGTCTCTAAGTCCACCCAAGTTGTCTAAAATAGCACACTGTCATCCTTTTATGGCTGTGTAATATTCTATTGTATATATATACCACATCTTCCTCGTCCATTCATCTATTGATGGACACTCAGGTTTCTTCCCTCCTTTGTCATAGATTTATTGACCATGTAAGCATGGGTTTATTTCTGGGTTTTCTATTCTGTTCTGTTGATCTATGTGTCTATTTTTGTGCCACTACCATACTACTTTGATTACTACAGTTTTGTAGTGTATCTTGAAATCTGAGATTGTGTTATCTCCATCTTTTTTCTCAAGATTGTGTTGACTACTTTGGGTCTTTTGTGATCCCATACAATTTTTTGTCCTAGTTCTGTGAAAAATGCTATTGGTATTTAGATAAAAATTGCAGTGTGTCTAGATTGCTTTGGGTAATATGGATATTTTAACAATATGAATTCTTCCACTCCATGAGTATGGTATAGCTTTCAATTTGTTTATGTCACCTTCAGTTTCTTTCAACAATTTTATGGTCTTCAAAGCACAAGTCTTTCACCTCTTTGGCTAAGTTTATTCCTAAGTATTTTATTCTTTTTGATACAATTATAAATGAATTGCTTTCTTAATTCCTCTTTCTGCTATTTTGTTATTAGTGTATAGAAATGCTACTGATTTCTGAGTATTAATTTTGTATAATACATCTTTACTGAATTCTTCTAATAATTTTTTGATGGAGTTGTTAGGGTTTTTTATATATATTATGTCATCTGTAAAAAAGTGACAGTCTAACTTTTTCTTACCAATTTGGTTGGCTTTTATTTCTTTTTCTTGTCTGATTGCTGTGGCTAGGACTTCCAGTACTGTATTGAATAAATGTGGTGGCAGTCAATATTCTTGGCACGTTCCTGATCTTAGAGAAAAAGCTCTCAGTTTTCCACCATTGAGTGATGTTAGCTGTAGGTTTGTCATTTATAGCCTTTATTTTGTTGAGGTATGTTCCCTCTAACCTTATTTTATTGAAAGTTTTTATTATGAACAGATGTTGAATCTTATCAAATGCTTTTTCTGCATCTATTCAGATGATCATATGATTTTATCCTTTGTTTTGTTAGTGTGGTGTATGACATAGATTTGGCAAATATTAAACCATCCTTGTATGCCGGGAATAAATCCCACTTGATTGTGGTGAATGATCCTTTTAATGTGTTGTTGAACATAGTTTGATATTTCCTTGAGGATTTTTGCATCTGTATTCATGAGGGATATTGACTGTAGTTTTGCAGGGCTAGGGGAGGGGGCATTGTTTTGTTTTGTTGGTAGTGTCTTTGTCTGGTTTTGGTTTCCAGGTAATACTGTCCTTGTAGAATACATTTGGAAGCTTCCTTCCTCTTCTATATTTTGGAATAGTTTGAGAAGAATAAGTGTTAACTCTTCTTTGAATATTTAGTGGAATTCACCAATGTGAATCCATCTGGTCCTAGACTTTTGTTTGTTGAGTTTTTAAATTAATTATTCAATTTTTTTACTAGTAATTTGTCTGTTTGGATTTGCTCTTTCTTTCTGATTCAGTCTTGGAAGATCATACATTTCTAAGAATTTATTCATTTCTTCTAGAATGTCCAATTTGTTGGCAAAAAATTTTCATAGCAGTCTGTTATAATCCTTTGTATTTCTGTTGTGTTGATTGTTACTTTTCCTCTTTCATTTCTCATTTTATTTATTTGGGTCCTCTTTTTCTTGGTGAGTCTATCTAAAGGTTTATCATTTTTATCTTGTGAATGAACCAGCTTTTGGTGTTATTAATCTATTGGTTTTTTAGTCTCTGTTTCATTTATGTCTGTTCTGATATTTATTATTTCCTTCTTTCTACAACCCTGAGATTTGTTTCTTCTTCTTTGTCTAGTTCCTTGAGGTGTAAGACTAGACTAGTTGAGCTTCTTATTTCTTGAGGTAGACCTATACCACCATAAATTTCCTCTTCAAATTACTTTTGTTGCATCTCAAAGATTTTGGACCGTTTGTCTTCATTTTCATCTCCTCTTTGATGTCTTTGTTGACCCATTGGTTATTTAGCCATTTGTTATTGGCCTTCACACATTTGTGTTTTTCAGTTTTTTCTTGTAATTTATTTCTAGTTACATATGGCTGTGGTTGGAAAAAATGCATGATATGATTTTAGTCTTATTCAATTTATTGAGATTTGTTTTGTGGCCATATGTGATCTATCCTGGAAAATGTTCCACAACCAATTGAAAAGAATGTGTATTCTGTTGGTTTGGGATGGAATGTTCTGTTAAGTCCACCTGGTCTGATGTGTCATTCAAGAACACTACTTCCTTATTGATTTTCTGTCCGAATGATCTACCCACTGATGTAAGTGGGATGTTAAAGTCCCCTATTATTGATGTATTACTATCGTTTTCTCCCTTTATGTCTGTTAATATCTGCTTTATGTATTCAGGTGCTCCTATGTTGGGTGCATAGATATTTACAGTTGGTATATCCTCTTGATGGATTAATTCCTTTATCATTACATAATGCCCTTTTTTGCCTCTTGTTACAGTCTTTGTTTTAAAGTCTAATTAGTCTACTATAGGTATTGCTACCCCAGCTTCTTTTTTTCACTTCCATTTGAAGGCAGAATTTTTTTCTATCCCTCCACTTTCCCTCCACTTTCCCTCCACTTTCCCTCCACTTTCCCTCCACTTTCCCTCCACTGTATGTATCAGTAAACCTTAAGTTGAGTCCCTTGCAGGCTGCTGCATGGTCTTATTTTTTTTTTTTAATCAATTCTGCTATCTTTTTTTGGAGCATTTAAACCATTATATATAAAGTAATTATTGATATGTATGTACTTATTGACACTTTGTTCTTTGTTTTCTGTTTTTTCTTGTAGTTCTTCTTATTCCTTTCTTCTCTTGTTCTCTTTTCTTATGATTGAAGACTTCCTATAAGGTTATGCTTGGCTTTTTTTCTCTTTATTTTTTGTGTATTTGTTATAGGTTTTTGATTTCTAGTTACCATGAGGTGTATATGTAATATCCTAAATATGTAGCAGTCTATATTAAGTTGATGGTCACTTAAGTTTAAACACATTCTAAAAAAAAATTTTTTTTACACCCGCTTCCACATTTCATATACATGTCATATTTTACACATTTTTATTCATAATTTCCTTCTAATTATGGCTTTTTTTCTCACTTAAAGAAGTCCATTTAACATTTCTTGTAATGTCAGTGGAGTGGTGATGAACTCTCTTAATTTTTGTTTGGGAAGTTTTTGTTGTTGTGGTTGTTGTGGCTGTTGTTGGGTTTTTTTTGGTGATTCTCTTGGGTAGTTCTTTAAGGTTCCTTAAGGTTACCAAACCCCAAATGCAAGGCTTTTTGTTTTATTTTTGTTTTGTTTGTTTTTATTAAGCTCCAAAGATACAATAGCTGTAAGAGTCATTGAATTAGCATATTTTTTTCACCTATTTCACCCATTGCTGCACCCACCTCCCCTCTGGTAACCATCAATTTGTTCTGTATAATTGTTTGTTTCTTGGCCTCTCTCTCTCCTTTTCCTTTGTTCACTTGTTTTGTTTCTTAAATTCCACATAAGAGTGAAGTCATATTGTATTTGTCTTTCTCTGACTTATTTCACTTAGCATAATACTTTTTAGCTCCATCCATGTTGCAAATGGAAAGATTGTCCGAATAATATTCTGTGTATGTATACATATATATACATACATACACCACTATTTCTTTATCCATTTATCTGTTGATGGACACTTGGGCTGCTTCCATAGTTTGACTATTATAAATAATGCTGCAATAAACATAGGGGTGTATGTATCCCTTCAAATTAGTGTTTTTGTATTTTTTGGATAAATATGCAGTAGTATATTGAATCGTACAGTAGTTCTTTTTTTAATTCTTTGAGGAAGCTCCCTACTCTTTTTCATGGTAGTTGGACCAGTTCGTGTTCCCACCAACAACGCATGAGGGTTTCTTTTTCTCTATATCCTCGCCAACACTCGTTGCTTCTTGGTTTAGCCTAACCATTCTCACAGGTGCGAGGTGATATCTCATTGTGGTTTTGATTTGTATTTCCTTGATAATGACTGATGTTGAGCATCTCTTCATGTGTCTTTTGGCCATCTGTATGTCTTCTTTGAAGAAATGTCTGTTTAGGTCTTCTGTCATTTTTAATTGGATTATTTGCTTTCTGGTGTTGAGTTGTATACGTTTTTTATATATTTTGGGTACTAACTCTTTATTGAAAATGTAATTTGCAAATATCTTCTCCCATTCAGTAGGTTGCCTTTTAGTTTTGTTGACTGTGTCCTTTGCCGTGCAGAAACTTTTTATTTTGATGTAGCCCCAATAGTTTTTATTTCCCTTGCCTCGGGAGACCTATCTAGAAAATGTTGCTATAACTGATATCAGAGAAACTACTACCTGTGCTCTCTTCTAGGAGTTCTATGGTCTCTGGCCTCACATTTAGGTCTTTAATCCATTCTGAGTTTATTTTTTTATAGAGTGTTAGAAAGTGGTCCGATTTCATTCTTTTCTTGTAGCTCTCCAGTTTTCCCAGGACCATTTATTGAAGAGACTGTCTTTTCCCCATTGTATATTCATGTCTCCTTTGTCATAGGTTAATTGACCACATAAGAATAGGTTTATTTCTGGGCTCTGTTCTATTGATCTATGTGTCTGTTTTTGTACCAGTACCATACTGCTTTGATTAGTACAGCTTTGTAATATATCTTGAAATCTGAAATTATGATACTTCCAGGTTTATTCTTCTTTCTGTGGATTGTCTATTTGGGATCTTCTGTGGTTCCATACAAATTTTAGTACTATTTGTTCTAGTTTTGAGAAAAATGCTGTTAGTATTTTGATAGGGATTGCAAGGAATTTGTAGATTGCTTATGGTAGAATGGACATTTTAACAGTATTTGTTCTTCCAACCCACGAGCATAGAATGTCTTCCCATTTCTTTGTATAGTCTTGAATTTCTTTCCTCAGGGTTTTATAGTGTTCAAAGTATAGGTTTTTCACTTCTTTGGTTAATTTCATTCCTAGATATCTTATTGTTTTTGGTGTAATTGTAAATGGGATTTTTTTTTCTTAATTTCACTTTCTGTTGCTTCATTATTGGTGTATAGGAATGCAATAGGTTTCCATACATTGATTTTTGTATCCTGTGACTTTACATTTATCAGTTCAAGTAGTTTTTTTGGTGGAGTCTTAGGGTTTTCTATATATAGTATGCCATCCCAAATAGAGTTTTACTTCTTCCTTTCCAATTTGGGTGCCTCTTCTTTCTTTTTGTTGTTTAACTGCTGTGGCTAGAGCATCCAGTACTATGTTGAATAAAAGTGGTGAAAGTGGGGGTACCTGGGTGGCTTAGTCAGTTAGGTGACCAACTTTTTATTTCGGCTCAAGTCATGATTTCACGGTTTGTGAATTCAAGCCCTGCATCAGGCTCTGCACTCACAGCACGGAGCCTGCTTTGGATTCTCTGTCTCCCTCTCTCCCTCTCTCCCTCTCTCCCTCTCTCCCTCTCTCCCTCTCTCCCTCTCTCCCTCTCTCCCTCTCTCCCTCTCCCCCTCTCCCCCTCTCCCCCTCTCCCCCTCTCCCCCCACTCCCCGTCCCCCTCCCCCTCCCTTTCTCCCTCTTCCTCTCTCTCTCTCTCTCTCTCTCTCTCACACACACACACACACACACACACACACACACACACAAATAAACATTAAAAAAATTTTTTTTTAAGTGGTGAGAGCAGACATCTTTATCTTGTTCCAGATCTTGGGGAAAAGCTCTCAATTTTTCACTATTTGAGTATGATGTTGACTACGGGTTTTTCATAGAAGGCTTTTATTATGTTGAGGTATATTCCTTCTAGATCTACTTTGTAGAGGGTTTTATCATGAATGGATGTTTATACTTTGTCAAATGCTTTTTCTGTATCTATTGGAATAATCATATGATTTTTATCCTTTCTTTTATTGGTGTGGCATATCACAGTGATTGTTTTGTTAATATTGAACCACCCTTGCATCCTGGGAATAAATCCCACTTGATCATGGTATATAATTTTTTAATGTATTGTTGGTTTCAGTTGCTAATATTTTATTGAGGATTTTTTTGCATCTATATTCATGAGAGATATTGGCCTGTAGTTCTCCTTTGTGTGTGTGTGTGTGTGTGTGTGTGTGTGTGTGTGTGTGGTATCTTGATCTGGTTTTGGTATCAGGGTGATACTGGCCTCACAGAATGAATTTGGAAGTTTTCTTATATTTTTGGAATAGTTTAAGAAGAATGTATATTAACTCTTCTTTAAATATTTGATAGAATTTGTGAAGCAATCTGGTCCTGGACTTTTGTTGGGAATTTTGGGGGTTTTTGTTTTGTTTTGTTTTGTTTTGTTTTGTTTTAAGTAATCTCTGTGCCCAGTGTGGGGCTTGAACTTCTGAGAGTAAGAGACACATGCTCTACCAACTGAGCCAGTCTGGTGCCCTCTTTGTTGGTAGTTTTTTGACAACTGATTCAATCTTATTGCTGGTAATTGGTCTGTTCAAATTTTCTATTTCCTCCTGCTTTAGTTTTGGAAGATGATATAGTTCCAGGAACGTATCCATTTCTTCTAAGTTGTCGAATTTGTTGGCATATAGGTTTTCATAATATTCTTTCACAGTTTGTATTTCTGTGGTGTTGGTGGTTCTTTTTCCTCCTTCATTGGTGATTTTGTTTATTTTGGTCCTTTGTTATTTATTGTTTGTTATTATATACTTTATTATTTATTTATTTATTTTTTATCAATTTTATTTTTAAGTAATCTCTACACCCAGTGTGGGGCTTGAACTCACAACCCTGGAATCAAGAGTCGCGTGCTCTGTTGACTGAGCCAGCCAGGCACCTCTTGTTCTTTCGTTTTTAGCATATTCCTCTGTCTCCTCATTTTGTTTGGCTTTCTGTGTTTGTTTCTGTGAATTGGGTGGGACTGCTACTTTTCTTAACCTTAAGGGATGGTCTTGTGTGTGGTTATTCCCTGTGTAGAGCACTTGTGCCTGGTGACTTTGGCCGGTTGGCTAGAGCTGTGGCTTGCATGGGCTGGGGTTGGGGCACCCCTTGCTGGGGCTGCCCTGGTGGGGTGGCCCAGCTGAAATACGCTTGAGCCAGGGTGGCCCGATGGCTCTGCACAGAAGGCACCCTGGTAGGGCAGCTGAAGTGCAACCCAAGGGGTCACAGGCTCTCTGCATAGAAGGCACCCTGGTGGGGTGGCTGAAGCTATGTGGGGCACAGACCAGGGTGGGGTCCAAGGGTACTCAGTGCAGGGATCCTGGTGTGGTGGCTGCAGCCAAAGTAGGCATGAGCTAGGAGGCACTGGGTGCTCTGTGCCAGGGGTGCCCTAGCAAGCCATCTGGAGCCAAAGCAGTGTGGCCCTAGAGTGTTCCGGGGTACTTTGCCTATGTCACTTTGGCATAGTGGCCAGAACTGTAGTGAATGATCTGGGGTGTCCCAGGTTGTAACACATGGGGACCACCTTGGTGGGATGGCTAAGGCCGATGTGCTGGGGGCCCAAGGTTTACAGAGGTGGTAGGCTGGCTAGGACTCCCATCCATGCTATTAAGTTGGAGAGGGAACATAAACCATGGTGCTCACCAGCCCCTCTGACCCAGAGAGAGTTCCAGCAGCTCCCTTGCCATTTGGCAGGGTTCTAGGGCTGGTTCCTCTGTATCCTAGTTGCCCCTTTTAACTGCAGTGTATTTTTTCTGTGCATGAGGGCAGACGAATCTGCTCAGGATGTCTCTGTACTATGCCTCCCCCACTGCAGTTCACAGATGGGGCTGCGGGGGGGTGGGTTCCCTGCATTACTGTGTCTCTATGTCTCTTGCAGTTCTCCATGTGGTCTCTCTGTCTCTTGTGCAGAAACTGTTCAATCAGTCCCAGTCCTTCTTCAGAGGAATTGCTGTATCTCTAGGTATAGACTCGGTGCGTCCACAGAGGAGGTGAGTTCAGGGTTTTCCTGCATCACCGTCTCGGACCAGAATTCCCCAGATGGGTCTTGTCACACTGTGTCTTTTAACTGGAGCATTTAGACCATTTACACTTAATTATTGAGAAGCATGTCCTTATTATCATTTTGCTAATTGTTTTCTGGTTGTCTTTGTATTTTTTCTCTTTTTCTCTTCTCTTGCTCTCTTTCTTTGTGATTAATGACGTTAGCATTATGCTTAGATTCTTTTCTTTCTTTCGTATGCCTTTTATAGGTTTTGATTTGTGGTTGCCGTGAAGTTCGTATGTAACATCCCAAGTAGCAGTCTGTAGTAAGTCGGTGGTCCTTAAGTTCCAACACATTTTAAAAGCACCACATTTTCTTCCCCCTCTACATGTTTTACGTATATGATGTCGTATTTTACATCTTGTTATTTTGTGGATCCCCTAACACGTAATTGGCTTTACTACTTTGCTTTTAACCATCATACTAGCTTTACAACTGATTGACCTACTAACTTTACTATGTTTGCTTTCTTTAAAAAAATTTTTTTTAATGTTTGATTTATTTTTGAGACAGAGCGAGACAGAGCGTGAGCAGGGGAGGGGCAGAGAGAGAGAGCGAGACACAGAATCCGAAGCAGGCTCCAGGCTCTGAGCTGTCGGCACAGAGCCCGACGCGGGGCTCGAACCCACAAACCACGAGATCATGACCTGGGCCAAAGTCGGACGCTTAACCGACTGAGCCACCCAGGCGCCCCACTACATGTTTGCTTTTCACCTGTGAAATTTCTTCCTTTTATAATTTTCTTCTAGCTGTGGCCTTTTCTTTTCCATTTAAAGGAGTCCCTTTAACATTTCATGTATGGTCAGTTTAGTGGTGATGAACTCCTTTAAATTTTTGTTTGGGGAACTTTTTCTCTCTCCTTCAATTCTGAATGATAATCTTGCCAGGCAGAGTATTCTTGGTTGTTGATTTTTTCCTTTCCGCAAAAACTTTATAGGCCAGAGGGAGCAGGATAATATATTCAAAGTTTTTGCTGAAAACTGAACTTCTAGCCTTATGGGGGCTTCCCTATTTGTAACCAGCTACTTTTTTCTTGCTGCTTTTAAGATTCTCTCCTTATCTTGAACCTTTGACATTTTATTTTTTTTAATGGTTCATTTTTTGAAAGAGCTTGAGTGGGGGAGAGGCAGAGAGAGAGGGAGACAGAGGATCTGAAGTAGGCTCCAGGCTCTGAGCTGTCAGCACAGAGCCTGACATGGGGCTTGAACCCACAAACCATGAGATCATGACCTAAGCTAAAGTTGGATGCTCAACGGACTGAGCCACCCAGGTGCCCCTAATCTTTGACATTTTAATTATTATGTATCTTGATATTGACCTCCTTAGGTTCTTGTCTGAGGCTATCTGTACTTCCTGGATCTGGATGTCTGTTTTCTTCCCCAAATTAGGGAAATTTTCAGCTATTAATTCTTCAAATAAGTTTTCTGCTCCCTACCTCCCCCGCCCCCCCCCCCATCCTGGATCCCTATAGTGTGAATGTTAGTGTGCTTGATGTACTAGAGGTCCCTTTAAACTATGCTCAGTCTTTTTTTTTTTTTAAGTTTGTTTATTTTTGAGAGAGAGACAGAGCACAAGCAGTAGAGGGGCAGAGAGAGAGAGGGAGACATAGAATCCGAAGCAGGCTCCAGGCTCTGAGCTGTCAGCACAGAGCCCGAGGTGGGGCTTGAACCCACAACCCACGAGATCATGACCTGAGCCAAAGTCAGACTCTTAACCGACTGAGCCACCCAGTGCCCCCACCTATGCTCAGTTTTTAAATTTAAAATTCTTTTTCTTTTTTGCTGTTCAGCTTGGGTGTTTTCTATTACTCTGTGTTCCAGATCACTGACCCATTCTTCTGCATTCTCTAATCTACTACTGATTTCTTGTATTTTTTCATTTATTATATTCTTAAACCCTGATGCTTCTTTTTCATATTTTCCATCTGTTTTTTGAAGTTCTCACTGGGTTCTTCCCCTCCTCTCTCGAGTCCAGTGAGCATCTTTACGACCGTTACTTTGAACTCTTTATCAAGTACATTGCTTATCTCTATTTCATTTGGTTCATCTTCTGGAGTTTTGCCTTATTTCCTTTGGGGCATTTTCCTCTGTCTCCTCATTTTGTTTGACTTTCTGTGTTTGTTTCCATGAATCGGGCAAAATAACTACCCCTTCCAGTCTTGAAGGAGTGGCCTTGTATAGAAATAGTCCCTGTGTAGACTGCATGTGCCCGCTGGCTTTGCCTGGCTGTCTACATGAGCCGGGAGTCCTGGGGCACTCCACGCTGGGGCCACTGTGGTGACATGGCTGAAACTGAAGCAGGTGTGGGCCAGAGTGTCCCCAGGTGCTCTGTACAGGGGGCACCCTGGCGGGATGGCTGGAGCTGAAGTAGGCACTGGGGGGTGGTGTTCCAGAGTGTACCATGCTGGGGCTGCACTGGTGGGATGGCTAGAGCTCAGGCAGGTACAGGTCGGTTTGGGGGGGCGGGCGCGGCTAGGGGATTAGCTGGAGCTGGTGTGGACCGGGGGCCTGGGTCTCACTGAAGCAACAGGCTGACTAAGGCACCCAGACCCTGCTGCTGTCTGTGCTATGGAGGTGGAGGGGGAATGTAAACAGTGGCATTTATAAGCCCCTCTGACTCGGAGTTCCAGCAGTCCCCCACTTGGTGGACACCCTAGAGTTAGTGAATGGGTTTCCTTCCCTTCTAGTCTCATTGCCCCTTAAGCTGCCACTATTTTTTGCTGTGTCTCAGGGCGGGCGAATCTGCAGGCAGGTCCTTTAGGGGTCCCTCCCCACTGTGGCTTTCAGAGTAGAGGCTGGGGTTCCCATTGTTCCCGTTCTCCGTCTCTCCTGCCGTTCTGTGTGGTCCCTCTGTCCTCCGTTGTGCAGAAGCTGTTCAGTCAGCCCTCAGTTTTTCTTCAGGAGGAATTGCCCTATAGGTAGGTGTGGATTCAGTGTGTCTATGGGAGGAGGTGAGTTCAGGGTCTTCCTGTGTCGCCATCTTGGATACTCCCTAAGTCTTAGACTTTCTCTCAGTGGTTCCAAATTTAAAAGCAAAACACTGACACTCGCCGTACTTCTGTATAGTGCCTACTATACAGAAAGCTCTGCAGTGTCTCATTCCACCCTCACAGACCTGAGGAGATAGGAGCTACCCGTGCTCTTACCTTTCCCAAGAGAAGTCTAAGGCACAGGGAGGCCACGTAATATTTCCAAGGCCACAGCTGCTCAGTGGTGGGGCCATGACTCCAGTCCAGCTCTCTGGGCCCAGGGCTGCCCCTTTCTGACGATGGAAGCCCAGAAGGTCCATCACAGCAGCTGGGAGTGGGGTCTTTGGCCAAACCAGGCAGGAGAGTGGCGAGCTCAGTCTTCCCCTTGACATCCACTGCATTCAATGCCTTCCCCGGAACATTCTGGGCTCCACAGGGCTCACCCCAGGTCCTCCACTGGGACACTGCACAAGTTGTAAGTTCTGATGGAGACCTGTGAAAAAGGGCCAATCCTAACTCCTCCAGCATCACAGAGCTGAGCCCTGAAGACAGACCAAAAGGGAATGTCCGGGGAAACCAACAGTGTTTGGGAACCACTCAACCAAGGCTCTGTTTTCGGTGAGCTCATTTAGTTAAGTAAGACAGGACAACCCCACATTGCATCAGAAAATAAAACCGGTTGCACAGTTCCCCACCCTGCTGAGAAGAGAAACACGAGAAACCAACCAGAAGACAAAGGCGAATGCCACGTGGTGACGAGGACACGTGAGAGCACCCACCCTGCCAAGCCCTCACTCAGCTTCCCGTAGGACGCTCAGCTCGGTCTTGCATTTTGCACGGGCCTCTGGATGCCTAGATCATGTTTCTTGCAGCTGCTTCATCGGCCAGGGAACAGGAGCTCTCAAGGCGCAGTGCTGCCCTTGAAATAAGGATAGCCAGTGACTCACAGCTGGAGCCGGTACCAGACAGACTCGGCTTTGTCGCGCGGGCCCGGCTGCTCTACGAAGCCAAAGCCGTCTTCACCTCTGCTGCCGGAGCGGCTTCTCCCTCCCAACAGGGGCAGTCGGGGGAGGGGGTGGCAACTTACAGGGTAGGAGGTCCCGCCGTTCACGAAGTGTGTGTAGCCTGGAAAAGAAGGCCCCAAAGGGGGAGGCGGACATTTTGAAATCACCTGAAACTCTGGAAAGAGGGAACGGGCTGCTCTGTGGCTCACGGAACGGAACCCGAGCTGGGTTCGAGGCCGTAGATGGGAGAATGATCTACCTTGGCTGAGTGGAAGTGGAGCAGGCTTCCTCACAAAGGGGTGAGCTCTCCATCACTGGAAGGGTTCCAGGGGAGGCTGAGACGAAGCAGCGATCCGGGATATCCCTGCTTTAGGAAGAGGGTGGATTATATAAGCAGAACTGGGAGGGGGGTTGGGGCGGCGGGAGGGAAAGAGCCTGGATCTGGTGCTTTGTTTTCCCGGAAGCAACTTTGGCATCTGTAAGTCGTACAGCCCAGCATGGGCACCCACCCTCCCCAGGCCTCAGGCCCTCCCTCTGTAAGAAAGGTAATGGGAAATTGGGCAGATAGGAGCAATCCTACCGGACTGGCTGCTTCTAGCTCTGAAATCCAAAGCCCTGAGGCTCTTCCCAACAGTGGAGTTCTAGAATTTCTACCATCAATAGCTATAGTAACCAGAGATGAGTCAATGCAGTTTCCCTTCCGTTTTGTTGAGCTAGAACTGACCTCTAGCTTTGGATTACTTCCGGGTGCACAACATAAGGATCTGATATATGTGTATATCATGGAAGGGTTTCCACAGTGGATTCTGCTAACACGCATCATCACACAGAGTTGCAAATATTGCTTTCTTGGGATGAGAATTTCTAAGATCCGCTCTCTTAGCCACTTTGAAGTAGACAACCCAATGTCGTGAACTGTAGTCACCACGCTGCACATTACATCCCCGGGACTTAATCTAACAACTAGAAGTATTTTCCTTTTGACCTCCTTGCTTTATCTCCAGAATGCTCAAGTGGGCCTGCCCCTCGGCTCCCCCTGTGTCAGCGTTCTGGTCCAGGCCCACCACCCCTGCCTGGGCCATTGCAGTAGCCTCCTGACCGCAGTTCCCGCCACAATCCATTCTCTACGTGGTGTGCAGAGGGCTTTCTAGAACGCAGGGGAATCAAGTCACTGTAAAGCACCCCATTTGCACTATGAACGCATCCAGACTCCTTTCCATGGTCCTCATCACATACTATCTACCCATTGGTCCACAAAGCTCCAGCCACATGGGTGTCTATCAAGACCCAGGCCCCTCCCCCCAAAAAGCACCCCAAGTCCCAGACCCCTCCCTTACAACACCCCAGGGCCCAGCCCCACCCCCACAGCACCCCAGGACCCAGCCCCCAGCCCCACAGCACCCCAAGTCCCAGACCCCTTCCCTCTAGTGCCCCAAGTCCCAGAGCCCTTCCCTACAGCGCCCCAGGGCCTAGCCTGTCCTTCATGGCAGGTGCTCCTTTCTCGGTGATCAGTTCAAATCTCTTCATCCCAGAAAGAGGAACCCCTCCCCAGTGTAGTGTGAGTTCTTTTGACACCTGCTTCTCATGGCAAAGCACCCCATTGGCAAGAGAGATGTTTGAGATGTTAATTTTATAGCTTCTGCCATCTCGAAGGTGAACGAGGATGCGCAATGTGAGTTGGGGTCCTAAAGCTTTGGTTTCAGACCCAAACTACTGTAGCACATTCACCCACAGAGAAACGGTCTTGTTCAGAGGCGAGGGGGATGGAGGTCTAGAAAGGAATAATAACGGCTGATAGGTTTTTGAGGCTCACTATGGGGACATCGTACCCTCCACCCATGGCTTCCCAATTAATCCACACTCAAGTCCATCAGGCATCTCCTTTGACAGGTGAGAAGGACAAGGCTCAGAGAGGTGAAGCGATCAATCCTTGGCCACACAGGGAGTGGAAGAGCCAGGATTCGAGCAGGCTGGCCAGCCCCAGAACCTGCGACCTTCAAACCCTATGCTTGCTGAGAACCCGTGTTCTGCTGGGTTCAGCGGCAACAAGTTAACTCACAGGCGACTGGTTATCCCTGCTCCAAGGAACAGCCCTTCAATGCTGCTTCAGTAATTCCTGAATTGCTCTGTTAGAGTCCTCAGATCATCGTGTGTCCTCATTTTGTAGATTAGGACGTTCAGATGGAGGGGGGTCATCCTACTAAATGGCCAGGAGGTCCAATTCGCCACGGAGCGGGGATGCAGACTCCGCACCGGAGATGGTCAGTTTGCCAGGCCACATGCGTTCTCAGTCCCCAGGGTTGGCCTGAGGTGGTGGTTGTGATGGTTAACTTTACGTGTCAATCTGTAGTGTGGTTTTCGACGAGAGTAACACCTAACTCTGAACTTTCAGCGAACAGATTGTCCCCCATAATGTGGGTGGGCCTCGCCCAATCAGTTGAAGGCCCGGTTAGAACAAAAAGAACAGTCTCCCCGAGCACAAAGCAGGTCTGCAGCAACCTGCCTTCAGACCTCATCTGCACTGTCAGCTCTCCTGGGTCTCCACCCGAGGGCCTTGGGAATGGAACTGTAGCCGTCAGCTTTCCCGGCTCTCCAGGCTGCCAGCCCGAGAGCCCACCCTGTGGATTTCGGACTTGCCAGCCACCATAATTGCGTGAGCCAATTGCTTTATAATAAAACGTGTGTGTGTGTGTGTGTGTATGTATGTATGCATATATGTGTGTGTATGCGTGTATATGTATATATAATATATACTCTTGGTTCTGTGTCGCTGGAGAACCCTGAACCCTGATTAAATGCCTCCCGAGGAATCACTAAATTTCTCCCGTGAATAAGTGGAGTTCTCAGCTGAAGAAGAAGGTCTCTATCTCACTCCGTCCTTTCAACGACCAAATAAGGCAAGTGCTGGCCCCTTATTTTACAGACGGGGAGCCTGAGGCCTAGGGAGGGGGTGCAAAATGTGCAAAGTCACACAGCGGTGTAGCAGTAGCGGCAGAATTAAAATCTCTTTCTGGTTCCAAAGTCCGTGCCCTTCCCGCCTCCCGATGACCTAAGTTCTTCCCCTGCCACCGTCAGGGACAAACGTCTTTCCTGGTTTTCCGCGTACCAGCAGGTGGCAAACGTTAATATTATGTGCTGATCTGAGCTCTAAAACCGGAAGGGCCTCGACTGCCCTAACCACAGGCACCGCCCCAACCCCACTCGGCTCCTGAGGCTGAGGTCCGGGAGCCAGACCGCCCTCCAATCGCGGCACCGCGCCTGAGCACGCCTGCGGCGCACATTCCAGTTCCGTCAGCTCCCGGGGAGGAGGAGGATGCGCTCGCCAGGCTCCCCCTGCTGTTCTTCCCCTTGGTTTTGCGCTTGAACCTTTTCCACAGCAATACATGCAACTCCAGCTAGGAGTGCGAAACCTTCTACCCTATGGCTGCGTTGCAATTTAATGAAATGGCTGTCCCGTCGGTAGACACTTAGATGATTTCCAATCTTGTTTTCGTTTCAAAATACTGCAACAACTCTGTACATTTATCTTTGTATGGTTATAAGGCACAGTGGATATTACATTTGTTGCTAATGTAAAAAAAGTCACCAAGACCCCCCCCCGCCACGTGTGTGTGTGTGTGTGTGTGTGTGTGTGTATTTCTGGCTTAAAAAGTTTAGAAAGAAACCTTTTTAAGGTTAGCTTCTTCAAACTCATACCTTTGGCTACATTTAACATAAAACGCCTTTGAAATCTAGATATTCGTATGTGCGGTTCTTGCGGAGGGCTCTGATTCAGTATGTGCCGTGGATTTGTAGAAGTCTTTGGAACGACAAAATAGCATGCAATTATATAGAAAGTAATAAACATGAAAATGTATTGCAATAGATAATATGCCACTCCCATAACAATGGGATTAAAAATCCTCTCATTAAAAATACATTAGTTCATAAATTGGACAGTGGAGTCACGGACTGGCAATATCGCCCCCCAGTGGTTTCTTGGAGTACTCATTCGTTAGGAACCCAAATTCATGGAATCCCTGTTCCAAGCGAGGGGGGGGGGGGGTGGTGACCCCTGTGGGTGGCTAGCTTGGAGGTGGCTACCCTAACATAGTGTCTCCTCGTTCCTATGACTTTTTTAAGTAGAAGCAGAGTGACACTAGAGCCTGGTGGCAAAGTCTTCAAGATCCAGCCTCCTCTTGAGTAGTTGGATATGTATTTCTTTATAAAATCAGTGAGTTCAAAGAACTTCGTCCTTCACTGTTATCTTTCAGAGTTCACACACCTCCACCTGGTGGTTCTCATGCCGACTGCCCATGGAATCTCTCCGAGCGTTTTTGAAATGCATGTGCCTGGCTTCCCACCGATAGAAGCTGATTCCAGGGTCTAGACAAAGCCTAGACTTGAGTTGGTTTTCTTTTGTTTGTAAAGCCCCACAGATGACATGTGCAATGGCCGGAAAGCCTCGTGCTGCCAGCTCCTTGTACTTGGCAGGTAGTTGGCCATGGGGACAGAAGAGGGACCTCTGGGGAAAGGAGGTCTGGAGGGGCCGGGGACAGCACTGACTTCCTCCCGGGCACACATTTTTCCCGAGAGCCGCCAGGGGCGCTCACTGAGGGCAGGGATGCGGAGTTATTTTCGAAGTCTTGTTATTACACTTGACACACCTTTCCCAGGTAACGTGCTATGACAGGAGGCATCACGTCATCTGGGGTATTAAGAAACGAGGCCAGGGACACCTGGGTGGCTCAGTCGGTTAAGCACCTGACTTGATTTCGGCTCAGGTCATGATCTCACTGTTCATGGGATCAAGCCCCATATCCGACTCTGTGCTGACAGAGTGGGGCCTGCTTGGGATTCTCGCTCTCCTTCTCTCTGCTCCTCTCCTGCTTGCGCGCGCTCTCTCTCACTCAAAATAAATAAACTTAAAAAAAAAAAAAAGGCTGATGTCCTGACCCCACACGATCAATACCAGCATCTGTTACTACCTCTTTATTGTTTTTCTAATGTTTATTTTTGAGAGCGACAGAGACAGAGTGTTAGCGGGGGATGGGCAGAGAGAGAGGGAGACACAGAATCCCAAGCAGGATCCAGGCTCCAAGCTGTCAGCACAGAGCCCGACACGGGGCTCGAACTCACGAGCCATGAGATCGTGACCTGAGCTGAAGTTGGACGCTTAACCGACTGAGCTACCCGGTGCCCCAGTTACCACCCCTTTTAAAAGGAGCAACACTTCTTCACAGCATCTCTAAGCTCAAATTTAAGGAAACCTAGGGCTTCTGTAGGGGATCCGAGTGAGAGTGTGTTGCTCCCCATTTGCCCTTGTCTGTGCTGAGGAAGGAAGAACTTCAGGTGCAGAGGCCACAATGAAGGATGCACCTTCCACAGCCACCACTTCTGACAACTTAGCTGTTAAAACCGCTGCAGAATTTGCTTAAAAGCAGGAAGCACATGACAACGGCGTGCGACGCGTGGCTCTTTGATCTGGAGCGAGAGCTGGACCAGAGCGTGGCAGCCGCCTTCCCTGTCCCGATGACAAGGGTGCAGTGGTCACCCTAGGCCCGGGCCCGGTCTCCCGAGTGCGAGCATCCCCATTGCTCAGAAGGAGCCTGGGTGCAGGGGACCCCAAAACACCCAGCCTGGACACTGAGCCCATCAGTCCCTGAGCTGTGACCTCGTTCCTGGAAGAGCTGGGGCCCCTGCTCTGCTTGTTCCCTATCCCCTCAGCTGTCGCCACCCTCTCAGGGGAGCTGTTCCTCTTGGAGCTGTAACCCTCTCCACCCGCCCCTGACGCCCATCTTTCCTTTTTCCCGTGGTCCTCTTCCAGCGTAGATTTACTTGTTTATTGCTCGTCTCCCCCAGCCAGGACGTAAGCTCTGGGAGTTTTCTCTTGTTCCCTGATGTATCCTCTGGTACCTGGGTGTTTGATAAGCATTTTTTAAGTGTCTCAGAGAGCAGGGGAGGGGCGGAGAGAGAGGGAGAGGGAAGGAGAATCACAAGCAGACTCTGGACGGCCTGTGCAGAGCTCGAAGTGGGTCTCAAACTCACAAACTGAGATCGTGACCTGAGCTGAAATCCAGAGTCGGATGCTTGACCGACCAACCAGCCACCCAGATGCCCCCATATACATTTCTTGAATGAATGAGTGAATGAGTGAGTGAATGAATGGAGATGGATACTCACATGTTACTTTCTTAACCCCCCCCTCCCACCCCAATTTAAGCCCTGCTCCTCTAGGACCAGCCACCAGGGACAGAAGCCAGCGTCCGGGGCCACTGTGGCCAAGTTGATTCCCAGCCTGGCAGGGCTGTGGCCTACATGGAAGGGGGCGGGGCTGTGTCGCCAGGAGCCCTACCTCTGGACGGATCCAGGGGGGACAGCGACCTCCAGTGGCCATGAGAGCTCACCTGAGAATACAGGTACCTGTTACTTCCACGGGGGAAGGTCGACCTGGTTTACCTCCAGCCCCTCAGTTTTTCTCACCTCTGTCCCACCTTTCCTCTTCACCCTCTGCCCTGCCAAGGTGGGCACAGTTGAGCTGTAAAGAAACTTCTTTTGGCGAAGTAACCTGTCCGAGGTCTGTGCCTCCCTTAGAGACACGCACACAACAGGTGTGAGGGAGCCGACTGGACTACAGCAGAGCAACAAAGGGAACGTGCGGGTGGGAAGGGCTGGGCCACCCGTCCTCTACCCTCCGTCCTCCACCGTCCATGCCTCCCTACTTGAAGTTTGCAGAGCCCAGGACTTGGAACCTACTTGTTGAAACGGACGCTGACAACTGTTTTGCTAAGAAGGGTTGACAGTACCATTGACGAGCAGATGTGAGCGCTCCCCCAAGGACAGCGGAAGTGGCCGCAGGGGCAGAAATGAGTGAGGACCGGCCGTGACGGACGTGCCTGCCCCCGGCGGCACACGCTCGGTCTCTGCCCGAGCGCCCTTGCCCCGGTGGGCACCCCGCCCGGAGGCCGCTGGCACAGTGGCTCGGGCCCGGTCACCCACTGTGGTGTGAGGAGGCACCAGGAATGGCCGGCAACACTGAGGAGCAAACACCCCGCCCGACGGCAGATCCCGGGTGGTGAGTCGGTTCTTACCGCCCGCCCTTCAGGCCGGGCTCCTTTTGCAGCAGGCTTCCCCGGGGGGGAACTAGCCGGATGGAAGCGGTTTTAGATCAGGACGCAGGGTTACACGGCTTGGGCTTTGTCGGCTGATTCTGTAACTTACATCCAGTGGCGGCTGACAACTGAGTCGTACCTGGAAACACTACCTCAGGCTAAAGGTGCTCCTGGTCTGCCCCCCACCACCTTGTTGCTGCACAAGAGACAGATGTGTAGACAAATACGGAGTCAGGCCAGGAAAGCAGGCTCCCTCACCGAGAACACAGGACCCATCATCGCACCTCCTTGCACAGGAATGGATGACCACGAAATATCCCTCACTCTAGCCTCAGGGGGGGAAAAAACTTCAAGTTTATTTTGAGAGCGAGCGGCAGACAGGGAGAGAGAATCCCAAGCAGGCTCCACAGTGTCCGCGCAGAGCCTGACCCCTAACCGCCTGAGCCGCCAGCTCCCCCCACTGCCCCAGGCGCCCCCAGCCTCAGGAAATTTAAAATGATCTTTCGTCTCTGAGGAGCCGATGGCGTCTCACACGTTATCTTTTCAAACACACAGCAGAGCTACCGTATTAGGGGTGCCAGTGAGGACAGAGAGTAAGCCAAGAAATGTATTTGAATAACCAGAAGAGATCACATGCGGGGAAAGCTTTCCTCTTAGGATTTCTCAGTCGTGGCCGGCCGTCAGAATTACTTGGAGCTCTGGGTGCCTGGGTGGCTCAGGGGGTTAAAGTGTCCGACTTTGGCTCGGGTCATGATCTCATGGCTCACGAGTTCGAGCTCCGCGTCGGGCTCTGCGCTGACAGCTCAGAACCTGGAGCCTGCTTCGGATTCTGTGTCTCCTCTCTCTGCCTCTCCCCCGCTCACGCTGTCTCAAAAATAAACATTAAAAACAAAATTACTCAGCTTTTCAAGAACCCTGACCACGCCCCCAGCCCCATCAGGCCACACGCTCTGGAGCAGGCACCCAGGTGACGGTATCCTTGTCACCTGTTTGGGTGATCTCAGTGTGCAGTGAAGGTTGAGAATCAGTGGTCAAAACAGATACCATTTGACATCTTAAAGTATCTTTATTCTGTGACCCACACCTGTGTCGTCATAGCTGTGCACACATTCACCGTCCCCCCGCCCCACCCCGTTCAGTCCACTGTGAATCATCCCTCGGGTGCCACTTTCCCATCTAGACGGGAAGCAGACTCTTCTTCTGGGTAACTAGGTTATGGATTAAGCAACAGATTGATCCTCTTTCTAATTCTTTCCTTTGTTGCTGCTGACCTGAGTTCAAAAGGGCACACTCCTCCACTCCTTGGCCACTTCCCGTCAGACTTGACTGGGGTTCCGTCTCTTCCAGACTGGGAAGAACGCCAGGGGTGGTGGGGGGAAGGCCTCGCTTGCACGACTCATGCTGTCCGCTATGCCAAAGTGGCAGGTGTCACACATCCTGAAATTCAACGGTAGCACCTCCTCTGGGTGAGAAGCAGCAGCGGGCGCTTCCAGACGGGGGTTCCACCCCGTTGCCGCAGGACCAGCAGCCACCGCGAGCACGTTTCCCAGGGACTGCCTCCTGTGGCCAGCACCTTGTGCACGCCCAGCCCCCAGGTCTGGTTCCCTCCCCGCAGGAGAGAACACACCCTCACCCGGAGATGGGGAAAGCAAAGGCAGAGGCAAAAACTGCTCAGGAAAAGTTCTTTTATTCTGAAAAATCAATCTGAAAAGTTAACCTATTTGGATACCAAACTCTAAAGGGAAATCTCCACTCTCTCCCTGGGGAAAAAAAAAAAGGAAATAAATATGCCAACATAGCAACACGGTTCCTTCCAGCAGGAAGAGGGTGGCAGAGTCCCATCTCGGACCCGTTTTTCCTACTTTATTCTCGCCAGCTTTCCAGCACGAGCATTTTTATTACCTTTACAGTCAGGAAACTAACTCCTAAAAACCAACTATTCAGAAGGGAACATCAGCAGAATAAACCTTCTCAAATAACTTTCTCCTCTCTCATGCCAGCTTTGGGAAGGGTCTGCTCGCAAAGCGTCTGCACTTTCCCTGTAAGTGTTTCAAGGACGGGCTCCCTGTTCCGCACTAGACAAGGCTGAACCGCTCCAGTTTCAGAAACTCAAAAGAAGATCCGGTCTATGAAAACGTTCACTGCTCCGAGGTAAGCATGTGTCTTGAATACAAGTGCAAACATAGTTCTGGAGAAAAACTGGTCCATGTGTATCTTCTGTTACAGTAAACAATTCACGAGTATCCATCAGGCTCCGCCTATTGCCACTGGTCTCCGGTGTCCCCGGCCTAGCCCCCCCTCTCTGTGCACGGGGGTCCCCAGACCTGGCAGCCTTCGAGCAGCAGACAGATCTCCTCAAGGCTCCAGACCTTGGGAACTTCCTTTGTGTTCACCAAGCCGAGGCCGCTTGGGCTCCGGAGGACTGTCCTGAGGGTCCCCGGGCGTCCCTAGAACATTAACAAGCGCAGGTTGGCAAGTAAGTGAACATTTGCTTAAAATTAAGAGCTGATACTCACAAAATAAATGTTGTGCCCAGACAAGATACCAAGGGTCCTATCTGAACATAAGGGAAAGGATCCGGTGGTTTTCAACTGGGGGCGATCTCACCTGGGCAATGTGTGGGGACACTGGAGAATGTCACAAGTTGGGGCGGGGGTAGGGGGAGAAATGGGTATCGGCATTCAGAGGTGCTAAGCACCCCACACTTGCAGGACAGCCCCCCCACACAGAATTATCTGACCCAGATTGTCAATAGTGCCCAGGTGGAGAACCCTGACCCTACAGCACCTCTGGAACCTGCCACCTACTCAGCTCCCTGAATGCCTGCGTGGAAAGGTACTCTCCCTGCCGAGAATAAACAGGCAGCCAGTGAATCTGAATGACGGTCTAATAAGATACATCCCTGCTTTCTCAGAACTGACTTAAAATTAGGTGGTTAATTTCCAAAAGAACAAAAGAGAAAGAATATCTTGAATTCTATTAAAATAACAGTATCACTTACCTGGTTCAGTTTCTTCTGTGGAAGGGGTGGAGATTATACTAATTGGTACAGAATTTGGTGGAGTCTCTGTCTTTAAGGGTAGTAAATTTATCCTCCTTAATTAAAAAAAAAAAAGTAGGAAAGAGGTACATGGTTCATTAGTATCCTAAGAATCATTTATGATGATGCCAAATTTCAAAACTACCCAAAAGAAACATTAAAAATTTTCAGCTAATCATACCATGTAGACATTAAATGTCGATGTGCCCACTTAGTAACTAAGGACTATGTTCATGTACTAAGTTCAATCATTAGGCTTAGGATAGTCAATCGCTAGTCACCTAAAAGTTTCAAAACCCGTGTTTTGTTGATCTGCAGTGGTATGCTGAACACATCACTGGACACCGCATATATAAGGCTAGCCGACAATGGTTTCTACTACGGAAAGCTCTGAAACACAGTTCTTGTTTAAAATCCAATCTTATTTTTCAACAACTATTTTTTTTTAAGTTACAACAGAAGACGACTCCAAGAAATTAAGAGGGGAAAGGTTTCATAAGAGTATTTGAAAGAACACCTTCCCACTCCCTTCCTCCACCAAAAAACACAGAAAAACAAAAAAACGTTGCTAGTCTGCAGAACTCAGACACCCGAGAAGAGCCGAACGCTCCATGTAATCCAGATTACAGACTGGCGAGTGAAGTCCCGGGCAGGGCAGAGGAAGCGAGACACGTGGTGCTTGTCATCTGCTCCCTCCCCAGGACTCCCACAGGATCAGACGGGGGACTTCCAGTCCTAGGAAGACCCCTGGACCCCAGCTGCCGTGCACAACAGAAGGGCTCTGTCTGCAGCACCGGCGGGGAACTCAGGCGGGCTCAGGAGCCAGAGTGACGTGAAGAGGGACAGAGACACCTGCAGCATCACCCGGGGACACGATCAGACCAGACGCTGCTTACCATGAGCCAGTCCACAGATGCAGTAAAAACTGCCTAAAGATGTTCCTTTCATTTTCCCGCCTGCTGCTCAGTGCCCATGACTGTTCTGGGCAGGAGAAAACAGGTGATGACTGGGGAACCGCTTCCTGCCTTAGGGGGCTGATAACCTAACAGGGAAAACAGAAGCCTAACCAAACTCCTGCTACTGAATGTGATATGTTATGACAGAGGAAGGGCTGCAGGGACATCCAGGGAGACTCCAGTGTCACCAGGGACGCAGATGGCTGGGGCTCCCGGAGGAAGGTAAGGGCAGAGAGGCCCCTAGGGCAGAGTGTGCTCAGGGCCCTGGCCTCCAGGGGCAAACTAGAGATTACGGGACAAAGGGTGAGGCAGGGCCAGTGGGAACGGCCCCAGAGGGCAGGCTGTGGCCAACTGTCTATAGGCCGCGCACAGGGGTCTGGAGCCGGCCTGAGAGGCAGAAGTGGGGACGCAGCGGAGGTCATGGTTAGCGAGGTCTCCGGCAGCAGTGTGAAGTACTTATGGCATTTCCCCCATGAAAGGTTGGTGGCTTCCTGTTGGCAAGCCGCAGGGACGATTTCTTCTTCCATCAGAGGTTCTTACCGGGGTGTTGTCTTGCTCCAGGCCTGCAGCGTGTTCAGAGTGACCCTCCGGGATGGGGGTGCTTTGGGATTCTGCGTGCTGGGCTGCAGGGCCTTCTTCTCCTCGGAAGGCGCTGCTGGGGCTGGAGATGGTCTTGCCTGAGGCGGGGGTGTGCAGGGGCTGCTGGGGGTCCCCTCTACTAGCCTGGGGCCTGGCGAAGACCCCTGGTGTGGCTGACTCTTCGTTTTCTTTGCTGTATCGGGAGTTCCCACGCTTAAAACCGGCTTCTCTTTCAAAGGCGTTCCAAGTTCATCCTTCTCGAATGTCACAAACGAACAGTAGCCATCCGTGGAAGAAATGGCCAGGAAGGCCCCATCGCTGGACCTTTGTTCCCCAAACAGGACAAAAGGTTAGAAACCGAACCCAAGTCTATGGGCCCCTCGTCAGGCTCTCAGGACTAGTGACACCACGGCAGTTCAAGCAAAATCATAGGCTTTGGGTGGTTGGTTTCCCAGGCACTGCAGTATCTCAGGACTGTCATCGAATTCACCTGGATGAAAGTGTGAGGACCTTTCCTTTTTTTGGTTTTTCTCCCCCCAAGATAAAACGAAAAGGAGAAAAAAGGCTATAAAGAGCAAGGAAGAGACGGTGGGGGAGCAGGCCCAGGCAGAGCTGGGCGCAAATCAGGAACCCAGGGGCTCGGAGGACCCCCACCGGCAGGAGGCAGAGTGCAAGGTGACTCCCTGGGTGCAGCTCTGGGTGCCAGGAGCTCATGGGTGCGGGCTTCCTGCAAGCCCAGAGGGCCTGGCAAGCCCCCAACAAGCAGAGAGCCCAACGGGTACCCCCTCCCTCAGTCTGAGAATCAGCGGAACCCCTGGGGCAACTGAATGGCATCATTCAGATGTTTCTGTTACAATAGGAAGCAGTATTATTGCAAATTAGAAACGGCTTTCCTTTAAAAAGAATTGGTAAGAGGTGCCGGGGTGGCTCAGTCTGTCAAGCATCTGACTTCAGCTCAGGTCACGATCTTGAGGTTCATGAGTTTGAGCCCCACTCACATCAGGGCTCCGCTGCAGCCTGCTTGGGATTCTCTGTCTCCCGCCCCCATTTGCATGGGCATGCATGCGTGCTCGCTCTCCCTCTCTCAAAATAAATAAACTTAGAAAAAAAGTTAAAAAAAAACCATTTTTTTTAGTGTTTATTTTTGAGAAAGACTGAGAGCCAGCAGGGGAGCATGCAGAGAGAGGGAGACACAGAATCTGAAGCAGGCTCCAGGCTCTGAGCCGTCAGCACAGAGCCCGATGTGGGGCTCGAACTCACGGACCACAAGATCATGACCTGAGCCAAAGTCAGATTCTTAACTAACTGAGCCACCCAGGCACCCCAGAAAAAAAATAGTTTTAAATAAACTTAAAAAAAAAGTTAAAAAAAATAATTTAAAAAAAAGAAAAAGAATTGGTAAACACCGGCCAAAAAAGCCACCTGTAGCGCTGGAATGCTCCCTGCCCCAAGGCTCTACTCCAGGCCCACCCTCCCTCACCACCGGCCACTCACCAGGAGACATCACTCAGGGTGTGGTAATGTATGTTAGACACGTAGCCAAAAGGGAACGGCTGCTGGGTGTCATACAAGAGCACAGAGTCTTCAGAAGCCACAGCAAACACCAGGCGGTAGGGCAGGTGCACGAGCTCCGTGCCCGGCTCCTGTGACGCTCTGTCTGCTCGGGTGAAAACAGGGACAAAGGGCGGAAAACAGAAGCCAGAGGAAACAAATTCCCAAAAGCCCTCTCTCAGGAGACGGAAATGACATCATTTTACTGAAGGCTAGTTTGCTATGTGCTTTACAAAAAAAAAAAAAAAAATCAGTCCTTTAATTTATATGGGAATAAAGGACAACCACACGTGACCTGATGAGGACACCGTGTCCTGATCCAAGACTCAGGGGCACCCAAGGTCCAAAAAGGTGGGGGTACAAAACAAAAAAACCTGTGAATAGAACAAGTCCTTTCTGATACGAAAAATAAGGGTAACCTAGAAACTTTTATTAAGGTGATTTCAAGCTTCCAGGTAATTACATTCATTCACATGAAAGGATTAAAAAGCTTAAAACAGCTGCTTCCAGCGTTGGAGGAAGAGGGACCTGACTTACCCTCCCACCTGAAGCAACTGAAATACCAGGCAAAATCTACAAAATAATGTTTTCCAAGACTTCTGACCATCAGGCACTGAGAACAGTGATCTCTGAGGGATGGGAAGTCAAAGAGGAAATCCTACATCCAGCTTGCTGCCTGGAGCTGCCAGGCCCCGGAGGGGGAGAGGTAGAGGATGAAGCAGGGAGGCCCGGGCAGCCGGAGTTCACAGGCACAGACCTACAGGCCCTCTCAGGTCTCCAGCTGAGCACTGATCAGCACTTGCAAGTGAGGAAACCACCCGAGGCGAGAGCAAGAACTACAGGAAAGAGAGAGTCATTCCCGAAGCTCACGCAAGGCCAGACAGAGCGTGTTCCTCCACCCAGAGTGGGAAACCTATTTCACGGGGCACCGATTACTCAGGCGGCTCTGCTTCTGCAGTGGGGAAATCAGCTCTGGACCACATGCTGCCGTGGTCCCACCGAACGAGGATAAGCGGCACGGTGTCTCCAAGTAACTTCACTGCCTCCCAGAACAAAGCTCAAGAATATTTATGAAAATATACCCAGCATCCACGGAGGTAAAATTCACAATGTCCGGCATCTAATGAAAAATTACTAGACATGCAAAGAAAATATGACCCACAATGAAGGAAAAAAAAATCAAAACAAATCCTTTGTACACAAAGTCATTAAAAGTTATTACAAAAACTATCCTACATGTTCAAGAGGAGGAAGGATGGAGTGTGTTAAGTAGAGACATGGGACACAGAGTACAGAAAACGGAAGTACTGAGAAGGAAAAAAGCAAGCAGATCGTCAGTAAACCCGGGACTAACCTCAAATGGCCTAACACGCGTGTAAGTGGAGCCCCTTGTGGGCAGGAAGGGGGATGACAGAAAAGACATTTGACACTGTAACGGCTGAAATTCCCCAAAGGTGATGAAAACTATAAACCCATAGATCTAAGAGTTCAATGAACCCCAAGCACAAGAAACCTGAGAAAATTTACACTAAGGCCCATCAGAATCCGACTAAAGCCCCTGATAATGAGAAAAACCTTGAGGGGAAAAAAAAAAAAACTAAAAAAAAACATTTTACTGCATAGGAAACGGATACTGAACGACCTTCAATCTGCTCTGGATTAAAAAAAATTACTTTCATTCCTTTAAAGGTGAAGCGAAGACAGCATATTCTAGACAGGATGAACACTGGACAATTTTGATAACCTCGGGCTTTGCTCCTGCTCTTCACGGTAACTCAACCGCACCAAACCCACAGAGCCGTGCCCCCCACGGGAGAAAGCCCACATCACAACCCCCGCAGCCTGGTGACCTGCCTCGGCGAAGACCTAACACAACCACCGTGGCTCTAACGTACCTGTTTCCACCACCGGCCTCAACTCAAAGTAGACAGGACAGCAGCGAACTGCAAGCGTCGCTTTGCCAGGACAGGGAAGGTGAGCGATGGGCCTAAAAGATCGGTCATGACCTTCTTAGAAAAGGGCACCGTTACTCACCAAAAACAAAAGGTAAACATTTCAACGATTTCTTCCACTGCATACCTTTTAAGATTCTTCCTGGAGAAAACATAGGTGGTATTTGTTACATTTTCTCCAGACTCCACACATCCAGCTGGGAAAGCAGGAAGAGAGAGAGAGAGGTGAGGTTTTATTAGACGAAAGAAGACACACTCAAGAGCATCCAACCCTGGCCTGTAAAACATTTCTCCCCATAGCCACGTGCCCTGGACAGTGTTTTTGTGACTGAGGACAAATACACATGGTCCCAGGCTGGGCTCAGCTCTTATTCCAGCTCTACCCACCTGTCACATCCCCCTGAGTGGCCCACCTGCTCGGGGGGGGGGGGGGGGGGGGCTTCAGGCCCGGGCAGGCCTCCGTCTGGGAGGCCAGTCACTTCCTGCTGGAGAAGCGCTCTCACTGTATCACCCCACTATGTCCGCTGGATTTGAGCTTGGCTGCCAGCCAGGGCCTGCCACTAGCCTTTCCCACCAGCCTGATGTGGCCAGGAGGCTGCCGGGAGACCCAGGCCTCCACTGCACCCCCAACCCATGAAGCAGCTGACCTTGCTCTGGGGGGAGCCCATGTTTGAGCTCTTCCACACTCACCCTGGGATGACCTTACAACCAGGCCAGACCCGGCCACAGAATGACTGTCAACCATACAGCAGTATCTTTCCTGATACACACACACACACATCATTTCACATGTGACCGTTTCGTCTCCGCTGGGGGGTGGGGAAGGGTGGGCAGAGACCCCGTCAAGTAGTCTCTTCGACTCAGCCCACCCTTCCAGCCCCACGTCCGCCATCTGAACAAACCACTGTGTCCTCTTTCCTCTTTGCTCGCACAACCAACAACCAGTTGCAACTCCATCGCGTATATATTCAGAGGGTGGGGCTTTTAGCCTAGTTCACAAAAACAGGATCTCGTTTATACCTTCGCTTCTGTTGCTCTGTTGGGTCAACCACCCGCAAAAGCTAACTTGGATGATGTATCTTCACTAGCTGCCCCATGTTCACTGGTATGAAAATGCCGTAATTCATCCACCCGTCTTGTTCATCGGTATTATTCTTCACTAGAAGCCATACTTGCAATAAATATCGTGGAAGATATACCTTTACATACTAGGTTTTCATTTCTTAAAGACAGAGTTTAAGACGGTAGGGGGTGGGGACAGAGGGGCTGAAAGGTACATGCATTTAACGGTTTCCAGACTGTTTTCTAAACTGGCTGTAACAATTCCCGTTCCTGCAGCAATACCCACATTCTGCATGCCCATCAGCCAGGGAGATTTGCACTTTTGTCTAGTCTGAAGAGAATAAAGAAATCCCTAATCGTAGGTCACTTTATTTTGTATTTCTCTATCACTGAGGGTCCAAACCTTTCCCTGTGGGCGCTGAACACGTGAATTTGCTCCTCTACAAACTGCCTTCTTGTTTCTTTCACTCATCTTTTTCTTCTGGGTTTTTCTTTTTCTCTCATCGATTTGGAAGAGCCGCTGAACGTGACACACGTAAGCTCTCTCTTTCCTGTCTCGTAAACGGTGTTTTCCAGTTCCATCACTTGTCGACTGATTTCGCTTGCTGGGCCTCCACCGTACAAAAGTTCACCGTCAAACGCAAACAGGCCCATCGTTCCAGAGCTTCCAGGATTCCGGTCTCCGTCTCTCTTCCCTGCCCCTAGGATGTCCTACATTTTCACCTTTTAGATTTAAGTATTGACTTCACCTGGAATTTATTTTCGTATGTAAGTGAAAAGTCCAATAGAATTTTCTTCCAGACAGCTGGACACTCTAGCACCATTCAGTCAATAATTCATTCTTCCCACTATATCAGGTTTCCTTATCTCGGGATCTATTTCTGGATTTTCTGTTCTGGTTCACTTTATCTGTTTATTCCTATACCAATAACCATATTGATTTGATAACAGTGGCACCATAGTATCTGTTGACATTTAGGAAAGTGCCTGCTCAAGTATTATTCCTATTTTTCATACTTTTAAATCTATTCTTGGGGCGCCTGGGTGGTTCAGTTGGTTAAGCGTCTCTTAGTTTTGGCTCAGTTCACAATCTCTCAGTTTCTAAGTTCAAGCCCCTCATAAGGCTCCATGCTGACTGTGTGGCGTCACCTGGGGACTCTCTCTCTCCCTCTCTCTCTGCCCCTCCCCTGCTCATGCTCTCTCTCAAAAATAATAAACTTAAAAAAAATTAAATCTATTCTTCAGCATTTATTCTCCTAACAGAGCTGGCAGGCTGTCCAACTAAAAGTAAACCAAAAGCCTCTAATAGGATCCTAATTAGAAATCAATGAGTATGTTAATTTTTAGAACTTGAGATCTCTATTCGTTCAGAACTTGTTTTACAATCTTCAATAAGATCTTCTAGTCTTCATAAAGGCTTTGTGCCTTTATTAAATTTTTTTCCCATGTTTTGTGGGGTTTGCATTATGAATGGAATAATTTTCCTTTTTATATTTCTAAGTGCATATTCCAGTATAGAAGATTTTTAAGTATTTCATAGATAGTATCCAGCCACCTTATCAGATTTTTTTTATTCTGATATTTTTAAATCTCTTGGATTTTCTAGAAACATAATCCTAACACCAAGGTTTCTTCTTTCCGATCTTTGTAATTTCATTCTCTCCTCTTCCTGCATGTATTAACACCACAAAGAATAATAATGGCAAAAGCAGACATCCATCTGATACCTGATTCTAACACAATATTTTTAAAGTGGTCATTTAGTAAAGATTTGTCACTGAGTTTAGTGAGCAACTTTTAATATACTTAGCAACCACCTGTTGCTGATCCTGAGACACCCCCTCCCCAGGCCAATGTCACTCCCACATGATCCCCGATGTCCTAAGGCATCACAAGTATGCATGTACAATTCACACCCTCTCGGGCCTCCTCTGCCCAACCAGGCTGGAATACTTAGTGGCCAACCTGACCTGTGCCCTCCTGTTTGGCCCAGCCCTGCGTTAGATGATCGCCTTCATACAAAAGATGGGACCGGAGCTACGGAGAGCAGAAGACATTCTTCTAAGAACACCCTGGCAATCAGTGCCCCGGCTGACGCTGCTAGGCTTAACATCATGCCTTCCTATAGACAATGAACCTGTCTTGTCCTTGCTGATTCTGCGGTTTCGTCATACTCAAGTTATTCCAACCAAACTTGTCCCTGCCGCAATAGACTGCTTCATTGAGAAAAGAAACAATAAACCTCTTTTAGCTTTAGCACTATGACCTCTACATACATGCCTAGTGAAAAGACATTAACATTTTTTTAAGTTAAATCTAAGAAAAATGTCTGTCACACTAGCCTAGTGGCTCCCCAACTTCTCTGCACATCAGAACTACTTGGAAATTTTTTTTAATTCCAAAACCTAGACCACACACACCCCGGACCAATCAGACCGTCTCTGCGGGTGGAACCCGGGGACCAGTGCTTCCTGAAGCTCCCCTGGAGGTTTCAATGTCTGAACAAGCTGGGGGGTCGCTACTTTAATCAGGATTCACTGAGCTGACAAGCGGCAACTGGAATCACCCACCGCTGCCATCACGCCTCAAATCGGAAGCTTGTCAAACCCACCTGGTGTGAGGAGCAAAGACCCATCAGGGGTAAAACTGAGTCTACGGAAGAATGACTTCATGCTGTCGTCGTGAAACATCCGGTAACTTCGGACCTGTGGCACACAAGTTTAAACATTAATCCAAATCTTTTTTTTTTTTTAATCCAAATCTTTACATTCACAATAACGGTTTACCACTTCCTTTTTTTTTCTGTCTTTATATAGTGTCATTTATTACACTCACGTAACAGGGGAAATATATTACAAATCAAATCACTCCAGACCGCAAGAGTGATCGCTCACAAAGATTAACTGCCCACCTGCGTTACAGAAAGTCGTATGTGCATACAGGTCTACGTGCATGTTTGTGGTTCTACAGTTATCTTTTTAAAAAGCCTCCGTGAGAACACCGTGCACTGTCAAGAGCGGTGTGTCTGGACAATGAGACCGGGGAGAAAAGCAGGATGATGTGTGCATCCACTTAGAACTTCCAACTTAAGGAACACCTCTTGGGGCGCCTGGGTGGCTCAGTCGGTTGGGCGTCCGTCTTCGGCTCAGGTCATGATCTCGCACTCCGTGAGTTCGAGCCCCGCGTCAGGCTCTGTGCTGAGAGCTCAGAGCCTGGAGCCTGTTTCGGATTCTGTGTCTCCCTCTCTCTCTGACCCTCCCCCGTTCATGCTCTGTCTCAAAAATAAATAAACATTAAAAAAAAAAAAAAAAGGAACACCTCTTATAAACTAGTCCGCTCTTAAACTGGTAGTCCCATCTTTTCAAACTTTTCTTGAACACCTGCGTGGAACGGTTTTTGCTCCCACTCACTGCCACTGGATAAACATGAAGCATTTAAGTCTCAAGGACCCAAAGACCCGGCATTACCCTCCTTACTGTACATGAGCTCCCCATTTTGTCAGCTCGTGGCCCGCTTGGCCCTGCCAGCTGCTTGAGGCCCAGGTTTGCACCACATCCCTTTTTGGTTCCAGTGACCAACCTGCTCCCTTTTGTCTAAGTGCCTGCCTCCATGGTCTTGATTCCTCTAGGACCGCTGGCTGGGTCCCCACGGTCCTGCAGGCAGCATTCGCTCTAAACCTGCCAAGACGGCCTACTGCCCGCTGCCACCTTCCTGCGGCATAGGGCCAGGTTTCCCTCGGTCAGACGCTCGCGACTCTCCCTACACCTCAGAATCCCAGAGGCCCTGCCTACCTCAAGCCAAGCGAATCACACACGCCTGGGGGGTGGGGGGCAGGCACACATGTCTCTTAATGCTTCCAGGCGACTCCACAGTGAGCTGGGGTTGGACACCTCTACCCACCATCGGCAGCTCTCCCCTGGCCCCCGGATGTCCCCATTTCCATGCAGACCAGCCCAACACACTAACTGAGCCTTGGCTGGACCTGAGGAAGCGCACGGTAGTTCAAGTGTCACGTGCCTGAGACCAGGGACTTAGCTGTAGGACACGGAGGAGCTCGTGACTTCCTGAAGCACTGCTAACACAGAAAGTCAACACTTCATACCTCTCCTTCGGCCCCTATTCCAGACAGCATCTTTGAGACATTAAAAGCCACACGTTTCTTCTGGGTGCTGTACACCCTGAGGATCCTAAAGAAAGAAAAACATTCTGACTGATCTCTTCTAGTGAACGAAGTGTTCCACACAGAAACAATCTAGCATCAAAACTGCAGGCCGATTAGACCAGGTCAGCCTCCAAGACCATTTATGACTGTCCCACTTAACTCATTATGACAGAAGCAAACCACCCAAAGGAGGTCACTAATGAAGTGAGGAAACGGGCCAGAACTTCACTTTTTATCGAGTGTTTCAACTTGTCAAGTAAGATGCTCGTCAGGCCTCGCCTTTTCAGGCTTTGACACTTGGCCCAGGGGCAGTTTGTAGGACTGCAGTGACATTTCTCTTGTATCGAACGGTCTCACCCTCAGGGATTTGCAAGTCAGGAAAACACCAACAGATAAATTTGCTTCTTGCTAATTCGCATTATTCCCACTAGCTAATCAGGTCATTTCACTCCCAACTGCCCGAATAAAACATACAGATCAGAAAATAAATGTACGTGGAACGTAACAGGAGATGCTTCGATTCAAAAACACTAACTCGTCCACACTGCTGGGCCGTCTGAAATCAAACATGTTATGATTAAAAGAAGTTGGAAAAATACTCAAAAGGATGACCTTGACTGATGAGTAGTACACCCACCACCTCTGATTCTTAGTTCTTTGTTCCAAGAATACGATTAAATGAATGATGCCAGTAAACACCACAACAAACCTTCTTTCGGGAAAGACGAAATATTCTATTTTTACATTAACTTAAATGGAGTCATTGAAATGACTGCAGTAGTAAACTATAATCAAAAAATGAAAGAAAGATGCCTGGCTGGCTCAGTTGGTGGGGCAGGAGACTCTTGATCTCAGGGTTGTGAGTTCAAGCCCTGCGGTGGGTGTAGAGATTACTTATAAATAAAATCTTTAAAAAAAAAAACAAAAAAACACGAAACACCCAGGGACACCTGGATGGCTCAGTCAGTTAAGCATCCCACTCTCGATTTCGGCTCAGGTCACGATCTCATGGTTGTGAGTCTGAGCCTCACATTAGCGCAGAACCTGCTTGAGATTCCCCCTCTCTTTCTCTCTCAAAATAAACAAACTCAAAAAAATAAATAAACAGGGGCGCCTGGGTGGCTCAGTCGGTTACGCGTCCAACTTTGGCTCAGGTCACAATGTCGAAGTTCATGGGTTTCAACCCCGTGTCAGGCTCTGTGCTGACAGCTCAGAGCCTGGAGCCTGTTTCAGATTCTGTGTTTCTCTCGCTCTCTGACCCTCCCCGGCTCATGCTCTGCCTCTCAAAAATAAATGTTAAATTTTTTTCTTTTTTAAAGAAAGGAGGAGGGGAGGGAAGGGGAAGGGAAAATTCCAACCCAACCACTAGCAACCCCTTCTTACAGAAGTCGTATTTATAAAAGACTTTTTTTATTTTTTTTATTTTTTATTTTTTTTTCAACGTTTTTATTTATTTTTGGGACAGAGAAAGACAGAGCATGAACGGGGGAGGGGCAGAGAGAGAGGGAGACACAGAATCGGAAACAGGCTCCAGGCTCTGAGCCATCAGCCCAGAGCCTGACGCGGGGCTCGAACTCACGGACCGCGAGATCGTGACCTGGCTGAAGTCGGACGCTTAACCGACTGCACCACCCAGGCGCCCCTATAAAAGACTTTTTTTAAACGTTGCCTATGAACGAGCCCCGCTTCTCTCTCTCTCTGCCTCTCACAAGATTCTCTCTCTCCCTCTTTCCTTGCCTCTTGCTCACTTATGCCCTCTGTCTCAAAAAAAAAAAAAAAAACAATAAACAAATGTTGTCCGTGAAATTCAAATGCAATTCAAAACTCCCTCTACATTCATTCACCCATTCAATAAAGATTTGCTAAGTACTACATATAAGGCACTTGCCCGAATTAGTTTCCACTTTCACGTTACGGTGGGAGAGTAACAGTAAAACCAAATGCTTGACATGAAACCAAGAACAAGAAGCAAAGCTAGACCGGGCTTCAGATTGGTAAATGGTGATGAAAATCCCTCTGCAGGAAATTTCAAGCCAGCAGAGAAGACAACTTGCCAAATCCTGACGTACCTGTCACAGCTCAGGGTGGCAACATACTGACCCAAGGGGTCCCAGGTTACTCCTTGGACGTAACTTTTATGTTCATTAAAGATAGAGATCTTCTGTCCTGCGAATAAAGCACATGACAGCTTTACTAAAGCCTACTCGAGCACAAGCAAAGTACAGTTTAAGTATTGCGCCCTTCATACCCTCCTGTCACTTAGCAGGCGCCGTGTCAGGCTCTTGGGGGACAAAGGGGACTTTACACGGCCCGCACTCCCCAGGAGCCTGCTGCTTTGGGGGAGGGACACACCATCAAAAGGCAAGCCAGCTGAGCATGGTATAGACAGGGCAGCTGAGAGGCCACGGTGAGGGTCGGCAAGGCACGAGCTGAGGTCAGCTCTCCCTACAGGGCAGGGTGAGGGGGGCTATGAAGGAGGTTTTGTAAGCCGACCCTCGGCACACGGAACAATGGGTCACTGAGAAGTCTACAGGGTGAGGTCCAATGCCAAAACGGCAAGACGAGGACAGGAGGTTTATGACAGCGACCCTCATGTATCAGGAAAAGGTTCTGGGAATTCGAGGTGCAGCCGAGAGGAACACTCGGCTGGGAAGCGACCTGCATCGTGAAGACAAGACGGAGGGTCACAGAGGACACAGGAAGCACCACTAGTTAGGAGGGGACAGCAGGCCAGGTGGGAGGCAAGGGCCGGGCAAAGCCAGCAGCGATGGAAAAGGGACTCTGTGGAGCACACAAAGTCCCAGCACACAAAGATTACCCAGATAAAAAGCAGAGACAGTTACGGAACCCTGGCCATTCTCAAAAACCAAACAAACAAAAACAACCCAAATGGCTCTTCTCTGCAGAGGGGTCTACACTCCTGGGACCCTGGGACCCGCCCTCCATGTGAAATGCAGCGAGGGTGCTTCAGGCTAACTTTCCTTCCCCCTCGCCTTCTTGCCAGTGTTTTTGGGGGTCTGTGAGAGTAAGGTGGCCTGCAGCCGGGTGACAGCATCTTCTCAAACGACCCTGAGTTTTACAACAGAGGCTTTTTTTTTTTTAATTTTTTTAATGTTTATTTATTTTTGAGAGAGTGAGCGAGAGAGAGCATGAGAGGCGGAGAGGCAGAGAGAGAAAGAGACACAGAATCCGAAGCAGGCTCCAAGCTCTGAGCTGTCAGCACAGAGCCCGACGTGGGGCTCAAACTCACAGAGTGCAAGATCATGACCCGAGCCGAAGTCAGAGGCCCAACTGACTGAGCCACCCAGGGGCCCCTCTTTTTAAAGTTTATTTATTTTGAGGGAGACAGAGCATGAGCAGGGGAGGAGCAGCGAGAGAGGGAGAAAGTCCCAAGCAGGCTCTGCCCTGTGAACGCAGAGCCCGACACGGGACTCGATCTCATGAACCATGAGATCATGACCTGAGCTGATCAAGAGTTGGGGACACTTAACCGACTGAGCCACCCAAGTGCCCCACAAGAGGCTTTTTAACCCACAACTGCTATCATTAGGTCAGTGTGTGAGTAGGGTTTTCTGAAGCGGGACTTTCTGCGGGATCTGTCCTGCCTCACAAGCAGCTCCCCGCAGGGCCTCTGCACTGGCTGCTCCCACAGGCTGGAGCCTCTTCCCTGCCGCATTCAAGTCTTGGAGCAACCTTCTCCGATCAGCCTTTCACTCTGCGGCCCCTTCCCAGCGCCATCACTACTGACACCCCGCTAGATGGCAGCCACGATCATGTAGGATATCAAGACCTGGCAACGTTCAAGGTCATTACAACTGGCTTCAGGGAGCTGCTGGGTGGACTGTCCATGCACACGGTGAAATTATCCAAGGCAATGGCCAGATGTGGGGAAGAGAAGAAGACAGGGACACTGGCCCTCCATTCTGCCCAAGTCAGGGACTAGGTAGAACATGACAGAGGTGAGGTGAGACAGAGGGGGTCTGATTGGATGGCAGGTGGCAGGGACCTAAAGCGGACAGAGACTGTCACTGAGTGGATAAACCGGATGTGCAGGCAGCGTGGTGGGATGCCCGCTCCGCCCTGACTCCCCCCCAGGGCCCTCGGGCTGGGGGAGAATCCGCAGCCTGCAAAAAGGGCAGGCAAAGCATTTCACGGCAATTTTTACAACTTCTCACGTGTCTCGTGTCTCCCCAAACAGAAAACAGGTCCTGTAAAACAGTGAGGTGTCCTCGGCTGTCCTCTGTCTCCTCAAACGGATGCCAGCTCCTACCTCTCCCAACACTGACCATTCAATGCCCCATCATGACGACGTGCTAAACTTCCTGAGATCCTAAGTTCTGCAAAGGCAGGCATTAGCCCTGCCCCCAACATGTCTACACCCCCAAGCATGTGGGATGGACCTTGCTTTGGCACCAGTAACTCAGAAACCCTCATACACGTGACCACTCTGATTTGGATCCATGATACAGGAGGCTAATCCCTACCCTGTTGAGCCAAATACCTATTTTAGTTCACTAAAGAAACTCTTATGCCATGAAAGGTCAAGTAGGTTAGCTTTTTAGACCCTTAGAAAGTCCTTCCCCTGACAAGAACAGAAACGTATTGGCTACCTTTACTGACATCCCATATGATGGCCGTGTTATCCACAGAGGCAGAAGCCATTAGATTCCCGTCAGTTGCCCAGCAAATATCGTACACATCTTCCAAGTGGCCTCTACAATCCAAAGAAGAAAAAGAAAAAAACATCAAAAACTTGTAAGCAAACTCAGAGACCATACACGAGAATAGGATTTTAGCGGTGGGGGGGCTCCTGGGTGGCTCAATGGACTCTTGGTTTCAGCTCAGGTCATGGTCTCACAGTTTCGTGGGTTTGAGCCCCATGTTGGGCTCTGCGCTGGCAGCGTGGAGCCTCCTTGGGATTCTCTCTGTCTCTCTCTCTCTCTCTCTCTCTGCCCCTCCCCTGCTCGTACTCTGTCTCCAAAGTTTAAAAAAATATTTTAAAAAATAGGATTTTAGAAACTTCCACTGGAACTCTATTAGCTGCAGCTATAATCTACCACCTTCAGAGGTACTTGTATCTTTGTAATTGATTCAATCTGACTAAAGAAAATTTTACAGCAGAAATAAAATCCATTTTAATCATGTTTCTAGCTTTTAAAATGATTCTCTTATCTCTGCCTTGTGTAAGTAAAAGGTTTAAGTACGATATAAGTCAAAATGCAGGACTCCTAATCTCAGTCAGGGCTGTGAGTTCAAGCCCCATGTTGGGCATACAGCTTACTCAAAAGAACATTTTTTTTTTTTTTTAAATAAAAAAATGCATGTGAGTTTAATGCTCTCAGAGCAGTTAGATAAGGCACTCCCATGGTCCCTGTCCAAGTTACCTCAGGGTTTTTACGACAGTCCAATTCTCCTTGTTCAGCTGGGCCTCATCATCATCCTGAAAAGCAATCTGTTCTGGCTCCTTATTATCATTCACCTTCCACAACAGGATGACGGCATCTGTGGAGTGATTCAGTGAAAGATAAGCCACGCTTTTTGCATGCTCCTTCATTTCTGGGCTTTTAGGGCTTGAAGTCCTATTTATGTTGTTCAACAGACAGTATGGTCACAATGACGGACTTCTAAGAATTTCGACAGGAAAAACAGGTTTGCCTTCTGATCTAAAACTCCAGAATCTGGGGCGCCTGGGTGGCTCAGTGGGTTAAGCGTCCGACTCTTGGTTTCAGCTCAGGTCGTGATCTCACGGTTCATGAGTTGGAGCCCCTCATCGGGCTCTGCACTGACAGTGCACAGCCACCTTGGGATTCTCTCTCTCCCTTACTCTCTGCCCCTTCCCTGCTCATGCACACTGTCCCTCTCTCTCAAATAAGATAAACCTAAAAAAAAAAAAAAAAACCAACCTCTAAAATCAAACTCACACCAGATTAAGTGTTATACAAGGTCAAATTAAACAGAAGGGTCCCCAGGCCAGCAAAACACCACTGCAAAGTGGCTGACTACCTTCACAAATCCTAAGGCATAACCTATGAATGGCTGAATAGGAAAAAACAAAGAGCCACAAAGAGCCACCGGCAAGGACTGGCAAATGGTTCCTGTGTAACCTTCAGTAGGACTTAGCATCTCGACTCCTCAGTCACTTGACCTGTAAAATGGGGGTAACCGCATACCTATCTCATAGGGCTGTCTCAAGGATTAAATGAGTTAATATGCATAAAGCACTTATAACACAATGCCTTGCACAAAGTAAGCCACGGACACATTAGCTACACATACAGATGCAGCAGGTATCTTGGCCTGACGTCATCAATTGTCTGAGTGCTATAAGCCCTTGTGCTCTGACCCCAAACTCACCACCTAAGCCTGAGCACCTCTTGGCCTCCCTCTGAATGCCAGTAGGACAATGAGCGCACCAGCTGTGTGGGCACACGTGTTCTCACTCCAAGTGCACCGGAATCCCAGGAGCTTGGTGGAAAGGAGATCAGCCTGGACACTGACAAGTGGACACTCTCCACCGTTAACAGGTTTCTGGGCCCCCAAAGCCAAAGGGCTTTGCCCAACAAGTGCTGCCCTGTACACCCTCTCAGAAGACAGCCTGTCAGCCTCCCCCAGGGACAGTCCCCACTTCCCACCTTTCCCTCTGTGCACAAACACCCTGGACACCATGGCACTGAACTTAACCAGGTGTCTTTCCTCCTCCTGCAAAGTCTGTGATTTCTGTTTTATTTTGTACTAACTTGTAGACTGTTCTGGTGTCAAAGCGTGGGAAAACGATTTACTTTTTAGTAAAACCATAAGGAAAAAGGAAGAATGAGTTAGTAAACTGCTTAGGAAAAAGTCCCAGTTTTATGGGTTTAACATTTAATATTGTGAAGATGGCCACGTATCCCAAATAAATCTACAAATTCAAGGCAATCTTTATGCCACGTAAACACAAGCAGAAAATAGGAGTCAATATATTCCCAGGAAACAAACATAATTTAGAGGATCATTCAGACAATACTCCCCCAGCGAATCAATTAATTACAAAGAGATGTGGGAAAGGCTGTGATCACTTAGATACTAAACTAGCAATCAAAGCCAGGACAGGGGTGTTGGGACTCTGACAAAATGGTGGGCACCTTCCTACTTGCCTCCACCGGGCAGCGGATCCTGGTGAAAGTTGGGGAGGGGCCATTGTCAAACAGGTCTTTTCGGGTTAAGCTTACTGTCTTCCATCCCCTCGTGCTCCCCAGAATGCTATTTTACTATCTAAATGACACACTGAGGTCAAATGACCCCTAAAATGAAAAAGTGGTACAGGAGCACCTGGGTGGCTCAGGCGGTTAAGCGTCCAACTTTGGCTCAGGTCATGACCTCACCGTTTGTGAGTTTGAGCCGTGCGTCGGGTCGGGCTCTATGCTGACAGCTCAGAGCCTGGAGCCCACTTCAGATCCTGTGTCTCCCTCTCTCTCTGCCCCTCCTCCGCTCGCACGCTCTCTCTTTCAAAAATAAATGAACATTAAAAGAAAAATTTTTCTTTAATCACACCTAGCTCAAATCTCACTATTTAACGTGAGACACACAGGTATCTGGTTTCTAAGGAATTTTGAAGGATAATACTAGTACTCACCATCTCCTCCTGATGCTAAAATTTCCCCATTCGGAGAAAAACGCACGACATTGACAGCTTTGGTATGGCGGGCAAGATTGGACAAAAATTCAACAATGGCCTTTCCATCGGGTCCTTTTTCCACCTTCCAGATCTGTTGATACCAAAACATTCATTCAGGGAAACATACAGTGAGCACTTACCAATCTGTGCTTACTAAAACAACACTGTGCTTAGTTTCAGTAAGAAAATGGTTTTTCTTTTGAAACGTAAAATGGAACTTTGCTCTGAAACATAAACCAGCAACCCCATGGCTTGCTGCCCTCCCTCCTTCCTCTTTCTCCTGCAAACCGTTCCCCAACAGGAACTGGCTCAGGATTCTTAAAAATAATGAGCCTCCCGTTTACCAATCTGGGAAACATTACTCAAGGAACAAAGCTTTCTTTTGCTTTCATGGTTCACTCAAGGCCCGGAGATTTCATCCCTCTGGGCTAGATGACGGATTGGTTTGAGTTTGTTGACTTTTGTTTCAAAGAAAAAAATGGAGAATGCATATGCACCCTCAGTAGTGCTTCTCAGGGCCTTTCTCTCTCCGCCCCACTTACCCTAACCGCCGTGTCTACACCGGCCGACGCCAGTCTGTGGATCCTCCCGGCGGTGCCATGCTGGAAGTCCAGGCTATACACCGGCTCCTTGTTGTGCCAGGCTATTTCGCAGGTAATGACTTTCATCCTCCCGAGTCTTGATGGAGCAACACAAATCCGTCGGGCACCGTTCTTTACCCAAAGTCAGAGGAAAGCTGAAAATCGTCGGTAATGAACTAAATATTATAGCAGGAAAGGTGTACTGAACACTTATCATGAGCCAGGAGCCCTGCTAACCATTAAAAATGCACGCTGTAGTGGGAAAGGATGTTAGTGTTGACCTCTAATGTAACACCTTGCAGGTTCACCTAAAATGCTTCGCTGAGCCGCGGCGGTTGGAAGTTTATTCTACTGCTAGGTCCGGAAAGAGCAAAATGGAACACCCAGGCAGAGGAAATCGAGGGGCCGACCCTACGGCGCGACCGCCCCCGCTTAGTGGGGGTTGGAGGGCGTTCGGGGAGAGTCAGGGGCCGGGTCGCGCGGCGGAAGGGGCTGCCCAGGGCTAGCGGCCTCCCGGGAGAGGCTGCCGGGGCAAGTGGACAGCTTGGGGGGTCAGGGGGCTTCGAGAGACACCCACTTCCCAGGCGGCTGGGGCCGCCAGGAGGAGAGGGTCGCCCAGGGTAGAAAACCGAGGCGAGGGAACCAGAGGGGACATCCCCCCACCCCCCGCCCCGTTCCCAGGCCGCACGGGACCAAGCGCTCGGCCGGAAAGCCGAAAGCGGGCCTGGCGGGGAGGAGGCCGCACGGAGCCGGGGCGGGGAGCCGCAGAGCGCGCAAACGCACGCCGTCCGGAGCTGTGCCGGGACCCCGCGGCCCGCCCTCAGCGAGACCCTCTCGCTCTCGCTCGGCCCCGCGGGGAGACCGTGGGGACGCCGGAGCCGGCGCCAGGGAAGCAATACCTGCAGGGACGCGGTCGGTCGGCTGCACAGCCAGCTCCCGCCGCCGCTTACGCTTCTTCCCGCGCGCCACAGGCCCCGCCTCAGGGAGGGCGGGGTTCCAGGTACGACCCGCCTCTTTGTAGGCGGGATTCTCGGGGAGCCCCGCCTTCGCATGGGCGGGATTACGTGGCGCCCCGCCCTTGCTCGGGCTGCAGAGGGTGGTCCAGAGCTGCGGAGTCCTCGGAATCCCGTTGGGCCGCTGCTAATTCAGTTAATTACCTGTCCGACCCACGCATCGGTGGAAGAATAGGTGAGTTATCGACTCATTCATTCAATCATTTCTTCCCTTTTTAATTCTTTTAACATTTACTGAGCATCTGCTAGACTCTGCACCCTGTGCAGGAGCTGGATAAGCAGTGGAGAGCGAAACTGACTCAGACTTACTCTCAGGGAGTTTACAGTCCGGTTAAAGGAAAAGAACGGCCCTGTACGACTGGTGGGCAGGCTATAACTCTGAGACCCGCCCAAGACCACCCCGTCTGTCACTGGTATTCTTTCACAGCGAATATTTGAGAGCTGTAACCTGCATCAGGCCCTGTCTCTATCTCTGGAGTTTCAAGCAGACGGTCTTCTGGCTTCCTGCACACAAATAATTATTTTAAAAAGATAAAGTGAAAAGTGGTGTATAAGGAACAATGTGCTCTTACAGTTCTGAGGACGCGGTTATTTCGGATTTAAGGGCTCAAAGGAAATTTGAAGAGGGCATTTAAAATGGGCTTCAGGTAATAGTTTTGGATGAGCAGCTCTGGGAAATGGGAATTCAAGCTAAAGAAACTCACAGTTGACAACAGAGGCATAAAGGGGGAGCAGTGGGATCCGCGATGGGAAAGCATGGATGGAGCAAAGATCCGGAAGCATTTAGACATGAATGAGCAGGTCATGTGGGCTCATGTGTCTCAAAGGCAATTTTCTCATTACAAATTAACTGGAATTCTGTGTATATTTGTCTGGGAGCTTGGTTGGGACGAGATGACAGATGGACACTCTCATGCTAACAGCAGGTTTCTGAGTCTTCAAGACCAAAGGACTTTCCAAAACGAGTGCTGCCCTGTGCAACCTTGCAGAAGACAAGGCTGCCAGCCTCCCCCAGGTGACTCTCCCACTCCCCACCCTTCCCGTCTCCGTCTCTCCCTCTCCCTTCACCCCCTCCCTGGATATCAGTGCACTAAACTTAAACAGGTTTCTAATTCCTTTAGCAAACAAAAATTGAGAATTTTGTTTTTCATATATGTTGGCTTTTAGAACGTTTTGGAGAATTCAAAGCTATCGGATCGTCCCATGACTGCATTGCTTACATTACACTGCAATAAGCAGATGTGGTTATAAACACTTGTTAAAAACAATTTAACATTTTCAAATAAGGTTGTAAATCAGAAGGCAGAAATAGATGCAGCAGGCCTTTTGAAATGGGATGATTTTCCAAATGGGACAATTTATCTGTGAGCTTCTGAGAAGGCCAGGAAACAAATACCTTGGGATGCATAGCTCTTACTTGATAAAAGGAACACACAGGTTCATCTGAGGAGCCAACTCTTCTGTTTTCAGGAAAAAGAATAATGTGGATTCTTATATAAATGCTGGTTGATGCTTTTAGCCAATTTTATGAAAGGTATAGAAATTGTCACGATGTCTCATGTTGACAGGAATGACTGGAGGCTCCTTAAGCCTGATTTCTACGAGAAGCTAGGATAATGTAACCCAGATATGTAGTTTTAGATCCTGTCTCCTAAATCATTGCTGGGATTCAGAGAACTTGGACTGGGAATGGCTAATATGTACTTTAGCTTTTCTGGCTGTTTTAAAAGTACAGATTCCTGGCCCTACCTAAGCCCACTGATTCAGAGTATCCAGCAGAGGGGCACCCTGGGGAGTTGGGGGTGCTGCATTTTCTCAAGATCCCAGGTGAGTCTGGTAATCAGTCTGGTTTGGACATCAGTGGTTCAGTGTCTCTCATAACCATCAGGTTTCTTCACATTTCTGACAAATGTTTTTGATTCACAAAGGAATCCCGATTATCTCCTAATATGCCAGGCTTCTAGATTACAGAGTGTACACACACACACACACACAGAGGTTTAGGTACTAAATATGCATCAAAGAGTTAGTTTTCTTGGTGGAAATTTTTGGGGCTTGACATTGTTGCCTGCCAGAGTGGGGATCTGAGATGTCAAATGTTTTCAAAAAAGAAAGGAAAGAAGGAGGGGAGAAAGTAGAGAGCGAGGGAGGGAGGAAGCAAGGAAAGTGTTTGATGGAGGCCTCAGTGTTTTGCACCAAGTTGGACTGCAGGTGATTCCAACTAGATGCTTCAACAACTACTGAACTTCACTTTGGGCCCTAAGCGTTGATTTTAGCACACTGCATCACTCTTAAAGGAAGGGGACCACAGTTATTTGGTCTCCCAAGAACTTTATATAGCGAAAATTTATATAAAGGGAATAAATCTTTTTTTTTAAGTTTGTTTATTTATTTTGCAAGAGCAGGAGGGGGAGGAAGGGGGCGTAGAGAGAATCCCAAGCAGGCTCCACACTGTCGGCGCACAGCCAGACTCAGGGCTCGATCCCAAAAACTGTTAGATCATGACCTGAGCCAAAATCAAGAGTCAAACTAACTGACGGAGCCACCCAGGCAACCCTAAAGGGAGTAAATCTTAATCTGCCCTCAAAAACAAAGACTTCTCTGAATGTACTTTACTATCATTCCCTTTTCTAAATACGAATACTCTGGAATAAAAATCTAAAGTCAGAGGATGTTCTAATAAAACATTATTAAATGATAGGAAATAGAAGTGCACTAAAATTTAACATCAGAAATTGAAAGTTCAATGCAGGGTTAGGAAAAGATATTAAGCATATTTTATCAGAATAAAAAGAGGAAAACTAGAAAAGGGGAGAGAAATTGAATGCACAGAACCTCTAGCACACTGCTAGTGGAAGTGTAAAATGATGATACAAAGGGCTGTAGAATGAATGTCTACCCCCACCCCCTGCCAAAATTCGTATGTTGCAGCCTTAATCCCCAATGTGGTGTCTACATTTGGGGGTTTAAGGAGGTAAGAAGGTTTAGATGAGGTCATGGGGGTGGAGCCCCCATCATGGGATTGGTGAGAGCTCAGGCATGCCCACTCCTACTCTCTCCCCTCCCCACCCCCACCCTATCTCAGGTCTCCATCACAGAGGACACAGCCATCCGCAGACTGGGAAGAGTGCCCTCACAATACACCAGATCTGCGGGTGCCTTGATTTTAGAATTCCTCACCTCCAGAACTGTGAGAAATAAATGTTTGTTATTTAAGCCACCCAGTCCATGGTATCTTTGTTATATTAGCCTGAACCAAGATACAAATACTTTAGGACACTGTTCAGTAATTTAACTCAAAGATATGTCTTGGGTGCCTGGGTGGCTCAGCTGGTTAAGTGTCCAACTTTGGCTCAGGTCATGATCTCACCGCTAGTGGGTTAGAGCCCCACATCAGGCTCTGTGCTGACAGCTCAGAGCCTGGAGCCTGCTTCAGATTCTCTCTGCCCTCTCTCTCTCTGCCCTTCCCCCACTCATGCTCTGTCTCTCAAAAATGAATAAATGTTAGGGGCGCCTGGGTGGCTCAGTCGGTTGAGCGTCCGACTTCAGCCCAGGTCATGATCTCGCGGTTCGTGGGTTTGAGCCCCGCGTCGGGCTCTGTGCTGACAGCTCGGTGCCCGGAGCCTGTTTCAGATTCTGTGTCTCCCTCTCTCTCTGACCCTCCCCTGTTCATGCTCTGTCTCTGTCTCAAAAATAAATAAACATTAAAATTAAAAAAAAAAATGAATAAATGTTAAAAAAAAATAAAGGGGTGACTGGGGGACTCAGTCAGTTAAGCGGCCAACTTTGGCTCAGGTCGTGATCTCACAGTTCATGGATTTGTGCCCTGTGTCAGGCTCTGTGTTGACAGCTCAGCCTGGAGCCTGCTTCAGATTCTCTCTCTCTCTCTCTCTCTCCCTCACTCTCTCTCTGCTCCTCCCCTACTAGCGCTCTGTCTCTCAAAAATAAATATTTTAAAAAAGTAATTAATTAAAAAAAAAGTCAAAGACAGGTCTACCCTGTGGCCCAGCAATTCCACTCTTGGTGTATATGTAAGAAAAAATGAAAGCAGACTTGCAGGAGAATGTTTATAGCAGCTTTGTTCATAATGGTCCAAACTGGAAAGATACCAAATATCCATCAATTGAAAAAAAACATAAACAAACTGTGCGATATTCACACAATAGAATTCTATTCAGAGACCAAAAGGAAATACTGCAGCATCATGGATGAAGAAGCATTATGATAAGCACAAGAAGGAATTACTTCAACTGATTGGCAAACACAGAAATGTGATACTATCCCAAAGAAAGCTTAAACTTAATTATGTTATGTGGTTAGGAACTGAGATTTCCAGCAAGAGAGAAAAGACTAGAAATCTAGATATATAAAATCTAAGAAGACAGATTCTTTAAATTGGCAGTATTGGTATATATTCAATATATATTTTGTCTTTAAAAAAAAAAAAAGAAGAAAGAAAGAAAAAGGATTTCCTAGCTCAGTCCACTAAAAAGACCTAGAAGAAATATCCAAACAAGAAGCAATGAGTAGGTCTGTGCCTCGATTATGGTCTCTAAATAGCATTCCCTATGAAAAGAACCACAGTTCCCTGAAGGAATGGCTGTTTCCAGGTCTAGAACAGAAAATGTACTAGATGAGCCTGAAATACTTTATTATACCAGAAAACAAGAAAATCATCAAACGCTCCTAGGATTTTGTAATAGGACATGGGGGCCAATATGAAGACCTCTAGCCGAAGTCAGACAATTTAACATTGGAAAATTGTCACAGTGGATAGAAACACATTGGACGCTAAAGTTTACAAGCTTATAATATTAACAACAAAAAGCCTCATTGGTTACCTTTGGGAAACAAGGCATAAGCCAAACATCTATCCTGCCTGTTCTATATGAGCTATATGCCTCAGGATGAACTAAATGGGTTTCTTTTTAGATGTCCCACAATTCAGAAGTAATGATAAAATCTGAGTATCACCTTTTCACAACTCCTAATAAAATAATGGATCTAGGTGTGATTATTACAGGATGGTAAAATTATTAGGTGAAGAGTGATAGGAAACTTTATAAAGGATGGTTTAAGAGGACAACACCTAAACTCAACTAATTAACCTTAATATATTAAAAAGGGACGGACAGAAGAATGTGCCTCCTGATGTGATGCAGCACAAAGAAAGTAGTACCACCTAAGGATTCTTCCAAACAAAGCGAAACAAAACCAAAGAACTTGAATCTAATTAACTTTACAGATCTAACTACCAGCTTATAGGAATCCAAGAGAAAGATTTTTCTAAGAATTAAATGATACCAAAAATGAGGGAAATTCTCAAAAGAAAACTGTTCTGGTTTTTTCAACAACTAAAAAGTAAGAAAACAGAGGAAGAACCTGCGGATTTAAAGAAACCTCAGAGACATTTGAACCAAATGCAATTTGTAGATTTTGTTCAGATTCCAATTTGAACAACCACCTGGAAAAGTAATTAGAAAACGATTAAAGACATTTGAACACTGGACTAGATTTTTTTAATTTTTTTTTCTACGTTTTTATTTATTTTTGGGACAGAGAGAGACAGAGCATGAACGGAGGAGGGGCAGAGAGAGAGGGAGACACAGAATCGGAAGCAGGCTCCAGGCTCTGAGCCATCAGCCCAGAGCCCGACGCAGGGCTCGAACTCCCGGACCGCAAGATTGTGACCTGGCTGAAGTCGGACGCTTAACCAACTGCGCCACCCAGGCGCCCCTGGACTAGATTTGATATTAAAGAATTTTTTAATTTTAAGGTGTAACAATACTTTGTGGTTTAAAATCCTCATATGTAAAATCTAAAATGAGGGGCACCTGGGTTCAGTTGGTTAAGTGTTCGACTTAAGCTCAGGTCATGATCTTGCAGTTCCTAAGTTCGAGCCCCAGGTTGGGATCTGTGCTGACAGCTCAGAGCCTGGGGCCTGCTTGGGATTCTGTGACTCCCTCTCTCTCTGCCCTTCTCCTGCTCGCCTCTCTTAAAAAACTTCTCAAAAAAAATTATTTTTAAATAAATATTTTAAAAAATAAAAAAAATTTTTAATCTAAAATGAGGGGTGCCGGGGTGACTCTGTCAGTTAAGCATCCAACTTCGGCTCAGGTCATGATCTCACGGTTAGTGGGTTCAAGCCTTGCATACAGCTGGCTCTGTGCTGAAAGCTCAGAGCCTGGAGCCTGCTTCAGATTCTGTGCCTCCCTCTCTCTCTGCCCCTCCCCTGCTCACACTGTCTTTCTCTCTCAAAAATAAACATTAAAGAAATTAGAATATTCTTTACAAAAATACTAAGATCTAAATGAAACATTTTCATTAAAATGAGATAATTTTAGAGATAAAATTAGAGATAGAGATAAAATTAGAGATAATACTAAATTATTTACAGATGATATTATATGTTTAGAATTTGCTTTAAATTTGGGAGGGGTGGGGCACTTAGGTAGCTCAGTGGGTTAAGTGTCTGACTTCGGCACAGGTCACGATCTCACAGTTCGTGAGTTTGAGCCCTGTGTCAGGCTTTGTGCTGACAGCCCAGAGCCTAGAGCCTGCTTTGGTTTCTCTGTCTCCCTCTCTCTCCGGTCCTCCCCCACTCGAGCTCTTTCTCTCAAAAAGAAATCAACATTAAAAAAAAAAAAAAAAACTTTGGGAAGGACAATAAAAAAACAGGAAAACAATAAAGAGGAAGTAAAAACCAAAAGTTGGTCCTTTAAAAAGATCAACAAAACTGACAAACTTTTAGCTAGATTGACCAAGAAAATAAAGAATACTGAAATTACTAAACTCAGAAAAGAAAGGGGCATTACTACTGAAAATAAAAAGGATTATTTTATGGACTAAAAAGAGAATACCATGGACAACTGCATGCCAGCAAACTGGATAGATAACCTGTATTAATGGTCAAATTCCTAGAAACATATGACGTATTAAAATTTAATCATGAAGAAATAGAAAATATGAATACTTAAAACTACTAAGAAAATTGACTCAATAATCAAAAACCTCCCAACAAAGAAAAGCCCTGGATAGATAGATTCACTAATGAATTCTACCAAAGATTTACTGAAAAATTAACACCAATCCTTCTCAAACTCTTCCAAAAAAGTAAAGAGGAGGAAACACTTCCTAACTCATTCATTACCCTGACACCAAAGCCAGACAAACCGTACAAGAAAAATACAGGCCAAGATGAATTTTGATGCAAAAACAAGAACACCTCAACAAAATACTACCAACAACTAATTCAGCAACATACTGAAAGGATTATACACCATGAACAAACGGTATTCCTGGAATGCTAGAATGGGTCAACATGCAAAAATCAACTTAATCCACATTAATAGGATGAAAGGGGACAAAACCACGCGATCATCTCGGTTGCTGCAGAAAAAGCATTTGACAAAACTCAACACACTTTCGTGATTAAAAATAAAAAACAACAATAAGCTAGGAACAGAAGAAAACTTTCTCAATGATAGCCATAATATATGAAAAGCCATAGCTAAAGAATGCCATTCTTAGTGGTGAAAGCTTTCCCCCAAAGGTCAGGAATAAGACAAGGATGTCTAATTTTACCACTTCTGTTCAACACAGTATTGGCAGTTCCAGCCAGATCAATTGAGCAAGGAAAAGAAATAAAAGACATCTAAATTAGAAAGAAATGAAGTTATCTTTGTGCAGATGACATGATTTTATATGTAGAATATCCTAAAGAGTTCCCCTGTCCCCCAAACCTGTTCAGGCTAACAAATGAATTCAGCAAAGTTGCAGGTTACAAAAAAAACACATAAAAATCAGTTGCATTTCTAAACGCTAACAATGAACTTTTGGAGAGGAAATTGAGAAAACAATTCCATTTATAATAGCATCAGAAAGAAAAAAAATGCTTAGCAATAAACTTAAGGAAATGAAAGACTTGTACAAAAAAAAATATACTGCTGAAATTAAAGAAGACAAATAAATGGCAAGACATCCCATGTTCATGGATTGGAAGATTTGATATTGTTAAGATGTCAATGCCACCCCAATAACCCACAGATTTAATGCAATTCCTATCAGAATTCCAATGGCATTTTTTGCAGAAATAGACAACTCTGTCCTAAAATTCATGTGGTATCTCAAGAGACCCTGAATTGCTAAAACAAACTTGAGTAAGGACAAAGTTGGAGAACTCACACCTCCTGACTTCAGACCTTACTGGAAAGTTACAGTAATTAAAATACTGTGGTTCTGGCATAAGGACATACAAACCAATGGAATACAGAGCCCAGAAATAAACCCTCACTTATGTGGTCAATCGATTTTTGACAAAGATGAGAAGACTATTCAATGGGGAAAAGATAGTCTTCTTCAAAAAATGTTAACTGGAAAAACTGGATGCCCACATGCACAAGAACGAAGTTGGAATCTTACACCATATGCAAAAACTAATTCAAAATGGATTAGAGACGTCAATGTAAGAACTAAAACTATAAAACTCTCCGAAGAAAATCTTCATGACATTGGATTAGTCAAGGGTTTCTTGGGTATGATGCCAAAAGCACAGGCAAGAAAATAAATTCAACTTCACCAAAATTAAAAACTCAAGAATGGAAAGACAACACATAGAATGGGAGAAAATACTGGCAAATCATATATCTGATAAGGAGTAATATCCAGAATTAAAAAAAAAATCATATCCTGCAAATCAATATCAAAATATAAACAACCCAAAGTAAAAATGGGCAAAAGACGTGAACAGCTATTTCTCCAAAAATATACAAATTGGCCAGTAAACACATGAAAAGAAGCTTAACATCACTAGCCATTAGAGAAATGCAAATCAAAACCACAATAACCCCTCACCCTCATTAGATGGGTAATTTAAAAAAACAAAAAACTCAGAAAACTACAGTGTTGTAGAGGATGTGAAAAAATTGGAACACTTCTGCACTGCTATTATGTGAAACGGTGTGTCTTTGTGAAAATAGTTTGGCAATTCCTCAAACACCTGCATAATTACCACATAATTCGTCAATTCCACTCTTAGGTATGTTATCCCAAAGAACTGAAAGCAAGGACTCAAGTAGATACTTAGGAAACAATGTCCAGAGCAGCATTATTCTTCATAGTAAAAAGGTGAAAGAAACCACCACAAATGTCCATAGACAGATAAATGGGTATCAAAATGTGGTACGCACATACAATGGACTATTCAGCCATAAATAGGAATGAAATTGATATATGCAACAACAAGGACGAACCTTTAAAAGGTTATGCAAAGTGAAATAAGCCAGACACAAAAAGACGAATTTTTGATTCCACTGATATGAGATACCTAGAATAAGCAAATTCAGAGGTAGAAAATAGGTGTTACCGGGGGTGGGAGTACAGTGAATGTACTTAACGCAACTCATACATTTAACAAATCGTTAAATGACAAATTTTATGTATATTTTTCTGCAGAAAAAAACCAAAAAACCAAAAAAACCTTAACGAGTTAGTCTTTTTGATCCACATTCCAGTTTTAGAACCGCTCATTCATCCTCTGTGACTGGGCTCATTTAATATCTTCACCTTATCTGAATGGCTTGATTTACCGATACTCTGTCTCCTTTGGTCTTGACTTTCTCCCTACAGGCCAGAATATGGAAATTAACTTGGTGATCACGAAATTTAATTCTAAACATCATACATATAGATGTCTTTCTTTACACCAAGTGGGTATTAATGGCACTCTTTTTTGAGCTGTGGCCATCCAGTGTGTCTGTCACTCCCCCCAGTGAGGGTTTAGGAGACCCTGTACAAAAGAAGATATAGCCTACTGTGGATTTTCCAAAAGTTAGCTGTCTGGGTGGTGTCTGTGGCCACATTAACCAGGCTTTTAGCTTTTGTAAAAACCACTTCTTTAACCCTCTCTCTCTGCCCCCCACCTCCATGCATGTGTGCGGTCTCTCTCTCAAAAATAAACACACACTGAAAAAAAAGTTGTAAAAGCAGTAAAACAAAGAGCCCAACAGAAAAGAATGGTCAAACAATATGCCGTAGTACACAGGAAAAGAAATTACAACGGTCAATAAAACATATGAGAGCATGTTCAACCTGAGACAATGCAAGCTGTCATTTTTTCACAGACCAGATTTAAGTTTGATGAGGAAAGAGAGGGAAAAAAACACACTTATACATTTATTTTTCATAGGAGTTTAAATTCCTTTTTGGATGGTAACATTTATTAAAAGTTACACAGCATACACTCTTTGACCTATCAATATTCACTGCAAAGAATTTACACTCTGGGTATACTTATAAAAGTGTGTGTGGTGTGTATTAACTTCCACAGTATATTCTGTAATGTCAAAACATGAGAAATAAATGAGCATTAGGAGCATATGCAGATCACAGAATGTTACCAAACCTGTTCAAAAAAGTAACATGGAAATGTTAAGATACCAATTATCTGGTGTACCATCTTTGTGTAAACTTGAGATACAAATATATAATCAAATATAAAGATATAAAAATTTAATATAAACTGAATGCATATATATGAATGTGTATATGTATGCAGCTAATATTTTCTGGAAGGACCTACAAAAAGCAACCGTGGTTAACTTTGGGGAAGCAGTGGGTAAAAGCCTTTCCACTTGATCCCATTCTGTTCCATTTACATTTCTAACTTGGGCGCCATCTCTGCTTCTTTTTCTCCCTCCTGGCTCGCCCCAGTGAGAAGGTAGCCCTGCCAATCCTGAGTTTGTTTCAGGAACGAACTGAGTTCAACACCTGTAAACACTCACCACAGGAAGGTATAGATCAATGGTTCTCAGTTCGGACGGCACACAGAGAGGCCTTAAAAAAACAAAAAACACAAAAAACAAACCTGATATCTGGGCCCAAACCCAGACTCTGAATTAGTATGGGGTGCATCCTTGCACTGGGATTTCTAAAAACTCCCCAGGTGATTCTAATATGCAGCCGGGGGGGGGGGGGGGGGGGGGGGGGCGGGGTGAGAACCACCAGATGTATTTAATTATTCTTCAATGACAAATAATGACCTAACGAGCTGCTGATTACAAGAAGTAAACGTCTTGAGACCATGGGCAGAGTCACCAGCAGTACCGCCCACATTAGGAATTTGAGGCCCAAATAAAAAACACATTGATATGCCACACACCAGTCCTGCTGTGTGAACACTTAGCTAATTAAAGCGGGTCCTGTTTATAGGGTTTGTGGACTGTGCTGGTTTACTTCCTCATACTGTTTTTGTTTTACAGTAGTAACTAGTTTAAACACCACTGTCCTCCCACATTAGCCTTTTACAAATTTAACTTAACAACAGAAGACAGATACCTCTACCTAAATATGATATATACATGAAAACCCATGTTGTTGTTTTGTTAAATTTTGTTAGCTACATTTTCAAAGAATTGTATCCTGGCAATATTTGCTTAAAAGGTGAAATATATGTAAGTACTTCCAAAGAACCAATTTAGCAAGCAAATTTACTAATCCTATGCCTAACTTTCCCATTAAGCAAGATAACAGCCATATAAAATATATATTTTTGCAAGAATATAGCTGACCCAAAGAAGGGGAAAATAGCAAATTCCAGAAAGAACTGCTACATAAATATTCACAAACTTAGACATGCTCTACATTGCTATCACTTAAGCAAGATTTCTTTAGCCTAAATGATTTACAGAGGAAAAAGTCTCTTCTCGAGTGTAAAATACACATACACACGCACGCACTCACGCATTCTCTCAAGATGAGCTCAGTCTTTAGAGTCTTAATGGAAACAGTCTTAGTCTCCTAAACAGAACTTGTAATTAATATAGTAAAATGAGCTCAACTTGAGGGTCTTCAATGAGTTTTAGTTTCCAAAATATAATTTGAATATAGAATTCTTTAAAAGTAGTATCTGAAGAGTTAGCTATCATATATATATATATATATTTACTTTATTACAAGATATTTTAAAATTTGGGCAGATACAATTAGGACAGAAAACCAGCTTCATACCAAAAATACACTTTCAATTACTTTATCAAGCAAATAAAAACAACTTTCATTTATTTGCTTTTTTTTAGAAGTTAATGTACAGTAAAAATTTAATATTGTATATGAAAGACATGTAATTAAGCATACATACAAAAGAAACATGTATTGAATGTTCAGAAACAAAAGTAAAAATAAATAGCAATGATAAAACTTTGAAAAAAAATAATGCACATTTCCGTTGTGGAAAATACGATTCTTAATTAATATATACATAGTTATACTTAATAGAAAGCCATCTCTTTAAAATTGCACAAACATGGGACCAATAAAGCATTAATTTTTATGGCATGTAATACTATAATCCTAGGGCAGTCTTCTGCTTACCTCCAAGACATACAAAACACCTAGGTCTGTAATATAATGAAAGGTATGCTGTTCTGTTTGAGAAAGATTGTCTTCCTCAACTCTCATTAACCTGTAGTAATCCTACATAAGGCTGTACAGGAAATTTCACAAAAAGAAATATTCAACAATTATTGTGCCCACTCCATGCTGACTAGGCAGCCAAAAATGGGCTTCAAAGTAAATGTGGTGGGACATTTAATATTTTTGATACTTTTTTATACTAAAGATCATTTCTTTGTTCTATAAAAACACTGCATTTAACCATGATTGGCAGTCCTGACACAAGGAAAATCCTGGCAAAATGGATGGAGAGTTTCTGCTTACCTTATTTCCATGAATAAAATATTTCAGGAGATAAGAATTTATAGAAAAGAAACATTACGGGTCAATTCACTTACAACTTCTCTTATCAGGAGTATAATTCCATTTTTAAAAAATCCTGTTTAAACTTCTCTGTAAGAAAACCAAAGGTAACATTTCCATCTGTAGTATGGCACAGCCCTCGCTTCAGAGAAAAATACTCTGGGAACCAGAAAAGATTGCACAGAGGCTAGGGGCAACCTGAAGAGCTCTTGGCGAAAAACACTGAAGTCCTCTAGGGGAATAAAAAAATATGTGCAGACTTAATTACAAATATTTACATTTCAAAACCGAATCTTGAGTTAGCTATTCAGCTGCTCAGTACCAATGATTCACAGGCATTTCAAAAGGTGTGATAATGTGTCCACAGTATCTGTGACCACACTTGAATGCATAGAATACAGTAGAGATTATGGTTCTTCAGTCTGTTACCTATCACATCTATAAAACAAAATTGTTTACATTTTGAAAGCTGTACAACCAAAAAGATTAAGCAAATATTTTTATTATCTCACATAAAATATACCTTAGGTACTACTGATTTCACTCATTTGTTCAACAACTTGCCCTAAAATTTCATCAACCACATCAACATCGTAATTCACTTGCTGAAGATCGAGATCAGGTACAATCATGGCCAACAGCTGTCCTACGTTAACTCGAAGAGATCGAAGTTTGAGGCTGCAAATAGAAATATTACATCTATTAGATGAACGTCCTACCACAGTTTAATATTCACATAGAGCCTAAAATTTAAGTGATACATGAAGTCGCTTAACTTAATAATTTAATACGTAAGTACTCATCTCTTGGTAAGTAGAGTGTTTCATAAAACTAGTGGCTCTGGTTCCAACTAATACGATTTTAATTTGCAACTGAAGAAAACATGGACTGGTGAAATACATTTAATTGCAAGATGTTACTTATAATATAAAATATTATCACCTGGAAAACAGTAGGGGTATACTAGTGAGAACGCTGGTCTAAGAATAAGAATGCATCTCTTTGGGGGCACCTGGGTGGCTCAGTCAGTTAAGCAACTGACTCTTGATTTCAGTTCAGGTCATGATCTCAGGGCTGGTGAGATCCAGCCCCTCGTCAAGGGTCTCTCTGCTTGGGATTCTCCCTGCCCTTCCCCAGCTCGTGCCCTCTCTCTCTCGCTCGCAAAAATAAATAAATAAACAAACAAAAAAAAAAAGAATGCATCTCTGAATTTCAGCTTGTGAGGAAAATAAAAACGGATTTGTTCTCTAAAACATTTCTATGAGATACCTTCCTTGTGTAAGAGGAAAAGGAAATGGTTCAAGGGGTCATAAGCTCACAAAACTTTGGGCTAAATAATGTTAAACAAGTTTTTTTAGATGCAGGACCTCTCTGGACCTTTCATACGCTAAAGTTCACAGGCTGCCCATTTTACTATGCATTTATAGGGAATGGTGTTTTGCTAAAAATACTGGGAATCTCTGGATTAGATGATCATTATCATTCCTTCCAAATGAAATACACATATCTGAATATCAACATCCTAGACTTTAAATACCTACAATTATTCAGCAGCCTTTGCTTCAAAAGACTGAGTGAAACCAAGGGCCTGAATGTTACAGTTGCTTATTGTGTCCCCCTCCCCCTCCCAAATGAAGGCAGCCCACATTTACTCAAGATACTGACCTAAGGTGGAAATCTCTGAAGAGTCAAGATACTCATCCTTGGCTTGACAATGCACAGAAATGTGATTTTAAGCATGTTTTGTGAGCTTACAGGGTAAGGTTCTGTTGGTCCTTAGACAAAATTTTACATCATTCCCACGCCAGCCATTTTTTGTCCAAGCTTCCCCACTCATCTTCGATCAGAGGCCCATGGTTCAAACGCGTTTCTGCTTTGCTTTTCAGAAGTTGTTAACCATTCTATATCCTTACCAAGAATATCCTCTTTATCATAACCACAACTTTTTATCTACATGAAAAGTTGGCAAAAGACTAGTAGGACCCAGTGACCTCTTACATGTCCTTTTCTTTAAGTCTTTTGATCGTCCCTGGCTGATTCCTCCTGTCCACCGGACATGCCACAGATTCTTATTTTTAGTGTACAGAACAGCACTGTCCAAGAGAAAGATTCTGAACTCCATACACAATTTAAAATGTTCAAATAGCCAAAGTAAAAAGTAAAATGTGACTGTAAACTTAACTGTAGTTATACATGTAACCCAATGTAACTAAAATATTATTTCATCACATAATCAAAGTACATCATTTTTTTTTGATGTTTATTTTATTTTGGGGACAGTGAGCATGAGCAGGGGGTGGGGGAGTGGGGCAGATAGAGAGGAGGGACAGAAGATCTGAAGCAGGCTCCACAATGACAGCAGCGAGCCCAACATGGGGCTCGAACTCATGAACTGTGAGATCACACCCTGAGCTGAAGTTGGACACACAATCAACTGAGCCGCCCAGGCACCCCTCAAAATATGTTATTAATGAGGTATTTTACATCCTTTTCCTTTTTCATACTAAAGCTTCAAAATTTTATTTTATTTATTTATGTTTATTTATTTCTGAGACAGAGAGAGACAGAGCATGAGTGGGGGAGGGGCAGAGAGAGAGGGAGACACAGAATCAGAAGCAGGCTCCAGACTCTGAGCTGTCAGCACAGAGTCCGACACGGGGCTCGAACTCACAAACTGTGAGATCATGACCCGAGCCGAAGTCGGTCGCTCAACCGACTGAGCCACCCAGGCACCCCAAAATTTTATTTTTTATTCTATACTTAAAGCACATCTCAATTCAGACTAGCTAAATTTCAAGTAGTATATACCTATACTATTTTGGAAAGCACAGGTTTAAAAGATCAGTTAAAAAAAAAAGTAAATAAAAAATCAAAGATCAAAGATCATCAGTTACTCAAAGATCAGTGTGCAAGAGAACCATGTTAGAGATTGCTTACAAATTTCTAAAAAAGTTTCCAAAAGTTTAGGGGCGCCTGGATGGCTCAGTAAGCGTCCGACTCTTTGATTTCGGTTCAGGTCATGATCTTACGGTTCATGAGTTCAAGTCCCGCATCAGGCTCTGTGCTAACAGCACGAAGCCTAATTGGGATATTCTTTCTTTCTCTCTCTCTCTCTCTCTCTCTCTCTCTCTCTCTCTCTCTCTCTCTCTCTCTCTCTGGAAAATAAATAAACATTAAGAAAAAAAGTTTCCAATTAAATAAAGTACACTGCAGTCCAAGGATCTGCATTTCTACAAGCACCACAGATGCCTGGGGTTCCCAGAAACATCGCTTCTGAGCCTTAGCCCTCCAGGCTTTTCTGTACTGCTCTGCTCCATGTGTATGAACAGGTTTACGGAAATCCTTCAAAAACTTAAGTTAAAAAACAAGGTAATAATATAACTGATGTCAAGAGACGATGGCGGGAGATCATTTCTCAACAGTGCCTTTTCAGTCTGCAGTCATCCTGTATTAGCAGGAAGAGTTGCCCAGTTTGGGCCCTTAACGGCTACTTTCAGATGGTAAGACATCAACACATCAGCAGCACCATCACCCTCGCCCACCTGAACGTCTGCCTCCCCTACTCTCAGCACTGAAACAAAACCCCAAGCCCATAGGGTAACCGTTCATTTACTATTTTCTTATTTCCACAGAAGACTTCTTCCTACTAACCACCTGAACTATGGCAATTTTTAGTAACTTTGTGATTACCTAAAAGTTAAGATTGGGAGGTCACAGAGTAAAATGAGGACAGCAAACCATAAAGAAACGGGGCCAAGAACAAAAGTAAAAGAAATCCAGGTGAAAAAGTAAGTTTCACGAAATAGTCCCTTGTCTTTCAGTCATGGCCAAATCCACCCTCTTCCGTGATAGCTAACTCAATTTCCACTTTTCCCCAAACAGCATTCCAAACCACTCTAACCAACCACCCGCGCTTTAGTTATTCCTCCCAAATTCCTGTGTCTCTTAAGCTGAACTTCCACTGTTCTTTCCTAGAAGGGAAGGATGAGGATGTGTACTTCTTTTGATTGAACGGTATCTGTCTGATGTGTGCTTGCAAATAAATATCACGCTAACCACGCGGGCCGCCCCAGAGGAATGCCTGGTGTACTATTACCTTTCCCCGTCAGTATAATTTACAGACTCCTCAATGTTACTTGAAGTTGAAACATCTGCTCCTAACTGGTGATTTGTGGATTTTAATTGTTCAATTTCAGTTTTCAGTTCTTCACATTGTGAACGCATTTGTGATTTTTCCATTTCCAATAATTCAACCTGACAAAAAAAAAATTTGAGTGTAAAATTTAGAACTAATGCCAAAGTGCAAATTTAAGCTAAGACATGTAGAAAACCTGAGTGATGAACATTACCATCAAAAAAGGGCAAAAACCCCACAGGAAAAAAAAAAAGCTTCCTCTGTTTGGTGTCACCTCGACATTTCGTCACACTGGAAACAATACCAAAGTGGCTCTCATTTCTTGCACACACTCACCAGCTGGAAGCTACAACAGAAAGCTTATATTGATTTTTATATATTTTGTCATCTGGCTCCAAGCCAATAATACATCAAGATGAATGTTCAGATGAGCTGTTACGTCCGCATTATTTCCAGGAAGAGGGGGCAGGAGAGCAGCACACTGCTGTTTCCGAATCTCAGCAGAAAAACCCTTCTTTCAAACGCCACATTAACAGGATACGTAAAATACTTGTTTTTGGAAGAAGCGATCCAAATTTGAATGGAGAGTACACACAGAGGCTACTACTTGACGCCTGACACCTACCATTTTTCTCCTTCTCCTTCAGTAAAGGAACCCCTGAATAAAGACTACAGTTCCAAGGCGCCCATTAGCCAGGTGGCTAAGTTCTGACAGGTGGAACGTAAGCGACTTTCAGGGACCACACCCCTCCTCTGTCCTGCTGCTTGGAATGTAGATATACGAGGACTGGACCCGGAGGGCCACCTCCGACCATAACTGCATGCGGAGAAGCGAAGCAACAACGTAGGAGCCTGCTGTCTCTGAGGCCTGCGGAACCGCCAGTTGGATGTTCGTCTCCGTCTCCTGCCGGCAGACCCGATCGTAACTAATACAGGCTGTCTCTATAAAATGAGGACATCATCCACCTTGTGTGGTTTTTGCAAGGCCTGTTAATAATGGATGTGAAGTTCCCTATATTTAGTAACTGAGTGCCTCAATGGGAAGGAGAACGGTATTCTGAGCAGGACAATCCTTCATTATCTAGAAATTTCCAGTACCCTATAGTAAATTTACCATACCTGTCACTACGTTAAAATTCCCGTAATGCCCATCTCCTCAACACACGTGTCCATATGCCCCCCAGGACCGCCTCCCCAGCTGAGAAGCAGTGGGGTGGCAGAGTCAATAAACAGGTTGTTACGTAATCTATTCTAATCTAGCCCCTGGCAGCTCTTTATGCTTTAGATGCCCGGGGACTCCCATGACTCTTACCACACTGGCTGACACACTCACCTCACTTTTATACTGGTCCCTCTCCGCAGTGCACTTGTCCAGCTGTCTAAACACGTCATCCAGCTGCACAACCATTTCGTCCACTTCACTTTTGCTCTCACTGTTGGAACACTGACTGCACTCGGCCTTTACGTGTTGCAGAGCACTACACTGTTTCTTCAGCCTTTCTATTTCTTCCAAAGCTTGCCGATACTGAGACACCACGTGGTCCGGACTTTCAGATTTGCCATTAATACTTTCAAGTAAAAACACAGCATCAGTTTCGGTAGACTGATGGCACGTCTCCTTCTTCACGTATTTGTCGTTCAGTTCCAGTATCCTCTGTTGTAACCCTTTGATTTGGTCAGTGAACGCATTACACTGTCTCTTATAATTTTCTTTTTCTTGGGTCACTAGAAGCAGCTCATTTCTCAGTTCATTTAACTGGCAACCAGCATCAGCCGCAGATTTATCAAAGGCTTCCTGGGTGTCCTGCGTTTTGCCTTCAGCTTCCACACAGGAGGGCAGCGCAGCCGTGTCATTTCTGGCATCTATGTCATCTTCAAGGGTTTCCTCCTTTTTAACAACTACACCCGGGACTTCAGTCTGGGTGGCCGCAGTAGTTCCCTGATCACACCGGGATGACGAGGCGCCCGATGAGCTAGTCTGGCCACAAGGCTCCTTCTCGGCCACAGGCTCCACCTGCAGGCCACTGTGCTCCATGTGACTCTGTTCTGATTTCACTTCAATATCATGATCTACTGCAGGTTTGGGAGTACTGTTTTCTTCCAAGATGATGACATCTTCATCGTCATCATCTTTATAAGCTGAATTTTCAAATGCTTGATTACTCAATCTCCGAGTCTTGGAGTTCAGAATTGACGAACGAGTAGAAAGTCTCCGTTTCAGGCTGGAAAACATTTTATATAGAAAATGTAAGACTATACAATATAGAAATGAACAAAACAGATGACCTTGAGGCAATCTAACGATCTTAAAATTCTAAGAAATGTCCGTGCTCGTTTAAAAAAATGACACAGTACTCCTCGATGATTTGATGAAGTAAAGAGGATTTTCTCCTTACACAGTGGAGGAAACAATTAGACTACCGAGGCTGCTTTCAAGTACGAGCTCTACATACTGCCAAACATCCCTTCATTTGATGTCTCTCGGCATTTCAACGTATCCACGCCCAAAACGGAGCTCCGCAACCCAGACAGGTCTGTTCTTTGTATCCGAGCGAGCTCTCGGCTCTGCACCATTCCCGTTCGCTCACTGTAATTTTTACCAGTGTTCAGTGATCAGAGGGGAGCCACACCAACTAAACCAGCATACCCTATCCTTCCACTTCCCCTGCAGTAAAAATCACCTCATTTTGCTCATCAGCTTGGTTTTCTTTGAATTTACCTCCAACTGATTGTCTTTTTCCCCCCTTAGAGTGATATCTGTCCTGGTTTGCTGTTTGGGTCCTATGTGTTAGCCCTCATATTTCTCCATCTCAAGAAAGGTTCTTCTTCTGCTTGGCTTTACTCTTTCATGGCAAGGGGGCGCAATCTCCAATAAAATCTTGAGAAAGGGTACACAGGACATAAAAAATATAAAACTTTACATCCTGAAAAGTATCTTTATTCACTTCTCAATTTTATGGCCTGCTTGGTTTTTATAAAGCATCATTCCAGGATCATGTACCATTCAGTGTTCCTGCCATTCTAATTCCTGATCTTTTAGCAGGTAACTTGTGTTTTCCCCTCCCGAAAAAAATTATTTTCCCTTGTGTTCTAAAATTTCATGATGTTTCTTAGAATAGATCTTTTTCTTTTTTTTTTCTTTTACGTTTATTCATTTTTGAAAGAGAGAGAGAGAGACAGTATGAGCAGGAGAGAGGTAGAGAGAGAGGGAGACACAACTCGAAGCAAGCTCTAGGCGCCACACTGTCAGGACAGAGCCCAACGTGGGGCTCGAACTCACCAATTGTGAGATCATGACCTGAGCCAAAGTCGGACACTTAGCCGACAGAACCACTCAGATGCCCCAGAATGGATCTTTCCCCAGACATTTTTGCTGAGTATTTGGTGGAAGTCTCATGCTACTTCCTCCCCTTTGTTTTCTCCGATTTCCCAATCTGAAATTCCTTTATTGAGACATTGGCCCTCCTGTATCTTGTCTTTTCCTTTTTCTACCCTCTACCTGCTTCTCTTTTCTAAGTATGTGTCTGTTCAACACCTACCCACCTCCCAGTAAATTCCAAAGGTTTCTGCTACTCCCTTTGTTTCAGTTGGTACATGTGGTGACCCCTGCCTATCTCTATGTTTCAGAGTGAGGCTGAATGGAAGCAGTGAGGGCTGGCCCTGTGATTCCAAGCGTGCTCCAACTCTCAGCACCGTCTAGGGCTTTTCTCTTGGGAGCCTGAAGAGGGGAAGAAGGAAGGGGGATTTCTTACCATTTAGTATTCAAATGTTCCCTTACCCCTCCTGTTTCAGAAGAGTGGTTCCCCCACACTGTCAGCAGTGAAACTGGCCCGAAAAGAAAATGTCTTGCCTTCTGACAGAGAAGTCACGTCAACAGACTCGGCAGGTTGTGAAGAGGTCTAGAGAGAACGACTCTTCCTTAAACTCTCAAATAAGCCTCCTGTACTCACCCATTTTCTACCTTAACAAGTACTCGGTGCTTCCGAGTTTAGAGCATGCCTGGGCTTCCATGGAGTTAATCATTTAACTGGGAGCTGCCCTATTTTTCTTACCAGGCTAATTGCTATTTATCTTTCTTAAGATTCAGTTTCGGTACCACCTTTCCACAGTCTTTGGCTTTATTCTTAAAGCTTCTGTTTTTCTCAAACTCAAATTGCAAATTCTTCAGGCTTTAAAAATTAATGAAAAATTTCTATTCTCTTCTTCTACTTGGATGGAATAAATCACTTTAAAGAATAACTTCCATTATCTTTTGTCTGTAAGCTTTACAGATTTTGTTTTTTCTTACTTTGTTTGGAACCATCTTTAAGAAGAAAAGCCAAAAATATTAAGGAGACTAGTTACAAAAAAAAATTCACACAAGTTCTTAGTTAAGTAGCAACCCAGCCCCCAAATACGCCTCTAAAATGTAGGCTACAAACAGCAAACTATTTTAGAACATGCCCTCCTGATGTATATACGCATAAAAGCAATACTTCCTAATCTTTTTGGAGGTCAAAAATCCCTGAGGATTTAATGAAGGCAATAAAACCTCTCAGAAAATCCCATCCCGCTATCTCAGAGAACCTCCTTTCGATGTTGGTTTTCCAACAAAAGACCAAGTATAATACAGTCAGTCTGATGCCCTAGTTCGTTGGTATCCTGTTTTCTTCTTCACCTGTGTTCATTCTATTCCCTCTGAATGGGCCACCTGCACAGAGAACTGCTTTTAGGATTTCAGGAACCAAGTACTGTATCTCATTACAAAGCCTTTCCTGACCAGTCAAGAGACCTAACTGTTCAATTTACATATCACTCATAACATTTCTTTCTCTCTCCCTCTCCATCCACTCATCCAACATACACAGCTTGCCACGAGCTAAGAACTTACAGGTCACACCTGACATTATAGTGTCATATACTATTAACTACTTCATGTTTTTCTTAAATACTGGTAATTCTAAAAGCAGGAACTTTCATACTATATACAATTTGAAAGAGGTGAAAATTCAATCAAATCCACAACGAATACAACTGATATTTTAAAAATTATTTTAAATAGGTGGCATAAATGGGGTGGGGGTTTTGTTTAGACAAAAAAGCAAATTAACTTATCCCTAAGACTTCTTACATGCACGGAACTACAGCTTCTCAGAAGGGCATTATTGCCACACAACGTCAAGTGAAGGCTCTGTTTAGTATTCATTCCCCAAATGGAAAAGCGCATTTTAGCCACTGACTTGTTGCTCTCGGGTTCCGACTGGGGTGAACCTCGATGGTTGTTTAGAAGTCTTGTTGTATATGTATTTGCCACTTCTGAAAGATGTCCTCTTGGAACACTTTCCTTCACGGGAGAAAAGCTCTGACTTGACACGGTGGGTGTCCGAAACAAGAGTTCAGCATTAATCTGTTGGAAGGAAAAAATGTGATCTTAAAAGGGCTTTTTTAACATGCCAAGCCCAAAACATGAGATATTATTTTCCCTTCTCCCCTTACCCAGGAAACACTAAGAACCATCCTAACCATGTAAATTCTTTATGCCACACCAGGGAACAACAAACAGGCCAATAAGCCAAATCCAGCCAAAGAATGGTTTTGCATTTTTAAAGGTGTGAACAAAAGAATACGTAACAGAGACTGTATGTGGCCCACAAAGCCTAAAATACTTACTATCTGGTCTTTTACAGCAAGATTTGCTGACCTTGTACTAATATAGGACTTGTCAAGACACAAGTAGAAATTAAGTTTTCTAAGAGAAATAAACTGAAGATAAAGTCAAAGATACTGCCTTTAGAATAAGTAAGCCCACTATTCTTTTCACCCAGTTCTGTTGTCACCTCCAAACCCTCATCCTTTACATAAGAAAATATTTCAATGCAATCAAAAGCAAACATACAATTCTGCAGCAGACCAAAGCCTCTTACACAAGAAGCACAGCGCCCTACCCACATACTCAGAAAACGCTCCTTAACCACCATTAAGCACGGAGAAAGAGATGGAAGGGCCAGGAAGAGTGGTCAACAAAGAGAAAGAAACACTGTTGCGCTCCAGGTTGGTATTAGAACATGGCTCCCCAGGGCTTCCTGGGAAGTTTCCCTGACTGCCTATGGAACAGTAAGATTCTTTTTTTTTTTTTTTTTTTTTAATTTTTTTCAACGTTTTTTATTTATTTCTGGGACAGAGAGAGACAGAGCATGAACAGGGGAGGGGCAGAGAGAGAGGGAAACACAGAATCGGAAACAGGCTCCAGGCTCCGAGCCATCAGCCCAGAGCCTGACGCGGGGCTCGAACTCACGGACCGCGAGATCGTGACCTGGCTGAAGTCGGACGCTTAACCGACTGCGCCACCCAGGCGCCCCTGGAACAGTAAGATTCTTAACCATTTGCCTTTCCTCAGAAGATGCCCCACGAAATAACAACACTGAACAGTTTGAATCAAGTTGTTGGGTTAGGAAGGAGGGGTGTAATAAAAGGAGTTATGTGAAACGAATGAATGAACACAACCACTTCAATTTGTTGTGTAACAGCTTTAATAGCAAGCTTTCAAACTCAATGTTTGCTAAACTAACCACTACCCAACATAAGACACAGCTATAAAATGGAAGGCTTAATTCATTACCCGAGGGATCATTTCTGGTTGTCGGATCCGGAATTTGTCCTTGTCTCTTAAAAAAGGAAAAAAAAAAAAAAAAAGATGAAAATGTATGTAAATTTATTTATTATTTTTCAATTGCTTCCCATTGACATACTTGCCATTTCACTGAGTCACTCAAATAGGTACACTGAACTTTGCTTCAATTTCATTATCATCAGTGGTAAGCCTTAGGCAGGAAATACTTTCCACCTCTTATCTCAGTAAGTAATGCCCTGATGTCTGCCTCAAGTTCTCCATCCTGACCAGCATTATTCTGACCTTTGAGTGGGAACACCACAACTGGCTTCTAACTGGTTTCTTTACTCCCAATTCTGCTGCTGGATTTACCCTCAAAAACAGTGCACTCTATATCAAAACCTGGAAGTTCTGCATGAACTCAGCCCCTGCATGTGGTACACTAGCCGGAAGTTCACCAGGGCTATCGTTCATTACCCAGCTTCTCCCTCCCACCTCTATTTTCCATCGTGTCCATTCACATATTTACTCTAGTTAAAGCCGAACGAATCACTGTTTCCTATACATTCTCATCCTACCCGTCCTTCAAGGCATATTATATAGATGTCTTCCTTGAATTTTCCTCATCTGGGTTTCCCTTCCCATCCCCAGCGAGAGGTCGTCTCTCCTTATGGGCTTCCCAACAGGACTGGATCGTGCCTTTTATGATACTTGTCAACTTCTCGTCAGTAATACGTACATGCCTCACCTTCCCTATTAAGGCTTAAACTCATACTGGGCAGTACTCTATGATTCATCTGTGTGTGGCCCCAAAAAGACAAACTATTCTGTATGCAAACTATCTTGTAGACAGGACAGCAATAAACAGCAGGTAAAAAAGAGTGGATACCCACACTATACTGTTAAAAAAACAAACCAAAAAAGCACCCGATATTATGCATCCACAACAAAGTCTTTTTGGGGGTCATAGTCTTCTTCGGGTTGTACGAGCATGATCTTGGAGAAACATCAACTAATGCTGCAGACCCATCGCTGGTGCTAACCTGCGCATTATTTCCCTACCGTACGTTAGCTCAACACTCACTTCTTTTTGTAGGTTTTTTCATAAGTAGGATGCACCACATCTTCATCTTCGGGTTCTTCTGGAACATCACAATTTCTAGTCAGAAAAATCACATGGGAATAACACGTCACCAGCGCCTATTCATACATCTTGAACAGTACTTTCTGCCTTTCCAAAAAGGGTACTACCAACTATATGGTACCTGAACTGTGGGTCAGGGTTATTGGAGCAATACCATTTTTCTGGAAGTTGATCTATTCCGTCTGGTAATTTTCGCCACTTTAGACAGGAATCACATTGAACCCATGTCTGATCAGGACGTTTCCTGTAACAAAACATAATATTAGCATGAAAATATGGATGCTAAGTATACTTCATTAGGTCTTCTTCATCATTTCCACAGCAAAATGCCTTATTTAATTTGTCCCCGAAATGTCCATGACACAATTATTGTCATACAGCAAATTAAAATGTTTAAGCCAACAATTTTTGTTACCTTCAAAAGATTAAAGCTAACAGGTCAATTTCAACAGACTGGGGCACCTGCATGGCTCAGTCAGTTGAGCGCTCAACTTTGGCGCAGGTCATGACTTCATGGCTCGTGAGTTTGAGCCCTGCACCAGGCTCTCTGCTGTCAGCATACAGCCTGCTTTGGATCGCTTTGGATCCTTTGTTTCCCCCTCTCTCTTTGCCCCTCCTCCGCTAGCCAGCACACAAGGTGCACGTGCACACACATACATATATGCTCTCTCTCTCTCTCTCAAAAATAAACAAACATTAAAAAAAGAGAGAGACTTAACTGTCCTACTTAAGAGCATACTATTCAATTTGTTCTCTGATAATAACTCAAAATATTGCAAACACCTTGTTTTGAAATTTATATTAAGTTAGCAATTGCAATGTCCAATCTAGTATATTAATTAGCACAACAAAACACTCAAGTACAGAAAACAGACAAGCTATTACTGTAACTTAAGCAATTTTTAATAACTGTATTACATTTTTAGCCTCTACTATAGCATATCTCTGAATATCTACGTGCATATTCTTTTACTTTATAAAGTGCTTCATAGTTTTACCATTTAAAAATTACAATGATCCTATGAATAATGTAGGTATTCATTTAACATTTAACAATTATTTATTAACAATTCATTTAATCTATGAAGACTGGGGCACCTGGGTGGCTCAGTCTGGTTAAACATCTGACTCTTGATTTTGGCTCGGGTCGTGATCTCATGATTTATGGGTTCAAGCCCCAACTCAGACTCTGTGCTATCAGCAGGGAGCCTGCTTGGGATCCTCTGTCTCTTCTGCTCCTCTCCCACTTGTACTCTCTCTCAAATAAATAAACATTTAAAAAATAGTATTTTTTAAATAAAAAAAAAATGAAGACTTCACCTTAATGCCAATAACTTTTTTATTTTTAAGTATTCTTTACTTAAGTAATCTCTACACCCCACGTGGGGCTTGAACTCACAACCCCGAGACCAAGAGTTGTATACCCTTCTGACTGAGTCAGCCAGGTGCCCCTCTACCAACACTTTTTAAATCTAGTTTTTTAAAAATGCATTTATAGTTAGATAAACTTCAAATAATCTAGAAGTTTATAAAGTAAATACAAGTCTCTTATTTTAGGAACCTACCATTGTTCGTTTTTTTAAACCCTGGCAGAATTTTCTATGCTTAAAAAACTAAAAAAAATAAAACGGGAAATTAATACACTGAATTGCATCTTTTTGTTCATTACACATCTTGGTCATCTTCCCATCAGTACACAGCTATTAGTCATAAATAGAGCTAGTACTGTGTGCTACCAGCTTGTCTGGCCTATTTTTAAGTCTTATAACTCTAGGAGGTGAGTGTTACTAAAATGTTCCCATTTTACAAGTGAAAAAGTAAACTTGTAAGAGGCCAAGTAATATGTTCAATGTTGCATCATTATTTAAGCAGAATTACAATCGAAATTCAGGTCTGCTTTAGACTCATGATCCTATTACACAAGACAAAGGTTTTTCAAACAATGAGTACAACCCATTAGTGGATCATGAAATCAATATAATGGGGCAAGACTTGCATTTTTAAAATAAGTATCAGCATGTAACATTTGGGTAAACACTATTTCATGCATCTTTTGCGTGATGTATAAATGTATATATTCATTGGTTCATTTCATGGTGTGCTGACTGGAGCTGTAGAACTTACATCTGACTATGGGTTAGTCAAAAGTTTGTGAACACTGTACAATCACTACACCCTCCCCATATCACATCTTGATATTAGAATGGTTGACATTTTTTCATGTACGTACTGAATATCTTCAACTGGCAAATTTAGAGGATATTCTGAATTTTTCTTGACTTTCATTTCATTCCAGTAATCATTCAGCTTTTCTCCTAGTGCTGCTATTGTCAGCCTTAAGAAAGAAAATCATAAAATCAATTTAAGAAAACAAAAAAAAGATAAAGATTACATCTTTGTCAAATACAGAGAAAGCACAAACAACCCAGTAATGATTGTGTGGACATTATGGGGGAGAAGGGATGATGACTCCCAAAGGTACAGTGAATAAAGAAGGCTCTTGTGGCAATTTTCTTTAAGGACATTAATAAGTTCCCTCGGAGCCTGGAGCCTGTTTCCGATTCTGTGTCTCCCTCTCTCTCTGCCCCTCCCCCGTTCATGCTCTGTCTCTGTCCCAAAAATAAATAAAAAACGTTGAAAAAAAAAAATTTAAAAAAAGAAGTTCCTAGAGGGACGCCTGGGTGGCTCAGTCGATTAAGCGTCCGACTTCGGCTCAGGTCATGATCCCGCGGTTCGTGATTTTGAGCCCCACATCTGGCTCTGTGCTGACAGCTCAGAGCCCAGAGCCTGCTTTAAATTCTGTGTCTCCCTCTCTCGGCCCCTCTCCCGCTCACACTCTCTCTCTCAAAAATAAACAAACATTAAAAAAAAAAAAAAGTTCCTAGAGCAGAGCCAGAGCCAGGACCATCTTTGAAGACACAAATTAGTAATATTTTGTGTCCTCTGTTGGGAAAATCTGCTGCAGACCACTTAGTGGGAGAATCGCAGGCTCTGAATTCCAACCCCAACCAATACAAGCTTCAAGTCAGAATAAATGTAGGCAATCGTTACCAGCAAGTATACTTCAAAATAGCTTCTGTCCCACAATTAAGACTGTCCGTTCTTCCCCAGTAAGACGTTAATAAAAAGCAAATCAATGGGATCTACTGAGATAAAGAACGCTAAGGCCATCCTTAAGCAATCACCTGAGTTCAGCACCTACTCACTCACAAGGTACAGTCAGTGTAACATTCTAAATTTAAAATAAAGCTTTCAAACTTGATATTTGAAATTTCATATTCTACACTGGCAGGCTGAATCAGATATTTCTATACCCAACCATTATCTCTCACTAAATTTTCCTCCATGATCACCTAACACATAAGCATTCAAATGAAAATGAATCTTCTCTCCCAGATATATCCCCTCCCTGCATCTCATGTTTTCAATCCCTCTTCGTCCCTTTTTCTCATCACCTCTATTCCTTAGTCCAGAAGACTGCACCCATTTCTGCTGAGAATACACCGAGGAGTGGAGCTGCGGGGTCACAGGGGTGTGCATTGATGTTTGGCTCTACTTGATAATCTAACAGTTTCCAAAACTGATCAATTCTCATACCCACTAGCAATGACGAGAGTGCCAACTGCCCTACATGCTCTTACTCATTTTAAATAACTTTTCCATTTCTGCCCATTATGATCAATACTTTTTGCATCTTGTTTTAAAAACCCACTTACTACTGGTTCTGAAAATTTTCTTGTTTCCATTTTCTGTTTCTGTCTTTCTCATTTAGGTCTAAAGTCCATCTGGTATCAATTTATTGCTACATCTGAGGCAGGAGCTATATTATCCATACAAACTGCCAATTGACCCAGCATTTTTGGAAAGATGATCATTTTCCCACTACACTATGATGTAATCTTTGTCATAAATCAGGTCATCGAATGTATAAAAAGTGGGGGGTTATTTTGGGCTTCTCCATTTCACTAGACTGTTTATCCTTTCATTAATACCACACTTGGTGAATGGCAGCTTTGTAAGTGTTGGTATTTGATAGTATTAAGTTTTCTTGCTTTGTCGTTCTTTAATGATTAAGTATCTTGACTCTTCTGACTTTCCACATAAAGTTTAGAATAAGCCTATTAATATCAACAGCAACACATACTGGCAGGGATTTTTTTTAAAAACCGGAATTATATTTATTTTGGAGAAAAACTGACATTTTATAATATTCAGCCTTCCAACTCTTAAACTTGGTATATCTACTCTTTGAGGGCTTTAATTTTACTCCACAATATTTCATAGTTTTCAATGTGTATATTGCATATTTTATTTATCCCAAAATCAAGTACTTGATTTTTTTGATACTTAGTAGGACTTCTTAAAAATTTCATGTTCTGGTTTTTAGTCATTGGTAAACAAATACACTCATTTCTGAATACTTCTTATCCAGCAACCCTAGACTACATAGTACTTAACTTGTTACTTTATTAATTCTAAATTTGTGGATTATTTTGGACTTTCTATATACTTAATACTGTCTTGTACAGGAAAGTTTTATTTCTTCCTTTCCAACCCTTGTAACTTTCACTTCTTTTTCTTCCCTTATTATTCAAGAATGGTGGATAGCAGATATCCTTGTCTCATCTTCACCCTTAAGGGTAAAGCTATCAATAATTCACCAGTAGGAATGATGCTTGGTGTTCTGTGTACATGCTCCTAATTGCTACTATGCCCTTCCATTAATCGTTTTTTAAGTGTCCCTTTTTTTTTCTAAATTACAAATTTGTGTTGTGATTTATCAAGTACTTTTTCTTAGCTATGAAAATAACCTCTGAGAGTTTTCTTTTCTCACATCAATGTGAACTGCATTGACTTTGGAATATTAAAACTACCCATGTCATCTTGGAATACACTCCAACTGGTTTTAATGTATTAATTTTTCTTTTTATATATATCACTGGATGGTATTTGCTATTATTTTAATTAAGATTTTTATATCTTGATAATGAGAGGAATCAACATAAATTTCCCTTCTTGTAATATATTCATGAGTTGACTAACAAAGTTATGTGCCCTCATAGTATGTTGTAAGTTTTCTAAAAATTGATTCAATTTCAAAGGAATGTACCCGATTCATCTAAGATGGCGAGTAATTGTTCATATTATTCTTCTGATGTTTTTGTGTCCATAGATCTGTAGTCATGTCCTCCTTTTCATTTCTGATAGTGATGATTGCTATTTTCTCTTTTTTTCCCTTTTATTGCCAGATGCTTATAGATTTTACTACTCTTATCAAAGAACAAACTTTGAGCTTTTTGATTTTTTCTGTTATGAACTTGTCTCTCAGCTTCAAATCCAGTCTTCTTTGCTCAGATTTCTGATTCTAAAACTTGATGGTGTAAGTATTTATCCTTCGGCAGCCTGAAAAATGTTAAACTGGATTAACAGGGCAACGAACTTGCTAGATGATGATAGCAGGACACATGTCCTTCATGTTCTGGTATGCGGTGTTATTGTTTGACTAGAGTCCAGTGGCCCCCCAGAGGGGCTCTAAGCTGTGTTCTCTAGCTATGCTCTGCCCCCAGCAGCCCACGACCTCCAGCAACAAAGACCAGTTCCAGTGTGCCCACATCCTTGGGCAAAGACAGGTCTCCTCTACAGAACAGCTCCAGCACACTCACACCCTCTGGCAACAGTGGACCACATCTACAGACCAGCGCTGGCCAGGCCTTCTATCAAGTTTCTTACCATGGCAGGTAGCTTGTTCCTGTGTTTGTCTGAACCTCTGTTGGGGGCGGGGGGGGGGGTGGTGGTTCCTGTCCTAGTTCCTTTATTGTCTATTCTTTTCTAACCACGAGGTAATCGTCTTTCATATCTGCTAGTTCTGGATACCTGTTGTCCTCTTTTACCCCTTCTGGTAATCACCCTCTACTATCTTAGTTAATAATCCTTAGATTAAATTATCCTCATTAAAAAAAAACAGGAGTAGGATCTGCCTCAGGAGTGAACTCTGAATGTGTACTGATTTTCTATATGTGTGTTTCCTAATTCACTGATTTTGCTCTCACCTTTATTATTTTCTTCCTTCCACTTTCTGTTTTGTTTTATTTCTGTTGTATTTATTTGAATAAAGGGCCTGTTGCATTATCTTTATCACAAATGTTCCTATGTTTACATTCTATTCCGTTATATATGCTCAATAGGAAAACTGTGCTTCCTAAAGTTATAAGTCACATTGATGGTCATATTCATCCTACGGCTTCTAACCACTCTTAAAAGATAAGAGTATTTCTGTCTAAGGCTCATAGGACAAAATTACCTTAAAGTTCCCAACTAATAAGCACAAAGTGTCAGGACATTACATAATAAATGCTGACACCAAGAAAGCAAGCACACCCTCTATGTTTTCCACAAAGCTCAGAAATACTTCATCAATAAAGATAGGAGAGAATGTATTCCTACTTGTGATGGAGTAGAATACAATTCCTAGGATGGGAGAAGATGGTTAAATGTGTTTTCTACCCATGCCTCTCACCTACCAATTTTCTTAAAGTTCTATGCTATAAAAACACCCACAAGACAGAAAAAAAAAAATTTCAGCTAAGGAAAAGTTATGAAAGTATTTCTAAAACTGTAAAAAACCAGTAACTTAAATAGGTAACATACCTGTACTCATTAGTATAGTCAAAATCTTGTTTATTATGAGTTGGCTTTAGGAAATTACACTCTATAATTCCCACCACTCCAACACCCATGTTGTTTGCCTGAAAGAGAAAATAAAATCAGTGTTTTAAGCATAAGACATGATACTCAACATGATTACCCTTCCACAAGGATTTACAATTTGTACGAAACATTTTTCTACATTTTATGTCATGATTCTTAGAAAATTTCAATTGAAAAGTAGTGTCTCGTAGATAATTTTACTTTTCTAGAAGTTAATTCCCAAATATATTAGAGCCTTCCTCCAAAACACTTTCACTGTTGTCAAATATCCATTTAGACAAGTATTACCCACAATTTTATCCAAGAGAAACAGACCACCTCTACTGGAATGTATTTCTTACATAGCAGAAACCACAACTAACTCCTTTCTATATCCACAAAGACTAGCAAAAAAAAAAAAAAAAAAAAAAAAAAAAGCCAAAAGTTTGCTAGATAAAAATTAAAATCATTTATCCAAAGTTACACATCTAGTTGTTAATGGTGATGGAATAAAAACCTAGGTCAGTTGAAGTCAAGTTATTTTAAAAATGCTGCTAGCAAAAATATTGAACTCAAAGTATATGAGTCACATATTCTGATTACCTATGTGTGATGAGCAAGTGTATTTTACTCACAATTGTAGCAGAGTCTACAAAAGGAAAAAGTGGAAGAATATATAACTTACGTAGCGAAAATGTTCATAAACAGAGCAACTATAGAAGAAACCATGCAAAACTAACCATAATCCCACTCTACCAAAACCATCAGTGGTTTGTCTCATTCGATCAGTAAACCACAATAGCCTTCAATGTGTGGGTCCTGTTTGCCTCCTTTCGAGCCTCATCTTCTTGCCTCTCTCCCATTACTCTCCGACTTAACATCTGCCCCCAGGCAGAGCAAACTACTCCCTTAATGAGGTCATGTTCTCAGAAGCCTCTTTCCCTTCCTGGGCAGATATTTTTCTCTGCCTGGGAAACCCTTGCCAGACTTTCAACACAATAACATCAACTAAGACTCCATCACCATGCTCTCCAAAAAGCTTCTTCTGATGCTTCCGACTTGTACTACAGTCCCCTCACCAGAAAGAGCTCTGAGAGCATGCTCTGTACCTTATCATCTTTTTATTCTGATCATTTAGCATGGCAAATCCTATCAAATATCTGACACCTATTTAAAAACTGTTTATTGAGTTCAAAGAATGCAAATACTATAAGGCAAATCCATCACCTGGTAGAGAAAAATAAAAGTTGGCTGTAAAAGCCTATTTTTTACCAGGTCAAGCTTAACCAGAAATTATACACAATGCAAACATAATTGGGTTGGAAAAATGGGCTGTGTACCTTACTTTGGTCATTTCATCAATGATAAAAGAAAAAAATAATTAATATTCTGTCACAGATACACGGTTTCTTTTGAAAACCAAAGCACCTGAGAAATAAGGCTTATTACCAAAAATGAATTTCCAATTACCAGTGAAATTTAGTGACTTTAATTATAGAATACTTCTGTTGAAAATCACTAGTTGGATTATAAATGAAAATTCGTTTTTTAAATGTGATTGATACTGCATATCATGGTTGCCATATTTCTGTATTTATTTATTTTTTAATGTTTTATTTCTTTGAGAATGAGACAGCATGAGCTGGGGGAGGGGCAGAGAGAGGGAGGAGGGGAGAGAGAGAGAGAATTCCAAGCAGGCTCCAACACAGAGCCCAACAAAGGGCTCAATCCCATGAACCATGAGATCATGACCTGAGCCAAAACCAAGAGTTGGATGCTTAACTGACTGAGCCACCCAGGCACCCCTCTACATTTATTTTTTGACTGAAATTAGTGGTTACCAAGAAGAGCCCAACAAAGTTTATTTACTTTTGCAAAAATGCTATATTCGGGACTTGTGTCGACGTAAAACATGTAACACAGTTACAACCCTTACTACATAATACTGAAGATAAACCCACACTATTATACTGTGTAGAGCTCACATCATTCTACAAAGAATTTAGAATGAAATAAGATGAACAGAAAATGAAAACCATGGAACTGGAAAACAAAATATGCCTAGACATAAAACCTTTAACAAACTTGATTTTCAGAACTTAGCACTCAGTTCTTAACACATACACCCCCAAAAAACCTTTCTGTGAAAACATGTTTAAGGATGAACAAACAAGCATAGTGTGGGTAATGTTCTTCAACCTAAATTGAATTCTACAACAGAAGCGGTTTAGGAGGAAGGCCTAATATCTTTGGGAATTAACTCCAGAGAAGTACTCACCTATATGATCCTGTTTTTCTGGCTATTGAGTCAGGACTAAATAAAACCAATTTCATCCCAGGAATAATCACGGATCCATATCCAGATGCAGTCAAAAGATCTGCATCCGGGCCCAAGATCCATACTCGTTTTAGGTCTGGGCAAGTTACCTAACTTATTGGCCCCAATTTTCTCAACTGTAAAACAGAGATAAAATATTCTGTCCCCCTCGTAAGATTATTTGGACCAAATGGGAAATACAAAAGTATTTTAAGTTCAAGTGCCACACCAACATCATTAAACACATTGACACTTAAAAGTTATTACACAAAGCATGTTATTTCACATTTGACCCAGTAACATGGTATTTTAACTTTATAAAAGATATTTTCAGATCTACAGCTTACCCTTAACTGACATCCAACTTTTTCATAAGCTTTGATGAGTCTATTTCTGTGATACATCATTATCCCATAATGGTCTTTATTTCTGCAGTTGAATCCAAATGTAATTCTCACTGTTTTAGTCTTAAATGTTAAGGAAAATTCTGAACATGCCACCTCACTTCCTTCAAATCATCCTTTCTAAGTCATTTTTTAATGAATCCCAAAGTGCATAAAAAAGGGCAAAGTTGGAGAGGACTCCATAACCAGAATAAAAGGAGAAAGGGGGAAGAGGAATACACTTTATTAATGTGTCTTTATATGGCGTCATAAAAAGGAAGATAAAGGATACTAAAAACTTGGGTCGATAAACATCACGTTCAATGTAGGCAAGACTCTTTGAAACCAGCTGTGTCTTCACCTTCTGTCCACGTAATATTATCTGCATTCTTGGCTTTAGATACAATATACTGCAGTAAGCCTGAAAAGACACACAATAATATCTGTCTTTTCCAAATAATTACCCACAAATGTGTTCAACTTTACTGATATATGTATTTAGGAAGAAAACTATGACCTCGCTTTGATAAAAGACCCATGAACTCTTCAACAATACAGACTATAAAGCTGTTATTGGTTAACATTTGATTGCTCTTCTTTAAAAATGAAACTCAATATACTAAAGCCAGAGAAATGGTTTGCAGAAAACAATCTATTGACCTATACAAATGCCATATTAAATTGCAAATAAACTTTTCAAAAAGTTACAAAACGGCGCATGTGGTATGATCTCATTTTAATTTTTTTTTAATGCACAAATGTACAAAAAAAGGGACTATATTTTCTGACTCTTCTGTCAAATATATATATTGCTATACATTTTAATTTTTGTTAATGTTTATTTTTGAGAAAGAAAGAAAGCGAACAAGCGCAGGGCAGAGAAAGGGAGACACAGAATCCAAAGTAGGCTGAGCTGTCAGCACCGAGCCCAACATGGGACTCAAACCCACCAACCGTGAGACCATGACCTGAGCCAAAGTCAGTTGCTTAACTGACTGAGCTACCAAGGCACCCCTATTGCTATTATATTTTATTTACTATTTTTTAAATTTTCTTTCTTAATGTTTATTTATTTTTGAGAGAGAGACAGAGAGCGAGTGAGCGCACAAGCAAGAGAGAGGCAGAGAAAGGGAGACACAGAACCCTAAGCAGGCTCCAGGCTCTGAGGTGTCAGCACAGAGCCCAACACAGGGCTCAAACCCACGAAGTGTGAGATCATGACCTGAGTGGAAGTCGGACACTCAACCAACTGAGACACCCAGGTGCCCTGACTGCTATTATATTTTAAAAGTAGCAATAAATTTATTTAGGCAAAAATGACAAAAAATCTAATACAGACAAAAGGGTCTATTACATACTTCAAAAGGAAAATATCATAAATAATATACCAACACTTATGCTGAGTAAATAAGCTTAGTTTTTTCAATTTTTTTCAAAATTGAGTTGTAACAATCAGCAGGAATCTAAAAGTGTTTTCAATTTTTTTTTTTTAAGTTAGTTTGTCTATCTATCTATCTATCTAATCTCTATACCCAATGTGGGGCTTGAACTCACGACCCTTGAGATCAAGAGTTGCATGCTCTTCCAACTGAACCAGCCAGGCACCCATTTTCAATTTTTTTTTTTTTAAGAGAGAGAGAACTCGCAAGTGGGAGAGGGAAGAAAGGGAGAGGGAGAAAGAAAGGGAGAGGGAGAGGAAGAAAGAGAATCCCAAGCAGGCTCTGCGCCAACACAGAGCTTAGATCCCAACACATGGGCTTAGATCCCATGACCCTGAGATCATGACCTGAGCCACACCATCTATTCTGACTGCCTCTGGACCTGTTTCATAAGTGAGCAAGATTTTCATACTTCAATAATGTTTTGGGGTATATATCAAGGAATACTTAAATATCTTACATTGTAACTGTTAAGATCTCCAAAAGTTACATGGTAAACCTGTAAATGTCAAATGTATCCTCAGCTTGGGGTTATGGAATAATCTCAGCACAAAAGGTAAAGGGAAAAGTCAGTATTATATGTCTTATCACAGTGAATAAAAAAAAAATTCTTTTTATATCCTACTGTTGTTTGATTATTAATTTCTTCAATCTTAAAAACATATTCATTTCCAGGTCTAATGTCAAAGGCATTTATCACAAAACCGTATTAATACATAGGATCTGTAGTCTATAAATAATTTACTGCTTTGGGATGTAAATTAAGATGTGTGTATGTGTGTTCTCGGACATTTTAAATTTAAAAAACAATTGGTATTTTTGATTGAATCAATCACTATGGCTATCATAGGACATACTGATTCTAGGATTCCTAATTCAAATAATGTAACCACACAGTGAAAGAACTACAAGTGCTATTAGACCTGATGACTTTGCAATTAAAAAACCATTTTCTGAGCCAAATACAACCACCAATGCGCTCATGAAAAGTTAAATAAATTGGTTCTGAGGTACTTTCACTGACAGCATTTATAACATAAGCAGAAAATGTAATTTCCATCATTTGCTGATTCTCCCATGTCCAGAAAGAGTTGAATACATACCCTCAGGGAATAGTCACTCTCAGGGGCAATTTGGTCCATCCTTTCTTGTTTCTTGTACCCCTTCTTCCCTGTTGTCTCATCCAAATCTTCAGGAATTCTGATGTCATATTTATCCTTATCAAAATCAAACTCTGTTGCGCTTTTGTAGCTATAAAAACAATTTTTTGAAGGAGGTCAATTTTACCTTCACGGCAAGATAAGCAAATACACTGCTAACAAAACAAAACACCTACCCACGGCAGATGTCCTGGTTGGGGGAGGGAGACAAAAGCAAGGGAAAAATGAAAGAACAGGAATCTAGAAAGATGCAGAAAAACTGTATTCACCCTCACACCGCTGGTGGGAGTGTCAAATGGTAGAGCCACTCCAGAAACATTCTGGCAGTTTCTTAAAAAACTAAACAGGCAACTACCATATGAGCCAGCAATTACACTCCTGAGCATTTACCTTGGAAAAAGGAAGATTACATTCCATGAAAACCTGTGCATAAATGTTTACAGCTGTATTTGTAATAACCCAAAATGGTAAAAACCCAGATGTGCTCTAACTAGTGAATGGTTAAACACAGTGCTCCACGTATACAGTACAACACTACTCAGCAAGGAAAAGGGAGCAAATTACTGACACACACAAGAACCCAGATGCATCTCCAGAGAAATATGATGAGTGAAAAAAGCCAATCCCAAAAGGTTTCACACTGTAGGATTCTATTCATATGACATTCTCAAAATGACAAAGTTACAGAAATGGAAGACGTGTTAGAGGTTGTCAGGGATGAAGGAGGGAGTGGGTGTGGATACAAAAGGCCAACATGAGAGATCACTGTGGTGATGAAAATGTCCCATATCTTGACTCTACCAATGTCATTATCAACACTACTGCACTACAGTTTTGCAAGATGCTGCCACTGGGGGAAACTGGATGAAGGGTACACGAGGTCCATTATTTATGCACAGGAATGTGCAAGTATCTCAAAATAAAAAGTGTAAATAAAAAAAAAAGAGGGGAGTGAGGATGGGAGGGGCATGAAAGAAAAAGCAAGAAGAAGGGGAATACGGGAGATCAGGAAAGATTTAAAGTGAAAGTATTTTAGGCTTACCACTCAATTTGTGCTTTATTCATATCATTCTATGTGTCTAGGTATCAACATTAACACATTCATCCAAGGTTTTAAAAAATCTTATTTGCAAATGATTTTATCCTCACAAAGATACAAAACCTTAACAATCCAGAGGCCTCATCCACGTTACTTTTGTCACCAGATGTTAAGTCATGCTTAGCTTTAAGTCACAGACAAAGACTTCGCTACCTCACTTACACAGGTCGGGGCTCGTCAGGTGAGATATTATCTTCCCATTTCTTTTGCTTGTTTCTTTTTGAGGAGAGGGACAGAATAACAAAGTGAGAATTGGCCTCTCTGGATACTGAATATGCAGGGCTAGGAAATTTAGTTTTAATAATATGAAATTACCTCGAGTTGAAGCCAAAGTGGCCTCAATAAAACACCCATGGAAAAGACAAATCATGACCTATGCCAAAAAATGAGTACCTTCCCAAGTATTTCTATTCTGTATGACCACGGATCAATAGAACACAACTATTTTTACACAAACAGTCCACCTCCCACACACATAATCACTGGTTCAGGTCGATATTTACCTTCTAAGGTTCCAAATGATGATCCTTGTCCCCTTCTTACCCATAATAGCATCAAGTTCTGCCAGTAATTTCTGTTCCGTAGAAAACAGAGAATGTTCCAGAATTGCTGCAAGGCTTGCTTTGGATTCTGCTAAATTTATCATCTGTCGTATATCCTAAGTTAAAGACTTAGAACAACAACATATTTTTCACAATTGAAGTATGCGAACTCAAATTTCGGTAACAACAACAACAAAAAACTATTTCCTAAATTAATATCTAAGTTTTGAAACGACAGTCTGATTTCAGATGAACACCAAGAAAGATGAAGTAGAAGCAAGTTTATTATGATTCCTAATTTCATAGTTCCTAATATCTGAATGTGTTTTATAAAGACACAGAGGACATTTTCCTAAAGATATCTTGCTTCTCACGGTCATTAGGGGAAATTCCAAGGCAGACCACACATCTTATTAGACACGATACAACTGAAATACAGAGGAGAGCTACAGGAAGCTGCACGCAGAACACAGCCACCTTGCGTTAGGGGTTTCTAAGGCACAATTCCAAAGGAAGAGAGAAAGGGACAAAGGGCTGCCTCAGATGTTAAGAGGCAACGGACTGGAACAAGAGCTACAATGCACACTGTGGTTGAAAAATGAGAATCGAGAGGAGGGCAAAAGGAGGGAATGGTTCACAATATTTCTTCAGAGTTTCTCCACAGTTTCTATTTCAAAATCAAAAGGATATGGTGTTTGTTGAATGCCACAATTGGGACAACAACATGTTCTGCTTTTATGACTTCCAAGTAGGTCTGAGACAAGAAGCCCACACTCATGCTTTCTCCGTTTTTGGTAAATACAATTGCATCTTTACCCAAACGCATAGAACCTGACTTGAAGCCATTCCCATACAAGCCAACTGGGACGTGACCATTCATGGTGACTTTGTCACTGAAGCCAAAGCTGAAAAGAAAACGAAAAGGATTTTTAAAATAAGTACGTATAATCTTCATTTTCTTAATTCAAAACCTGTAACATCAAGTAAAAAACCTGGGTGTAAATGTTAGACTCAGCCTTTCTAGTTGCATTTTGAGGTGTTTCCCCATCTTTGAAAAGAAGAAAACTAAACCCATGCTGCAGGGCATAAGGGTGACACACGCTGAACCAGGAGGAGCTCCTTGCCTGGCACACCCTGTCCCAACGGCTGAGTTCTCAGGTGGGCTCGTGGGACCCTTGAGATTTCACCCCACGGTATTTTAGATATGTCTAAATGTGAACGATTTTCTGAATCTGAGCAAGCCCACTGCGGTATGATTACTAACGGCGCCAAGTGGAGTTTCTGGCAACGCAACATGTATTTGAGAGACAGCGGAAAGGGCTTGGCTGCCACATTTCTCTACTCTGTATACCTGGACTACGTACCTCAGTTTCCCTTTGAGGCACATATGGCTGCATACTGACATCCTATTCTACGACCCTAGAGCCCAAGGCTTTGTGACTATTTTATCTTGCTTCCTTACACTCCGAATCCCTTTAAAATTACTCCCCACCAAAAGTGGCATTTTATTGGCAATACTGGCTAAAACTAATTAACGCTAGACTGTAAATAACTGCCATCAGTGTTACCACTCTAAAGGAACGGTGGAATTTTAGGTAAGTCAGACGTGGTGGGGGAGGGGGAGGATGGTAGGGCTTGTCTAATAATCAGCAGAAGATGATGGGAAGACTTGAGAGCACACAGGGCACTGTGGGTACCACATGTGTTTAAAAACCAAAAACTACAGGCGATTAAGTATGACACCGGAAACCCCTGGATAAAAGCAAGGTTTTCAAGAAATGTGACACTCTGACATACCTTAGCATTTTGTGTAATTTATCTGAAGTCATACCATTCCCATTATCAGTGAATGTCAAGCATATATGGTCATTTATCACCGTTTTGTCAATCCATATCTGTTTAGCGTTCACATCGGGATCGTAAGCATTATCTGAGAAACAAAAGTTTTGAGAAACTCTAACTTTGCATTTTGAAAGAACAATCAGTTCAGTAAAAGCCTTTAACAGGCAATCTATTTTTCAAAAATTTTAAAAACCGCAATGCTTAGGGAACTCCTAAGACTTGAAAACACGACCCTAAACCGTACCTTGCTGTACGTGATTCATTCACCAATCAATACAGAGTTAACTCTCTCCAAAGCCCTCCATTTGTTACACAGAGAACAAAGATTGGTACCAACTGTACTGAAAAAGTACAAACGAGAAGAATCACCGCGCCAAATCGATGATCAAGACAGGGAGGTCTTCTTCTGTCCGAAGAACCAGCCCGGCTATCGAGTGAGAAACTGAGAGCTGAGTAGCACTACACGTTGAGGCAGAGGGAATGCCACGAGTTATTGAATAAATTAGAAAGCAGTGATGTTTTCTGGTAAACTGGACACACAGATGAAGGTTTACCTTTTACACCGTTGTTCAAATTGTGGCCCTCTCATTCTAACCAAAGTTTCTGGTGGCTTTTATATTTCTATGATCTCTGTACAGATCCTCACTTAACACTCTTGTTTAGCAAACACTCTTGTTTGTCTCAGAATAGGGAAGGAGGAAGGAATATGAAAGAAAGAAAGAAAGAAAGAAAGAAAGAAAGAAAGAAAGAAAGAAAGAAAGAAAGAAGGAAAGAAAAGGAAAGAAAGGTGAAAAAAATGTCAACAGAAGCAGTAATAACATCAGCTTTCAAACTAAGTTCCACCGGAATATCCCTGACTAAAATTACTTTCTGAGGTATTTTGAAATCTTTAGGACTAAACACAAATAATGGTTCTCAAACTATCCTTCCATAAGGGAGCCTACAATTAAAATAAAATAATCTTTTTAATCAGCCACTTCAGGAAAAACACTCTCCTGCATGAATCTTCCAGAGGAAAAAATCATGACCCATCATGCAAATGTGATCCCAGTCATGCCTCTTTTCTCCTGCTCATTAAAACACTATTAAAATACAATTCTATACCCAATCATTCTATTGGAGGAAACAATAACTTATTATCACAAATCAAACGTAACATTAATCCCCCTACTTGCTAACATCAGAAAAATCCTTTGTTACACATATTTCCAACGATTAAAAACCACAATTCCCATTTTTGCAATAGATCAATTTCTTTTATAATCATAATTACACTACTTTCAACATGTTTTATGAATTTGGCAAAATATTTTAATACTAATACAGGGAAAGTTGAGGAACAATTAATTTGACATTGATCTGAATAGCTGTTATACTAGATAACCTTTACCAATGGTTATCATTCAAGATCCATCTGTTTTATTAAACAGCACATTTGCATATTATTTTGCAATGAAAAGTTTTTTAAAACTTCACTTACAAGCAACAGATTATACATGAAATGTCAATTTTACATACCTATTAATTCAGCAACTGCACTGAATGGCCAAGTGTGACTAGTAGAATTTGTATGTAAAAACTTCGGGCAAAGCTGAAACAAACCAATGATTCATGTAAATTAATTCAAGTCTTACTTTTGAGACAGAAACCAATATAATTTTCTGTCCCTGTATTAAACAATTCTGAGACCAAGTAAAACTTATAGCTGCTTGCTTCAGGATATACGTGGAAGATGTAACCGAGATATAAGATTCTTGGAAGGCTGTGTGAAACTACTGAATAGTTCACTCATCAAGACTTGCCTTAAAACTCTTGCCTCCTCGGGTCCACCATTCCAAAGCTATGATATCATAAACTGCCCAATCAGAAAGTTACCCCCCTTACAAGACTTACCTCAAAATTGCTGTGAAAACACAACTAAGATCTTGCCAATGGGGTGTTTTCTCCTGGGTGGCTCAGTCGGTTAAGTGACTGACTTCGGCTCAGGTCATGATCCCACGGTTCGTGGGTTCGAGCCCTGCGTCCAGCTCTGTGCTGAACGCTTGCTCAGAGCCTAGAGCCTGGAGCCTGCTTTGGATTCTGTGTTTCCTTCTCTCTCTGCCCCTACCTCACTTGTGCTCTCTCACTCTGTCTCTCAAAAATAAATAAATGTAATAAAAAAATTTTTTTAAATAAACTTCACATATTAATCAACAGGCTTTTCTAGTGGTCTTTTGGAAAATCAGTATTTGATACCTTATTATTTATTCCAAGTTCATTACAGTTAAAACTGCAGGAGTGGAGTAATATACATTTATCAACCATTTTTACAGAATGTCAAAAGAAGTTCAAGTGAAACAAACGTTACTGATTTCCAAGGATTTTAGGTCTGATTTTATTCACAGTAATACAGTATAGAAGACTACACCAATCACCCTCATGCTACAGAGGATTCTCCAAAATTCCTTAGAAATACAGATATCAAATGTATAAAAATGTACAAGCGGCTTTGAAAGGCCGAGGCTGGAAAATTTCAATATGCAGAGAATTTCCACGCAATCGGTATTTTATGTTCCTTTTAAACAGATCAGCTCACATTTAAAGGAAAAAAAAGAGAGTGGACACTTTAAGATGAAGAGCTCTGGAAATGGGATGAGATTATACATCAAACCAGCTGTGTCTGCAGTGTTCAGCTGCCGCCACAAGGTGTCAGAAAGAGGTCGACTTTTCCTCTATCTGCACTAGACTTTAAACGATCCCCAAGCATTCATTCACCATCAGCCTGAAGTACACATGTGAGAAATGAAATTCTTTGGAAGAGCAGTCTTCAGACGGGAGCAGGGCACACATTCATGTAATGTGGAATGCAAGTAGCTCAGACTTTCTACGGCATACATTACAACGAGTTTTTAATAAAAATCAATTTCCAGATCTTCACCCTGCACAAGAGACCTTTTCTCAAATTAATCTACCTGAGGACCGTGCCAGGACCAGCCATCAGGAGGCTCTTCACATCCCAGCCCCTCCCCCTGAGCAATTACCAGGCTACCAGTTACAGAAGAATGGTACAGTCCTCACCTGTTCTAATTTTATAAAGGGGCAGGGCTTTAGAGTGTGAAACCACTACCAAAGGAGAGGATTAATTAACCACCAAAATCCCTTAGAGCATTTATCTTTGCTCTATGTTATACATTCTGTTAGACATGAAGTCTGGAGTTAGAAATGGTACAATTTGAATTTTAGATGTATGAACAGAATGTGATAGTGGTAATGTCAATTTTCATGTAATGTCTTCAGCCTACACATCAGTTCCAAACTGACACAGCACACATCGTTCTTGAGCAAGAATCCCAGGAGAGCAAAGCAAAGGCGGCATCAGTAAGAAATAATGAATAGCAAACAGTGGTTTTCTGGATCTCTAAACATAAGCAATTATTTTCAGCTATTCTTTAAAAATTTTTTTTTAATGTTTATTTATTTATTTTGAGAGAGAGGGAGAGAGACAGCAAATATGCAGGTGGGGGAAGGGAAGGAGAGATAGGGAGAGAGAGAATCCCAAGCAGGCTCTGCACTGTCAGCACACAGCCCAACGCGAAGCTCAAACTATGAGATCGTGACCTGAGCCGAAATGAAGAGTCAGATGCGTAACCAACTGAGCCAGCCAGGTGCCCCTCACCTATTCTTAATTCTCAACTCTAAGTTGGGAACATGTCATTAGCTAGGAGGGGGGGGAAAAACACCCTGGGGCAGCCAAAGCAGTAATAGATAGACGCGCGCACACACACACACGCACGCACACGCTCACGCACACACGCACACGCGCGCTGACACGTAGAACAGAGTATGCTTAACTAGGTGTGTGATCTTGGGCAAGAAGCTTAACCTCTGTGCCTCAAGTTCTGTCATCTATAATAATGAGGATGACAATCATATCAGCTTACCAGGCTGTTAAGAATATTAAGTAACTTAATATTTGTAAAACGCTCAGGAGACCAAGAGAAACATAGTAAGTACTGTGTGAGTTCTTTAAAAAAAAAGTTAAGTATTCCTTAACGACACAACTGAGCTCCTATAAAAATAAAAATGAGGAAAATCCTTAATGGCTTCAAGTAAAGAAGGAATTAAAAATAAGATTTGATAATGAGGATGCAATGAGTGACTGGAATACAAAGGTTTTGGTTTTAATTGTGACTCAGAGATAGATTTGGAAGTAAATGCCCCTCTCCCCACTCCTCTTCCCCTCCATTAGCAGAGGAGGGGTGGGAATCTGCTTAATGGGAAGCTTGTCTGTTTGGATCTGGATGCTTAAAAAAAAAAAAGTGTAACACGAAGTTCTGTAAAAAGAGGCATGCCTTCGCTTGGGTTAAGTGTTTCAATTTATATAACCTGCAGAACCACTAGGGAGACACAGCCTCAATCTGACAGCACACGATTCCCTACGTCATTATTTAGGGGAATATTTTGAGTACACAATCTAAAATAACATTTAAGGGAACAATCCACCAGGAGAAAATGTTAGCAGGCAAGATATGCTAGTACTAGACATCACCCCCACCCCCAAACAGTAGGAAACATGCACAAAAAACCAAAATGCTCTGAAGACCACACAGATTTTTTAAAGAATCAATATAACTTTTAGAATCAGGGCACCTGGGTGGCTCAGTCCTTAAGTGTCAGTCTTTGGCTCAAGTCATAATCTCGCGTTTTGTGAGTTCAAGCCCCTCGTCGGGTTCTGTGCTGACAGCTCAGAGCCTAGAGCCTGCTTCAGATTCTGTCTCCCTGTCTCTCTGCCCTCCCCCCACTCGGACTCTGTCTCTCTCTCTCTTAAAAATAAATAAACGTTAAAAAAAATTAGCATCAACAAATAGTCACAAATTTAAAAAATCAGTTAAATATATAAAACTTTTTGGAAGCCTGAACACATAGAGTGTTCACTTAGGCTCCCAACTGAAATTGCTCTGTAATGAAGGGAGGAAAAAAGGGAATAAACCCAGAAGAACAAAAACAATCAGAGAAATGATGGATAATAGTACATAGAATAGTCCGTGGTTTGGATAATGACAACTGATTTAATAGCCTGTAAAGAGCGAAGTCTGAAACCTATAGGAGAGGGGAAACAAAACAAGAAGCAGACCAGGAAGGAACCTTGGCAGAACTCCAGAAAGCCTCAGGAATTAGACTTTTGCGGCTCTGAAGTCAAAGGTACCAGAGGCTGTATGAAAACAAGACAGGTTTGGGGCGCCTGGGTGGCTCAGTCAGTTAACTGTCTGACTTTGGCTCAAGTCATGATCTCACGGTTCGTGGGTTGGAGCCCAATAGTGGGCTGGCTCTGAGCTGACAGTGCGGAGCCTGCTTGGGATTCTCTCTCTCTGCCCCTCCCCTGCTTGTGCACGCCTTCTCTCTCTCTCTCTCTCTCTCTCTCTCTCTCTCTCTCTCTCTCTCTCTCTCTCTCTCTCAAAATAAACAAACATAGAAGAAAAAGAAAGAGAAGGAGAATAAGAAACAGTAAAGACTCCCCCCACCCCCTACCCCCGTTCCTTCTTTCATCCTGCAACTACCCTAAGCAACCCAGCAGAAAGCGGGCAGTCTGTTTTCTGGAGCAAGTGATGATGGCAGCTCAGAGACAACGAACATAGGTGGGTTAAAGGCAAGTCAGCAGACAGCCCAGAAAAAAACCCCTCACATATATGGCCAAATGGTCTTCCACAAGCGTGTAAACGCCACTCAATGGGGAAGGGACAGTCTTTTCAATAAACAGTGCTGGGAAAGCTAGATATCTACACACAAAAGAATCAAGTTGCACGTTACCTCACATCATACGGGGGGGGGGGGGGAATTAAAATGGATCAAAGATCTAACATAAAGAGTTAAAACTATAAAATTCTTAGAAGAAAGCACAGGGGAAGAGTTTCAGGACACTGGATTTGGATCTTGGATAGGACACCAAAAGCACAGGAAACAAAAAAATCAATTGTACTGTATCAGAATTTAAAACTTCTGCACATTAAAGGATACAACCAACAAAATGAAAAATCTATGGAATGGGAAAAAATCTGCAAGTATGTGGTACAAGGTTAACATCCAGAACACATAAAGAACTCCTACACAAATCAACACCAAAAGGACTAAAATCCTAAATAGTTGACAAAGGACCTGGATATTTCTCCATGGATGGTACACAAATGGCCACTAAATACAAGAAAAGATGCTCGACATCACTAATCATTAGGGAAATACAAATCAAAAGCACCATGAGATACCACCTCACACTCATTAGGACAGTATTATAAAAAAATTTTTTAATGTTTACTTATTTTTGAGAGAGACAGAGAGAGAGAGAGACAGAGCATGAGCAGGGAAAGGACAAAGAGAGAGGGAGACAGAGAGAGAATGCGAAGCAAGCTCCAGGCTCTGAGCGGTCAGCACAGATGCACTAGATGCAAAATTCCTCTCTAGAAAATAGAATAATTTCTAAAAGCTCCATTTGGTTCTTTTACAAGTTGTGCATGGGGCTCGACCTCATGCACCGTGAGATCATGACCTGAGCCGAAGTTGGACACCCAACTGACTGAGCCACCCAGGTGCCCCAGGATGGTATTATAAAAGTAAACATAGAATTGTCATGATCCAGCAATTCCACCGCTGGGTATATACTGAAAATAAATGAAAGCAGGATCTTGAAGAGATTATTTGTACACCCGTGTTTATGGCAGCATTATTCACAACAGCCAAAAGGTGGAAGCAACATAAATATCCATCAACAAATGGATAAACAAAATGTGGTATATTCATACAAGGGAGTATTTTTCAGCCTCAAAAAGATACCTTGACACATGCTACAGCTAACCACCTTGAGGACATTATGCTAAGTGAAATAAACCAGTCACAAAAAGGCAAAAAATTCATGACTATACTTATATGAGATACCTACAGGAGTCAAATTCACAGATAGTAGAATGGTGGTTGCTAGGGGCTATGGGAAGGGAAATGGAGAATTATTTTTTAATGGGTACAGAGTTTAAGTTTTGCAAGATAAAAAGAGTTCTGGAGACTGTACAACAAAGTGAATGTATCTTTAGATTTTTTTTTTTAATGTTTAGAGAGAGAGAGAGAGAGAGAGAGAGAGAGAGCGAGCGAGCGCATACGCACCTGCACATGCATGTGGTGGGGAGGGGCAGAGAGAAAGGGAGACTGAGGATCCAAAGCGGGCTATGCACTGACAGCAGAAAGCCCGATGCGGGGCTGGAACTGGCGAGCCCTGAGATCATGATCTGAGCCGAAGTCGGACACTGAACTGACTGAGCCACCCAGGTGCCCCACGATGTGAATGTATGTAACACTACTAACTTGTACACTTAAAAATGATTAGGATGGTAAATTTTATGTGAAGTGTATTTTGCCACAATAATAAACAAAGAGATAAATACCAAGTCAGCACACTGAACAATGTGACACGCCTCCTTTCCCTAGCTGAGCTTTCAGATGAGCTACCAACCAGAATTATATATGCCATGGCAGGAGACTAGATGCAAAATTCCTCTCTAGAAAACAGAATAATGTCTAAAAGCTCCATTTGGTTCTTTTACAAGTTGTGTCAAGCCCTTCTGGATAGCATCTTATTTTTGTTGTTCCCACTTTTTAAAAACTTTTAATAATGTTTATTTTATATTTTGTTAAGCTTTTATTTAAATTCCAGTTAACATACAGCGTTAATATAAGTTTCAGATGCGCAATATAGTTGATTCAACACTTCCATAGAACGCCTAGTGCTCACCACAAGTGTTTAAGTTATTTTTAACAAACTTATTTTCTAACACTTCCACTCTTTATGGTCTTACAAATACTGACATAGGGTGCCCCCAACAAAATATAACCGATTCCTTCCTGCCTGATCACCCAACACTGAAGCCCACCAAAGGGGCTCTACTCATGTACGAACATCTTCCAGTCAGCTTTTAGTGTCTCACTTGGAAATGTAAGCAGGTTAACCACCTCCGGACATTTGAGAATGTGTAAAATTAGAAATCAAAAACATGCAGAAAAAGGAACAAAGAAGCGGCAATGCAGTGAGGAAAACAAAACAAAAACTTCACAAAAATACTATGATCAATATGCCCAGCAACAGCAAATACTTTGTCCAGGGAGACTTTAAAAAGACATTCAGAGAGTAAGATAGTGTTTATAATAAACACATGGTAAGAGAAAGGTAAAAGAACAAATGGAGAAAATCTCACAGAAAAGAAAGAAAAAACAGTGAGAAGGAAAACAAGAGACAACAGAGAACAGAAAACCAGAGGGATGAAATTTGTCAAATAAATGAGAACACTTTGCTGATTATGAAGGACTTGAGTTTCTAGCCTGAGTGCCCAATACAATGCACAGAACTCTATCACAATAAAGCATGCCTTTAAAATTCTAAGAGAATCATTTGTAACTTAGAATTACAAACCCAGCTAAATGATATGTAAAGAGAAAGCAATGTATTTCCAAGAAATGACAGAAAATTTCTTCTCGTGTACTCTGCTTTCAAGAAGGTATACCTGTTTTTGGAAGGATGGATGGGCTCCGCCACTACCAGGAACAAAAATAGCAAGTATTTACGGAGTGCTTACTATATGCACAGGCCTTTTATATGTATTTACTCCTTTACTGTTTAAAACCACCCTTTGAAGTGGATAAATTATGCCCATCCTTCAGACTGGAAACTCAGGCGTAGAGAGTAACTTGCCAAGGTTACACATCCAGGTGTCAGGATTTGAACCCAGGCAAGTGGGCTCCAGGGCCCATGCTCTCTCTCAGTCACTGACCTGTTGTCCCTGCCAAGGGAGTAAACCCTGAAAGAGGAATATGTGGAATGGGGACCCAACAAAAAGGGGAAGGAAATTTCCAGAAAAATGATAAAGGGAAGTCCCCAAAACACAAGTGAGCCAACAAAACTGACAAAATATTGGGTGTGCTTGAACACATCTGGAAAAGATTTTCTAGGTCTGTGAAAGTTTGGATGAAAGAGTGATCAGTACAGACCAAATCTAAGCAAACAAAATACAATTATTAACTTCAGAAAAACAAAAAGCTGTACAGCAAAGGAAATGCAATCATAGTTCTGTTTGGCTCACTTGTGAATTGTGGTAAGAGTGATAAATCAGACAGTAATTCAACAAAAAAGAGAGATACATGCATTGGAAGGATGAGAAGGAGGTGAAGAGTGTGCACATGTCAGTTAACTCCATAGCAGACTACTGGAAAATAACAAAATGGTACCAGCGTTTTTCTTAGAAATATGGAAGCAAAAAGCAACAATTTAAGTGTTTTTGTCACTCTGCAGTCCATTCTAAGATCTCTCACCCTCCAAAATTAAAAAAAAAAAAAATTGCATAATTATGGTTCACCTCTGTGCCTTAGGTTCTACGATTTTGACAAATGCATAAAACTCATTAATTCCTAGACTCCCCTAATGAAAACATTTGAGAGCTATATGCAAACAATGAGCAGGACTATATTCCAATGAAACTTTATGGAAACTGAAATGTCTATGTCACATAATTTTTCTATGTCACAAAATATTCTTTGATTTTTTTCCAACTGTTTAAGGATCATTCTTAGCTTGTGGGTCACACAAAAACAGGTGGCAGGCTGGATTTGGCCCATGAGCTGTAGTTTGCCAATTCCTGTCCTAAAGCAAGAAGATGGGTGGAGATACGGTCCAGAAGCTGCAGATGGGGGACTTCTGTCAATGGGGTTCCAAACAGCCCATATTACCCACAAAAGAAAGATTTAGCACAGGGACAGCTGTTTCACCCAGACAGCCAACTAACAACACTACCGGTCTCTTAACCCTGTTTTGACCTTTGTCTTTGCTCCCTTTATCACCTCAATCTTGAAGAGCCTGAGACATTGCAGGGGCCAGGGAAGGAAAAGAGAATCCAAGTGTAGAAATAGGACCCAACCAGTTCACTCCCTTTCCCCTCTACACGATTCTGGTCCAGAATGTGGCCCTATCTGGGAAGGGGAAGGGCCAGGCATTAAACTGAATAAGAGATTTTAAATTAGATGAGGTCACACTTTACAATACCTGAGGCTAATTGGAGTGTGTTATCTGCCCAGATCCACTCGGGCATGGAAAAGAACCATTAGCAAGTAATATTTAAAGCCAGACGTAAGAAGAATAAAGTTTTCTCCATATTCAAACTACTAAATACTATCTCATTCAATAAGCCAGTTATGTAACCAAAGGACCTTTATTCAGTATGGGTAAAGAATGCTTATAGATCAATAAAAATTTCTCTAAAAGAGAACAGAAAAATGGACAAAGAATACGAATAGGTTATTTTTTGTAATGTTTCCTTCATTTTTGAGAGAGAGAGAGAGAGACACCCCAGCGCGCTTGAGTGCGGGGGAGCGGGGGACAGAGAGAGACCAGAATCCGAAGCAGGCTCCAGGCTCTGAGCTGTCAGCATAGAGCCCAAGGCGGGGCTGTAACTCACAAACAGGGAGATCGACCTGAGCTGAAGTCAGACACTTAACCAACTGAGCCACACAGGCGTCCCACAAATAGGTTTTTTTTTTTTTTTTAAGGAGTAAAATGTTAATAACTTTTAACTTCACAGTCAAGGAAATGTAAAGTAAACCCACGTACATTTCACACTCGTCACACAGGAAAAACTGTTAAAGTCCAACAATACCAGGTGTGGGTAAGAATCTGGATAAATCTAAAAAAGTCACAGGGCAATGCACCATTTTTAAAGCAATGGTATTACCACCCGATTGTTCAATTTAACGAGACTAAGGTAGACATTCTCTGGCAAGAGTCACCAACCTCAAAAGAGGAGGTACAGTTTCGCATATCAACACCAACTTTTTAAGGATAATCAGGCAGAGAAGCCACGCCCACATTTTAGGAGGTGAAATGTTAATTCTAGTGTGCGACCGCTCCCTACGACTTAGGACTACTAGATACGAGAAATACTGGAGGATTTCCAAGAACGCCCCGAAACAGACACGACCGAGAGGCTACAGGAAACGGGAGAGCCCAGTGACCTGGGGATTTGGGCCCGAGGGCTTAACTGGAGGGAAGAGGCAGGAATGTGAACGAATCAGGAAGACTCGTTCCGGCTCGCTTCACCCCATCCCCACTGCCTAGAGGTCAAGGCCGCCTGGCATTTCGGGCCGCGATCTGCCGCTGCCGGTCCCCCCCCGCTCCGGGGCGCCCCGCGGGTCCGCAGGCCAGGAAGGGTCAGGGGCCCCGCTGTCCGAGGGGCGGGCGACCCGACCACCGAGGCCTCGCCCTCGGACGACAGCTGCGAGGCAGCCAGGAGGGAGCCGGGAGGAGGGGCCGCGGCCCCGGCCCGCCCCGAAGCCGCGAAGGCAAAACAGAAACCTATCGCGGAGGAAACGGAACGCAGCCCGGCCCGCGCCGCCCGACCCTGCCCGCCGCCGAGCGGCTCCGCCGACGGGAGCGAGATGGCCGCCCCCTCCCCCGGCCCCGCCGCGGCCCCAACCGCCGCGCCGACAAGTCGCCACCGCCCACTGCCTGCCCCCCCTCGCTTGCCCGCCTGCCCGCCCTCCTGGGACACGGCCCGCTCCACCCCTCGCGGCTGCTCACCGCGCTGAGGCGGATCCCGCTGGGTGGCTGCGCCGCCATCTTGAGCGAGCTACAAAGCCAGGACCGGCCTCGGCCGCAACCCGACTGGGAGGCGGCCGGGAAGACTGCACGGCCTGCTGGCCCCACCCACTTCCGGGGCGGGGCGCGCTGCCGCCCCGCCCACCTACTTCCGCCTCGGGCGGTGTGGTACGGAGAGCTGTGGGGAAGGTAAATTGAGGCTGGTTTAAACCGAGAACTGGGCTCGCAGCGCCCGGCCCTGCAGGGGTAGGGCGCATGCGTGAGACGGGCCGGCGCGAACGGGTCGCTGCATTAACCGGACCTGGAGACCTGAGGGTCTGGAATTCGAAGCCTATAGCGACGTGTGCCGGGGCCCGGAGAAGTGCGCTCCAGGCGCCTGACCTGGCTGGACGTGAATTGCGCCAAAAAAGCCATCCCATGCCCACCTGTGTCCGTGTGATTTGAAACCTTGTTAACGAAATGTAGATTTTGTGCATACTGGAGTTGTCCTGGAAATTATCATCCTTCATCCTTATGAAAAGAGTCCTTTCTCGCATGCACATTTATTCGGTGTCGGCTTGGAGCCGGGCACCGGGCTGAGTGGATGAAGTATAGGGTTGTTTGTTACATATTGCAGGTAAAGAGAGGATGGAAACGGTTTTGTTCGTTTTGTTTTTAATATCCATTTAGGTTTTTTGCTTTTTGTTTTTCCTTTTATGTCTTTATGCTGATTTGGGGTAAGTTTAAGCACCTGTCAGGTCTCCAACACTTGTTTTTGTTTCGCTTAATTTTTTCAAATTTTTTTCAAAAAATTGTTTAATGTTTATTTGAGGGAGAGACAGAGCGTTGAGTGGGGAGGGACAGAGAGGGAGACACAGAATACGAAGCAGGCTCCAGGCTCCAAGCCGTCAGCGCAGAGCCTGATGGCAAAGCTCACAAGCTGTGAGATCCTGACCTCAGCCAAAGTCTGATGCTCAACCGACTGAGCCACCCAGGCGCCCCTAATTTTTTTTCAACTAAAAACAAAAAGTTATCCCATTTCTCCCACCCGCTTCCCACCTATTGCGTTTTTAAACTGTAATACATTTCCTTTGTAAAAATGCAAATCATACGGAGATATGACACAAAATTTACTCCCAATCTCTTCACCAGAACGTATAAACAATTTGGTATACATTAGTCTAGGCTTACTATAGACTAAATATTCCAATACGGGTGGTAACCCCACCCCCACCCCCACTTACCCCAGTTCTGCTTAGGATTTGACGACTTTACCGTGGTGCGGAAATGATATGCATTCAGTAGAAACTGGACTTGGAATTTCGAATTTTGCTCTTTTGCTGATGTGAAAATTAATAACCAGAAACCTGGGTAAAGTGGAGTAGGGGGTTTGACAGAGGGCGCTCTCCCGCCCTACCTACCACTCCTTGTCAAGTGCAGGCCCAACAGGAAGAGACTGTCTTGACACTACCCGGACTTGACCTTGCTGCTTGGTACTACTTTACTATGGGGGATGGGGGGAGAGTGGGGAAAAGAATAAAGCCTTACCTTATCTCCTACACCCCCAAAACAGCTCAGCCAAGACACTATACTTTGAACTCCCAATTTACTCCAGTGGACTTTTTAGTTTATAACAGCCTTCCCAATCTACCCATTTTCTCCTTCAGAAAGGGTACCTCTCCTTTATTCTCTGGAATCACCTATGGCTTTGCCGCAACTTGTTGGTCCCCAACTGCAGTTCTCTTTTATTCTTAAATAAGCCCAATTTTGCCAGTAAAACAACTGGCAGTTTTTATTTTATTTTTAAGGTCAACACCGAGCTAGCGATATCTGGTTTGATCTTCCCTCATGACGCTGGGTAGCAGCAAGCTGTAGTTCCCAATCAGCCATGCTATCAGAATAAACAACCCACACACTTAACAACAATTGCAACCCATAGGACCAGGCTGGTTTTCACTTTCAGTACAGTATTTAGACAAAGAGATATCCAACACTTTCTTATAAAATAGGCTCTGTATTAGATGATTTTGTCCAACTGTGGGCTAGCGTAAGTGTTCTGAACACATTTAAGGTGACGCTACTCTAAGCTCTGATGTTCGATATGTTTAGGTTTATTAAACGCATTTTCAACCTACGATTTTTTTTTAATGTTTATCTATTTTGAGAGAGAGTGCGAGCAGGGGAGGGGCAGAGAGAGGGAGGGAGGGAGAGAACCCCAAGCAGGCTCCAGGCTCAGTGAGCATCTCAATCTCATGACCTCGAGATCACAACCTGCGCTGAAATCCAGAGTCGGACACTTAACCGACTGAGCCACCCAGGCGCCCCCACCCTACTATATTTTCAACTTACAATGGGTTTATTGAGAGGTAGCTCCATCGTAAGTAGAGGAAGATCTGAATGTACGAGGAAATGTTAAAAAAAAAAAAAAGTTCTGTTGTCACCCTTGCCACTCACTCATTGGGCAAATGACATAATGTGAATCGCTTAAATCAGGGTGCTAGTTACTACCCTTTGTAATGCCCTGCACTGGATAATTTCTCAGTTCCCTCCAGCTTTAAGATTGTTATGTAACAAGCTTTTTTTATCAACTCTTTATTGAGAGCCTTCTTCGTATCTGTCAATGTCAGGGCTCTAAGGATGCTGTGGTGAACAAAATAGCTAAGGTTTCCTCTCTTGAACTTACGATCTCAAGACTGTGTTGGTTAAATAAATCGTGGCTCATTTGTGACTTGTGAAATCAATTTGATGAGTCTCAACTATCGTTTTGTGGGAATCCAAACAGAGTTTTAATTTACTAGTATAGTGCTGTGTCAGTCTAGGGCTGACAACTTCTTCACTTATTACTATTATTATTATTCCAGCTTCCCTTATTGATCATATGCTGTTCAGCACATTTTGAGATGAGATTAGCCTGGATTATGTGGTTGGGCCCTAGATGCAATCCCAAGGGTCTTTGTAAGACAGACACAGGGGCAACCTGGGTGGCTCAGTTAAGCGTCAGACTTTTGACTTCAGGTCAGGTCATGATCTCACAGGATTCCTGAGTTTGAGCCCTGCATCGGGCTCTCTGCTGGCAGCATGGAGCCTGCTTGAGATTCTGGTCTTTCCCTCTCTCTGCTCCTACCTCTCTCGTACTCTCTCTCTCTCTCAAAATAAATAAATAAACTTAAAAGAAAAAGTTATATAAGACAGGGACAGAGGGAGATGGGATCGCAGAAGGTTATTTGGCCTCTGCAGCAGAGAGAGACTTGAAGATGCTATACTGCTGATTTCGAAAAGAAGGGGTCTTGAGCCAAAGAATGCCAGGAATGAGCTCTAGAAGCTGGAAAAGGTGAGGCCACTCCATTCTAGAGCCCCCAGAGTTTGCAGAGGGAATGAAGCCCTGCAGACAGCTTGGTTTCAGCTCAGTGAAACTTATTTCAGACATCTGGCCTTCAGAACTGGAAGAGAAGAAATTTCTGTAATTTTAAGCCACTAAATTTGTGGTAATTTGTTAGGACAACTACAAGCATAGACAATATATTCATGTGCAAGCAAGTACTTACCTATATATACAGATTCTTGTCCCCCCCACCCCCCTTTTTTTTTTTTAACACAATTGAGCACACTGTGGAATTCTACATCCTCAAGGCTTACTCATATCGAAAAAAATGTGAGGCAAACACGTACAGGCTGAACTTACACTACATTGGTATAAAAGGGGATTTTACAGGGAAATAAATGCCGCACCACACCCCTCTGGTACTTGTATCAAACCCAAGCTTACATGGAAACCTTTATTTTTTTTAAAAAAAGCTGAGTTTGGGGCGCCTGGGTGGCGCAGTCGGTTAAGCGTCCGGCTTCAGCCAGGTCACGATCTCGCGGTCCGTGAGTTCGAGCCCCGCGTCAGGCTCTGGGCTGATGGCTCGGAGCCTGGAGCCTGCTTCCGATTCTGTGTCTCCCTCTCTCTCTGCCCCTCCCCCATTCATGCTCTGTCTCTCTGTGTCCCAAAAATAAATAAACGTTGAAAAAAAAAATTAAAAAAAAAAAAAGCTGAGTTTGATGTGATTTTTTTAATGATAGAAAACTATCTTATTTGGGGTGCGCTGTAGACTGAATGTTTGTCTCCCCCACAAATTCATACATTGAAATCCTAGCCCCCAATGAATGTATTTGGTGGAGACTTTGAGAGGTGATTATGTCACAAAGGTGGAGCCCTCATGAATATTAGTGCCCTTATAATAAAATAGACCCACCAGAGCTCCCTCAACTCTTGTGCAATGTGAAGACAAGGCAGGAACAACCAGAAAGGTACCTTGACCTTGAACTCTTAGCCTCCAGAACCGTGAGAAATGAATGTTTGTTGTTTAAGCCACCCAGCCTACAGTATTTTTGTAGGACTAAGTCAAAGGAAAATGGACTAGGTCTAGGAAAGAGAAATGTTTAAAGTCCATACAGGAGTTAGAATATTTGTCAAATAAAATCTCTCCCTGATTTAATAAATACAATGTGAAACCTGGTTGCTTTCACAAACCTATACAGATATGCACCTTGACTTTTACACTGAACAGTATATTTTGTAGATCCTTCCAAAACAGCCTAAAGAACTTCCTCATGTTATTTTGCAACTTCCTAACATTTTTTTTTAAGTAATCTCTATGCCCCACATGGGGATCGAACTCATTGACCCTAAGATCAAGAGTTACATATTCTACTGACTGAGCCAGCTGGATTCCTCAATAACATTCCATTTTATTGATGTATTGTAATTTCTTTAGCCAATCCTTCCTTGTGCTGGTGGGCAAAGGTTGTCTCCAAAGTTTTGTTATTATCAATAAGACTACGGTGAATAATTTTTATGTAAGTTATACATGTATATCAGAAAAATTCCCAAAAGTAGGATTGTTGGCTCAGAAGATACACCCACTCATAGTTTTGATAGAAATTGACAAATTTCCTCCAAAGAGCTTGCACTAATTTATATTCCTTATTTGTAGAAGGGATCCTGTTTTCCCCTAATACTAATATCTGCTGAAGCGGTCAGTGAATAATATTTCAGAGCAATTTTAAGTTTTTCCTTATATTGTAAGTTTGGACATCATTTGACAAGTGTTAAAGCCAATTGTTTTTTCGTGTGTGTAGAACCCCCCGTTCATTTCTTTTGCCCATCTTTCTATACTTTATCTTTCAATAGGTGTTCTTTGAGTATTGGAAAAATTAGCCCTTCATAAAAGGAGTCTTTTCAAATATGTTTCTCAGTTTGCCATTTGTCTTTTACTTTGCTTATGATTTTTTTTTCAACGTTTATTTATTTTTGGGACAGAGAGAGACAGAGCATGAATGGGCGAGGGGCAGAGAGAGAGGGAGACACAGAATTGGAAACAGGCTCCAGGCTCTGAGCCATCAGCCCAGAGCCCGACGCGGGGCTCGAACTCACCGACCGCGAGATCGTGACCTGGCTGAAGTCAGATGCTTAACCGACTGCGCCATCCAGGCGCCCCGTGCTTATGATTTTTTTATGCAGAATTTTTAAAAGAAAATTCATATAGCCAAAATTATTGAACTTTCTCTTATGGCTTCTGGGATTTGTATTCATCTAAAGATGATCATTATTGGCTTATATAAATGACTTCTCTTGATTTCTTCTAGTATTTTTATGGTTTCTTCATGGTTTCAATCTTTGATCTCTTTGGAATTTATTTTGGTGAAAGATGGGAGGTATAAATCCAATTTCTTATTTTTTTCTGTTGGCTACCCAGCTATCCCAATAGCATTTATCAAATAAGCCACCTGTCTTTCCCCCTATTGGTTCGAATACTACATTTTTCTATGCATTTGTGTCCATTGATGGACTTTCTATTTTATTCTGTTGATCTGCTGTCCATTCCTGCACTGGTACCAATTATTTTAGCTTTATAGTATGTTTCAAGACCTACTCAGTGTAGTTCTCTTCTTTACTCCTTGTTTTCAGAAAATTTCTGGCTACTTTTGCCTATTTTTCCAAATAAAATTTAGGATGAGTTTATCTTGTTAAAACAAAACAAAACAAAAACCAAGTGTTGTTTCTGGGGGATTGCCTTAAATTCATAGATTAATTTAGAATTTACAACTTGATGATGTTGAATCTTCCTCTTTAAGACCTAGTGAGCCTTTCCTTTCACTCCAAGTGTCCTTTACTCCTTCAGAAATATTTTCTTCAAGGAGTTCTTATGAAGCTTTTTTTTTTCCTGGATATTTTATTGTTGTTGTTATTGTAAGTGGGATTTCATCTGTCTCATAACTAGCCATTTAGAGATGTTGATGTCAAAAAAAACTATATTGATGTATATATATGCATATGTGTGTATAAAGATTTTATTTTCATTTTTTAAAGTTTATTTATGTATTTTGAGAAGCAGCAAGCGCAAGAGAATGAGCATGAGTGGGGGAGGGACAGAGAGAGGGAGAGACAGAATCCCAAGCAAACTTCGTGCTATCAGCACAGAGCCCAATGTGGGGCTGGAACTCACAAACTGTGAGATCATGACCCGGTTGAAACCAAGACTTGGATGCTTAACTGACCGAGCCACCCAGGTGCCCCTAACGATTGTATTAAGTAATTCCTACCCCCAAAGTGGGGCTCGAACCTACAACCCCAAGATCAAGCGTCACATGCTCTACTGACCGAGCTAGCAAGGCGTCCCTTAGTGTATATGTATTAACTTTTTATTGAGTCTGATTGCCTTTAGGCCAATCATGCTCTTTGATTAACCACAAGCTCCACCTCTCCCAATCATATTAGACAACTCGTCTGTTTCCCGAAGAAATTTAGATTCCTTAACAATTAGATGCTTAACCTGGCTTAGATTCAGAAACAAACGGAAAACAGTTGCAAGGGAAACCTGGAAGAATATACAATCAAGTGCTTATGAGTTAAGATAGTAGCTTTACTATAACACAAAGAGCTCTCCAACCAGCACGGTGGTGCCCAGGGCCAAGTGTTCACCCCCCACACAGTACAGCAGTGTTTTGTTGTCAAAGGGTCCAATAAGAATTGAGGACACGCTCATGGAGGATAGAAAAGGCAGTCTTCACATGTTTTTCAGGTGGGTTGGGCTGACTGTGAAATCAGGTAGTTCAAGGACCAGCAGGGAAGAGTGGGGACAGCAAGCCAAGAAGAGTGCCCTCGTGCGCCAACACTGGGTGCTCAGTGAGACAGCAGGTGCCTCCGGGGAGTGGTTACTAGAGAGGGTCTAAGTTTGGGGCCCAAAACCCACTGTTCCCTGAGCCCCCCGCTGTCTAGTCCTACAAATTACTTTATTCAAACTGGGGTTTCCTACTCTTTCTTCCTCCTCCAGCACCACCTTTATCAGAAACATCAACCTTTATGTTCTTCATTTAGTTACTGTGGACAGCCTACATATGCCAGACCCCGAAGGAACTGAAGAAGATACAGGGTCTCTCTCTTCCACGGGCGCCTGCCTCGCAGCCAGCCATGGGCTATGACATTAGTAGGTGCTCTACTAGGGCTGTCCTGTGACAAAGTGCCTCACTGTGTCTGACGAGCTGCAGAAAGAAGCAAGACTGAGGAATTCGGATCTCAAAGACTGGCTCCCATATGTTTGTTACATAAACAATTTGAGTGGGACGTGTCAGGTGAAGGAAAAGAGTATCGCGCAGCTGGAACAACATAGAAAAGATATGCAAGAGATTAAAATGCCGAGTGGTTAGGGGAGACAGAAGAGACAGACGAGAGGCCTCCAGGTCCCAAGGATTAAATTCCCACCTCCCCTCTGCTTCTGGTTGACTTTGTGGGGGAAACCCAGGAGGAGACAGACACTGTTCATCGCATAAGGGGAACCCTGGCTTACACCCTCTTCCGTGCCCCCCTTTTAAACTCACAGTAATTTTGGTTTTGTGTTAGAATTTTTATTGGGGTAACATACACAGAACATGAAATTTGCCATTTTCACCCTTTTTCAGTGTACAATACAGTGACATTAATTACGCACACATTGTGGTGTCACCATCACCATCACACATCTCCAGAACTTTCTCATCTTTCCAAACTGAAACACTGTACCCATTAGACACGAACTCCCCAACCCCCTCTCCCAGCCCCCCGGTATCCACCCTTCTACTTTGTGTCTATGAATTTGGCTACTTCAGGTCCCTCATGCAAGTGGAGTTATCCATTTGTCCTTCTGCGACTAGGTTTACGTACCCTAATGTCCTCAAGGTTCATCCATGCTGTAGCATGTGTGAGAATTCCCTTCCTTTTTAAGACTGAATAATATTGTGTTGTGTGGATAGACCACATTTTGTTTAGCCATTCACCTGTCAATGGACATTTGGGTCATTTCCACCTGTTGGCTATTTTGGATAATGCTGCCATAAACGTAGGTGTACAAATATCTGAGACCCCAGGGGCACCTGGGCGGCTCAGTCGGATGAGCGTCCAACTTCAGCTCGGGTCATGACTCATGGTTTATGGGTTCACACATGAACCACTCGTGCTTGCTTGCTCTGTCAAAAATAAACAGTAAAATAAATAAATAAAAAAAATATCTGAGACCCTGTTTTCAGTTCTTTTTAAAAATTTTTTTTTAAATATTTATTCATTTTTGAGAGTGAGAGAAACAGAGCATGAGCAGGGGAGGGGCAGAGGGAGAGGGAGACACAGAATCTGAAGCAGGCTCTGAGCTGTCAGGACAGGGCCCGACGCCGGGCTTGAACTTACAGACCCGTGAGATCATGACCTGAGCTGAAGTCAGACGCTTAACCAACTGAGCCACCCAGGCGCCCCTGGTTTTAGTTCTTTTTAGTGAAATTGATGGATCATATGGTAATTCTATTTTTAACTCGTTGAGGAACTACTTTACTCCTCTCCTAGACCCACAGTATTTAAAAAAATTTTTTGGTGTTTATTTACTTTTGAGAGAGAGAGAGAGGCAGCGTGTGAGTGGGCAAGGGGCAGAGAGAGGGAGACACAGAGTCCGAAGCAGGCTCCAGGCTCCGAGCTGTCAGCACAGAGCCCGACGTGGGGCTGGGACTCACAGACCGTGAGATCATGACCTGAGCCGAAGTCGGATGCTTAACCGACTTGAGCCACCCAGGCGCCCCTAGACCCATAGTATTTTAAAACGTATTTCCTTTCCCATTGGTTTAAAGCTGGACTTACTTGATTTCGATGGAGAACCGCTTGGAAGGAGCTACCTATATAGGATGAAAAGTAACCAAACAAGTTCAGCCTTGCTGGCTTCCTCCTGGTTTCCACGTCATACTTATGAATAAATTGCTCTGAAAACTAGCGTGTCTCCAAGAATGATCCAGGAAGCACTGGTGACAAAAATAACTTGTTACACATGCACATTCCTGAATGTCACCCTTTCTACTGACTCAGACTCTCTGGGGAGGAGGCTAGGCATCCTGCAAGTTTGCAAGCTCTCCAGGTGGTCCTCGTGCACATGCAGGTGGGAGGACCCTTGCTAAGCATAGTTCCTCTGCTGGATTCTAACCGTAACTGACAGATTTCTAACCTCAGGATACCCCTATCCAGCCTGAAAAATGCTTGCAGGGGTCCTCTTCACTCTGAACTTCAGAGACAGCACCAAGTCCGGTTGGAGAGGATGCAATGGTGTGGAATGATTACTGCATGACGTAACAAAACACATACACATGATCACACACACAGGGTACTAACTTGACCCTCACGAGCCCAGTTGCTCCTTCAGGTAGAACGTGGAGACTCCTCAGTGTGCCCTTGGCTCATCCGCATTCTGCTCCTAATCGTATTCTCTTTGAAGGTGTTGACTTTGCACGTTCGTTGGTTTATGTGTCTCACTGAACTGCAAGTAATACCCGCTAGCAGGCATTGTCTTAACACCAAAGCATTTTATTCCAATGACACAGAACCTGTCTGGGTAGTTCAAAACTTTTAAGTTCAACCTTCCTTAACTACTTTGGCAAACCTAGCCATTTCTCCTAATTTAACCGCGCATAATGTACAAATACTGGAAAACAAGGCGTGTTCTCCTCTAAAAACAGATCTCGCCACACTTTCAAAGCTAGGCGCTACTTTCTCTGTGCTGTGGCCCTAGCACGAGCTGGTTTTGCAGGAAGTCATACATGGGCGGGGTAGTTTCAGAAACTTGTCTTCCACACATTACGGAACAGCAGTAGCCACCATGGGGATTTCCTGTCTAATTTTCTCAGCACTGGGGTGGAGAAAAGGGCTCTAAGAGGGAGACAGATCTAGGTTCCGTTTCCTAGCTCTGCTGGCCTTGTAGAATGGGGTAAGCCTCTACTTCCCAAGGGGGTGGGAAGAGAGAATGTGATGCCCGGGAGGCGCCTGGCACCGTGCCTGGCCCCTGGAAAGCACTCTAGTTACAGGGATCGGTTCATCCGCAAGCATGGGCCACCCTCCCACCGACACTGCCCGCAGCTGTGTGTGTTCAAACCCGCTCTGTTAGAGCACCAGCCTGTTCTCCTTGGCTACGGCCACTCCTGGCAAGTCCCACCTCTCCCAGCACACTCCCTGCCCTCAGTGCAGTGGCTGAGGGCTGGACGCGGAGCATTTCCACCGGGAGGAATGGAGGCAGAGCAGTTGGCTCCACAGTGTGGTGAAGGGCCTCAGTTCCAAAGTAAGAAGAAAATACGGAACCGCTAACCTTGCTTTTGCTCATCTTACCGATATTGGGGTGGGCACAGGCTTCTTTTTCACTGAGGGGTGCAAAACTGTTCACAGATCACAGAAATGGTTAGCTGCTAGAACCCTAAGATGCAGTTGCATTCGATAGTCCCATTTTATAGATGAGAAAACCGAGGCACAAGTTTTGCTCACGTTAGTATGTGGGGAAGCTGAACACCACACCCAGGCAAGCCGACCTCACAGCTTATAACCCCAACTACTACGGTATTCACGAACTAAAGATTTAAACGTGCATCACGTTGATAAGACTTCCTTAGTGTTCCATGATGTACTATGGAATTCCTTTTAAGATTTCCATTTAATAAATAAGGATTCACTTACACACACACGTTCAGAGACCATTAAGCTGTTTTAGATACTAGAGAGAAACAATCAACAAAATTCGTAAATCTAAGCACAGATGGCATAATAGCTCCCGATGATGTAAGTTACTAGTTTTGTAAATTCTGAGGTATGAACATATGCATGCCCTTGAGGTTAACCATTGATCGGCATATGGTTATCGCTTCACAGTCTGAATTACAGCAAACTCACAGAACTTACATAGAAATTATAGCTCTACGCTTCGGTATTTAAAGCTTTAGTCACCAAGCTTGCAAATGTTCTTAGAGATACCCCTTACACACACAAACCCATCATTTTCATGTAATTCTTAACACATATTTGTATGAATACCCCTATTTCTGGTGGTGAGCTTGAATTCTTATTTTGAGCCCTTATGTAGGTAATCGGGTGGTTCTGTCCTCCCCAAATCCCGTACTGGGGCTCTTGACACAAATTGCTTCTACACTGCACACACGCTAGGAACTAGTAGGATGTTACGGGAAACTTAACCGACGATGCTGGTTAATTCCAAATCGATCCCTGGCGTGCAGAAAGGATGGACAGGACAGCACGCATTAGGCCAGTGTGCATCATCTGGCCTGGAACCCGACTTCATGCGATGCTCTGGAGGCTGAAAAGGGGACATGAGGTAGGCAAGTCTGGAAGGCAAACCATGCTCCCTGGCAGAGAGTTCAGGCTCCCGCAGCCAAGCCAGGATTCTAAATAGGGTAGCTGGCTTAAGCCAGAGAGGCTCTGCAGGAGTGGGGTGACCCCTGCCAGGAGAGAGGAGTCTGTGCTTAGGAAGGGATTATTTTAATGAACAGTGAGGTCTACAAAGTGGTAAAGAGATCCCAGAAAGGACAAAGGAAAAGGGAAGAGTCGAGAGTCCGTTTCTCTGACAGAAGCTTCAGGCATTAAAGGCTCCATGACTACATGGACTGATTTATGTTAAATGGAAAGTGCTGGCAAGGCACATCATGGTACATAACTAAGGTTACAGCTGTCAGAGTTCTGAAAACTATGTATTTCTTGCAAAGCTGGATGCACTGTGATTTTAATGCGTGACTTATTTTAAAGTTTATTTATTTATAAACTTTACAACCAACACGGGGCTCAAACTCACAACCCCAAGATCAAGAGTCACACATTCTTCTGATTGAGACAGCCAGGCATCCCCCCCTTTTAAAAAATGTTTATTTTTTGAGAGCGAGAAACAGCAAGTGAGCGAGCGTGCGCATGCGAGCAGGGATAGGGGCAGAGAGAGAAAGAGAGAGAGGGACAGAATCTGAAGCAGGCTCCGGGCTCTGTGCTGTCAGCATACAGCCCGATGCCAGGCTCGAACTCACGGACCTCACGATCACGATCTGAGCTGAAGTCGGTGGCTCTTCTGACTGAGCCACCCAAGCGCCCCAGCCGGGTGCCCCTTAATATGTGATTTTAATGAGCAAGAGTTAAATACGTTGAGATATCTTCAAGCCCTCACCACTGCTGAATCGTCAATGGTAATGGGCAATTATTATTTTCAGAAAACAATGTATTTTGGCTTTAAAATGTGGTACCAAAATAAACATTTTAAAGGACATATGTGTGAGGGGTTAAGAGTAATACCCAACAAGTGTAAACTTTTAGAGAAATATACCGAGACAGCCCATATAGCTGCAACAACAAAGAAAACAACTCTTCATTGCCTTCATGCTTCATATTATGAATTTTGTGCTTGCATTAGATGATACATTAACTTTATTTTCTTTACATAAATTGAAGACGAAACATACAATCAGATCCAAATATATTACAAGGCATTTAGGGAGGTGTGTTTTGTTGCCCAACAGAAAATTGTCTGAAATCTACCTTCAAAATCGAAACTGGCTTGTTTGAAAAGCACTATCCTTGGCTCCTTTCTCGTTTAGAACGCACGTATCCTGGTTGTCACTGACGTATCGGTAAATGGATTAAACAAATCCTGTCTTATGGGGCTAACATTCCAGATGTTCCAAAAAATCATACTCAACACATTCTTCTAGCTGTTGCAAGACCCTCGGGCTATCTGTGACCGGGAACTCTAAGACTGGAGGTCCTTGGGTGTCGGCAGACAGCTTACTCTGGGTTTTAAAAGCACGATTTAGAGTCTGGAAGAATGGCATCAATTGCCTAATGCTGGAAACAGAATGTTGGCGCAGCAGAGGGAATTCGTTCTTTGCGCTGATCTCATCAGAGCTGCCAATTTCCTGCAAAAACAAAAACACCGCATAAAGATGATAAGGCTTTGTTAAGGGTTAGAGGTGCGGGCCAAGGACATATGGGCAGCAAATCTAAGTGATGGGTTCTCTGGGGACCACTCATCGTCAGCACTGGTGGCAGTTTCCCAAAAAATTCAAACGCGAGGTCTTCAACCGACGTTTCCCGCCGGGATTTCACCCCAGCCCCTCCCCTCTCCCCGAGACCCCTATTCTTCCTGTAGGGCCTTCCTCCGCCTAATAAACCGACTCTGTGCGAAACCTCTTCCACGCGATTGTGGTTCTCCAGGAGGCGCACCTCAGCATGTGGGCAGAGAAAGTGACGTGCCAATGAGGAAATAAAGATGGGATTTGGACCACCTCCGAGTTTTAACACTCAGACCAAAGAACTTCTGAAAACTATCCGGTCATTAAGATCAAGTGGCACATGACGGGCTTCTCTCGCGGCCCTCACTGCCTAGCCTCTCTCCCCTCCGCCACAAACACTGACTGTAAAAAGGAAGACGTTTACCCCGTATTTTAACTTCAGAAGTTCTAGAATCCTAACAGTGTGGGGTTTGCATTCTTGGTGATTCTCCTCTAGGTCTGACAGGAAGGCAGGGTACTCTGTGTCCACTTCTGGGACAAATGCCCACCTGTAACTGGATGAAAACAATCCGAGGTCAGGCGTGCTGGCTCAGAGCTCACTTCGAAAAAGATTTTTCAACAGGTTTATGGAGAAATAATTCACATACCATATAGTACGCCCATCTGAAGTACATAATTGAATTAGCTTTTCGTTTATTCACAGAATTGTTTATCCACCACCATAATCAATTTTAGGATATTTTTTTCATCACCCCAAAAAGAATACCCGCTCCCTCTAGCTATTGCCCCTCACCCCCTTACATCCCCTCAATCTATTTTCTGCCTCTACATATTTTCTTATTTGAAAACATATTTGGCATTTCATAGAAACAGAATCATGCAATATGTGGTTCTTTGTGACTGGCTTCTTTCGCTTAACATAACATGGTCAAGGTCCATCCATGTTGGAGGACACGTCAGTATTTCATTTTTTTTTTTTTTTTTGCTGAATGTTTCATTGTAAGGATATACCAACGTTATTTACCCTCTCGTACATTCGTGGACTTTAGATTTCCTCCACCTTTTATGAGTAACGCAGCTATGCAATCATATACATCAGAACCCACTTTTGAAAAAACTTTCCTTTTTGGAGCAGTTTTAGGTTTGCAACACAGTGGAGCAGGAAGTACATACAGAGGCTTCCCATGTGCCCCCAGCCTCCTCTCCACGCAATGCCTTCCCCGCTATCAATACCCCACCAGAGCGGTACGTTTGTTATAATCAGTGAAATGACATGAATTTGTGTTATCATCCAAGGCCAGAGTTCACTTCAGGGTGCACTCTTGGTGGTGTGCATTCTATGGCTTTGAATAAATGTATAATGACATGTATCTGTCATCAAGGTACCAAATAAAGTAGTTTCAGTGTTCTAAAAATCCTCTGTGCTCTGACTCCCTGTCTTGCAAGCCCTGACAATCTTTTTTGACTGTCTCCATAGTTTTGCCTTTTCCAGAGTATCACAGAGTTGGAATCATACTATTTCAAGCCATTTCAGATTGGCTTCTTTCACTTTGTAATATGCTGTTAAAAAGAACCCACATTTTAACCACAAACATTTCTACGCGATAACTCTTTCTTTAGAGGGGGCAGGACAGAGAGAAGTGGCATCTGGGGCCAGGCATGAAATTAAATGTATGAGCAGCTGTGTTAAGCCTAAGGAAATGTAAGCCAATAGGGGCAAAGTGAAGTGGAGACAGCCTGTTCCACTTATTAAAAACAAACAGACGAAGAAATCTACGCAAATGCAGTGAGGACCACCAGTCCCTGACTCTCGTTTCACGAGCATTCGGTAGCAAAACTACCTAAACGCGTATACACCACAGAAACCCAGCCATCAACACTACTGTGAGGCAAATCCAGAAAACCACAGCTGTTGTAAGCACTCTGACATCTGGTATTCTGAGGAGGCTCGTGGGCCACCAGAAACCCCTACGGCGGCTTCTCCCACCCTGCACAGAACAAGTGAAAGTGCTCACGAGGAAAGTCACCAATTCAAGGAGGGCACACGGGCTTATCTGACTTACATTTGAAACAACGGCATCTTGTCAGGCGGAAAAGAAAGTGCTGTGTCCAAGAATTTGCAAGCTGACAAATATAAGATGAGCTCACTCTGGGCTATCTCCCCCAGGGAGGGCCCGTTGCCATCAGCAACTGAAACTTTTGTTCTGTTGATTTTGTTGCTGTTTCTAAAAATTTGCAAAGAAACTCTTGTTATAAATTCATTCATGTATGCTGAAGTCCATTTACCTATGCAATGTCCCTAAGAAGGGTTTTTCCGTTTAAGAACAGTTGAGGGTTGGCTCAGGTGGTTAAACGTCTGACTCTGGCTCAACTCAGGTCATGATCTCACAGTTCGTGAGTTCAAGCTTCATATCGGGCTCTGTGCTGACAGCTCAGAGCCTGGAGCCTGCTTTGGATTCTGTGTCTCCCTCTCTCTTTGTCCCTCTCCTGCTTACGCCCTGTCTCTGTTAATAAAACATTAAAAAAAAAAAAAAAAAAAGAATGGTCAAATGGCTGGTCTCTTCACAAGTATTTCAAGAAAATAATATTGAGTGTTTGGGGGTGCCTGGGTGGCTCAGTTGAGTGCTGACTCCGGCTCAGGTCATGATCTCATGGTTTGTGGGTTCAAGCCCCACGATGGGCTCTGTGCTGACAGCTCGCAGCCCGGAGCCTGCTTCAGATTCTGTGTCTCCCTCTCTCTCTGCCCCTCCCCTGCTCATTCTCTCTCTCTCTCTCGCAACATAAATAAACGTGAAAAACTTTTTTAAATGATAATATTGAGTGTTACATAATCCTACATCACAAAGTGATGTCCGCTCACATGTGTGCATAGAACTCATACAGCTTACCTCAATAATTCGTCATCCTCTTTCAGATCTTCTTCAAGCTGTATGAATGTCTGAATCTTAAAAAGAAAACATAATTCAATTTACTATTGGAGAGGGGTTAAACCTAGCTTAATGTTTAAGATTTATATGTCCACAAAAAAGAGCAAATAAAGCAAGAGACTCGGCAAAAAGAACCTGAAGAATAGGAAAAAATACTTGCTAACCAAGTATCTGATAAAGGGTTAATATCCAAGATGTATTTAAAAAAACTTGGGGCGCCTGGGTGGCGCAGTCGGTTAAGCGTCCTACTTCAGCCAGGTCACGATCTCGCGGTCCGTGAGTTCGAGCCCCGCGTCGGGCTCTGGGCTGATGGCTCAGAGCCTGGAGCCTATTTCCGATTCTGTGTCTCCCTCTCTCTCTGCCCCTCCCCCGTTCATGCTCTGTCTCTCTCTGTCCCAAAAATAAATAAACGTTGAAAAAAAAATTAAAAAAAAATAAAAACTCATACAACTCAATAACAAAAAAGCCAGTAACTGAATTTAAAAATGGGCCAAGGACCTGAATAGGTATTTTCCCAAAGGGGATACCATGGCCAACAGGTACAGATGCAAAGATGCTCAACATCACTAACCATCAGGGAAATGCAAAGTAAAACCCCAGTGAGGAATCACCTTACACCTGTTAGAAGGCAAGCGACAGAAAGACAAGAGACAACAAGCGGTGGTGAGGCTGTGGGGCAAATGGAACCCTCGGGCACCGTTGGTGGGCATGTACATTGGGACAGCCACTCTGGAACGCAGTATGGAGGTTCTCCAAATAATTAAAACTAGAACTACTATATGATCCAGCAATTCCACTTCTGGGAATATACCAGAAGGAATGCAAATGCTAGGTTCAAGAGATACATGTCCGCCCACGTCCACTGCAGCACTATTTACAACAGCCAAGACAAGGAAACGTCCTGAATGTCTACTGATGGATGAATGGATAGAGAAAATGTTGTATATGTACATACAGTAAAATACAATTCGGCTATAAAAAGGGAAGGAAATCCGGCTATTTGGAGCAACGTGGAAGACCTTGGCAGTATTATGATAAGTGAAGTCAGTCAGACAAATATTGTATAATCTAGTTTACACGTGGAATCCTAAAAAATCAAAACGAAGCCAAATTCACAGAAAAAGAAATCAGATTTGTGGTTACCACAGACAGGAGATGTGGGGGAGGGGAAATTGGATGAAGGCGGTCAAAAAGTACGAACTTCCATTACAAGATAAAGAAGTATTAGGGATGTCACATACAACATGACAATAGTTAACACTGCTGGAGGGCATATATGAAGTAGTTAAGGTAAATCTTAAGAGTCCTTATCACAAGTTCTTATCACATTTTTTCTTTCTCGATTTGCTTTTTCTGTCTATAGGAGATGATGGATGTTAGCTGAACTCACAGTGGTCCTCATCTCACAATGTTAGTCAGATCACTTTGTACACCTAAGGTTATATTATACTGTATGCCAATTATGTCTCAGTAAACCTAGAATAAAAGTTTAAAAAGCAGATAGTATCAAACAATACAAATGAGTGTGAACAAGCTGACAGTTAAAAAAAGGTCAAATATAATTACAGAAGATAACATATTCTCTATTTGGCCAAGAGCCATGTGCTGTCAACTTGAAAATTTTCAGATGAAATTAGATACAGATGAAATAGTATATTAGTCTTGAAAAGGGAATTTTGAAAACATTCCTAAATATCTATTCAGAATCTTATGACATATCCTCATGAGTAATTGATAACTAAATGTGGGTAAGGATAAAGAATTAAATGCGTGGAGTATTTCGGAAATGCTGCTCTTAAAAGCCTATCCACAAACTTCTAGTGCTTTCCGAGATTAATGTTGTTAATAGCCCTCTTAACAGCATTCAGCTTTCCACTTTAAATATTTCTATATAAGGCATGGCTTCAAAGAAACCCACAACATAAGTACAGGGGGCCTATTATGGAAATCTAGTATCAGTGAACGTGAACATCTGGCTAGTAAGTTCTTCAACTGAAATTTGAAGGATTTAGGACAGATAATTTCTCACTAGGAAGCTTCAGTTACATGGATTCATGGAATGGTAGGTCATGGTATGTGATGGATGTGATGGTAATGTTTTCAGGGATGGGTGTAAACTCTATAATTTAGAATTTAAAGGATTAATCTTCAGATTAGGTAATTCATGTCACCATAAAGTATAGCTTGCCAGTAGCTCTGAGACATGATAACCTGACCTCTTCCCTCTAATTTGATTTTGACTTCACATGAGATAGCATTTCCAACTCATATATTTGGTTATCCACTTCTCTAAACAGGATCTGAATCTTTTCTCCCTAGAGGCTCTCGATCTAACAGAGCTTACCTAGAAACTTTTCTGACTGCAGGTGAAGGCAGAGAATAACTCAGAGGTTTTATGTTTTTTATTTTAGAGAGAGACGGAGAGTGTGTGAGCTGGGGAGAGAAGCAGAGGGAGAGAGAATCTCAAGCAGGCTCCACGCTCAGTGTGGAGCTAGACACGGGGCTCAATCCCACAACCCCGGGATCATGACCTGAGCCAAAATCAAGAGCTGGAGACTCAACTGAGCGTCCCAGGCGCCCCACGTGTTCCTTGAATTTTACCTTCTTTACTTGTCCAACAGTGGCCAGTTTGTAATGTGTAGTTATTCACTGTGCCTTAAAGTTTTATACTTTGTTTATTCAAACTATAAAATTTCCCAGAGCTACATTAAATGGTTCTATCTTTAAAAATTCTGTATTTAACCAAGAGCTGACTACATGCTACCAACCTGATTGGAAATTTTGTAGATAAAATAAAAAGGAAATTTTGCAGATAAAATTAAGATATATTTGGAATAGTTGGGGCGCCTGAGTGGCTCAGTCAGTTGAACGTCTGACTTTGGCTCAGGTCATGATCTTGCGGTTCACGAGTTCGAGCCCCTTGTCAGGCTCAGTGCTGACAGCTCAGAGCCTGGAGCCTACTTTGAATCTAGTCTCCCTCTCTCTCTGCCCTTCCCCCACGCTCGCTCACTCTCTTTCTCAAAACCAAATAAACATTAAAAAAAATTAAGATATATATGAAATATTATTCCTGAAAAAGCATTTTAAAAAGCATCAACTCCGCTTTCAAGAGTTAAGGTATTTGTACTTACTAATTCAGAGACCATTATTGGCCACAATGAAGTCAAATGTTGGGGAGATATTCTTAGCAGCAAAACTCTGAAAAAAAGAAACATCTGAGCAGCAACTGTGGATGTCTGTCCAACTCTGAGATTGTCTGTCAGGCGTTCTAAGGAAAGAAGATTTTAAAGACGTCACACAAATATGCAGTTTGGGGTTTCTCATTAGACAAAGAAAAAGCATAAAGCTGTAATTGCTTTGGCATTTAACCACAACGCAGCCTAAGTGATGCGTGTTGGGAGTCTGTTTCTGCCCCTCTCGCTGACCTCCAGCCCTCTTCTCTGTGAAGTGAAGCAGGTCGCGGCCTTCGTTGAAGGAAGTGAACCAAGCAGCCCTTTACTGCCCTGCCACAGCTGACCAGAGGGCCACCAACTTCTGACTGAAACCAGAAATCCGTCAGATGGCCAGCGGCCACCGCATTTTCTTCAGAGAATACGAAATACAAGACACAAGAACCACAGACGGTCCTCGGTGAGTGACGGAGCTACAAGATCACAGAGGTTAGCTGGCAGCTGACACCACATTCTGGGAGTGAAGGGTGAGAAGTGCAGGGGCTGAACAAAAGAGCTGTTTTCAGTGAACTTTTTCGTGGCCATGATAAAAACTTTAATTCCTGCAGGAACAAAAGGTGTGAGTTCCTCCAGCCCCTCACAGTCTTCCCCACTTCTCCACTGAAATAACTGTAGAATATGATTCCCCTGTCACCCCCCCCCCCGTAATTTAAGGTTTCTTAGAAACGTAACAAATTGTTACAGCAAACAGCCAGATAATGGTTCATGCCAGTTCAGATTTATTTGTAGTATCTCAGTAATAAACTCTTGATGCGAGCTAGCTTAAGTGGGTTTTTATTTCTTGCTTTTAAAAGTACTCTTGGGAGGGGCGCCTGGGTGGTTCAGCTGGTAGAGCTTGAGACTCTTGGTTTTGGCTCAGGTCATGATCTCGAGGTTGTAAGATCGGGCTCTGTGCTGAGCCTGGAGCCTGCGTAGGATTCCCTCTCTCTGTCTCTGCCCTCCCCTGCTCATGCCGTCTCTGTCTCTCTTAAAATAAATAAAATTGAGAGAGACAGGGGAGGGGCAGAGAGAGAGGGAGACCCAGAATCCAAAGCAGGCTCCAGGCTCCCAGCTGTCAGCACAGAGCCTGATGTGGGGCTCGAACCCACGAGCAGTGAGATCGGGACCTGAGCTGAAATCGGGTGCTTAACCAATTGAGCCACCCAGGCACCCCTCAAAATAAACAAATAAACTTAAAAAAGTACTTTTAACCAGGGGTGCCTGGCTGGCTCAGTCAATAGAGCATGTGACTCTTGATCTTGGGGTTGTGAGTTCGAGCCCCAAATTGGATATAGAGATTACTTAAATAAATAAAAGAATTAAAAAAACACTCAAAAAAACCAACTTTCGACCAAATGAAGGATCAAGCATAGCTCAGACACTTGACAGACAGACTGGTGTTAAAAAAAAATTTTTTTTTTTTAAGTAACCTCTACACACAACATGGGGCTTGAACTCACAACCCTGATGTTAAGAGTAACACGCTCTACTTACTGAGCCAGCCAGGTGCCCCAGGTTAGCATTTTTGAAGAAGGCTTTGTTTCTGGTTCTGGATGAGATGGAGTAAATATATTACATCCTATTTTTCTAACTGCAATTAAAAAAAAAACAAAACAACTAAAACCTTGAGTAAAATACATTGACTATCAGAAAACTGGAACGTGAAGGAAAGGCAGCAGGATGGGCTAGGATCCTTGGGACTTAAGCAATGACCTGAAGGTGAGTTTGCTAGGGTTTTTAAATCTTTTATTTAAATTGTTTATTTTATTCTGGCCTGGACACCTGAGGAGAACACAAGCTGGAATGCCAAAGTTTCAACCTGAACGAGAAAAGATAAGAAAAGACACCAGTGCAGAGAGGATATGGAGGTTGGGATTATCAGGAAAGGATTTTAAAGATGTGGTCTAAAAATATCCCAATGATCAATTATGGACATTCGAAACACATGAAAAACAGAAACTGTCACCAAAGAAACAAGAGATACAAAGAAGAGACAAATGGAAACTTGGGAACTAAAAAATAAATCCGTAAAATCGAAAAGCTCACTGATGGGCTCAATAGCAGAACGGAATGGACAAAAGAAAGAGGGAAGTTGAAGACAGAATTCATGGGAATTATTGGAACTGAACAAAAGAAAGAAAAAAGGCCTGGGGGTCGGGGGAAGCAAGCAGCCTCAGGGACCAGAGGGACAACAAAACGTCTAGCATTTGTGTCACTGAAGTCTCCCCCCCAAAAAGGAAAAAGAGTACGGGTTGGAAAAATAATTGAAGAAATAATGACTGACAACTTTCCAAATTTGGTGAAAGACGTAGAAGTCTACAGACAAGAAGCTGAGTGAGCTCTGAGAGGGATAAAACCAAGGAAATCCAGTTCAGTCACATAATAAAACTTCCGAAAACTGAAGCTACAGAAAGAACCTTGACAGTGGTCAGAAGGGAAAGCTACATGACAGCGGTCCCCCAGCTTCTCCACGTTCTGCTTCCCGAGGCCTCACTCAGCCGCGGTCCAGAAGCACACGATCCTTCTGACACGCAGTCAGAAGGCCAACAGCAGCCTCACGTTACACGTCACAGTGCCTGCGCCTCTCACCTCGCTTCAGCTCACGATGGAGGCACTTTAGCACCTCCCATCATCACAAGAAGGGTGAGGACAGAACAGCAAGATATTCTGAGAGAGAGAGAGAGAGACCACATTCGTGCAACTTTCACTAGGGATACTGTTACAACTGTTGCATTTTCTTGTTGTTGCTAATCTCTTGTTGTGCCTAATTTACAAATTAAGCTTTATCTTAGGTACCTACATAAGGACAAAAACCACAGTACAAGTAGTATTTGAAACTATCCATGGTTTCAGGAGCCCACCAGGGGTCTTAGAATGTATCCCCTGTGGAAAAGGGAGACCACTGTACTGAGGAAGGAACAATAATTTGAAGGAGAGCAGATTTCCCTCAGAAACCACAGAGTCACAAAGAAGCGGCACATTTTCCAAGCGCGGAAAGAAAAGAACTTCACCCCAGAACTCCATTTCCAGTGAAAACATCCTTCTGGAATGAAGGTGGAAGGAAAAAACCCAACCCAGACCAAGAAGAAGGAAGACAGTCTCCGTGGAAAACGGAGAAAACTTGCAGCCAGCAGATCTGCGCTCCAAGAATGTCTAACAGATGTTCTTCAGACAGAAAAGAAACGGTAATGGCAGGAAGTGTGGAACAGCAAGACGAAAAAGCGACAGAAAGGGGAAATCCATGAGTAAAAATGATGTTATCTTTTGAAATCACGCGGGACAGTGGAAGTGGCCTCGGAGGTGGACTATGCCATGTGAGACGCCACCACAGGGGAAGCTGGACGTACCGTACACAGGACACTCGCTACTGTTTGTGCGGCTGCTTCTGAGTCTTAACCCATTTCAAGGCAGAAAGTATTACGGAAAAAGCGGTTTGCACGCACAGGGCCCGTTTCATGTTGGTGCTCCGAATAAAAGCTAAACTCGTGAGATTCTTCTTTAGCCACGATGATCTGTTGCAGAATCACTAACGTTCTTCAATTCTAATATTCCTTCCTCAGCTGAGTGATAAAACCTTAGAAATCTAAGGAGCTTCTGCGAGCAGAGAGCGGGAGGGCCCGAGACAGTCCCCGCCCCACCGTTCCAGGTCGTGGGACCCGGTGCAGGCCGGCCACCCAATTTTGCCACGCTCTGTCTCCCATCTGTGAAACCGGAGCAGTCCCCTACTCCACCCCCCTCCCAGGGCACCTACTCAAGACCACAGCCTATCGCTGGGAACCAAAGGGCTCAGGTTTCAGGCCTGGTTTTGCCGGTCATGGCAACACAACTTTAGGCAGGTGCTACTCTCTCTCTGAGCAGCAGTATCCTGATGTAAAAATAGAGCTAATACATACAGGACAAGGAGGGAGACTTAAAAGGTGGGACATCCTCCAACAGACCTGGGAAGGGCCAAAGTCACCCAGCCTGAAGGGTACAGAGTGTTGCCACTCGATCCTTCTGATGCCCCTAGTCAGGGCCTTTGTTGGGGGTGGTCTCCTCTCACCTGAGACAAACAGCTTTTTGCCCCTTAAAAAAAAAAAAATACTTGGTTTGGGCTTATCTACAGCTTCTTTTGTGATCAATGTAACATTTATGTCCCTCTGCGCCAAGCTGTACAGAGCCACTCAGTTCTACACCCTGTGCACACCGACCTCCTCCAGGGCTCCTTGATGGTGCCATCAGTCAGGGGAAAGGGACTCCAGGGTGTATCCCAGGGGAGAAATGTTAGAAATTCCTGACTAATTTTAGATTAGGCCTGAACTATTTACCATGGCATGCAAGTTAGAAGCTTCTGGATGCATCTCTTCTCCTGACTTGGGCATCATTGCTCCTTGGGGGCCAGTCAAGTGTCCCAAGACTATCAGAGAATGCTCTGAGTTCTATCACCCCTGCCTCACAGAGGCTGCGTCTATCAACAGTCTTGGGGACAATGACAATAAAGTGGAAAATGCTTTGTAAACTGTCAGTTAACAAAATATGAAATGGGGTAAGAATGCCCATGTTTAAAAACATGGATCATTATTTAAAATGCAGCATTTGAGCTATGCAAAATGGAGGGTATATGGGGAAATTCTTGCTTCTCTCAGGGCCCCCAAACCACCTCCAGATTAAAGTCAGCACACATGCACAAACACACATGCTTTTATATAATATGTACAGTATTATATTGCCTCTCCTCAGAGGTATGATTGCTTAGAACTGCTGGATGCTTCAATCCTGCCATGGTCAAACCACACCACTGTTTGAAAAAGGCTGTCGTCTATACTTTTCCTGTCCTACACATGTAATACTGTCTTTCTAGCTCTCTGGGCCTCACCCTAAATTTTAAAGGCGTGTGTGATGGGAGACGGGAGAGAACCAGCAGGTGTTTGCTCTCAGATTGGAAAGGCACGGGAAGGACTGCAAGGTGCTCTGGCCAACATGTTCTCCCTTCCAGTTTCCCCCTCTTGCCGCCACTGAAAGTGGACTTTCAGACGCTGCTGAGCAGCTGGGTGCGTAAAGCACCTGCTCGCACGCTGCACAGGCACGAGGGGGCGGTGCTCCCTACGGTCCTCTCTCCCTCCAGATCTTGTGGGGGTGCAACAGAGCTCGGCTTGGACTCTGCATTCAGCCAAAGTCTTTGGAGGTCTGCCGTTACCCTTACTGGCACTCCTGGGCGCCACCTGACCAAGTCAGCCTCCCGTCAGCAGTTCCAGAAAGGATCTGTCAGTATCTGAACATTCGCTTTCACGTATTTCGAGTGTTCAGGGCGTTAGGACGTGAAAAATCTAATGTGCCTCACGTGTTGAAGTTATGTCAGTTTCGCTGTAAAGATATTTTATTATTGCAAATATATAGTTATAATTAGTAACTGTAAAAGCTATTAGTGTTCTGAATTAAGACAATTAGGAGCTTTCAAATAGTCAAGTTGGGATGTGGGCCGACACTTACTACTAATGTCAAGATGGGATGCGGGCCGACACTTACCACTAATGATAACTTTGGGAAGAGGACTGCTTTGTGAGCTGACAGGTATTTATAAACATTTTTTTAAACGTTTATTTTATTTATTTTTGAGAGAGAGAGCGTGTGAGCAGGGGAGGGACAGAGAGAGAGGGAGAGAGAGAATTCCAAGAGAGAGAATTCTGTCAGCACAGAGCCCGATATGGGGCCCGATCTCAGGAACTGTGAGATCACGACCCGAGCCGAAATCAAGAGTCGGACGCCTAACCGGCTGAGCCACCCAGGCGCCCCTATAAAACATTTTTTTTAAAGGATAGAGTACAAGATTTATGTCATAATTCCACCTGAAAACAACCCGAACGTCCTTCAAGTCACAGACTGGAATACCGTTCAGCAATAAAAAGGAGTATGCTGTTGATAAATGCAATGGAACAGATGACTCTCAAACAGATGACACAAGTCAAAAAAGCCAGACTCGAAGGCTGCACCCTAGCTAATTACATTTCGGGCACTGTGGAAAAGACGAACCCGTATGAACAGAAGGCAAGAGTAGCACTTGCCAGGGGCTGGGGAAGGGGAGGGGATGATTCCAAGGAGCAAAGGGAACTCTCCGGGGTGATGAAAATGTTCTGTGCGTTGACTGTGGTGGTGGTTACGTGACTATACGTGTTAATCCAATTCATAGAGCTGTACACCCAAAAGGGTGACTTTTACTTTATGTAAATTATAGCCTAGTAAACCCGACCCTCAAAAGAGGATTCACAACATAATTCTGATATTTGTAAAATCATGTTACACTAGTCTTTGTAGTATTAATTAAAAAATCTGTCAAGAATTGTATTAATTTTATTTGATTCCAATCAGGCTGTGAGTGTTAAGGAGAACATATTTCTTTTTGAGAATTCTTTCATATCGTGGAGAAGGGTGAACTTAGAATGCCCACTTCACCATCTCCACATTTTATGAGGAGAAAAACCCTTCAAAATCATGTATAATAGCTGCAATAATTCATGGGAACGCAAGCTGGTGCAGCCACTTTGGAAAACAGTATGGACGTTCCTTAAAAAGCTAAAAATAGAACTACCCTATGACCCAGCAATTGCACCACTAGGCATTTATCCAAGTGATACAGGTGTGCTGTTTCGAAGGGACACATGCACCCCCATGTTTATAGCAGCACTATCAACAATAGCCAAAGTATGGGAAGAGCCCAAATGTCCATCGATGGATGAATGGATAAAGAAGATGTGGTATATATATATACAGTGGAGTATTACTCAGCAATAAAAAAGAATGAAATCGCCATTTGCAACTACGTGGATGGAACTGGAGGGTATTATGCTAAGCGAAACTAGTCAGTCAGAGAAAGACAAATATCATATGACTTCACTCATATGAGGACTTTAAGAGACAAAACAGATGAACATAAGGGAAGGGAAACAAAAAAAATATAAAAACAGGGAGGGGGACAAAACAGAAGAGACTCATAAATAGGGAGAATAAACTGAGGGTTACTGGAGGGATTGTGGGAGGGGGGATGGGCTAAATGGGGAAGGGGCACTAAGGAATCTACTCCTGAAATCATTATTGCACTATATGCTAATTTGGACATAAATTTAAAAAAATAAAAAATAAAGCAAAAGAAATAGCTGCAATAATTCATTTTTGAAGCAAAGAACAGAGTGAGTATGAAGTACTGTTAAGGAAAGGTCAGGCACTTCCCCAAAATCCTGCTCCTTCACTAGCCTCGGTTGGTGCTGTGACCTCACAATATCTTGACTACAGGAGGGATCCGGCAGGGACAGTGCCGAGAAAGTACTGTCAGACTTTTAGAGACTACCTAGTGGAATCTAATAGCATTATAATAATTGAGTTTTAAAATAAAGCTCCAGATTCACCAATACATTTCTGGATTGTTCTTCTACGATAACCCCTGCCAAGTGCCTATTTCAACACTCAACCATCCTGCCAGAATGTGCCCTGGGCCGCTCTGGTAGCCAGCCCGAGTCAGCCAGCCGGGGGGTCTGCCATCCGGCAGAGGGGTGTGCTCAGGGCGAGGGAGGGTGGCCTTCTTACCTTGTATCAGAGGAAGGTACAGGTGGTATTGATCAAGTTCTCCACTGAAGACAGCAAAAGCCTGACGCTTGAGCAGCATCGCTTTCTGCTCGAAACTTGAGAACAGTTTTAAAGAACTGCTCTGCATGTCTATGATAAATACAGTCAGGAAGTTCCGTTTAGTGAGAAAACCGTAGTCAGAGGGAAGCGACAGGAAATTCACACTAGTGCAATTTCTATCCTTCCTGGTGAAAAAGTCGTGATCTTGACTAAGTAATTATGATCTTGTGGTTACTACTCACATATTTATTTGTAAACAGAAACATTTCTTTAATGATCATTAATGACAGGGAATTGGAAGAGAGGATGAAGGACAGACAAGTACTCCTAATAAATTACGGTGAGTGAACCGATCCTTACTCTCTAAAGTATCCCTCCACTGAAAAGCTGCCAAAAAGGTTGTCAGGGCCTTCTGGTCAACAGACTGGAACTGGGAAGGCTCATTCATTAGTCCTGACATGTTATGCACATTACATTATGGTCTGCAGCTTAGATGGCACCAGAAAAGATCCTAGTGGGGTTCTGAAATACGTGATAAAAGCTGATTATGATGTATTGGTTCTTTAAAAGTGACTTATGTGCACGTAACATACAACTTACTCATTAGATCTTTAAACATGGTTTTCTCGTGAGTCAGGAGATGGTCAATAATGGACTTCCAACTGGATATTGAAAAAAGCAAAATTAAATATGTCAAGGATGACAGTCTGATTAAAGGCATTAAGAACACACCCCCTTTTAGATGTATTAAAGACTTTTCTGAAAAGTTACTGAAATGAATAGTTTTTATACAAGGGAAAGGTGAGCAAAAGCTCTTCATTTACACACTAAACACAGGCAACGAATAACACTGGAAAGAATGAATAATTCCCAGCTTATGGTAAACAAAGAATGGTTTTTTTCAAGAGTTGCCCTTGACTATGTTCACACGCTTGTGCTGATGGACACAAATGGGGAGTAGTGGCAATAAACACCACCAGTTTTCAAATGGGGTCCCCAGGAGGGTTAACAGGAGCTCGAGATGGAAGCCACAGGACTCTGGGGGGAGGCAGGGCAAACTGTCAAGCTCTATGGACCGCTGACCAGTGTCCGCCCTCTATCCCTGTGGTTAATGAGGACATGTTGGGCCACACCAGGGGGAGAGGCACTGAGTGGTTTTGTTGACCTTCCAGCAAAAGGCACTGGGAGTTCACCTTGTGTGTGTACCTCAATGGATCTCTGCCAGCAAAGTGTCTGGCCGGCTGCACGGTCTGAGAACCCGTGTAAGCTGAGACATGGGATAAGGACACCATGGCGTCACTAGTGGGCTCTGTCATCTTAGTGCTAGTGGAATATTGTGTGACTCCCAGATGGAGCAGGAGCAGTACCAGACCAGGGGCCACGGGAACGCTGTTCTGTGTGCTCTGGGGATAATACGCTCCCTTAATTCAGATTCTCCTGAGAAAAAAATGCACCTCTGTATTTTTAAAACACCTGATCTCTCTTCCATGAACACAGTTAGCCTGGAAGCTTGTGACAATGACGTCCCGGGATCTGGGCTGATGCTGACCGCTCCCATTTCAAGTATGAGAATTAATTATGTAAACCGAAACCCTTTTTCCACTCAAGCATTTGCAGCACCCTTTTGTCAGGGCAGCGTTTCTTACTGTGCACAGCAAGTGTCCATCTGAAAGAAAGCAGGGTCCAAGAATAACTCCAGGACTTCTTTTTTCCAGGCTCGCTTGGTATAGGCGTAGCCACTCAGGGAGCTCAGCAGCTGAGCGCCGGCTCGGAAGCTGGGGGTGTTGTAGGCACTGAACAGGGGCAGGGAGGGAAGAGGGTCGAGGTCAAAGACTGTGCAAAGAAAGCCACTTGATGCATTTCCCATAAGCTAGTGTGCTACCTACGGGCAGGATACCTGTGATTGCGCAGGTACGGAAACACATAATAGAGCAAGCGGGAGATGAGCGGCACCGCCTTCTCCTTCTCGTCACTTCGATAAACCATGTCCAGGAGAGAGGCCAGGACCTACCGGAGCAGGACCACAAGAAGACAGAAACCTGCTGAAGCCAGCGACAGTGAGAGTCGGTCCTCAGGGTGGACGTCACCTCCCAAGAAAAGTCTGGGGTGCAGCTTGGGGCCAAGAGCGACTCCCGAGCTCCCCTGCGAGGGGCGGTCTGCCTGCACAGAGCATGGAGCCGGCCGTCGGGCCCGCGAGGGAGGACCAGTAGGGGGCGCACTTACATCTGCCAGGAGAGACAGGGCCTGCACGCTGTATACCGACGGGGCGGAAGCGGACACCATTGCTGCAGCCGTGGCGGTGGCATCTGCTGACAGAAAGAGGCAGCTGTGTTTCAGTCAGGAAGGCTGGGCCACCATTCACGCCTCGAAAGCATCGCATGTACGTGTGACGAGTCCCTCTTCTCACGCGGAGTATGCAATGTCCTCCGTTAGCGTGCTCAACTCCACAGTAAGCATCTGGGCACTGTGATCAAGGGCGTCAGTGCCGACTCACTGTCTTCCTCCCCAGCTCTGTGCTCTGAATCGTTCTCGGGGCATCAACAGCCCCTTAGGTGATCCATCTGACACCTCGGCCTCTGAGCCCCCTGACCCTCTTCTCTCTTCTGACAATCTTTTACTCTGCACCAGCTCTGTCGTCTGTCACCATCACACCCTTGATGTCATCAATTTCTCAACTCTCCACTTCCAGCCTCCTTCTCTGACTATATCTTATCTTTCCTGGATCCTCACACAGGCCACCAAATCCTTCATCAACTCCTCCAGGTCTGCCCTTCTCTGCCTCCCCACCTGCACCCACGGTCTGCCTTCTACCTGGGAAGCATCCCGACTTTTGCTGTTCTCTCCCTCTGAGGCACTCACCTGGAAAAATGCAAACCTGGAGAAACCCAAAGTTCGGCCTATGCAGTTCTGTGTAGGTAAGTGCTCTGGAGAAAACCAAACCATGAGACAGACCTCACTTTCCCCCATCACCATGAACCTCAAAAAGAACCTGATGGCTACCAGATAGTCCCACCCATGGACCTTGGTGGTATGCTGGCTTCCCTTCTCTCCAACATAATTCAGACCCTCCTTCGATAACCATCAATACTCTCCCCTTGTCAGCTGGTAACCTCATTCATATTTCATGGAGAAAATTAATGGAAACAAACAGGACTCTGTCAGTTTGGCCACGATGAGTTATTAATCTACAACATATATATCTATGTTCTCTGCCTGGTCTCCTGTGTTGATAAACATGCCCCTAGCTCCTATGGGAAGACCATAATTCCATTTATGACACCAACCCTGGCTCCATGGCCATCAAGGGTTTTGCTTTCTAACTATCCTTTCTCTCTGTGGTATTTATTTCTTCTCTGCTGCACTGTTGTTTTTCTGTTTTTTTAGTTTGTTTATTTTGAGAGAGACTGAGAGAGAGAGAGAGAGACTGAGAGAGAGAGAGAGAGAGAGAGAGAAAGAGAGAGAGAGAGAGAGAGAGAGAAACCCAAGCAGGTTCCATATTGTCAGTGCAGAGCCTGACACAGGGCTCGAACCCACGAATAGTGAGATCATGACCTGAGCTGAAACCAAGAGTCGGATGCTTAACCAAATGAGCCATCCAGGCACACCTCTGCCACACTGTTCGGTCACCACACAAATATGCGTTGGCATACTCTAATTTATTTATTTTTTATTTTTTTTAATGTTTATTTATTTTGAGATTGAAAGAGAGAGAGAAAGCAAGCCGAGGGGCAGAGAGAGAGAGAGAGAGAGAGAGAGAGAGAGAGAGATGGAGGGAGAGCATCCCAAGCAGGACCCGTGCTGTCAGCACAGAGCCTGACATGGGGCTCGAACTCACAAACTGTGAGATCATGACCTGAGCCGAAATCAAGAGTCAGAAACTCAACTGACTGAGCCATCCAGGCGCCCCTGGCATACTCCAATTTAAAAACAAATCAAGTAAGAGATATTCTTTGGTCTTTGGTTCTACTTGGGTACTGTCCTATTGACAAGTGAGCTTCAGGGAGTTCTCTGCATTCATGCCGTCACTGCTGTCTCCTCCCCCTCCTTTTCTCCCCAGCCTCTTCTCTACCTACTCTGGTGTTCCCAGCCCAAAGGCTTCCATGTTGTTGAGCCCAGTGGGTCTCTGTCTGACTTGCCTCCATTTCTTGGCAGTCTTCCACTGTGTTATTCCTCCCTTCCTCTGGAAGCACTCTTATGTTTTTGTGACCCTACGCTCTCTTGGTTTTTGTCCAACCCCAGTGACCACCTAAGTGTCTTTTCTGGCTCTTTCTCTGACATCTCAAATTTAATACTTGCAAAACCAAGCTCAATTTCGTGTTCCAGAATGCTATTTCAGTCTTTCCCACCTCAATAAATTGCGTAAGCCAAAAACCAAAGTCATCCTTGATTGCCTTTTTTGTTAACCACCACATCCAGCCCATGAGCAAGTTCTGTGGACTCTGCATCTAAATCAGTCCACCTTTTTGTATCGCCCTTGCCTCTAAGCCAACACTGTCTCTTGCCCACACCACTGTGAAATCCTTTTAGTTTTTAATTTTAATTAACTAATTAATTTGAGAGAGAGAGAGGGAGAGAGCATGAGTGGGGGAGAGGGGAAGAAGGAGAGAGAGAGAGAATCTGAAGCAGGCTCTACACAGCACAGAGCCTGATGCAGGGCTCGATCCCACGACCCTGCGATCATGACCTGAGGCAAAATCAAGAGTTGGACGCTCAGCGGACTGAGCCACCCAGGCACCCCAGCAGGTATCATTTTCTGACCCCGTGTACCTACCACACAAATCTTCCTCAGCATCAGATTCTTCTAGAGAGATCTGAGGCTGGGCCTTCACTTCCAGGTTTCTACTTAGCCAGCTTGTTTGTTCCAAGGAAGAGCCAGCAATGTTCCCTACAGCTTCTAGGATTTTTTGAGTGACTTCCTGAAAAGAAGAAAGGAAGTTAGCTCAGGAAAAGATGCTGAAATGCCTAAAACCGCACCATTCGGTAGAAACGTAACATAGGTCACAACTATGAACCACACGGGTAACGTGAAGTTTTCCAGGAACCGTATTAGAGGGTCAGAGGAAACAAGTTCACAATTTCTAACCTCATATACCCAAAACATGATCGACACGTAATCAATATAGAAATTATTAATGAGATTTCACACTCTTTTTTTGCACTAGACCTTTGAAATCTGATGTGCACATTCAATTCAGACCAACCACGTTTCAAGTGCTCACCAGCCACAGGGGGCTAACGGCTACCATACTGGCCATCATGGGCACGCCACAGAGAAACAGGAAGTTATAGCTGCACACTGCCATCTAGCAGATTTGTTTCCAGTGTCTTTGGGACCATGGGTCCTTGCTAGAATGGCATCCTTCGATAATATAACAAGAAACAAAATTAACTGAATTAAGTTGACTCGATGAGGGTGAAGTGAGGAACGATTCATATCAGGAGTATAATCAGTAAAGAATCTGGCCAAGTAGCTGGGATGGAGGCAGAAATGCTGAGCCCCTTTCTCAAGCCAGCACCATCAAGTCTCACCAACAAAGACTGGCTGCACATCCTTGCCGTCTGAGAACGGAACAATCCTGACTTAGACCGTAAGCCCAACTGGTAGGCTGGGGTGGTCAGGCACAGAGCGAGAGCACTGCCAGTGGGAAGAGGGGCGCACGTGAGGGAGCTACCTCGGCGAACCCGGGCAGAGGTGTGGTGTGGCCGACGGTGGCAAGAAAGAGCAAGAAAAGAGACTGAGGGCTCGGAGGGTATCCCACTTCCCACGCAGCGAGTGGGCAGGGAAAAGGTATAGGTGTGCCTCGAAGCAGGGGTGAGGAGTTGGGGTGTCAGGGAGGCTGGGCATCATGAGATGGGAGCAACCAAAGGGAGCAGGGGTGAGGCACACCAGCTGCCGTAACCCCCGAGGCCAACGCTACCGCCAGAACAGACAGAAGGCAGGGGCGTGCTGTAGGTAATAGGCCACGAGGCAGGTGACCTTGAGAGGCTAGTCTGGGAAGTGCTGTCCAAGTACTGGTCGTGCAGCGTCAGCTTTCTTCCCCACAAGTGGAGGCCACGCGGGTCCCTGGGTTGTCTAACTAAGCCTGGCTGTGCTTTAAACCGTGCTCCAGGGGCGCCTGGGTGGCGCAGTCGGTTAAGCGTCCGACTTCAGCCAGGTCACGATCTCGCGGTCCGTGAGTTCGAGCCCCGCGTCGGGCTCTGGGCTGATGGCTCAGAGCCTGGAGCCTGTTTCCGATTCTGTGTCTCCCTCTCTCTCTGCCCCTCCCCCGTTCATGCTCTGTCTCTCTCTGTCCCAAAAATAAATAAACGTTGAAAAAAAAAAATTTAAACCGTGCTCCAGTGGATCAGCACTGGAACCGGAGAGACCTTTCACAAAAGCCAGGGATAATGGTCAGCAGTAACATCCCCAGGGCTGTAAAACTGATACACATCCCGGTTTAACTCGAAGCCGTGGCTCCAAAAGCCCCTCAACCAGCGATTCTAATGGTTGCAAAATCGTGATTTCCTGACCCCGCCAATCTATTTGTAGTTGGCATTTTACTCTAAGGCTTCCCTTCTCCTGGGGTGAGTTTCACCTTTACTTTTCAGGTTTTTGGAAACTTCCTGTGAGCAAATACTGCTTCAGCAAGGAGGGGCCAGAATGGTTTCAAGGACAGAAATCCACGTGTACGGAGTTGCTGTCCTAACGCTGTGCAGGAGGCGTCTCCACCTCTATCTGTGTGCGGTGGGGGAGAGGGGGCATCGTGTCAATCCCTAGCGGACTGCTCAGGCCGGATGCAAGAACTTCAGCAGGAGACCCCGGCTCGGGTCCCTCGAGCCCCCGAAAGACAGTAACGAAGGAAGTGAGATGTGACGACAAAGATCTAAGAGCCAATTCTGCCCAGTGCTGATTATCCACAAGCACGTCCTCTAAAGGTGGCCACTACTCCTGGAACGGTGGCATCGCTACCCTTTTCACACACAGACCTGCAGATCTCTTTGGTCCTTCTTGCTTTCCAGGTTGGGAGTTCTCGTCACAAAGTCGTTCAGCATGCTGTTGAGAGACAAGCAGCTTCAGACTAAGAATGTTGCAGGAACAAGATGTATTCCGGCAGGAAAACACGGTGACGTGACTGCTGGGGCACGGTACCTGAGAAGCAGAAAGTATCCAGGCGGAGCTAGATTCAACTGCACGGATTCCTTTAGCACGCCCAACAATGAAGGAAAGTTCTCTTGCAAGGCCGTGACTGGCAGCCTATGTTTAAAAAACCAGGAAAAAATAACCCGATGGTGAACAAGTCAGAACATACATTATAAGCACATTTTAGGTCCAGGCAGTTGGAAAGCAGAGGACATATGGCCTATCTGACTGACCTCTTTGTTCTTGTTCAAATTAAAATACGCACGAGCTACATTTTTGTATTCTGGCAAGAACCTGGGGAGTCTGGAGACCAGAAATCCTGCTGCTGACAAGTCAGATGCTCCCAGTTTCCTGTGTATCAAATAAAGGCCTTGAACCAGAGGACTATCTGACCCCTCGGGCCAGTCTAGCTCTAATATCTGGCCTTTCCAGTGTCGCTGGTAACGGGCGCAGCCATCAGCCCACAAGGTCACCCGCCAGGAGCTGATCTTCAGTAGTTTTCATGGTGAGGCCACATAGCGCGACAGGCCGCAGCCCAAGGGCCCCACGTTCAAGTCCTGAGCCACCTCAGCAGTGCCTCCCCTGCAAGAGGAGGAGGATGGAAATCTGCAGCTGCTGACGGCTCATGGGTCGCTGAGACCACCGTAATGCTGAGACCCGCCAGCATTACAAAGCACAGCAGTGACCACCAGGACGGACGTGACCAGCTCCTCTTTAACCCCTGGAAGAAGGAACTGGCAAATCGCTTGTGGGCGAAGTATCGACAGCGGGTTCGAACTTAACCCCAGCCCCAGGGACTCCTGGGACTATGACGCTCGGATCTACCCGCCTGTAGCCGTGGGGGTGGCAAGCTGCAAGAAGCTTGGCCCGAGAGCCTTGTTAACCAAGGAGCTGGGACCTGGTTGTCAGACTGCCTGACTGTGCAACTCCCGCCACACGAGAAGGGGACTATGTCCTCCACTTCGCCTTCGTGACCGTGACAGAGGCGGCCCCGCACGGTGGATCCGGTATGGCTTCCCTTCCACCTGGGGAACCTGCTTCAACGTCCCCTGTAGCAGAGGCTGAAAACAGACACGAAGCTCACAGGCAGAAACCACAGGAAAGCACTGAGGACTCAAAACAATCACTTCTCCTTTTTCTAAGTCTTTAACACTTTGACGCCGAACGTGAAGTGTTCAAGGGACAGCACACGGATTTTACAAAGTCCGATTGGATCTCTGGAGGAGAAGGAAGAGCCTCAGGGCATTCATTCTCACACCTTGGGAAGAAACCAGGCAGGACACCTTCAAGATGCTTTCTGGACTAAGGCTCTCCAGTCGGCAAGAAATGCAATTGGGAGTTACGTTTATAATCGGCGCAACTGCATCTGTGCAGTGATTACTGCGACTGAGCAAAGTTTGTGAAGGGTTTGCCTTACCTTTGGATGAAAGCATAGCAAAACTGCAACACGGGGATATCCACGAGCGGCGCTTTCTGAAAATGAAAGTGAAACCAATCACTCCAAGTTGGTTAGGAAATAAGGCTAAAAAAAGAATTAGAATACAAAACGAAAGAGAGTCTACATCCTCACAAAGCAAAGGATTTTAGCCAGAGTCTCTCAGATGGGATAGCACATGGGAAAGCAGCCCCCAAGCGTGACAAAACACATGCACGCTGTGAGGTCCCAAATCATCACCGCCCTTCTTACCAGACTTCAGGGCGGGTCCCCTCCAGGCTTGTAACAAGTATTTGGGGGAAGCTGTGGTGTAATAAAACTTTGGTGGCCCAAGTGGACCCTCATGAGTGCATGCGACTCACTACCGACAAGAGACAATACAAAGTTCTAATTCTTAGCTCAAGGAATTCCCTCAAACTCAGCCCAGACAACTTCCCTACATCCCAAGGGGTTGGAGCCACTTAGAAACTGGTTTTAAAAACATATTTTTTTCTCTTCTTGCTTATAAAAAGCTATTTGCGGAAGTTATGGAAGTTGAACTGATTAACTAATCAATAAAATGTAATTTTGTTGTTTGAACAGTCAAAAACCAGCCAGCCAGACGAGATCTAATGGGTTTTTTTTTTAATGTTTATTTATATATTTTGAGAGAGAGCAGGCACACGCATGAGTGAGGAAGGAAGAGCGAGAGAGAGGGAGAGAGGATCACAAGCAGCTCCACACTGACATAAGGCTCAATCTCACAAACCTGGAGATCATGACCTGAGCCAAAATCAAGCCCGACACTCAACTGACAGAGCCACCCAGGCGCCCCCTCGTGGTTTATTTCTAGCCCACGAGTTGCAGATATTTGTAGAATTTCAAGCAACATGAAGGAACAGAACTACAAGGGCCTGCCTGGTCCACAAAAGCCGTCGCAGAGCCTCCTTCTGGAGGACAGCTCCCTCTGGTTCTGCAGCTGTAATGCTGCTCATAGAAGTGACCACAACTTGCAGGGTCAGTTTCCTGACACCTGAGACTGGCTCAGAGTTACAGATGCAAAGTCACCGAGGATCTGACAGTTTCTCCAACCCTGCTCCTCTCTTCAGGGTTGATTACTTTAATATTTATGTACCAGAACGAAAGACGACAAGCCTCCCGGGCATTCGAGGGAGGCCCCGGGGGCAGACGTCCAACACACGCCGTGGGCTCTCCCATGACATTTCACGGCTGATCCCTTAAGGGCTTCAACAGCTCCATCATCCGGGCCTCGTGGCGCTCATTTTTAGGCTGGCTCGTCTTCTTTTCCCAACTAGAACACAGCTGACTGAGGGCAGACACGGTTTCACTATTGAGGATTCCCTACCCCCGAAGCACAGTTATCTTCAGTTTTGGAACGAAGGAAGGGCACAGCTGACTGGCTGGAGGACCTCGCAGGCCTGTGCCACGTGCCACTGGCTGGAAGACCACTACCCCGTGCCACGTGCAAGGGGGGCCCTTCTGGAGGAAGACGTGACCAAAGGCAGAGTTGTGCTCCAACACAAGCAGAGCTATGAACATGGCCTAAGACCTTCTTGGCCAGTTTTCTCACATACAGGGTGACAAATGGCTGAGAACAGTGCTTATCCCAAGGTTCAGCTCTTGTTTGCCATCCTGGGTGAGAACTTTAAAATTCAAAGCTATATTCCTTTGTTATAAAACTTTTTATTGTAATAAAGTGTACATAAAATTTACCATTTTAACCATTTCTTTTTTTTAATTTTTAAAAACCATTTATTTAGCTTCTGAGAGAGAGAGAGAGAGAGAGAGAGAGAGAGAGAGGGCAAGGGAGGGGCAGACACACACACACACACACACACACACACACACACACACACACACACACACACAATCCAAAACAGACTCCAGGCTCTGAGCTGTCAGCACAGAGCTGGATGCAGGGCTCAACCCACAAGCTGTGAGATCATGACCTGAGCCAAAGTCAGACACAACTGACTGGGCCACCCAGGCGCCCCTCATTATAACCATTTCTATGTGTCCAGTTCCGTGGCGTTAAGTTCCTTCACAATGTTGTGCAGCCATCTTCACCAGCCGTCTCCAGGACTTTTTTATCTTCCCAAACTGAAACTCTGTCACCGTTCAACACTAACTCCTGTCCTCTCTCCTCCCACTTCTGGCAACACTACTCTGCTTTCTGTCTACACAACTGAATATTCTAGAGACGTCCTATAAGTGGAATCCTTTCACTTTTGTCTTTCTGTGACTGGCTTCGCTTGACATGTCCTCAACGTTCATCCGTGTTGCAGCAGGTGTCAGAATTAACTTCCTTTCTAAGGCTGAGGAATACCCCGTTGCATGGATGCACCTGCTTTGGTTTATGTAATCATTCATCGATGGATACCTGGGGTGCTTCTACCCTTTCACTTCTGTGAGCAACGCTACTACAAATACTGGTATACAACAAATACTGTTTGAGTGAAACTGTAATTTTATTTATTTTATTTTATATATTTTTAATGTTTACTTTGGAAAGCGAGAGCGTGCGCGCATGCTTAGACGTGCGTGTGAGCGTGAGGGAGGGGCAGAGAGAGAGAGAGAGAGGGAGGGAGACACAGAATCTGAAGCAGGCTGACAGCTCAGAGCCTGACACAGGACTTGAACTCATGGACCACGAGATCTTGACCTGAACCGAAAGTGGATGCTTCACTGACTGCACTACCCAGCTGCCAAAAAAAATTATTTTTCAGTAAAACTGCATTTTTAAAAAATTTTTTTTAACGTTTATTTATTTTTGAGACAGAGAGAGACAGAGCATGAATGGGGGAGGGGCAGAGAGAGAGGGAGACACAGAATCGGAAGCAGGCTCCAGGCTCTGAGCCATCAGCCCAGAGCCAGACGCGGGCTCGAACTCACGGACCGTGAGATCGTTCATTTTTAAATAATCACTTTGTCCGTTCCACTAGTTTTCATTTATGTAATTATTCTTATATTTTTCTAACAATTTTAAATCACTTCATAGAATGCAATTATTTCAAGGCTGAAATAAATCGCTGCTTTCTATCAAATTAATGAATTAAGAACAAAAACAGCTCCTACACTTTCAATGAGGCTCCTCGCTTTGGTAAAAACAAAAACCTCTGGGAAGCCTGGCTGGCTCGGTCAATGGAGCGTGTGACTCCTGTTCTTGGGGTTGGGAGTTCAAGCCCCATGTTGGATGTAGAGTTTACTTAAAAACAAAATCTTACAAAAAAAAACAAACAAAAAACAAACAAACCCCAAGTGGTTTTGTTTCAAAACCACTGTACGTGACTGCAAGAGGCCTTGGGCAGCAAGGACTCCACACCCGCTATGCAGAAACGGCCTGCAAAACCATAGGAGCCTCATGGTCCCATCCTAGCTCTCTACACACCACGGCTTCTGCTGCAGCCAGATGAAGTCTCTTCCTTCTCAGAATGCCTCACATGAGTCCTGTCCTCTGACCCATTTTTTTTTTCTTTTATGTAAAAATTACCAAAGTTTGAATTCTGGTCAGAGCTCTCTTCTCCACCAGGCCTCCACTTTGGCCTACGAGGACTGACTTTCAGCAGAAATGATCCCGTCCATCCCCCACGCTAACCTGAACAAACACCACCAGGGTTTCTAGCAGCCCAAGGTGGTGTCCCTCAGGTGATGACCCCAGCCCCCTTAATATGCCTGCCCAAGAGAGTTCAAGGCTGCCAAAACAATCGACCATGTGCTCAGTCGGCACCCAACAGGCTCCTGACCTTCCTTCTCAGAGCATTTATTAAGGAAAGTGTAGTTATAAATCCTTCCTCTGTCCTTTGAGATGCACGTACATTTCTTACAACTGGACTGTCTTTCTCAAGGAGCTGGGAGCCGTCCTCTGGAGTACCATCATTGGGAAAGACAGGGCCCTTGTCTTCCAGTCTCCGGGAGTATGGGAGCCTACCTTCCATGAGCACCGGTCAGCAAACCCAACAGCCTACTCACAATGACCAATCCCCTTCCCCACTTTTTTGTAATTTTCTACTTCCCTGGCTTTGCTGGAGCCCCTGCTCCTTCACGCTTCCTACTCCTCCATTTCTCAAAGTACTCTGTTACCTCTGCATAAATCAGAACTGAGGTCCGCTCTCTCCCCTAACACAGTAGCTACAGAATATAAGTTGGCCTTTACCACCTTCAACTAGTGTCTGGCTTTGCTTCTCTTTGATGCCTCTTAGGCTGCTAGTTCCTTGAGGCAAGTGTCATTTCCTCTTTCTAAAGGTTTTGTTCAACTTGGCATACTGCAGGCACTTGGTAAGAACCCACTCCCAGGCAGTGCGTGCCGCAGCAAGGAGGGAACGATGAAAGATGCCCGCTGACCTCCGGTGGTTCCCACCTTCAAACAGGTGCACCAAAGCCCTTTGGGCACACTTCACGTGGCCTCCTCCAAGCCCAGCAAAATACCTCCATGCCACCCCCCAGGGAATCCTAGCTGCTCCTGAGACTTCTGCTTCCCTTCCAAACACAATTTATAAGACACAGAGACAGGAGGGCGCCATGCATTCATCTGGAAGATCCCCAGGCTCCTGACCTCATCCCCTCGGATTTGCGGCGGCCTCTTCACCACCTCCTTTGCCAGGTGAAGCACCGTGTCTGTCTGCAGGGTGCTGAGCGCACAAATCAAGTCGACAAGGGTCAGCTGGGATGTGCTTGCCGCTGGGACAATCTGCCAAGGAAAAAAATAGTTCCCTTAAGGCTCACAGAGAGAAAACAAACATAAGAACAATGCACAGAAAGTCTTCTATAAGAGCTGCCCCCAGAGAAAGAACTTTGATATTTTAAATAAATATTTAAACAAAAACTGGGTAAAGGACTCTCTTGGTGGGGACAAAGAGTGAGCTAAGCATTTAATCACTGTGACAGAATTAGCATCTGACATACATTAGGAATAACAGGTGCAGCTGATGATGGGGCAGTGACACTGGTACGTTCAAGCTCAGAAAGCATTTATCAAAAGCAATTTTTTTCAACATTTATTTATTTTTGAGAGAAACAGAGTGTGAGTGGGAAAGGGGCAGAGAGAGAGAGGGAGACAGAATCTGAAGCAGGCTCCAGGCTCTGAGCTGTCAGCACAGAGCCCGACACGGGGCTTGAACTCACGAGCCATGAGATCATGACCTGAGCTGAAGTTGGACACCTAACTGACTGAGCCACCCAGGTGCCCCAGAAAGGATTTATGTTTTAAAGTAATCTCTACACCCATCGTGGGGCCTGAACTCACAACCCCAAGATCAAAAGTTGCATGCTCCACCAACTGAGTCAGCCAGGCACCCTTCAGAGAGCATTTTAGAAACAGATACACTTAATTTGAAGGAAGCAGGCTGACATTGAAAGGTAGCCCTAGAAGTATGAGGATGGTAACAGAGAAAACAGATAAATCAGATTCTTGATAGTTGGCCTTGGCAGGAAATCCCAGGGATGGGAGACACATCTTTTTTTTTTTTTTTTTTTAATGTAGGGCTTGAACACAGGGCTTGAACTCACGGCCCTGAGATCAAGACCTGAGCTGAGAATCAAGAGTCAGATGCCCAACTGACTGAGAGCCACCCAGGTGCCCCCGGAGACACATTTTTGATGTCAAGAGTCTCTATAATGTGGCTACATGCACTTGGAAGGATCAGACTTACCACCAGTGAATACCCCACAGGTGCTAAGCTGGGTGGCCTGGGCCACCAACCTCTTATGCCTCCTCAGGGAATAGGAGCCTATGTTGGACACTGAGATAGTGTCCAGGGGGTGGGAAAGACCCTCTGAGGGAGGTGTGACGTAGGAACCTAGATGGTCAAGAGAGAAAAAAGGAAGAGGCTTGTGTTGTTTTTACAGAAATAAACCAAGTCCCTGGAGGACTGAGTGATGGACCACAGTGGATAAAGAATGGAGGAAATGTAAAACGAAGTTATCTTTGGGAAGAGGAGCGTGAGGATTTGAATCAGGTATAAATTTTTGTAAGTACTATTTTTACAAATTAAAAAGCCTATGGGTCCTGAGTGATAATGATGTGTCAAAAAGTAGGTTTCTGACTGTAACAAACACACCACTTTGTGGGGAGGTGTTGATAATGGGGGACACCATGCGTGTGTAGGGTAGGGGGTACTGGGGAAATCTCTACTTTCCCCTCAATTTTGCTGTGAACGTAAGACTTCTCTTAAAACAAAAAGCAAAGTATTTTATGGTTTAAAAACATCTATAAGAGGGGCACCTGGGTGGCTCAGCTGGTTAAGTGTCCAACCCTTGATCTCGGCTCAGGTCATGCATGATCTCTGGGTTCATGAGTTCAAGCTCCGTGTCAGGCTCTGTGCCAACAGCGTGGAGCCTGCTTGGGATTCTCTGTCTCCCTCTTTGTCCCTCCCCTGCTTGCGTATACACATTCTCTCTTTCTCTCAAAATAATCTCAAAAAGATAATAATAGAAAGAAGTATTCTACATTCATCACAGAGAGATCCGAAAGCAGAAGCCAGGGGTAGCTCCCTGCCCGCCCGCCTGCCCGCCCGCAGTCCCAGTTGGAGTGAGACACGCCTGTGTCATCTACGCATTTAAAGCAGTGAAAGCACTTCAGCGGTTTCCCGAGCCGGACTTTAACACCACCGTCACTTGCATGTGACTCTGGTGATCCTGGCAGAGCAAGTTTAAATACAACTTTGATTTTTAAACTCTACCTTCATCTTACTGAGGCGTTTAACCTTCTTCCTGCTCCATACTGCTGCAACAGCGGCTGTTAACTGAACTCCCAGATGCGCCGTCAAGGGGTTCAAGAAGTCTAAAATTTTTTGTCGTATGGTCTAGAACACGGGAAAAAGAAGAGTTATGGCAGAGTGGGGCCGGGGCCACTACGCAGCGCCTGTAACGCAAGGAGTAGAAGCCCGCTAGCTGGCCTCGGGAAGGCTGCCCCGCAAGCCCAGCCCCAGCCCGGTTCCCTGGTCACATGCCATCAGAATGTCCAGCGTTTCCTCTCACTGTTTCTCGTCATTACTTTTAAACTGGAGGGTAACGGCTGCGTCTGCCGTGAGCACAGGGACTTCTTCCATCTTGCTCACCGGGTATAAAAAAGGCCCAGCACACAGCCGCAGGCAAGCAAATATTTGTTCGAATGAATTTACTGAGCACGTACTATGCCCCTACGCCTATATTTAATATCATTTTATTATTTATTTATATATATAAATAAATAATAAAATATATATATATATACATATATATGTATATATATATATACACACACACACACACACATATATATATATATCACTTTAGATACAACGAGCACATGAGGGAGATGTCCTCCTTCCTGGGTCCTGGGTCCAGCCTCAGGGCTGCCTTATCAGATGTATAACTGACTGCAAAGCACTCACTCTCTCTACGCCCCAGTGTTCTTGTTCCTAACTTGGGACTAATAAGAGCGCTTACCTCCTATGTGAGGGCTAGATATGCTAATAATTGTACAGCACTTTGGACGGTGTGTGCTTCCAACCAAAGAAACTCCAGCACAGAGAGGCTAGTGAACTTTCCCAAGGTCCCAGGGAGCTGAACCCAGGCTCCCCAGCTCCCCATGCTCTGAACCAGTCCACCCAGCCTGGGCTGCTGGATGCCTGAGTGAGCCCAGAGGCCACACCTGGCACTGGGTGGTCAGCAGACACAAGACGTGGCCAGATAATTCCAAGCCACCATACCTGGCAAACAGAGACTGAGCCACGTGCCCGGATGCTTCTAAGGCAGAGACCGTTAGAACTGGGGGAGAGCTCAGTAAACTAGAGCTTTGCATTTCTGGTTTAGTAAAAAAAACCAGCGACACCCTAACATTCTGCCTTGACGTTGCCCATGTGTCCAAGGCAATATTAAAAGCTGGACATAAGAGACAAGCTGTCTCTTATGCTTGAGAGCAACAGGAAAGATCTTTAAACCCCCAGAAACTTCTAGTTTAAAAGAAAAGGGCAAAAGGAAAAAAACAGGTTAAAAACTCACAAAGCCTTTTAGTCAGGAATAGGAAAGTTATTCTAACAAACTAACTGGAGGTTTCTATCTCCGACTTATGCCTAACTTGGGTTTCACTGAGCACACACTGATTATTTATGTACACATTCCTGTACGTACTTATTTTTGGTGGGACAACACAAGACAAAAGAAATAATCAAACCACAGAGGAAGTTCTCTCACTTTGGTGGTTTTAAAGTAAACGGAAGAGGATCCCTTCGTGGCTCCAAGGAGATCGACGGGTCTCTTGTGAGTCTCCTCCTTTCTGAGAACATTCCAGAGAAGGGCCATGGTGTTAACGATTCGAGGCAACTCTTCCAGAATGGCATTCTTGGCATTTTTCAAATTGGTCGGATCGCTTACAGCAGTGGTCTAAGAATTGGAAATGAACATGAGTCTCGGCTGCGTGTGTGGCAGAACTAGATAACCAGAATCCGGTGATCGCCAGGGCACCGGCGGGATGGGAGTCTGGGCCGTAGCACTCACACCTCTGACAAGTCCCACAGGCAGGGATCTGGAAGCAAAATGCTTTCCTGTGCATTTCAACCCATAGCCTTCTTTCTAAGAGGTGCCCCTGGGAGTCCGAGGCCCCACGTCACAGACTCCTTTGGTCATCCGGCCAAAGCAGCAGCTGCATTCTAAAATTTTAATCCCCAACAGGTCAGAGCAACTAACAGCTAAAATGGCTTCAGACTGCAGATTTCACAAACGCCATGAGGTCAAGGAAAAAATATGTCCAAGAAAGAGGGCATTTTATCCCATTTGGTTATTGATCTAACACTGGGCACTGGGAAGGAGCCCCAGGGAGCGCCGGAAGAACAAACTACGCTTGTTTACTCTCACACAGCCTTGTGCACGCGTATTTGCATATGCACTTCATTTGCAAGCATACATTTGCATACATATTTTCATTATTCACATGTGCTGCACATTTCTTATTTGAACCGGTCATAACCCAACGAAGACAAAACAATACAAGAAAATTGCCTCAAACTCAGAAAAAAAATTTTACCTTCTTGTTTTGGTTGGGTTGTTCCAAAAGACAAAAGTGAGTAATGGTTGTCAGACCTTCCAAAAGAGTGAGTGGATAATCCGGAGAGATGTTTTCCCTCTTGGCGGTTATGCTTTGGTGAAGAAATGAGAAACTTGTTTTGAGAATTTTTAAAAACGAGGCTGTAAAATATTTAATCCTATCTAGAAACACAGAAACCAGAGAGACAGCGGTATCTTAAATAAACCGGGGCCCTCATACTGAAATAGTTATAATAACGATGGGCATCCTTTGTGCAATTTTACGTAAAGTTCATACGGTCATTCTAGAAAAATCTTTTCAGATGTTTTAGAATTTCTGTGAAGGTGATGCATGTTTTTAGTTTTGTTTTGCAAAAACAACGGAGAGTGATGGCAATACTCAGCTGGGCTGGGTATCTGTGTAGAATAAAAAGTAAAGGATGGGAGCATTTCGTTCCTAGATACCCCTCCTGACGATGCTAGACAGGTGGCTGATCAGGCTGAAATGATTCTCCAAGTGGCTTCTATGGCAAATTAGTCATTCCTCGCAAAAAACTGTCACTAAGGCAAGAATAGCATATCAAAGGGTTGGCCGTACCTGATAGAGAGCTTCACAGATTCACTTTCATACTGCTTGACTAGCTCGTCCAAATTTTTGCAAATCTGGACAATGAAAGGTGTCACCGTCCAGCCCAGGGACTTTCCGAAGTACGGCAAGGAGTGCGTGACCAAGCTCACCCAGGCCGGGTGCATGCCGTAGCCGTAGGCCGGCTGCAGCCCTCGCACCACGGCGGACACCAGCAGCCCCTGGGAGGTGAGCGGGTGGGGCTGCACGTACTGCAGGGCGCTGATGGCCTGCTGGAAGTTCAGGGCTTTCCGCCACTCCCGGGACAGTTCTGGCTGATTTTCAGCCTCCTCTTGGACCTGGCCCAGGTGATGTTCCAAGACGATCAGCACCTGCAGGAGCTTCAGCAACTCGATCTGCAGCGGGTGCTCGCTCCAGATCTGATCCTGGCCCAGGTTGATGAGACTCTCCTCGAAGAGGCTCTCCTCCTGCAGGGCCCGGCCTCGCTCGGCAGTGGCCAGGCCGTAGCGCTTCTGGCTGGTGTACATGGACGCCGACAGCGAAAGCAGGACAAACTCCTGAACTTTGCACCTCTGCAGCAAGCTGTGAATGAACTCCACATTCTTCCCCTCGGCGGACTTGGCCACGGAGACCAGCTGGGTCATTATTCGAATCAAAACCTCCACGCTCTTGACCTGCACGTCCCGGTTGCCGAGTATGTCTCGGTGGGAGACCTTCAGGTAACAAGGGTAATAGCTGCGCAGGAAACTCAGGCACAGGTAGGTGAGGAGCTCGATCAGCAGCGAGTGGGGACACACGCTGGGAGACTGGGTCTGGAGCTTCCCGTAGAAACTCTGGCCGATGAGGGCCTCCTGGTGGCGAGCGAGCAGGTTGGAGATGAGGTTGAGGTGCGCGGTGGCGCTGGTGTCCATGCTGGTCCTGGACACCGCCTCGATGAACTCCTTGGGGTTGGTCTTGAGCACGGCCTCCAACACGGAGAAGGCGTACAGGACCCTCCGGGAGTCGTAGGGCTGCAGGTAGAGCAGAATGTGCTTGAACAAGGCCTCGATGGTCTCCTGCCTTTCCCGCTGCTGCTTCAGCAGCCGGGACGCACTGAGGGCCTGGAGCTCCAGGTCGGCCTCCTCGTCGCTGGACAACGACTCGGACGCCCGGGTCCTGTCTGAGTCCACGCGCGCCAGGCTCAACTTGGCAGTGGGCTTGAAGCTTTCGGCCTGGAAGGCCGCCAGCAAGGCCGAGCGCTCGGGGTAGGCCCTGCCAGCCGTGGGGATGGGCGCGCAGCAGTTCTCCTCGTTGCTCAGCTCCTGCGGGTCGTGGGAAGGAGAAGAAAAGGAGGACGTGTTCTCACTGTCCGTGTGGGCAGAGCTCGTGTCCGCAGACTCCGTGTGCTCGCTGCTGTCCACGGCGCTGCAGGCGGGCCCGTCGGGAAAGTCCACGTAGTAGGGCAGGTCGTCCTCACTCGGCTCGCTTCCTGGGGGGCACTTCTCTGGTTCCTTCTCCACCTCGGCCCAGATGGCCTCACGGTCGACGGTGGTGAACTGGCTCAGAGACGAACCTTCCTCCGAGCCGCCTTCCTGGAGCTCGGGCGCTCCACCCGCCTCTTTGAAAGGCGTCTTCTGCCGGTGAAACCAACGGTGCAAGTCTTCTGGAAATTACAAAACGACAAATGACTTCAGAACAGGAGGGTCAGCCATGATAAGTCAGTTCTAGAACGATCTTTATCTTAAAAAGCCAGACAGAAAGATCAATGTTAATAAAACTCCCCCAAAAAACTATAACAACTAGAGTCCACACTGTATTACGGACAACAGGCAGACAAGTAAAACAACTTTTACGGGGAGGGTGATTTTTAAAAATGCATATTATTTTGTTTGGCAGTTTCCTTTCAAGAAACGCATCCCACAGAAACGAAAGCAGAAAGTTTTCAAAGCTGTAAGGGTATTCATTGGACAGTCATGTGTGAGGATAAACCGGGACGTGAGCAAAACATGTAGACTGGAAAAAAACCTCAGCTCACGCATGCAATGAAGTGCTACTCGGGTTTTTAAAAGATATGTGTCCTGATACGGAGCAGTGTGTAGGATATATTACATGAAAAAAGGAAAATCAAGGGGCGCCTGGATGGCTCAGTTAGTTAAGCGACCATTCGCCTCTTGGTTGTGGCTCAGGTTATAAACTTGTGGCTTCTTGGCAGCGTGGAACCTGCTTGGGATTCGTGCCCTCCCTCTCTCCCTCTCTGCTCCTCCCCCACTTGCCCTATCTCTCACTCAAAATAAATAAATAAATTTAAAAAAATAAAAGGGGGAAGAAAAATCAAGCTGCAGAATCAGGCTGTGGTGAATGAGCTCATTTACATGAGAGCATCTGAAATACACAGCTATGAAAAAAATCTAGAAGACTATCAAACTATTATCCGTACCTAGCTCTAATCGCATTTCAAGGGACTTTGATGTATGTTTTTACTTCAGTTTTCTTCTTTAACGTTTATTTTTGAGACAGAGAGAGACAGAGCACAAACAGGGGAGGGTAAGAGAGAGAGGGAGACACAGCATCTGAAACAGGCTCCAGGCTCTGAGTTGTCAGCACAGAGCCCGACGCGGGGCTCGAACTCATGGACCACGAGATCATGACCTGAGCCAAACTCGACACTTAACCGGCTGAGCCACCCAGGTGCCCCGTTCAATTTTTAAAATAACCATGTTAGTACTTCTATAATCAGAAAATATGCAATACTTTAAAATATTTAGGTCTTAGGGCACCTGGGTGGGTCAGTCCATCAAGCGTACGACTCTTGATTTCGGCTCAGGTCATGATCTCATGGTTCATGAGATGGAGCCCTGTGTCAGGCTCTGTGCTGACAGTGCAGAGCCTGCTTGGGATTCTCTGTGTCCCTTTCTCTGTACCCCTCCCCTATTTGCGCATATGCACACTCTCTCTCAAAACAAAGTAATAAGATAAAAAAATAACATGTTTTATTAAAAAAAATACATGATTACATATTAAATACAATTATATTATATTATATTATATTATATTATATTATATTATATTATATTATATTATATTATATTACATTACATTTCAGGTCTCTGTAAACAGGAACAACAACCAGAAAGAAGACTTTGGTATGTATCACCAAACCATCTTAATACACAGCTCTCAGCAAATCTATTCCATGAACATTAAATAAGATTAGGGAAGGAGGAAGAATAAGACAGAAATAGACGAGCTGCCTGATGCTCATAGTAATATCCTCAGTATAGATTTCTACACTATTACACAGATAGTGTAAGGCACTACACTTCTAGTTCCTTCCAGGGGAAGGGCAAGGCAGGGAAAAAACATTTTCTCTTACTGGGAAGGGTGCAGGGAACATGGGCTACAGGAAGCAGCAGGAAGTGCTGCGTGACTTTTAAAACCAGCACACGTGTCATTAAAACTTCCTTTTCCATTTTTTTTTTTAAGTTTCACTCCAAGTTAGTTAACATATAGTGTAATAATGATTTCAGGAATTGATTTTAGTGATTCACCACTTACACACAACAGCCAGTGTTCATCCCAACAAGTGCCCTCCCTAATGCCCATCACCCCCGTAGCCCTTCCCTCCACCCAACACCCCACCAGCAACCTTCAGTTTGTTCTCTGTATTTAAGAGTCTCCTGGGGCACCTGGGTGGCTCAGTCGGTTAAGCATCCGACTTCGGCTCAGGTCATGATCTCATGGCTTGTGAGTTCGAGCCCCGCATTGGGCTCTGGGCTGATAGCTCAGAGCCTGGAGCCTGTTCCGGATTCTGTGTCTCCCTCTCTCTGCCCCTCCCCTGGTCACACTCTGTCTCTGTCTCTCTCAAAAATCAACATTAAAAAAAAAATTAAAAAAAAAAAGAGTGTCTCTTATGGTTTGTCTCTATTTTTATCTTATTTCTGCTTCACTTCCCTTATAGAGCTTCCTTTGTAACACAAAGGAACACTAAAAAATTTAGCTGCCATAAATGATAGCCAAACTTTCGAGAAGGTGCTTCAGTTTACATTTCTTTGGACTTTACTTTCTCATAATATGGAATAATAAAAGGCCTTGTCTTTGAGGAGGCAGCCAGCTTTCTTTCCTAGAGGAAAACGGGAGATTACGGTTTTAGGCAGCATCTCCAAAATTGCTGCTTATGCAGGTGTTAGGCTGCTTTTCTCTGTAAGACAAGACGGGTGCAAACAGTATTTACAGCCCAGTGAGCTAACTCAAAGCCCAGAAACAAGCTAACTCAAAGCCTGTTAACCCACTGCTTAGAAAACTGCAGGAAGTCATAAAACACACCTATTGTGGGAAGTCATGTTAGTTCATAAACTGTGCCAGGAGCTAATCACCCAAATGGAACGCACTCACCAGGTTTATTTTAGCCTTCCTTTTCTTCTTCCTATTTACTGTTACTTGTGCTAAAGATGCCTCTGGAAGTTTTTTGGAACTCAAAGGCTTATTTCTTCTGCATTTCTGATTGTATGTTCACAGAATTTATAGCTGGAAAGAACCTTAGAGAGCAGACAGAAAAATGGATAAACAGAAACCACTGTGGTTTCTGTGGTTTCTTACCATGTGTTTGAAGGCTCACAAGTCATTTTTCATAGATACAATTGACCAGATTACATGCAAATTTCAACTTCTCGGCCATTCCTAGCTGGAGGCCGCCTAAACTATCCCTAGCTCTGAGCAGAGATCTGGAGAGAAGTGCCAGCCTAGCCTCCTCAAACTTAACTTCCCGCTGGACACCAAACTATGACTTCTAAGTGAAGGCATCGGCTTGGGAAGACTGGTGTGGATGGTCTGTTATTCTTTCCTCCTATCTTAGGTGCACTTGAATTTTTCATTAGCAAAAGAATAAAAAAAAAATCAGCTATTTTTTTAATGTTTATTTTTTGGGGGGGAGGGGCGGAGGGGCAGAGAGAGAGGGAGACACAGAATCCGAAGCAGGGTCCAGGCTCCGAGCTGTCAGCACAGAGCCCGACGTGGGGCTCAAACTCCCGAACCGTGAGATCGTGACCTGAGCCAAAGTGGGACGCTTAACCGACTGAGCCACCCAGGCGCCCCCTCAGCTATTTCTTATTGGAGCATGGGTTACTAAACATTTCCTTTTTTATTTAAAAAAAAATCCGATTTTTCAGTGAAAACGACAAGCACACTCCGTAGCATTTCTAAGTGCTGGTTCATCTGCTCCTTAACCTTCAAAAGTCTTCACAACTTTACAAAGTACTCTCACAACACCATTTGAACGTGACAAAACCACTGAGTGGGGCTAAGGAACTTGACTGTCACCACGGGCAGCTGGGGTCGGGGCTGCCCCTTCCTCCCTCCCTCCCAGGCCCAGGGACCCCGGGGTTGCCCTCCGTGGCGGGCTCACCTGCTGAGTTCTCCCGCTTGAGGCAGTGGATGGAGGTCCTCTGGGTCTTAGGCTGCAGCAGGAGCAGGAGCATGGGCTCCAGGATGCGTGCCACATCACCGAGGGAGAGCGCCCGCACCAGCCAGCCCTGTGCCGCCGCACTGATGGCACCGTCCGTGCAGGCCAGACTGTCCAGCACGACGAACAGGGACCTGTGGGTGGGAAGGGCACCACTGAGTCAGCGTTCAGTGACCCCGTGCTCCAGGACGCCCCCAGGCGGCTCCACGCAAACCGGGTTTAAAGACCCACGCAGACAAAGGCCAGGGGATTTCCACCTTGGTTTCACACTAGCATCGCCGGGGGAGCTTTCCAAGTCCCCGGGCCTCACCCGGGCTTCACCCCACGTTGGTTCAATTGACTGTGGGGCTAAGCCGCCAGCATCAGAATCAGCTGGCATCTCTCTAAAGCTGGGCACCTGGTACCACACCCAGGTTTGGAAACAAGGAAGGGGCTTTAAAAAAATTTTTTTTAAGTTTATTTATTCACTCTGAGAGGGGGGGGGGAGAGAGAGAGCGAGAGAGAGCGAGCAAGCGAGAGCGAGCACAAGCAGGGCAGGGGCAGAGAGAGAGGGAGAGAGAATCCCAAGCAGGCTTTGCAAGGTCAGCGCAAAGCTGGACACGGGGCTTGAACTCATGAAGCATGAGATCGTGACCTGAGCAGACACTTAACCGACTGAGCCACCCAGGCGCCCCAAGGAAGGGGATTTAAAAAAAAAAAGTGTACTAGATTGTAGTGCAGCGAAGTTCACATCTCATGAACATGGTGGACACTGCCGAGTGTACGTACCCAGCGTAGCCAACTGGCCCGTTCCAGACCCAGACCACTGTCCCCTACAGAGGTCCCCTCATGAGGCATGTTCTCCTCCGGTGATTCTGATACATGCTGGGCTTCCTGCCCCCAGGATCAAACTGAGAACATTCCTACCACGAATTCACATGTGTGAATTCACGGAATCCACTTGGGGGATTGTGGGAACCGTTTGCTGTACATCCAGAACATGGGGTCACATTTTCCACTTCACACGCTCCCCTCCCCAGCCGGACACACTGACCAGGAACCTCGGCAGAGCGTCCTGTGAGTTCAGGGTAACTGCCCACAAGGACCACCTTACCTGTCTAAGGAGCGGTTGTGAGATGTCACGCGACTGCCTGGGGTCTCTCTCGTCAGGTGCCAGATGACGGAGAACCTAAACAGAGCTTCTAGTCTTGTCCCCTTGATGAGGAAACAAACGGCAGTGAGGCACTAGTTTCCTAACAGCATGTTGTCTGCAGTCAGCAAACCCCACCGCGTAACAAACAGGAGCTCAGCAGGGCGGCAGCAACGTCAGCAGAGGCGCTGGGCTCCGACCGGCCTGCGGGAGGAAGACCTACGTCCTCCTCTCTTCCTTGCTCACTTTACCACAATAACGCGCATGGTCAGATGCCACGTTAGCCTACATCCAGGGGCACACCTGGGCCTGTGATCGAAGATCACAAGAGAGCGTGGCGTTCTCACACCTCTTGAAGGTGTCAGGCCCAAGTGGCTTAGAGAACCAGGATACAACTTGACTGCAAAGGACGGCCAGGGCCTAAAAGGGCGATGCATTCTCTATGACTGCCTACTTCACCTGTGAGAGCTCACGGTTCCTGCGAACATCACAGGAGTTGGGGTAGACTTCCCTGGTGAGCCTTAATACGGACACAACCCATGTTCTCAGGACTCTGAAAAGGATGGCTAGAGCTTCTGAAGGCCTCCCAACCCCAAGATTCTGTAACACCTGTTGATTGATCAGGATGCCCGCTGAGCCCCGGCATGACTGCATGTGTGTAAGTCTGTCCCGGGCACAGGCAGTGATGGGTGGCCTGGCAGTTGGGATCATAGGACAGAGAAGATAGGCTGCTAAGACTGACCTTGTCAGGGTCCAGGAGGGCGTGGCAGATGATGTCCTCACAGATGTTGGCCGTCGGGGCCAGGCAGTGCAGCCGGTAGAACAACTCTACACAGGTGACGTGATGCTCCCGGGTCTCCTTGTTCAGCTGATTCCAAAGCACACGAGCCACCCTCTGTGACAGAAGGGAGACCGTGAGAACACAGCCAGCACCCGCATTTCTTCCTTGTGCCAGTCCAGTCCCAGCCCCGAGGAACTGGCTTCTATCTACACTTGCTACGTGAGAATCCTTAATATACAGAGAAGTACCATCAACAAACAAAACAAAGCAAACCAAACTCAAACCCCAGCAGGTAATGTGATAGGTTAAACTTGGAGGTTTCTCTACATCCAATGAGGGGCTCAAACTCATGACCCTGCAATCAGGAGTCGCAGGCTCTACTGACTAAGCCAGCCAGGCACCCCAAAACAACGCTTTTCATTTAATTTTTAAAAATGTGTTAACATTTTTATTTTTGAAAAAGAGAGAGAGAGAGAGAGAGAGAGAGAGTGAGCGAGTGCATGAGTGTGGGAGAGAGAGGGAGACACAGAATCTGAAGCAGGCTCCAGGCTCTGAGCTGTCAGCACAGAGCCTGACGCGGGGCTCGAACCCATGAACCGTGAGATCATGACCTGAGGCAAAGTGGGATGCTTAACTGACTGAGCCATCCTGGCACCCCACTCTTTTCATTTTTTAAGTAAGCTCTATGCCTTGTGGGGCTTGAACTCACGGCCCTGGCATCAGGAGTTGCAGACTCAATCAACTGGGCCAGCCAGGCACCCCTTGAAACTTGGAGGTTTCTGACCAGCTAAGAACACTGCAGGTCTTGCCCAAAGCTTGACGTTACTTTCCAAGAGATATCAATTGGAAGCAAGAACCTATTGGCTGACGTATCCATCCGACCAGCACACTTGACCCAGTCTTACTATGTGCTGGCAGTGTGGTAGATTTGCAGTGGTCACCAGTCTCGAGATGACACTTGCAGCACCTTCCCTACCACCTGTGGCTGGTTCAAACTGGTCACCACACGGCAGTGATGAAGACTCGTGTCTTTCGAGGTGTTAACTCCATAAACCTGCCTGTTCCCATTTCCACGCACAGTGCCGTGGCGGATGCCCAGCTCACTTTCAGGACACAAATCACACCCCAAATCAAGTCTTCTGTCTCCTCAGCCCTGATCTTAGCTCTTTAAACATGCAGGGTCTGCACCTGGCTGCAGCCCTTCCCTAAATTCCAGGGAGCCCCAGTGAGGGTTGGGGGTGCCTGCCCCAATGGGTGAGACTCAAAGGGAGGGTCAATCTCATTTCCTGGAAGGAATCTCTGAAGGCATTCTTCCAGGTCATGTTAAAAGACTATGCCTCCCCATATTTAAGGGTCTCTTATGTTTTAACAGAGGGTTACCCGAGAAGTTGTGGGGGGAGGATGGGCTAAATGGGTAAGGGGCATTAAGGAAGCTACTCCTGAAATCATAGTTGCACCATATGCTAACTAACTTGGATGTAAATTAAAAAACAAAACAAAACAAAAAACCCCAAAACAAAAAACAAAACAAAACAAAAAGACTATGCCTTATAGACTGTAATACTTTATAAGTACATCTTAGACCAAATGACTCCTTTTTTGGCCCCTTTATTTCTATTCGACAAAACTATCTTCTCTGCATAGATCAGATTAACCACCGACTGCCTCGAGCCCCTAACCATGATGTCCATTATTTTTTTTAATCTAAAGGAATGTGATTTCCAATTATCAAACTGCAATTAAACCTCTGATACAAAACTTTTGACTAAGCAGAGTAGTCCCTTTACTTGTGGTCCCCATGGGCAAACTTACAGGTAAGAGACTCCTCCTGGAATTGAAGGGTTGGAGAGTGGATGTTGATCCCAAAACACACACCTGCTCCTTCATCTATGTTGGACTTCTTGATCCCTATGTTCTGGACACTTCATTAGTGAACTGAATTCTGCCTTTACCACCTGATCGGAAAGGTCAGGGGATTCATGGGATTGCAGACCTTATTCTGTACGTCGCGGGCAACAGGAACACTGGTACGTGGACTGTTCCGTGGGAATGAGAAAAGTCTAGAAGATCTGGAAGCAGCCCTCTTCCTAGAGCCCGAGAACTGGGGGGCAGCCTGGATGTTGGTGTGGGCTGCTTTACTGGCTCCTGTCCAGCATCTGGACATGGTCAGGCACCGGCCCCTGCCGCCCAGCCCTTGAGAGTTGTATACTTTAATAAAGGATGCTACAGTGCATGATGAGTGGTAAGTACTGAGATATGTACTAAATCTGATTCAAAACAAAATTCAAGACTTCAGACAGAACTCGAAAAAGCGTCCTTTTCAAAAACATCACTAAGCGTGTATCATCGCAAGAGTAATTAATGCGGTCAAAGATTCATGGGCTAAGTTCTTTCCTCTCTTTTCCTCTCTGTGCCTATAATACAATGATGCCAAGCTTCTCAGATATATGCAGGACCAAGGAAGGAAGGACTTGCCCAATCACTGCTGCTATATTACGGTGACACTGTTTCCAGTTGCAAGATCCACACGGGCTCAATTTTGGCAGGAAGGGGAGGGGGACAAGGGGCCCAAGCCGAATAGCAATTAAATAAAGCTCCACCAGGACCTAATACTATAAACGGGATCTGAGTATGCAAGTTAGTACGGCTGTGTGAGGAGCTCTGTGGACTATCAGAGAAAAATAAAAACAAAAAAATTATAAAAAAATTATAAAATTATAAAAATATAAATTACAACATTTTAAAAAATTACAGAAAGTTATAAAAAAGTAAAACATAATTTAGGGTCTTTGGAAATTATCCTAAGGGCATTCAGGAAATAAAGAAACATTTATTCAAGAATATCTACTAAATTACAATTAAAGCAACAAGTCTGTGGCAGTTGAACTACAACCCTGCCCACCCCCTCAGCTCAGTGAGGCTCGAGGAACAAGGTGACTACCCACTCCAGGTAGAGTCCCCTCCCCACCAGCTCCTAGTCCAAGGCTCTGCGAAAGGGAAGGCAGTGGCATTTCACTCCTCATCCCTCCTCTCGGGTGGAGGCTATAACTGGGCTGCAGGCCAACAGTGCTGGGGTTCTGGTCATTCTTACCCTACTTTGCTTACAGGGGGGAGGTTATATGCTGGGAGAAGCCAGCTCACAAGACTGGAGGTCCCCCCCCCCCCCCGCAAGTAACCTGTGGAGCTTTCACTCCAAAAGAAGCAGGTCACTATTTGGGTCCCAGCTCTTCCTGAGCAATGGGACATGGAGACTTTGCCCAGAGGAAGAGGCAGGCCATAAAACAGAGAGCTCCATCAAGGGAAAAGAGTTTACTTGGAAGAGGGTGAGGAAGTTCAAGCCTAGGGTACTCTTAAAAACAATGGAATTTTTGTAGTAAGTAATTAAGAGGAGGCTGGAAGCTCCAGCACAGCAACAAATTAAACCACAGGCCAGCTTGTTTATCAGAAATAACCAGGAAAAGAGGGAGCTAGGAAGAACTCTCCTGGCAAAACAAAAAAACAAAACAAAAAACCCCTCAAAGACTAGTGTCAAAAAATTATCAGGCTGTGGAGTAATTTACGCCTTTGGGCCCCGCTGTAAACAAGAGAGCAATCGGTCAGCAGTTAGTGGAGCCTAACAGCTGGGTGTGATACCAAAAGACACAGCTTCAGAGAGACCAGGGAGAGATATAGTCAATGAGAACCCAGCTAAGACCACCGTCATCTCAAGGGCCTGCACATTCCTCCAGGGAGTAGCGCCACAGGGCTCACACCTCCGGGGAAACAGACTTCACTAAAACGGTTTAGGCAAGTCACTAAGCAATAAACAAGAAATGAAGACAACAAAAAGACTTGGGGGGAGGGGTCAGAAAAGTTGCTATGATACATTATCTAAAATGCCCAGTCTTCAAGAAAAACTATAGGACATGCAAAGGAACAAAAGAATACAATACATACACAAGGGAAAAAAAGCAGGCAACAGAAGGTGTCTGTGAGGGCGACCCAGGTGTCAGATTTATTCAACAAAGACATCAAAGTAGCCACTATAAATGTGTTCAAAAAACTAAAGGAAACCATGTTTTAAAAAGTAAAGGAAGGGCACCAGGGTGGCTCAGACGTTAAGTATCTGACTTTGGCTCTGGTCATGATCTCACCGTCTGTGAGCTTGAGCCCTGCCTGCCTCGAGTGTCCCCAGCTCTCTCTCTCTCCCTCTCTCTCTCTCTGCCCTTTACTCGTGCCCTCTCTCGGGGGGGGGGGGGGAGTAAAGAAAGGTACAATAACTTCTCATCAAGTAGATAATATCAACAGGTAGAAAGCATAAAAAGAAAAAAAAAACCCAATGGAAATCTAGAATTGAAAGTACAATAACTGAAATGAAACTTTCACCCCTGAGGAGGCTCAGCAGTTCATATCAAAGACGAGGAAGAATCAGTGAAGAAAACCGGTCGACAGAAATTATGAAATCTGAAGAACAGAGAGAAGAAAGAATGAAGAAGAATGATCAGGGCCTTAGAGAAATGTGGGACGCCATCAAGTGCAGCAGATTCCCACAAATGGAGTGCAAGGAGAGGAGAAGAGAAAGCAGCAGGAAAAATATGTGCAGAAATAATGGCTAAAAAAAACTTCCCACATTTGATGAAAAAACATTAATGTACACATCCAAGAAGCTTAAAGAATTCCAAGTAGGATAAACTCCAAGCCATCCACATTGGACACATCACAATGAGATGCCAATGGACAAAGGAGGGAAAATCTTGAAAGCACCAAGAGAAAACTCACTCATCATTTATAAGGGAAACCCAGTAAGATTAAGAGTTGCCTTTTTATAGGAAAGGCTGGAGACAAGAAGACAGTGGGATCACATACCCAATGGTGAATTCAAATGGTAAGTTCATTTGAACATTCACATGAGCATTTGTTACAGATTATTTAAAAAGTGCTGCTTTCCTGGGGCCACCCTGGGTGGCTCAGTCGGTTAAGCATCCGACTCTTGGTTTCGGCTCAAGTCGCGATCTTGTGGTTGGGGAGTTCGAGCCCCACGTTGCACTCTGTGCTGACAGCCCAGAGACTGGAGCCTGCTTCCGATTCTGTGTCTCCCTCTCTCTCTCTCTCTGCCCCTCCCCCACTCGCACTCTGTCTCTCTCAAAGATAAATAAAAATGTTAAAAAATAAATAAAAATAGGGGCGCCTGGGTGGCGCAGTCGGTTAAGCGTCCGACTTCAGCCAGGTCACGATCTCGCGGTCCGTGAGTTCGAGCCCCGCGTCAGGCTCTGGGCTGATGGCTCAGAGCCTGGAGCCTGTTTCCGATTCTGTGTCTCTCTCTCTCTCTCTCTGCCCCTCCCCCGTTCATGCTGTCTCTCTCTGTCTTAAAAATAAATAAACGTTGGAAAAAAATAAATAAATAAATAAATAAATAAATAAAAATAAAAAGTGCTGCTTTCCTTAAATATTGCATATTCAGGCATACCCAGGGCTGATTAAAGTAGATTTGTTCTTCTATTCAAAGTGTTGAAAGGAAAAAAAAAAGCCCAACAAAGAGCAAGCTATCTAGTAAAAATATCCTTTATAATAGAAGGTGAAATGAAGACATTCCCAGATAAACAAAAACTGAGCAAATTTGTTGCCAGCAGACCTGTCTTATAAGAAACATGTAAGGAAGTTCTTCAAGGTGAAAGCAATCGACCCCAGTGAATCAAATCCATAGAAAAGGCAAAAAGCACCAGTAAAGGTAATTACATGGTTCTACAAAGACAACCTAAGTGTGTATCTCCTTTTTTCTTTCCACTGATTCTCTTCAAAAGGTTGTGTGAACGACAGGTACACAGGTACTGCTCAAGTGCACTGGCGGGACACAGCATCAGTGGCACGGGGGAGGGGGTGGCAGCGCAGGTGCAGAGGAGGAAGGAAATGGCCCAGGTACGGACTGAAATCCACAAGAGAAGAGCCAGAAATGGTTAAAAAAAAAAAAAAAAAAAAAAAAAAAAAAAGGAGGTTAAGTAACACACTCTGTCTTGCTGTGTGTTTTCCTTTCTTCTCCCAGCTTCCTGATAAGGACATAAAATTACGTAACGACTATAACACCACATTGCTGGGTTCATGATGTGCATGGATGTCACGTGCGCACCAACAGCACAAGAAGGGGAAGAGGAGAAGCCCATGCTGCAGGAGGCCTCTGGAATTTAGTCGGGAAGTGAGTCGATTCTGGTAAGTTAGGATGTACCTGCTATGCCCTAGACCGACCACTAATAGCTCCAAAAATATACTGAGGAAAATCATTAAAGCGATTAAAATACTGAACCGGAAAGCATTCATTTGCTCAAAAAGAAAATTACAAAGGAGAAATTAAAAAAAGAGAAAATAGGTAAAATGGTACAATACTGTGAATATGGTAAAAACTGCTGAACTGCACATTTCACGTGGGTGATTTATGTGGTATGTGAATTCTATCAAAATAAAGCTGTCACTAACAACAACAAAAAACAATAAAGCCGAGAGGTGGCCTCAGTTACGTGACTTGCTTGAGAAGCGCTCATCCCAAACAGGAGAAGGGTGGCCTATCTCAAAGGCTTTCAGAGCACAGGCTGTTAGGACCTAAAGGGACTGGATGGTTTCAATATCTCATTCACCCATAAAATATCAGAAAGCTCTCTTCCTCAGTGTCGAAACTTTTCAGGGTGTCTGCTGCCCCATCACTGCAGGGAAAAGGTCCTGGTGAGCGGGAACATCCCTTTCTGCACCCCTGAGCCCCCATGGCTGCTGGGCGGGCTGGAGAAGCCGAGGGCCCTGACCCACAGGTGCCTCACTGACAGACTGTTTAGTAACACTGACCAGTTCACAACTGTGGGAAAGACATACAAACATCATTAGCTAGAGGAACTTGAGGGTCACATGGCAGACCAAAGGTCAAGTGGCAATCGAGTTAGTTAGGTGACCCCTGAACGGCCGAGCGACGTGGAGAAGGAGCAGCCTCAGGATCTAACAGCCGCCCAGCGGAGAGCCCAGGAGACCCAGCTGCAGTCTATGCTTGCCCTTTGGCATCCACGGGCACCACCTTTATAATAAATTTCACTTTTCCTCATGACCTAGTTGGAACTGTTTTTTTAACATTTTTTAATTTTTGAGAAAGAGAGCGCGCGTGTGCATGTGCTCGAGTGGGGAGGGGCAGAGAGAGAAGACAGGGAGACACAGAATCCGAAACAGGCTCCAGGTTCTGAGCCGGTAGCACAGAGCCCGACATGGGGCTCGAACTCAGGAACTGTGAGATCATGAGCTGAGCCACCCGGGGCCCCAGCTGGAACTGTTTCTAACTTCTTGCAGTTAAAAGAGCCCTATCATATGTAGCTTTAAACTGTTTTACACTGTCCCCACAAAGAGGAACAACAGCTGCTCACCATCTTCAGCGAGCTTTCCTAAATTTGACAAGTAACTAAGTTTTCCTTGAGGCTAAATAGCTTTGGAGCCTTTAACCTTATAAATTAGGGCCCAGTCTCTTCTTCCGTATATTTAGAGAATCTAACAGTCCTTATGTACGAAGTCCAGTCAGCCCAGAACTGAACACAAATACTTTACTGCCCTCTTGCCACAGAGCCAGAAACTGTACCAGGAGCCTGGGACAGAGGGACAGGCAAGGCAGGCACAGGGGTCGAGCAACCCTCTCCAGCTGTCACCAGAGCCGCCACATCCCTCTTATCACAGTGACTGGGACCTTGGGGACAACTTTAGATAGCGGGCTGGGAAGAGGGCGTCACCCCCCTCCTCCCAGTGGGACGTACCTGATAGAAATCTGTTTTCTCTGCAATGACTTTCAATATTCCTGGAGCCACGGGAGGGACGGTCACCATCTGCAGCTTGCCGAAAAACGGGTTGTGTCCAGAGCTTTTATAGCGTTTCATCTTGTCTTCGATGACCAGGGCGAGGGACTGGGAGTGGTTGATCACCTCCAGCAGAGTGGAGATGGCTACGTTCTGGAGGAAGCAGTCAGACACACAGCAGCAAACGGTCATGAGGGATCTCAGCCACGACGGGAAAGTGCAGTCGCCGCCTCCTAGGAGGAAGCCAGTCAGAGAGGATGGAGATAAAGAAAATCGCGTGAAAATGGTTCACAATTCGCAGATCCTAAGACACCCTGAGGTCCAGAAGTCACACGGCCAGCAGGTGCGATAATCTCTCGTGGGGACGTGCTATCAGTCATCGCTCAGGGCCAGAGGACAAAGGGGACTGGGTCTGCCTTCAAAAGCTTGTCAGATTACCTGAATTTTGAAAATGTGTCAGGGCTCTGGGATGATTCAAAGCGTCTTTTATTTTAAAAGTTTACATCCAGTAAAACTCACATTAAAAATTTCTTTTAAATTTACATATAGTATATCCACATTTTTTGGTGTAGAGTTCAAAATGTTTTTTCAAGGCTGCTCTCTCGATGGTGGGACTCATGGCATTAGCTTTAAGAGAGGCCCAAAATATACTGTGGACTTGAATTCCAAGTACAGTGCCTCCAAGTACGGTGTCATTTGCAGCTAATGATTTGAGAGACAGACCGCACGGGAAATTTACCGTAATGGCTACAAGAGGGGAGAGCTTTGTCCTGTGTTCCTGTGTTCCCTTCAATTTGACCCCTTCTTTCTTGTTTTCCATGTTCCTCTCTTTTTCCTAAAGTGTTCAATGCCTGCTAAGGACCGAACTGTGTCTGCCCCAAATTCAGATGTTGAAGCCCCAACCCCTAATGTGCTGGTATTCAGAGGTGGGGCCTTCATGACGGGATTAGTGCCCTTATAAGACACATTAGAGAGATCCACCCCCGCCCACGTCCCCAGGATGTGAGCATCCTGCAAAAAGGTGGCCGTTTATAACCGAGGGGAGAGCCGTCCTCAGGAACGGACAATGCCAGCATCCTGGTCTCCAACTTCCAGCCTCCAGAACTCTGAGAAAGAAATTTCTGTGGTTTAAGCCATTTGATCTATGGGATTTTGTTATGGCGGCCTGAGCTTCTAAGAAGCTGCCTGTTATGGGCTGAACTGTGTAACCCCTCACCCCCCAACTCTCCCAAATTCTTATGTTGCAGTCATAAGGTCCTTTAGGACCTCAGAATGTGACCTTATTTAGAAACAGGGTTGATGCAGATGTAATTAGTTAAAACAAGGTCACATTAGAATGGGCCCCTGATCCACCACAACTGGTGTCCTTATAAGAAGGAAATCTGAATGCAGGACACATACACGCACATGGAGGAATGCCATGCAGACTGGAGTTACAACGCCACGGTCCCAGGAACTACCGGAAGCTAAGGGGGAGGGCTGGAACACATCCCTACCCAGAGCCTTCAAACGGAGAATGGCTCTGCCAACAGGCTGATCTCAGACTTCTGCCTCTAGGGCCGGAGACAATACCTTTCTGTTTTTTTAAGCCACTCAGTTGGGAGGACTTTGTCACGGCAACCTTAGCAAACTAACACAAATCTTTAACAACAGGCCTCATGAAACAGCCTACTTCTTGATTATCATTAAGCACATTTATGTTCCAGATCCTTTAATGGGCTGCACGGGACACCTAAAGGTCAAAACTACAGCCCCAGCCTCACCAATCTGCCATCGGTAAGACACGAGTCAAATGCACACACAGCTTATGACAAAATAAGGAGGAGACGAGTGTGGGGAAGAGTCCCCTCCCGGCAGACGCGGTTTCAGCCTGTCTGCAAACATCAGCTAGGTGTCGGGACTCCTCGGGGTGGCTGCGTGGGGCAGGGTGCTCACCGGGGAGCCGGAAGAGCGTTTCACAAAGGCGCTCTGTCTCTTCCGCGGACAGGTACACAGGGAAGGTAGCGCAGTCCAGCAGCAGGTGGCATGCGGCAGCGAAGGCCTCCCGGCAGGCCTCCCGTGAACTCCCCAGGTCCACGACCCCCTGCTCCACGGCCCAGTCCCCCTCCTTCTTCCGGCCAGGGCTCCGGGGCACAGGTGACGGTGACTCCGTACTTTTTGTCTTAAATGGAGACCCTCGAGCCATGAAGAGGTCAGAAAGCATCTGCTTAAACTGGGGCACGCTGATGGGCTTGGCATCCCAGGAGTTCTTCCCGCCGGGGTCGCTGACCGCCGTGCCTGGTGGCCCGCCCTCGTCCCTGCGGCCTGCGGGCTCTTCGCACTTGGTTTCTTCTCCAGACGCCGTTGGCTGCACCCCAAAGATGTTCTTGTGGGCAAAGGTGGCAATCAGCTCCTGGATGCACAGAAACGTCCTCTGCATGCTCCCACCCTTCTTCCAAACGTCATCCTTGTCGGGAGACACCCTGGGGACCCGCAGGTGCTCCGACAGCTCCGGGGACGAGGCGCTGAGCCCGATCCCGCTGTCTTCAGATTTAAGGGGAGGAAACGAAGCTTCTTCATCACCCGGAATCACCGCCTTTGTGTCTATAATTACTTCACTGTTTTCACCTTTTACTGGACTCTGCAAAAAATGGAGATTTGTAACTGTACACCATCTCACGGGGCCAAGGGATTCAAGAATCAGCCGAATCCAGCAAACCAAAGCTTGCGCCTCCTGTTTTCCAAAATCATAATTCTCTACCCCAAGACAACCCCTGTGCAAAAGTGTCTAATAAAATGAAGAAGGCCCATCAGGGGGATGGAGATGGGCGCAAGCCCAGACAGAGGCCACTGTGTCTCCGGCTCTTTGCGCAGGCTGGCGTTGAGCCCACTTTGTACATTCATTTAGGCCTTTGAGGTTCAAAAACCTTTTGCAAAAACAGTTTCTGATCTATTTAAATTTCAAACGTGAATGAGGACATTGGAGTGGGGGTAAAATAAAGGCATGAAGAAATAAAGTGAGAGCAGAGAACTAGAATGAAGGGTTTGCCCCTGTATATATAGCACCTTATCCATCCACCTACGTGTGTGTGTGTGTGTGTGTGTGTGTGTGTGTGTCTACACTTTGTGGCTTTTTCAAAGGGATGCCACTGCAACCTTTGATCACCAGCCTCTCCTCTTACACTGTTAACTTACATAATATTACATTAAATTTAAAACACTTCACCATTTACGCCACTGTGCTCTCTAGGGAAGAATGAAACAGTACGCACTTCTAAAAACACGGTTAATTATGTTTATAGACAAACGCTTAAACTTTGTACCTTAAATCATTTATAGGATTTTTTTCCGATTAGCTATAACAGCTAGAAAAAGAAAAGGGCTCACTGTGGAAAGGAAATGTCTGTGAGTGAGTCTGCACCCGAGGGGCAGGCCCAGCGCCTCCGGGAGTGCCTGGCTACCAGCCTGTCCACTCTCCTGCCCTTGGCTACACTGAATGGGTGTCAAGGCCAGAATTTTCAAATCATTTTTTTTTTTTGAGCGAGAGAGAGAGAGAGAGTGAGCGAGCGAGCATGTGGGGGAGAGGAGCAGAGGGAGAGGGAGGGAGAATCCCAAGTAGGCACCATGCTCAGTGTGGAGCCCGACATGGGGCTCGGGGCCGATCCCATGACCCCGGGATCATGAACGGAGCTGAAATCGAGAGTCAGACACTCAAGGGACTATGCCATGCAGGCAGGCACCCCGGAATTTTCAAATCTTGAAGCGAAGTGGAAAATAAAAAAAAAAATCGAACTGCTTGGGGAACTGTGACAGTCTTCTGGGGACCCGGTCTGGCAGCGCCCACATCAAGTCAGAAGGGGCAAGCGTACCTCTCTCCCAGTTTAAAAAGAAATGGGTTTCGTTACAATCCATTTCAAGGCATTGATCCTTCAGAGAAACCTGCAGCCACCAACAAGCTGCACTAGGACGCAGCGCGGTAACAGTGAAACCCAGAAACAGCCTAAATAACCCCAACGGGGCAAGACTGGAAGACACTGTAAAGCCCACAGCTAGACTGTTGTGGAGACTTCTGGCTTCTAGAACCGTGAGACAATAACTTCCTCTCACATAAGTCACTCGGTCCTTGGTACTTTGTTATTGCAGACCAGGTAAACTAGTATCTCACTTAGGTGGTGGTGGTGTCGTTTTTTAATGTTTATTATTTATTTTTGAGGAAAAGAGAAAGAGCACGAGCAGAGGAGAGGCAGAGAGAGAGAGGGAGACACAACCTGAAGCAGGCACAGGGCTGTCAGCACAGAGCCCGACACAGGGCCCGAACCCACAAACCGCGAGATCATGACCTGAGTCAAAGTCAAACACTTAACCGACTGAGCCACCCAGTGCCCCTCACTTACGCGTTTAGAGAGATACCACCAACACACAAAAACATACGCATGACGAGATCTGGAAGGTGAGTGGAAGCTAACTGAGAGCTGTAGGAGGAAGGGGGGGTGGGTAGGCAAAGTGAAGGGGTGATCAGCTTCCATGCTAAAAGCTTTGGAAAGTGTCTGAGGATTTTAGAAGCATAACTTAGATATTACCACTACATCCTCTGACCTTTACTCCTCCCCTAACCGACCCTAATTCCTTCCTGCTCCCAGGAGGGCATAAGCCTCACCTGGAGAACCACGTCAGCTCCTCGAGGCACGTACCGTGCTTCCACTCGTGGGCTCCATGTCCAGGTAGGAAGGTGGCATCTGGACCTTGCTCAGCACTTTGAAACATGTCTTCAAGGCATGCGTGAGCTCAGGTAAGCTTAGAGTCTCCATTTCCTCGGCCAGAGGCTGCACCAGGCAGCCCAGCACCTGCGGGAGGTACTGGGTTTGTACCTCAGAGTAAAGTTCCTGTGGAAAAAAGACCTGGGTTTAATGGGTTTTCAAGTTTTGATCAGAAAAAAGAAAATGCACCTCAAAATGGCACCTTAGAAAAGTCCATTTTTTAAGAGCGTAAGTTTCATGTTCGTTCCCAAATCAGAAAACAAAGTATTTTCTTTTTGATCTAGACAAATCAATGGACATTCTTCCTTTTTTTTTCAACTGTCTTTACCTTTTCTAGTAGAAAACTGTTGCCACATTTGTTTCTATATTAAGTAAATTAGCTTCGTTTGAGAAAATTAGTCAACTGCACAATTTTACCTAGAGGTACATTTACTCTCACTACTAAACAACATAGTGTAGAATGATGCCCAGGTCATCTCTGGTTTACATAACTTTGCCTCGGGGCGCTTATAAGTGGCTTAAGGTTATAACCTCTTTTAAATAAGACATAAAAGCCATAAGAGATTAAGTTCAGCTACATTCCCTGCTCCAAAACATTTAAAGTGTCGTGCATTGGGGGCGCCTGGGTGGCTCGGTCAGTTAACTTCAGCTCAGGTCATGATCTCGCGGTTTGTGGGTTCGAGCCCCGCGTTGGGCTCTGTGCTGACAGCTTGGAGCCTGCTTCAGATTCTGTGTCTCTCTCTCTGTCACTCCTCCATTCATGCTCTGTCTCTGTCTCTGTCTCTCAAAAATAAACATTAAAGGGGCACCTGGCTGGCTCCGTCGGTTGAGCGTCCGACTTCAGCTCAGGTCATGGTCTTGCAGTTCGTGAGTTCAAGCCCTGCGTCGGGCTCTGTGCTAACAAACAGCTCAGAACCTGCTCAGAGCCTGCTTCAGATTCTGTATCTCTCTCTCCCCCTCCCCTGCTCATGGTCTGCCTCTCTGTCTCTCAAAAACAAATAAATGTTAAAAAAATAAATAAATAAATAAACATAAAAAAAAGTGTTGTGTGTTTACGTAAAACCACTTTTCAGTATGGCAAGGTTTATCAGGCCAACGACACTAATGAAAAGCGTAAATATCAGCCAAGCATGGAGCCTCCTCTTCCCAGCAAGGGGCCTCACCAGGGGAATAACATCCAGAAGGAACACCAGGAGGGTACAGAGCTCCGAGACCGTCGGAGGAGGGCTGACGCTGTTCCCGACAGTGTAACTCTGCTTCGCTGGTCTACAGAAGTCACAGGAAAGAAAAATCAGTTCTTTCTCCCATGGTAACTTCAAGCATTCATGACGCCCAATAAAGTTCCTCTATCTCAAACATAACGAAAGATAGCTTCTGTAATTCTCATAATTAAGCTTTTTAAAACTAACACAAAGAAGTGTCAGTGTCTTGAATCTGCTTATCTCCAAAACAGGTTTGGTCAGATCTGAACTCCATCAGTTCAGATGAGGGTGGTCCCACGCCCAGGTGGGATTCCACGGCCAGCGGATCCGGAGCTCTGCTACGGGTGCAACACTAGGTCCCCCGCCCCAAACCACAGGCATGTTCCGAGGGAAGGCGCCTGGCTAGAGAAGGGCAGGCTGAAAGCAACCTGACACAGCGCCTCCCCATAACCCCCACGAGCTCAGGCACGGGAGCGGCTTAGACTCTCCCGCGTCCATACCGCTCAGCGCTATCGGTGGCCGCTTATGCTATAAAACTCAACACTTCTTTTCAGAGAAGCAGGTGACTGGTTAAATAGGTAAGTTAAAAAATAGATACGTGGGGCGCCTGGGTGGCTCAGTCGGTTAAGCGGCCGACTTCGGCTCAGGTCATGATCTCACGGTCCGTGAGTTCGAGCCCCGCGTCGGGCTCTGTGCTGACAGCTCGGAGCCTGGAGCCTGCTTCAGATTCTGTGTCTCCCTCTCTCTGACCCTCCCCTGTTCATGCTCTGTCTCTCCCTGTCTCAAAAATAAATAAAACGTTAAAAAAAAATTAAAAAAAAAATAGATACGTATCGGTGCTCAAAACAGAGTAACTTTGGATTCATCTAGCTCTCATGGGACAACTTGACCTGAGTTCACTGTCTTCACTGCAAATTACCATGTAGTTATCTTGGCATTTATCTGAGCACTTTGAAGAAGTACACACACTCTAGCCTAGGCAACTGTTCTCCGTGTCTCCTCTAAAGAAACTTGCGCATGTGTGTGTAAAGAGACAGGACAAAGGACGTTTGCAACAATGGAAAAATTGAAACTAGTGTTTTTACCAGGTGTACAGACTGCTCTCCAAAGGACTGTTAACCCACCACCAAAACAGCACACTGTAAAAAGTTATATACAACCTGATACCGCTTATGGAAAACCTGAACAGACACACGAGACTGTATCATTTCTGGATACGCACTTGTTATAAATGCACAGACAACATCACGGCTAGGACGGACACTAATAATCCCAGTAAGAAGGGGGAAGGTGCTGGGAAGGTAGGAGTTAGTTCTATCTGGGTAGCAACATTTTATTCCTTAAAAAAAAAAAATCTGAAAAAAAAAAAAACAAAAAAAAAAACGGCCAAGGGTTAACTATAATTTCAGTAATGGGTGCATGTGTATCTGACATTACTTCTTGGTTTTCCTTACAATTGAAATGCTTCGTAGTTGATTTTTTTAAAAAAAGAAAGCACACCTTCTAACTCTGAAGTGGAAACAGGACCAAAATATAGTCCATCTTCAGTATAACGTGGCCTTGGGTTGCCCGTGGGTCCAACTACAATTCATTCATCACAGGTTTGAACACCTGCCAGGACCTGGCTCTAGGGGACACAGAGCTGCACTGTGGGAGCAGCCGGGAAGTGAGGGGCTCCCGGGTTCCCATCTCGGCTGCTGCTAACTTGCCGCACAGCCACGCAAGGGCTGCGTGTCACTGGGCCCCGGCTTTCTTACGTGATACAAGGGCCCACTTCTCCTCGGGCTGTCCCGAGGCGTTAATGAGTGTGTGTAGGGCTCTGAGGCCAGAGAAGGGCCCACAGGAAGCGACAAGTCAAGCTTCTGCTAAGCTGGGTAGTGGAGGACAGTGACAGCACAGAGCATCGCACTCAAGGGTGACAGGAAGGAAGGCTGACGGGGGACTCAGGACAAGACGGGCTCTGAGAAATGACGCTATTCCCCTGCTGTAGGGAGAGGGACCGGGGAAAGGCTCACAGGGAGGCACGTGGATCCCCAGAGCGGGGCCACCATCCACGATGTCAAGGTGGTACAAGTCATCAGACCGAAGGTGACTTGAAGCTGATTGTGGCAGCTGAGACATTATGCTTTTATCGAACCTGTTATGGAACAATCTCAGTAAGAATTTAAGGAGACTGACGATTTCAAAACCACTCACTCTAGACACAGAGCCACAAAACTAAGCCTCCTTAAACACATCAGCCTCCAGGAGAACTGTGCAGACTCTATTTAGTCAACGTAAATTGAAAATGCACAGGATTTTCATCTCAATTAATTGATTAATCAATCAATTAATTAGAATTAATAAGTAAAAAAGCTTCAGAATTATGTGGCAGAGATTACCTGAACCTTCTTAATGGCAATATTTTTTATTCTGCTAAGATTTGAATTCTTTCCCGTCGTGTGCTCAGCAGAGATCACCCAACCTGAACCACAAAAAGCAGCTATGAAACCACAAGAGCTTCCAGTCCTTCCTGAACATTCTATAATCTGGAACTGGACACTTACCTAAAGCAGTTCTCAAAGCACCTTGTCATATAATCCCAGAGAAAGTCTGTGCTTAGGGAAGTGATCAGCAAATTCACCGTTTTAACAATCTCCGAGGCATTTCTGTTTTCTTTTATTGCACTGCAAGGGAAGGTGGAGACTCTTAACTATATCCATGAGAAACCCTTCACTACGAGAACACTGTTCCTGAAAACCTGTAATTCATTTACTTGTTTCTGGAGAGATGGACAAATCCCAAGAAAGATAAAAATGTTACTGTCCTGTTACTGGAAAGAGTTTGCATGCCATCCTAAACAGGAAATATATTGATACATTCTCTTAGAAACAAGTGTCAGAGGAGCGCCTGGGTGGCTCAGTTGGTTAGACGTATGATTTCGGCTCAGGTCATGATTTTGTGGTCAGTTCAAGCCCCGTGTCAGGCTGTGTTCTGAGAGCTCAGAGCCTGGAGCCGGCTTGGGATTCTGTGTCTCCATCTCTCTCTGCCCCTTCCCTATTCACGCTCTGTCTGTCTGTCTGTCTCTCTCTCTCTCTCTCAAAAATAAATAAATATTTAAAAAAGAAATAAAAAGAAATAAGTGTCAGAGCTGTTATGAAAAGAATCTGGTATAGAAAATCAGTTTGAGTCCAGCTGTGGGTAATGAGATAGTCTGTTGGTAAAATAATATGGTATACCCATATTCCCATGGTATTCCCATTTGGGTGGGAAATTTGGCTAAAATTTAAATGTGTACCTTCTATGACTCAAGAAATTTATTCTATGGATTCACCCTACAGAAATCCTTGCATGGTCACCCAAAGATATATGCATGAGGATACCGTTGCAAGGCCATTTAAAAATACTGAAAAATTGGAAGCCACCTACAAGTCGGTCAGCAGGAGATTGATCAATCGGTCAGGATTTATTTAAACAGATGATCAATCCTTACTGAGGAACCTAAGACAACCATTATATTCCATCGTAGAAGAGAGCAGAGCTACTCACAACTTGCACTTAAAAGAAAAAACAGGCAATTAAATAGCTCGTAATACCATCTTTAAAATAAAAGACAGGCATCTGTATATTTATATATGCATTCAAAGTTTGGAAAGAAATGAAAACGTTTTATGTTTTTCTCTCAAGGGTGGTGGAGTATGGGTGGTATCTTTTTTCTTGACATTTTCAAATACTGGTATGTTCCACAAAGAGCATGGTTACTTTCATATTTAGAAAAACAGTAATTCTGGGAGAAAAGAGGAAAAAAGGGGAAGAAAAGAGGAAAAATTCTGGGAGGAAAAAAGCAAACACTCAGAACTCTTGGTACATTTACAATTAAGAAGCCAGATAAATCCTCAAATAGCTTTAAATTTTCAATATATCCAATGCTAATTCAGGCAGAAGGAAACTACATCAAGAATAAAGTAAGGGGCACCAGGGTGGCTCAGTCAGTTAAGCATCTGACTCTTGGTTTCGGCTCAGGTCATGATCTCATGGATCGAGCCCTGCATTGGGGTCTGGAGCCTGCTTGGGATTCTCTCTGCCCCTCCCTGGCTCGCTTGTGCATACTCTCTCTCTTTCTCTCCCTCAAAAATAAATGAAAGCATTACAAAAATAATAAAGTCAAAAGGAAGACACTGCACTATCTTAAAAGGAACAAAAACAAAACCCAGGGTCAAGAGAGAACTACATACTCCAAGGCACCATGTCTGCCATGTCCTGAACCTCACCTGCTCTGCCTTCAGGGTCCTGTGGCACCTGCCCTCAGCGTGCCCTTGCCTGGCTCTCCCCTCTGCCACGGGCTCCACTTCCCAACCTTACCCTCCTCCTGCCATCCTCTCAGTAAGTCACCATGTGGACACACACCAGATCCGGGTTTCCTACTCGCTCAGTAAATACATTTTGTACATCCCAGGCTGGGTGGAGACTGGCTTCAACGCCTTTTAAACCCTTCACGGTATTCAACAGGGAACTGTCCTTTCACGGCGACTGACTCAAGCGCACAGGTTTTATCTTCACGCGGGTTGCGATCCCTCGCGTGTCCACTTTCTCCAGCTCCACACACTTTATACCACACGGCAGGGGAAGTGAGACGAGCAGCATCAGGGAGGGAGGAAGAAGTGCGAAGCTGGAGGCCAAACCCGTACCTTGTGAGCGAGTTTCCACTCTGGGTGTAGCTAAGTTTAAGGTCAGAGCCGAGAGCGTCTCTGCAGTAAGAATAAAAGGCCCGGATGACTTCAAGGAACAAATTCCCAACCACTCGAGGCCCTGTGATGAAAAAGAAAACAGAGAGAGGTTAATAATCCGTATTTAAATAAATAAATAAATAAATGGCGTACGCATGACATAGAGAGGAACCGTACACACAATTTTAGAGTCTAAAATGCTCAGAAACTTTAGTCGGATAATGACAACTTTAGCTGGGGGAACAACATTCATGTAAACGGCCAGCATTTCTGTCACGCACACTACGGGCTGGAGAGCGCTCTAAGCACGTTGTATCTATTAACTTATTCCATCCTCACAACAGCCGTGTGACCAGGTACCGACTGCTGTACGGACTACAGATACGGGGACAGAGGCAGGCAGGTTAAGTAACCTGCCCACGCCTGCTTCTGCCTGACGGATCCAGGGCGTGTGCTTGGTGTGCGTTAAGTGTGCATCACCTCTGGCCAGAGACGTTACCTGGCATAAATGCCAACAGAGTAGAATAGGGCAACTTTCCTTATTTTTTCATTAAAAAAAAAAGTTTTTACACTTTGAATTTTTGCTTTTAATCTTTTTTTTAAAGTAATCTCGAGCCCAACAAGGGGCTCAAACTCACGACCCCAGCGTCAACAGTCACATGCTCTACCTACGGAGTCAGCCAGGTGCCCGTCTAAATCCTTTTCATCGTGAGCTAGAACCCCACAAAAAAATAACACTGCTCTTGAAAAGCTTATTAAAATGGCACAAAAGAACTGGACCAGCTGCAGGTTAGAGAAGCACTGCTGTCAATCAGGCAGGTGGAAGGTGGCTGGACATTTCTGCCCCACAACCAGCAGCCACCAGGCAGTGAAGGGAGCGACTTCTCACCCGAGTGTGCAAAGGGATGAAAACAGGATTGATTCTGAGAAAGTAAAAGCTCTCTCAATGTATCCGTGTAAAAAGCAATCAGCAGATTAATCTTTGATGCTGCTTTTCCACAAAACCAAAAACGTGCCTCTGAGAAAACTTCTATTTATTCATTTTTGAGAACTTTTTTGATGATCAGCCCCAAGTATATTTTACCTACAGTATAAGAACGTCGAACGCTTTGGGGGCGCCTGGGTGGCTCAGTCAGTTAAGCGTCAGGCTCTTGGTTTTAGCTCCATCATCGTCTCATGGTTTCGTGGGTTCGAGCCCCGCATCGGGCTCTGTGCTGACATTGCAGAGCCTGCTTGGGATTCTCTGTCTCCCTCTCTCTGCCCCTCCCCCACTCAAGTGATTGGATGTTAAGATCTTACCGTGAATGGATATCAGAGCAATTTCTATTCTCTAAGCAAGGGACAGAGGTCATTGTGTTTTTAGCTGACATTCACAGGACCACAGTGTGCAAGAGGGGACCCTTCAGGAGCTGGAGTCTAGTTCAACCCCTTCCATTTGGCAGAGGAACAGACCGAGGCCCACACGGCAGACGTGGCTTTCCCTGGGTCGTGAGGCAAAGAGAGGGAGGAGGATCCCTATTCACTTGAAAATAAAATCAAAGTGCATTTGAAGCATGACGTTGGACTGAGGAAACATTCTCACAAAATCAGTGCCCTATGTGCTCTGTAGGCACACGCACAGATGCGCACGATAGGAGCTCCAAGGTATTTTTCCAACAAAAGTGTTCACGTTATTGTGCAAAACTTTTAAGTGGTGCCCAGACAGGATGACTGAACACACAAAGTGATGAAGATGCTTCAAGATTCTGAAATTCCAATGACTGAATTATATTCAAAATAACATGTTGACCGTGTCTCGCCAAGTTTAACTCCCTCGACACAGGCAATCCACATCGGGCCTATGAGGATAACTGCATTTCTCTTTTTTTTTTTTTTCTCCTTAAAGTTTATTTAGAGGGAGAGTGAGCAAGCGTGTGCGTGCATGCAAGCGAGTGCAGGGGAGGGGCAAAGAGAGGGAGGGAAAGAGAATCCCAGGCAGGCTCCACGGGCAGTGCAGAGCCCGACACTGCGCTCAATCCCACGACCCTGGGATCATGACCTGAGCTGATATCAAGAGGCGGATTCTTAACCGGCTGAGCACCCCCCCCCCCCAACCCCAGTAACCGCACTTCTAACATTACCTATCTCCGGCTTGTCCAGAAGACTGACGAGGATGCGGAAAGGCTTCAGATACGCATGATGGCGTTCCTCTATGTCAGCATCTGAGAACTTCTGGTGCAGTATCTCAGCTAGACCCTTTTTTTTTTTTCCCCCCAAAAAGCCACACATTAGGATATTGTAGGACACTGTAGCACAGCATGACACTCTTGGTTTTTCTAATTTTAAGCACAGTATGACATTATTGGTTTTTTCTAATTTTAAGTATTCTGGGATAGTATTTCTGACAGAAAACCAGTCACAGGGCACGAAACAGACACACACAGAATTTTCCCAACCGCGTATCCAGCAACATTCCCAACGTCTACTTTGAGGTCCTACAAATCAACCTACTGAGGAATTATGATCAGGAATGTTCTGATTGGGATCTACTTTCCAGAAAGTCTCCTTTACCTCAACTAAAAGATCCTTAGAATATTTTTCAAAAAAATACGAGGACTGGTCTTCGTAAGAATTTGAGAGTTCGGATTCTGGCACAATGGTATTTCCTTTAATATCTGAACCTGCAAGAGAACAAGAGCCATGAGCTGTAACGAGATCTGTAATTTTAAGGTACATAACATGCAAGGGTCTCATGCTGTGGTATTTTTAAAAAGAGAACTTTTCCAACAGAAAACCAAATTCCAACCTGGAGAGACTAAGTCACATTTTCTTCTTCTGATAAAAAAAGTGGTATGCTAAGGATTCCAGCTCAACAGGCATCAATTTAGTTCGTCCCAAGAGTTCACCCTAACTGTCTTGGATAAGTCTGATTACAAGGAATGGAAAGAGGATCATTTTTAAAATCCAGCATTTATATGGCAGTATGTGAACTCAAGCTATTCTCCTCTATATGCTCTTATTGTGAGTTCTGGGTAAGTCTGTGAGGTCTTCAGGGCAAGAAAGGCATCTCATGGTATTAGGAGCATGGATTCTGGGGCTGAGGCTAACAGGTGGGAGCCAGCACTCAACTTGATCCCAGGTCCTCTCTATATACAGCAAGTCAAGGCCAACTAAGAGGGAGCTGAGCATTTATCAGAATCATCCTTTTGATAAAAATGCTTAAAGAGTCTGTAAATATTCTTCTTGACATCCTTCACTGGCTTCCATGCAATGGGCTCTGGGAGTTCTGTAACTAGGAAGAAGAGAGGAAGGAAAGGGTTCAGAGAACTTCCTGACTTTGGTGTGAGAAGACCCATATGTTGAGAGTTGTGAAAGCAGAGAAGCAAAGGGATCTTTAGGGCAGTGAAACCACTCTGCGCGATGCTGTAAAGGTGGACGCGTGTCCTTACACGTGTCCAAGCCCACAGAATGCTCACCGCCACGAGTGAGCCCTGGGGGAAGCTCACCACCACGAGTGAGCCACTGACGCTGGGTGATGACGTGCCAGCCCCAGTTCACAGACTGTGACACATGTGCCACTCTGGTGGGGAGGCTGTGGAGGGGAGGGGGAGCTGGGAACTGTGTACCTTCCTCTTAATTTTGCTGTGAACCTGAAACTGCTCTAAAATCATAAAGTCTTAAAAAAAAAAGGCTGTGGAGTCCTTTCAGGGTCACTTTGTGTGCCACCTGTGCTCAGGTACACGAACATGCAGATTTATAAAATTCTGAAGTGCTAGCCTCCAAGCCCTGGGATTTCCTGAACTCTGTCCCTGTGAACCAACCGTCAAAGGCTTTTCTACAAGTTTATGGGCTGTGCACAGAAACATGGGCCCGGGTTCTCAGGCTCTCCCAAAGTCGGTTCCAAATGTCTTCCAAAACTTTAGGTCAATACCACAAACATTTCCATCTGTATCAAACCGTCTGTGGGTTTGCTCTCACACCCCGCAAGCCCATGAGACTTCTTCATAGCAGCAAGCTTCTACTTGAAGGAGGTTTCACTACAAGTTTTTGGGGTATTTCAAGCTTCTTAAAATGCAATTCAGTGAGCATTTTAAATATCCCATTTACGGGCACCTGGTGGCTCAATCTGCTGAGCGGCTGACTCTTGATTTTGCCTCAGGTCATGATCCCAGGGTCATGGGATCGAGCCCCACGTCGGGCTCTGCACCGAGCATGGAGCCTGCTTAAGATATTCTCTTTCTCTCTCTCTCTCCCCCTCCCTCCCTCCCTTTCTGTCTCCCTCTCCCCCAATCGCGCACGTTCTCTCAATCTCTAAAAATTAAAAAAAAAACCATTTGTTTATTTCCCTGTTTTTTGTGTAACAGCTGCAACATAAGCAAAGCTACAGCGTAGGCAGAACTCATCTGACCGGTGCCATATTCCGTCAGTGTGTCCTCTCTCCATACTTCATGATTCAGAAACATATCACCAAGACTGAAACTTGATCCACAAATCAGCACTATAAGGTTTCATGTTAACTTCGACTTTCGATTGTCGTATACTGCTCAGTACCTAGTAACCACGCATAAAGTCTTCTGTTTAGAGACATATCTCTTCTCAGGAGGGTCTGGGTGGCGGCTGACAGGATATGTACGATGTCAGATCTGAGCAGAGGAATGGCTCTCTCGTTGGAATCCTATTGGAAGACAGAGAAAACTTTACTGCAGAGGGATGCACGAGTAGATCATCGGCTTTCTGAATGTGGCCCTTCCTTACCGGTCTACCAAGCTTGCTCTTAAAAAGGTAGTTCTCAAAAGGGGTTGGTTCTTCACGATGCCCACGGGCAGAAGCTACTCAGTTTTTGCTACGGAAACACCATCCTCACAAAAATGAACAAGGACGCTTCAGCCAGCTGGAAGCAAATGGTGACCGCAAAGTGGCTGCTATAAAGCTGCCTGGATCTGTCCCACCTGCCCCCTGCCCCCCACATCCTCGGGAATACTAGGGACTTCCTGGGAGAACACAAACGGCTTACCAGACATGTATAAAATGGAAAGAAGAACAGAACAATTTCCAAATTATTTCTTTGCACCAGAACATTGGAGTCCAACAGTGATGCACACAGAGACTTTACCTGTAGATGATAAAACAGCATGGACATTTCACTCCCAAGTCATTTAACATCATTTGTAGGCTACTCTTTACACTCACAAAAATAAAATTAACTCTTCCTGGGAATCTTGAAACCACTGTGTTAAATCACATGGACTACAACAGTAAGGCGGAAATGTGGAAATATGGGTTCTAGCTCTAGACACTGGGGGTGGGGCGGTGAGAAGAGGTCATCGAGATGACGTGACCTGGCTGACCTGTGAGCTGGAGGCTCCTCACCTTCTCCTCTGTCCTGGGAGTGTGCATTCTGCTTGCCTTCCCTGCCTCAGAAGCTGCCTGAGGGACGCAGCCTTGACATGGTGATGTGGCACTGACGACACCTGCATGGTATATGTGACCGACCCAGGCAAAGTCTCTACATAGTAAACTTTTACAATCTGGCAGGTGGATGCAGAGATCTACTTGTCCTGTGCCCGCCCAAGACAAGCCTCATCAGTAAGCTCCCCGGCATAGTAAACTGGCCGCCAACCAATCTGGAGTGGCCTGCCTCTTCCTTTGGCCTCCCCCTGCCCTCTGCATGTATGGAACATTCCAGGTCACACCCAGGAAGTTCCCAAGGAGGCTGTAAACAGTGTAACATCGGACAGTGGATCAGCTGCAGCTCTCACACGTTGCATCTGAGAGCTTGAAGGGCTTGGACGAGATGGTCAGGTTCTAAGACCTCAAATTCTAGGATCCAGAAAGGAATGTCTTTAGGTTCTGGTAGGATCTTTTGACTAACCCCAAAATCCATTCAGTTACATGGATTCCAAACCAATTCAATCTATACTCTATGTGTCTTTTCCAAGTATAGATATACAGGAACACAGATGCAGAACAGTTGAGAAGAGCAATAAGGGAAATGTTAATTCGGAAGAGAGGAGGGAAAACACTGGAGTTCTGTAGGAAAGCTGAACGGGAAGGGCAGGGAGGGCCTGCACTGAGGCTGGGGGAGAAGGGGTGGGGAGTGAGGGCAAGGAGCAGGGAGGCAGCATCACAGACTTGCAGGCCAGGCCAGGCAGTCAGTTTGGGGGTGCAGAGGGCCTGAAGGGAGAGTGAGAGTGGTGGGTTGGGAGCAAACCTATAATACTCTCGAGTTTGGACTTTATCTGTAGGCAAGAGGAAGCCAGATATTTTTCAAGCACGGTATGGATATGAACAAAGCTATGCTTTAACAAAGCAAAGAGCTAAGAGCAGTAAAAAAAAAAAAAACCACACACACACACACACACACACACACACACACACAAAACAAGCCTGGATGGGCAGAGGATGGGCAGTCAGAAGATTATGATGTGGTCCAGAGCAAGGATCAGAAGCTGAAAGGGGAGCAGTGGAAATGGACAAAGCTGTTCAGTTTTACCACTAGGTGGCGACAGACTGCGGGCCATCACACACCAGAGTCTAAAGATGTGGGAAGGTCAAGGGAAGGGATGACCTTGCCAGGAAAGAAAGCGGCCCTCCAAAGGGCCTGGGGATGGACACAGGAAGAACCTTGACAGTCTAGGTTTGAGAGCAGCCAGAGGAGAGGACGATGGCAAGAACAGGACTAACAGAGACAGCGGCTGGAGGAAGAGGGAGCCTGATGTGTGGACAGTGTGCAGTGTGACACAGGACAGGGAGGAAACGAGGTTCTAGCTACAGCAACAGACTCCGTGAGGCCTCAGAGCACTGGTCACAGCTAACTGCTTCCCGAAGGGCCCTCCTTAGGTGCAAGTACTTGTTTGAATATGTAAAGCGTTAGTTAACGCGTATGTTGAAAACAAACACCACCATCCTGGGTTTCATTCTGGGTACTGAGCCTCGAAGCCTCCTCCTCGTTTTGCTCAGCAGCAGAGCACACACGCTCTGAAGCTTGCAACACCTCCCTTTCCCTGCCGCTCTCTGAAGCCCCTCTGCAGCCCCAGTGACGGCCTGTGCCCAGGAAGCCGGGACCTGCGTGCCCCGCTCCACCCGCGTGAGAAGCAAAGCACCCACCGTGAGCTGGTAATCCGTCCCCAGCATGTACTTCTGCTCCTTGCCGGGCGAGTCCCTGCTGATGTGGCCCACCACGAAGAGCGAGGCAGGAAGGCGGATGGCGGGGCTCACCAGGACACTCCCCCAAAGGGCAGCGTAAAACACCTCCTTGCCGACCACCAGGGACAGCCTCAGGAGCAGAGCGTCTGTTCTGTGGACAAGACGTTACGGAAGGTAAGGGCTTGGTCCCAGGCGTCCGTGTCTCACGGTACCAACAGCCCCTGCTCGCCTTCCCCTGGCTGTGGGACCATTTCTTCGTGGTTCTGAGAGGCTGCCGCCTCTTGCCTTTCTGTTCTGTCCACCTACTGGCCATCACTGAAACCGAATTTGCTAAAACAAGCATGTCGCTGAGAGGTACAGCTTCTTGGCCAACGAGAAGTGTCTGACTGGTGGTGGCACCGTGGCTCAGATCCATCTGTGGATCCTGATGCTGCAAGACCCAGTGGGTGGGTGGTTCCACCACCAAAAAGGGGATGAGGAGACCAGTCACTTTCATTAACATGTCAAATAAAAAATAAAAGGTCAGTGCGACTGACTGGAGACTCAAATAATGATAAAGACAGCCCTCCATCTGAGCAGAGCCAAGGGACATTTGACTTTAGAAACACTGGGGACAAAGTTCCCCTGGGAATTTGCAAATCCCATAAAGCCTGTCACTCCATCCACAGCACCCCCCTCTGCTGAGTCCTGCTCTGGGACGCTCTCCTGCTGATGTCTGACATTCCTTTGTCTCTTATCTCTATCTGGGTCTCTCTCCCATGACGGGACATCAGCAACTCCACGTCCGCCCTTGAAGAGAAGCAGGGTCCTCAGCGGGTCCGGGCTTATTTTTCCACGGACACTGACCAAGGCCCGGCCCCTCTCCGCTCAGTGGTGTGCCTGCAGCTAACTAGGGCACCTTCCCCGTCAACAGTGAGAACGGCTTACAGGGCCAATGACAGCACCTGTCAGTAAATGGCAGAGGGAAATCTCCACAAAGCGATTTCATTTAATGAGCGAAGTGACTCAAAATCCAAAAGAATTCTACCTGTCGGGTTTCCTACTGGCAAAGAAGACAGGCAAAAATCACAGGACTGGTCGTCCAGGGTGACGCAGTGGCCTACCCAGGTTCCCAGAATCAGGCCTGTGCTGTCCAGATCCTGTGTCTGCTTCCTGGCAAGGGTCCCTAGGACGAGTTTAACCTCTGTGCATGTTAGCCTGTGGCTCTGAGATACGGAGAAGAGATGGAGATGTTCGGACCACGACCTGAGAGTCTCCCGTAAACCTTAGCACAGGCGAACAGAGCTATCACCTCCCACCCATTACTACCAGGTCTGCTCTGCTTGCTGACACGTCCCTAGGGTCCAGATGATTGTCGGACACACAGCTGGCACCCCAAAAACACGGGGAGAGGAGTGTCACTCTTTCCCTCTTATTACGACCCGAGTCACCTTCAGCTTACTTGTCAATAATCAGTTCAAGGTACACAAAGGCATTTCGTACAGAAAATTACTACCTCTTTATATTAACAGTAAATTTTGTTCTCTTTAACACTAGTCTGGGGTACCTGGCTGGCTCAGTCTGTAGAGCATGTGACTCTCGATCTTGGGGTTGTGAGCTCGAGCCCCTTGTTGGGTAAGGAAATGACTTAAAATCTTAAAAAAATAATAAATAAAACTAGTCTGACCCTTTTAGTCATAAAATACTTGAATTTTACTGTGCACGTGATGCACATTACCATCTCTGCAGAAAAAACCAAAACTGAAGAGGCACGAATGACAGCCAAATGTTCAGGAAAAGCACACAGAATGGTTTGGTGGCTAAAGATATCGACTGGTCTTCTATTGAGGCTGAGCAAACAAATAGAGCTTATCTCGCCTGGCTCTGAAAACAGCCCAGCAAAGGCCCCGATTTGAGGCAGGAGCGCCACTCACTCAGCAGCGGCGGCTGCAGCGCACTGGGCAGGCCGACAGGCCGGTCTGGAGCTAGGAAGAGATTCCTACGGCAGGAGATTTGAGAAAACCCCGGGAGAGCTCCCCTCTCTCCGGGACCCCTCTCAGGGGATGACTGATGCTTATATAAAGCCCGACCCCTCTCCGGGGACTGATGCTTAGACAAAGCCTGACCCCTCTCCGGGGACTGATGCTTAGATAAAGCCTGACCCCTCTCCGGGGACTGATGCTTAGACAAAGCCTGACCCCTCTCCGGGGACTGATGCTTAGATAAAGCCTGACCCCTCTCCGGGGACTGATGCTTAGACAAAGCCTGACCCCTCTCCGGGGACTGATGCTTAGATAAAGCCCATCGCAGACACAGCAGTGCACTCACTGCTGCGGCATCTCCCTTTGCTGGAACAGTGTATTCCCAAAGTCGGTTCCACGGAACACCGACCACGAGCTATTCACGGAGGGTTCAACTGTCCAGCAATGGGGGAGGTGCCACCTAAGCTATCCCTTTTGCATTCAGAGTGCACGGGCTAGTTCCCTTTGTTGGAGAAATGCAGCTTATGTCTCATTTTATCCTAAAAAAATTAATAGACATTAAAAATGTCAATGATGCTGTAGTTCAAAAAAGGGCAAGTGTGACAAGACTTTGCTAAGGAGATTAAAGTGAAGGGCAAGATAACTGGGTTAAAAGTCAGGCAACTCTCTGGGGCGCCTGGTGGCTCAGTCGATTAAGCCTCTAACTCTTGACCTCGGCTCAGGTCATGATCTCATCGTTCCTGAGACTGAGCCCCGTGTCAGGCTCTGTGCTGACAGTGTGGAGCCTGCTTGGGCTTCTGTCTCTTCCTCTCTTCCTCTCTTCCTCTCTCTCTCTCTCTCTCTCTCTCTCTCAAAATAAATAAATAATCCTTATATATATATAAAGAAAAGCCAAATAACTCTCTACTAAGAATCACTCCTATCATCTCCAATGTGAAATTAGCTTACACCGTTTAGAGCCCGGGACTCAAATGTTTTCTATTCAGATCGAATCAGCAACCAAAGCAGCCTCCGGACCCCTCCTATTTCCATGCCTCCTGCCTCACCCCGCGAACACAAGCTCACTCTCTATTCAATGGATAGTCAGTGACACAGGCTGTTTGCTGTAAGCCTTTCCCAACTTGCCACTTGCGTAGGGGATAGTCATGGAAAGCCAACCTGTCACAGGAGCAAAGAGCTCGAGGTGTGGCCACGTGAACAAGCACAACAGTCACAACAGTGTCCTGCACCACCACAGATACATGACCAGAGTACAAAAATTCTAGAGCCAGCAGAGCTGATCATCATGGTGCCTGGAACCGACCAAAAGAAAGGTCAATAAATGTTTCAACTACCATTTAAGTCGGGCTTTCTCAACCCTGACACGATGGACTTTGAGGCAGGTAAGTCTTCACTGTGGGGACAACCGTGTCACTGCAGGATGTTTAGCACTAGATGCCAGTAACACCCTCTCCATCTCAGTGGCAACAGCCAAAAATGATGCCAAATGTCCGTGGGGGACATGAATCACCCCAGCTGAGAACCATGAACTTACATGAAAATCTCTGCCAAGCAGTTTTTGCTTGCTTACAAACCTCTGACAATATTCACCTTTCCTCCATTTCCTCAGGAGTTCGAGATTTTCTCCAAACTACTCGTTTTCTCAGTGCAGCAAAACACAGCTATGAAGCTATTTCACAGCTCTTTTATTATTTATTTTATTTTATTTTATTTTATTTTATTTTATTTTATTTTATTTTATTATTTTAGAGAGAGTGCGCACACAAGTGGGGAAGGCACAGAGAGAGGGAAACAGAATGAATCCCCATGCTGTCAGCACAGAGCCAGACTCGGGGCTCAAACTCACAAACCATGAGATCAGGACCTGAGCTAAAACCAAGAGTCAGACACTAAGCCAACTGAGCCACTCAGGTGCCCCTCGTAGCCACTTTAGAAAAGACATTCTGGCCAGTCGTCTGCAGGCATACAAGGGTCGGAAAGCCAGGGTGAATAAGAAGTCCTAACACCGGTCAGAGTTTCTGTTCTTAGGGTTCACTGACACACAAGCCAGGAAGCCTCCACCTCCGCGAAACTTGTGAGTCACCCTGCCCGCAGCGGCCCCAGCCCAACTCACCCCTCTGGCATGTGCTGCCAACAGGACAGTAGGACCCCCACTGACCCTCCTTTCCCTGTTCCTGCACAGTGTCTGCTGGGGGGTGTCTGACTCAGCTCCAGAGCACTCAGGGGGAGAAAGAGCTGACAACTCTCTCAAAATGATGACTTCTCTCAAATTAACACGGACACGGAGACCAAAGACTTTGGTGCAATCTTCCCATTACTGTGCCCGTGCACACCCACTCAGAGATTCTAGAACCCTCGACCAGTCACCACCTTGGAGAGCTGAAAACGAATGACTCTGGGGTGCTGCAGACACTGGGCCTGGTTTCCTGTCGCAGCTCCATCTACCCAGTGATTTTGTGCAGCTCTACTCAGCTCTTGGTCGGATGTCAAGAAATCACAAAAAAAAAGCTATGTTAAGCAATGTTAGCAACTGTTCAAATGAACCCTCATTGATCAACTAAGACAACACACAAAAACACCCCAACTATTTACGCTCTTCTGGTGTGATTCATTCTTATAGATTAAAAAAAAAAAACCACAAATCGCAACACATTTAGGGAACTGATGTGTTCATCTGTCAGATGACAGAAAAAGCGTTTACATACACACACGTGAACATACCATATTTGTCTGGGAAACATGAATGGGCCAGAACTTCTAGAAAGAGCCTGAACTAGGAGTCAAGAGACAGATCTGGTAAGGGACCTCTAGTTGACTCCGACACGACCTTCCATTCACCACCTCCACACACCTACCGATCCTGCATGCGGCCACCGGCTTAACAAGGCAGTGACGCAGACTCTGCCTCCTATGGAAGTGGATGGCTGACCGGACCCGCGGCAAGGGGGGGCTCTCCACTGGGAAGTGGGAAGCCACCACCTGCTCTATGTGAAAGCTTGAAATGTTCCAGTGTAAATTTTTGGTTAGGTTTGTCAAATTCTACTACAAATGCTGTTGACTTAAATGCACCCTTAATAACCACTAGCCATAATCCCCCAAACCATTCTAGTTATCTGGTTTCTCTGAATTTAGGGGAGCACTCCAAATAGACCTTGGATTGATTCCTTGATTCCACCCCAGCCCCTGCACCCCCCAGTCACAGCCATGACAAAGGTGGGGCGGCTGGGGCCTCTGGCGTGGGGGAAATCTGGGCAGTGTATTGTGTAATCAAATGAAAACTTTTGCAAGCACCAAGGTTTCTAAACCTCCCAGTCAGGCTGCACACAAGCTCTTAAAACAGGTCCTATTAAATAGAGGGTAATCACAGCGATCAGACGGTTGATACAACGGAAGTGAGTTCTTATGTGATAATTCCCCAGACAAACAGGACACGGTATATACCCAATAGTCTGAATAGACTTATGCCTTCTTCTGCTCCTAAGCACGAGTGAAACAAGCCCTCCATGAGTATTTATGCTTAGGAGCTTTACAAATGTTTCCAAAGTGCTGCTGAAAGGTGTCGAGCTATTCTGCTTAGTTAGCATTGCCTTCTCGAGCCCCAGCCATCAATGAGCATGGCTCTGCTTTCGTTCAGAAGCAGCCAGGTGTAATGGGAAGCAGGAAGACTTTGGAATCTGACCTAGGTGGCTCAGAATCCCAGCTCTGCCACTCACTGACCATGTGACTCTGGGAAACCTTACCTTCTGACTCTCACCTGTAACTGAAGGCAGTTCCCAGGAGAATACAGCATTCGGTCAAGCAGGGACCACCACGGCAATGTAAAGCATCACCCCGACTTTTGCACCTTTCCCTGCTGCTCCTCCTTCCCTGCTTCTTACACAGCGGGCCCCCCAACGTCCCTCCGCTGTGCACCAGCAGGTCCCCCTGCACCCCCTCCCCCGGTGCACCAGCACCCCCCCCCCACCAGCAGTCCCACCACCGTCAGCACTGGATGAGACCCACCTGTCGTAGATCTCCGAGCCCTCCTCCAGGCCGGGCAGCAGGCCCACAATGAAGGCCTGGAGACTGGGCAGGAGAAGCTTCTGCAGCGGGAGAAAGTATTTCTCATACAGGCCAAGCAGCACGGGCCTCACCGACATGGCCGCGTTCGCCAGAAGAGGAAACAACCCATAGCTTTGGGAAAGAGGAAGGGAGATCGGGGTGGGGGATAAATGAGACACCGAATCAGAAATTTGGCACAGTCACCCAGCCAAAGGGGATTTTCATTTTTTTATTATGTTTTTAAAAAAATATTTATTTTGGGCGGAGCACAAGTGAGGGAGGGGCAGAGAGAAGGGGACAGAGGATCTGAAGTGGGCTTTGCGCTGACAGCCTGACAGCAGCGAGCCTGATGCGGGGCTTGAACCCACGAACTGTGAGATCATGACCTGAGCCGAAGTCGGACGCTCAACGGACCGAGCCACCCAGGTGCCCCCAAAGGGGATTTTGAAAAGCAGCCAGCTAGCCATTTATACTAGGGACGGAGACGCTTGCCTGGCATGCGATGGTCACAATGTGCTATTCGGCAAAGAGCGGACGTCTAGGCAGGGTGCACGTTACATGTCCACTTAGGACACACTTACGGGGAGGCCGGGGAAGATGCCTCCAGAAGGTGAGCCCTGGCCATCTCCTGCTGACGTCTTTAGGATGAACTGTTGCCTACCACTCCCCCACGTTGCTTGTCCTTTTCCAATCTTGTGAACTGAAATGTGATTACTCAGGTAACAAAAAAGTAATACAGTAGGGAAGCTACTCTACCTGTACAGGAACAAATCCTTGGCCAGCCATTTGGTCCCCACAATTTTGAAGATAATCTCATAGGTTTCTAGGGCTTTTAGGTGCACACCACTGGGCAAAGCAGGATGGAGGCACTGGGCTAATCTCTTGCTGATGAGGAGCCGTCTTGGCAATAAGGAATACCTCAGGTTACTCTGAAGAGCCTGGAAAACAAGACGAAAAACAGGAGGAAAAAGGGAGCAATGTTTACAATGGAAAGTAAATCTGTCGAGGCCAGGAAGACAAGAACAGATTCAAAAGGAAGACAGAGGGTCATCGTGGGGAACACCAGGGGGGCCACGAGCCAGGGGACACGGGTATCAGGGAAGCCCCCAGCAATGCTGGAGATGAGGCAGGTATCAAAATCAATAGCAAGGAAGATTCTGTCACCATCAGACCAGCCTCTCGGCCACACACAGGAAGCCAGGTACAGGTGAGGGCTCCAGTCCACGCATGAGGCTCAGCGGAGCACAGACCGTATTGGGGGAGGTGACCCCTGTCCCTAAGAAGACCCTCGTTCTTGCACTGAGGAAGCCCTTGGATTCTGTCCAGGGAGAAGAAGGGGTCTGAGTTAGCCCCATCATTCTCCCAGCTTGGCTTCACAGCCGGGGGGCTCTGAGCGAGGGGTCACCCCAGAAGAAATGGGGGGGGGGCACACCTCTCGGCCATGACTCCTGGCATCTCCACCAGCTGGTGATCCTGCTGGGAGGGACCTGCGTCCCGCAGGAGAAACACCCAGTGCCGTTGGGATGTGGCAACGGCACTCCTGAGCCGGGCCTTGCCTGGGTATTCGCAGTACCTGAGAACCACGATCAGGAGTGTGAGCGGACCACGGCCGTTCTGCCCGGCCTCAAGTGACCACAGGCAGAGTGCTGCGGTTGGGTGGGTCCTCATGACTCAACCTTATGAGACAAAGTGTCTGTCATTAGGGAACAGTCCACAAATATTTGCTAAAGGCCTACAGGGTGAAGTCCACGCTTCTCAAAAAGCCACTCAAAGGCCTCCATAGCATGACTCCTGCCTGCCGTGACTCTTAATACTTCAGATCCATCTGTGATTCCTGCCTGGCTCTCTGCCCAAGCTCCATCCTGTCCACCTTGCTAATCTCCCTCACATGAGACCTAGCGCCCCGTCTCATGGAGGTAGAATGGTTCTCCCTGGCAGGGGCCCCCCGTCCCCTTCCCCGTACTTAGTTCTGGCTACTCCGGGTTCCATGGGCATATCTGTCACGGATTTACAACCCTGTTCTACTGATCATCTGCTCCACGGCTGACTCAGGTGGGCAGTGACTGGAGGGCTGGGTCTATGGTCTTCCTTCACCTGTAACAATCACTTGGGCACTCTGCATAGCACCTGAAACAAAGCCGGCGTGTTCTGGAAGAATGTCAGAAGACATGTGTGATGCCACCTGCACTCTGTGTCACAACTGCTGGCCGCTGGACCACATGTTCTTTTGATCAACGAAGAAAATGACCTTAAACATACACTGAGGTTATGCAGGAGGCAAAGGGAAAGGAAGGAAAAGAATATTTTTCATCGGAAGGCTGGAGTCTAACTGAACTCTTGAATTCAATAAACCTATGTTTCAAAAAGTTAAAAAAAAAAAAAAAGCTCATGCAACTAGAAGTCATCAAGAAACACCTTGAAACATTATATATATAAGTCTGATATTTTAAAACAAAGTGAAAGCCAACAAATTAATTTTTTTTAAATGTCTCCTGTCAAAACAAATCCTGAGGTGACTGGAAACACATGCTGTGACGAGGGTAAGAACAAACCGAGAGTTTTGGCAGAGGGAAAATGAATGTGGGAAACGTACAGGAAACTGCATTTTATTATGGGCGTTTTCAAACACACAGAAAAGCAAGTGCAACAGCAATGTAACCAGCACCCGGCTTCAACGAGTATCAACTCCCGGCCAATCCTGAAGACGCGGCTTTTGGAAAACCACGTCTGAGACTTGACTGGCTTAACAATAACGTGGCTGTGGGCTTTCTCCATGGATTCAAGAGCAGGAGAGACAGCCTCTGTCTTCGCCTGTAACAATTATTTCTATCAGGATAAAGCACTTGTTTTTTAAGTCACTACCTACTCTCGTTCGCCTCAGTATCCTCAGGACTTCTTCTATCTGAGGTAGAAAAGATGTGATGCACCTCCCATGGTGGTCATCCGGGACTCACCAGCAACTGCTTCCCTTGGGCTGTGCATGTAGAATCCCATTTCTCTGCCCTTGTGACCCTAGGTGTGGCAGCATGACTTACTCTGGCCAGAGAGATGAGTAGAGTGATACGTGTCATATTGGCATAGGCTCTACGAGCCAACTCAAAGCTTGTCAGGTTCTCTTCTCTTGATTCTAAGATCATGGAAATGTGGGTTGAGCTAAAGCCCTTCCCAGCCTGGCTCTCTGAGAAATTACAGAGCAGAAACCCCTTGCAGCCCAGTGAGGCAGAACTCAACCATGCTGTAACACTCACAGAGATTAGGGATTGTTTGTTACCCTGGCATAACCCTCCTTATCCTGACTGATACACCTCTTCCCACATAAATGCAATGATGATGAACCACAACCATTCTTTCCAAAAGAAGGGGGCTGCTTGTTATTTCTTTTTCATTTGAATGTGTGACTTCATGTAATTTGAAAAAGATATAGGAAAAGAAATATAACCAAGAACGGAGGCTGTAACCAGCAAAGGTGGACCTGGTTGTTCATTGTATGCCGTCCACGTTAATCCACACAAACACAGCATGCCTGAGACAGGGGCTCTGTGCTGTTGAGGGAAAGGTGCCTAGAAATATAGGATGCTGCTTGATCTGAAAATTCAGCAAGAATAAAGGAGATAAGCAGATCGTACGCAGAAAACCGGGAAGCTGTTCCTCCTTCCTGGTAAGAAAAATGCCAATTAAAACTACAAGGAAATACCATCCTTTTCACCCATCAGACTGTCAAGTTCGATCAAGGAGCACAGGTTCAGGAGCGGAGCAGGGCCAGCCAGGGATCATGAACCAAGTTCCTCACCTGGAGTCAGGATGTGGCCAAACAGAACTTGCGAGCCTGCTCTGTGGAACAGTCAGGACATTCCACCCTGCAGATTTCCATCACCAATGACGGGACTGAAATAGTGCCTCGGTCACAGTGGCTGTGCTAACCCGCTTCCCACAGAGCCTGCCACTTAACAGGTGCTTCCACGCTGAGGCTAAGCAAACAAGACTGTAGTATCGTTAGACCGGTTTAACATGTGAGCGTGGGGGTGACAGCCTGGCATTCCAGTCCCACCATTTATTTGCTCATTGGGCAAATTCTTTAACCTCTCTGGCTACAATTTCATCTATAAAAATGAAGATCATGGCGCTTCACAAAGTTGCAAGCATCAGGTGAGGCACCACATGTAAACAGGATAGCACGCTGTCTGGCACCCGGGAAGCACATGACCTCTTACTATGAGGACAAACTGAAGGGGCACCTGGGTGGCTCAGTTGGTTGGGCATCTGACTTCGGCTCAGGTCACGATCTCCCGGTTTGTGAGTTCAAGCCCTGAGTCGGGCTCTGTGCTGACAGCTCAGAGCCTGGAGCCTGCTTCGGATTCTGTGTCTCCTTCTCTCTCTGCCCCGCCACGCTCACACTCTATCTCTCTCTCCCCAAAATAAATAAACGTTAAAAAAAAAAAATTAAAAAAAAATAAGGACAAACTGAAAAGGAAGCACAAGACTTAGAGATGGAGAGAAGATACACTGCATTTTAAAAGAATTGACTGATGGGCAGGGGCATCCGGGTGGCTCGGCTGGTTAAGCATCTGACTTGGTTTTGGCTCAGGTCAGTGACCTGAGTTCGAGCCCTGTGTTGGGCTCTGAGCTGGTAGCACGTAGCCTGTGTGGGATTCCGTCTCCCTCTCTCTCTGCCCCTCTCCCACTCACACTGTCTGTCTGTCTGTCTGTCTCTCTCTCTCTCTCTCTCTCAAAATTAATAAATAAACCTAAAAAAAATTTTTAAAAGAATTGACTGATGGGGGACCTGGGTGGCTCAGTCATTAAGTGTCTGACTTTGGCTCAGGTCATAATCTCACGGTTCGTGAGTTCAAGTCCCAGATGGGGCTCTCTGCTGTCAGTGCAGAGCCTGCTTCGGATCCTCTCTCTCTCTCTCTCTCTCTCTCTCTCTGTTTCTTCCACCCCCATCTCAAAAATGAATAAACATTAAAAAACAAATTTTAAAAAGTTTCTCTAAAAAAATAATAAAAGAATGGACTGATACCCAGTTGTTTACAGATAATGCCCTTTATTGTCACAAAAGCAAACAAGGACACTAGTTAGGGGTGCTGATGAGGAAGGGTGAAAAATATATCAAATCAGAAAAGCAAAACTCAAACCGCTCTTATGTTTGGTGGTAAGATCACTGCAGACCCAAAATATGATGAAAATCCCAAGAGACACTAAAGAGAAAAAGGAAATCTGCACAGGGGAGGTAGAGTTGGGAGAACATGAAATTTACTTTTAGGAAGACAGAGGCAAAGATAAACACCAATGCTGAAGATTAAAAGGGATAATAAAGTATTACTTCTTAAATAATATTTGAGGCAAAATTTCTAAACATTTTGCAAGCCTTAAAACTGGAGATTAGAATCGCCTGTGAATAAGGAATCTACTCCTGAAATCATTGTTGCACTATATGCTAACTAATTTGGATGTAAATTTTAAAAAATAAAAAATAAAATAAAATAAAATAAAAAAACTTAAAAAAAAAAAGAATTGCCAGTGAAACGCTTTGTCTGTAGTGCATTTAAAGCACTTTCTGAAATAAGGGATTGCCTTAGAGCACCTCCTCCCCCAGAGTGATGGACTTCATGCAGGAAAGGAGGTTGGGGGCCCTATTTAAAAACACTTTTTAAAATGTTTATTGTTTATTTTTGAGAGAGAGAGAGAGAGAGTGCAAGCAGGGGAGGGGCAGAGAGAGAGTGGGGGACAGAGGATCTGAGGCAGGCTCTGCACTGAGAGCAGAGAGCTGGATGCGGGGCTCAAACTCACCAACTGTAAGATCGTGACCTGAGCTGAAGCTGAACGCCTAACTGACTGAGCCACGAGAAGCCCCTAAAAACACCTTCTGCGTGGGCAGTACTAAGTAGCATCTCGCAAACATGCCTGAAGGGGAACATAACCTAACTCTTGATGCCATTAAGGAAACAGTGATCTGCTCGCCATCACCCTACCCTGTGTGCAGAAGCTGGGGGCGGTGGGGGGGGAGGGGGACCAGTGAAGGAAGAGCCAGTTGCTTCTGGTCAGTGGTCACAAAGTGGTGTCCCTTTATAAGACTCCCTTTCTAAGACTTTTCCTTTATTCTCGTTGAGGGCTAATGCATGGCCATGAGGGGAACGGCTCCATGTTTTCAGGGCAAACTTAGATGAGAATGAGTCATCTAATGATTCACTCTGCCACTTTGGCTGCTAAAGATTCAGAGCTCAGGGTGGTGTTTGAGCCACCGTGTCTTTTTTCAGGAGCTCCTCTACCTGGAAGCTGTCACTTAGGCATCCCTGGACATGCGGAAGTGCTTGGCCCATGTGGCTGGCCCACTTTTAGGATCTGAAAAGCACTTCTCAGTTGGAAATTGGAGGCATTCTGCCGCATCCTCTCTGAGAGTGAGATCAAGCCAGATGCCCAGAGCTGTCACTGCTCTTGAAAAAGTGAATGTTCTATTTAGAATAGCCCTGGCCTAGGAGGTTTCAAAACGGAGTGCTGGGCACTGGCGATGGGCATGTAAAATGGTGTAATCACTGTGCACACAGCATTGTGCATGGTGGCCCCTCAAAAGATTAAACATTTGACTTGTTTACCAAACTACCATATGATCCAGTAACCCCACTGCTGGGTACACGTGCAAAAGAACTGAGAGCAAATATCAAACAGATATTTGCACACCCATGGTCACTACAGCACTGTTCACAACAGCCAAAAGGTGAAAAACACCCAAATGTCAATGAACTGATAAACCAAATGTGGTCTATACATACAGTGAATATTACTTGGCCTTAAAAAGGAAGGAAATTGTGGGGCACCTGGGTGGCTCAGCCGGGCAAGTGTCCAACTTCGGCTCAGGTCATGATCTCACAGTTCATGGGTTCGAGCCCCGCATTAAACTCTGTGCTGACAGCCTGGAGCCTGCTTTGGACTCTGTGTCTTCCTCTCTCTCTGCCCCTCCCCGACTGGCACTCTGTCTTTGTCTCTCAAAATAAATAAACATTAAATTAAAAAAAAAAAAAAAAAAAAAAAAGGAAGGAAAGAAATTCTGACGTGCTACAACATGGAGGGCCCCTGAAGGCATTGCACTCAGTGAAAGAAACCAGACACAAAAGGACAAATCCTTTATGACTCCCCTTAAGTGAGGGACCTAACGCAGTCAGATCCACAGATACAGAAAGCAGCATGGGAGGGGTCGGGGGAGGGGAAGTGAGTGGAGCTAGTGTTTGTGTCTAATGGGAACAGGTTCAGGTTCGGATGGTGGTGACTGTTGTATGCCCCTGAACTGTACACTCACATAGTTGAAACGGCAAATTTTATATTACGTAGATTTCATCACCCCAAAAGAAAAAAGAAATGAATGCTGTGTTTCACCCAACCGCTCCTGCGGCCGGGCTACAAGAACCATGAGCTCTCGAGCGATGTTTGCATGTTGGACAAACCACAAACTCTTTCCTTATCAGAGAACAAAGGAACTCCTTTTAATAAACCCTGAAGGGACCCAGGGACTTGGGTCCAGCCTCTCCCGAGTGTTTCCAACCCTCCAATAGCAAACTAGCCACCTTGAACTGAGTCCAGCTTCCACTGCTTGAAAACTCCTGATTTCCCCTCATCCGTTCCCAGCTGTTTAAGAGCTGCCAAGACTGGACCCCTGGTGTGGACGAGGGGGGGCCGCGCGACTCTGCCGCTTTCCTGCCAGCCTCTATGCAGGCGCTTGCTTCTCCGGCGGGCAAAGCCCAGTGAGTATTTCCAGGGAAGTTTCAGAAACTGTTTGGGTTGTGTTTTTTAGGAAACCCAAAACCCAAGCAAGTTAACAGATACATTGACAAACAGATACGGATAAGTATACGGATATAGTATATAATATATGTATTTATATTCCATCTACAACACGCATGGTAAACACGGAATAAAAATGATGTTTACTAAAAGAAAAAAAAAAAGATGAGAAACATTCTTCAGCTACAGAAGAGACATCTCAGGGAAACTCATGAATCTGGAAGGAAAAAATGGCCGTGTTTTCAGAGTCACTTGGAAAAGTGCTAAACAGAAAGGAAAAGCTAGGATCAAACCAGAAATAAACCTTCCTTCCTTATTTTCCTCAAGAACTACACTATTTTAAAAACATTCCTTCAGCTATAATCAAGATACAATTATAATATTTTGGGCTTCATTGTATGTGTAGGCTCAGCAGGTTGACCTGAAAATAATAAAAAAAAACTTAAAAAACGTAAGTTTGGGAAAAAAAAAAAAAAAGGTTTGAACCACATCCAAGCTTCATTAATAGAGACCAGGAAGTGTCTCACTTTGCCCCACCCAAGACAACATCTGTGTCGCACTTTGTTAAACTCTGACAGTAAACTGTCAGCCTATCTGACAGTCTGACGTCTTCTAGGACTCTCAGCACAATTTAGAGACCATTCCGTGCAAGAAACGTGATTAAAAATTCCAAAAGGGTAGACCACCGACTCAAAAAAGTAACTTAATGCACTTAAACATGGTTTAAGGCAAATTGTATGTGAAGTGTATTTTATCACAATTAAGAACATTTTAAAGGGTCATTTAACAATATGGGTAAGGGAGTGAGTTATATTTGATTTTTAAAAAGTTTCGGGGTGCCTGGGTGGCTCCGTAGGTTAAGTGTCTGACTTCAGCTCAGGTCATGATCTCACAGTTCGTGAGTCTGAGCCCCGCGTCGGGCTCTGTGCTGACAGCTCAGAGCCTGGAGCTTGCTTCGGATTCTGTGTCTCCCTCTCTCTGCCCCTCCCCTGCTTGTGCGCACGCGCACTCGCTTGCACGCGCGCGCTCTCTCTCTCGCTCTCTCAAAAATAAACATTAAGAAAAAAAAAGTTCCTAGAAGAGCTCACCCAAACCTAATTTTGCGCAGTGATCACCCTGACTTTGGAATTCGGAATGCCAGATGCCCATCTATAAAGAAACTCAAGCAAGCCAATTTTAAAGCAGGTCTCATGTCAAGCGAATGGTAAAATACCAGCAGGTCTTCCTTCTGGAAGTTAGTCATCTCTAAAAGGATGTTCATTTCATGCTATGAGAACGAAGCCGAACAGTGAGTAAGGCTGGCCAGGTAGCACGAGCTTGAACACTCATTAAATACTTGGCCAAAGGACACCCGTGATGCCCTTCAGACAGAAGGAAAACAGAACAGACACTGAGTAATAACAAAGTGGCCAGGACTCCCCACACTAAAGTAGGCCAAGTGCTGAAGGTGGGGATGGTGGAGAGTGTCACACCTTACCTGACATGGCAGTGCCTCAGCCACCACGCCAGCTGGGGAGGGCTAGAGACAGGAAGAGGACAGACAGGCCCCTAACAGCCACTACAGGATGTTGAGATTTCACAGATAACCAATGAAGCCAGCTTTTGTTTAACTGGGGGAGTGACACGGGCTCAACCCCTCTGTAAAAGAAGAGCTTCCTTCTTTAAAAAGGTCACGGGCTGCAACATGACTGTCCTGCGCGGGACGTGTCAGCTGACCGCTCAGGACCAGCCCACAGCACAGTGAACTGAGTGAGCAGTCCACTCTCGACCAGGGTCATAGCACCCACACCCCACGACCCTGGCAGGGCGCCGCGGCCTCTGGTTCACTCAACCTTCCACAGGAGGTAGAGACGCACAAGAATATGTTTCTGCTTTTAAAATTTTTGTCCCCTTTGAATCAGCTCCACCTTACTGCTATAGCTGATATTAACTTGTACTTTCTGAGCAAACACCATGCTGCCTGCATAGGAGCACAAGCAAAGGCTGAGCACACACAAAGGCGGGAGACGTTACAAAGCGCGGGGCGAAGGCAGAGCAGCGGGTTGTCCAGGGCCGGGCTGGGGGTGAGGGGTGGAGGGGCACATGGCAGGCCAACCCCAGCCGGAGCCACTGCTGACTACCTGATGATACCACAAGCCCTGGGCCCCAGCCTCTGTGGGGCTGTCTCGGGAATCCATTTTTCTGAGCTTAACCGGAGCTGGCTGGGCTGTGGAGGGAATGCTGTGCTGGTCTAACTCATGACAAGGAGAGGCAGGGGCAGGGGCAGGGGCCCTGTGATGATGAGCACGGGCTCGGAATCAGGTGACCTGGGGCCCCATGGGGCACCAGCCTTGTTCAGCTGCCCCGCTGGGCACAAGTTCCCTGGAGCACACAGGCCAGACTCAAAAGGAGCTGAAAGGTTCCACGTTCATGCCGTTCCCACTTCCCCAGGGCATCGGGATTAACAAGGAGTGCATTCAACAGGATCACGGGGTGCACCCCAGGCTCTCGCTTGAGAGGACTGGGGAATCTCCACACTGGGTCGGGAAACTCCTTTTAAAACACAACGTGACAGACGCATCGCTACCTCACAGAGGGCAAGCTGCGACACACGTGTTCCAGTATTGCTCTTTATTTTTCCTCTTCTGAGTTTATTACAACATCTAGATCGTAGAAGCCACTCCCTCTCACCACTAATGGCGATTTTCCCAATCTTCCACATGGAAACTTTAGACGGCTAGCTGTGACGCTTTCCAGGTTTCCAGACACATCTTACTCTTTCCCGGCTGCAGTGCAGGTCCTGAGCCCTCCCTTACACCCAGGCACCCCTGTGTGGGTGCTGCAGCCGCGCTGGCTGAGCTGAAACACGGGATGCTTAACTAAGAAGCCTCAAGCAAGCCTGACCTGCATTCAGTGCCTTCACCAGTAAAAGGGGTTGAATGACACCAACTTCGGAGAATTACAGGTTTGAAAAAACAATGAGTGACAAGCATGTAAGGGGGGCTCACTAAAGGGAATCATTCTATTTTGGGGGCTATGAGCCAAGAGGCTCAGGGGTGATGGAAAAGGGTGGGAGGAGGTCACGGCGGCAGAGTTAGATAGTGAACCACACGAAAGGAAATGAATTAGTGAATTAGAAGAGCAAACACGCCCTTCAGAACTAAACACGGAAACATACATGATATAGACAACACAAAATACTTGAAGAATTTATAACCATAAACCATAAGATCTAATAAAAGCCTATCGTTAAGATACTAAATGACTCAGTGTCTGGACATATGTTCTTTTCTGCTTTTCAAACGTATTTTAATCCACATACAAATGATATATTTAACAAACAAACCAAAAGCCTATTATGTGGAAACCAACTTGTTCAAGTCAGAGCCAAAAAAGCAGCAAGAGTATCTTGGAGAAAAGAGTCTCATTACAAATCCCAAACATGCTTCAGTCCCGAAAGTTCTACTCATAGAACTCCATATTCTTTCAAAGTCACAGCCAGAAGAACAGAACTGGCACGCTCAAATGGGACTGAATATTATCCCCTCCTGGGCAGAGGTTTCTCTAGAGAGCTCCAGAGCAGCACTTCCTGATCCTCAACGTTGAAGCAAAATGGGTTCAGCAGGGCTGTGTGGAGCTTGGGACACATCTTCCCAGCGCTCTGGCTCTGACAGCCCACAAAAGCCTCGGGCACCGGAACGCACTGGGCTCCCGTGACCCGCGCGTGCAGCAAGGAATGTAATTCAGAGTCACAAGCCGGGGGTGAAGAAGAAGAACACACCGCCCCAACGCTGCACTGCCTGTTCAAGCTGATCCGAACCTGACCTGTGCGTCTCCTCCTCTCTGCTCTTCCTCTGCTTCCCAGTCCCTGAGACAAGCCAGCTGCATAAAAGCAGGGACAGCTGAAGAACAAGGTAGCTCTTGGTGAGGGGGAGGGAAAAGGCTGCTAACCAGGCACACAGGGACGGTGACCAAGGTGTGAAAACCTGGCTCTTTCCAGATCCATTCAAGCCCAAAGCTGGCTCCACTCTGCAAACCCCAGCAGCTATAAAACTGCCCGGGACCCTCAGAACCAAGACGCTGAACACATGGCTGGCATAAAGCAGGCACTCAAGGAACACTGCCTCCTCAGAAACACAACGGGGCTTCTGCACTGACGGTGAAACCCGTGCAGGTGGGGAGACAGAAAATCCTCTGCAGTTTCTCTGAAAATGCCTTGATGCCAGCCAGAACCACGCCGGTGCAGATGGCGAGGGCACAGATCAGCAGGGGACATTCCGTGCCTTTTAAGGACACATAAACACCTTTACTGCTGAGAAACAAGCGTGCCTGCTTCTGCCCCCAGAGGAAACAGGCTCCCACGGGTTAAGGATGGTCCAAGGCTGCGGACTCAGTTACCAAGCTTTGGGCTGTAAAGCAAAGGATATCCAAGTATACAAACCTCAATGAAGAAACGTTATCACCTCACAACCTACAGCACAACCTAAAGTCTAGAGCAGTGATTCCCAAACTGGGGCAATTTTGCCCTAGGGACATGTGACCATGTCTGGAGGCATTTTTGGCTGTAATAATGGGGTTTGGGGGTGGGATGTGGACAAAGGACAGGATGCTGATGAACATTCTATAACGCCCAGGGCAGCACTCCCTGCCCCATCACGGAAGGTCACCAGCACCAAGGCCAAGAAACTGGTCTCGGAGAGCATATTCCTGTATTTGGCTAATGCAAAGGGCTTAGTGACATCCTAAAAGCACCTGAACCTTTTCATGCTTGTGTGCTTCTCATGGTGAGTTGACTTATCCTCAGCCTTTTCCTACTGTGGCCTCAGATGTCTGCCACATATCAGCCCTAAATTCCCCCTCAATTAAAGAGAGGAACAAAACGTCAAGTGTTGGTTCCTTTCCTGTCTCTTCGTATTAGAGGAAACCCTTTCCAGGAGCCAGCTGGCCACACCTCATAGGTCAGAGAAGGTCACATGCTCGTGTCTGAATCAATCCCTGCCCAGGGAAATGGAATTACTAGGAAGAAGTCGTAGACCAGTAGCATTGACCTCTGAGGCTGGGAGATGGGAGCTGCCACGCTGCAGCACATTGTTACCTGATGCCTACACATAGCTGGGTTCTTCCGACGAGGAGGCAGGGGGTGAGCAGCTGGGGAGACAACCAGCACGTGTGTCTCAGTCTAAGCAGCGGTGAGCTTGAACATAAACCAGGGCGCTCTGCTTTTTTAAAAATGTATTTTAAGAGAGAGAACTCAAGTATGCACGTGAGTGGGGGAGGGCAGAGAGATTGGGAGGTGGGGAGAGAATCCCAAGCAGGCTCCACGCTGTCAGCACGCAGCCTGATGTGAGGCCCGATCCCACAAACTGTGAGATCATGACCTGAGCTGAAATCAAGAGTCAGGCGTTCAGCCGACTGAGCCACCCAGGCGCCCCCGGGAGCTCTGCCTCCAAGCTCAGCGCCCCTTCCTTCATTCCACAACATCTGAATTAGCGGACCTTCCAGCAGATTGATTTCCAAGGCATACCTCTGCCACTGAGAGAACTAGTTTAAGTACAATCGTCACCAAAAGCACATGAATAAGGTGTAAGGCAGAACCGTGCTGCTTTGAAAAGAGCAATTCAACACTTTACAAACTGATCAGGCAATGAAATGCCATGCTTTCTGGCCACGTAAAGATGAGAAGTCATTAAAGTTAGTAAAGAATGAATAAAGTGATGTCTGAGGAGACAGCAATCTGATGGACCTACAGCGCTGAGATAACAGTGAAACAGGAGGCACCGCCATCAGAATCCACGTGCGCCAGGTGGGCGTGGGGACTGCCAGGTGCACCCGAATCGTGCTCCCTGCTTCTGTGGTAAGGCTGTGGCTGGGCCCTGGCTGCGCAGCCAGAGAGTAATTTTCTCCCTTGAAGATACGAGTGGAGGCAATGTGTGGCATTAAGGTCTCTGCACGCTCCTATATGCTGATCCCCCTTCCCAGGGAACAGAATGGCAGCGAACAGAGCAACTCTGCAAGCCATGTGTTAAAGACGGCAGAGTCCTGGGCTTGGGTCGCTAGAACGACCGTGGGGAAGAGAGCTGCCCATCTGGAACACCACGCTGAACCAGTACACGAGCAAGAAACTTCCATCTTACTGGTGGCTCTGGATTTTTGGACGGCTCTGTTACGGCAGCTGACATTTCTGTAACTGATATACCACGGGTGTCATCATTATTTAACATTGTTCCAGTAACTGCTACTAGCAAAATGGGAAAAAACACGAATTCAGGATTGATTGATCATATGTATGCTTGTCTAGCTAAAAAACTCAAAACAACTAGCTGAAAATAAGTGAGAGATAAATTCACTAAGATGGACAGTTTTCAAATCCTGCAAGTTAATCACTTCCTACTTACCAACAACCAGTTAAAACACAGAGTGGGAAATAAACCCAGTCATACAGCAAAAGTACACGTATAAAATATCTAATACATTTAGGAAACAGGAAGGACTTATGCAAGAAAAATGATTAAGTTCTTAGGGACAAAAGTGAATACTCTCTCATCAATGAAGAGAATGCCTGCATTTCCACGTGGGAGAGCCAACTGTGTAAAGATGTCACCTCTTCCCCCAAATAGTCTACAATTGTTACCTAATACCAGTCAACCCCTCAAGGACTCCTTTCACTTTACGAATGACTCCGAAGTCCATCTGCAGGAAAATGACCTGGCAATGGTATAAAAATGCCAAAAGAGCAGAGGGGGTTGGTTGGTGTAGACAGAGAAAGACAACTCTATAGCATGGTGGTTCAAGGGCAAAGCTTTGGCACCAACACACACGGACGAGCAGAACACAGACTCATGTGTCCGAAGGCTGAGCTCCCCGCCTATTGACACGGTCTCTGCCCCCACCTCGATGGACCTTGGCAAAAACAGACACGTGGGGAGAGATGTTCCTTAGAGCTTCATGTAGAATCAGGAAAAACTGGAAGCAAACCAGTCCCACACTAAAGGGCTTCCAGACTTTGTCCCCTTCCATACAACCTCCCTCTCTCTCTTCTTCTCTCCCACATACAAGACTAGAGCTATAGATGAACTGGTCAACTAGCCCTTTTTTTTTTTTTTTTTTTTTTGGTCCCCTTATCTTATCATAAGCATTTTTCGCTCAGGTGACTGTAAGACTACTCCATCCGGATGGCTACATCCATCATCATCCTGTTGTGGCATGACTTAGACTCCTGCCACCCCCCCGTCGAGGGGGGCTACTTTCACTTTTTTGTCTATTACATACAATAAAATAGCGCAGATTCTTACGGTTATCTTTGTGTTGTGCCTCCAGAAGATCAACACAAATTTACAGTGATCGTGTACTAACTGTCTAATGAGTAGTTCTTTGGGAAATGCAAAAGCCACAAGGAGCCAGTCCTGTAGTCCCACTAAATCGGCTAAATTAAGGACTGTCCGTACCAAGCACTGGCAAGAGTACGGAATATATGGAGTTCCTGTACACTGCCGAATGGGTGAAAAATGACACCACCAGTCTTGAAAACGATCTGGCAGGTTTTTTAAAAAAGTTAAATATATATCCACTGGAAGCGACCCAAATGTCCATTAATAGGAAAATGGGCAAATAAATGATATATACCCATGGCATCCTGCTCAGCAGTAAAAAGGAGTGAACTCTCCATCTACACAACAGCCTGGATGACTCTCAAAACAGTTCTGCCGAGCGACAGAGACCAGACCAGGGAATAAAGAGTATATGCCCTTTGATTCTGTTTATATAAAATTTTAGAAAATGCAAACCAGCGTTATAGTGATAGAAAGCAGATCTGTGGTTGCCTGGAGAAGGGGGCAGAGATGGGAGGGAAGGAGAGACTGCAAAAGGGCATGAGAAAGTTTCTGGGGGTGACAGATACACCCTATTATCTTCGCGTGGGGATGGTGTCACAGGGATAGACACGTGTCAAAACTCATCAAACTATACACTTTAAGTACATCTAGTTTATCGCATGCCAACAAAGCTGTAAAAAAAAAAAAAAAAAAGAAAGGAAAAAGGAAAACACCATTTGAAAAAAGATAAATAAATGGGAATACCTGCATTTGGCTCAAATACAAGCTTGAATACAGGTATTCGTGTTCAATCAGTTGTCCTTTTTGAAAAATAGCCACATTTAATTCAATTCCTTCTGCATTAGTTTGCTTGAGTTGCTGCAACAAATACCGCAGACCAGGGGGCTCAAACAACAGAAACTTATGTCTCACAGCTCTGGACGCTGGAAGTCCCAGATTGAGGTGCTGGCTGACTGGGTTCTCCTGGTTTGTAGAGGGCACCTCCTCACTGTGTGCTCACATGGGGAAGAGCCATCTCTCGCTCTGTCCTTCTTCTCAGAAGGACACCTTCCTATTGGCTTAGGGCCCCACGCTAATGAATGACCTCATTTAACCTCAATTACCTCCTGAAGATGTGTTTTGAGATACAGTCACACTAAGGGTTAGGCCTCCAACGTACAAGTTTGGTGGGGTTGGGGGAGACATAATTCGGTTCATAGCACTTTCCTTACAATGGCTGACAGGAAATTTCTAGTTTCATAACTTTCTTGACAGAATTTATAAAACGTGAGCAGACAGCAAGCTCTTACCCTTGTCCATAAACTCAATTCTGCTAGATGAGCTTCCCCGCTCCCTCCCCCAAGATGGGTTTTTGTCATTAGATTGCTGGAGGAACAAATCACCTGCCCGAATCTGGACTATTTCTGCCCCACCAGCAGACCTCAAAGAACAGCAAAAATATCCTCTGCTCACATGCAAAACATATATACTACCCTAGCTATAAATCATCGAAAGGATAACAGCCTCCCGATTTCAGCACAGAAATCTTCTTTCCGAAGGACCATGCCAGCCTCATGCCGACACGTGTTTGAGAGGCTCACATGAAGCGGCCACCACAAGCCCAAACCAGCGACGCCCGTGCTGCTCCTCAGCCCCTTCTGGAGAACCTGCGAGAGGGTGAGAAGCCACGATGCCGTCTGAGCCCCGTGCGTCACCTACCGAGAGGAGGAGGCCCGAACAGCGGCAGAGGACCCGGCAGCCTCTGCCTCACACTAGGATCAGGAGCTCTGCCTGACATTCTGTTAAGTAGCTACGTCTCCAGGACCGAAGTTCTGGTGCCAAGACAATCAGCACGTTGCCAGAAGCCAATGGGCCTTGTGCTTCCCACCCGTTCTAGTTTACCGACCCATGAAGATTCAGTAACTGCCAAAGGCAGGCCTTCAATTTGGTCTCTTCCCAGAGGGCACTCAGGCCACATCTTTCCAATATGACCCTGACACCACACTTAACTGACAGCTTCCACCCCCAGGGTCACAGCAGCAGAAGGTTGCTGGAAAAGGACTACAATATCGGCCCCAAACTGAGGTACCACACCCTAACACGTGGGACCCCCGAAGTAAGATGACAAGACGGACCGGGCATCACACAGGCTCAGAGCTACAAGTCACAAACAGTGAAGGCTGAGAGGGGTTGAGGCCCTACCCTGGGTCACCGGCTAGCGGAGATCTGGAGCAGTGATTTAAACCACATCTCACTGGAAGCTTGAAGAGGCTGGGGAGGAGGACATAGAGAGACACGTGGGAAAGGACAATGTCCCCCGCCAAAAAGACACCCCACAACTAAGCCCTTATGAAAAAAACTGGTGCAGGGTTAGTGAGGTGCAGTCAAATGGGACACCAATCATTAGTGTCACAGTCTGAATGTTTGTGTCCCACAGTGCGATGGTATTAGCGGGGGGTGGGGGTGGCTGTGGGAAGTGGCCCTCATGAGGTTAGTGCCCTTAGAGAAAGGACCTCACAGGGCTCTCCCGCCCCTTCCGCCAGGTGAGGAGGTGATGCAAGACCGCCACTGTGAACCAGGAAGCAGCCCGCACTAGACCCTGAATCTGCCGGTGCCCAGATTTGACTCCCAGCCTCCAGAACTGGGAAAGGCTGGCTGTTCAGAAGCCCAGACTGGGGTTATTTCATCATAGCAGCTCACACAGACTAAGACAGCCAGGAAGGTGGCCCAGAGTGACTCAGAAGTTCTTGGCACACATTGAATCACCATGCATATGAGAAGTGAAGTTCTTCACGACACTGTGGGGCAATAAAAAAAGATTAAGGAAGTAACACTCTACTGTTCCATAAGGGATGTGATGAAAAACCATCCGGGATGCCATCAGAAATGAGCTTTTTGAAAAAACTGATTTACATGGAAAAACAATCTGTGCTTCATTGTCAGACCCTGTTACAGGCTAAATTGTATCCCCCAAAATTCATAAGTTGAAACCCTAATCTCTAATACTTCACAGTATGACTATATTTGGAGACAGGGACTTTAGAAAGATAACTACGGCAAAATGTGACTGTCTAGGGAACGTCCAATATGACTGATGTCTTTGTAAGACATCAAGACACAGACATGCACACTGGAGAGACCACATGAGATCCGAGTGAGAAGTTGGCTGCCTACAAGCCAAAGAGAGAGGCCTCAAAAGAAACCACCTCGGCCGGCACCTTGATCTTGGACTTCTAGCCTCCAGAACTATGGGAAAGTTAATTTCCGTTAAGTCACCCAGCCTGTGGGATTTTGCTATGACAGCCTTAGCTGATTAACATAAGACCTCAGACCAAAGGGGCTTTATCTGAACTAACACGATCTAACAGAGAAAAGTAGTTGACTAGGACTAGGGTAAAAATCGAGATCCAGGGGCGCTTGGGTGGCTCAGCCGGTTCAGCTCAGGTCATGATCTCACAGTCCGTGAGTTCGAGCCATGCGTCAGGGTCTGTGCTGACAGCTCAGAGCCTGGAGCCTGCTTTGGATTCTGTGTCTCCCTCCCTCTCTGCCCCTCCCCTGCTCATGCTCTGTCTCTCTCTCTCTCAAAAATAAATAAAAACATTAAAAAAAATTAAAAAAAAAATCGAGATCCAGCTCAGACTCCTCAAGTTTCCAGGCAAAAGAGGTCCCGGGGCTAATCAGTTCAGTGTAGACCAGAACAGTTCACCAGGTCTCCCATCTCCAGCCCACGTTCTTCCCCAAATAGTGCTAATTCTGAGATGCCACAGGGGGGCTGTGCTTTACCAAGGAGGTGTCATCATTAAGCGATAAGACTTGAGAAGCTGAAACATATCACAATACCCAGCACCTCCCATTTCTCATTATTCGTGTCACCTGCTTTCTGGCCATTTTGTGAAACAAAGTGGTACCGAAAAAAAGCCACAAAAAAGGTGCTTCATTTAGGACCATTATGAAGTTTTTAAAAAAGATGTTTCGGTGATAAGATTTTCAAATGCCCAGAGTTTATTCATTTCTACTGTCCTTCATTTCAATAATCAAAGTCGTAATCCAGGCTTGGCAAGTGGTTGGGTTCATAAGAGCTCAACGTGCCGCCTGTTAATTAAAATTTATCTAAAAATAATCAGTGAAAGATGATGGCCCGGCATCTCAGATAAACAATTAAGCAAAATCTACCCTATTCATGTTGATACACCTGAAAGCAATCAAAGATAAACTTTTTCTACTACATAAAAATCTCAAAATCATACTGTAAGTTTGGCAAACAAACAAACAAAAACCCTGATATACTTAGAACGCGAAGATAGTCTGACAAACCAAGACCTTTTGGGGCTCAGTTTCCTCATTTGCCAAGCCTGGAGCTAGATGAGCCTTCTGTTCTGTCTACAGTTTACGTTTTATAACCAGCAATCACCTACCTTAATTAAAAAGTATCTTGATCTAACCTTACTATTAACCTATAATATTGCTTCCATTTGCATTATGAAGATTTTTTTACTAATTCATCACCCACCTACTCACTGAATCTCTGTGTACACCCATGAGCTCAGGAAGCCTGACCACCACCACGGCCTTAAATCCCTTATTCACATCAACTCCTACTAAGGTTCCCTGAATACAGTTGTGAGTCTCCCAGAAGTTAGGTAGCTGCCAACACTGACCGGGGCTTGCTCCATCCAGCACTTCCTGAACCTCCAGTAACTCTGATCTGACCACAAAAGCTGCCCACTGCCACCCCAGCAGGCTCCTGCGCTCGGGCTCACTGCCCACGCATCAGCCAGAAGGATTCTTCCAGCAGGCGAGGCAGAAGTCACCTGGCTTCTCCTCCCTTGCAGAACAAAACCCCGTCATCTGCCCTGGCTATCTCTCCTCCCTCATCTCCTCTCACCTCTCTACTCCAGTCACACCCACCCCCTACTGTACCTTGGACACAGTCCCACACCCCAGATGGTCTCCCCACCAGCTTGCTCACTGCATCCAGGCCTCTGCTCAAATCTCAAATGTCACATTATCAGAGCAGCCCACCCTCCTTCCTCACTACCCTACTTCCCTTCCCTGGTTTATTTTTCCTTAGCATTCAGCACCGGATATCACATATTTATTCATTGTCTGCCTTCTGCCAACAAAGCCTTATGAACTTTGTGTTCAATGCCATATCCCCAGCACCTAGGTGTTCGGTCTATCTTGGTTCTACCACTGTATTACTTTGCTAAGGCTGCTGTAACGTAGCACTACACATTGGATGGCTTAAACAACAGAAGAGGATTGTCTCTGAGTTCTGGAGGCCAGAAGTCCTAGCTCAAGGTGTCAGCTGGCTGGTTCCTTTGGGGGCTGTGAGGGAGAATACCTCCAGACTGCTCCTCTTGCTTCTGGAAGTTTGCTGGCAATCTCCAGTGTTCCTTGCCTTATAATTGCATCAGCCAGACCTCTGCCTTCATTTTCATATGGGGTCTTCCCTCTGTGCATGTCTGTGTCTGAGTCCAAATTGCCCCCTTTTAGGACTCTAGTCCGAGTGGATCAGGGCCCACCCTAATCTAGTGACTTCACTTTAACTCGATTAGCTCTGTAAAGACCAGATCTCCAAATAAGGTCACACTCTGAGATACTGGGGGTTAAGACGAGAACCTATCTTTTTTGGAGGACGCAATTCAACCCATAATCACCACTTAGCAGCTGTACGACATGGGGCAAGTTAGTTAGCCTTCATCAATAAAATGGGTCTTAATAATTCATTGCCTACTTCATCTGGATAATGAAGATAGTGCCCCTGACAGCAAAGAGGTTATCACTGCCCCCTTATGTGAGCCATACAGATAATGACTTGAAAAAAAGCTGAAGAGCATGGGCTTTGCAGCCAGGCAGCCAGGGTTTGAGCTCTCTGCACTTGCAGGCCCGAATACTGCAGAAGTTTCTTAATTTGAGATCAAGCATATCTCCAGATACACAGTATTATAAAATAATGCACGCCAAGTCCTTAGCACACAGTATGCTCTCTAGGAATGTCCACTGTCACAGGCAGGGCTGAGGCAAAGATGGACAGTGTCACCTCATCCCACTGATGTCTTGCAAGTTTTTCATTCATCACTTAATCATACATAGCAGCAGAGCACAGGAAGCTTGATCACAGAAAACACAGTAGAGCCGTTACATGGAATTGGGTACCAACCGTAACAAAAAGTTGTCTTTTGAAACTTTTATTCACTATCACTCATATCCAACTGCCTACTGACATCACGTGGGGACATCCACCAGAAACATCAAACTAACCCATCCCTTGGTCTCCCTGCTCACCCCATGAAGTGGGCCCCGCCCCCAGGGTCCCCGTTGCATCTTGTGGCTTCTCAAGCCAACAGCCTGGGAGAAAACCTGTGAATCCTACTTGACTCCTCTTCTTCTCTTGTATCCGAAATCCAATCCATGAGCAAATCCTGTTACACCTTCAAAATATATCAGAATCCAAACCTTTCTCCACTGGTGCACCTATGTTACAGCAACAGCTCCTAAATCGTCTCCCTGTTTCTGCCTTGCCTGACTCCTACCCATTTTCTAGCCCCCACAGAGCAACTGGAGCCGGCTCCAGTGGGCTAAGCCAGGCTACGCTACTCATTCAACTCCCCTCCGGAGCTCCCCTACGCATTCCCTGACTCAGTGGCCACTGTCAGACTCCAGTTTTAAAGGACCTACAAGACTGGATGCCCTCCCCACCCGTTACCTCTATAGCCTTGTGTACTACCTTTTCCCCATCCCTCGCCTGCTTTGTGACCTCACTGGCCTCAGACACACGAGAGCCTCCACACTTAGCCAAAGGGCACTTTCTCGACGAAGCCTTCCTTAAAGACCCCATTTATTATCACAACGTGTCCTCAACACTCATCGTCCCCTCCCTTCTTTACTGTTCCCATTCGCTCATCACTATCTACCCGCCCGTATATTTTGTTCATCATCCAGCTTTCCCCTGATCCCGGTGTGGGCAGAGTCTTGGTTTTGTTCTCTGCTCTGCCCTGACACCTAGGACAGTACTAGCACGTTGCAGGGACTCCCATAGCTACCGAATGAATAGCCAATGCTTTTAAAGCTCCTCCAAAAAGGGTTCAACTGTACTCGATAACCTGCGTTTTAAAAGGTGGGTTAAGGGGCGCCTGGCTGGCTCAGTGGGAGAGTGAATGACTCTTGATCCCAAGGTCATGAGTTTGAGCCCCAGGTTGGGTATCGAGATCATGTAAATAAATAAACTTAAAAAAAAATAAATAAAAGGTGGGTTAAAACGATTAAACATTTTAGGAAGTTTGTCAGGCATATTGAAACGAGGCTTGTTTAACGGACTACCTTGTGGCTTGAGAACTGCACTTCCAAGTTTATTATCTTACCTAGCTCAAAATGCATATGTTCCTGAATAAACAGAAAGACATCCTGTATTCGTGGACTGAAAGACTTAATACTGTTCACATGGCAACATTCCCCAAAGTGATCTACTGAGTCCATATAATTTCTGTCAGAGTCCCACCAGGCTTGTTGGCAGAAACTGACAAGCTGATCCTAAAAGGCATATGGAATTTCAAGGAATCCAGAACGGCCAGAACAACAGTGAAAAGAACAACAAAGAGCAACAAAGTCATTTCCCCATTTCAAAGCTTACAAAGCCTCAATAATCGAAATGTGCGGTGTGGGCATAAGGATAAACAGGTCAATGGAAAAGAAATGGAAGTCCAGACATAAACCCAACGTATGGCCAACTGGTTTTCAACAAGGGTTCCAAGGCCCTCGGAAAGAACAGTGTCTTCAACAGATGGTGTGGGAACAACTGGATTTCCTCATGCAAAAGAATATGCTCGGAGCCTTACCTCACACCATGCACAAAAATTAACTCAAGATGGATCAAAGACCTAAACATAAGATCTAAAACTGTAAAACTCTCAGAAGAAAATACAGGGGCAAATCTTCACGATTTGGGATTCAGCAAGTTTCTCAGATATGACATCAGAAGCACGAGCAACAGAAGAAAAAGTTGATAGCTTGGACTACATAAAACTAAAAAGTTTTTGCATAAAGGATGCCATCAAAAAGGTGAAAAGACAACATAAGAATGGGAAAAAAAATATCTGCAAACCATATATCCAATAAGGGCCTAGTATCCAGAATATGTAAAGAACTCTTACACATCAACAACAAAAAGACAACCCACTTTAAAAAATGGGCAAAGATTTTGAGCAGAAATTTCTCTAAAGAAGACATACAAGGGCGACCAGGCGGCTCAGTCAGTTGAGCGTCCAACTCTTGGTTCCAGCTCAGGTCACGATCTCACGGTTCGTTGTTTGAGCCCCACACTGAACTTGGCACTGATGGTGTGGAGCCTGCTGGGGATTCTCTCCCTATGTCTCTCTCTCAAATAAATAAATTAATTAATAAACAAACAAATATACATATATATTTTATATGTATACAGATGACCAATAAGCACGTGAAAAAATACCCAAATTATTGGTCATTAGGAAAATGCAAATCAGAACCACAATGAGACACCACTACGATAGCTATCATCAAAATTTTTTTAAAAATCTAAAAGTAAATGTTGGTGAAGATACGAAGAAACCGGAATGTTCACCCATTGCCAGTGGCCATGTAAACTGGTGCCACCTCAGAAAAGAGTCTGGTGGTTCCTTAAGAAGTTACACATAGAATTACCACGTGACTCAGTAATTCCCCTTCTAGGTCTCTATACCCCACAGGAATGAAGACAGATGTTGAAACAAAAATTTGTCCATGAATGTTCACAGCAGCACTATCCATAAGGGCCAAAAGGCAAAAACACAAGTGTCCATCAGTAGATGAACAGACACACAAAATGTGGTCTATCCATACAATGGAGTATTATTCAGCCACAAAAGTCAATGAAGCAATGACACACGCTACAACATGAATGAACCCTGAAAACAGGCTGAGTTAAACCAGACACTGAAGGACAGTGTATGTGTGCATTTTTCATGAAATATCCATAGACACAGAAAGTAGATTAGTGGTTGCTGGGGCCTGTGTGGGGAGGCTGGGGGGGATGGGGAAGGTTTCCTCTCGGGGTGGTAAAAACCTTCTGGAATTAGATAGTGGTGATGGTTGCACAACACTGCGAATGTAGTAAAAGCCATGTAACTATAAGCTCTAAAATGGTTAAATGACAAACTCTAGGTTATGTGAATTTTACTGCAACAAAAAATAATGGACACACCCTGTCCCAAAATAAGTATGCTATTTTTAGATTCCAGAAGAGTCAAGCACTAAACTATGGAAACATCTAGAAGAACCTGAATATGCCTAAATCCCATTCCAGCGCTTCTCCCTTTCCCCTAAAAGGGAGACCCACCTTCATGAATGACAGTGACTACTGTGTTTAGCTTGCACATTCCAGAGTCAGAGCTCTACAGCCAAAGAACTCTCCAGCTCTTATCTGCTGTTTTATTACACCTAGTTATCCCAGCAAGCACCAGCCGTGGCATTCACAAGTGGTAAATATACCTTGAAAGAGATCACGTCGTTTCCCGGCCACTACCTGTCATGACTGCCTACCTCCACTGTGCCTGACAGGCATCTGTGAAGGCCGACAGCTGCTCTCTGGTAGTCGGTGCCGGACTGCTAGCTGGACTGTAATCATGGTCAGGCTGCTGGAATTTTTCACTCCCTCCCCAGACCCCTCCCGCATTCCCTGCAGAGGTCAATTCTTTCCCTTCGTTAGAGGACCCTGGCGTGTGTGACCTGGTGAGTGGAGATCTGCAGAGTAGGTATGGGTATCTCTCAAGTCCCATATGGCACTAGGGTTTCAAACTCAGGTATCCTGGCCAAGGGCCTCGGCCAGGCAGCAACGGAGCCCGGGACTGGCACCTTCAAGCCCGAGTATCTTCTACCTACAGTAGAAGCACTGGGCATTACTAGGTCATCCTGCTGGGCAGGATGGGAACACGCAGTGGTCCCATCTATAGGACACAAGGTCAAACCTGCATGTGACCAGTTTTGCTCTTCCTAGACTTGGCCCTTTTCTCCTAGTCGAAACACACTCACAATCTCTGGGCAGATTTCAATATTGATGGTAACTCATGGAAGACCAAAATTTGACAATCTGCAGTAAAAATGGCCATAAAAGTAGACCGAAAAAGAAAAAGCCATAAAAATCCTAAGTAGTACCTGAAAAATAATTCATCTTTGAATAACTGATTGGACAATTTTATAGTTTATCTTGTTTAGATGTAAATATAGTTGAGAAAGAGACTGTTCAGCTATTCCATTGACTACATCCACGGTATAATTCTATGATCAGGGAAAAAAAGAAAGGAGGTAAGTATACTGACCAGGATTAACAGCAGGTAACTGGGTGACAGAATTATGGGTAGTTTTTTTTTTAATATGAAATTTATTGTCAAATTGGTTTCCATACAACACCCAGTGCTCATCCTAAAAGGTGCCTTCCTCAATACCCATCACCCACCCTCCCCTCCCTCCCACCCCCCATCAACCCTCAGTTTGTTCTCAGTTTTTAAGAGTCTCTTATGCTTTGGCTCCCTCCCTCTCTAACATGGGTAGTTTTTCTTATCAGTATTTCCTAATTGTTATAATCAACATGTTGTGTAACAACAACAAAAAAGGATAATTCCCTGCCTGGCCTAGTCAGTAGAACAGGCAACTCTTGATCTCTGGGTCTTCAGTTCAAGCCCCACATTGAGTGTAGAGCTTACTTAAATAAATAAAAGTTAAAAAAATGAGATCTTTTTTTTAAAAAAAGGTAATTTCTTGAAATAATAAAAAGACAGTGGTGTCCCCCCCCTCCATGCAATCCACTCTCCACCCCACCTACCTTGTTGAGCTTGCCCAGTGAAGATATGAGATCCGCCCATTCACTTGAGGACTCAAAATTTCTTAAAGCCTTTTCAATCACTGAAGAGTAATTTCTGTATCTGTAATCATTTAAGAGTTCCTGCTCTTCTGGATCCATCTTACATTCTCACAGTGGAGAAAGGATCTAAAAGTGAATTAAGAAATAAATGAGGGAGCTACCCAAGGACACAAAGCGTTCCCAGCCCAGAGCTACAGAGGACACGCGTCCACAAACACTACTGTGCACAAACGTACTCAGCAATCCAATTCAAATATTTAGCAAGGCTTCTGGGCCAGGCACTGTGGTAGATAAAAGATAAACAGTTCCGGCCCTCTTGGATTCTGGAGACAAATGGACGGAGCAGAAAAGAAGCAAAAATGCTAGGATTCCTGAGTTGACAAAATTAATTCTAGGAGTGAAACTTACAAAGCGGCAAACCAATCTTGTTGCCCACTGGTAATTCTGAACGCAGGCAGCCCTTCCCACTGAAGGGCATTTATAAAGGCTAAGGAAAAGCAGGTCAATGCTATTACCCAGAACAACCTCTTTAGTGATCTAGTCCTTTTCGACTAGACTATGTTAGAGGACTGGAAATATTCTAGAGGAAGATCTGATGGAAACAACAAGAAAAGTTTAAACAGTAAGGATGTAAGAATGCAGTATGTGACCCCAGTGTTGCCAGAAATCCACCATGTGCCTGTTCGGTCACTGAGCTCCAATTACCCACCCATCTCCCCAACCAGGCACTGCCCTGACAGCTTCATGCCTCAGTGTGAAGAGTCTGGACGCAGGGTGGTGACACCAGGGCCCAAGCAATCACCATTTTATTCTCCTTGCCTTTGTATATTCTTTGACGGATTCTTTTATTTTTCCCTGTGGCTAGATGCATTCATTATGTATGAACCACTGCAGCTGGTATAAAGCCTGAGACCTTTATGGTCTAATCCCAGCCTCAATGGCAACCATTTCCTCTTCTTTTTATCCTCAGTGCGACAAAAGGAAACAAAAAATAACACAGAATACTGCACTGATTTGACTTTGTGGAAATATCTGTCATTTAAACATTATAATGTATGCGTGCTTAGGTCAAGTTTTGTTTTTTTTCCCTTCATTAAAAAAAATCTGTAGGTCAACCTATCAGTTTATTCAAATAAATAACAACTCTGATATTATGCCAGGGGTGCCTGTGTTTGGCATCCAACTTCGGCGCAGGTCACGATCTCCCAGTTTGTGAGTTCAAGCCCCGCACTGGGCTCACTGCTGTCAGCGCAGAGCCCGCTTCAGATCTTCTGTCTCCCTCTCTCTCTCTGTCCCTCCCCGGCTCGTGCTCTCTCTCTCTCTAAAATAAATAAACCTTCAAAAAAAAAAAAAAGCTATTCCACAAGATATGGAAATGTTGAAAGTCACCAAGTTCCTTACTTCGACATTTTTCTCAAAAAGGCTGCCTTAAGGCCCTGATTTGCCTTCCTTCTTTGGCCTTCAACTGATTAAGATCTATGTAAAGTATGGCAGGCATCTACCCTAAAATTCCTTGTCCTTTTCCATACTAAGGGAACTCTAAGTTTGCTCGGGGCAGTGCTAACAGTTCCCTGCCTCCCTTGCAGCTAGGTGGCCATTAACAGTTCTAGGCAATGAACGGTCAGTAGAAGCTGGTGGTGGGCCATCAGGAAAGCGGTTTGAAAGGAGGTAGACTCTTCTGGCATGGGCCTCCTGCCCTTCACTCTTGCCCTTCTTTCTGCCTGGAACAAAGGTTTAATGTTGGAGGTGAAGCCACGTGTGGCAACCAAGAAGAAACCACCATCCACAGTGTGCAACTTTTGTGGCTAAGTGGAAAGACACAGCAGCTGAGGCCAGAGATGGCTTTAAGAAGGCATCACGTCAAGCCTGGACACTCTGCCTCTGGACTTGATGTTTTCTGCACAGAAGAGATAATGTAAGCCACCGTTTAATCACATTTTGTGATACAACCAAACACGATCAAGCCTGATTGATATACGAGGCTGACAGTCACTAGTACATAGTCTGAAAAGAGAATAAAATGTAGAGCACTGTGATGTAATTAAATATATTGAAAATGCCATAGTGAGTTTGCTAACAAAGTCGCATGTAGTCAGTCGAAATGGCAAAACCACAGATGAAAGAAACTGAACCGTAGGGGAGCCTGGGTGGCTCAGTCAGTTAAGAATCTTACTCTTGGTTTCAGCTCAGGTCATGATCTCACAGCTTATGGGTTCGATTACTACGTCGGGCTCTATGCTGACAATGTGGAGCCTGCTTGGGATTCTCTCTCTATGCCTCCCACCTGCCCACCCCCAGTGTCTCTCTTGCTCTCAAATAAATAACCAGGAAGGAAGGAAGGAAGGAAGGAAGGAAGGAAGGAAGGAAGGAAGGAAGGAAGGAAGGAAGGAAGGAAGGAACTGAACTGTAGATATGAAATGTTCTTGAGGCCTGGATCTTTCATTTACTGGCCTTGGCAAAGTTCTAAGAATCCCATGATATCTGCTAGTTCACTTTCTGGTCATTCTGGGCCCACTCTGAGCTCCCAAGGCCACCACAACTTTCAAGTTTCTCACGTCAGTGGGCCTTTTACCACTCAGGAGGACTGTGTAGCAGACCACTCCCTCCTTTTCAAAACAGCCTCCTTCCAGCCCACACACTCCTCTGGCCCCACCAGCTTTGAGCGGGTTTCCACTTCTCTGTGGTTCCTTCTCCTCTGCAGGCTGATCCTCCTCTACCTGCTGCCAATGTTGGCATGTCCTGGTACCAGGCCTTGGGTCCTCTCTCTTTTTATCCCTGGTCATCTGGCAAATACCATCTTCAAGCTAATGACCCATGCATTCATAATGCCTGCCCAAACTTTCCCCTCTGAGGTCCAAATTCATGCAATTGTCTGCTTGACTCTTCCACTCGGATGAGGCATAGTGTCTCAGCCTTAGTGCATCCCAAACATCCATCAACAAAATACGGTCTAGCCATACAATGAACAGAGTACTGATGTACATACACCACAGTACGGGTGAACCTGAGAAATACATAACGTGGTGGAAGAAGCCGCACAAAAGGTCGCATACTGGATGATTCTGTTCATACCACATGCCCAGAATAGGTGAAGCCACAGAGATGACGAGCAGATTAGTGGCCTCCTAGGGAAGGGAGTAACAACAGGGAGTTGTTGGGCACGGGATCTTCCTGGGGTAAAGCCAAAGTGCAAAAACTGGATCGTGGCAATGGTTGCACAACTCTGTGAATGACTAAAAATCACCGAACTGTGCCCTTAAATGAAGGTTATGATCTGGAAATTACACTTCAATAAAGCTGTCTTTAAGAAGAGCGTCCGACTCTTGATTTCTGCTCAGGTCATGATCTCATGGTTTGTGAGTTCGAACCCCGTGTCTGGCTCTGTGCTGACAGTGTGGAGCTTGCTTGGGATTCTCTCTCTCCCTTCCCCTGCTAATGTGTGTGTGTGTGTGTGTGTGTGTGCGCGCACGTGTGTGTATATGTGCACACGCACACACACGCTCTCTCAAAATAACCTTAAAAAAAACTATACTTAAAAAAATGTTTTTAATCTTTATTTTTGACAGAGAGAGACAGAAAGACACAGAGAGAGAGACAGTGCAAGTGGGGGAGGAACAGAGAGAGAGAGACACACACACACACAGAATCCAAAGCAGGCTCCAGGCTCTGAGCTGTCAGCACAGAGCCCGACACGGGGCTCTAACTCACTAGCTGTGAGCTCATTACCTTAGCCCAAGTCGGACGCTTAACTGACTGAGCCACTCAGGCGCCCGCCCCCCCCCCCCAAAGAAACTATACTTTTGATGCGACCTGCTCAACATGCTCCTTCTCCAGTCTTCCTTTCCTCAGAAAGTGGCCCCACCATTCACAAGACCTCTGACATCATCCTGGATTCTTCCTTCTCTTCACTTGCCACACTCAACCCAAGTCCTGACACTTCTTCTTCCAAAACACCTGTGGCCTCAATTGCTCTCCATCCCCATGGCACCACTGTGCAAGAAGCCACCTTTCCCCTACAAGCTTGCAGGTATTTCCTGACGCTTCTTCTTCACTCTTGCCCCTCTCCAATGCATTTTCACATAGCACCTCAAGAATCCTCTTAAAACATACTTTACAGTACATCTCCACCATATTTATTATTTTTAATGTTTATTTTTGAGAGAGACAGAGAGTAAGTGGGGGAGGAGCAGAGAGAGAGAGAGAGGGAGAGAGACACAGAATTGGAAGCAGGCTCCAGGCTCTGAGCTGTCAGCGCAGAGCCCTATGCGGGGCCCAAACCCACAAACCGTGAGATCATGACCTGAGCTAAAGTCGGACGCTTAACCGACTGAGACACCCAGGCGCCCCTACACCCCCACCATGTTTAAACTCTTCCCATTAAACTTATCATAATCCAAACTTCCTCACCCCTCACCCCATGGCCTACAAGGCTCCATCTATCTCTCTTTGAGGCACTCTGCTTGTTCTAGAGCTAACTCAGCCTATCACAGAGCCTTTGCACATTCTGTGGCTCTCTGCAAAAATATACTGGACTACGTATATCAACGCACACAGTAAAATTGCCCACTGATCCTTGGGAAGGCTTGTCCCTTTTTCTGAAACACTAGCCATCACACTCCTTGAAAATATTAAAGGATGGTAATGAGAAATGGTACTTTATTTTCCCGAGTAAGGAATTAGTACACCCAAAGAAACCATAATTGGGTTTTTTCCCCAGGAAATTTACAGGTTTGAAATCCAGCATCTCTGAACCACTGCAAAACTCCATACCTAGTCTGTTCACTGTATTAAGTGTCTAAGTACAGGGAAAGGAAACATGGAAAAAAACAGGGTTCCCCTTTCATAGTTCAGAACATAACTGAAAGAGGAAATACCTAAACACATAATTTCAATTTCAGGTGGCACACGCAGGGACAGAGGGTGTGCCGACATAACACTGGCACAAGGAAAGGACAGAGGAAGCCCAACTACCAGCAGAGGAGCCCTCAAAGTCCACAGGTTTGGGCGGCTAGTTAGTAGGAAGAGAGCCTCGGTCAGCGATCAGGCTCGTGTTTAGGAGGTGGCGCCATTGCTCCTGGCAAAGAAGGGGTTGGCCAGGTAAGAGCAGGTAACTGGAGCAGTTCCATGTCATGGCTGGCTACGTGAAGAAAGTACTATCTGGTGTAACTAAAAGCACAGATGGGAGGTTTGGAAAGAGGCATTCAAGCAAACTCCTTTATTTCAAAATATGGGCATTCAATACTATGCTACTACACAAGCCTTCTGGGCTCAGTAAATCCATCATTATGCATGCATTTATCTTATGCAACACACAGAAGCCTAGGAGATGGGTATTATCTTGATGCTGCTCAAGATGAGGATATTGGGAATCAGAAAAACTGCCCAGGGCCCTCAGCAACCAACTGGCAGTTAGGGATCCAGTTCAGGTCAGCATAATGGTACACAGCTTTTACTACATTATGCGGCAAGTAAAATGAACAGTTCAGCCCTCAAATAGTTCTTTTGACAATGCTCTTGCAATGTATCCTGAGTACCTTTCCTGTGAGAGGCTCAGCTCAGCAAAACTGATGGAGTCCCAAAGACTACTAACAATTAAATACACAAAGGAATAACCATATAAACAAGTACATCTGACCAGAAGTAGCCGCCTTAAAATCGAAAATGTCAGCAAGAAATCTCTCACCTTTCCCATTCCTAATTTCTTAGAAAAACAAGTTCAGGTGAAAAATCAACTGCCCAGATCAGAAGGAAGTTAACTGTAAAGACATGTACATGAAAGAACATGGGAATAAGATGAAACCAGGGTGAAAAACGACAAATAGCCACCCTCTCGCAAGAACATTAGATAATGACCCTTAGTCTACAGCACGGAAACACTCTTCTGCCAATGGTTTAATCAACTCTGGTTGGTTTAATCAACATTATTTTGAATTCGGTCTTTCAGAGTGGTAATTAAATTGCAGCGGAAAAAATTTAAGACCCTAACGGAGCTGGCTTTGGGGACGGTTGGGGGTGGGGGGGGGGAGGCCTCCATCGCCTTACCAAAAAATCCTACAAAGGTTTCTCCAAATATTGAGCAACTGTCCCAGGTTAGGGAAACACCTGCGGCTAACAGTCTCCTTAAGCAGCCCTAGGAGTTGCTAAAGGTCCAACCACGCCGGCCGCAGGCGGCAATCCTGCAAGACTCCGGGGCCAGGATGGGGGGAGAGCGCTCGCACTGCGGCTCGGATCTCTTGTCTCGGGGGCAGTCTAGGAGACTCTGGGGTCCTCCCTCATCAGGAAAGCCCCCAGTTTACAAAGATTTCAGTCCCTAGCCCTCCACCCGGACCAGGACGGCACAAGCAAACAAAGGCGCGGCTTGCGTCGTCCGCCGGCCGAGGTGAGGGGAAGGCGGGCGGTGACCCACCTGACCTCCACCTGGCCGACGAGAGGCCGGACCGGCCCTGTGTGGACTTGGCCGCACTTCCTTCGCCGCAGAGGGCCGGGGAGACTGGGGGAGCCCGCCCTGCCCTCGGGGTGTCCCCGGGGGTCCCGGGCCGGAGCCCACGCCCACGCGCGGCCTCGCCAGGGCCGGCCCCGCACTGCAGCAGCGCCCGCCGCGGGCCCCGGCCGCGCTTGGGGGGCTCCCCTCGCCCCGGGACCGCCCCCACAGCGCCGCTCGAACCCTGCGCGTCCGGGGGGAGGACGCCCGCGCCGCCTCGCCGCCCCAGGGCCCGCGGGAGGAGACGCCCGGGGCGCCCGGGCTTCGCCCGGCGGCCGAGGGCGCGGTGTCGGCTTACCGGCGGTGGCGGCAGCGGCAGCGGCAGCGTCCCTTGTCGGCGGGCGCGCCCACGTGCGGCGCGGAAGAGCCGGCCGGGCTGTGGCAGGTAGAGCGAGCGGCCCGCTGCGGCTCAGTCGGGAGCCGGGACCGCGGAGGAAGCACCGCGCCCGAGCCGGAGCGGCCGCGGCCCCAGGCGGTGGGGCGGGACCGTGAGGAGGGCCCTCGGCATGGAGGCGTGGTCATGGCGGGCGGAGGCGGAGCCGGGGCGGGCCCTCGGCGCGCGGGGGCGGAGCCGGGGCGGGACCAAGGGCGAGCCCTCAGTGCGGGGTCAGAGGCAGTAGGCGGGCCTTTGAGCCGGGGGGCGGGATCAGGAGGCGGTACCTTAGCGTGAGGGGGCGGGTCCTGGGCGATGACTAGCGAGCTCGGGGCTCCAGCCTCCGGTTTTCCACAGCTTCCAGGCGGTGGGCGTCGCTCTGAGTAGCAGAGACTAACTGCCGCCCTCGCAGCGGGTCTGCTCTGGGGAAGGCCTGCTCCGGTGGGCGGGGTGGCTTCAGCTTTCACCTGGGGCTCCCCCGCCACACCAGAACCTCGGTCAGTGAATCAGCGTACCCTAGGAGGGGCTTTGTAGTTACAGACAAGGAGAACCGCGGGGGCCCAAAAGACTGGGGCCGATGGCACCTGGCTCAACCCATCCTTTCCGTCGGGGCCACACCCAAACCTTTTGCGAGGAGATGAAACGAACCTTTCCATACATGCTGGGGCCTCTGGAGGCTCGGGGACCCTGGTTAAAGCGCCCCCACCCCCAGAGGCCGCACTTTTCTGGCCCTCGGCATCAGAGGTGAGGAAGTTAATTTTTGTAATGAGTTCCTTTACGTGGGCTCTGGCTCAAAAAGGAGAGCATTAATATTTCCGGATAAAGTCTAACTCCTTCCTGTCATCCTTACGAGCCTTCGGACCTGGACAGTTCAGACCCACCCAACCTGGCCCAACGCCTGCAGGGCCAGATGCACCTTAAGGATGGGAGTCAGGCAGAGTTCACCCGAGCATCCTAACTGCACCAGCTGGGGCTCCCAGCCAATCAAACCAGTGGCACCTGTTGAGTGAGGTAGTAATTTCTGCACAGGCCGCCAATCATTTAACCCTTGACAGTCCCTTAAGGAATTTTCAGATCTAGTCTGGGGCTCCTAAAAGCTAGGCGGTCATGAAAGAGTTCGGAGGTCCATGCACACTTCAAAATTGTACAGAACATTTTGTGTATATGTTTCTGCAAAAGGGTATATAGTTTGTGTCAGATTCCCAAAGGGATCTGCCACCTCTCCCAAATCACCAAGAATATATTTATAGCTTGTGATGCTGAACCCACCCCTGGCCCACCCAGGCTTCTGATTCTGATTCCATCTACATTTGCCATACACCAAGGGCCCCAGATGTCAATTCTCTAACGGTCAATTTTAGGAATAGTCTTAAAGTGGAAGCCGAGGAAAACTAAAGGGTAGAGCAATGAGTAGGAAAAAAAAGACTTTCGTGAAAATTGATTTCCTGATGAAGATATGAGAAACTCCATTTTTACAAAAACAGATGCCAAAGGGTGAGGTGGGTTTTTTTGTCTTAGTTTCCTCAAATCCTAGCCACACTCCATACTGCATTTAACTCATAATGAAAAAACTACTTCTACTTCCCATTGAAAGAGAGAACCAGTCTATTCATGTCAAAACCACCATGTGTAACTTTGTCCTATACATTAAATAATATGCTTGCCTTTTTGTGTCACCTATCTCTAAAGAAATCCAGGTGTGTGGAAAGTTAAATTAGCTTTGACAGTTTGAAGTATCATAAACCCTTAAAAGAACAACTTCATTGATAATCAGGATTGATAGTCAATGTACAAGTATTAAGATTTGAAAGTTTATTCCCCCACAAATTCTGTTTTCGTGGGTCAGGTCGTCACTCTTCAAAGTCTACTTAGGTGTATTCATCTGTTTAAGGCATATAAATAGAGCAGGTTCCTCACATAATAATGTTCTAATCAGAGCATTTCAGAGTTCATTTGAATCAGAACCTTAATCCTTACCCCTTCTGATAATAAAGAAGGGGTTATAAATGAGAGGTGACTACATTCTCTGGCTCAGGCTGGCCTACCTAGTAGAGAGATTGGGGAGGTAAACACGTTCAGAGTTTCCATATGCAAATACTGGTAATCCTCTAACCCTGTCTTTGGTATAAACTGGATTCTACTCCATCCCATCTAAAGTCCTGCTTAGTTCTGTTATTTGATGTTGTGCCTGCTTTGTGGTTGACTTGCAGTAACAAGTAAACCTTTGTCAGGATCGTCATTATCACATTTCATCTCCACACTACATCACCATTCAGCATCTTGGTCTGTCACAATCCTTGTTGCAGCTCAGTAGGTGAGGGAGAAGCCCAAAGGCCAGGCCTACAGCTGATTCTGTATGCGGGCTTAACACACATGTGTCAACTTAGGAAAGTATGTCACAGAGATGTTGATTCAGAGAGGGTCACTGGCTCAATTTGGTACCTAAGAAACACACATAATGGGATAATCCATTTAAAATATGCCACTTTTAAACCATATTTCATTTGCCTACCTTATGGAAAAGTTCATACAAAGGTTACGTTAGGGATCTAATAACCATATGGCTTACAAATCATTTAGATTTGATATATCATCCCCCTTAATTTTTACACCGAGGGAGTTGCCCTGGTCTCCAGACTCCTCATAGTGAAGTTGGATGTGCCAAGCACTTGGCACCAAGAAAAGCCAAGGAACTGGCCTTAGTCCTGGATATGATCCTGGCTCTTGGCTCTTAGCTGTGTGAATTTGGGCAAGTTAGTCAACTTCTCCAAGCCTTTTTTCCTTATTTGAATGATAATGACTCATTTAAATGATATTAATACCTATCTCAAAGAACTGCCATGAGAAATACATAAAACAATGTAGGGTAAATATTGAGCATGACGTATGGCCTCGTATGCCATGGTTCTCAACTCATGAATTTTTTTCTTTTTTCCCTTCTGATTCTAAGCCCAATTTTTTTTTCACTACAGCCCACAATGAAATATTTCATGCACATGTATTAGGTTCCTTTTCGTTTCAAGCAATAACATAATTCAAACTAGCTTAAGGAAAGTGACATTTCTTGGGCGCCTGGGTGGCTCAGTCAGTTGAGCATCTCACTCTTGATTTTGACTCAGGTCATGATCCCAGGGTCATGGGATCGAGCCCCGCTTCAGGCTCTGTGCGGAAGATGGAGCCTGCTTAACGTTCTCTCTGCTTCTCTCCCCCACTCATGCTCTCAATCTCTCTCTAAAATAAAACGAAAGGAATAGGCTGAGGCCAGCTAAGGGATGCCACTCTGGGGAGGTGGGACACTCTCTCTTGGGGCCATTTTGTAAGTGCGTCCCTCGAGAATTGGTTGCTTCCTTTTCAGGCTATGCTTGGTTCCCTCTGCTTCCTCAACCATATGGTGTGAGGCATGGCCACTCACAGTAACAGCTCGGAACTTTTCCTGATGCAGTCCAGCTGCTCCTCCTCTTTAGAAGACAGGCTTACAGCTGGAACAGTCAACAGAGGCTAGCAGGGCAAAGTCACTTTGTGGCTGTTGCAGCTGCAAACATGGGAGGAAGCAGTGGGGGAGGGTGCTGGGCAGACCATCCAATAATCGTCCCCTATGACCTTTCCATAAAAAAATGAGACACACCATTCTGGTCAGCAGTTTACCACCAAGGGTCTTTTAAGCAGGCTACACACTGATCCCAAGATGTCAAGGTGATTGGCTAGAGAGAAAAAAGGGAGAAGAAATAAAAGGAAATGGCCTGTTTACTTGTGCATTTCCTGTCTGTGACCCCATTAGGCAGAACCTAAAAGTGCTCCATGGTCCCAGACCTCTTGCCTGCCATTGGCAGCGTTCTGGAGGCTGGCTGCAGAGGGAGACCAGAGTATGAAAGCTATTGAGGCAACATATTGAAAACCATCAAAATGTTTTTAGAGCCAGACAAGAAGGCATTAAAAATGTCCTAGGAGCCACGGTCTGAGATGCATGTAAGAGCAAGCTGGGTTTAATCAGGCAATATAGAGATGGCTAAAGGAAGTGAGATGTAATCTGGGTGGGATTCAGATGTCCTCCACCCAAAGTGGATGAAGAAGTGAGGTGTGGGTTGTCAGGAGCTACACGACACTTTGCCATGCTGCTGTCGTTACGTTGGAGAGTCAAGACGAAGAAACACTTTGCACGCTGTGACAGACCAGACGTAACAGGGTTACCTGAGTAGTCCTGGTCCACCAAATGAGGGAAATCTTGAGTACTCCCATACTGTACTTATTATCAAATGGAAGCCAGCATCATCTTATTTCTGCAATGCTGTTGTCAGGTGATATGATGTGACCTTTGTGATCATGATCAGGTGACAACATTGCTGTATCTCACCGTGAACAACCCATCATAAACTTGGTAAATTTGTGGTTTCTTTCCTTTGTCATTTGTCCATCTTGCACCTGTTGCATTTCTGTTGTTTGGCTAGCCATTCCTTCTGAGGTCTTGATGCCCTAGCAAACTTGCCTCTCAAGTGTCCGTCTCTTTCGTAAGATTCTTTAGTCTTCAAGTCCCTCTTCTACAGGGTATAACCAGAACCAAGGGGGCTGATTACAAAGCCAGTCTCATTTGGAAGCAGTGAACGTGGAGTTGGTTGTCGGAGAGACTACAAAAGGCCCAGGAAGGCTCAAGAATCACCCTGGGCTGTAGGGGAGCAGAAACAGGTCAGGGAGAAGACATCTGCCTCTGTGAGGGCAGAGACGGTCTGCACAAAGTTGCCTATGCCGGGACAATTTGAAAGAAGGGGCAGGGCAACTTTGCAAACATTCTGGGAACACAGAATGCAAAACCCCAAGTGAAAAACCCAGTATGGAAGAAATCGTATCCCAGTGAAAAAAAAGGACATTCCTCCTGAGTCCTTCAAGCCACACTGCTTCATAAGAACCCGTTCAAATGTGCCCAAATATAATGAAACAGAATGGGGTACAAAGCAGGACTGCAGAACAATAGAAATGGAGGAGGAATCACATCCTCGAAGAGTCAACAACCTAGAAACAGCATGGGATTGCTGGAACACGGCTGCAGCCCGCTCCGTAGCCTTGAGGGCTCTCGTTCGACCAACACCAGCAGCACCCAGGAACTCGTCAGAAGTGCACATCTTTGCGCCCCAGTTCTGAGCAATGTTTTAACATGCCCTCCAGGTAATTGTGATGCCCTCTGACACTGGAGAACCACTGGACCAGGTTCTTCTCCGTCTCAGGTTAGAGTCTGGGCACAGTAAAATCTCTCGGCCCGATTCTAGACGAGACCCGCTTTCTCACAGGGAGATTCTAGTCCACAGAAAATGAAGCCGACTACACCGCCAGAATTCACTCATTCACTCCACAAACGTTTATTAAGCATTAAGCACCAAAGCAGACATTCACCAGTTTTGGATGACTTTGTCATGGACCAGCTGGCCATGAGGCTCGGTAGCATCTGGAGGCAGGAGGGCCAAGTAGACAGGGGTCTCAGCTCCCTCCTCCACAGTCCTGGGGCCGCAAGGCCCACCCAGGTCCGTTTTCACCCACCCCGGGCAGCATGCGTTCAGCAGAATCCTGTCCGCTTTTCTCTTCTCATCCAGACGCCGGGCCAAGATCCTTGATAAGACCGTGACCCCCAGCTTGGACACCCCATAAGCCGAGTTGGGCCAGCCTTCCCTCTCGTGCACTTCGTTGTTTGCATCCTCCACAAACTTTTTCATGAGGTCCACCAGGTCCCCTTCTGTGAGCGTCTCGCATCGGAACTTCTTCTGTAGATCTGGGCTGCAATTTTCAAGAGCTTTGGAGCCCTCTAAACTGCTGATATTCACCACCCTGCCTGAAACAGAATAGTAAATATATGGAAGCAGGTCACAAATAAACGATTGTTGGGTGACTATACCCAACATGCAATTGATTGATACTGCAGGTTTAATTGCTAGTTGAAAAAAAAAAAAAGACTCTAGAAGGGACCCAGTGGGCCTTAACATTATTTTGTGCTCTCCTCCCCCAAAGGAAAGGATGCATTTCCATCAGTAACAGGGGCTAAAGGGCAGTGATCCAGTGGGCAGTTTTATAAAACATCCCACTACACACACACAAACACTCCAGGCGCCTGTGAACTTGGTTTCCCAGAGACAGCACCCTCACCCCAAGGATTAAAGCTGTTTACTGGTTTGCACAATTTCCTAGGGCCCTGGGCACCACCTCTTTGCCTCCAACTGCCAAATATCAGGGTCAAGCAATGCCTTACGATGACCCTGTCTATCCTGAATGATGGGTACTCTCACACATGGAGTGGGTTGATTCTCCATCCCAGTTTTGATTTTCTTCACTTTCTTTAGCCCATCATTAATAATTAAATATAATTAATGAGTTAATATTCACATTAACCATAATTCACGGCTATTAAAAAGACGGTTATGTCTATGAAAAAACATGCAGGCCAGAAACTAGAAGACGGCTGGAAACATTGATGGAAATCCCGAAAAAAGTGTGTGAATTTACACAGTTCACCTAACATCAGAAGACACCATGTTGCGTTATCTGGGTGGCTCAGCCGGTTGAGTGTCCGACTTCAGTTCAGGTCATGATCTCATGGTTCATGAGTTCGAGCCCCACATGGAGCTGTCTGCTGTCAGCACAAAGCCCACTTCGGATCCTCTGTCCCCTTCTCTCCCTGCCCCTCCCCCACTCATTCTCTCTCTCAAAAATGAATAAACATAGGGGCGCCTGGGTGGCGCAGTCGGTTAAGCGTCCGACTTCAGCCAGGTCACGATCTCGCGGTCCGTGAGTTCGAGCCCCGCGTCAGGCTCTGGGCTGATGGCTCGGAGCCTGGAGCCTGTTTCCGATTCTGTGTCTCCCTCTCTCTCTGTCCCTCCCCCGTTCATGCCCTGTCTCTCTCTCTGTCCCAAAAATAAATAAACGTTGAAAAAAAAATTTTTTTAAAAAAATAAAAAAAAAATGAATAAACATAAAAAAAAAAAGACACCACATTTAGGGGGTCTTTTCTTACATATTATCCCGAATCCACTCTTTCTGTATCCACTAGGATAGTTGGATTTTATTGCATTTTCTGAGTGGCATTCATTCACCATGGGGTTGGGGGTACTAGATACTAGATATCTTTGTGGGCCAACTGCACACAGGGATGGCCTCACTCTGTCTTGAATATGAGCACTCACTTATCCCCAGGTACCTAAGACTCTTCAGTATTTTCTTCCTCTCTTGTAATACATATTTCTTTCCCAACTTTGAACTGTGAAAAATTTGAAGCCTACAGAGAAATTGCAAGAATAGTTCAATACATACCCGTATGCCCTTCACCTAAGCCCCTCAATTATTAACATTTGGCCACATTTGCTTTCTCTTTGTCTTAATTGCAGACAAACATCATAAAACTTTGCCCTAAGCACTTTATATACGGTAACAAGGGTATTACCTTACATAACCACAAGAGTGATCACCCTCAAGACATTTATCATGATATAACACTATTATCTGAAGTACAGTCCATATTCGAAGGGTCCAATTATCTCAATAATCTTTCTTCATAGTTTTTGTTTTCATCCAGGCTCCAACGTAGGATCATGGATTGTATTTAGCAGTCATAGCTCTTTAGTTTTAACCTAGAGTAGTTAACAATGATCTTTTTGAAGACTGTAGGCTATTATTTTGTAGTATTTCTCCCATTTGGACTAGCATGGTTTTCTAATTAGATTCACTTCAATGCTTTGGCCAGGAATACTACTTTGATGAAGTTGTGTTCTTCATTACTTTTAAGCAGCTTTGTTTGTTTTTTTTTTTAACGTTTATTTATTTTTGAGACAGAGAGAGACAGAGCATGAGTGGGGGAGGGTCAGAGAGAGAGGGAGACACAGAATCTGAAGCAGGCTCCAGGCTCTGAGCTGTCAGCACGGAGTCCGACGCGGGGCTCGAACTCACAGACCATGAGATCATGACCTGAGCCGAAGTCGGATGCTTAACCGACTGAGCCACCCAGGCACCCTCCCCCCCCCCTTTTTTTTTTTAAGCCAGCATGGGGCTTGAACTCACAACCCTGAGATGGAGATCCAAGCAGACATCAAGAGTCAGACACCTAATCAACTGGGCCACCCAGGCACCCTAAACAAATTTGTTCTTAATCGCCTGGTTGCTACAAGGAATTAAATTCAAAAGGGTAAAGGAAGAAAGAAAAATGAAATAGGGGTGCTACTCATTGCCTTTGGTAGAAATAAACTTTCTAAGAGTCAGAGGTGTCCTCTGATCTCAGGTGACATCTCAGGTGATCATCAGTGAGGCCAAGGGATGACCATCTTCAGCAGCCAACTGGGTGCAATCAGTCCTGAGAAGGGCTGCACCCACACAACCACCACCATTTGCTGAGGTCCAGGTGGGCCCCCGGTCCTGAAACAACCCCTAGCCATTCTTAGAAAGAGTGGACAAGTAGCTCCCCCTAGTGGGTAAACATTGGATTAACTTATTTACTCAGGATCTTGAATGAACAAGCAAAAGGTTTGGTAACTTTAAAAAAAATTTTTTTTAACTGTGCATATATTTTTGAGAGAAATACACACCAAGTGCCAGTGGGAGAGGGAGACACAGAATTTGAAACAGGCTCCAGGCTCGGAGCTGTCAGCACAGAGCCTAAAGCAGGGCTGGAACCCACTAACCGTGAGATCATGACCTGAGCTAAAGTCAGACACTTAACCCACTGAGACACCCAGGGGTCCCAGAGGTAACTTTCTTTTAAAGAGGTATTATAGGGGCGCCTGGGTGGCTCAGTCGGTTAAGCGTCTGACTTCGGCCTAGGTCATGATCTCACAGCTCGTGGGTTCAAGCCAGGCTTCAGCCTCTGTACTCACAGCCTGAAGCCTGCTTCAGATTCTGCGTCTCCCTCTCTCTCTGCCCCGCCCCTGCTCACACCCTGTCCATCAAAAACGAACAAACATTAAAAAAAAATTTTTTTTAAATATGGAGGTATTATAAAGCCAAATCAAATGTGACATTTAAGTCCGTTTTGCATGGGTAGAGATTCCCTACAAATCAAGAGGCAAGGATCCTCGCTTTTTGCCTTCGGGGTAAACGTGAGTTTTACTGAAAATTCACAAGTATTCTCAATGTGTTGTAAACCAGATTCCCAAGTTGGGAATTACTGTTACAGAGAACTGGTTGAAGCCAGTGATTCATCTGCTTCTGGGTTGATGCCTGAGCTCCACCCTCCTCCAAGCTGCCTTTCATCTTTCAAAATGGCTTGGTTTGCAATTGTTTGGCATTAAGATCCTTCCCTTCACTGGAACTAATTATCTTGATTTGATTGAGGGGTGAAGTCAGGAAACCTGAACACTGTTTCCAGATTTATCACTACCTGACTGCGTTCATGTCTTTGGGTCTCAATTTCCTTGTCTGTAAAATGAAGTCATAGGAATGTCAAGTTTCTTCAATACCTTGTAGTTTTCCAATTCTAGGATTCTAAAACCCATAGAGAGAAGACTTCTAGACACTTGGTAGACATCACCCTTGCAAATGGAATACTATGCAGCTGTAAAAAAAAATAAGAAAGCTTTCTGTCTTGATCTAGAAAGAGTCCCAGAGATAGTGAAAAAAAGCATAGTAGCAAACATTATACTTAATGTTCCTATTATGTAAAAAAGGGACACACACACACACACACACAACTTAGATTTGCATTAAAAAACTATTCCCTTGGCCCTGAGCACTCAGCAACTCCATGCACCTAGAACCAAGGCTTCCTTCAGCCAGTCCCAGCAACTCTGCCTGCGGGCTTTCTGTGATCTCATCCCACTAGGAAAAGACAAAGGGAATTGCCTGTAGAGGCTGGGGACAGGAATTGGGCAAGTGGGGCAGCATGAGTCTGAGTGCAGCTCTCACCAAACATCTTTTTAGATTTTAAGATTTTTGCACTAGAGATCATCTTTATTCAAAATGTTAAATTAAGAAAAGCACTTTTTTTTCTTTTTTGGGGGAGACAGCAAGCATGAGCTGGGGAGAGGGGGAGGGAGAGAGAGAGAGAGAGAGAGAGAGAATCTTAAGCAGGTTCCACACTCAGCACAGAGCCCAATGCGGGGCTCTCACCCCACGACCCTGGGATCAAGACCTGAGCTGAAATCAACAGTCAGATGCTCAACCGACTGAGCCACCCAGGCGCCCCAAGAAAAGCACATTTCTTATAAGAACCACAGAGTTTTTCTTCCTAAGAATCACAGCTGCCTTCCTGGGAAAGAGAATCGTCAAGGAAGCTAATCTTCTCTGCCCCCTCCCAGTACAGTTGTAGGATTCTTTGTCAATGAGGGTCCTGTCCACTGGACTCAGTGCTCTATGGTCAGGGTTGTCCCTGTTCACAGCGCTTACCACTGTGTCCCCAGCACCCTGGGTTATGGTAGGCCCGCCAGTATTTGTAGAAAAAGTAATAAAAGTTATTGAATACTTGGGAGTGTGGGCAAGATACTTCCTAATAAAGAAATATTTCTTTGGGAGGTTCTTCATTAGCTTGACAAAGTGAAGAAAGGAACACAGGGAAAGTCATAATGATGCTAAAACAGATCCTTCCCTGCCAGGCTCCCAAATGAGCTGGTGTGGCCCCACCACCCTGAGGAGCTGAGAAGGACCCACTGAGGCTGCTCAAAGGCAAGAGGCCTTTGGGGACTTGTAACACCTATTATTCTAGGGTTGAGTTCATATCATGGGACCAAAGAGCACTGCCATGTATCAAACATATCTTTTATTTTATTTTTAAGTAGGCTTCACGCCCAGCGTGGAGCCCAAACTGGGGCTTGAACTCACGGCCCTGAGATCAAGACCTGAGCTGAGATCAAGAATCGGATGCTCAACCAGCCGAGCCACCCAGGCGCCCCATTATACATCTTTTTTTATTTTTATTTTTGAGACAGAGAGAGAGAGAGAGAGAGAGAGAGAGAAAGAGAATGAGCAGGGGAGGGGCAGACATATGGCTGGACTTACCGTGAGGTTTTATTATTGGCAGTAATTCTATGCAGACATTCCTTGTGGCAAAAAAGTTTGTCTTCAGTGTTATCTCAGCTCGAATGTCAAAGGGTGTTGGATCATCAGCTTCCAAAAAGAGAAGGAAACAAAGTCATGCATTTCCCCTTGAAATGTATATAACAAAGCGAATCTTATCTCTCTCTCAAGTTTATTTAAGCAATCTCTCTGCACGGAAGGTGGGGCTGGAGCTCACAACCCCAAGATAAAGAACCTCATGCTCTAGGGACAGAGCTAGCCAGGCGCCCTAGATTTTATCTCTAATTAAAGGAAAAACAGGCTAACTTTATTATTATGTTTTTTTAGTTTATTTTTGAGAGAGACAGAACTTGAGTGGGGGAGGGCAGAGAGAGTGGGAGACACAGACTCCGAAGCAGGCTCCGAGCTGTCAGTACAGAGCCCGACGCGGGGCTCGAACTCCCGAACCCCGAGGTCATGCCCTGAGCTGAAGGCCCTGACCTGAGCTGAAGGCCCAGCCTCAACCAACTGAGCCACCCAGGCGCCCCTAAAACAAGCCAACTTTAAAACGATTTTTAAGCCACCGGATCCGAGCTTCAAGGGTGTATCTGAATCACCTGCAGGGCCTGTTAAAACACAGCTTTCTGGGCTCCGCCCCCAGAGTTTGGGATTGAGAAGGTCTCGGGTGGGGCTCCAGAATTTGCATTTTTAACGCGTTCTCGGGTGACGCTACAGCTACAGGTCTGGCCCCACTTTGAGAATTCCTGGCTTTCAGGGCTGCGGCTCAACCTTGAAAGGGTATGGGAGGCACCTGGCAATCCTGTTAAAATGCAAATTCTGATTCAGCGGGTGTGGGGTGAGGCCCGAGATCCTGCGATTCCAGCGAGTGCCTGGGGGTGCACGTGCTGTTGGCCCACCGCCCACACTTTTGAGGGGGCAAGGGCTGCCAGCGGACCCGCGTTCCTGCACCCTTGGTCCGGGAAGCGGCGTATTTATCCATCAATCCTTCAGCCAGTGGCTGAGGGTTGTACCAGCGGGTGTCTGCCACCTCCCACCCGCGCTTCCGGAAAGCCGACCCGCTGAGTTGGAGGTGCGGGTGCACAGCTTCGGTGAGGGTTCAAGCCGGGGGGCTGGTCATTCAAGGCCTCACGGCAGTTTTTACTCCGTTCTGCCTCTTGGGTTTCTCGTCTCCACTAGGTTGTAGGTGAGTCTGGCTTGGTTATTCTTTCTACCTCCACCACATGGCGGCTCAACAACTTTCTCAGTAGATCAATAGAGTAATATCCTTGACCTCACCGCCCCCCCCTCCCCCCCCGCCAAAGATGCTACTTAAAATCACACTTAAAATGTATGTTTGATGACAAATTCCCTGGGGGAGGGAACAAGGCTCGCTTCCTTTCTGGCTGAGCCTATCAAAGCTTTCCATTAAACAAAATCTCAAGTCCACTATTGTGCAAGTGCGCGCTGATGGTGTCTCAGCGATCCATTTCCTGTCCCGAGCAGATGCCTCCGGGCTTCTGTGAAAGCTCCCTTTCAAGGAAAGCGAAAGCCCAAAGTGAGCTGGAGACCCTTCGCAGGGAAAATGTTTTTTTGCTTTAGACAGAAAGCTGATGAGCTTAGCAGGGCGTGGCCCCCTCCCAGGAGGCCGGTTTTCTGGCAAACCGCAGCAGCCGACGGCTCCGGGAGGGCCCAGGGCTGCGCCCCGCCAGTTTCGCACTAAGCGAACGGCTCCCGCGACTCCGCGGAAAGCGAGAAGCCGCCGAGGGAGGCCAATGTTGCGCGCATCCCGAGGGGCCGGCGCTGCGCTCCGCGATCACTCCAGCCCACAAGTAGGGGGCGCCCGCGGCTCTCTGCCCCGAACCCTTGGCGCCCCCAGAGACCCACCCCCGACCTACGCTGGAAGGCGATGCCTGCGTTGTTGACCAACACGTTGAGGCCCCCGTACTCCTTGCGCAGGAAGTCGCGCAGGGCGCGGATGCTCTGCAGGTCGTCGATGTCCAGCAGGTGGAAGCGGGGGCTCAGGCCCTCGGCCTGGAGCTGCTGCACTGCCGCCCGGCCCCGCGCCGCGTCCCGCGCCGTGAGCACCACGTCCCCCGAAAATTGCCGGCACAGGTCGCGCGCGATGGCGAAGCCGATGCCTTTGTTGGCCCCGGTCACCAGCGCCACGCGGCTGCAGGACGACATGGCCGGGGAAGGCACTTGGCGCGTGGAGAGCGGCCCGGACTGTGAGCCACTAGGGAGCTCGCTGCGGAGGCTCGGACACAGAGAAGCCACAGAGAACTGAGTTCTGGGATCCAGTGCTGCGACTTCTAGAGAACGAGGCCCGGCCCTCGGTCCCTCCCCTGCGAGGAGTGGCCGTCCGTTCCCGAAGGTTTCGTAACGCCCCACTCCGGAGTCCGCCCCTTCCCGGCGCTGCGCCCTTTTGATCCCGCGTCTGAGCCCAGCGGTGGTCTGCGGGGTGGAGCGGTTAGTCGATTTCCCAAAGCCCAAACCGATGGTGATGGGATCTAGAGATTCATTGCAGTTGGACTGAAACTATTCTAGGAAAACCCCAAAAGGAGAAAAACAAGGGCTGAGTAATTTTCTTGGGCGTGCGCCCATCATCCACTGCAAAATGAAAATGTTTGCTTTTTCCTCAAATGCAGCGAAATGATTTAGACACGGTAACTGCCTCTCAGGACATAGGTTCTCCCGTTTCCTTAAACTCAAGGAAAAAAGGTCTTATGAGTAGATTTTCAGGTGTGGGCAGAGTTCATTGCTGTGTGTGATTGCCAGCCGGCCCCCGAGTGAGAGGGAGTGTTTATGAAGCTCTTACTGTGTGCCAAGCCTCTTATTGGAATGTTTTTATTTAATCCTTACATAACTCATTTGGGTGCTAAGTGTCTGCATTTTAGGTCTGTCCAAGGAGGCTATGTGTGTGTGTGTGTGTGTGTATATATATATATGTTTTTTTTTTCTCCCAGTGAAAACTGTGCACCTGCAAAGTTCAAACAGAAATGAATCCCCTGGTGTGTCAAGGTCTGCACAGACAATCAGAACTCCCCCACGCGTCTTCTTTAGTGTAATCTGAGGGTGTTTGATTGGTGACACTTAGATTTATGGAGAGCTGCGACCTCATTATGACTCAGCTTTTCCCAAGCAGAGTTGGCTAAGCTGCTGGTGTCTGTCACCTTGACTCTACCCTTCTCTATCAAGTCAACAAACAAGATCAGAAAAGTGGGCTCTTGCTGGGTGGTCCCTTACTGTAGCTCAACCAATATTTTTTTTTCTCTCTAAAAATCATTTGGAACTTTAAAGTTGTGGGACTAGCCTTTTCTGAAGATGGCGTGGAAAGGGAAGAAGGAAGCCCCTACCCCTCCCAAAGCAGAAGCCAGAGCAAAGGCTTTGAAAGGCAAGAAAGCAGTGCTGAAAGGCATCCACAGTCTCTCTCTCTCTCTCTCTCTCACACACACACACACACACACACACACACACAAAGATCCTCACATCACCTACATTCTGATCGCCCAAGACACCGTATCTCCAAAGGCAGCTCAAATATCCTCAAAAGAGTACCCCCAGGAGAAACAAGCTTGACTACTATGCCATCAAGTTCCCCCTGACTACAGAGTCAGCCATGATGAACATAGAGGACACTTGTGTTCATTGTGGATGTTAAGGCCAACAAGCACCAGATCAAACAGGCTGTGAAGAAGCTCTATGACATTGACGTGGCCGAGGTCAACACTCTGATCAGGCCTGATGGAGAAAAGAAGGCATATACGTTCAACTTTGGATGTTGCCAACAAAACTGGGATCATCTAAACTGAGTCTGGCTGACTAAATCTAAACATAAATTTTTTCACCATAAAAAAAGATGTAGGGCTATTCAGGTTTTCTATTTCTTTTTGAGTGAGCTTAATTCGTGTTTTTCAAAAAATTTGTTTATTTCATCTAAGTTGTTGATTCTGTTGACAAGTTGTTCACCATATGCTCTTTTTAAAATATTTTATTCATTTTGAGAGAGCATGAGCAGGTAGGACAGACATGGAGAGAGAGAGAGAAAGAATCCCAAGCAGGCTCCTCACTGCCAGCACAGAGCCGGATGCAGGTCTCGAACTCATGAACTGTGAGATCGTGACCTGAGCCAAAATCAAGAGTTGAATGTTTAACTGACTGAGCTGCCCAGGCACCCCCATAATATGCTTTTATTAGTCCTGTTAATATTGGTAGTGATGCTACCTCCCTTATTCCTGATATTGGTAATTTGTGTTTCTTTCTTTTTTTTTTTTTTTTCCTGCTCTGTCTGGCTAGAGGTTTATCAGTTTTATTGATTTTTTCCCCCCTCAAACAAGCATCTTTTGGTTTTACTGTTATTTTTCCTCTGTTTTTTTTTCTGATTATATTATATACATATTTTTTAAAATGTTCATTTTTGAGAGAGAGAGAGTATAAGTGGGAGAGAGGCAGAGAGAGAGAGAGAGAGAGAGAGATACACAGAATCAGAAGCAGGATCCAGGCTCTGAGCTGTCAGCACAGAGCCCGACACGGGGCTTGAACCCACGAACCATGAGATCACAACCTGACCCGAAGTCAGACGCTTACCCAACTGAGCCACCCAGACACCCCTGATTATATTATATTTCTGTTCTAACTTTTATTTCCTTTCTTCTTTTTTTAAATGTTTGTTTGTTTATTTATTTATGGGAGAGAGTGAGTATGCAAGCAGGGGAGGGACAGAAGAAGAGGGAATTCCAAGCAGGTTCCATGCCATCAGTGCAGAGCCCCATGCGGGGATTGATCCCACGAACCGTGAGATCATGACCTGAACACAAATCAAGAAGAGTTGGATGCTTAATTGACTGAACCACCCAGGTGTCCCAAATTATTTCCTTTCTTTTGCTCATTTTGGGTTTTATTTTCTCTTTTTCTAGTTTCTTTACCATGGAAGCTGAGGCCATTGATTTGAGATCTTTTTTCTTTTTCTATATAGGTGTTAAGGGCTATTATTTTCCCTTTAAGTAATGCTGTTAGTGGAATAACGGCACATAAATCTTGATATGTTGCCTTTTCAATTTTAATCAGTTTAAAATACTTTCTAATTTACCTATTGACGTATTCTTTGACTAAGGGTATTTAGAAACTTATATTTAACAAAAATTTTTAGAAGATTTTATTTTTAAGTAATCTTTATACCCAATATGGGGTTCTGACTCCTAACCCTGAGATCAAGAGTCGCATGCTCTACTGACTGAGCCAGCCAGATGCACCAGAAGTATATTTTTAAATTTCCAACTATTTGGATATTTTCCAGATATCTGGCTGTTATTAATTTCTAACTTAATTATATTATAATCAGAGAACATGCCATATAAGACCTGAATTCTTTTTAAAGAGTTTTAGGGGTGCCTGGGTGGCCCTGTCAGTGTAGTGTCTGACTCTGGATTTCAGCTCGGGTCATGATTTCATGGTTATGAGATTGAGCCCAGCGTTGGGCTCTGAGCTGGGTGTGGAGCCTGTTTAAGATTCTCTGACTGTCTCTCCTTCTACCCCTCTCCTGCTTACGTGCGCACGCTCTCTCTCTCTCTCTCAAAAAAAAGTTTTAAAAGCTGGGAGAGAGCTATTAAAGCATGTTTTGTGCAACGGTAATAATCTCAAAGGGAGGTAAAAATTGATGAAGGAGAGGAAGGGAATAATTCAAGACTAAAATGTGTGGGAGGCCGGTGTAGTTGGGATCTAGAACTCAGATGGGGGCTTGTCATTGGAGCAGGACTTTTATAACGGGAGGAAAGCAGAGTGTGTGGGTCTCGCTAGGTGGTTCTTCTCGATGGCATTATTTACTCTTTGAAGGATGAGCCATTTAAAGTCGGCCAGAGGTTTCAGTCTGAGAGATTTGAGGAAGTAATAGCCATCTTGTGGAGTGTGAAGGTGAATGTATCAGGGAACTAGGCAGCATTGTCTGTGGAGCCGGGGCGCCATTTATGATCTGTGGTCATAAATGTCACGACAACATGGGCAGCTTCCTGCCATTCCCCCCGCCCCCCTGCCCCCCCCCCGCCCCCCCCCCCCCCGCCTCCCCCGCCTCCCCCGCCTCCCCCGCCTCATGCCTAGTTGCTTGCATGGGCTGGAAACAGTGGTGATGGTGGAGGGTTGGTGTTCTGCCACGCTCACACACAGCCTGAAGGGTGTTTGCATGGAAAGGATTATAGTGCAGGGCTGTGGCCTCAAAGGGTGGAGCATAGGACCTGAGGAAGTTGGAGATTGATAACAGGGAAGAACAGTAGCGTTGATGGAAGGAGAGGTCTCCAAGGGTAGGACACCTCTGGAGGAAGCCAGGTCCTGGGGGTCAGTGTGGGCTGCTTTGAGATGGAGGGCTCAGAGAATGTGTGGGGAACTACACGGAGGGGGCAGGGAAATCTCGTTGGTGTGATGAAAGTCAAGGGACTGGAAAGCCAGGATACCGGATGGATCCTGCACATGGCTCCTGACCTCATCAGAGATGAGGCCAGGCTTGGAGGGGACGAAGATACTGAGTCGTGCTGGACTCAAGGTGAGTGCCCTTCTTCTGTTCCTGTCCTGGAATTCTTGAGTTTTAAATAAGGGCCCCCCATCTTCATTTTGCACTGGGCCCTGTAAATTATGTGGCAGGTCCCTGTGACACCCATGAAAGAAGGGGTGTGGGAGCCTGGCTTGATAGGAGTGTGTCGTGTGTCGCTCATAGCAATGGATCCCAAGGCTTTCATGTTAAGATCTCCTGGGGGTCTCTTTAAAAAAGCAAATACAGATGCCTGGCTCCATCCCTGGACATTGTGATTGGATTGGTCTGAGGGTAACCCAAGGACTGGGAGTCTTAAAATCTCTCTTGGTGATTCAAATGCGCAGCAAAGGTTGGCGGCCATTGGGTTATAGTAGCAAGGCAGGTTGTGGGTTAGGAGTGACGCGATCTTCAAGAGAGTTGGTGTTTTCAAAAGAGAGAAGCTGAGGGTTTGCACAGGTTATTGTGGTAGACAGAATAAGCACCTCCCCGCCAGATGTTCATGTCCTAATCCCCAGAACCTGTGAATGTTACTTTACTTGGCAAAGGGGACTTTGCAGAGGTGATTCAGTTGGGGATCTTGCAATGGGGTGATCACCCTGGACTATCTTGCTGGGCCCAGTGTAATCCCAAGCATCCTTAGTTACATTTTATTTTATTATTATGTAAAGGTTTTCTCCACTTTCCCCCCAAAATGTTATTTTTCTCCGTTGTACTTTTGTTAATTACTGTTTTTGGAATGGGGTAGTTTTTGACTTCCAAATTGATTTTCGACTGAATCTCAAAGAATTGAAACCAAAATTCTTTTTAAAATTTGTGTTGCCTTTAGCAGTAACCCTTTGAAGATTAGGAAACAGATTTTATTCATCTCCTAAAGCCATTGCAGGTGATTGTCTCTCAGAGTCTGTCTTCCTCATAAAGGAAGTGTTAGATTTCAATTTTGGCTTGTATTTTCCTCCTAATTTTTTTCTGTATTATCACTGCCTTTTATTTGGAATTTTCTGCTATTATTTAGTAATTATGCCCCATGTGGGGTTTGAACTCATGACCCTGAACTCAAGAGTTGCATGCTCTACTGATGGAGCCAGCCAGCCCGCCAGCCACCCCCCTGCAACAAGGGTTCTTATTAAAGGGAAGCCGGAAGGCCAAAAGCCGAGAAGGAGATGAAAAAACAGGAGAGAGAGAGAGAAATTGAAAGATGCCATACAGCTGGGTCTGAAGACAGAGGAAGGGTCAGGAACCCAGGCAGTTTCTAGAAGCTGGAAAAACCCCACTTCAGAAAGAATGCAGCTCTGTTGACATCTTTTTTTTAAATGTTTATTTATTTGTGTGTGTGTGTGTGTGTGTGTGTGTGTGTGAGAGAGAGAGAGAGAGAGAGAGCGTGCAGGAATGAGAATGAGTCGGGGAGGGGCAGAGAGGGAGACAGAATCTGAAGCAGGCTCCAGGCTCTGAGCTGTCAGCACAGAGCCCGACGTGGGGCTCGAACTCACAACCCACAACCCGGGATGAGATCATGACCTGAGCTGAAGTCAGATTCTTAACCAACTAAGCCAGGCAGGTGCCCCCTGTTGACATCTTGACTTCGGGACTTAGGATCTCCAGAATGTGTGTTGCCATAAGCCACCGAGTTTGTGGTAATTTGCCGTGGTAGCCATTGGAAACTGATCAGCGTTTCCTCAGAGGGTTCCTGCCTCACCTCCAGGATGGCAGGAAAACAGTCTTGTACCCAGCACAGCATCACATGGAGGGTTTGCATCATGAACGCATTTTTAAGGAAAAGGACTGGTTGGGGGGGGGGGAAGCTTTGATCTATTTCCTGAGGATTGAGGAAGAGCGAATTGAAGGGAACAAGCTGTTTGACATCCTCTGTCTCATGCAAAACTTGACCTGGTTGCTGGGTCTGTCAACTAAAAAGCAGAAGGGAAGGGCAAGCTCCTGGGCCTGATCCAAACTGCTACCAGCTGAAGAGCCGTGGGTACCTGTTCAGAAGAGTTAGGGGTTCTGGTGGTTTTTTACAGCTGCGATTCTTTTAAAACTGGCTTTGCGCTCAGTGAGGCTACTCTCCCTTTGGGTTTCTTAAATCATCATGGCAAGAACCAAAGTGTTCGCCAGCACCATGGGACGTCCCTAGTTCTTCTGCAGAAGGCACATTTTCATCTAGATGACTGGGTGTACGTGGCACTCATTCGTCTGCATCCCTCTGGTGAATATCTGAGCACCAGTTAGGCTCCGAGCATATCGAGGAATGAACAGGCAGGGGAAAGCTCCCCGCTCCCATGGAGCTGCTCTTGGCTTTGCTGCTTCCTGGCTGTGCGGTCTCGGGCAAGCCTCGGTTTGGCCATTTGTAAAACGGAAACGATTATAGCGCTTCGTTCTCCTGATTGGCATAAGGGTCAAGTGAGTTAGGATCGTAAAAGCACTTAGAGCAGCGCTTGCGAACGGGAGCATGTGATCATTGCCGTTACGTTCTCCAGCGAGGGGAGGCAGACAGTCCTCTCAAACCAACACAGCCGTGTGCTTGTTGAGGTCCTCCTGGATAACCGGACTGGCACCAGGCACCGTCAGAAGTGCCCACCTCGCTTTGCTGGAGGCAGATAACGTGGGCAGAGGTGGGAGGAGGACCGGTCTCCAGCCTTGCCTTCGAGGAAGCGCTGTTGACTCCCTCAGCTTGTCGGACATTTGCGATGCTCGCTCGAGGCAGGCCGGGGCAGGAATGGGGCCTGGGGTCTTTCTGGAAAGCCAGGTGAAGGTCCGATTCCCGAGTCAAATGAAGAGGCCAACGCGGTTTGGTCACTGCTCCTCTCCTCTTCTCCATCCCCAGTTTTCCAGCCCCTGGCCCTCCTAGGTGTGGACAGTGGAGTGGTTGGGGGTCACAACCATGGTGCTGCGAGTGCCAGGGAGGTGGCGGGGAGAAGGCAGATCCTGGGAGGCGCTGCCTGCCTGCTCCGCACCGCCCCTCCTCCCCCCCACTCCTTCCTGTCCTCTGGGCAGTGTGCCTGAGCACAGAGCTTGGGGATTGGTCATCCCTGGGAGATGGGATAAGCTAGTGTGGCGTGGCTCCTCCTCCTCCTCCTCCTCCTCCTCCTCCTCCTCTTCCTCTGCCTCTTCTTCCTCTTCCCCCTCTTCTCCTCCTCCTCCTCCTCCCCCCTCCTTCTTCTATTTTTATTGTTGTAAGGAACTCCCCATGAAGTGGAACGTCCTAACCATTTGTGAGTGGGTAGTACATGTGCATATTGTGGAACAGACCTCTAGAACTTTTTCATCTTTTCTCACTTGAAACTCCAGACCCCTCGAACAACTCCCTGTTCACCCCTCTCCCCCAGCCCCTCATAACCACGTTCTACTTTGTGTCTACACCTTTATCCACTTGAGGGACCTCATCAAAGCGGAATCACTCCGTGGTGGTCTTTGTACGATCGGCTTATTTCAATCAGCATGATGTCTTCAAGGTTCATCTGTGTTGTAGTGCGTGACGGGGTCCCCTTTTTTTAGCCCGGCGGGGCGCCTGGGTGGCTCAGTGGGTCAAACGTCTGACTTCGGCTCAGGTCATGATCTCGCGGTTCGTGAGTTCAAGCCCCGTGTCAGGCTCTCTGCTCTCAGCACCGAGCCTGCTCGCTTCAGATGCTGTGTCCCTCTCTCTGCCCTCCCCAGCTCATGCACACGCACTGTCTCTCTCTCTGTCAATAATATTGCATTGTATGTATGCACCACGTTTTCTCTGTCAGTGGACGCTTAGGCTGCTTTCACCTCTTGGCTATTGTGAATGATGCTGTAGTGAACGTGGGCGTACACATTCTACTGCTTTCTAGAAGCAGAATTGTTGCAGAAACCGTCTGGCCCAGTTCGCTTGCACATGAGGAGATTAAGGCCTCTGACTGGTCATACTGCCTGTTGATGCCTGAACTGGAATACAATCAAGTCTTCAAATTCCTAGTTTAATTTCCTCTCTCCTACATTATTATTTTTTTTAAGTTTATTTATTTTTGAGAGAAAGAGCGCAAGAGGGGGAGGGGCAGAGAGAGAGGAAGACGGAGAATCCCGAGCAGCCTCCGCATTAATAGCAGCGAGTCTGATGGGGCTCAAACTCCCGAACCGTGAGATCGTGACCTGAGCCGAAGTCGGACACTCGAGTGACTGAACCACCCAGGCGCCCTCTCTGCCACATTACTGTCCTGACCAGTACCGAGGGGAGTGCCACTAACCGGTCCACTCATGTCTTATTTCTATTAAACTACCCAAAAGTAGCCTATCTTTTTCCAGCTTTACTGAGCTATGACGGACATAGAACATTTTTTTAATGATATGAATAGTTAATTGTGTTATTCATTTTTCTTTACACAAAACAGCATGTTTTTGTTGTTTCGCCAGCTTTATTGAGGTATGACGGACAAATAAAAGTTGTCTAGATTTAGGCTGTACAGTGAGATTTTTTTTTAAGGTGCACAACATGACAATTTAATATACATCCACGCTGTGAAATGATTACCACAGTCAAGTTAATTAACACATCTGTCACCTCACATGGTAGCCTCTTGTTTTAAAGTCTCTAGCATGTGTAAGGTTCTGCTAAGCCTTCTACGCTGTAGTCACTTATTTAGTCCTTCATATTGTATTACCCATTTACATCTCTTACGTTGTCTCATTTACTCCTTACGCCAATCTATAGTTAAGCACCATTCTTATGCCCATTTTGCAGGTAAGGAAACTGAGGTACATAGTGCAATAAACTTGCCGGGTACCGTGTTAAAGATTCTACACCAGTGGCTATCAAGCAGCAGTGATTTTGTGCCCCCATTCCCCCGAGGGAACATTTGACAATGTCTGGAGACATTTTTTGGTTGTCAACATGATGTTGGGAATTTTGCTACTGGTATCTAGTGGGTAGAGACCGGGGACGCTGCTAAACATTCTACAATGTACAGGACAGTCCCCCAGTCCTACCCCAGCCAAGAATTACCCAGCTGAAAATGTCACTAGTGCCCAGGCTGAAAACCCCCGCTGTATACAAGTGGTCTTCTTTAATCCCTACAACAACCCTGGTGAGAACATTGAGGCTCACAGGGGTGAACTCATCCACCCAAGTTCTCAACTGGTCAGGGGCAGAGCTGGGGTTTGAAGCTGTGTGTGTCTAGTTCCTAAGCCAGTGCTCTTACCTACACAGGTGGACTGCTTCAAAGGCATTGGTACTGTCATTACACTTCAAGGATGGAGAAGAGTCTTGAGTTGGGAAGTCGGATGCTGGAGCACTGTTACCAAGGTGTGACTATCGCAGTGGGTGAAGTGCAATTTGGGGTCTTGTGTGGGAGCACAATGTTGAGCTTGGGGAAGTGTGTTCCTTTGACACCAAGGACAGGGCACATCAGCACTAAGCACCTTCTGACAAGGGGAGGACATCCCATAAATGGATTTGGTGCAAATTCATTCATCCATCCATTCATTCATCCATCCATCCATCCATTCCATGTTCATTGAGCCTTGACCCTGTGCTTGGTGCTGGTGATATGATGGCAAAGGAGACGACTAGTTGGCTGCCTCGTTGAACATATATTCAAGTGGAAAGATGGACCATATGCCAATCGACAAACACATAGATTAAATCGATTGTGAGTAGCACCTTGAAGAAGGTAAAGATAATAGGTGGGTAGATATTTTTCATGGGGAACCAGGGAGGCCTTCCCGAGGTGGGGTGACATAGACAACATGAAGGCTGGGAAGGAGCCAGGAGAATATGGCTTCAGGCAGCAGGAATGTGAAGATAGAGATCATGAGGTCAGAATAAACTCGAAATGTTCTAGGATAACATACAGGGCTATTCAAAGTAACTGTCTGTGACTGTGCCAGACTATGACCTGTCAGGAGCTTACACCGGAGTGCACAGTAATGTGACGCTTGGCTCACTGAGAAAGTCTTGCTGTCAATAAAACGTCAGCAGAATCTAGTGGTGTGTTTTAATGATGTAGCTGGTCCACGCTCGGGCCCAAACCCCTCACCTCGTCACAGGTTACATTCTGGGGAGGGTAACTGGTCTGAATGCCACACGGTGAGCGGTCCTGAAGGAGCAGGTGCTGATGGTATTCCAAACAGACCCCCCAGTTGATCCGGGCAGTCATGGCTTCCCGTGTCTTCCTAAGAGTGCTCTCCAGCCCCGGACAGGCACCTGGCAGAGCACTGGGAAGTTCCGTCTCCAGAGCCATGCTCGCCAGTGAGCGATGGGACACGGTGGATAAGCCCCCCACGTTCCTTGCTCTGAGCTGGGATGACTCGGAGGCATGTCCACACAGAGGGCCCCCGGCAGAGCTGAGCCCCAGTTGTGCACAGAAGGAATCCCCTCATTCGTGGACCCTGTTCCCACTCCCTCACCACGCTTCCTGGGATCTTCTCTCAAATTATCTACTTGAACCAAAATCCTTGTCTTGAGGACTGCTTCTGGGAAAACCCTAACAGAGAGCATGGCTGAACCACCCTGCATAAAGGGCAAATGCTGGTCGTGGAGATCAGAGAGCTGTGAGGGCAGATCATGCAGGGCTTTGTTGACCATGGTAAGAAACTTGGAGTCTGCTCCAAGCATGTGGGGAGCTACTGAGGGGCCGAAGCAGGGGAGGGATGTCACACGATCCGTTTGTAATGCAGAAAGCTCCTTGGGTTGCCCTTTGCGTAATGGATTGCATAGGAGTCAAAGCAGGGACCAGTTTGGAAGCTGTTTGCAGCTATCTGGGGAAGAGCTGATGGTAGCTAAGGGACGGTGGTACAGATGGGGGCACATGTAGAAGTTTGAGAACTATTTTGGACGATAAACCCACAAGACTTGATGGCAGATGGACAATGGAGGCAAAGGAGAGTCAAGTTTGACACCTTGGTTACTTGATACCCAGATTGAGGGAGCTGGGGGGCATTTTGCTACAAAAAGCACTCCAGAAGACTGACATACAGTTTTGTGTAAGTTTTTTTTTAACGTTTCGTTTTGAGAGAGAGAGACAGAGAGACAGAGAGAGAGCGTTAGCGTGGGAGGGGCAGAGAGAGGGAGACACAGGTATCTGAACTGTCAGCACAGAGCCTGACGTGGGGCTGGACCTCACAAACTACAAGATCACGACCTGAGCCAAAGTTGGATGCTCAACTGACTGAGCCACCCAGGTGCCCCTAGTTTTGTGTAAGTTTAAAGTATAAAACATAATGATTTGATGTATGTAGGCACTGTGAAATGATCACCATACTAAGTTTAATTAACATCCATCACTGTACCTAGTTACAAACATTTTTTCTAGTGATGAAAATTTTACCACCCACTTCCCTAGCAACTTCAAATACATAATACAGTATTGCTGACTGTAGTCACCATGCTGTGCACGACATCCCCAAGGCTTGTTCATCTTATAACTGGAAGTTTGTACCTTTTGACCACCTTTACCCAATCTGTCCTCTGTGTGTGTGTGTGTGTATGTGTGTGTGTTGTAGATTCCACATTTAAATGCGATCATAGAGTGTTTGCCTTTTTCTGTCTGACTTACTTTGTTACTTAGCATAATGTCTTCAAAATTTATCCATGTTGTCACAAACAGCAGGATTTCCTTCTTCTCGTGGTTGAATGATAATCCATCATGTATATACTGCACTCTCTTTATCCATCTGTCTGTCTGTGGACACTTAGGTTGTGTCCATGTCTTGGCTATGATAAATAACGCTGTAATAAACATGGGAATGCAGCTATCTCTTTGGTTCCATTTTCCATATGCCCAGAAGTGGAATTGCTGGATCATGTGGTAGTTCTATATTTAGTTATTTTTTTAAAGTTTTATTTATATAAGTAATCTCTACACCCCATGTGGATCTTGAATTCATGACCCCAAGAGTCTCTTCTGACTGAGCCAGCCAGGCTCCCCTCTATTTTTAGTTTTTTTTTAATGTTTATTTATTATTTTTGAGAGACAGATGGAGTGTCAGCAGGGGAGGGGCAGAGAGAGAAGGAGACACAGAATCGGAAGCAGGGTCCAGGCTGTCAGCTGTCAGCACAGAGCCCGACGTGGAGCTCGAACTCACAGTGAGATCATGACCTGAGCCGAAGTTGGATACTCAACCTACTGAGCCACACAGGCACCCCCTATTTTTAGTTTTTAAAGGAACTTCCATACTATTTACTCTAGTGGCTGCATCAACCTACATTCTTACCAGCAGTGAATAAGGGTTCCCCTTTCTCCACATCCTCACCAGCACTTTTTATGTCTTGTCTTTTTGATGATAATCATTCTAACCAGTGTGAGGTGATATCTCATGGTTTTGATTTGCATTTCCTGGGTGATGAGTGATGTTGAGCACCTTTTAATGTACCTGTTGTCCATTTGCATATCTTCTTTGGAAAAATGTCTGTTCAGATCCTTTGCCCATTTTTTAGGTGGATTATTTGGGCTTTTTTTTTTGTTTTTTTTTTTGTTTTTGCTATTGAGTTGTATGACTTCTTAATATATTTTTTATATTAATCTCTAATCAGGTATATATATGGCTTGCAAATATTTTTTCTCATTCTGTAAGTTGTCTTTTCATCTTGTTGATGGTTTTCTTTGCTGCACAAAAGACTTTTAATTTGATGTAGTCTTACCTATTGGTTTTTTATGTCCTATCAAAAAAATCATTGCCAAGACCCATGTCAAGGAGTTTTGTCCTACTTTTCTTCTGTTTTATGGTTTCTAGTCTTACGCTTAAAATGTCTTCAATTCATTTTGAGTTAACTTTTGTGAGTGGTATAAGATAGGAGCCTAGTTTCATTTTTTTCCATGTGACTATCCAATTTTCCCCGCATCATTTTCTGAAGATAATGTCTTTTCTCCATTGAGTATTCTTGACTCCTTCGTCAAACATGCTTGGGTGTGAGGGCTGTTCTTGAGGCCACCATGGTGGCTATCCCTGTGGCGCCCTGGAATTGGTTTCAGGCCTCTCTATTCAGAGGGACTCAGGGAAAAGGGGTGCTGCTTAGACTTGTTGGGAACACTGTGGACTTGGAGGAAGACCTTCTCCCTGCAGTTGGTACGAACCAGTATCAGGGCTGTGTCTGAGAGGTTGGACTCCATGCCTGAAAAGGAATCAGCCATTTTAGGCTAGAAAAGTTTCCGGAAGACTGGGGATCTGTAGGACCCATCACACTCATGAGGCAGCTGAACTGGGAGATGATGGTCTTAGGGCCCTTAGCCCTGTCCTTGGGACCCACCTCACTGTTTGTTCTAGAGCAGTATTGCCAAGGTTAGAAAAACCGCCATTTCTGTACATTTCTGGTGAGTATGTAACACAATATTACCTCCTTGCAGAAGATTTAGTCCCTGTCTATGGAAATGAAGGACATGCACCCATTCCTGGAAGGGAAATTGTTGGGGGAATTGATCCTACAGATACCCTCCCTGGGGTACAGAATGACAGCAGGGCAAGGATGTTCTTTAAAAGCTCCCAGCCAAGTTGTTGCAAAGGTCACAAAATTATCCAGCAAGATGATAACGGTTGTAATTTTTCTAAGTGAGACATTACAAGTTGTTTACCGTCATCAAAAGTACAAGTGTTTGAATGATCTGAACACGGCATGGCTGTGTCTGTAAACTTCAGTAATTCTTTTGGGTCCTGGTGTCTGTGTATGCAGTACTTGCTGGTAGACAGTGCCCTCTGGTGGTTTAGTGGCCAAACTACATGGCGTCTGGATCACTTTCTGTGACCATCTTACAAAGTACCACAAGCTGGGGCTTAAAACAACAGAAAGGTATTTTCTCACGGTTCTGGAGAGCAGAAGTCCAATATCAAGGTGTTGACGGGGTCGTTCTCCCTCTTAAAACTCTAGCAAAGTATCCTTCCTTGCCTCTTCCAGCTTCAGGTGGTCGCTGGCACTCCTTGGGATTCCTTGGTTTGTGGTTACATCATCCCAACCCCTGCCTTCTCTTCTGTTTCCTCCTCCTTTTTTGTAAAGACACCAGTCATTGGACTTAGGGCCCTCCCTGATCTAGCATGACCTCATCTTAACTAATTACATCTACAAAGACCCTTTTTATAAATAAGGCCATGGGGCGCCTGGGTGGCGCAGTCGGTTAAGCGTCCGACTTCAGCCAGGTCACGATCTCGCGGTCCGGGAGTTCGAGCCCCGCGTTGGGCTCTGGGCTGATGGCTCAGCGCCTGGAGCCTGTTTCCGATTCTGTGTCTCCCTCTCTCTCTGCCCCTCCCCCGTTCATGCTCTGTCTCTCTCTGTCCCAAAAATAAATAAACGTTGAAAAAAAAAATTAAATAAGGCCACAGTGGACATGAATTCTGGGGGGGGGGGGGGACACTATTCAACCTCTTACAGAATCTTTCTTTAAAAGATCTTCTCCTCCCTGGCTTGTAAAATAGACAATGGCTAATCTGCTGAGTTCTTGCCCAGGGTCTGTTGCTGTTTTCAGTACTTTGCACCATAACCCATTCCAGAGTCAAGTTTGGTGGAGGCATTTTGAAAACAGACTTCAGGCACCTGGGTGGCTCAGTGGGTTAAGTGTCTGACTCTTGGTCTCGGCTCAGGTCATGATCTCTTGGTTTGTGAGATCTAGCCCTGTGGGGGCTCTGCACTGGCAATGGGGAGCCCATTTGGGATTCTCTCTCTCCCTCTTTCTCTGCTCCTTCTCTGCTCGTGGTCTCTCTCTCTCAAAATAAATAAACGAAGAAGAAGAAGAAGAAGAAGAAGAAGAAGAAGAAGAAGAAGAAGAAGAAGAAGAAAACAGACTTAAATCATCTAGATAGCCACATTGATTTTCTTTCATAGCTGTCTCCTGCTTTCTATGCCTCTATGTTTCTTTTTTTTTTTTTAATTTTTTTTTCAACGTTTTTTATTTATTTTTTGCGACAGAGAGAGACAGAGCATGAACAGGGGAGGGGCAGAGAGAGAGGGAGACACAGAATCAGAAACAGGCTCCAGGCTCTGAGCCATCAGCCCAGAGCCCGACGCGGGGCTCAAACTCACGGACCGCGAGATCGTGACCTGGCTGAAGTCAGACGCTTAACCGACTGCGCCACCCAGGCGCCCCTATGCCTCTATGTTTCAACAGGTGATGGCTACACTTAATTAGCAGCAGTCTATAAGAAGAAAAGATTCTTCAGCAATCAATTTCCAGACATCACATTCCTTGGAAAATAACTTTTGTGCTTCTGTCAAAAGATATATTTATCTTCTGCTATTTAGCAACTCTTCTTCTCTGAACCCTCCCTCCTTTTTAAAAAAACAGCTTTATTGAGATAAAATTCACATACTGAACAATGTACCCATTTAAAGCATACAATTCAGTGGTTTTCAGTATGTTCAGAGAATTGAGTATGCATCACCATAAATTGAGAACATTTTCATTGCCCCCAGAAAGAAGCCCAATACCCATTAGTAGTTACACCCATGCCCCCCAGCCCTGGGCAACCACTAATGTAATTTCTGTCTGTAGATTTGCCTATTATGGACTTTTCATTTGAATGGAACCATCAGATGTGTGGTCTTGTGACTGACTTCTTTCACTTAGTATACTGTTTCAGGGCTCATTTGTGTTGTATTGACTTTTGAAGTTTAACAAGTCTGGTTCTTGATAGGACTTTATAATGAACTTTGAGGTCATTGAAATATTTATCTCTTGAAGTATTAATTGAACATAATAAAGTGGATACAACAAAGATCTTATAGATGTATGGCTTTAAAATCCATTTTTCAAAAGTATGTATAAATGTAATTATTTCATCAGTTTTTCAGAATTATATTTTATTTTTAAACTTTTAAATATTTATTTGTTTATTTATTATAGAGAGAGAGTGCAAGCGAGGGAGAGAGGAAGAGGGAGAAAGAGAGGGAGTCTTCAGCAGACTCCATGCTCAGCATGGAGCCCAATACATGGCTTGATCCCACAACCGAGGGTTGATGACCTGATGAGCCAAAATCAAGGGTTGGACGCTCAACTGACAGAGCCATCCAGGTGTCCCAACTTTTTCAGAATTTTAGATAAAACATTTCAGTATTCTTTTTTTTTTCAACGTTTTTTAATTTATTTTTGGGACAGAGAGAGACAGAGCATGAACGGGGGAGGGGCAGAGAGAGAGGGAGACACAGAATCGGAAACAGGCTCCAGGCTCTGAGCCATCAGCCCAGAGCCCGACGCGGGGCTCGAACTCCCGGACCGCGAGATCGTGACCTGGCTGAAGTCGGATGCCTAACTGACTGCGCCACCCAGGCGCCCCAAAACATTTCAGTATTCTAACTTGCTCAGGTATGCTTAAGTTTTTTAAAAAGTTGATTTGTTTTAAAGTGTTCTTAAGAAATGTCTGATGTAGGGGCACCTGGGTAGCTCAGTTGACTAAGCTCCCGACTTGATTGAGATCAAGCGACTCATCAGGCTCCATGCTGACAGTGCAGAGACTGCTTGGGATTGTTTCTCCTCCTCTCTGCCCCTTCCCTACTTGCATGCCCGTGCTCGTACTCCTCCTCTCAAAAAAATAAAAAAAAGAAAATAAAAGAAATGGCTGCTGTAAAACACATTTTTCTGAAATATCAAATCTGTGAAACCATATGTCTTCGATCCCATAAGTACTTTATATCTAAATAGAAGTTTATAGAGGTAGTGCCCCTTACCAATTTTAATTTTAAATCAAAGCTGTGTATTAGTAACTTATTGTTGCATAACACATTACTCCAAAACACCATGGTCTAAATGAAGACACTTGTTTTTTCTCAGTTTCCATGGAGCAGGAATTTGGGAGTGGCTTAGCTGGGTGGTTCTGGCTGAAGGTGTCTCTGGAGGTTACACTTGTGAGTTGGAGCTGCAGTCATGCAAAGGCTTTACTGGGGCTAGAGGATCCCTTCCCACATGACTGACTCATAGGCCTTGGTTTGGAGGCCTGGGTTCTGGGCCAAGTGGACGCTTCCTAGGCAGCTTGAGTATCTTCAAGGTTGGCGGCTGGCTTCCTCCAGAGTGAGTGATCCAGAGAAAGTGAGAAAGAAGCCAAATGTCTTTTGTGGTCTAGGTCCACACGTCACATGTCATCGCTTTGCCCTGTTGCCTGGTCACACAGACACTCTGATCCACTGTGGGAGGAGCCTGCACAGGATATGAACAATAGGCAGGGCTCTCACGACAGTCTTGACTGGCTAAGCTGGGAAATCATCTGACTCCCCAGGCTGACACAGTCCAAAAATCGTTTGAAGTGGCTCATGAAGCAGTAAAGATTAGGTCAGCTCTGTGTGTGTGTGTGTGTGTGTGTGTGTGTGTGTGTTTAATGTTTATTTCTTTTTGGAAGACAGAGACAAGCATGAGTGGGGGAGGGGCAGAGACAGGGAGATACAGAATCTGAGGCGGGGTCCAGGCTCCCAGCTGCCAGCACAGAGCCCAACGCGGGGCTCGAACTCAGGAACCATGAGATCGTGACCTGAGCTGAAGTCGGATGCTTAACCGACTGAGCCATCCAGGTACCCCTAAGTAAGTGTGTTTTTTAACTGTCATCTGAACACCTGAGCTTAAGGAAAATTGCATGGACCATGTGAACATATCTCTTGTATGTGTGTGTACCTATATATGAACGTATATTGAAAAAGTTTGGATATTTAAAGCAAAAGTGCAGCCTTTGAAAGAGTTTAGAAATTGTGTACTAGCAATCACTAATGAGGCTGATAAAGTGAATCCTAAAAAAGAATTAGATGGGAGAGTAACATCTGTACATTCTTGAGGAGAGGCTTCACTGTTATTTTGTAATAAAACTATGCTATTCAATATGGTAGCCACCAACCAGATGTGACTATCAAACACTTGAAATGTAACTAGTCTAAATAGAGATATCCCATAAATGTTAAAATTAATGACTTAGTTAAAAACTGTGAATTATCTTACCAGCCTTCTTCATACTCATTACATGTTGCAACGATGACATTTTTTGGTTGTGTTGGGTTAAATAACGTTAAAAGGAATTTTACCAGTTTCTTTTTACTTTAGCGTAGCCCCTGCAAAATTTAGTTACATGTACTTGCATTTTTTTTGTGACTCACATCTGGGGAGTGCTGATTTGAGATGGAAAATCTCAAATTTTGACTGGATATAAAATCCATGGGCAGTATCGCAAGAAAACACTAGTCGGAGAATACAAACAAAGGCTGCTAGAGTTAAAGAATGGATCATTTCCCTGAACTCTGCATTAAAGAGATTGAATTATCTGAAACCTGTTCATGGCAAGACCGGAGAATCTCTGGAAGACGGGGAAACACAGTCTCTTGTTACTGCCTACTTGTGCAAATGAAGTTGTCCCTGAGGGTAACTCCGAAAAAAGGGGAAGAGATCATCTTTAGAAAGTCATCTTGATCTGGGATTGCATATACACCTGGTCCTCATTATTCATGAACCCCTGTTTGTCAGTCGCCTACTCGCCAACCCCCAAATCACCGCTCCCAAGGCTTTCACACCCATCGCAGATACGAACAGAGTGGCAAAGCATGTGAGTCTTTCAAAGTGCAGGTACCCAGCTAAGGTCAAAAGAGTGACACTCTGTGTTCCTGTTTCTTCTCTCATACCGCATACAAGTGTCCTTTTTGTGGTTCATTCAGGGACATGGGGTTTTTTGTTTTGTTTCTTTTTTTAATTTCTGTGCTCTTCGTTGGCGATTCTGCTGTGGAAGTGGCCCGAGTGTAATATTTCTGTGCTTTTCGTTGGCGATTCTGCAGTTGGAAATGGCCCGAGTGTAGTGCGGAGGTGCTGTGTAGTTTCCTAAGCTCGGGAAGGCTGTGGTGTGCTTTATGGAGAAAATCCATGTTAGATAGTCTTCCTTCGGGCAAGAGTTTGTGAGGAAAGGCAAAATAATTGCCCCTCTGCCCTTCTGAGTCTTAGCCGAGACCCCTGAAATAACAGAGTAACAAGAGAAGACAAACCCAAGTTTATAAACACGTCTGCCTCACGTACACATGGGAGATACCCAGGGAACTATGAGTATGGGGAGAACTGGGTCATGGGGGATATTGAGGCTGACTTTACACTGTATATCTCTCATTGGCTTTTTTTTTTTTTTATTAGTGTGCATGTATTTATGTAAAATGAATGAAGAAACAATTTAAAGGTCTTAAATGGAGTGGTGGTTCATCAGCATTGTATTGTTAGTTTTCTTGAGCACATATCTATAATACTACTTACTTGAAGAAAATATCCAGGGGCACCTGGCTACAGTGCAACTCTTGATCTGTGGGTTGTGAGTTCAAGCCCCACGTAGAATTAACTTAAGAAAAATTTCTTTTGACAGAAGACCATAGGGGAAGGTCATTAAAATTAATTTACCAACAGAGAGGGAGGCATACCATAAGAGACTCTTAAATACACAGAACAAACTGAGGGTTGATGGGGGTTGGAGGGTGGGGAACATGGGAGATGGGCATTGAGGAGGGCACTTGTTGGAATGACCACTGGGTGTTGTAAGTGATGAATCATGGGAATCTAGTCCTGAAGCCGAGACTACATTGTATACACTGTATGTTAGCTAATGTGACGGTTTTAAAAATTAAAATATAAAAAAAAAAATGAAAAAATCCAACTGCTTCCAATCACCACGATGGTCACTAGAGGGCGCCTCTCTCACTCTTTAGGGTCCGTCCTCCTCTCAGGGTTTTCACTTTGCCCACGTGTTCCTCTTGATCCCCCATAAGGCTGGATGATGATAAGGCTTTAGCATACTGACTAGCTGCACTCAGTTTCACTGATTTCTTTGAAGTCCCATTACGTTTGAAACCTGTTTTCTCCCCCGTGAAATGGGCTTATAATAGTACCAGCTCAAGGAAGTATCATGAGGACTGTAGAAGAATCTCCATAAACATCTCTAAAAAGGCACACCTAGTGGGTGCCTAAGGATCGGATAAATGTTAGCTGTTAATAATAACATCCACCTCCCTGGTTAGTGCATTTCCCCAACAACTTTCCTAATTGTGTCTCAGTTTACCAGTCCTTACTTAGATGCCTCCAATGCTTGTTCCAGGTAAGAAAGAAGTGTATCTTGCATATTTACTTTTTGTGCAATACTGAATTCTAGAATCCCACTCTGATTTCCCCAAATAGGACCAACTCCAGAAAAGCAAGATGCATAGCAAATCCAGTGAAGTTATACCAGAAATCTGTGACTCTTGTGAGCTGATCTTTAAGTGAATGCCTTAAGGGTTACGACACGATTGGCAGGAATCGGTAAACTCATTTTTGATGAAACCCAAGTTGGCACCACACACATTAAAAGGATGTTTTGTCAAATGTGGCTTCCTATTTTCCAAGAGGAAAGTAAAAGTTTAAAGAAGCTAAAGGGCTCTGCTAGTAGGATCCCAAATTGAAGGCAAAAAGCAAAGGTAAAGAGCATAGTAGGTGCTCAAAAAGTGCTACTTGACCCCATTCTGTGGGACTTGTGATCTTCTCCCACCCAAGCCTTTTATTTTTAGAAACATCAAGATAATTCCATGAAATGGAAGGGGGCATGTGCTGAGAATAGAAACTGATGTAATGAAAGAGATTTTATGGGTTTAAGAGCCGTGGCCGAAGATATCTTTGGGATAGTGACTGCTACATATCCCTAAATGGGACAGTGAAATCTGCATCACGAGAAGGGGTCTCCTTCTAGCTAACTAGCTAGAAGGAGTAGGCTAGGTCCAGTGTGGACGTGGGGTGTCACTATTTTTAGAGGAGTGTGAGTCTCTGAGGCTGTCCGTGGGAGGATCTGGCTTATCTGCTGTGCTGGACAATTTAAGCTGACAAATGGGAGAGTAGGCTGGAGGTGGTAGGCGCAGTGATGTTAGAGATGCTGTGGAAAATGGTTCTGGTTGTGCTGCGGGGCTTTGGGGGCAAAGCCCTGGTGGGTGGCCAACTCCGGGGGCAGTCAGAACACAGGGTGTGAGCCAAGAGTACAAAGAGCTTGAAGAAGGTGACCCGGAGGACTCCTGGGAGTCCTGAGTGCCGACTCTGACAGCAAAGGCCAGTGTGCCCAGGATGGTGACAGCCCGATGGTCATGGGGGCAGTTGAGACCAGAGTGGTGGGCAGAGGAACCCGACTGCTGGCTGCAGGACTCTGACTGTGCCTGTGGGGAAGTGGGGCAGCACAGCTGGGACCTGGATTTTGTTTCTGGGTTTAATGCCTAGACTCTCCTTGGCCCCGAAGGCCCTGATCTGCAGCTAGTGCTGAAAACCCTGAGCCTGGTTAGCATAGAGACCTGGGCAGAAGGACCCCTTGGTGCCTCCGGTCTAGGGAGAGGTAGGTGCTGGAGATAGAGCCCGTCAATTTAAGGATGGCCATGTCTGTGCCCAGGTTAGCCTGTGCATCTTGATGGGGCAGAGGGGCTGGCTTCGAGTAGCAGCAAACCTTAGTTCTGTGGTGAGATCTCATCTGCGGGAAGATCGAAGACTTCTTGCTCCAGCGGAAGCCGGCCGCTGATGGCTTCTGCCTGAATGTCATGTGGGTAGGGAGCACCGTGCTCTCAGTATAGAGCTTCTTGTGAGGGACAATGGCTTTTGAGGAGGAGACAGCCTGAAAACTGGTCTTGACGGCACCCACCTAAGGTGGCCCTCGGAATGGAGGTCAACTCCCTGAATTCTGCTGTTGGTTACCTCCACTGAACACCTTCTGTACAGCTGCCTGATTTAGAGGATGAGGTTACAGTGTCCCAAATGCAATGCCATAACCGTGATGGTTTTTGGACCAAAATAGCAACGGGCTGGGTCAGGAGTCTTTGGCAGCTAAACATGATTCTGAACCTTCATTTCATATTGGCCAAAAACCATGAGAATTCTGTAATTTTCCTTGTCTGGTTTTCTGCACCTTGCAGTGAATAGGGGTCTAAACCATTAGGTAGACGTAAACTGGATTCAGAACTATGTTCTTCAATATCAGCGGCTTGCAACTTGCAGGATGCGTGTTCTTCTAAACTGCCTCCTGGATTTGTGTCTTGTGTGTCTTCTATTTGAAACTTCTGACTTTCCTCCTGAACACCAGGATAGTTTCCCCATGCTTGGTCATCCTTTGTGTCTCGGTGGAGATGTAAGTTAATGCCTAGATCTTAAGAATTTGAAAATTCTCACAGGATTCTGTTGGAGGAGGTAATGGAGAGGGCATGGCCGCTGGTTGACCCTCGAGTCAGATGTGGGCAATTGAAGGCTCTTCACCCCTCCCCTGTCCTTCGATGTATGCTCTGCCCCACCACCCCCACCATGGGAACTGTTTTCATGGACGTAGCCTTGAGAGAGTAGGATGTTGCAGAGAACATCTGGACTGGGCATGGGAGTGAAACCAGTTAGGGCCTCTCTAAAAACTTCTAAGATTCTGTTGGGCAGGTGCAGAGATCTACTCATCTTGTGGATACCCAAGACCAGGCTTGTCAGTAAGTTCTCCTGCCTATTAAACCTGCCACCTAACCAGTCTGGAGTGGTCTGCCCCTTTCTTTGGTCTCTCCTGGCTCTCTGTGAGTACAAGGGCCAGTGTTTGAACCAACACTTTGTTAGAGGCTGTCTGTTTCTCTGTCCTTCACAATTATCATTAAAGACCAGCCTTGGCAAGAGTTGGTTTCATTCCCGGTAGTGGTGGTCCTTCAAGGCTTTTAGCATGGAATGGATGTGCATGAAGGACAGCAGCGCTTTAGGATATGGGATTGAGGGGAGTGGGAAATAGCACTAGCAGCACCGACAATGTGAACAGTGCTGGGAGTTCCAGGTCTCACACCACAATGTTGCCTCGCCCCACCTCCACTCGCTACCTCTGATGCTTTGCACCTGTATGTTCCCGCTTGTCTTCTTGCCACCACACACACTCACTCACTCACTCACTCACTCACTCAGTCAGGCACACACACTCTTACCCACTCAGGAATCAGGTAATATCACATGGGAAAAGGAGGTGAGAACAGTGACCTGGAGAGGTTTTTTTTTTTTTTTTCCTTTTTTCCTTTCGAGTTACTTCTGGAAGTCATAGTTTTTAAAAAACCAATTATAGTAACTTTTTGTCATATCACCTACATATGTAAGTTTGCATTGGTGATTTATAATCCGGTAGTTTCAATGCTTTTTTTCCCCCAACTGTACTACTGGAGGATGTACTCTACCCTATTAATGACCGTGGCTTACAGCCAGTTTTGCTTCTGAGTTTTGAATTACATAGCATAGTGTTGTTGGAGATTGGGAAAAGTAAGGGAATATGCAATCAGAAAACCACCTCCTTATTCTTCTATTCCCCATCCCAGAATAGTTGGTTATATATAGCATGGAGGAAAGCAAGTTCAAGGGAATACAAAGCCATATTTATTTTTTCTGATTTCTTTTTAAAAATGTATATTTATTTTGAGAGAGAGAGAGGCAGAGAGCGAGGGAGAGAGAGAATCCCAAGCGGGCTCCATCTTGTCAGCACAGAGCCCACTGTGGAGCTTGATCTCACCAACTGTGAGATCATGACCTGAGCTGAAATCCAGAGTCAGATGTTTAACTAACTGAGCCACCCAGGCACCCCTACATTTTCTGATAATTTCCCAAGGTGCTGTCAAAGACCTCATATGAAACTATCAGTAAAGTCATATGGTTACTAAAAAAGAAATAAGAAAAGCTTAAGTTTATCAGAAACTTGCCAGGCAAAGGAGCCACTGGTTGAATAAGTTCCGTCTAATAGCACACCCCTGGCTCCATAGCTCAGGGGATAGAGCACTGGTCTTGTAATAGCCCCCCACACCCCAGGGTCTTGAACTATTGAGGTTTGTTTGTTTATGAATTATTGGGTTTTATAAAGTTTTGTTTGAATTGTTAATCATGGGGAGAAATTAGACATGGAGATCTAAACTGAAGGTGGTCAGAATTTATAAACTAGGAGAGGTGTTGAAATCGTTTGTATCTGAATAGTTTTTCCCTGAGCTTATTCTTTGGAAACATAGGAGTCCACCAAGCAAACTGTTGCTCAAGCTGTCTTGGCTTCAACAGCCTGACTGTATTTAAAGTGTGTAGATTCTCTCTAGTTTCTCTGGTTGGCTGATATAAATTCCTCACCTTTTTCTCAGTCATAATTTTTGGATACTTCTATCATGTCTATGGGACAGACCACATCCTTGACTGTGTGATCAATCTAGAGCTATGCCACTGGGTTAAGTACACAGTCACGATGGAGATCACCTGAGTTTAGTAGACATTATGTTTTGCTTCTGTCAACAAGATCAGCTGATAAAACAGCAGCTGTGTGGCAAAATTTAAGATTCTGTGTGATCATATATTTGATCATTGTGACACTAGTAAATACTGAGTTAGTAGTCTACTTCTAAGCCAAGGATGTCTACTTGAAGCCAAGAAAACAGATCTTACCTCCAATTTGAAGAGCCTGTTGAACCAGATATGGGATATTGTCCAGATTATCGAATTTTCTTTCCTTTTTTTTTTTAAAGTTTATTTATTTTGGGGTCCCTGGTTAAGCGTCCGACTTCACTCAGGCCATGGTCTCGTGCTTCAGGAGTTCAAGCCCTGCATCAGGCTCTGTGCTGACAGCTCAGAGCCTGGAGCCTGCTTCAGATTCTGGGTCTCCCTCTCCCTCTGCCCCTCCCCTGCTCACGCTCTCTCTGTGTCTCTCAAAAATAAATAAACATTAATTTTTAAAAAGTTTATTTAGTTATTTTGAAGGAAAGAGAGACAGTGTTAGTAGAGGAGGGGCAGAGAGAGAAGGAGAGAGAGAATCCCAAGCAGGCTCTGTGCTGCCAGTGCAGAGCCCAATGCAGAGCTCTAACCCATGAAATGGCAATATCATCTCCTGAGCCGAAACCAAGAGTCGAACGCTTAACCAACTGAGTCACCCAGGTGCCCCCATATTACTGAATTTTCTAATGTCTTTGTTTCCAGATCTCTTTAATTAACATTAACCATCAAAGAACAGATTTCCATAGGGATGGGAGTACATTTTTTCCTTAAGATGGCACATGGTCTGCCTTGAGAAGGCAGTAATATGTCGAGGATGGCTCTGTTTTATCCTACTGCCTGTGCAATCTTATGAATTTCTCAGGCAAGAAGATCCTTAGCCTTAGTGGCACTGTCAGGTTCTGCTGTCAATCTCTGAACCACAGCATGTAGAGTTTTTGGCACCACATTTGGGACCTTCTTTAAAGTGTGAGATGGGTATGCCTGAGGACAGAATAAAGCAGCCCAGAATTTTCTGTTGGAGTTAAAATTTGAGGTTTCAGATTTTCTATTCTTTGAAGTAGGAGGTCTAAAGACTGCTTTTTCTTAAGAGGGAAAATGAGTAAGCCAAATGGATCCACAGGGATATCAGGGAATTTCTTGACAGTGGGCATCAGTTTATTGAGATGCTAAGTCCCTGTTTAATTTGTGAGCAGTACCTAACAAGTTGGTTTCTTCCCTCCTTTCCTTTCCTTTCCTTTCCTTTCCTTTCCTTTCCTTTCCTTTCCTTTCCCTTCCCTTCCCTTCCCTTCCCTTCCTTTCCCTTCCTTTCCCTTCCTTTCCCTTCCTTTCCCTTCCTTTCCTTTCCTTTCCTTTCCCTTCCTTTCTTCTTTTTTTTTTATTTGCAGAACAAATCCATTAACAGTCATTGGGGCCATCCAGTGACCCACTTTTGGCCCAAATACCCTTATGAGGTTGTCTGATTGTGTCTTACAGGTTTGACACAAGTCAACAAGGGTAGGCGAGCACTAGACAGTGAGATACACAGTAGAGATCAGCAGGTAGATCCATAGTCAAGGAGACCAACTTTTCCTGATATAATCCATATAAGAGAGGAATCCTGCACTAGTATAAGTACTTTCTTACCACTTTATCTCTTACCAAGCTCAATAAACAGGCACTGGTGTCCTGATCTAGAGGGTGCTAAAGAAGGCAGTGGACAGGTCTATGACTAAAGAAAGTGGCTTCAGGTGGCATTAAGGATAGGATAGTATTGGGGCTTGCTACCACTGAAAAATCAGGTATGCCTATTTGTGTTTATACTTCAGAAATCCTGCACAATTCCTGTAATCTCAGATTCCTGTAAGGCGTGATTCATTTTTTATCATAATTTGCATTACAAGTCTTTATGTCTTTGCTTTCTGGTCTTTGAGGTTACTGGGAAATTTCAAGGTATGTGGATCAGTCCTTAATGAGTTCAACTCCAATAATTCTGCTACTGTCATTGGAATTCTTTGTCCCAAAGCAGTCCAGAGTACCTCCATTTGGGGTTAATTTAAACATAAGGCAGTGGTAAGTTAGTGTCTAAATTAATTTTGACTTGATTATAAATAAGGAAATCTTTAGGAATTTCAAGAGGAACTCTTGGAAGGTCATTTCATCTGGCAATTCCCTTGGCTTAGTGAGTGGCTTTTCTCTCTTAAATGAGCAGATGAGGTGTCACAAAGAAGGATTATCCTGTTAAAGTCCAAAAGTGATAATTATGCGTTTGGAAGTGGGAGTTCAGAATTGGTGGGCTGGCGTCCACTTCGGAAGGAAAGGTTCTGTGACAGTGGTAGGTTCACTGTTTTTGGTAGTATCCATATTGTATTCATTTTCCATGTTTGCCATGACAAAGTACCACAGACTGGGTGGCTTAAAAGAAAAGAAAAATATTCTCTCAGTTCTGGAGGATTAAAGTCAAAGAGCAGGGCATTGACAGGGCCATGGTACCTCTGAAGGCTCTAGAGAAGAATCCTTCCATGCCTCTTCCTAGGCTTTGGTGGTTGTCAGCAATTATTGGCATCCCGTTGGTTTGTAGAAGCACCACCCTAATCTCCAACTCTCTTGTTATGTGGGATTCTTGTTACGTGAGGTCCTCAGTGTCTTCATAAGGCCTTCTTGTAATCCAGTGTGACATCATGTTTACTTGACGACCCAGTTTCCAAACAAGGTTACATCCACAGGCTCAGCATTGACATGAATTTTTTGAGGACCCTATTCAGCCCAATACCCACATCAATTATAAATTCGTATGGTGGTCCTTTATATTTAGATAAATGTTTCCACGTGAACTTAAAGGTACAACATGAAATTGGATGGTGTTTTTCTGTTTAGGCTTCTTAATCCTTTCTTTTTATTTCATAGCTAATACAAGTTAATTATTTTTCCCATCCCTCCTTTTGCTTGCAGTATGGACAAGTGCACTTGTCTGGGAATCTCCTTGTTTATGGTTCCAGCAATTATTTTTATGGGAAACATGTCATTTTTTACATTGGAAAATCTTAAATTTATTCTGAGTTTTATCCTGGGTTTGTTCTCTTCCCCTCTAAAGGTATTCTTTTGCATGCTGTAGTTGAGGGAAGGGAGTTATTTTCCACCCTAACTTGCTTTTCCTAGTCAAATATTCTATTAAGGTTTTCATTCATTGAGAAACCACAAAAACAGGTCTACACTGAGACTGACCTTAGCATCTATACTAAGTGTTGCTTAATAATCTGTCTTTGAATTGACCATAGTTTGATCTTTGTCTTATTTATAAAACTGAGGAAGAGTCTAGTCAGTGTTTACAGGGGATGTTTCTGATGTGATCCTTAGGAGCTTGTCTTCTATTCTGATAGCCTTGTTGACCTAATAGGCTGTCCTCCAGAATTCAGGTTTCCTAACATTTTGTGTGGTTTCATCCTAGCGAGTCGTTTTCATCTAAGATTTGGCATCTGAGAAGCCCACCAGTGTGCAAGTCAATATAAGCCTGGCAGTCCAGAATTATAATTTCATAAGACTCTTTTGAGTTTCTCAATAAACATTAAGATAGTCATTGATGTCTCTGAATTCTGACTCAGGCAATGATTTCAAGTCTGTTTTTTTTTTTTTTTATCTACCTACCTACCTACCTTCCTACCTACCTATGTCGCCAGTAAAGTTTATTTATTTATTTTGAGATAGAGAGTGAGCGAGCAGGGGAGGGGCAGAGAGAGACAGGGAGAGAGAGAGAATCCCAAGCCAACTCTGCACCTCCGCACAGAGCCTAGCATGGTGTTCAAACTCACAATCCGTGAGATCATGACCTGAGCCAAAAAACAGCAGTCAGACACTCAACCAACTGAGCCACCTAGAAGTCCCTCAAGTCTATTTTAAGGTTTCCAGTTGTCTGACTTTAAGCGGCTATTGAGCCTTTCATGATTCAGGTAGACTAGAGGGAAAGGAAAGGGAGTCATAGCTAGGTAGAGGCAGAAGTTAGAGAAGGCATGTGGGTGGGAAAAAGAGGGAGGTTTACACATGGTATGTGTTTGCTCATGATGAGTCTCATGGATACACAGTTTTAAGCTTGACCCATTTTCATTAGCTTTGGCTAAGCTATATTGTAAATGTCCAATTTTGAGTCTGAATTTCTTTTTGAAGCTTACTCATACCAATCAAAAGTGTTGACCAAAATATTAGGGGTTTGTTTAGTCTGTTTTTTAATGTACCCCTTAGATCATATATTTTTGTTATATCAAAATATCAACATAGTGGCCATTGCAAGTTCATATTACCCTTGGTAGAATTATGGCATATATTATGGCACATAGGAGGGCGTTGGGATTAAGTGGGAATACATGTAACAAGCCAGACCTCTGCCAGGTAGAATTGTAGATGAGTTAGTTAGCAGGTGAATCCATGTGGAATTAGCTAGCCGTCAGTAGGAAGTGTTACTTCTATAAAACCCATGTCTTGGGCCCCTCAACCTGAAGTTGAGGCATTTCCAGTCATTGAAATGATAAATCAATGGCCCTGGAAGATGGAGTGTGGTGAGAAGATTTCTGCTAGAAGTAATTTCTTTCATACAGAGCAAACTAAAGAAAGCTGTTGTAAAGTTTTGATGGGCAATCGAAGGCAGAGATGTCTAAGAAAGGAAGGCAGAGTAGTAAGACTTTTTATTCATTTATCCTCACGGCCAGTTTAGAGGTAGACTTTTCAGACCTCTGTAGGCCCCCTACCTTACTAAGAGCTTCCTCTTATAGACAGAAAACATCATGAGTGGTAAAAAGAAGAATAAGTTGTCAATAAATGCTTAGTCAGATTTCCAACAAGGAATTTGAATAGAAGTTGGATTGGTATTGGAAGTTGAACAATTCTTGAAGGATACTGATTGAATTTAAAATAATCTCAGCTAAGGAGTTCAAGGAAAAGGAATGGGAACTCAGACTTAATGTTGGAGACACCTTACTTAATGTGGCAATGACACCTGAGGACCTCAGATAGGGGTACTCAGGGGTTTTGGGGATGTATGCTGTTAATGATGTCGGATCTTGGGCCAAAATGGATGAGGAGATTTTGGCTATATCACTGGACCTCCAAGTCTGTTGAACATCCCCATAAAAGCACCAGGAAAACTTTTGTGATTGAAAAGAAAACCCCACAAGCTGAGTTTATTAGAAACTTGTCAGTCAAAAGTTCCACTGACCAAATGAAATCACCAAACTATCTCCTCAATAATTTGAGCAATTGGGTTTTATAAGATTCTGGGTTTTTGTTTCTGTTATTGTTGTTTGTTTTTTGGTAAAGAGTTAGTCATAGGTGAGTTTTAAGGCAGGAGTTATTGAGACTGGGACCTGGGCAGAGATGGATAAGAATTTGTAAACTAGGTCAGTTGTTGAAATAGTCTGTGTTTAAACAGTTTACTGTTTATAGTCTTAACTTTCTGGAACACAAGACCAAGCAAGCTGTTGCTGAGTCCAATGGGAAGGAGCTTGGGCCTCTTGATAGAAATTAAATGGAAGCCACAGATATTCTGGCGTTTTCAGAATTTCCAGAACAAGTTACAGAACAATTTTGTAAACTGCTTTTGTTATATCACTATGTTCTATGCATGGCTCTACCATCAACCGCTTCCCCCTGAATTATGATATTGCCACTACTGCATGTTTATTACTCAGCCAACCTGTACAAAACCTCTCTTGTTCCCACTACTTCTTTACCCCTGATCTCTTCCCAGCTCATGGACACTTGCTTAGACTCTGCATTTAGGAAACTGTACTTGTCACTGATAGGCAAGAGGTTTCAAAGTCACCTGCTCCTGGACCCGGGTCCATGTGGTAAGCTCTCTTCTTGAACTGCATGAAGAGCTGACAGGGTCCTGTCCCACTGGATAGCATGTTCTGTGTGTAGGGAGAGGTGGGAGCCCTATGACAGAGACCAAGAGCACTCGCAGAAGGAGAGACATAATTGCTGAGTGTGTGTGTTCCTTGCCTTTGACTGAAGGCAAAGAACTTTGCGAACTCTTTGTTCTTCAAGAGCAATACTTTGGTACAACTGGTAATCCTAGGGAGAGCTGCCAGGAAGAAATGCCAGAGGTTTTTACCTGGGGGATTTTTAAGGTAATCTGCCAAAACTTACATTGAGTCACCAATGTGGCCAAACTGCTAAGTAAACAAGGAACATGGGGATCTTACTTTTCCGGGGCTACCATAACAAATGATTACAAACTGTACCCAGTTAAAACAACAGCGATCTAGTCTCTTGAAGCTCCAGAGGCCAGAGGTCTGAAATCAAGGTGCTTCCAGGGCTGTGCACTCTCTGGTTTCTAGGGAAGACTCTTCCTTACCTCTTCCCTCTTCTGGTGGCTAAAGGTGTTTCTTTCCTTGTGGCTACATCAGTTCACTCACTGCTTCCATGGTCACATGACTCCTCTTCATCCTCAAAACTTCCTCTGCCTCTATCAATAAGGGTACATGTGATGGCTTTGAGAGCCCTCCAAGATAATCTAGGATAGGTTCCTCTGCTGGAAATCCCAACTTAATGCATCTATTCCAATATAGAGTAGTAGTTTTTCTTTTGCCATATGTATTAACCAATCTAGAATCTCCAGAGAAAAATGAACTAGGGTGTGTGTGTGTGTGTGTGTGTGTGTGTGTGTGTACACATGCATAAAGGAAGAGAGGAAAAGAGTGAGTGAGAGAGATTTATTTTAAGGAATTATAAGAAATGAGTCACAATTTTGGAAGCTGACAAATCCAAATCAGCAAGGCAGGCCTGCAGGCTAGAGGTTCAGGGAAGAGTTGACCTTTCAGCTTTAAGCAAAAACCATCTGAAGACTAAAATCAGCAAGGTGACAGTAGGAAGTCCTATCCCTGGTTTACCCACAGAAACACCAAACTGATGGGGGTCCTGAATCTAGTTAATAAGTTGCAGTCTTCCAGAGGAGCACAAACTGGAGAGAAGCTACAGTGAACAGAGGAAATGGAAAAAGCAGCATCTGGGAATACAAGCTGGTGTAGCCACTGTGGAAAAGAGTATGGAGATTCCTCAAAAAACTAAAAATAGAACATCCCATGACCCAGCAATTGTACCACTAGGTATTTATCCAAGGGATATGGGTGTGCCATTTCAAAGGGACATATGCACCCCAATGTTTATAGCAGCACAATTGACAATAGCCAAAGTATGGAAACAGCCCAAATGCCCATCAATGGATGAATGAATAAAGAAGATGTGGTATATCTATACAATGGAATATTGCTCAACAATCAAAAAGAATGAAATCTTGCCAATTGCAGCTACATGGATGGAACTGGAGGGTATTATGCTAAGTGAAATCAGTCAGAGAAAGACAAATATCATATGACTGCACTCATATGAGGACTTTAAGGGACAAACCAGATGAACATAAGGGAAGGGAAACAAAAATAATGTAAAAACAGAGAGGGGGGCAAAACATAAGAGACTCATAAATATGGAGAACAAACAGAGGGTTACAGGAGGAGTTGTGGGAGGGGAGATGGGCTAAATGGGTAAGGGGCACTAAGGAATCTATTCCTGAAATCATTGTTGCACTATATGCTAAATAATTTGGATGTCAATGTTTAAAAAAATTAAAATTAAAAAAAAATATCTACCATATGCTAACTAACTTGGATATAAATTAAAAATTAAAAAAAAATTTAGAAAATATTTTAAAAATATAGTAAGCCTTTAGTACATTTTACGTGTTCTTTACACTTAAATTTAAGGTTTCTACTATCATTTCACAGTTCCCAGAAAATATGACATATCACATTTCTGCTTTAATGAATTTAATAATTTTTTAGGCCTAAAACCTTGCTATTTGAAATAATCTTCTCTGTCATTTGAAAAGTGTACACCCTCTCTTGTTGAAAATGCTGCCAGTTTGTCCCTTGAACTATGTAAACTTTCTAATAAACTTTCTAATAAAATTATTTTAATAAAAAAAAGAAAAGAAAAATCAGTGTCCTCAGGAAATGTTGGTTTTAGATGGGGTTATAGGATTTGAGGCGGGAAGGGAGGGCATAAGTGCAGGTGGAGAGGCAGGAAGACAAATATGCGTGTCTGGAGATCCTGGAATATTCTAGGCAGGTGACAGGTTTTAGGCTGGCTTTATGAATTGGAGGTCGTGAAGATTCCACTAACCTGACTAGATCACGCCAAGAGGGGAGGAGTGGAAGACGATGCCCATGTTTCTGACCAGCACTTCCAGACCCCCGCACTCCTTGCGTAGGAAGTTGAGCAGTGCATGGCTGCTCTGCAGGTCGTGGATGTAAGGCAGGGGGAAGCATGTTTGCGAGCACCATGTTCCCTGAGACCTGCTGGCACAGAACACCCATGATGGCAAAGCCTAGTTGGACCTAGTCACCAGCACCATGTGGCTGCAGGCCTACCAGGCTGAGCGAGGCACTTGAGTTTGGAAAGCAGACATCATAAGACACTGGGTGTGTGTTTTGGCCCCGGGCACTGGCACAGATGTCAGTAGAACTGTGTTCTAGGATCCAGGGCTGTTACCCCTAGAGCCAGAGGCCCTACCTCCATCCCCCATCAAAGGAGGAGCCAAAGGTTCCAGATGGTTCCTTAAAGATGCTATGCCAGGTCTGTCTCTCCCAGGGTTGTACCCTGAACCCAGATGGAACTCCCCACTCTTAGGATCCCTCCTCTGAGCTCAGCAATGGTTCAGGACGGACTGATGTGCTCCTCAGAAAGAAAATGGATAGTCATAGGCTAATAGGAGCTAGAGATTTATGGTAGTAGAACTAAACATATTTTGGGAAAACCCCATCAGGAAGGAATGTGTCCTTCTTCCTCTGTAGAATTGGAAAGTTTGCCTTCTTCTAAGATGCAGTGAAACTGGTTGTACAGGGAAGTGCTTCTGAGGACACAGATCCCCTGCTTTCTCAGTAGAAACTCAAGAGAGAGATACAGAGAATGAGGTCCTGTGCTGGGACTTGGGTGTGGGCAGGACTCCTCCCTCAGTGTGATTCCCAGTGGGCCCCGAGTGGGAGGGAATGTTTGTGAAGCTCACTGTGGCTGAGGAATTGCTTGGGATGTCTGCTTTAATGGTTATAAATACTTATGTTTGTTAAAAGTGCTTATATTTGGTGTAGACCAAGGTTTTAGTTAATAAGTGTTACATATAATTTGGTGTTATTTTTAAGGTATCAAGGAAAAGAGATCTCTGTGATACTGGGATACATTTCCAAACCAGCAGTTGACATGCTATTGTTTTGTCCTAGACATTGATGCTCCTCATGGGTCAGTTTAGAAAAGCCAGATAACAGAGAGAAAATTAATAGCCCCTTTGAAGGGAAAGACCTATTTTTTCAAAGTTTATTTATTCTGAGAGAAAAAGAGAAAGAGCAGGGGAGGCGCAGAGAGAGAGAGACAGAGACAGAGAGAGAGAGAGAGAGATCTGAAGTGGGCTCTGTGCTGATGGCAGAGTCCCATGTGGGGCTCATGAACCTTGAGATAATGACCTGAGTCAAAGTTAGACGCTCAACTGACTGAGTCACTCAAGCGCCCTTGAAGGGAAAGACGTAAAGTATGGACCCAACCCTTCCTTGCAGGGCCCATCAGTTCTCATTTCTGTCAGCCTGAAACCCCTGGTGAAGACTGAAAAATAATCATGAGGGGAGGAAGTCTGTACAACATGGATGCTTCTGTGAGAGGTGGGAGGTGGTGGGAGGCCCCCCGGGAGCCAGGCTGCGTGTGGGGCAGTAAGAAGCTCCCCTCTAGGCCCTGGAGGTGTCAGGCCCCTGTCCGGGGACGCCTACGGAGGGCACTTTGCACCGCCCTTGTTTGCAGCCTGCTCACCTGTATTAGTGCCTTTACTCTTCTCGGCAATCCTATGAGTTCCCCTGAACTGTACACTTGAGGAGACTGACAGACAGCAACAGGCAGGGTTTTGCTCAAGGTCGTCGCGTAAGGCAGCCAAGCGTAAAAAGCCAAGCGTAAAAAGCCAAGACCTTTTTATTTCCAGATGTTTGTCTTGAAAGCTCTCAGAGAGAAAAGTGGGAAGAATAGGACTGTGGGCACCCATGTATCCACCAAACTAGCCCCAATGATGATGAGTATTTTACTTTCTTTATATGTTCATCTTCTGTGGAGGCTTTGCTGAACTGTGTTAATGTTACACAGTTGGTGACCATTTATCCCTACATGAATAGCACATTAGCCTTGAGGAGATGTGACAGTAATTTTTTCGTATGCATTGATACCAATCCATATTCCCTTTTCCCCCTTGTCTCACATTGTCTTATGGATGCATCTTAAGTGCCCATTCCCATTTCACACCTTGCAGTTGACTTTTCCCCATTGAGTGTGATATTTAAAGAGACCACAGAGGATGTCTGTCCATGGTGGCGTGCCCATGCCATAGAGGCTGTCATAGATGCTGATAAAGTATGCTGGCAAGGGAAATTCCACCCCATTCATGGGTTTTTATATTGTCTGTGGTGACTTTCAGGCTACAGCAGCAGATTTGAGTATATCCAGCAGAGACCATTGGCCTGCAAAGGCATATTCAGCATATGGTTCTTTCACTAATGTCTACCAACCTCTGAGTTAAACTGTCCCTTCTCTTGACCTAGTAGGGCCTATTAGACTTTGGGACTGGTTGGCAAGAAACAATGCGTACACGTGGACATTTACTTAGAACTGTTTATTCATCTATGATGTTGATTCATTATAGTCATTAATTCCACTCTTTCTACTCATATATCACAGAAGAAATCACAAAAGATTTCAGTAGCCAATTCAGTGTGAGTACTTGATATAGATAGTGATTCTTTTCTTTTTTCTTTTTTTTTTCTTTTCTCTTTTCTTTTCTTTTCTTTTCTTTTCTTTTCTTTTCTCTTTTCTTTTCTTTCTTTTCTTTTCTCTTCTTTTCTTCCTTTCTTTTTTTTTTTATAAGGACATTGTCGACAGTGTAATCTGTTTGGTCAAATCATGGCAGTATCATAATGGGACCCATGGAGGGAACTGAGGGCGGAGTCCCCATTGTTCAACTTTCTTCTCCATAACAAACTCCCCGTGAGGCCCCTTAGCATCCAAGGGCAAAAGGGCCAAGTAGACAGGAGTCTCTGCTCCTTCTTCTACGGTTTTGATGCCTTTTGGCCCACCCATGTCTGTTCTCACCCACCCAGGACAGCAGGCATTCAGGAGGATCTTGTCCCCTCTCCTCTGCTCACTCAGTTTCCTGGCATAGATTCTGGACAGGACTGTGAGACCCATCTCTGACACTCCATATGTGACTACTTTCATATCAGGCCAGCCCTCGTTCTGGTGCACTCCGTTCTTTACATCGTCCACAAATTTGTTCATGAGCCCCACAAGCTCCTCCTCTGTGATGGTCTCACTTCTGAACTTCTGCTGCAGTCCTGGGCTACAGTATTCAAGAGCTACGAAGCTCATTATACTAGACACATTGACCACTCTGCCTAAAATACAACACAAATAAATCACATAGAATGGCATCCATGAGAATGATGAATACGAAATTTGCTAAAATCTGTCCATTTGGGAGGCAATTACCAGTTTTCTATGAGTGTTAATGAAGACTGTAAGTGAAGAACATGAAAATTGTTATACCCTTAATATCTCATATAATATCAGTAAAAGAATCTAATGGGGAGGCAGTGCCTAGATGTTCCCTAAAAAAAAAGAAAATGGCCTATCCAGTAACATGTTAAGTGGACTGTAAGGAGGCACTCACGCATTCATGAATAGAGATTCACTTTTCCTTCACAGGTCCCCTTTGAAACCCCCTAAAAATCTTATGGTCACTTAGATGATGTTGTATGAACAGATGTTTATTGACCAACAAAGAGCTGATCAGTTTATTGAAGGCCTTTCGAAGGTGAAAGACAGCACTGCATTGATAGGCTGTCACTCTGATGAGCCAGGAAAAGCAAACCACCTCACTGGGCTGACTTGCAAGCTATTTTCTCTATGTTTGTGATTTCATCAACTTGGGAGCAATGACAGAATGCCAGGCAATGTGGTCGTGGAAAGGAGTGGAAAACGGACATGTTAAAGAGATGCCATAAAAAGAAATGAAGTACATGCTACAACATGGATGAAAACTGACAACACTGTCCAACGTTAAAGAGGCCAGTTACACAACACCACTCGTTATGTGATTCTGTGTATGAGATGTCCAGAACAACGAAGTCTAGAGACAGGGAGTAGATTGGTGGTTGCTTAGGGCAGGGGGAAAGGGGTAACAGAGGGCCGATAGCTAAGGGCAAAGGGTCTCCTTGGGGTGATTTCAGTGTGCTAATCTTGAAGTTGTGATGGTTCTACAACTCTGTCAATACTAAAATCCAGTGAATTGCATACCTGAAATGGGTGAAGTGTATGGTAGGTGAACTTTATCTCAATAAAGCTATTAAAGGTGCAAAGCAATGACACATTTCTCACTCACTGTTTTTTAAAAATATATCAGTAGTCATAAAAATGACATTATATTGACATATATAGTTTACTATTTTTACATTTAAATATTGATTGTATTTTTATATTTCAGTGAGTACTTTTAAAATTTTTTTTTTCAACGTTTATTTATTTTTGGGACAGAGAGAGACAGAGCATGAACGGGGGAGGGGCAGAGAGAGAGGGAGACACAGAATCGGAAACAGGCTCCAGGCTCTGAGCCATCAGCCCAGAGCCTGACGCGGGGCTCGAACTCACGGACCGCGAGATCGTAACCTGGCTGAAGTCGGACGCTTAACCGACTGCGCCACCCAGGCGCCCCAGTGAGTACTTTTAGATTATAAAAAAAGTCAAAAGGTACAAGAAAATTAGGAAACTTTCCCTTTTTCATGTAAATATCCAGGAAAGACAGTCATGGTCACTTAACTCTGAGCTCCATCCCACTAAGGAATGGCAGTGCCATACAAGTTCAGTGGGAGAGATCATGCATGACCCTGTGGCTCTCATTGGTGGTGTTTAGAAATAATGAAAATGAATTATATAAACTATCTTATTAATGTAACAGTTTCCTAAGCTGAACACCTTTTAGAAAGGGGTCTGTTATTCCAGTCCTTCCTTTCATCTACAGCGTATTTGGTGTAGGATTAACAGAACATGTTTGTCAAATGTTTCAGAAGCACCTCTCAGGTTTTATTACTTACCACTAAACATATTTATTTTATTTTCAAAAATATTATATGCCCGGGTAATAATATAATAAACTATGTTTCATGATTCAAAATTGCAACACAGAGAAAGAAATCTTTGAAAAAGAACAAGACTGGGGCAGAGGAACCCACACTGGGGTAACTGGTATACCTGGGTGTTGTAGATTCTTATTTTGTTTTTGTGGCTACATTATTTCAGTAACCCTCTTTTTGAAGAAAGGATTAAAAAATGATAATATCTACTATCCCTCAATGTCCTTAAGGCCATAATTCTGTCTTTTGGTTTCTCTTTCCATGTCAAGAAACAGAGCAAACATTGGCCTTTTGAATAGATTCTGAGCCCATAGAGATCTGGTTAACAATTAACCTACCTTGGGGTCTCATTAGAGGCAGCAGTTCTGTGCACACGTCTCGGGTACCAAAGAAGTTTGTTTTCATCGTCACTTCTGCTTGAATATGTAAGGGGGTGGGGTCACCAACTTGTAGGGGAGAAGGAGAATAGGTTAATAAGTAGTAGCCATTGAGAAAATTTGATGCAGTGACAATAGCATTTGTGTGTAATCTGGTGAATTCTCAGTAGTGTGTAGGATAGTGAACAGTTTATCCCAACATTTATTATCTGACTGGTTGATGCTGGGTGGCTTTGTAGGTTGACACCACTCACTGCAAGACGCTAAGGTAAGGTGCAATGGTATCTCTTCATGTGGCCCTGTGGGGTTTTGTATATTTAGTAATAACTTAAAAATTCATGGAGACGCTCAAGTCCCATGAGAGTAGCTTGCAACAACCTGGGGGAGGTCCCTGAGAGTCTGATCCATGACAATGCCAAAGTTCTCTGGCTGGAAAGGCTTGCAACTTCTGGAGGGTTCTGCTCTCCCTGTGCCTCCTGACTATCTTCTTCCCTAGGGAGGTCGTTCTAGATCCCCTCTGAGCTATGGCCCCAGAGCAGTGGTTCACACACCGGCCCCAACCCACCCTGGGTGGTCCCCTAAGGGAAGTCTCCTGGCCTAAGAGTTCCCACGTCCTTACTGTCAAAGAAGACGGCTGCATTGTTGACCAGCACGTCCAATCCCCCGTACTCCTTGCGCAGGAAGTCACGCAGGGCGTGGATGCTTTGCTGGTTGTCGATGTCCAGCAGGTGGAAGCGCGGACTCAGGCCCTCGCCCTGGAGCTGCTGCACAGCCGCCCGTCCCCGCGCCTCGTCCCGTGCTGTGAGCACCACGTCCCCGGAGAACCGCCGGCACAGGTCACGCACGATGGCCAAGCCGATGCCTTTGTTGGCCCCGGTCACCAGCGCCACGCGCGTGTCTGAACACATAGCTGTGTGGAACGCAAGTGAGGCTCTGTGTGTGTAGCGGATGGAGCTGTGGGCCAAACCGAGGGCAAGGCCTGGCCACAGTCAGAGATGCCAGTAAAACTGTTTCTGGGATCCAGTGCTGTGAGTCCTAGAGCCCGAGGCCCCACCTTCGTTCTTCTATGAAAGGAGGGGACAATATTCCAGAAGGTTTCCTAATGACGCTATAACAAATCTGTACCTCTTGGGGCTGCACCCTGAGGCCAACCAGGACTGTGTCCTCTTAGGATCTGTCCTCTGGGCCCAGCATTAGTTCTGGTTGGACTGCTTTGCTATCCAAAGAAAGGTGTTGGCCATAGGTTAGTAGGGGCTAGAGATGCATGGTAAGTGAACTAATAGTATTTTGGAGAAACCTCAACAGAAAAAAAGGCGTACAGATATTGTCTCAGGAACGTGTCCTTCTTCTGTAGAATGGGAATGGATGCTTTCTTCCAAGATGCAGTGAAATTACTTTTTTTAAAAATTTGTAATGTTTACTTATTATTGACAGAGAGAGAGAGAGAGAGAGAGAGAGAGAGAGCGAGCATGAGTGGGGGAGGGGCAGAGAGAGAGAGGGAGACACAGAATCCAAAACAGGCTCCAGGCTCTGAGCTGTCAGCACAGAGCCGGATACGGGGCTCAAACTCACGGACCGTGAGATCATGACCTGAGCCGAAGTCGGACGCTCAACGGACTGAGCCACCCAGGCGCCCCTCAGTGAAATTACTTTTACAGGGGAACTGTCGGAGGACACAGACTCCTTTGCTTTTTTAGGAGAATCTCAAGAGGGAGAAACAGAGAATTAGGTCCTGTGCTGAGACTGGGGTGTGAGCAGGGCTTCTCCTTCTGTGTAATTCCCAATGGGCCCCAAGTGGGAGGGAATGTTTATGAACACTTACTGTGGCCAAGGAGTTGCTTGGAATGTTTGATCTAATGGTTACATAATCTCCTGTTTGCCTATACTGCCTATTTCTTATGTTTGTCCAAGGTCACAGTTGCTAAGTGTTATATACAAATAGGTGTTATTTTTAAAGCATCAGGGAAAAAACATCTCTGTGATACTGGGGTACATTTCCAACCCACAGTAGACATGCTACTGTTTTGTCCTAGATTTTGTTATTCATCGTGGGTCAGTTTAGAAAAGCCAAATAACAGAGAGAAAATTCATAGCCCTTCTGAAGGGAAAGACTTTTTTTTTAAATTTTTGTTTATTTATTTTTGAGACAGAGAGAGACAGAGCATGAACAGGGGAGGGTCAGAGAGAGAGGGAGACACAGAATTCGAAGCAGGCTCCAGACTCTGAGCTGTCAGCACAGAGCCCGACGCAGGACTCGAACTCACGGACTGTGAGATCATGACCTGAGCTGAAGTCGGACGCTTAACCGACTGAGCCACCCAAGCGCCCCTGAAGGGAAAGACTTTTAAAGTATGGACCCTAGTCCACACTTGCTTGCAGGGCCCATCAGTTCTCATTTCTGTCAGCCTGAAACCCCTGGTGAAGACTGAAAAATAATCATGAGGGGAGGAAGTCTGTACAACACGGATGCTTCTGTGAGAGGTGGGAGGTGGTGGGAGGCCCCCCGGGAGCCAGGCTGGGTGTGGGGCAGTAAGAAGCTCCCCTCTGGGCCCTGGAGGTGTCAGGCCCCAGTCCGGGGACGCCTACGGAGGGCACTTTGCACCGCCCTTGTTTGCAGCCTGCTCACCTGTATTAGTGCCTTTACTCTTCTCGGCAATCCTATGAGTTCCCCTGAACTGTACACTTGAGGATATTGACAGACAGCAACAGGCAGGGTTTTGCTCAAGGTCGTCGCGTAAGGCAGCCAAGCGTAAAAAGCCAAGCGTAAAAAGCCAAGACCTTTTTATTTCCAGATGTTTGTCTTGAAAGCTCTCAGAGAGAAAAGTGGGAAGAACAGGACTGCGGACACCCATGTATCCACTAAACTAGCCCCAACAATGATGAGTATTTTACTTTCCTTATATGTTCATCTTCTGTGGAGGCTTTGCTGAACTGTGTTAATGTTACACACTTGGTGACCATTTATCCCTACATGAATAGCACATTAGCCTTGAGGAGATTTGACAGTAATTCTTTCTTATGCACTGATACCAATCCTAATTCCCTTTCCCCCCTTGTCTCAGGTTGTCTTATGGATGCACCTCTAGTGCCCACTCCCATTTCACACCTTGCAGCTCCTTTTTCTCCAATGACTTTGATATTTAACGAGACCACTGTGGATGTCTATCCATGGTGGGGTGCCAATGTCATAGTAGAGGCTGATAAAGAATGCTGGCTAGGGAAATCCCACCCCCTTATGGGTCTATATATCATCTATGGTGACTTTCAAGCTAAACAGCAGATTTGAGTAGGTCCAACGGAGGCCATTCAAGTGCAAAGGCAAAATATTCACCATCTGGCTCATTCACTAATGTTTATGAACCCCTGTGTTAAATTGTCCCTTCTCTTGACCTAACTTAGGTTCTGTTAATTTTTTGGGCTGGTTGGCAAGGGGTAATCTGCACATGTGGACATCTACTTAGAATTGTTTATTCATCTATGATGTTCATTATGGTCATTAATTCCACTCTTTGTTCTCATATATTACGGAAGAAATCACAGAAGACTTCACAGAATTAGTAACCAATTCAATGTGAGTACTTGACATGGATAAGGACATTGTAGACAGTGTAATCTGTTTGGTCAAGTCATGACTGTATCATAACAGGAGCCATGGAGGGAACTGAGAGGGGGGTCCCCATTGTTCAACTTTCTTCTCCATAACAAACTCCCCATGAGGCTCCTTGGCATCCGGGGGCAAAAGGGCCAAGTAGACGGGAGTCTCTGCTCCTTCTTCTGGGCTTTTAATGGCTGTAGGTCCACCCATGGCTGTTCTCACCCACCCAGGGCAGCAGGCATTCAGGAGGATCCTGTCTCCCCTCCTCTGCTCACTCAGTTTCCTGGCATGGATTCTGGACAGGACGGTGACACCCATCTTTGACACTCCATATGTGAGTGCCCTCGTATCAGGCCAGCCCTCCTTTGTGTGTAGCCCGTTCTTTGTGTCTTCCACAAACTTGTTCATGAGCCCCACCAGCTCCTCCTCTGTGATGGTTTCACTTCTGAACTTCTGCTGCATTCCTGGGCTGCAGTTCTTAAGAGCTACTAAGCTCATTATGCTAGACACATTGACCACTCTGCCTAAAAAAGAACACAAGTAGTTACATAGAATGGCATGCACAATAATGATGAATACCACAATCCCTTGGATTTGTCTATTTGGGAGACAATTACCAGTTTGCTAGGAGTGTGAATGTAGTCTTCCTATATAAGTGAAGGACACGATACAGTCTTGAACCTTGTAACAGTCATAATGTCTCAGATGATATCAGAGAAATGATCTAATGGGGAGTGCAGTGCTCAGGTGTCCCATTAAGAGGAGAGAGTGATTTATATAGGAACGTGCTCTCTGAAGGTAAGGAGGCACTCACTGCAATCGTGAGTAGAGAACCACTTTTCTTCACAGGTCACCTTTGAGATCATCTTAACATCTTACGGTCCCATGGCCAGTGCTCTATGAACAAGTGTCTATCAACCAACAAACAACTGATCAGTTTAATGATGACCTTTTGAAGGAGAAAAACTGCATGGTGTGGGCTGTTGTTCTGCTGTAACCAGGCAAAAACAAATCACCTCATGGGCTAATTTAATGTGTGTGGCTATTTCCTCTATGTTGGGATTTCATCAACTCAGGAACAGTGAGAAAACACCAGGCAATATGGTCACGGGAAGGGGCGATGGAAAAGTCACATGTTAAAGAGATGCTATAAAAAGAAATGCAACTACATGGATGAATCTTGATAACATTACCCAAAAGAAAGTGGCCAGTCACAAAAGACTACTCATTATATGATTCTCTATATATGGGATGTCCAGAAAAGTAAATGTTCAGACAGAAAATAGATTGGAGGTTGCTAGGACAGTGGGAATGTGAGACCAGAGGGCTGGTGCTAAGGGCACAGGTTCTCCTTGGGGTGATGACAGTGTGCTAATCTTGAAGCGGTGATTGCTCCACACCTCTGTCCATTTACTAAACTCCACTGAATTGCATACCTGAAATGGGTGAAGTGTAGGATGTGTGAATTGTATCTCTGCAAATCTGTTAAAAGTGTTAATCTCACAGTTCTCACTAATTCTTTTTCAAAAATATAGTCAATATTCATAAAAGTGAACTTATATTGACATGTATAAAGTTTACTATTTTTCTATTTACATGAGTATCTTTAGCCTAATAGAAAGGTTATGAGAATTTATGAACAATAAGAGCTTCACTAAAATTAGCAAACTGTCCCTGTTTTATGAAAATATTCAGGAAGAACAGTCATAGTCAGTTAACTCTGAGCTCCATCCCACTAAGGAATGGCAGTGTCATACAAGTTTCTTGAAAAAGAGAATGCATGACACTATAGCCCTCCTCTCTGCCCATCACCCACTTTCCCCTCTCCCTCACTCCCCCATCTACCCTTAGTTCTCAGTCCTTAAGGATCTCTTATGGTTTGCCTCCCTCCCTCTCTGTTACTTTTTTTTCCCCTTCTGCTCCCCCATGGTCTTCTGTTAAGTTTCTCAAGATCCACATATGAGTGAAAATATATGGTATCTGTCTTTCTCTGCCTGGCTTATTTCACTTAGCATAATACCCTCTAGTTCCTCCCATATTGCTACAAATGGCTAGATTTCATTCTTTCTCATTGCCAAGTAGTATTCCATTATATATATAAACCACATCTTATTTATCCATTGACCCAGCAATAGCACTGCTAGGAATTTACCCGAGGGATACAGGAGTGCTGATGCATAGGGGCACATGTGCCCCAATGTTTGTAGCAGCACTTTCAGCAATAGCCAAATTATGGAAAGAGCATAAACACCTTTTAGAAAGGGGTCAGTTATTCCAGTCCTTCCTTTCATCTACAACATGTTAAGTGTCAGTTTAATGGAACTTATTTGTCAAATGTTTTAGTAAGCACCTCTCAGGTTTTATTACATACCAATATTTAGATTTATTGTATTTTCAAAAATATCATCCGCCTGTTTCACAATAAAAACAATACACATTAATGATTCAAATTTGCAAAACACAGAAGTGTATGAAATAAGACAGGGGCAGAGGAACCCACCCTGGGTAACTGGTATACCAGAAAGACAGCAACATTACTCATAGGGGCTTGGCGCCATTTTCTTATGTACCTTTAGTATAGTCAGTAATGGAGAAACTCTACTAACTGTCTGTAGGCTGTTGCCCTCTTGTCTATTCTGTGTTGTCCCTCTCAGGAAGTCCAGTATCAGGTGTGAAAATGGTTACCTGTGTATATGAGGGAAGCCTGACAGGGAGTAAAAGGTTTTGTAGGTAAATTCCTCATAGTAGATGCTGCAACCATTCCCTCAACCCAGGCCTGTCCCCTGCACTGACCACATCTGCAAGTGGCAGGCTGGCTGTCAGCGGGCTTCACCTCAGAGCTGGGTGAGATGGTAGACCCTTCTGGTGTGACAGCTCAGGACAGGAAACACAACTGCAGGAATAGGAAGTACTTATGGAGTTTATACAGCCAAGAGTCTGATCCAAACATTTTGTCTCCAGAGTAGACTCATGGCTTTCATGTGTCATTCTGAGAACTCTGAGCTGGAATGCACGCAGCCCGTGTGCTGCGAAGTTTAAGGGTGGGGTGCCTGGTTGGCTTAGTTAAGCAACTGATTCTTGATTTCAACTCAGGTCATGATCTCACGGTTCATGGGTTTGAGCCCCACGTTGGGCTCTGTGCTGACAGTTTGGAGCCTGCTTGGGATGCTCATTCTCGCTCTCTGCCCCTCCCTCACTCGTGCCCTCTCTGTCAAATATAAGTAAGTAAACTTAAAAGAAAAGAAGTTTAGGGACCATCCATAAGACCTTGTGATAAGGGTGTGTGAGTGCATTTGAGTGTGTCGTATGTCTGCATGTGAGTGTGTGCGAAAGAGACTGGATGTGTGACTGTAAGTGTGTGACCTGTATGAGGTAGCGTGTAAAGGAATTGCCCCGTCACAATCAGTGTGAAAGCATGTCACCCAGATACGAAAGGACTCTTGTTCTGGTGGGGCTGGCGTGTGTCTCAGGCTTATAGTCTATCCAGGCCATTACTCTGTATGTGGCCAGGGATCTATTTAGGAACATCTCTCCCTCTCCAAACTTCAGTGTCCTAAAGCACAGCCACAGTGGTCTCCACACCACAAGGTATTTTAGACATCATCTCATCTGGGGTCACCAACTTCAAGGGCAGCATTTGACTCTCAAGGCTATTCAGAATCTGTAAGCCCAAGCTGGTTCTCATGACCTTTGATGGTTTAACATTTGTCACATTCCCTGGAAGATCCATGTTTTCTAATATCAGGAGGACCAGTTCTTTAGTGTCCTGACTGATAAGGGTTTTTCAGAAAACACTTCAAGTTTTGAAATGTGCCTCCTGTGGTTTTCCCTGAGGTACCTGGGGGTCTTGCCGTAAGGAAGGCATTGGCCCAATAGAGCAGAGTCCTTTTATTTTCTGTTTCTCTTGCCTTACTGGGTAAGGCTTCATTTGAAGAAGGGATATGTAGGGAAAATGATTTGAGGACCTTGAGTAGTGGGAAGAACCACTAGTTTGGAGGTCACATGACCTTGGTCTTCAGCCAGCTGTGCTTGTGACCTTGAAATCCATTATTCCTCCAGGTTCTTAATGGGGACCATATATAAAATGCCTAGCACATCACACCTAGAAATGTCCAGCCACCTAGCCTTTCTAGAATCAATATGTCAGAGTGAGTGTGAGTGAGATACATTTGCTATTGTAACTTTCTCTCCAAATTTCTCTAGTGGTTTTTAAGACTACAGGATATTGCAAAGCAGTACCTTCTCAAAGGAAGGTTGAGAACAACTTCTGTAAGGTTTCTTTGCTAACAGTAGCCTTAATAAGACCATATTATTGCCTAGTATTTTAAGCTTATATCTGATGAGCAAGAGTGCTCAGCTTTCCAATGTTTGTTCAATTCCTTAGAGATGATTATACCTTAATATCTTTTTGAAATAAATGTAGAGTATAATTTAAAGAGTGAAAGAATAACAACAGCTTATCCTTTTAAAGAGAACATCTTTCAAATTCAGGAATAGGAATTTTGGTGGAATGAGAGTGAAATGATATGGAATGTGGGAAGGGATTTATATGACTTTGATACTAATTGCATGGTTAAGACTGGTGATAGGCACCTGGTTGTTTTAAGTTCTTATCTTCATTTTCTGCCTAAATGGTTTAACTAAAACTGTTATTGAAAAGAGGATTAAAATATAAGAAGAATTGGAGTCCCTGAGTGGCTCAGTTGGTTAAGCGTCAACTCTTAATTTTGCTCAGGTCATGATCTCTTGGCTCATGAGTTCAAGGCTCCTTTGAGCTCTGCAATGAAAGCATGGGGCTGGCTTCTCTCTCTCCTACTCTCTCTGCCTCTCCCTACTGGCTCTCTCTCTTCCTCTCTCTCTCTCTCAAAATAAATAAATAAATAAATAAATAAATAAATAAATAAATAAATAAATAATCTGAAAAAAATGTAAGAATAGCGGTGCCTGGATGATTCTGTTGGTTAAAAAAATAAGAAAAATCAACATTTACTATCTCTCAATATCCTTAAAGTCACAATTCTGTCTTTTGGTTTGTCCTTACGCACCTAAAAACAGAGCACACATTGGCCTTTTGCATGTGTTCTGACCCACAGAGAACTGGTGGATGTCATTGGAGATTGTTCTTTGTATCCTGGTTTCTGAAGTATGGGGGAGGAAGGACAGCATTTCCTTTGGCTGCCCTAGCTAGGACTTCTCGCAGATAGTCTCCCCAAAGAGGGTAATGTCCTGATAACATGAACCACTGTGGCTGCCATCCCCTCAAATAATGGAAGAACTCTCTTATTTCCAAAGGCAAGGGAACCCTGGTCTTACACTGAGAATATAGCTTGCATTTCCATGTCCCTGAGTCTAGTTTTCCTGAGGCAAGATCAATATTTGATTAGAGCCTGCCTTAGCAAATGCAGAAGAACACTCATTCCTCATTCAGGCCTGAGGCCTAATACACAGCAGGCACCCACACTGCTTAGTAAGTGAGAAAACAATCAGCCAGAGTATGATTTTTGCCTTTTAAGGGGAATACGTGTAGGATGTGTGAGGCTGGCACACGGGACTCGTCCAACATTAACGTTGTGGTGAGTAAAGGAGTCGGGGGACATTTGAGAGCTGCCCTTTGGGTGCCAGAGAAGCCAGTGGTAGAAGAAGTGGTGGAAGTTTCCAGGAATGAAGAGGCAATGGAGGCAGAACTGAGGGTAAACTGTACACGCACGTACTCATTCAAGCCAGACATCCTAATCTTTCTAAAAGTATCAGCTTATTTAATTAGTGTACTGAATGGGTGGTGGTTCCCCATCACATTAACGTGGGGGTAAATATTGCAGGAGTTTACAGCCAAGGAATTGTGGCAGTTTGTTTGTGCAAACAATGATCAAGGTGAAGGGAAGTTGATGGGCCTGGACTTTGGCAGGTCTGATGACAGAGATCGCTATGAGTTGTGCTCAGGATTGACTTTGCTCTTGAAGGGCTTTTGTGAGAAAGTGAGCACTCAGGGAGTACAGAGAATAACCAGAAAGGAAAAGACGGAAGAAGCAGCATCTCTTAGGAAGGTTTCAATTGTCCAGAAATGACAGCTGAGTCTCTGTTGGAGAGTTGGGATGGAGAAAGCTGGAAGCTTTCCCCCAAGTTGGAAGCTTGGGGGACAAAATCTATAGGACAACTGTTAGGACCTGGTCAGTGATAATCAGGAGGTGGGCATGGTGACCTCATTTTTCATGGTGGGTGGATGGAGTGGTCCATGACCAGGATGATATTGGGAAATCACAGGTGTCATCTGGACACATTTGAGATGCTTAAGTGGGGGGTTGGGTGGGCAGCTGGAGGGGTCGGATCTGAGGAGGGAAGGGAGGGCATCCTGAGGAGAAGGAGAGGTAGGAAGAGAATGCTCTAGGGAATGTTCTAGGCAGGTGACAGATTTTAGGGGAGCCTGAGAAGTTTGGATGGTGAAGAGTCCACTAGCCTGAATAAAATCACTCAGAGGAAGGCAGAAGGAAGAGAAAGGGTCCAGGAAGGAATTCCCAGGAAAGTGCACCTGTGAGGGGTACAGAGGCAGGAAAGGCCTTTGTGAGGAGAATTTGAAATGAAGATGTGAAGGACAAGAAAGAGCCAGTTGTGAACGGCCAGCAGGACAGAAGGCACTGCTCGCTGCTGGACACACGTGTAGAGTCCTGAGGAGAAGGGCACCTGTGTGGTGGGGACACAGCAGTGAAGTGGGTGTGGCTGAGAAGCGAGAGGGTGCAGGGCCCTTAGATAAGGCCAGAGAGGCAGGAGCCAGATCATTCCAGAAATGGCACTGCTTGGGCCCCTGATCACACCTACCTTGGGGTTTCATTAGAGGCAGCAGTTCTGTGCACACGTTTCGAGTACCAAAGAAGTTTGTTTTCATTGTCAATTCTGCTTTAATATGTAAGGGTGTGTGATCATCAACTGGTAAGGAAGAAGGAGAATAGGTCAGTAAGCAGTTGCCTCCTGAGAATATTCCATGAAGTGACGATAGCATTTTTTTTTTTTTTTCATTTGCAAAAGTGAATTCTCAGCCATTTCTGTGTTAGGTAACACTGTTGTCCCGGTGTGAATTATCTGGCTAGCTGATGCCGTGTAGCTTTGTAACTTGGCACCACTTGGGGATGCTAAGGGAAGGGTGCACAATGGGTTTTCTGTGTACCTTTGTTTACAATATGTTGTTTATTGCAAAATAGGTTAATATTTACCAAATGACTCAGACCCAATCAGAAAGAAACTTGGAGAAACCTGGGTGAAGTCCCTGAGAATCTGATCCATGCCAGTGTGAAGGTCCTCTGGCTGGAAATGCTTGCAACTGCTGGAGGGTCCTGCTCTCCCTGTGTCTCCAGTCCATCTTCTTCCCTAGGGAGGCCGTTCTAGATCCCCTCAGAGCTCTGGACCCCAGAGCAGCAGTTTAGACACCAGCCCCAAACCCACCCTGGCTGGTCCCCTAAGGGAGGTCTCCTGGCCTAAGAGTTCCCACGTTCTTACTATCAAGGGCAATGGCCGCGTTGTTGACCAGCACGTCCAGGCCCCCGTACTCCTTGCGCAGGAAGTCACGCAGGGCGCCGATGCTCTGCAGGTCATCAATGTCCAGCAGGTGGAAGCGCGGACTCAGGCCCTCGCCTTGGAGCTGCTGCACGGCCGCCTGTCCCCTTGCCTCGTCCCGTGCCGTGAGCACCACGTCCCCAGAGAACTGCCGGCACAGGTCACGTGCGATGGCCAAGCCGATGCCCTTGTTGGCCCCGGTCACCAGGGCCACGCGGGTGTCTGAACACATAGCTGTGGGGAATGCGAGCGAGGCCCTGTGTGTGGAGCCGATGGTGCTGTGGGCCACACCGAGGGCTAGTGGTGCGGAGGCCTGGCCACAGTCAGAGATGCCAGTAGAACTATGTTCTTGGTTCCAGTGCTGTGACTCCTAGAGCCGAAGCCCCACCCCTGTCCTTCCATGAAAGGAGGGGCCAGAGCGCCAGAAGTTTTCCTGATGGCGCTGTGTCAAATCCGTACTTCATGGGGCTGTACCTTGAGCCCAACCAGGACTGTGTCCTCTTAGGAGGCTACCTGTGAGCCAAGCAATGGTTTGAGGTCAACTGATGGGCTCCCCAAACTAAGGCGGTTGGCTTTGGGTTAATAGGGGGCTAGCGATTCATGGTAGGCGAGTTAAATTATTTTCGGAAAACCTCAAAAGTAAAGAAGGAGTACGTATATTGTCTTGGGACAATATCCCCTGTCCTTCTTGCTTTGCAGAATGAGAAAGGTTGCTTTCTTCCAAGATGCAGTGAAGTTGCTTGCACAGGGGAACTGCCTCTGAGGACACAGTCCCCTTTGGTCTGAGGACACAGTCCCCCTTGCTCTTTTAGGAGAATCTCAAGAGGGAGAAACAGAGAATTAGGTCCTGTGCTGAGACTGGGGTGTGAGCAGGGCTCCTCCCTCTGTGTGATTCCCAGTGGGCCCCAAGTGGAAGGGAATGTTTATGAACACTTACTGTGGAGTGTAAGCCAAGGAGTTGCTTGGAATGTTTGATCTAATGGTTACATAATCTCCTGTTTGCCTATACTGCCTATTTCTTATGTTTGTCCAAGGTCACAGTTGCTAAGTGTTATATACAAATAGGTGTTATTTTTAAAGCATCAAGGGAAAAAGATCTCTGTGATACTGGGGTACGTTTCCAACCCAGTAGTTGACATGCTACTGTTTGTCCTAGAATTTGTTATTCATCGTGGGTCAGTTTAGAAAAGCCAAATAACAGAGAGAAAATTCATAGCCCTTCTGAAGGGAAAGGCTTTTAAAGTGTGGACCCAACACTTCCTTGCAGGGCCCATCAGTTCTCATTTCTGTCAGCCTGAAACCCCTGGTGAAGACTGAAAAATAATCATGAGGGGAGGAAGTCTGTACAACACGGATGCTTCTGTGAGAGGTGGGAGGTGGTGGGAGGCCCCCCGGGAGCCAGGCTGGGTGTGGGGCAGTAAGAAGCTCCCCTCTGGGCCCTGGAGGTGTCAGGCCCCAGTCCGGGGACGCCTACGGAGGGCACTTTGCACCGCCCTTGTTTGCAGCCTGCTCACCTGTATTAGTGCCTTTACTCTTCTCGGCAATCCTATGAGTTCCCCTGAATTGTACACTTGAGGAGACTGACAGACAGCAACAGGCAGGGTTTTGCTCAAGGTCATCGCGTAAGGCAGCAGAGCCAAGACCTTTTTATTTCCAGATGTTTGTCTTGAAAGCTCTAGAGAGAAAAGTGGGAAGAACAGGACTGCGGACACCCATGTATCCACCAAACTAGCCCCAACGATGATGAGTATTTTACTTTCTTTATATGTTCATCTTCTGTGGAGGCTTTGCTGAACTGTGTTAATGTTACACACTTGGTGACCATTTATCCCTACATGAATAGCACATTAGCCTTGAGGAGATTTGACAGTAATTCTTTCATATGCATTGATACCAATCCATATTCCCTTTCCCCCCTTGTCTCAGGTTGTCTTATGGATGCACCTCTAGTGCCCACTCCCATTTCACACCTTGCAGCTCCTTTTCCTCCAATGACTTTGATATTTAACAAGACCACAGTGAATGTCTATCTGTGGTGGGGTTGCCCATGTCATAGTAGAGGCTGATAAAGTATGCTGGCTAGGGATACCCAGCCCCATTCATGAGATTATAAGTCGTCTCTGTTGACTTTCAAGCTAGAATGGCAGATTTGAGTAGGTCCAACAGAGACCATTGGTGTCCAAAGGCAACAATATTCACTATTTGGCTCATTCACTAATGTTTACCAACCCCTGAGTTAAACTGTCCCTTCTCTTGACCTAGCTTATGGTCTGTTAGAATTTGGGCTGGTTGGCATGAAACAATTTGCACACATGGACATTTACTTAACCTGTTTATTCATCTATGATGTTCATTTATTATTTTCATCAATTTCATTTTTTCCCCTTGTATATCACAGAAGAAATCACAAAAGACTTCACAGAATTAGTAGCCAATTCATTGTGAGTATTCGGTATGGACACTGATTCTTCCTTTTATTTATTTATCTTTTTGCTTAAGGAAATTGTTCACAGTGTAAGAGTTCTTTTGGTCAAATCATGGCAGTATCATAATGGGTCCCATGGAGGGAACTGAGGGTGGGGTCCCCATTGTTCAACTTTCTTCTCCGTAACAAACTCCCCGTGAGGCCCCTTAGCATCTGAGGGCAAAAGGGCCAAGTAGACGGGGGTCTCTGCTCCTTCTTCTGGGCTTTTAATGGCTGTAGGTCCACCCATGGCTGTTCTCACCCACCCAGGGGAGCAGGCATTCAGGAGGATCCTGTCTCCCCTCCTCTGCTCACTCAGTTTCCTGGCATGGATTCTGGACAGGACGGTGACACCCATCTTTGACACTCCATATGTGAGTGCCCTCGTATCAGGCCAGCCCTCCTTTGTGTGTACCCCACTCTTTGTGTCTTCCACGAACTTGTTCATGAGCCCCACCAGCTCCTCCTCTGTGATGGTCTCACTTCTGGAGTTCTGCAGTTCTGAGCTGCAGTTCTTAAGAGCTATGAAGCTCGTTATGCTAGACACAGTGACCACTCTGCCTAAAATACAACACAAATAGTCACATAGAATCACATGCATGAGAATGATGAGTACCAAAATTCCTGCATTTGTCCATTTGGGAGACAATTAGCAGTATGCTAAGAGTGTTAATGTAGTCTTCTTATATAAGTGAAGGATACGGTACAGTTTTGACCTTTGTAACACTCATAATGTCTCAGATGATGTCAGAGAAATGACCTACTGGAGAGCACAGTGCCCAGATGTCCCATAAAGAAAAGAGAGTGAGGGGCACCTGGGTGGCTTAGTCGGTTCAGCGGTTGACTTTGGCCCGGGTCATGAACTCATGGTCCGTGGGTCCGAGCCCCGCGTCGGGCTCTGTGCTGATAGCTCAGAGCCTGGAGCCTGCTTCGGATTCTGTGTCTCCCTCTCTCTCTGCCCCTCCCCTGCTCATGCCCTGTCTCTCTCTGTCTCAAAACTAAAAATAAATTAAAAACAAAAGAAAAGAGAGTGATTTATATGGGAACATGCCATCTGAACGTGAGGGGGCTCTCACTGCAATTATGAGTAGAGAACCACTTTTCTTCACAGGTCGCCTTTGAGACCATCTTAACATCTTATTGTCCCATGGCCAGTGCTCTGTGAATGGTTGTCTATAACAAACTAGCAATTGATCAGTTTATTGATTACCTTTTGTAGGAGAACAGACTGCATGGTTTTGTGGGCTGTTGCTCTGTTGTAACCAGGTAAAAACAAATCACCTCATGGGCTAATGTGCATGGCTATTTTCTCTATGTTGGGATTTCATCAACGGGAGCAGTGAGAAATTACCAGGCAATATGGTCATGGGAAGGGGCTGTGGAACAGTGACATGTTAAAGAGGTGCTATAAAAAGAAATGCTACAACATGGATGAATCTTGGTAACATTACCCAAAAGAAAGTGGCCAGTCATAAAAGTGACTATTCATTATATGATTTTCTTTATACAGGATGTTCAGAAAAGTAAATGTTCAGACAGAAAATACACTGGAGGTTGCTTCAGGTAGTGGGATTGCAGGAAAAGAGGGCTGGTGCTAAGGGCACAGGTTCTCCTCGGGGTGATGACTGTATGCTAATCTTGAAGCGGTGATCATTCCACAAGTCTGTCCATATACTAAACTCCACTAAATCACATATTTGAAATGGGTGACGTGTATGATATGTAAATTGTATCTCAGTAAAACTGTTAAAAGTGTAAACCAATTTCACAGTTGTCACTAATTCTTTTTAAAAATATAGATATTCGTAAAAGTGAGCTGTTATTGACATGTATAAATAGTTTACTATTTTTGTATTTAAATGAGTATCTTTTGCCCAATAGAAAGGTTATGAGAATGTACCAATGGTAAGAGCTTCAAGAAATTTAGGAAACTGTCCCTGTTTTATGTCAATATCCTGGAAAGACAGAATGGCAGTGCCATATAAGTTCACTGGGAGAGACAATGCATGACCCTGTGACTCTCATTAAGTGGTGTTTACAGATAATTAAAATGAGTTAAAGAAACTCTCTTAGTAATGTAACTATTTTCTAAGGTGAACACTTTTTAGAAAGGGGTCAGTGATTCCAGTCCTTCCTTTCATCTACAGCATGTTAACTGTAAGTTTAATGGAACATATTTGTCAAATGTTTAATAAGCACCTGTCAGATTTTATTACTGACCACTAATCATATTTATTTTACTTTCAAAAATATTATCTGCCTGTGTAATAATAAAAATAAAATATGTTTTAGGAATCAAAATTGCAACACATAGAAATGTTTGAAATAAAAAAAGATGGGGGCAGAAGAACCCACACTGGGTAACTGGTATACCAGAAAGGCAGCTGCATTTACTCACAGGGGTTGGAACCATTTTCTTATGTACCTTTAGTATAGTCAGTAGAGGGAGAATCTCTACTAATTTTCTGTAGGTTGTTTGTAATGGAGTGATGACCTCTTGTCTATTCTGTATTGTTTATCTCAGGAAGTTTAGAATCACCTGTGAGAATGCTTACTTGGGTATATGAGAGAAGTCAGATGGGGAGTAAAAGGTTTTGTGTGGAAATTCCTAGATGTGGATGCCACAACCATTCTCTCTTCCCAGGCATATCCCACCCACTGACCACATCCCCAAATGGACAGGGGGGCTGTTAGGGGACTTCTCCTTGGAACTGGGAGAGATGGTAGACCCTTCTGGTCTGACAGTTCAGAACAGGACACACACAGGAATGGGAAGCATTTGTAGAGTTTACACAGCAGAGATTCTGATCCAAACATTTTGTCTCCAGTGTGGACTCATGGCTTTTAAGAGTTATTGTGAGGACTGTGAACTGAAATGCATACAGTCTATGCACAAAGAAGTGTATGGGCCATCCCGATGTCCTTGTTTTATGGGTGTATGAGTGCATGGGAGTGAGTGATGTGTGAGTGTGAGTGTTTGAGAAAGAGACTGTGTGTGTGACTGTGTGTGACACTGTGTGTGAGGTGGTATGTAAAAGGGTTGCCTTGTCACAGTCACTGTGAAAAGCTGGTAACCTAGGTAAGAAAGGACTCTTGTGCTGGTGCGGCCAGGGTGTGTGTTGGGCTTACAGTTTATCCAGACCATTACTGTGTATGTGACCAGGGATTTATTGTTAGGAAATCTCTCACCGTCTCCTACTCTTCAAACCTCACTGTCCTCAAGCAGAGCCACAGTGATCTACACAACACAGGATATTTTAGACATCATCTCATCTGGGGTCACAAAGTTCCAGTGCATTACTTGATTCTCAAGGCTATTCAGAGTCTATAATTCCAAGCTGGTTTTCATGACCTTTGATGATTTCACATTCATCACATTCCCTGGAAGATTCATGTTTTCTAATATCAAGAGGACCAGTTGTTAAGCCTATGGACTGACAAGAGATTTTTAGAAAACACTTCAAAGTTTTAAAATGTGCCTCCTGTGGTTTTCCATGAAATACCCGAGCCCTGTAATAAGGAAGATATTGGCCCGATCAAGCACAGTCCTCTTATTTTCTGTTTCTCTGGCATTACTTTGTACGGCTTCATTTGAAGAAGGGAGATGTAGGGGAAAATGATGTGAGGTCCTTGAGGCGTGAGAAGATCCACTAGTTTGGATGTCACATGACCTCCGTCTGCAACCAGATGTGCTTGTGACCTTGAGATCCATTATTCCTCCATGTTCTTAATGGGGACCATATATAAAATGCCCAGCACGTTACATCTAGAATGTCTTCCCATCTATCCTCTCTAGAATCAATATGTCAGACAGTGTGTGTGTGTGAGTGAGATACCTTTACTATTGTGATTTTTGCCACCAAATTCCTCAGTAGCTTATCAGGCTATAGGATGTTGCAAAGCAGTACCTTCTTAAATGAGTGTTGAGAACACCTTCTTTAAGGTTTCCTTGGTAAGTGTAGCGTTAATAAGACTGTATTTCCAACTACTACATTAAGTTAGTATCTGAAGAAGAATGTTCAGATTTCCAACGTTTGCTCAATTCCTTAGAGTACTTTAAGTTAATATCTGATGAAGAATGTTCATATTTCCAATATTTGCTGGATTCCTTAGAGATGAGGATACTGTAATATCTTTTTGAAATAAAACCACAGAATAATTTAAAGAGAATAAATGGGAGCAACAGCTTATTTCTCTATAGAGAGTAATTTTCAGGGCACCTGGGTGGCTATATCGGTTAAGTGTCCAATGTCAGCACAGGTCATGATCACATGGTTCGTAAGTCTTGGAGCCTGTAGCCTGTAGCAGTTATATATATACAAGTATGTACATATATACATATATATATATATATATATATATATATGTATGTACGTATGTATATAGTGTTGTTTTTATGGTATCCCGGAAAGAAGATGTTTGTCATGGATTGCCAAAGTAGCAATTGAGATTCTACTGTGTTGCTCTACACATTGAGTTTCCTCACAGTCAGTGTAGAAATACAAGTTCACAGGGAGGAAATTATTAGCCCTTTTGATGTGAAACACTTTTTTTTTTTAAATTTTTTTTTTTTTTAATTTTTTTTTCAACATTTATTTATTTTTGGGACAGAGAGAGACAGAGCATGAACGGGGAAGGGGCAGAGAGAGAGGGAGACACAGAATCGGAAACAGGATCCAGGCTCCGAGCCGTCAGCCCAGAGCCCGACGCGGGGCTCGAACTCCCGGACCGCGAGATCGTGACCTGGCTGAAGTCAGACGCTCAACTGACTGCGCCACCCAGGCGTCCCGATGTGAAACACTTTTAAAATGAGGACCCTACCCTTCTTTTCTGGGTCTACCAACTTTCATTTGGGTAAGCCTGAAAATCCCTAGTGAAGAGTGAAAAGTAATCAGTGAGTAGAGGCACCTTTAGAACAGGGATGTTAGAACATGGACAACAGCAGATGTGTTGCCCATGATATACTAGAGGCTGGTGACAAATGCTGCCTGGCACATCCAACCATGCGCATTGGCTCTAGGTTCTTTCAGCTATAAGAGCAGATCTGAGTAGATCCTATAGGGACTCCGTGTCCTGCAAATGTAAAACACTTATTTGTCCCTTTCTATGTTTGCTTCCCCTTGAACTAAACTGTGTGTAACTTCTCTTGATCTAATTAGGTGTATTAGATTTTTCAGGAAGTTTTGAATATACAGTCTATACACACAGGCATTCATAAAGAACCATTTATCCATTTCTGGTGTTCACTATTTCACTGATCTCTTTTGTTTCTGCCTTTTTACAGAAAAAAATTTTTAAAAAGAAAAAAAAAAGAGGTTAGAACGGGAGGGAGCCAAAACATAAGAGACTCTAAAAACTGAGAACAAACTGAGGGTTGATGGGGGGTGGGAGGGAGGGGAGGGTGGGTATTGGTTATGGAGGAGGACACCTGTTGGGATGAGCACTGGGTGTTGCATGGAAAGCAATTTGACAATAAATTTCATATTTGGAAAAAAATAAAAATTAAAATTAAAAAAATCCTCTATAGAATTAGCAACCTAGTGAAATTAAATACTAGTAGGGATATTTCACACTTATGTTTTGGATAGGGATGCTATTGACATTGAAAGAGTCCTTTTGGGCAAGGGAGGGGGTATCACAGAGGGGCCCATGGATGGAGGTGTGAATTCAACTCTCCACTGTTGAACTTTTTTCTGTTTAATAAACGTCCCATGAGGCCCTTCAGCATCAGAGGGCAAACGGGCAAGGAGATGAGGGTCTCTCTCCTTCTTTTGGGTTTTTAGAGGCTTTAGGTCCAGCCATGTCTGATCTCACCCACCCTGCCAGGGCAGCAGGCATTCAGGAGGATCTTGTCCCCTCTCCTCTGCTCACTCAGTTTCCTGGCATGGATTCTGGACAGGACCGTGACACCAATTTTTGTCACTCCATATGCAGTATCAGGCCAGCCCTCCTTCCTGTGCACCCCGTTCTTTGTGTCTTCCACAAACTTGTTCATGAGCTCCACCAGCTCCTCCTCTGTGATGGTTTCACTTCTGAACTTCTGCTGCAGTCCTGGGCTGCAGTTTTTAAGCGATCTGAGGCTCACTATGCTCACACATCGACCAATCTGCCTAAAATACAACACAAAATGTTATGGAGAAGGGCAAAGAAAGATGAATTCCAGTTTCTCTAAGATTTGGTACTAGAAAATTTCCACTGAAGCATCATGAGTTTGCTGTGAGCATTAATAAAGACTGCCTGCATGAGTCAAGGACAGGATGGTCCTTAACTTGTTATACCCATAAGGTCTCCGATGATGCCTGAGAAATGCTCTGGCGGGGAGGGCGCCAAGCAGATGCTCCACAGGAAATCAGAAATGGCTCCTACGAGAACAGGCTAAGGAGAATATAAAGGACACTCACTGCCTTCATGAGCGGAGTACCTCTTTCCCCTCAAGGCCACCTCTGGGACCACCCGAGGATTTCATGGTCACTTGGGCCATGCTCTACAAACAGATCTCTACCGACCAACAAAGAGCTGACTGGTTTAAGGAGAGCAGCTACATCTACTCTGCTCAAGGATGGTAAAAGCAAATTAGTAGAGTGGCCTGACTTGCACGGTGATTTCTGTCTGTTTGGGTCTCTAACTTGCGTGTCTATAATGTTATAGCCTGAGAATATGGTCATGGGGAGAGGCAGTGGAAAGCTGGGGATTGAAGGGTGCCAATACTGGGTGTGGCCCTGTGGAAGTCACAATGGAAATGAAGGGGAGGGATTAGCCTAGGACACGCCAGTGCTCATCATTAGAACTGCTTCTAGGACTGGAATGGGACTGGGCCAAGCAGGTGGCTATTCCAGTGTGTCTGTGGGAAGTGGCAGGCGAATCCATGACATGGGTGGAGGTGGGGGAGAGCCAGCAACGCAGAGATGGGATAATTGTGGACAGGGACTCTTGCACCCTCTGAGGCAAAAAAATTGCCGAGGACCCTTATGTTTCTCTGTAAGACAGACCAAGGTTGTAGAAGGTTATGGGAGAGACTGTCCACAGCTGGCCACTTGGGTGAAGGTTGTAGCCTGGGAGGCTACTAATGGTCCAGACAACACACTATTTCTGGACGCGGGTTTGTGTACGCAGAAGATGCCGGTGTAGAGCGAGAGGAGAACAGAAGATACCGGAACAATTTGCGCTGACGAGATACGTTTCTGCAGACCAAGCAACACATTTTCACCTGCAGAGAAGTGGTTCCACAGAGAACTGTAACAGGCATCTGAAACCTTGGTTGTGTCAAACAGGAGGCAAGGGTATGTAGGGCTCACACACGTTCACGAGCAAGGATTCACGCTCAACATGAGCGGGGCCGAGGGAGATCCCTCACTGGACAGAGTTTTCGGCTTCGCTGGGGAGTGTGGGGGACAGGGGGTGGGGGGGGTGGATACCGAACTGAGTATACAATTCTTCCCTACATCCTCCCAACTTCCTTTGCTTCTAACTCATACAGTGGTCCCGGGACCAGAGCTGCAACTGTGGACACGGGAAGCAAGGCTTATCTCTGGGCAAGAATCTGGAACCATAGCTTTAAAACTTTAGTCAGAATTCCTAAGGGCACAATGGAGTATATTGTGCCTTTCCCCATCTGGCAAAACTGGGGAGACAGTGAATGTAGCTGTACTGTGTAGTATTGAGACACCAGCTCGTTTGGGACCTGTGCAGCCCTATCCTATACGAATGTGAGTGGACCAAAATGGAAGGCACTTGCTAGATCATGCCAGAAATACCACCACTTGGGCCCAGCATCACACCCACCTTGGGGTTTCATTGGAGGCAGCGGTTTTGTGCACACGCCTCAGCTACCAAAGAAGTTTATTTTCATCATCACTTCTGCTTGAATGTGAAACGGTGTCGGGTCATTTGCTTCTCGGGAGAACGAGAAGTATAAGAGCAGCCGTGTGGCCAAATGCCACAGACTGACATATAGAAGAAGAGTGCACGTGAACTCTGGTGAATTTTGTGTAAAATTGGCCTCTAGTTAGTAGTATTGCGCCAATGACAATGTCCTCATTTGATGATGTTGTAGAATGTTGTAAGATGGCACCATCTGGGGAGGGTGGGTGAAAGGTGCACACATGGGATCTGTGTTCACCAATTTGTGCCCTTTTCTTGTTTATTTCATCCTGTATTAAAAATTCACCCAACTGCCCTAAAGTCCAATCCCAGAGAAACCGTGTGACAACCTGGAAATAATCCGAGGAGTCCGAGAAACCAAAGGTCGCTCTGGATGAAAAGTGCTGTGATTTCCCTTGGACTTGGCAGATTTTAATCAGTAATATACTACTGAAATAGAGAATTGGGTTCAGCATGAACTGAACTCAACTTGGATTTGTACAGAGGTGGCTGAGTGTTTTAAAGGGTGAATAAGGGTGTAGAGATGGGGAATGGAGGGGCTTGAGTAGAGTCAGGGAAGTGAAAAATTACCCAGAGTGGGTCGTGTAAATGACATTAGGCCAGCTGTATGTGCCGCACAGAGTCTGGGAGACCGAGGCCCTATCTTTTCTGATGATTACATTTCAAAGGAAGGGCTTTCCAGTGCTTGAGAAAGACACGACTCGGTTGTAGGAGATAGATACCTACCTCAAATGGACAAAGGAAGGACCCGCAAACCGTGAATCCTTTTTAGTAAATCCTCTAAGAAAGGATGGTGAAGGACCTATGATCGATTGTTGGTTAGAACAAATAGTAGATTCTTTTGGCGTATAGAGGGCTAGGGTCATTTAGGGATGTGGCTTGAGCTGTTGAAAAGCATGTTAGGGACACCTGGGTTGCTTAGTCTGCCAAGTGTCTGCCTTTGGCTCAGGTCATGATCTCACAGTTCGTGAGTTCGAGCCCGCCTCAGGCTCTGTGCTGACAGCTCAGAGCCTGGAGCCTGCTTTGGATTCTGTGTCTCCCTCTGTCTCTGCCCCTCCCCTGCTTACACTCTGTCTCACTCAAAAATAAGTAAACATTAGAAAACTATTTTTTAAGAAGAAACTCTGCGTTCGCTTTTTAAAAATATGATGTTAAGTGTTTTAATATGTGTGTGGGGGGGAGTGGATGAAATCAGTTGGGCTGAGTTTGTACTTTTTATAGGTCAGGGCTGAGGTCTAGTTGAGAAGCCCCAGAACAGCCTGGCTGGAGAGTGCTGAGGACAGCATCTTTGTCAATTCCCATGTTGAAATGGGAGTAGGTATTATTCTCCTCCCTCATAAAAGGAAAATACTTGTTTCATCTGATCCTTTTCTATCTCGAACGCATTTGTGTGAGAATGTGATACTTGGAGCTGCAGCAAAACTGTCTTGACACCGTGAGGAAGCAAACTAACAGATGAAAATTAGAGAGAGCCTTGATCCTTGATGACGGCATGAATCATAGGTCCAAATCTGGATCCAACTATTTCCAGGCCCCCCTTCCCCCCTTCCTTTTCAAAAAACGTAATTTTAGAAAAATACACGGAAAAGTTGCGAATGTAGTAGAGAATTCCCGTGTACTCGTCATCAAATTCTCCCTATATCAACATCTTACTTTTATTGGTCACGTTTGGCAGAAGTAAAAAGGCAACGTCGAACAGTAGTAGTGACTATGCTCCGTGCTTTATTTGGATTTTACTGGCTTTCCCCTGGAGAAGTCCAGGCAAAGGTTGCCTGGTAGGGCCGGACGCTCCCTGGGCTCGAGTGCCAGGCGGAGGTCAGTAGTTGGAGGGATCGGGCGGGGCCTGGCGGCTTTCCTGGCCGAGCCGAGGCGGGACGCGCGCCCTAGGAGTTTCGTTCCCTCCACTAGGGAAGGAAAGCCTCCGCAGGCCAGCTCTACTCCGTCGCACCCAGCCTCGACGCCCCGGGACCGCTGAGTCTTCTCATCCGTGACTCCGGCTGCGCGGGCCGGGGCGGAGCGGCCGTGGCGTTTCCGGGAACCTGGACGCACACGCACGCGAAGGCGCAGGCGCGGGCGCAGGCGCAGTCGCACGCCAGGAGGTGGGGGCTACAGCACCGCTAGACCTCCGCGGGTCGCCGGAGGCCTTGGGTTGGTCAGGACTCGCAGCGGGCGTGGCTGCTCGACCTCTCCGGGTGACGCTGGGCTCTTGCCTTAACCCACGTTTCTCTGGGGCGCTGATTTTGGTTTCCTCGTGCGGGGTGCCCGGCGCCGCCGCCGCGAGGTGAGCCGGAAGGCCGACGGGGAGACGGAAAGCGGTGAACCCGGGGTCCCGGTCCCGGGATCGGGGAGCGCTGGAGCTCTCCGTTTGTTTTCACTGTTCGGGGTGAAGAGAACAGCTCAGCTCGCAGACCCCCACCAGGCCTGGCGTTACGCTGCGACGGCCGTCACCCCCGTCACCTGGCCATCCCTCAGCGGGTGTAGCCCCTTCAACCGCGGTCGAGTCGCGCTGGGGGTGCGCGGGAGCCTGCGGCCGGGAGTTCGTACCGCCGGGGCCGAGACCCGGCCTCCCGTGCGAGTCCGTGCCTGTGGGAGCGAGGCCCGTGGCGTTCGTCGCGCTGTCACCCGGCGTCCGGGTGCGGGCGGAGCGCTGGGCACCGGAGGGGACGGGCCGCGGTTGGCCTCGGGACTTTGGGTAGATCGGCGGGCCTTCCCCCGCGGGGGTGGGGTCGCCGTAGCGCCAGGACTTCTTCCTCGTTTCCGTCCGGTGTTTAAAAGCAGTCGTGTGGTTACGCTGCATACATATGCCCGCCCCTAAGGAATATTCCTGTTGTGTCACTTATGTGTTGAGACATATGTAAGGCAGAGAACAGGAGGCTGCCAAAGTAATAGTAAAGGCCCCCCTGCCCGGGCACGTCTTTGGAATAACCTTCCTTAAATCCTCTTGTTTTATAAACGTACAGGATGCGTCAAAAGCCAACCCCAGAGATCTTTGAATATTCTGCAGCTTAATTTTTTTTTAACTTAATGTATCTAGAATACAACGCATACCTTCTTGCTAATGGCTACGTAATTGTTTTTTATTTGTTAATGTCTTTATGAGAAAATGTTTTATTTATTTATTTATTTTTAAAATACTGTTTTGAGAGAGGGTGTGCAGGTGATGAGCAGAGAGAGGGGGGCAGAGGATCTGAAACTGGTTCTGCGTTGACAGTAGCCAGCCTGATGCAGGGCTCCAGCTCGCCAACAGGGAGGAGATCATGACCTTGAAAGACCCCTTCCCCTTGTTTTGACCCCCTGTCATAATATGCTTAGCAATAGTAACGCCATTTGCAAGACAGCACCAAGAAGTTCAGGGGTCTTATCCTAAGTCCACCGTTTAGCTGCCAAACAGGATATCTGTGGTCAGCCACCTGGCCCTAAGATAGCCACCTGGCCCTAAGATGGGAATGGAAAGTACTGACTCCACCCGATGAACCCTAGAGATGAGCCTAGTCAGCCACCCATGTTTTTCCCCCTCATTCTGGGAAATCGCCCTCAGAAAAGAAAAAAAGAAAAAAAAAAAAAAAAAAAACCAGCCTCATTTAACTGGACCAATAAGACCCCGTAACTATGCTTCTCGCTTCTGTAACCGCGCTTCTGCCACTCCAACCCTATAAAAAGTCTCCCCAGCCCAACAAGAAGCGTGCAAGTCTTTGCTGAGACTTGACCGCCCCGGGTACCCGTGTACGAATAAACCTCTTGCTGTTTGCATCTGACTCGTGGTCTCGGTGTTCCGTGGGCACGGGGTCTCATCGCCGAGGAAGACCTAGTTCGGGGGTCTTTCAACCTGATCCCAAGAGTGTCTCTGAACTGACTCAGCCACCCAGGCACCCCTATTTGTATTGTTGTTAAGTTCAAGTTAGTTAACATATAGTGTCGTATCGCTTTCAGGAGTAGAACCCAGTGATTCATCACGTACATAGGACACCTAGTGCTCATCCTGACAAATGACCTCTTTGATGCCTATCACCCTTTTAACTTCCTTGATGCCTATCACCCTCAGGAGGGGAGGTGGGTGCAACCTCCAGCAACCCTCAGTTTGTTCTCTGTATTTAAGAGTCTCTTATGGTTTGCCTCCCTCCGTTTTTATCTTATTTTTCCTTCCCTTCCCCTATGTTCATCTGTTGTGTTTCTGAAATTCCATATATGAGTAAAATCATATGATACTTGTCTTTCTCTGACTTATTTCACTTAGGGCTACACTCTAGTTCCATCCATGTTGTTGCAAATGGCAAGACTTCCTTTTTTTGAGTACCAAGTAATATTCCCATAGTCATCTTAGATTTTTTGATCACTTCTTTGCTTTGTGTGCCTCCTTGGCTCTCATTCCTCCATAATCTGTTGCAAACACCCATTACTTATATTGATTTCAGGATCCTGGTTCTAAGAACAAATTATTTACTTCACATTGAAAGAGGGTTTTTTTTTTTGTTTGTTTTTTAATGTTTATTTATTTTTGAGAGAGACAGAGACAAAATGCAAGTGGGTTAGGGGCAGAGAGAGAAGGAGACACAGAATCTGAAACAGGCTGAGCTGTCAGCACGGAGCCCGTCGTGGGGCTCGAACTCATAAGCTGTGAGATCATGTCCTGAGCCGAAGTCGGACGCTTAACCGACTGAGCCACCCAGGCGAGCCTAAAAGAGAGTTTTTAAAAAAATAGATTAAAATGGTAGCAAAGAGCTGATGTGGGGCTTGGTGTCACAAATTGTGAGATCATGACCTGAGCGGAAATCAACAGACAGATTCTTAAGTGACTGAGCTACCCAGGCGCCCAGATTTTTTTCTCCTCCAATGTTTCCTAGCTGATGGAAGCTTCATGGCTACTGTCTTTTCAAATTATGTTTGGTTGGTGCTTAGTAAATGTTGATTAGTATTGAAATATGTAAGTCACCAAAGCAAACAGTTGTGAAATCAGTTATGTGGATTTCGATGATTAATCAGCATTTAGTTGGGCCTTAAAAGAAAACTTTATTTATTTATTTATTTATTTATTTATTTATTTATTTATTTATTTATCTTTATTAATTTTTTTGATTGTTTATTTTGGGAGAGAAAGAGAGAGAAACACAAGCTGCGTAGGGGCAGAGAGAAGGAGAAAAAATTCCAGGCAGGCTCCCCCACCATCAGCACAGAGTCCAATGCGGGGCTCCAGCTCGCAAACTGTAAGATAATGACCTGAGCTGAGATCAAGAGTTCGACTCTTAACCAACTGTACCCCCCAGGCGCCTCAAGATAGAAGTGTTTTAAAGGGAGCAGTATAGGGGCGCCTGGGTGGCTCAGTTGGTTAAGCGGCCGACTTCGGCTCAGGTCATGATTTCACGGTCTGTGAGTTTGAGCCCCGTGTCGTGCTCTGTGCTGACAGCTCGGAGCCTGGAGCCTGTTTCGGATTCTGTGTCTCCCTCTCTCTGACCTCCCCCATTCATGCTCTGTCTCTCTCTGTCTCAAAAATAAATAAACGTTTTTTTTTAAAAAAAAAGGGAGCAGTATAATGGGCAGTGCCTTACTGCACAAGGAATCATGATGTAACTCACAGTATAAATGTTTTGTGTTGAAAACCACTAGGGTAATGGTTTAGCAAATAATATACGCTTGTGTGTTTAAATCCTTGTAAGTACAAAGAACAGTGCTTATCATACAACTGGAAAGAAAGGCAAAGAAAAAGCTTTTATATTAGATTGGGCACCTGAACAGAAAGTGCAATTTTAATATGAAGATGGCAAGAGGACGAACAAGCCAGATCAGAAGATGGAAACTCTTCAGAAGTTCTGTATCAAGAGGAGGCACAGTTTTGATCTTTTGGTGCCAGTGATGAAAAAAAAAGGAATCCTTTGTTGATGGTTATTCACAGACACACGTAGCTTTTCTCAAAGGCACGTGGGCCACTGCTCTGAACCACACAAATCGACTGCTTGAAAAGCATTGGTATACATTTCATGGATGGAGAAGAGGCTTGGGCTTGGGAAGACGGGTGCTGGAGCACTGTTACCAAGGTGTGGATATCACAGTGGGTTAAGTGCAAATAAGGATCTCGTGTGGGAGCACAATGTTGAGCATGGGGAAGTGTGTTCCTGCTTGACACCAAGGACAGGGCACATCAGCACTAAGCACCTTCTGACAGGGGGAGGACATCTCATAAATAGATTTGGTGCAAATTCATCCATCTGTCCATCCATCCATCCATCCATCCATCCATCCATCCATCCATTCCATGTTCATTGAGCCTTGACCCTGTGCTTGGTGCTGGTGATATGATGGCAAAGGAGATGACCAGGTTGCTGCCCCTGTTGAACAGATATTCAAGTGGAAAGATGGGCCATAAGGCAACCAACAAACACATAGATTAAGTCGATTGTGATTAGCACCTTGAAGAGGAGAAGCAGGGTGCTGTGGCAAAGGATAATGGCTTGGTAGATATTTTACATGGGGAATCAGGGAGGTTTTCCTGCGGTGGGATCACGTAGACCTTGTAAGTTCATCTATGTTGTCGCAAACAGCAGGATATCGTCCTTTTTTGTGGTTGAATGATGTTCCATCGTGTATATACTACACTTTCTGCATCCATTTATCTGTCTGTGGACACTTAGGTTGTGTCCATGTCTTGGCTATGATAAATAACGCTGTAATAAACATGGGAATGCAGCTATCTCTTTGATTCCATTTTCCATATGCCCAGAAGTGGAATTGCTGGATCATGTGGTAGTTCTATTTTTAGTTTTTGATAAATGTTACTTACTTGTTTATTGTTTATTTGTTTGTTTGATTTTTTTTTTATTTTCCTTAATCATTTTGATTTTGTACTGCCACATTGTTATCAAGCAGCATTATGGAATGTTCCTTGGGTCCGCAACTCTGAACTCTCCAACTATTATATGCGTCCCCTTTGCCAACTTTATTTTTTTAATTTATTTTTATTTAAAAAATTTTTTTGATATAATTTATTGTCATATTGGCTAATATATAGTGGGTACAGTGTGCTCTTGGTTTTGGAGGTAGATTCCCGTGGTTCATCGCTTACACACAACACCAAGTGCTCATCCCAACAAGTGCCCTCCTCAATGCCCATCACCCATTTTCCCCTCTCCCCCACCCCTCTCAATGCACCCTCAGTTTGTTCTCTGTATTTGAGTCTCTTATGGTTTGCCTCCCTCCCTCTCTGTTTGTAGCTATTTTCTTCCCCTTCCCTTCCCCCCGGTCTTCTGTTACGTTTCTCAAAATCCACATATGAGTGAAAACATATATGTTTCCTTCTCTGTCTGACATATTTCACTTAGCATAATACCTTCCAGTTCCATCCACATTGCTTCAAATGGCATGATTTCATTCTTTCTCATTGCCAGGTAGTATTCTATTGTATATATATATATATATATATATATATATATATATAGATATAGATATAGATATAGATATAGATATATAGATATATAGATATATAGATATATAGATATATAGATATATAGATATATATATAGACCACATTTTCTTTATCCATTCATCAGTTGATGGATATTTAGGCTCTTTCCATAATTTGGCTGTTGTTGAAAGCCAAATATAAACATTGGGGTACATGTGCCCTGTGAATCAGCATTCCTGTATCCTTTGGATAAATTCGTAGGAGTGCTTTTGCTGGGTCATAGGGTAGTTCCATTTTTAATTTTTTGAGGAACTTCCACACTGTTTTCCAGAACAGCTGCACCAGTTTGCATTCCCACCAACAGGGCAAGAGGGTTCCTGTTTCTCCACATGCTTGCCAGCATCTATAGTTTCCTGATTTGTTCATTTTAGCTGCTCTGACTGTTGTGAGGTGGTATCTCAGTGTGGGCTTCAATTTGTATTTCCCTAATGATGAGTGATGTTGAGCATCTTTTCATGTGTCTGTTGGCCATCTGGATGTCTTCTTTGGAAAAGTGTCTATACATGTGTTCTGTCCATTTCTTCATTTGATTATTTCTTTTTCAGCTGTGTAGTTTGGTTACGTTCTTACAGATTTTGGATACTAGTCCTTTATCCGATATGTCATTTGCAAATATCTTTTCCCGTTCTGTTGGTTGCCTTTTAGTTTTGTTGATTGTGTCCTTTGCAGTGTAGAAGCATTTTATCTTGATGAGGTCCCAATAGTTCATTTTTGTTTTTAATTCCCTTGCCTTTGGTGATGAGTTGAGTAAGAAATTACTGTGCCTGGGGTCAGAGAGGTTGTTGCCTGCTTTCTCCTCTAGGGTTTTGATGGCTTCCTGTCTCACATTTAGGTCTTTCATCCATTTTGAGTTTATTTTTGTGTATGGTGTAAGAAAGTCGTCCAGGTTCATTCTCCTGCATGTTGCTGTCCAGTTCTCCCAGCACCATTGCCTAAAGAGACTGTCTTTTTTCCATTGGGTACTCTTTCCTGCTTTGTCAAAGATTAGTTGGCTGTACATTTGTGGGTCCAATTCTGGGTTCTCTGTTTTCTTCCATTGGTCTATGTGTCTGTTTTTGTGCCAATCATGACCTTTGTGCGAGATCATGACCTGAGCCAAGTCAGAGGCTTAACCGACTGAGCCACCCAGGCATCCCAAGTGAATAATTCTTTTTATATGCTGTTGAATTCGATATGCTAGTATCTTGTTGAGAATTTTTTGCATCCATGTTTATCAGAGATATTGGCCTGTAGTTCTTTTTTGTGGGGTCTCTGTCTGGTTTGGGAATCAAGGTAATGCTGGCTTCACAGAATGAGTCCAGAAGTTTTCCTTCCATTTCTGTTTTCTTGGAACAGCTTGGGAAGGATAGGTATTGTCTCAGCTTTAAATGTCTGAGAAATCCCCAGGGAAGCCATCTGGCCCAGGATTCTTATTTGTTGGGAGAGTTTTGATACCTGATTAGATTTCTTCAGTGGTTATGGGTCTGTTCCAATTTTCTATTTCTTCCCGTTTGAGTTTCGGTAGCATGTGGATGTTTAGGAATTTGTCCATTTCTTCCAGGTTGTCCAGTTTGTTGGCATATAATTTTTCATGGTATTCTCTGATAATTGTTTGTATTGCTGGGCGTTTCCCCCCCCCCCCCCCCCCCCCCACCAAGAACCAGCTCTTAGTTTCATTGATCTGTTCTGGTTTTTTGTTTTGTTTTGTTTTGTTTTTTGGATTCTATATTGTTTATTTCTGCTCTGATCTTCATTCTTTCTCTTCTTCTCCTGGCCTTGGGGTTTCTTTGCTGTTCTGCTTCTAGTTCCTTTAGATATGCTATCAGATTTTGTATTGGGGATTTTTCTTGTTTCTTGAGATAGGCTTGGATTGCAATGTACTTTCCTCTTATGACTGCCTTTGTTGTATCCCAAAGGGTTTGGACTGTCGTGTTTTCATTTTCATTTGTTTCCATGTATTTTTTAATTTCTTCTTTAATTGCCTGGTTGACCCATTCATTCTTTAGTAGGATGTTCATTTACCTCCATGCATTTGGAGGTTTTCCAAACTTTTTCCTGTGGTTGATTTCAAGTTTCATAGCGTTGTGATCTGAAAATGTGCATGGTATGATCTCAGTTCTTTTATATTTATTGAGGGCTGTTTTGTGACCCAGTGTGTGATGTATCTTGGGGAATGTTCCATGTGCACTCGAGAAGAATGTGCATTCTGCTGCTTTTGGGTGAAGAGTTCTGAATATATCTGTCAAGTCTATCTGGTTCAGTGTATCATTCAGGACCATTGTTTCTTTATTGATTTTCTGCCTAGTTGATCTGTCCATTGTTGTGAGTGGAGTATTAAAGTCCCCTGAAATTACCACAGTCTTATCAATAAGATTGCTTATGTTTGTGGTTAATTGTTTTATATATTTGGGTGTCACCAAATTGGGTGCAGAAACATTTATAATTGTTAGCTCTTCTTGATGGGTAGACCTCGTAATTATTATATAATGCCCTTCTTCATCTCTTGTTACAGCCTTTACTTTAAAATCTAGTTTGTCTGATACAGGTATGGCTACTCCAGCTTTCTTTTGACTTCCAGTAGCATGATAGATAGTTCTCCATCCCCTCACTCTCAATCCGAAGGTGTCCTCAGGTTTAAAATGGGTCTCTTGTAGATGGGTCTTGTTTTTTGTTTTTTTGTTTTTTGTTTTTATCCATTCTGATACCCTATGTCTTTTGATTGGAGGATTTGGTCCATTTACATTCAGTGTTATTATTGAAAGATATGGATTTGTGTCATTGTGCTGTCTGTAGGTTTCGTGCTTGTAGTGATGTCTCTGGTCCTTTGTGGTCCTTGTGGCAACATTCCACTCACAGAGTCCTCCTTTGGATCTCTTGTAGGACTGGTTTAGTATTGATGAAGTCCTTCAGTTTTGTTTGTCTGGGAAAACGTTTATGTCTCCTTTTATTCTGAACGACAGCCTTGCTGGATAAAGGATCCTTGGCTGCATATTTTTCCTATTCATCACGTTGAATATTTCCTCTGCCACTCTCCCTCTGGACTGCCAAGTTTTAGCAGATAGGTCTGCTAGTACCCTTCTGTGTCTACCCTTGTAGGTTAAGGCCCTTTTGTTCCTAGCTGCTTTCATAATTCTGTCTTTATCTTTGTATTTTGCCAGTTTCACTATGATATGTTGTGCAGAAGATCAATTCCTGTTACGTCTGAAGGGAGCTCTCTGTGCCTCTTAGATTTCAGTGTCTGTTTCCTTCCCCAGATTGCGGACGTTCTCAGCATGATTTGTTCAAGTACACCTTCCACCCCTTTCTCTCTCTCTTCTTCTTCTGGAACTCCTATGATACAGATAATATGTTTCATCAAATCGCTTAGTTCTCAAAGTCTCCCCTCGTGGTCTAGAATTTTTTTATCTCTCTTTTTCTCAGCTTCATCTTTTCCATAATTTTATCTTCTATTTCACTTATTCTCCCCTCTGCCCCATCAATCCTCGCTGTCACTACCTCGTTTATTTTGCACCTCATTTACAACATTGTTTAATTCATCATGACTATTTGTTAGTTCCTTGATCTCTATAGCAATAGATTCTCTGCTGTCTTCTATGCTTTTTTTTCAACCCCAGTAATTAATCTTACGACTATTATTCTAAATTCTTTATCAGTTGTATTGTTTATATCTGTTTTGATAATTCTTTAGCTGTCATTTCTTCCTGGAATTTCTTTTGAGGAGAGTTCTTCCATTTCACCATTTTGGCTCATTTTCTGTTTCTTATGTGTTTTAAAAGCTTGTTATGTGTCCCACACCCATGAGCAGTACTATGTTAAAGACGGGTCATACATTATCCAGGGCCTGGCCTTTCAGCAGGTGTTTTTTGGAATGTGTTACTTGCTCTCTGTTGTCGTGACCCTGGTTGCTTTATCTTCCTACTCAGTAGTGATATTTTGGACCCTCCACCAGGTGTGCCTTGAAGTAGCCCTGGAAAAGGAAACAAACAAAACAAAAAACAAGCAAACAAAGAAAAACAAAAAACCCACAAAAACCATACAAAATACCAGCAATAACAAAAAAACAATGGGGTGGGGGTGGGGTTTATGGAAGAGGTCTTATCCCATACAAAGAGATTAATGACAGGGGCGAGGAAAAAGGAAAGAAAAGAAAATTGATCAGGCAGAGAAACTATAGGGCTTAATCCAGAGAGGGAGGAAAATAAAGGAGATAAAGAGCAGGTGTGAAGAGAACAGATTACATATGTCTGTTTAAGCAAACCAACAAACAGAATAACCAGACTAGAGGAGGGAAGAAATAAGGATAAAAGGAAAAAAGAAAACATATATAATAAAAATTGTCCAAGAGTTAAATCAGAAAATGCAAAACTGCTGGGTGCCCTGAAAGCCCCACGGTTAGAGATTGAATCTTTCTCTGTCCTGGTCCATCGTTTTTCTCTAGTCCATATACAGTCCTACACTTCCACAGCCCCTCTTCTCTTCCCTTTGTCTCGCCACAGAAGGGGATCCCTCCCATCTGAGCCTATGCTCCCTGTTTTATCTCTCCCAGTTCACAATCACACACCTTTGACATGCCAGGTTGTCCCTGTGGGCCCCTGGAGATGTCTCAGTCACTCTGCAGCCCGGACTCTTGGGATTCAAAGTCCTTTGGCCTCAACCCTGTTGTGATTGAGGGACGAGGGAACTTTTTGTCCCCCTACTGCTCCGCCGTGTTGGATCTGAGTCATTTATCATTTGTAGCTGGAGGGGGCATTCTAGCAGCTAGGTGTCACAGGACTTGGAACCCACACAGGGTTGGGGGACAATGACAGGCAAGCCAAATGCAAAACGGAAGGGTCTCACAGGTGGAAAGGTGTGCAAGTCTGACCTCTTGCCCCAGGCAACAACAGGATACCTAATGTCAGACATGAAGCCATCAAAATCCTAAAGGACAAAGCAGGCCAAAACCTCTTTGACCTCAGCTGTAGCAACTTGTCAGCACGTCTCCGGAGGCAAGGGAAACAAAAGCAAAAATTGTGGGGGGCCGGGCCCCGGTGCCAGGCTGAGACCGGGTCGAGCAATGTTCCCTGTTGACTCAAGCCAACCCGGTGGTTCCCCCTCCCATTCATGTGGGGGGCCGGGCCCCGGTGCCAGGCTGAGACCGGGTCGAACAACGTTCCCTGTTGACTTAGCCAACCCGGTGGTTCCCCCTCCCATTCCCTCACTTTCAAGGGCATACGAAAGCCTTGTCAAAGCTGAGAAAGTTAATTCCTGAAGCCTGTGGTCTGCAGGTGTTGGCAGTAATGCTACCTCCCTTTTTCTACCCCGAGTCAGATAGAAACAAACATGGGAATTGTGTTTTGCTAGCAATCTTATCAACAAGGTCTTGTTGTGACCCGTCTAGAAAATGCACAAGAAACACAGAACTAAATGTTTTGGTTGGCAGCGATTATGTGAAACCTGTTTATTCTTAGAATGGCCTGACCCATAAGAGTCTGGGTATAAAAGATTGTGTACAGCAACAATAAAGCCGTCACTTGGGCCATCAGCCCGGGGGACCCTCCTATTCCCAAGCTTTCTCTTCTCTCCTTTTTTCTTGCATTCCCCTACCCTCAGGACCCTGACCTCAGTGTTTGTCACGCCGGTCGCGACAAAAAATGAACTATTAGGACTCATGAAAATAAAAAGCTTCTGCACGGCAAAGGAAACAATCAGCAAAACTGAAAGGCAACCAACGGAATGGGAGAAGATATTTGCAGTTGAGGCAGTTTGAGATGATGGTGGGGTTCATGGCATTCAGAGCTGACAGCCAAGGAATAATTCTTAAGACGTCTTTGGTGTAAAAAGGTACTTTTATTAAAGCACAGGTCCAGGACCCACGGACAGGAGAGCTGCTAAGTGTTATTTATTTAAGTGATCTCTGCACCCCAAGTGGGGCTTGAACTCATGACTCCAAGATCAAGAGGTGCATGCTTTTCGGACTGAACCACCCAGGCGCCCCCTCTATTTTTAGTTTTTTTTTAAATGAGAATTTCATTTTAATTTTTTTTTAATTTACATCCAAATTAGTTAGCATGTAGTGCAAAGATTTCAGGAGGAGATTCCTTAGTGCCCCTTACCCATTTAGCCCATCCCTCCTCCCACAACCCTTCCAGTTTGTTCTCCATATTTATGAGTCTTATGTTTTGTCCCCCTCCCGGTTTTTATATTATTTTTGTTTCCCTTATGTTCATCTGTTTTGTCTCTTAAAGTCCTCATATGAGTGAAGTCATATGATACTTGTCTTTCTCTGACTGGCTAATTTCACATAGCATAATACCCTCCAGTTCCATCCACGTAGTTGCAAATGGCAAAATTTCATTCTTTTTGTATGCCGAGTAATACTGTGTGTGTGTGTGTGTGTGTGTGTGTGTGTGTGTGTGTGTGTGTGGTGTATATATATGTATATATACCACATCTTTATCCTTTCATCCATCGATGGACATTTGGGCTCTTTCCATACTTTGGCTATTGTTGATAGTGCTGCTATAAACATTGGGGTGCATGTGTCCCTTCGAAACAGCACACCTGCATCCCTCGGATAAATACCTAGTAGTGCAATTGCTGGGTTGTAGGGTCGTTCCATTTTTAGTTTTTTGAGGAACCTTCATACTATTTTCCACAGTGGTTGCAGCAGCTTGCATTGTCACCAACAATGCAATAGAGATCCTCTTTCTCTGCATCCTCGCCAACATCTGTTGTTGCCTGCGTTGTTAACGTTAGCCATTCTGACAGGTGTGCGGTGGTATCTCATTGTGGTTTTGATTTGTGTTTCCCTGATGATGAGTGACGTTGAGCATTTTTTCATGTGTTGCTTGGCCATCTGGATGTCTTCTTTGGAGAAGTGTCTATTCATGTCTTTTGCCCATTTCTTCACTGGATTATTTGTTTTTTCGGTGTTGAGTTTGATAAGTTCTTTATAGACTTTGGATACTAACCCTTTATCTGATACATCGTTTGCAGATATCTTCTCCCATTCTGTTGGTTGCCTTTTAGTTTTGCTGATTGTTTCCTTTGCTGTGAAGAAGCTTTTTATTTTGATGAGGTCCCAGTAGTTCATGTTTGCTTTTGCTTCCCTTGCCTCTGGAGACGTGTTGAGTAAGAAGTTGCTGTGGCCAAGATCAAAGAGGTTTTTGCCTGCTTTCTCCTTGAGGATTTTGATGGCTTCCTGTCTTACATTGAGGTCTTTCATCCATTTTGAGTTTATTTTTGTGTGTGGTGTAATAAAGTGGTCCAGGTTCATTTTTCTGCATGTCGCTGTCCAGTTTTCCCAGCACCACTTGCTGAAGAGACTGTCTTTATTCCATTGGATATTCTTTCCTGCTTTGTCAAAGATTAGTTGGCCGTACGTTTGTGGGTCCATTTCTGGGTTCTCTATTGTGTTCCATTGATCTGAGTGTTCTTGTGCCAGAACCATACTGTCTTGATGATTACAGCTTTGTAGTATAGCTTGAAGTCCGGGATTGTGATGCATCCTGCTTTGGTTTTCTTTTTCAAGATTGCTTTGGCTATTTGGGGTCTTTTCTGGTTCCATACAAATTTTAGGATTGTTTGTTCTAGGTCTGTGAAGAATGCTGGTGTTATTTTGATAGAGATTGCAATGAATATGTAGATTGCATTGGGTAGTATCGACATTTTAACAATATTTGTTCTTCCTATCCAGGAGCATGGAATCTTTTTCCATTTTTTTGTGTCTTTCTTCAATTTCTTTCGTAAGCTTTCTGTAGTTTTCAGTGTATAGATTTTTCACCTATTAGGTTTGATTTATTCCTAGGTATTTTATGGTTTTGGGGGCAATTGTAAATGGGATCGATTCCTTGATTTCTCTTTCTGTTGCTTCATTGTTGGTGTATAGGAATGCATCCAATTTCTGTGCGTTAATTTTATATCCTGCAGCTTTGCTGAATTCATGAACAGTTCTAGCAGTTTTTTGGTGAAATCTTTAGGGTTTTCCATATAGGGTATCATGTCATCTGCGAAGAGTGAAAGTTTGACCTCCTCCTGGTCGATTTGGATGCCTTTTATGTCTTTGTGTTGTCTGATTGTAGAGGCCAAGACTTCCAATACTATGTTGAATAACAGTGGCGAGAGTCGACATCCCTGTCTTATTCCTGACCTTAGGGGGAAAGCTCTCAGTTTTTCCCCATTGAGGATGATATGAGCCTTGGGTTGTTCATATATGGCTTTTATGATCTTGAGGTATGCTCCTTCTATCCCTACTTTCTTGCATTTTTTTTAATCAAGAAAGGATGCTGTATTTTGTCAAATGCTTTCTCTGCATCTATTGAGAGGATCATATGGTTCTTGTCCTTTCTTTTATTGATGTGATGAATCATGTTACTTGTTTTGCGATCATTGAACCAGCCCTGCATCCCGGGTATAAATCCCACTTGGTCGTGGTGAATAATTTTTTTAATATATTGTTGGATCTGGTTGGCTAATATCTTGTTGAGGATTTTTGCATCCATGTTCATCAGGGAAATTGGTCTATAGATCTCCTTTTTAGTGGGGTCTCTGTCTGGTTTTGGAATCAAGGTAATGCTGGCTTCATAGAAGGAGTTTGGAAGTTGTCCTTCCATTTCTATTTTTTGGAACAGCTTCAAGAGAGTGGGTGTTAACTCTTCCTTAAACGTTTGGTAGAATTCTGGAAGGCCATCTGGCCCTGGACTCTTGTTTCTTGGGAGATTTTTGATCGCTAATTCGATTTCTTTACTGGTTATGGGTCTGTTCAAATTTTCTATTTCTTCCTGTTTCAGTTTTGGTAGTGTATATGTTTCTAGGAATTTGTCCATTTCTTCCAGATTACCCATTTTATTGGCATATAATTGCTTATAATATTCTCTTCTTATTGTTTTTATTTCTGCTGTGTTGGTTGTGATCTCTCCTCTTTCATTCTTGATTTCATTTATTTGGGTCCTTTCCTTTTTCTTTTTGATCAAACTGACTAGTGGTTTATCAATTTTGTTAATTCTTTCAAAGAACCAGCTTCTGGCTTCATTGATCTGTTCTACTGTTTTTTGGTTTCAATAGCATTAATTTCTGCTCTAATCTTTATTATTTCCTGTCTTCTGCTGGTTTTGGGTTTTATTTGCTGTTCTTTTTCCAGCTCTTTAAGGCATAAGGTTATGTTGTGTAGATCTTTCTTTCTTTCTTCTTTAGGAAGATCTTTCTTCTTTAGGAAGGCCTGGATTGCTATATACTTACCTCTTATGACCGCCTTTGCTGCGTCCCAGACGTTTTGGGTTGTGGTGTTATCATTTTCATTGGCTTCCATATACTTTTAATTTCCCCTTTAACTTCTTCCTTAGCCCATTCATTCTTTCATGGGATGTTCTTCAGTCCAAGTATTTGTTGCCTTTCCAAATTTTTTCTTGTGGTTGATTTTGAGTTTCATAGTGTTGTGGTCTGAAAATATGCATGGTATGATCTCGATCATTCTGCACTTGCTGAGGGCTGATTTGTGTCCCAGTATGTGGTCTATTCTGGAGAACAGTCCATGTGCACCAGAGAAGAATGTATATTCTGCTGCTTTAGGATGAAATGTTCTGAATATATCTGTTAAGTCCATCTGGTCCAGTGTGTCATTCAAAGCCATTGTTTCCCTGTTGATTTTTTGATTAGATGATCTGTCCATTGCTGTGAGTGGGGTGTGGAAGTCTCCTACTATTATGGTATTACTATCAATGAGTTTCTTTATGTTTGTGATTAATTGGTTTATATATTTGGGTGCTTTCACATTTGGCGCATAAATGTTTACAATTGTTAAGTCTTCTTGGTGGATAGCCCCCGTGATTATGATATAATGCCTTTCTGCCTCTCTTGATACAGTCTTTATTTTAAAGTCTAGATTGTCTGATATAAGTATGGCTACTCCGGCTTTCTTTTGTTGACCATGATAGCATGATAGATGGTTCTCCATCCCCTTATTTTCAATCTGAAGGTGTCTTTAGGTCTCAAGTGGGTCTCTTGTAAACAGCATATAGATGGATCTTGTTTTCTTATCCATTCTGTTAGCCTGTGTCTTTTGATTGGAACATTGAGTCCACTGACGTTTAGAGGAAGTACTACCATTACAATGCTTGTAGAGTTGGAGTTTCTGGTGGTGGTCTCTGGTCCTTTCTAATCTTTGTTGCTTTTGAGATATATATATATATATATATATATATATATATATATATATATATGTACACATTCATCTTTTCTCCCCTCAGAGAGTCCCCCTTATAATTTCTGGTAGGGCTGGTTTAGTGGTCACAAACCTCTTTAATTTTTGTTTGTCTGGGAAACTTTTTATCTCTCCTTCTATTTTGAATGACAGCCTTGCTAGATAAAGACTTCTTGGCTGCATATTTTTCTGATTCAGCACATTGAATATATCCTGCCACTCCTTTCTTGCCTGTCAAGTTTCTGTGGATAGGTCTGCTGCAAACCTGATCTGTCTTCCCTTGTAGGTTAGGGACTTTTTTTCCCTTGCTGCTTTCATGATTCTCTCCTTGCCTGAGTATTTTGTGAATTTGACTATGATATACCTTGTTGATGGTTGGTTTTTGTTGAAACTAATGGGGGTCCTCTGTGCTTCCTGGATTTTGATGTCTGTGTCTTTCCCTAGGTTAGGAAAGTTTTCCGCTACGATTTGCTCACATAACCCTTCTACCCCTATTTCTTTCTCTTCCTCTTCTGGGGCCCCTATGATTCTGATGTTGTTCCTTTTTAATGAGTCACTGATTTCTCTAATTCTTAAATCATGCTCTTTTGCCTTAATCTCCCTCTTTATTTCTGCTTCATTATTCTCCATAAGTTTGTTCTCTGTATTGCTGATTCTCTGTTCTGCCTCATCCATCCTTGCCACCGTGGCATCCATTCGTGATTGCAGCTCAGTTATAGCATTTTTTTTAAATTTCATCCTGACTAGTTTTTACTTCTTTTATCTCCGCAGAAAGGGATTCTAGTCTATTCTCAACTCCAGCTAATATTCTTATTATCGTGATTCTAAATTCTGGTTCAGACATCTTGCTTGTATCTGTGTTGGTTAAATCCCTGGCTGTCGTTTCTTCGTGCTCTTTCTTTTGGGGTGAATTCCTTCATTTCATCATTTTGAAGGGAGAAAAGGAATTAATGAGGTATAAAAATTAAAATTAAAAAATAGTAAAATCAAAAAATTGAAAACACACACACAAAATCGAGTAAATGACTAGGTGTGTTTGGTCTGGGTGTTGAAAGTAGTTTGATAGATTAGAGAAAAAAGTTGGGGGGGAAAGAACAAAAAAAGGAAATCATTTGAAAATTTGAAAAAGTGAGTACACTGAAGGAGAATAAAATAAAGTGATGGAAGTAAAAGAAAGTTTGAAATAATTTACACACAAGTAAAAAATATAGTAAAAAATTAAATATTTTTAATAAAAATTGAAAATAAAAATGAATTTTTTCTCTTTCTGTACTCAAGAAAAAGAAGTGAGAAAGAGGAAAAAAAAAAGAAAATTGAATAGGTGGACCTGCTAACAGATTGAAATACGACTGAAATTGCTTTATTTTCCCCTAGAATTCAGACTATGAAGTACTTTATAGTCCAGAAACTGAGCAGGTCGTGAGACTTGTGTTCCTGAAGAGTGAGGTGGGCCCAGTTGGGCAGGGCTTAGTGTAATGGCTCCGTTCTCCACTAGATGGCGCTGCTAGCCTACTGAGGTGGATTGTTGTGATGCCCATAGGTGCATTTGCGCAGGCGCAGGAGCAGTGAAAATGGCGTCACCCAGCTACCCAGTCTCTAGTATCAGAACTCTGTTCTCCCGGATCAGCAATCACGCACCTGTCCTCTGTCTTCAACTTTTGTCCACTCCCCACTTTTTCGGTGTCCATGACCAAGCCCCAGGCAGTGCCTGTGTCCCGAATTTTGTCTCAGATGTGGCTGTTTTCCCCTTCCTTCTGAAGGACTATGGCTTTGACCCGTTCTGCCCCTCTGTGGGAGGGTCTCACTGAACAATGGCTGAATGCCAGCTGCACTCAGGAATGCTCGCTTGCTGGACCCTGTTGCTGCCGGTGCCCTGAGACTGTGGCCAGGTGCCAGCCTGCCTCAGGAAAAGTTTGCAAGATAGTGTAGCAGCAGCGTTTCAGGGATTATGGGAAATCACAACACACATCTGGCACCAGGCTTCACCCTTAACGACCGTGTTCCAGCACCAGCAAATGTGGCCATTCTCTGGGGTCTGCTGGGCCCAGGTTGCCTCGCAGCCTCTACCAAATGTCCTTCCAGCAGTGGAACCGCTTCTCCCCGCGTGGCCTGTGAACCTGCCAGACCCCACTCTGTTCCTAGGGATTCGCTGTTCCCACCAGAGCACCTCCAGGTATGGAGCTGCAGAGTTGCAGACTCTGCTCCCCTTGTTTACGGTCTTAATGGAATTTAAACCCTCTGCTTTCTCCTTTGTTAGTTTAGTCCCTGCGGCTGTTTCCACTTTTCCACTTTCTGTCCAGCTGCTTTTGGGGAGGGGTGCTTTTCCCGTATCCCCCCTCCCCCTCCCCCCGTCTCTGTCCTCTCTTTGCCCGCAAAAGCAGCTCCCTGCCCACCGGGACTTCTCATTCCCCAAGTTCACCTCTCCACGCCGCATACCTGCTGAATTCTGTGGTTCAGGTTGTGCAGATTGTTGTGTTAATCCTCCAATCAGTTTTCTAGGTGTGCAGGATGGTTTAGTGTTGGTCTGGCTGTATTTCATGGGCGTGAGACACACACAAAACTTCCATGCTCTTCTGCCATCATCTCTATTTTTAGTTTTTAAAGGAACCTCATGCTGTTCTCTATATTGGCTGCATCAACTTACATTCGTAGCAACAGTGCATAAGAATTCCCATTTCTCTACATCCTGCCCAGCATTGTTTTAATCTCTTGTCTTTTTGATGATCATCATTCTAACAGGTTGAGGTAGTATCTCACGACTTTGATTTGCATTTCCCAGGTGATGAGTGATGTTGAGTACCTTTTAATATACCTGTTGGCCATTGGTATATTTTCTTTGGGAAAATGTCTATTCAAATCCTTTGCCCATTTTTTAAATGGATTATTTGGTTTTTTTGTGGGTATTTTTGCTATTGTGTTGTATAATTTTTTAATATATTTTTGATATTTACCTCTAACTATATATATATATATATATATATATATATATATATATATATGGTTTGGAAATATTACTTCTCAGTCTGCAGGCTGTCTTTTCATCTTGTTGATGGTTTCCTTTGCTGTACAAAAGATTTTTAATTTGATGTAGTCCCACTTGTTTGTTTTTTGTTTGGTTGTTTGTGCTTTAGATATCATGTCAAAAAAATCACTGCCAAGAGTAGGGTTTTTTATTAAGTTTATTTATTTATTTTGAGAGAGAGACTGTGTGTGTGAGCCGGGGAGGAGTAGATAGGCAGAGAGAGAGGGAGAGAGAGTATTCCAAGCAGGCTCCGTGCTGTTAGCACAGAGCCCAACATGAGGCTCGAACTCACTAATGATATCGATTTCGGAGCCAAAACCAAGGGTTGGATGCTTAACCGACTGAACCACCCGGGCGCCCAATGGTTTCTGGTGTTACATGTAAATATCTTTAATCCATTATGAGTTAATTTTTGTGAGTGGTGTAAGGTAGAAGTCTAGTTTCATTTTTTTTCCATGGGACTATGCAATTTTCCCACCACAATTAAAAAAAAATGTTTGTTATTTTGAGAGACAGGGGCAGAGACAGAGGGAGACAATGAACTCCAAGCACTCTCCACACTGTCAGCCTGAAATCCCACATGGGTCTCAATCCCACAAACTTCCAGATCACATGCTGAGCCAAAATCAAGGGTCGGACACTCATCCCTTTGAGCCACCCAGATGCCCCCCAGCCCCATTTTTTGAAGATAATGTCTTTTCTCCATTGAGTATTCTTGACTCCTTCGTCAAACATGCTTGGGTGTGAGGGCTGTTCTTGAGGCCACCACGGTGGCTATCCCTGTGGCACCCTGGAATTGGTTTCAGGCCTCTGTATTCAGAGGGACTCAGGGAAAAGGGGTGCTGCTTATACTTATTGGGAACACTGTGGACTTGGAGGAAGACGTTCTCCCTGCAGTTGATATGAACCAGGATCAGGGCTGTGTCTGAGAGGCTGGACTCCATGGCTGAAGAGGGAATCAACTGTGGCCATGCTAGGCTGGAGAAGAGTTTCTGGAAGACTGGGGATCTGTATTACCCATAACACTGGTGAGGCAGCTGAACTGGGAGATGATGGTCTAAGGGCCCTTAGCCCTGTCCTTAGGACCCACCTCACTGTTCGTTCTAGAGCAGTATTGCCAAGGTTAGAAAAACTGCCATTTCTGTACATTTCTGGTGAATATGTAACATACTATTACCTCTTTGCAGAGGAATTAGTTCCTGTCTGTTTTTTTAATTTTATTTTTTAATTTAAAAAAAATGTTTATCAATTGTGAGAGAGTGAGAGAGCATGAACATGTGTTTTGTAATTTTTTAATTTTTAAAAAATGTTTTACCAATTTTGAGAGAGTGAAAGAGCATGCACGTGCACACATGCAGGGGAGGAACAGAGAGAGAGAATCCCAAGCAGGCTCCACGCTGTCATTGAAGAGCCTGACACAGGGCTCGATCTCACGAACCATGAGAACACGATCTGAGCTGAAATCAAGAGTCTGATGCTTAACCGACTGAGCCACCCAGACACCCGATGACTAGGTAATTTTAAATGCTGGATAGAAAGGTCAAGTGCAGCCCTAAGTAATGCAGTTGACAAAAGTGTCACCTGTCACACAAGAAAAAGTATATAGTTAGTTCTATATTTTAAAACTTTAGGTTTTTAAGTCCAATATTCCAACACTGATTTGACTTTGATGCTCAGGAAGGGGATGGAACGTAGAGATGGAGCCTCACGTCTAGGGTTTGGGACCATCTGTGGACCTGGAACACCTTTTATTTTGTAGGCATTGTTTTCTGCACAGTCTGGACAGAAGTCAGTCACCATGAAGGCGGGAGAGTGGACAGCTCTGCAGTGTAGTGAACAGACTAGGAAGACCACAGATTCTTTTCTTTTCCATTGAAGAGCAACACAGGTATTGAGAGAGAAAGGATGCTACTGTCGGACCTCCTTGCTAGGGGTCGTGCCACACATGCTTCGTTGTTCACTGGCTGTGGACATAGCAGCTTCTCACAGACTATTAGGGTTTTCCACAAAAGACTCGTGTGAGGTTAACCGGGGAGAGGACAACTAGACTGGCAACAGTGCCAGGGCACTCAGCTTCCCTAATCAAGATCCACATCGACGCACGCATGTCTCTGCGGTGGAAACGACTGCCAATTACGGAGTTAAGACCTTATCTGCCTTTTGCCCCTTTTCCATATTAATAAGATTTGGAGATTCTTTTCAGGAAAGTGTCTGTAACTTTTGTTTAAGGGACAGACATTTCAGGCCATTTATCCATGAACTCTGTCTTCCCCTTGACCATCTTAATGCCTCCTACCTACCAAACCTGGCAAGAGAGACCATCTGACTCCAGGCTGTTTGTAGTCCTCCCCTGAAAGGAAACACTTTGTATGCAAGTTGATGGCACCGCTTTCCACACGTTTTCCTCGGGAGCTCCACAGTCCAGGCAACTGTGGCACCTAGTCCTCCGCAGTGATGTTTCGGGAAAAGGTAGGCCATGGACTCCCCATTGTGGATTCTCCGAATTGCTTCAGAAAGAATCAGACTGATATCCGCAGTCTCTATCTTGGGACACTGCGGCTTCTGCATGCCATGAGGGACAGTATTCGTCACCACCACCTCATCAGTGGAGGACTCCTCACTCAGGCAGGGTCCTCTGCAGACAAGATGCCTTCAGTGGCCATGACATAGATCTTGTAAACCTTCTCTCTTTCAGTGTCTCCGCAGAAGCAACACATCTTCCTGCATCATCCATAATGTCATCCACCATGCAGTGTGCCCACCATCATCTCTGACTACAGTTATCGGCGGCTTGTCTTTGGCCATCATCAGCGGCAACTCCAGACCTGGGTGGACAGTAGCATTTTTGACTACTGGGGGAGAATGACGACCTTCATCCATGTCCTGCTCTGTACCCTGGGCTTCTGTGTGGATTATAGCTAACCCCAAATGGAGTCTCTCAGCATATGGCTGGTGAGCATCAGGAGACTTTGCTACAATGACTGCATTCCTATAATTCGGAATTTCTTCCTGGTTATACTGCACACAAAGGGTGAGGCTCTAAGGTTGTACATGGGAAAGCTGCAAACGCCTTGTATTTACTTTTGATGAAGATCTTTGGTGATCATGTGAGTTAAACCTACTTTTGCCAGAATGTTCGCCAAGAATTTACACACAGTGGAATGAACCCCTCTTCCTCATCTTGCTCTGCTTGCTGTAGGGGAAATAAGGGATGACTCTAGTAATGTTCCTGGCACGGGCTGTCTTCAGTGCCTAAGCCATGCTCAGTAACTCCATCACAGCTGTATTCACATCTCTGGTTCTTGTCTGTATAATGAAAATATCTTGGCCATGAATAGATTCTTTTATTTCAAGTCTTGTTTCTCCATTGGTCTCTTGATAGACCACAGATTTCCCCAGTTCAGCACCAAGATGCCCAAGGCCACCTAGGACTGGGGCAGAACTTACACTCACTGCGACCCGGCCTTGTAGCCACCTCAGAGCCAGTAGGACCTGTCTATGGAAATGAAGGACATGCATCTATTCCTGGAAAGGATATTGTTTTTTTTTTGGGGGGGGGGTGGAATTGATCCTACAGATACCCTCCCTGGGGTACAGAATGACAGCAGGGCAAGGATGTTCTTTAAAAGCTCCCAGCCAAGTTGTTGCAAAGGTCACAAAATTATCCAGCAAGATGATAACGGTTGTAATTTTTCTAAGTGAGACATTACAAGTTGTTTACCGTCATCAAAAGTACAAGTGTTTGAATGATCTGAACACGGCATGGCTGTGTCTGTAAACTTCAGTAATTCTTTTGGGTCCTGGTGTCTGTGTATGCAGTACTTGCTGGTAGACAGTGCCCTCTGGTGGTTTAGTGGCCAAACTACATGGCGTCTGGATCCATTTCTGTGACCATCTATACAAAGTACCACAAGCTGGGGCTTAAAACAACAGAAAGGTATTTTCTCACGGTTCTGGAGAGCAGAAGTCCAATATCAAGGTGTTGACGGGGTCGTTCTCCCTCTTAAAACTCTAGCAAAGTATCCTTCCTTGCCTCTTCCAGCTTCAGGTGGTCGCTGGCTCTCCTTGGGATTCCTTGGTTTGTGGTTACATCATCCCAACCCCTGCCTTCTCTTCTGTGTCCTCCTCCTTTTTTATAAAGACACCAGTCATTGGACTTAGGGCCCTTCCTGATCTAGCATGACCTTATCTTTTTTTTTATGTTTATTTAGTTTTGAGAGAGAGAGAGACAGACAGCGAGTGAGCAGTGGAGACATAATTGCTGAGTGTGTGTGTTCCTTGCCTTTGACTGAAGGCAAAGAACTTTCTGAACTCTTTGTTCTTCAAGAGCAATACTTTGGTACAACTGTTAATCCTAGGGAGAGCTGCTAGGAAGAAATGCCAGAGGTTTTTACCTGGGGGATCTTTAAGGTAATCTGCCAAAACTTACATTGAGTCACCAATGTGGCCAAACTGCTAAGTAAACAAGGAACATGGGGATCTTACTCTTCCGGGGCTACCATAACAAATGATTACAAACTGTGCCCAGTTCAAACAACAGCGATCTAGTCTCTTGAAGCTCCAGAGGCCAGAGGTCTGAAATCAAGGTGCTTCCAGGGCTATGCACTCTCCGGTTTCTAGGGAAGACCCTTCCTTACCTCTTCCACCTTCTGGTGGCTAAAGGTGTTTCTTTGCTTATGGCTACATCAGTCCACTCACTGCTTCCATGTTCACAGGCCTCCTCTTCATCCTCAAAACTTCCTCACCTCTGTAAATAAGGGTACATGTGATGGCATCGAGGACCCTCCAAGATAATCCAGGATAGGTTCCACTGCTTGAAATCCCAACTTAATGCATTTGTGACAATATAGAGTAACATTTATTCTTTTGCCACATGTGTTAATCAGTCTAGAATCTCCAGAGAAAACTGAACTGATAGGGTGTGTGTGCATACACGTGCTTAGAGGAAGAGAGGGAAAGAGTGAGCGAGAGAGATTTATTTTAAAGAATTGTAAGGAATAACTCACAATTATGGAGGCTGACGAGTCCAAAATCAGCAGGGAGGCCTTCAGGCTGGAGATTCAGGGAAGAGAGAATCAGGGAGATTCAGGCCAAAAAGCATCTGTAGAGTAACATCAGCAAGATGGGAGAGTAGGAAGTCCTATCCCTGGTTTACCACAGAAGCACCAAATTGATGGAGGTCCTGAATCTAGTTAATAAGTTGCAGTCTTCCAGAGGAGCACAGACCAGAGAGAAGCTATAGTGAATGGAGGAAATGGAAAAAGCAGTGTCCTCAGAAAATGTTGGTTTTAGATGGGGTTAGAGGGATTTGAGGCAGGAAGGGAGAACATAGGTGCAGGTGGAGAGGCAGGAAAACAAATATGTGCTCTGGAGATCCTGGAATATTCTAGGCAGGTGATAGGTTTTAGGCCGGCCTTATGAATTGGAGGTAGTGAGGTTCCACTAACCTGACTAGATCACACAGAGAGAGGAGGGTTGGAAGACGATGCCCATGTTGTTGACCAGCACTTCCAGACCCCCGCACTCCTTGCGTAGGAAGTCAAGCAGTGCATGGCTGCTCTGCAGGTCATGGATGTCAGGCAGGGGGAAGCATGGTTGGGAGCATCATGTTCCCTGAGACCTGCTGGCACAGAACACCCATGATGGTGAAGCCTAGTTGGGCCCAGTCACCAGCACCACATGGCTGTAGGTCTACTAGGCTGAGCGAGGCATTAGAGTGCAGAAAGCAGACATGGTAAGACACTTGGGGTGTGCTGTGGGCCCCGTGCATTGGCACAGGTGTGTTCTGGTATCTGGGGATGTTACCCCTGAAGCTAGAGGCCCTGCCTCCATCACCCATCAAAGAAGGGGCCAAAGGTTCCAGATGGTTCCCTAATGATGCTATACCAGGTCTGTCTCTCCCAGGTCTGTATCTTAAACGTAACCAGAACTCCCCACTCTTAGGATCCTTCCTCTGAGCTCAGCAATGGTTCAGGACGGACTGATGTGCTCCTCGGAAAGAAAATGGATAGTCATAGGCTAATAGGAGCTAGAGATTTATGGTAGTAGAACTAAACATATTTTGGGAAAACCCCATCAGGAAGAAAGGAATATAGCCATTGTGTTGGGAATGTGTCCTTCTTCCTCTGTAGAATGGGAAAGTTTGCCTTCTTCTAAGATGCAGTGAAACTGGTTGTACAGGGAAGTGCTTCTGAGGACACAGATCCCCTGCTTTCTCAGTAGAAACTCAAGAGAGATACAGAGAATGAGGTCCTGTGCTGGGACTTGGGTGTGGGCAGGACTCCTCCCTCAGTGTGATTCCCAGTGGGCCCCGAGTGGGAGGGAATGTTTGTGAAGCTCACTGTGGCTGAGGAATTGCTTGGGATGTCTGCTTTAATGGTTATAAATACTTATGTTTGTTAAAAGTGCTTATATTTGGTGTAGACCAAGGTTTTAGTTAATAAGTGTTACATATAATTTGGTGTTATTTTTAAGGTATCAAGGAAAAGAGATCTCTGTGATACTGGGATACATTTCCAAACCAGCAGTTGACATGCTATTGTTTTGTCCTAGACATTGATGCTCCTCATGGGTCAGTTTAGAAAAGCCAGATAACAGAGAGAAAATTAATAGCCCCTTTGAAGGGAAAGACCTATTTTTTCAAAGTTTATTTATTCTGAGAGAAAAAGAGAAAGAGCAGGGGAGGCGCAGAGAGAGAGAGAGAGACAGAGACAGAGAGAGAGAGAGAGAGAGAGAGATCTGAAGTGGGCTCTGTGCTGATGGCAGAGTCCCATGTGGGGCTCATGAACCTTGAGATAATGACCTGAGCCAAAGTTAGACGCTCAACTGACTGAGTCACTCAAGCGCCCCTGAAGGGAAAGACGTAAAGTATGGACCCAACCCTTGCTTGCAGGGCCCATCAATTCTCATTTCTGTCAGCCAGAAATCCCTGGTGAAGACTTAAAAATAATCATGAGGGGAGGAAGTCTGTACAACACGGATGCTTCTGTGAGGGGAGGGAGGTGATGGGCATTCACGGAGGCCCCCAGGAGCCAGGCTGGGTATGGGGCAGTAAGAAGCTCCCCTCAGGGCCCTGGATGTGTCAGGCCCCAGTCTGGGGACGCTTATAGGGGGCACTTTGCATCACCCTTGTTTTCAGCCTGTTCACCTGTATTAGTTCCTTTGCTCTTCATGGAAATCCTATGACTTCCCCAGAATTGTACACTTAGGAGACCGATGTACAGCAACATGCAGGATTTTGCTCAAGGTCACCCCATAAGGTGGCAGAGCCAGGACGTTTTTGTTTCCAGATGTTTGTCTTTAAAGCTTTGAAAGAGGTATGTGGAAAGACTGGGACTGTAGACACCCATGTATCAACCAAACCAGATTCATCTATGACGAGTATTTTATTATCCTCTATGTTCTCTAGAGATCTTTCTGGACCTTGTTAATGTTACAAACTTGGTGGCATGTTATCTGTACATGAATAGTGCATTCACCTTGAGGAGATTTGACGGTAATTCATATTCATTGATACCAATCCATATTCCCTTTTCTCCCTTGTCTCAGGTTGTCTTATGGATGCATCGTAAGAGCCTACTTCCCTTTCACAACTTGAAATTGTTTTTCCCCAGTGACTTTGATATTTAAAGAGACCACAGAATGTCTTTTTGTGGTGGGGTGCACATGTCATAGTAGAGGCTGATAAAGTATGCTAGCAAGGGAAGTCCATCCCCATTCATGGGTTTATATAACATCTTTGGTAACTTTCAAGCTACAACAGCAGATATGAGTACGCCTAACAGAAGCCATTGGCCTGCAAAGGCAAATACATTCACTCTGTGGCTCTTTCACTAATATTTATCAACTCCTGTGTTAAACTGTCCCTTCTCTTGACCTAACAGGTTCTGTTAGTTTTTTGGGCTGGTTGGCAAGCAATAAGCTGCACACATGGACATTTACTTATAACTCTTTATTCATCTATGATGTTCATTCACTATTGTCATTAAGTCCACTTTTCCTTCTCATATATCACAGAAGACTTCACAGAAATAGTAGCTAATTCAAGGTGAGTACTTGATACAAATAAAGGTTCTTTCTTTCTTTTCTTTGACAAGGACATTGCTGATAGTGTAATCTCATGGTCAAATCATGGAAGTATCATAATGGGACCCATGGAGGGAACTGAGAGGGGGGTCTCCATTGTTCAACTTTCTTCTCCATTACAAACTCCCCGTGAGGTCCCTTAGCATTCGAGGGCAAAAGGGCCAAGTAGACAGGAGTCTCTGCTCCTTCTTCTGGGCTTTTAATGGCTGTAGGTCCACCCATGTCTGTTTTTACCCACCCAGGGCAGCAGGCATTCAGGAGGATCCTGTCTCCCTTCCTCTGCTCACTCAGTTTCCTGGCATGGATTCTGGACAGGACCGTGACACCCATCTTTGACACTCCATATGTGAATGCCCTCATAACAGGCCAGCCCTCCTTTGTGTGTACCCCGTTCTTTGTGTCTTCCACAAACTTGTTCATGAGTCCCACCAGCTCCTCCTCTGTGATAGTCTCACTTCTGAACTTCTGCTGCATTCCTGGGCTGCAGTTCTTAAGAGCTACTAAGCTCATTATGCTAGACACATTGACCACTCTGCCTAAAAAAGAACACAAGTAGTTACATAGAATGGCATGCACAATAATGATGAATACCACAATCCCTTGGATTTGTCTATTTGGGAGACAATTACCAGTTTGCTAGGAGTGTGAATGTAGTCTTCCTATATAAGTGAAGGACACAATACAGTCTTGAACCTTGTAACACTCATAATGTCTCAGAGGACGGCAGAGAAATGATCTAATGGGGAGTGCAGTGCCTAGATGTCCCCTAAGGAAAAGACAGCCCCTTATACAGGAACGTGCTCCAGAAGGTAAGTAGGTGCTCACTGCAATCATGAGTAGAGAGACACTTTTCTTCACAGGTCCCCTTTGGGACCATCTTAACATCTTATGGTCCCATGGCCAGTGCTCTATGAATGAGTGTCTATCAACCAACAAACAACTGATCAGTTTATTGATGACCTTTTGAAGGAGAGCACCTGCATAGGTTTTGTGGGCTGTCTTTCTGCTGTAACCAGGTAAAAACAAATCTCCTCAATGGGCTAAGGTGCATGCTATTTTCTCTATGTTGGGATTTCATCAACTCAGGAGCAGTGAGAACACACCAGGCAATAAGGTCTTGGAGAGGGGCAACGGAAGAGTCACGTGTTAAAGAGATGGTATAAAAAGAAATGCTACAACATGGATGAATCTTGATAACATTACCCAAAAGAAAGTGGCCAGTCACAGAAGACTATTCATTATATGATTCTCTATATATAGGATGTCCAGAAAAGTAAATGTTCAGGCAGAAAATAGATTGGAGGTTGCTTAGGGCAGTGGGAATGCAGGACCAGAGGGCTGATGCTAAGGGTCCAGGTTCTCCTTGGGGTGATGACAGTGTGCTAATCTTGAAGCGGTGATTGCTCCACACCTCTGTCCATTTACTAGACTCCACTGAATTGCATACCTGATATGGGTGAAGTGTAGGATGTGTGAATTTTATCTCAGTAAAGTGGTTAAAAGTGTTAATCACATAGTTCTCACTAATTCTTTTTCAAAAATATAGTTATTATTCATAAATGTGAACTTACATTGACATGTATAGTTTACTATTGTTCCATCTACATGAGTATCTTTAGCCTAATAGAAAGATTATGAGAATTTACAAACAATAAGAGCTTCAATAAATTAGGAAACTATCCCTATTTTATGTAAATATCCGGGAAAGACAGTCATGGTCACTTAACTCTGAGCTCCATCCCACTAAGGAATGTCAGTGCCATACAAGTTCAGTGGGAGAGATAATGCATGACCCTGTGACTCTCATTGGTGGTGTTTAGAGATAATTAAAATGATTTCTAGAAAGTACCTTATTAATGTAACAGTTTTCTAACATAAACACCTTTTAGAAAGGGGTCAGTTATTCCAGTCCTTCCTTTCATCTAAAACATGTTAAGTGTCACTTTAACGGAACTTATGTGTTAAATGGTTTAGTAAGCACCTCTCATGTTTGATTACTTAACTAATTAGATTTATTTTATTTTAAAAATATCATCTGCCTGTCTAAAAATAAAAATAATACACATTAATGTTTCAAAATTGAAAACACAGAAGTTTATGAAATAAGACAGGGGCCAAGGAACCCACCCTGGGTAACTGGTATACCAGAAAGACAGCAACATTTACTCATAGGGGCTTGGAGCCATTTTCTTATGTACCTTTACTATAGACACTAGATGGAGAAACTCTACTAACTTTATGCAGGCTGTGTATAATGTATAATGAAGTGATGCCCTCTTGTCTATTCTGTATTGTCTATCTCAGGAAGTCTAGAATCACCTGTGAAAATGCTTACCTGTGTATTTCAGGGAGTCTGACAGGGAGTAAAAGGTTTTGTAGGTAAATTCCTTATACTAGATGCTGCAATCATTCCCTCAACCCAGGCCTGTCCCCTGCACTGACCACATCTGCAAGTGGCAGGCTGGCTGTCAGCGGGCTTCACCTCAGAGCTGGGTGAGATGGTAGCCCCTTCTGGTGTGACAGCTCAGGACAGGAAACACAACTGCAGGAATAGGAAGTACTTATGGAGTTTATACAGCCAAGAGTCAGATCCAAACATTTTGTCTCCAGAGTAGACTCATGGCTTTCATGTGCCATTTTGAGGACTCTGAGCTGGAATGCACGCAGCCCGTGTGCTACAAAGTTTAAGGGTGGGGTGCCTGGATGGCTTAGTCAGTTAAGCAACTGATTCTTAATTTCAACTCAGGTCATGATCTCACGGTTCGTGGGTTGGAGCCCCGTGTTGGGCTCCGTGCTGACAGTTTGGAGCCTGCTTGGGATGCTCATTCTCGCTCTCTGCCCCTCCCTCACTCGTGCCCTCTCTGTCAAATATAAGTAAGTAAACTTAAAAGAAAAGAAGTTTAGGGACCATCCATAAGACCTTGTGATAAGGGTGTGTGAGTGCATTTGAGTGTGTCGTATGTCTGCATGTGAGTGTGTGCGAAAGAGACTGGATGTGTGACTGTAAGTGTGTGACCTGTATGAGGTAGCGTGTAAAGGAATTGCCCCGTCACAACCAGTGTGAAAGCATGTCACCCAGATACGAAAGGACTCTTGTTCTGGTGGGGCTGGCGTGTGTCTCAGGCTTATAGTCTATCCAGGCCATTACTCTGTATGTGGCCAGGGATCTATTTAGGAACATCTCTCCCTCTCCAAACTTCAGTGTCCTAAAGCACAGCCACAGTGGTCTCCACACCACAAGGTATTTTAGACATCATCTCATCTGGGGCCACCAACTTCAAGGGCAGCATTTGACTCTCAAGGCTATTCAGAATCTGTAAGCCCAAGCTGGTTCTCATGACCTTTGATGGTTTAACATTTGTCACATTCCCTGGAAGATCCATGTTTTCTAATATCAGGAGGACCAGTTCTTTAGTGTCCTGACTGATAAGGGTTTTTCAGAAAACACTTCAAGTTTTGAAATGTGCCTCCTGTGGTTTTCCCTGAGGTACCTGGGGGTCTTGCCGTAAGGAAGGCATTGGCCCAATAGAGCAGAGTCCTTTTGTTTTCTGTTTCTCTTGCCTTACTGGGTAAGGCTTCATTTGAAGAAGGGATATGTAGGGAAAATGATTTGAGGACCTTGAGTAGTGGGAAGAACCACTAGTTTGGAGGTCACATGACCTTGGTCTTCAGCCAGCTGTGCTTGTGACCTTGAAATCCATTATTCCTCCAGGTTCTTAATGGGGACCATATATAAAATGCCTAGCACATCACACCTAGAAATGTCCAGCCACCTAGCCTTTCTAGAACCAATATGTCAGAGTGTGTGTGTGACTGAGATATGTTTACTATTATAATTTTCCCACCAAATTTCTCTAGTGGTTTTTAAGACTACAGGATATTGCAAAGCAGTACTTTCTCAAAGGAAGGTTGAGAACAACTTCTGTAAGGTTTCCTTGGTTACAGTAGCCTTAATAAGATCATATTTCTACCTACTATTTTAAGTTTATGTCTGATGAAAAGAGTGCTCATATTTTCAATGTTTGTTCAATTCCTTAGAGTGCTTTCTGTCTTAATAGCTTTTTGAAATAAGTGTAATTTATGAGAAAAAGAATAACAACAGCTTATCCTTTTAAAGAGAACATCTTTCAAATTCAGGAATAGGAATGAGAATGAAAAGATATGGAATGTGGGAAGGGATTTATATGACTTTGATACTAATTACATGCTTTAGACTGATTGGTGATGGGCACCTGGTTGTTGTAAATTCTTATCTTCGTTTTCTGCCTAAAATATTAACTACAACTGTTATTGAAGAAAGAATTAATATAGAAGAATTGCAGTGCCTGAGTGGCTCAGTTGGGTAAGCGTCTGACTCTTGATTTTGCTCAGGTCATGATCTCATGGTTCATGAGTTCAAGGCCTCTTTGGGCTCTGCAGTGAAAGCATGGGCTTGCTTGGATTCTCTCTTCTACTCTCTTTGCCCCTCCCCACTGGCACTCTCGCTCTCAAAATAAATAAATACACTTAAAAAAATATAAGGAGAGGGGTGCATGGGTGGTTCAATTTGTTGAGTATTGGTTTAGTTGATTAAAAAAAATAAGAAGAATCAGTAGGTACTATCTCTCAATATCCCTAAAGTCACAATTCTGTCTTTTGGTTTGTCCTTACATACCTAAAAACAGAGCACACATTGGCCTTTGCATGTGTTCTGACCCGCAGAGAACTGGTGGGTGTCATTGGAGATTGTTCTTTGTATCCTGGTTTCTGACGTATGGGGGAGGAGGGACAGCATTTCCTTTGGCTGCCCTAGCTAGGACTTCTCCCAGATAGTCTCCCCGAAGAGGGTAATGTCCTGATAACATGAACCACTGTGGCTGCCATCCCCTCAAATAATGGAAGAACTCTCTTATTTCCAAAGGCAAGGGAACCCTGGTCTTACACTGAGAATGTAGCTTGCATTTTCATGGCCATGAGTCTAGTTTTCCTCAGGCAAGATCAATATTTGATTAGAGCCTGCCTTAGCAAATGCAGAAGAACACTCATTCCTCATTCTGGTCTGAGGCCAATACACAGCAAGCAGTGACACTCTGCAGTCAGTGAGAAAACAATCAGCCACAAGGGTGATTTTTGCCTTTAAGGTGGTGGATGTGATGCTGGCACACAGAACTCATCCCACATCCACGTTGTGGTGAGTTAAGGAGTCGGGGGACATTTGAGAGCTGCCCTTTGGGTGCCAGAGAAGCCAGTGGTAGAAGAAGTGGTGGAAGTTTCCAGGAATGAAGAGGGAATGGGGACAGAACTGAGGGTAAACTGTACACGCAGGTACTCATTCAAGCCAGACACCCTAATCTTTCTAAAAGTGTCAGCTTATTTAGTCAGTGTACTGAATGGGTGGTGGTTCCCCCATCACATTAACGTGGGGATAAATATTGCAGTAGTTAACAACCAAGGAATTGTAGCAGTTTGTTTTGTGCAAACAGTGATCAAGGTGAAGGGAGGTTGATGGGCCTGGACTTTGGCAGGTCTGACAAGACGGATCCCTACAAGTTGTGCTCAGGCTGCCTTTGATCCTGAAGGACTTTTGGGAGTAAGTGAGCACTCAGGGAGTAGAGAGAATAACCATAAAGGAAAAGAGAAAAAACAGTGTCTCTAGGAAGGTTTCAATTGTCCAGAAACAACAGCTGAGTCTCTGTTGGAGGAGAGTTGGGATGCAGATAGCTCGGGAGACAAAATCTATAGGACAACTCTAGGACCTGGTCAGTGACAATCAGGAGGTGGGCATGGTGACCTCATTTTTCATGGTGGGTGGATGGAATGGTCCGTGACCAGGATGATATTGGGAAAGCACAAGTGTTATCTGGACATGTTTTAGATACTTAGATGGGGGTGAGGGTGAGGGGCAGGAAGGGTCAGATCTGAGGAGGGAAGGGAGGGCATCCTGAGGAGAAGGAGAGACAGGAAGAGAATGTTCTAGGGAATGTCCTAGGCAGGTGATAGATTTTAGGGGAGCCTGACATGTTTGGATAGTGAAAATTCCACTAGCCTGCATTAAATCCTCAGAGGGAGGGAAAGGGAGAAGAAAGGGTCCAGGAAGGAATCCCCAGGGAAGTGCACCTGTGAGGGGCACACAGTGCAGAAAAGGCCTCTGGTGAGGAGAGTTTGAAATGAAGATGTGAAGGAGAAGAAAGAGCCAGTTGTGACAGGCCAGCAGGACAGAAGGCACTGATCACTGCTGGACACGTGGGTACAGAGTCCTGAAGAGAAGGGCACCTGTGCAGGTGGGGACACAGCAGGGAGAGGGAGCAGGGCCTGTAGATGAGGTCAGAGAGTTGGGGGCCAGATCATTCCAGAAACAGTACCTCTGTAAGTTGTCACACCTACCTTGTGGTTTCATTAGAGGCAGCAGTTCTGTGCACACGTCTCGAGTACCAAAGAAGTTTGTTTTCAGTGTCACTTGTGCTTGAATATGTAAGGGGGTGGAGTCACCACCTTGTAGGGGAGAAGGAGAATAGGTTAGTAAGTAGTAGCCTTGTGAAAATATTCCATGAAGTGACAATAACTTTTCTTATGTGCAAACTGGTGAATTTTCAGCAATTTCTGTGTTAGGTAACACCACTGTCTGGGTGTGAATTATTTGGCTGGTTGATTCTGTGCAGCTTTGTAAGTGGGCACTATGTGGGGAGGCTAAAGGAAGGATGCACAATGGTATTTCTGTGTATCCTTGTTTAAATTTATTGTTGTTTATTGCAAAATAGGTTAAATCTTTACCAAATGACTCAGATCCAGTCAGAGAGACACTTGCAAAAACCTGGGTGACATCCCTGAGAGACTAATCTATGACAATGCCAAGGTCCTCTGGCTGGAAATGCTTGCAACTGCTGGAAGGTCCTGCTCTCCCTGTGTCTCCAGTCCATTTTCTTCCCTAGGGAGGCCCTCAGAGGTCTGGACCCCAGAGCAGCGGTTTAGACACCAGCCCCAAACCCACCCTGGCTGGTCCCCTAAGGGAGGTCTCGTGGCCTTCCCATGTCCTTACTAGCAAGGGCAATGCCCGCGTTGTTGACCAGCACGTCCAGGCCCCCGTACTCCTTGCGCAGGAAGTCACGCAGGGCGCCGATGCTCTGCAGGTCATCAATGTCCAGCAGGTGGAAGCGCGGACTCAGGCCCTCGCCCTGGAGCTGCTGCACGGCCGCCAGTCCCCGCGCCTCGTCCCGTGCTGTGAGCACCACGTCCCCGGAGAACCGCCGGCACAGGTCACGCACGATGGCCAAGCCGATGCCTTTGTTGGCCCCGGTCACCAGCGCTACGCGGATGTGTGACGACATGACTGTGTGGATTGCTAGGGAGGCACCGTGTGTGGAGCCGATGGTGCTGTGGGCCACACGGAGGGCTAGTGGTGCGGAGGCCTGGCCACAGTCAGAGATGCCAGTAGAACTGTGTTCTTGGATCCAGCGCTGTGGCTCCTAGAGCTGAGGTCCCACCCCCAACCCTCCATGAAAGGAGGGGCCAGAGCGCCAGAAGTTTTCCTGATGGCGCTGTGTCAAATCTGTACTTCATGGGGCTGTACCCTGAGCCCAACCAGGACTGTGTCCTCTTAGGATGCTACCTCTGAGCCAAGCAATGGTTTGAGGTCAACTGATGTGCTCCCCAAACTAAGGTGGTTGGCCCTGGGGTTAATAGGGGGCTAGTGATTCATGGTAGGCGAGTTAAAATTATTTTCGGAAACCCTCAAAAGTAAAAAAGGAGTACAGATATTGTCTTGGGAATGTGTCCTTCTTCCTCTGCAGAATGGGAAAGGTTGCTTTCTTCCAAGATGCAGTGAAGTTGCTTGCACAGGGGAACTGCCTCTGAGGACACAGTCCCTTTACTTTTTTCGGAGAATCTCAATAGTGAGGAACAGAGAATTAGGTCCTGTGCTGTGATGGGGGGGTGGACAGGGCTCCTCCCTCTGTGTGATTTTCAGTGGGTCCTGGGTGGGAGGGAATGTTTATGAAGCTCACTGCGGCCAACAAATTGTTTGGAATGTTTGATTTAATGGTTACATTAGCCCCTTTTTCCTGAAATCCCTACTTTTTGGTTCTGTTTAAGGTTACAGTTAATGTGTTATATATAAATAGGTGTTATTTTCAAAGTATCAAGGGGCTCTGTGGTGGGAAGCCATTGGCCACAGTCAAGGTGAGTTTCTTTATCGGCTGTCCCTCTAGCCTTACTGGGCAAGAAATCACTTGAGGAACAGGATCCTCAGCATAAAATATTTGAGGACCCTGAGTAGTGAGAAGAACCATTAGGCTGGAAGCTACATGAACTTGGTCTACATCAGGCTGGGCGTGGGACCTTGAGATCTGTTTTTCCTTCATGTTCTTGATGGGGACAATATACAAAATGCCTAGCACATCAAATGTAGTAATGTCCATACACCCCACCTTTCTAGAACCATAATATGTCAGAGTGTGGGTGTGTGAGGGAGGTGGCTTTACTGTGGTAATTCCCCCCCTGCCAGCTGATTCCTCTAGTGATTTTCCAGACTACTGGACATTGAAAAGCAGTACCTCAAATCAAGGTTGATAACACCTTCTTTAAGGTTTACATAGTGTGTGTGCCTTAACAAGACTGTTTTGCTCCTAGAACTTTTACAGCTACTGTATGATGAACAAGAGTGTTCAGATTTCACAGGTGTGCTTGATTCCTCAGAATGGTCATTCCATAATATATTTTGGAAATAAATGCATATTATAATTTAATGAAAAAAAAGAAGAATAACAGCTAATGAGCATTAAAGAGAATATTCTCCAAAATCAGGAAGAGGAATTCTGGGGGAATGAGAGGGAAAAGACATGGAATGTGGGAAGGGGTTTCCATGGCCCTGACATTGATTGATGGGTTAAGATAGGGGGTGGGCTCCTGGTCGCTGTAGATTCTTATATCTTCTGTGGCTAGATTATTTCAGAAACACTGTTTTTACAGAAAGCATTAAAAAGTAAGGAGAAGTTGGGCACCTGGGTGGCTCAGTCGGTTAAGCGTCCAAATCTTGATTTTGGTTCAGGTCACGATCTCATGATTCATCAGTTTCAGCTCCACATTAGATCTGGGCTGACATTGCAAAACTTGCTTGGGATTCTGTCTCCCTCTCTCTGCCCTTCCCTTGCTCTCTCTCTCTCTCTCTCTCTCTCTCTCTCTCAAAATAAATAAAAAAGTAAGAAGAAATTTCTTTTAAAAAGAAAGAAATTTACATTTTTTTAAAAAAAGTTTTTTTTTTTTTACATTTTTTACATTTTTTAAAAAAAGTAAGAAGAAATCCACATCTATTATCCTTTGGTATCCTATCCATAAGGTCATCCTACTCTGATATTCTCCTTCCAAGGTAAACAACAAGGTAAACATTGACTTTTTGGATGTGTTCTGCCCCCACAGAGATCTGGTGCAAAACATTCAAGATTGTTTTTTGTATCTAAGGTTCTGAAGTATGGGGGAGGACGGACAGTATTTCCTTTGACTGCCCTAGCTAGGACTTCTCCCAGATAGTCTCCCCGAAGAGGGTAATGTCCTGATAACATGAACCACTGTGGCTGCCATCCCCCCAAATAATGGAAGAACTCTGCTATTTCCAAAGGCAAGAAAACCCTGCTCTTATGCTGAGAATATAGCTTGCATTTCCATGTCCCTGAGTCTAGTTTTCCTGAGGCAAGATCAATATTTGATTAGAGCCTGCCTTGGCAGATGCAGAAGAACACTCATTCCTCATTCAGGTCCACGACCAAATACACAGCAGGCGATGACACTATTCAGTAAGTGAGAAAACAATCAGCCAGAAGTGATTTTTGCCTTCTAAGGGGGGTATGTGTAGGATGTGTGGTGATGGCACAAAGAACTTGTCCCACATCAATGTTGTGGTGAGTAAAGGAGTCAGGGGAGATTTGAGAGCTGCCCTTTGTTTGAGGTGAACTCAGTGAACTCAGTACTGGTACAAATAGTAGACCTTTTTCAGACAGGACAGGGAAAGGGGGCAGAACTGAGAGTAAGATGTACCTGCATGTGCTCAATTCCAATCCACCAATCTTTATCTTTTGTGGAAAATCAGTAATGGGAAACCTCACTAAATGCAGTCAGGAAGCCGGCAGTGGGAGCAACTCATGCCCTACCACTCCCAGTCAACTGCAGTCCCAACAAGAAGAGAGAGAGACTTGATCAAGGGAGCTGCCCTTGCACATGAACACAACTGTACTACTCCAGACAGAGTAAAATATGCTTGTTTTAAGTCCCTGGAGCAACAGCCCAGCCAATGAAGAGCACTACACTTCTAAGTCCCAGTTTACTCCATTGGACTTTTAGTTTAAAACAGCCCTCCTGACTTACCCCTTTTCTCCTTAAAAATGTACCTGTCCTTTGTTCCCTGGACTTGCCTATAGTTTTGCCACAGCTTGGTTTTCCCAGATTGCAATTCTCTTTATTCCCGAAGAAACCCAACTTTGCTGGTGAAATAACTGGCAGGTTACATTTTTACAACTAACATTCCTTGGTGACACATGTGGGGATCCAGGGAAGATCCCCAAGGCCTCTTACTCTGGTGGGCAAGCAGGTGTGGTATCCATGGAGGTGTTTGGGCTCACTGCTTTCTCACCAACCATAGGGTTTGAGGGTAAGCTTTTCTCCTGGACTTCCAGCTCCATGCTTTTTGTCTGTGATTTCTTTCTTTCTTTTTTTAGATCTCTGAGAGTATTCATTTGGCCCTTGATTCCTTCTCAGAATCAAACTGTTCCTAACGGAACTCCTTTCTCGTTTGGTCTAATTCCTTTTGGGATTGGACTGCTCCTGTTGGAAAAGTACCAGTTTGAACTGCATTGGTCTGCGGTCCTATTCTGCTTTGGGATTGAACTGTTCCTGTTGGAATGGTACCATTTGGAGCTGCCTAGGCCTTCTGTCTAAATTCTTTTGGGGATTGGACTGTTGCAGTTAGAACTGTGCCAGTTGGAAATGCACTAGCCTTGGGTCCGAGTTCTGTTTGGTACTCGACTATTCCTCTTGGAACCTGCTGGCCTCTGGTCTGAGTCATTCTGGAACTAGGTTGTTCCCGGAAAACTGCTAAAGAAAATGGGATCCCCTGCAAGAAAATGCTTCGTGACACCCCTCCCCTTTGGGACTATGGCTCATTTTATGTTTAAAATCTATGGTTGTTCTGTAGGCACATTCCTAACTAAATGGACCGCCTTAAACAAAAGCATTTCAGGACTTGTTAACCTTAAAAGTAAAACTGCCAGTTAATTTACCAGTAACAGATGCATACATTCAAGAGTAAAGAGAACTGCAAGTCAGGAAAATCAAGCTGCAGCAAAACCTGTAGACAAGTCCAGGGAACAAAGGACAGGTATGCTTTTTTAAGAAGGAAGGGGGCAGTTGGGAAGGCTTTTATAAATTAAAAGTCCCTTGGCATAAACTGGGTGTCTGAAGTGCAGTGGCTTTTCAGTGGCTGAGTGTTGCCTGGGGGGAAAAGGAAAGTGTCTCTATTTCTGGCTGGTATAGTAGAGTAGTATCCATGGGCAAGGTCAAATCCTTCTAAGGTCAAGTTCGTCTCTTCTTGTTGAGTCTGCAGTTGAGCCTGCAATTGAGTAGGAGTGGTAGGGCATGAGAACTTTCCCTGCAGACACCTCCTGATTCCATTTTTAGTGAGGTTTTTTGTTACAAACTTTCAGAAACTTCAGTGGCCATAATGGGGGACTTTCAATATCTCCAAACTTGGTTTACTCAAAATTAAGTTAAAAAACTGTTTCTTCTTGAAAGAAGAGAAAATCAAAACAAAAAAAGAATGAGATGTCTATTTTAAATGGTACCTTGGCGCACCTGGGTGGCTCAGTCGGTTAAGCGTCCAGCTTCGGCTCAGGTCATGATCTTGCAGTTCGTGAGTTCTAGCCCCTCATTGGGCTCTGTGCAGACAGCTTGGAGCCTGGAGTCTGCTTCAGATTCTGTGTCTCCTCCTCTCTCTCTGCCCCTCCCCTGCTCATGCTCTGTCTCTCTCTGTCTCTCAAGAATAAATAATCTTAAAAAAAAATTTTAAATGGTAACTTGACTCTTGCAGATGTGTTTGGATTCTGTTTGCCCCTTTGGATAGTACTGTTTCTAAATTCATTGAGGCACACAATTGAAAGAGGCAAAATGATGGGGCACCTGGGTGGCTCAATCGGTTAAGCATCTGACTCTTGGTTTTGGCTCAGGTCACGATCTCACCGTTGGGAGGTCAAGCCCAGAGTCAGGCTCTGTGCTGACAGTGCGGAGCCAGCTTGGGATTCTCTCTCTGACCGCCCCCCCCCCCCCCGCCCAAATATATAAATAAACTTAAAACATTTTTTTAAACAAAATGGCTTCTGAGGCCTCTTTCCCTCATCTCTACCTTCTTCGTTTACAGACAGGAGGCAGCCATCTTCCTCTGTCTCTGCACCTTCCTCTTTCTCTGGGCCCTCTCATTCTGATCCTTTTGCTGAACTTTCCTTTTCATTTGAAGCTCCTTCTGCTTCCTCCTCTCCTGAACCTACTCAAACCTGCCCCTTTCAAGTTAAGTCTTCTAAAGATCTAAATAGACCCCACATTTCTTATATTCCCTGGACTAAGGCTGAATTCAGAGTCAAAGAGTTTCCTAAAGTCACTGAGAACACCCATAGGTTTGCTGAAGAATTTAACGTAATTAGCCAAACGTTACCAACAGGTTTCTCAATTGGTCACATGCTTGTTGGTGAGGGCCAGGCAAAACATTGGATGAAACTAGCTCAGCAGGAACATCTTGAACGGGATATAAAGAACAGACCCTGAACTTCTGCTACGATACTCGCTGGAAATGTCCACTGAGCAAGGACAGTGGCTTTTCCTAAGCCCATTGATTGGAACAAAATTCAGGGTTGTATACAAAGGCCTGATGAATCTGTTCATAATAATTGCAGTCAACTCAAAAATGTCTTTAAAGAAAACTTCTGGTCTTCCTTTAGATGTGAGTCCACCTGGGTAGCATTTCAGTCTGTGTTTCTTACTGGGCTGATTTGGGATCTTTCCCTTTTAGTCAAAAGGACCAGGGTAGCGTGGGAAACTATGGCCACTCCAGATTTAACAGACCTGGAAAACCTGCTTGGGGTCACCCTAGATGAATCACCTATAGGAAGGGCCTACTGAAATTTTTAATGTGCAGCCAATGAAGGCCCCAAAACAGAACCGGAAGTGTAATTTCTGCTACTGTTGCAAGGTATCAGGACTTTGGGAAAGAGACTGTAACACATGGAAGCACTTCATGCACCTTAGCCCACTAGCCAACTTTTCCCATGTCCTCCTGATTCCCAGTGGTGGGGCTCTGAGGAACTATAAGGGCTCTTCCCAATCTTCCCTCTTCATCAGCTTGGGCAAAGCATCTCCAGATTGGGAATGAATTTCTCTCTATCCTTATTGGCACAGGATCTACACTCTCATTGCTTAACCCCACTGCTATAAAGCAGCTCCACTGCCTCGAGTACTAAAACAATTGAAATAGAGGGATCTCTAATAAACTTTAACAGGTTCCTGTCTCTGAACCTTTTCCTTTGCGTCTCACCCCTTGCACAGATACACACCCTTTTCTTCTTAGTTCCCCTGCCCCTATCCATTTCTTGCACTCAGTTTTGCTGGAAACGTATCATACCAGAATTACTCCCAGAAAAGGGAAGGGATTCTAGAATTTGACAGTCGTAACCAAAATCACCAACAAGGGAAAATAAGTGACTCTTGGGCACCTTTCCTATGCGGGTTCTCTGAGGGCACTATAGCTGAGTCTGAGGGTGCTGTTAATCTATTCCTATTGGATCAGCTATCATCCTCTTATGGGTAAAACCATCAACCCATATGGGCAGAATCCACAGTGTACATCCCATCAAGATTCACATAGGTCCCTCAAAACCTCTCCCCTAAATTAATCAACACCCTACAAATAGAGAAGCCCTTCAAGGCATCAAGCCCATAATAGATTACAAGGCTCAAGAGCCTCATCCCCTGCACAAGTCATTGTAACAGACCTGTTTTACCTGTAAAAAACAGAAAAAACAAACAACCAAAAAACCCTAACCGCTGAGGATGGAGGTTTGTCCAAAACCCCAGAGCAACCAATAACATTGTTAACCTCAGCACCCTATTTGTCCCAACCCACGAACAAACGTACTGACATCCATTGCCGCTGAAGGCAAATTTTTCACTGTAATAGCCCTATGCAGTACAGTTTTTATGATTCTAGTTGATAAGGACAGCCAGTCTCTTTTCGCCTTCACTTGGGAAGAATGGCAATGCACAGGGACAGTAATGTCCCAGGGCTACACAGAGAGTCCTTTCTGTTTTGACACACGGTTAGAGGCTGATTTGGATGATAGTAAGTTTTCTGCAGGCTCTCCTTTGTCTCAGCATGTAGATGATTTGCTTCTCTGTTCACCTTCTCAACCGACTTCACAGGAAGATCGCATCTACCTGTTAAAACTTGGGCCATAAAGAGACATAAGGGCTCCAGGGAAACCAGTGCAGTTAACCCAGACTCAGGTCAGAAACTTAACGCATGAGATCTTGAAATGAGAACTGTATTTGGACTCCGAGGATTTGGCGTTGCTAGCAACTGACAGGTTACCTTTTGACTCCCCATGACAATTTACAGGAAACTCCTCTAACCAAAGCAGATTTTTTATGGTTTCCTGATGGCTCCTATTGAAAGGATGGTAATGGTAAAATATCATGCTGCATAGGCTATTACAACTCCCTTAGAGGTCACTTCATTCTTAAAAGACTTTTGGGAGTAAGTGAGTACTCGAAGAGTACAGAGAATAACCAGAAAGGAAATGACTGAAGAAGCAGAGTCTCTTAGGAAGGGTTGCAATGGTTCAGAAATGACAGCCGAGTCTCTTTTGAAGAGCTGGAATGGAGAAGGTGGGGACAAACTCAAAGGACAACTGTTAGGATCTGGTCAGTGATAATCAGGAGGTGGGCATAGTGAGCTCATTTATCATAGTGAGTGGATGGTGGGGTCTGTGACCAGGATGCTATTAGGAAAGTACAAGTGTCATCTGGACATGTTTTAGATGTTTAGATGGGGGTGTGTGTAGGGGACCGGAGGGCTGCAATTTGAGAAGGGAAGGGAGGACATCCTGAGGAAAGGGAGAGGCAGGAAGAGAACTATGTGTTTGGAGCTCTGGGAACGTTCTAGGCAGGTGAAGGATTTTAGGAGGCTCTAAACAAGTTTGGATAGGGACGAGTCCACTAGCCTGAATAAAACCACTCAGAAGGAGGGAAAGGGAGAAGAAAGGGTCCAGGAAGAAATCCCCAGGGAAGTGCACCTGTGAGGACACAGAGCCAGAAAAAGGCCTCTGGGAGGAGAGTTTGGAATGAAGATATAGAGGAGAAGAAGAAGCCAGTTGTGAAAGGCCAGTGGGACAGAGGGCACTGCTGAGTCCTGGACACGTGTGGACAGAGTCCTGAGGGGAAGGGCACCTGTCCAGGTGGGGACACAGCAGGGAGGCCGGGGTGGCTGAGCAGGGAGAGGGAGCAGGGCCCATAGATGCGGTCAGAGAGGCAGGGCCAGATCATTCCAGAAACAGTACCGCTGTAAGTCGTCACACCTACTTTAGGGTTTCATTAGAGGCAGCAGTTCTGTGCACATGTCTCAGGAACCAAAGAAGTTTGTTTTCAATGTCACTTCTGCTTGAATATGTAAGGGTGTGTGATCATTAGCTGGTAGGGGAGAAGGAGAACAGGTTAATAAGAAGTAGCCATCTGAGAAGATTTCCCCAGTCACCTTAAAATTTTTTGTTGTATGTGCATTCTGGTCAATTCTCAGTAATGTGTAGATAGGTGAACAGTTTGTCCCAACTTGTATTATCTGCCTGGTTGATGTTGTGTAGCTTTGTTATTTGGCACCCATTGCAAGAAGCTAAGATAAGGGGGCACAATGGCATTTCTACATATGACTCTTTGGCATTTTTTGTGTATTTCAAAATAAGTTAAAAATTCATAGAGATGCACAAAGTCCAACAGAGAGAATCTTTCAAAAACCTGGGTAAAGTCCCTGAGAGTCTGATCCATGGCAATGCCAAGGTCCTCTGGCTGGAAAGGCTTGCAACTGCTGGAGGTTTCTGTTCTCCCTGCACGTCCAATCTGACCTCTTTCCCTAGGAAGGCCGTTCTAGAACCCCTCAGAGCTGTAGGCCCCACAGCAGCGCTTCAGACACCCACCCCAACCGCTTCTGGGTAGTCCCCTAAGAGAGGTTTCCTGGCCTAAGAGCTCCAATGTTCTTAACCTCGAAGATGATACCTTCGAAAATGATGCTCTAGTTGTTGACCAACATGTGAGGTCCCTGTACTCCTTCGGCAGGAAGTCATGCAGGGCGCAGATGCTCTGCAGGTCCTTGATGTCCAGCAGGTGGAAGCAGGGGCTCAGGCCCTTGGCTGAGGGTCGCACAGCCGACTGTCCCCACGCTTCATCCAGCACTATGAACATCATGTTGCCCGAGAACTGCAGGCACAGGTTGTATGTGATGGAGAAGCCAATGCCTTGTTGGCCCTGGTCACCAGTGCCACACGGTGTCTGAACACATGGCTGTGTGGAGGGCTAGCGAGGTCCTGTGTGTGGAGCTGATGGTGCTGTGGGCCACACGGAGGGCTAGTGGTGCGGAGGCCTGGCCACAGTCAGAGATGCCAGTAGAACTGTGTTCTGGGATCCAGTGCTGTGATTCCTAGAGCCTAGGCGCTGCCTCCGTTCCTCCATGAAAGCAGGGACCAGATGTTCCAGGAGGTTCCCTAATAACGCTATTCCAGATATGTCCTTCCTGGGGCTGCACTCTGAGCCCAACTAGGATTCTGTCCTCTTAGGATCCCTCCTCTGAGCCAAGCAGTGCTTTGAGGAATACTGATGTGCTTCCCAAAACAAAGGTTGTGGGTGATTGATTAAAAGGATGCTAAAGTTTCATAGCTTTTGAGGGACCAATTTTGGGAGAACCTCTATAGGAGAAAAAGAGAGCAATTATCTTGGGAATAGGCCTTTCATCTGCGGAATGGGAATGGTTGCCTTCTAAGATACAGTGAAATTGTTCATACAACAAAACCGGTATTGAGCATACAGATCTCCTTGCTTTCTTAGGAGAATCTCAAGGGTGAGAAACAGAATTAGGTCCTGTGCTGAGACTGGGGTGTGGGCAGGGCTCCTCCCTCAGTGTGAGTCCCAGTGTGCCCCCAGATGAGGCAATGTTTATGAAGTTCATGTGGGCCAAGGCAATGATTGCAATGTTTAATTTAATGGTTACACAATCCCGTTTGCCTGTGGTGCCTACTTTTTTGTTTTCTTTAAGGTCACAGTTAATAAGTATTATATGTAATTAGGTGTTATTTTTAAAGTATTGAGGAAAAAAGACCTGTGATGCTGGGATATATTTCTAAACTAGCAGTAGACGTGATATGTCTTGTCCTTGATATTGATACTCCTCAAGGTTCATTTTAGAAATACAAGCTAACAGGGAGGAAATTAACAGCCTTGTTGAAGAGAAAACATTAAAGGAAACCTCACTTATATTTTTTATTTCATTTTATTTTTTAAAAGGCTGTTTTTAAGTAATGTCTATACCAAACGTGGGGTTCCAACTACCAACCTTGAGATCAAGAGTCCCATGCTCTAACGACTGAGCCTCCTAGGCGCCCCACAGGAAACCTCTTTCCAAATAGAAACCTTACCCCATGGGGCGCCTTGGTGGCTCAGTCAGTTGAGCGTCCAACTCTTGATTTTGGCTCAGGTATTGGTCTCATGACTTGTGAGATCGTGCTGTGCCTCGGAATCTGTGATGATAGTAAGGAGCCTGCTTGGGATTCTCTCTTTCCCCCTTCTATCTGCCCTCCCCTGCTCATGTTCTCTCTCCAAATAAATAAACTTAAAGGAAAAAAACAAAACCGTGCCTTTGCTTTGCAGGGCCTATCAGTTCTCATTTCTGTCAGCCTAAAAACCCCTGGTGAAGACTGAAAAATAATCATGAGAGGAGGGAGTCTGAACAATCTGGATGCTTCTGTGAGGGGTGGGAGGTGGTGGGCATTCACGGAGGCCCCTAGGGAGCCAGGCTGGGTGTGTGGCAGTAAGAAGCTCCCCTCAGGGCCCTGGATGTGTCAGGTCCCAGTCCGGGGATGCCTATGGAGGGCAATTTGCACCGCCCTTGTTTTCAGCCTGTTCACCTGTATTAGTTCCTTTGCTCTTCATGGAAATCCTAAGACTTCCCCTGAATTGTACACTTGAGGAGATTGACATACAGCAACATGCAGGATTTTGCTCAAGGTCAACCCGTAGGTGGCAGAGCCAGGATCTTTTCATTTCCAGATGTTTGTTTTGAAAGCTTTCAAAGAGAGAAGCGGAAAGAATAGGACTGTGGACACCCATGTATCCTCCAAACTAGCCTCAGTAGTGATGAGTATGTTACTATCCTTCACCTTCTGTAGAGATTTTGCTGGACTGTGTTAATGTTACAGACTTGACTGTTTCTCCTTACATGAATAGCACATTCACCTTGAGATTTGACAGTAATTCTTTCATATCTATTGATACCAATCCTTATTCACTTTTCCTCCTTGTCTCAGGTTGTCTTATGGATGCACCTCTAGTGCCCACTCCCATTTCACACCTTGCAATTGTGTTTTTTTTTTCCCCCAATGAGTTTGCTATTTAAAGAGACCACAACGATGTCTATTTTGTAGTAGAGGCTGATAAAGTATGCTAGTTAGGGAAATCTAGCCCTATTCATGGGTTTATATATTGTCTCTGGTGACTTTTAAGCTACAAAAGCAGATTTGATTAGAGACCACTGGCTTGCAAAGGCAAAAATATTCATTACGTGGCTCTTTCACTAATGTTTACCAACACCTGAGTTAAACTGTCCCTTCTCTTGACCTAGCTTATGGTCTGTTAGACTTTGGGGCTGGTTGGCAAGAAACAATCCGCACACATGGACATTTACTTATAATTGTTTATTCATCTATGATGTTCATTCATTGTTGGTTGGCATTAATTCCACTTTTTCTTCTCATATATCACAGAAGAAATCACAAAAGACTTCCCAGAATTAGTAGCCAATTCAATTTAAGTACTCAATATGGACAGTGATTCTTCCTCCTCCTCCTTCTTCTTCTACTTCTTCTGATATGAACATTGTTAACAGTGTAGTCCTTTTGTTCATATCATGGAAGTATCATAATGGGACCCATGGAGGGAACTGAGAGGGGGGTCCCCATTGTTCAACTTTCTTCTCCATTACAAACTCCCCGTGAGGTCCCTTAGCATCTGAGGGCAAAAGGGCCAAGTAGATGGGGGTCTCTGCTCCTTCTTCTGGGCTTTTAATGGCTGTAGGTCCACCCATGTCTGTTCTCACCCACCTAGGGCAGCAGGCATTCAGAAGGATCCTGTCTCCCCTCCTCTGCTCACTCAGTTTCCTGGCATGGATTCTGGACAGAACAGTGATACCCATCTTTGACACTCCATATGTGAGTACTTTCATATCAGGGCAGCCTTCCTTCCTGTGTACCCCATTCTTTGTGTCTTCTACAAACTTGTTCATGAGCCCCACCAGCTCCTCCTCTGTGATAGTCTCACTTCTGAACTTCTGCTGAGGTTCTGAGCAGCAGTTGTTAAGAACTATGAAGCTTGTTATGCTAGACACAGTGACCACTCTGCCTAAAATACAACACAAATGGTCATGTAGAATCGCATGTGTAAGAATGATGAATACCAAAATCCCTTAGATTTGCCCATTTGGGAGATAGTTACCAGTTTGCTAGGAGTGTGAATGTAGTCTTCCTATATAAATGAAGGACAAAATCCAATATTGAACCTTGCAAGACTCATAATGTCTCAGAGGATGGCAGAGAAATGATCTAATGGGGTGTGCAGTGCCCAGATGTCCCACAAAGAAAAGAAAGTGACTTATACAGGAACGTGCTCCAGAAGGTAAGTAGGTGCTCACTGCAATCATGAGTAGAGAGCCACTTTTCTTCACAGATCCCCTTTGGAACCATCTTAACATCTTATGGTCCCATGGGCAGTGCTCTATGAACAAGTGCCTATTAACCAACAAACAACTGATTGTTTTAGTGATGACCTTTTGAAGAAGAACAGACTGCATGTGTTTTGTGGGCTGTCCCTCTGATATAACCAGGTAAAAACAAATCACCTCAGTGGGCTAAGGTGTGTGGTATTTCCTCTATGTTGGAATTTCATCAACTTGGGAGCAGTGAGAAAACACCAGGCAATATAGTTATGGGAAGGGGCAATGAAACAGTCACATGTTAAAAAGATAGTATAAAAAGAAATGCTACAACATGGATGAATCTTGATAACATTACCCAAAAGAAAGTGGCCAGTCACAAAAGACTACTCATTATATGATTCTCTATAAATGGGATGTCCAGAGAAGTAGATGATCAGACAGATAATAGATTAGAGGTGCTTCAGGCAGTGGGATTGTGGGAAAAGAGGGCTGGTGCTAAGGGCACAGGTTCTCCTTGGGGTGATGACAGTATGCTAATCTTAAAGCAGTGATTGTTCCACAAGTCTGTCCATATACTAAATTCCACTGAATTGCATACCTGAAACGGGTAAAGTGTATGATATGTGAATTGTATCTCAGTAAAGTGGTTAAAAGTGTAAAGCAATCTCACAGTTCTCACTAATTCTTTTTCAAAAATATAGTTATTATTCATAAAAGTGAACTTACATTGACATGTATAAACAGTTTACTATTTTTCCATCTACATGAGTATCTTTAGCCTAATAGAAAGATTATGAGAATTTACGAACAATAAGAGCTTCAATAAATTAGGAAACTATCCCTATTTTATGTAAATATCTGGGAAAGACAGTCATGGTCACTTAACTCTGAGCTCCATCCCACTAAGGAATGTCAGTGCCATACAAGTTCAGTGTAAGAGATAATGCATGACCCTGTGATTCTCATTGGTGGTGTTTAGAGATAATTAAAATGAATTGCAGAAACTGTCTTATTAATGTAACAGGTTTCTAAGATGAATACCTTTGAGAAAGGAGTCAGTTACTCCATACTTCCTTCCATCTACAACATACTAAGCTAAGATTAATGGAACTTAGGGGCAGTTGGGTGACTCAGTCAGTTAAATGTCTGACCCTTGATCTTGGTTTAGGTCATGATCTTGTGGTTTGTGAGTTCGAGCCCCGCGTTGGCTCTATGCTGACAGCTCTCTCTCTCTCTCTCTCTCTCTCTCTCTCTCTCTCTCTCTCTCTCAAAAATAAATAAACATTAAACAATATTTTTAGAAAAGTTAGATGTTTTAGTAAGCAGCTCTCCGATTTTATTACTTCTCACTAGTTTATTTCATTTTCAAAAATCATTTGCCTCTTTCACAACAAAAGTAACATATATTAACGATTTGAAGTTTCAAAAACAGAAGTGTGTGAAATAAGACAGAAGTAGAGGAACCAACATTGGGTAACTGCTATAGTAGAAAGACTGCTGCATTTACTCCCTAGGGTGTGGAGCCAGCTTCTTAAGTACCTTTAGTATAGATAGTAAATGGAAAACTCTACTAATGTTCTGTAGGCTGTTTGTAATGAAGTGATGACCTCTTTTCTATGCTCTATTTTCTATCTCAGGAAGTCTAGTATCAGCTGTGAAAATGCTTACCTGTAAGCGTGATGGGGAGTAAAAGGTTTTGTAGGTAAATTCCTGGTAGTAGATGCTGCAACCAAACCCTCTTCCTCAGGCCTGTCCCATGCACTGAGCACATCCCCAAGCGGGCAGGGTGGCTGTCAGGGGGCTTCTCCTAGAACTGGGAGAGATGGTAGATGCTCCTGGTCTGACAGCTCAGGACAGGAATCACATGAGAAGGAATGGGAAGCACTTGTGGAGTTTATACAGCAAATACTCTGATCCAAACATTTTTGTCGTCAGCGTGGACTCATGGCTTTCAGGTGTCATTTCGGAATGCACGCAGCCTATATACTAAGAAGTGTATGGACCATCCCAGCGTCCTTGGGCTAAGGGTGTGTGAGTTCATGTCAGTGTGTGATATGTATGTGAATGGGAGTGTGCGTGAGACAGAGACTGTATGTGTGACTATAAGTATGTGACACTGTGTGTGAGGTAGTGTGACAGTTGCCCTGTCACAGTCACTATGAAAAGCACATTACCCAGGTAAGAAAGGACTCTTGTGCTGGTGGGGCCGGGGTGTGTGTTGGGCTTACAGTTTATCCAGACCATTACTCTGTATGTGACCAGGGATCTATTGTTAGGAAATCTCTCACTATCTCCTACTCTCCAAACCTCACTGTCCTCAAGCAGAGCCACAGTGATCTACACAACACAGGGTATTTTAGACATCATCTCATTGGGGGTCACAAATTTCAAGTGCATTACTTGATTCTCAAGGCTATTCAGAGTCTGTAAGTTCAAGCTGGTTCTTGTGACCTTTGATGATTTCACATTCATCACATTCCCTGGAAGATTCATGTTTTCTAATATCAAGAGGACCAGTTGTTAAGTCTCTGGACTGATAGGGCGTTTTCACAAAACACCTCAGGGTTTTAAATGTGCCTCCTGTGGCTTTCCCTGAGGTACCTGGGGCCCTGAGACGAGGAAGACATAGGCCCAATCAAGCAGAGTCCTTATTTTGTTTCTCTAAACTTACCAGGTAAGGCTTCATTTGGAGAGGGGGATCAAGTAAAAATGATTTGAGGACCTTGAGTAGTGGGAAGAACCACTAGTTTGGATGTCCCATGACCTCAGTGTGCAACCAGCTGTGCTCGTGACCTTGAGATTCATTATTCCTCCATGTTATTAATGGGCACCATATATAAGATGCCCAGTACATCACATCTAGAACGCCCAGCCACCTATCCTTTCTAGAACCAATATGTCAGAGGGTGTGTGTGAGTGAGTTACGTTTACTATTGTAATTTTCCAAGCAAATTCCTCTAGTGGCGTTTCAGACTAAGGATATTGCAAAGCAGTACCTTTTCAAATGAAGGTTGAGAACACCTTTTTAAAGGTTTCCTTGATAAGTGCAGCGTTAACAAGACTGTATTTCCACCTAGTACTTTAAGCTAATATCTGATGAACAACAATGTTCAGATTTCCAGTTTGCTCAATTCCTTAGAGATGTTTATATCTTAGTATCTTTTTGAAATAAAACCATAGATAAAGACAATAAAGAGGAACAACAGCTTATCCTTTTAAAGAGAGTATCCTTCTCATTCAGGAATAGGAATTTGCGGGGAAGGGGAGGGAAATGATATAGAATGTGGGAAAGGGTTTACATGACCTTGATACTGGTTGCCTGGTTAAGACTGGTGGTGGGCACCTGGGTGTTGTAGATTCTTAGTATTTTGTTTTTGTGGCTAAATTATTTCAGTAAAACTCTTTGAAGAAAGGATTAAAAAGTAAGAAGAATGAACATATACTATTGTGACCTTAGGTTCACGATTCTGTCTTTTGGTTTGTCCTTTCATGCCAAAAACCAAAGCAGACATTGGAAGCAGACATTGGATTTTTGAATAGGTTCTGAACTAGAGAGATCTGGTGGACGTCATTCAAGATTGTTCTTTCTATCCTGGTTTCCAAAGTAGGTGGGAGGTGGGAAAGTATTTGCTTTTGGTTGTGCTAGCTAGGATTTCTCCCAGATAGTCTTGCTAAAGGGTGTAAAGTTATGGTAACATGAACTGCTGTGGCTGCCATCCCCCCAAACAATGGAAGAACTCTCCTATTTTCAAAGTCAAGAAAACCCTGCTCTTAGACTGAGAGTATAGCTTGCATTTCTAGGTCCCTGAGTCTAATTTTTCTGAGTCAGGATCAATTGTTTGATTAGAGCCTGCCTCAGCAAATGCAGGAGAACACTCATTTCTCATTCTGGTCCACGACCACATACACAGCAGGCACCCACACTGTTCTGTAGGTGAGAAAACAATCGGCCAGAAGTGAGTTTTGCCTTCTAAGGGATACGTGTAGGAAGTGTGATGCTGGCACAGGGAACTCGTCCCACATCAACCTTATGGTGAGTAAAGGAGTCAGGGGACATTTGAGAGCCGCCCTTTGGGTAACAGTGAAACCAGTGGTAGAAGGAGAAGTAGTAGAAATTTCCAGGAATGAAGAGGCAGTGGGGGCAGAACTGAGAGTAAACTGTATACGCGTGTGCTCACTCAGGCCAGACACCCTAATCTTTCTAAAAGTGTCACCTCACTTACTCAGTGTACTAAACGAGTGGTGGTTCTCCCATCATATTAACGTGGAGGTAAATATTAAAGTGGTTTACAAGCGGGGCGCCTGGGTGGCGCAGTCGGTTGAGCGTCCGACTTCAGCCAGGTCACGATCTCGCGGTCCGGGAGTTCGAGCCCCGCGTCAGGCTCTGGGCTGATGGCTCGGAGCCTGGAGCCTGTTTCCGATTCTGTGTCTCCCTCTCTCTCTGCCCCTCCCCCGTTCATGCTCTGTCTCTCTCTGTCCCAAAAATAAATAAAAACGTTGAAAAAAAAAAAAAAAGTGGTTTACAACCAGGGAATTATAGCAGTTTGTTTTGTGCAAACATTGAACAAGGTGAGGGGAGCTGATGGGCCTGGACTTTGGCAGGTCTGATGACAGAGATCCCTAGAAGCTACGCTCAGGATTGGGCTACACTCAGGATTGGGCTTTGGTCCTGGACTTTTGGGAGTAAATGAGCACCCAGAAAGTACAGGGAATAACCAGAAAGGAAAAGACTGAAGAAGTAGCGTCTCTTTGGAAGGTTACAATTGTCCAGAAATGACAGCTGAGTCTCTGTTGGAGAGTTGGGATGGAGAAGGTTGGGGGCAAATCCATAGGGCAACTGTTAGGACCTGGTCAGTGATAATCAGGAGGTGGGCATGGTGACCTCATTTGTCATGGAGGGTGGATGGTGGGGTCTGTGACCAGGATTACATTGGGAAAGCAAAGTGTTATCTAGATGTGTGTTAGAGTTTTAGGTAGAGGTGTGGGGCGGGGGGAGGTTGGAGGGCTGGGATTTGAGGAGGGAAAGGAGGACATCCTGAGGAGAGGGAGAAGCAGGAAGAGAACTATGTGTGTCTGGAACTCTGGCAATGTTCTAGGCAGGTGACAGAGTTTAGGGGGCCCTAACAAGTTTGGATAGGGAAGAGTCCACTAGCCTGAATAAAACCACTCAGAGGTGGGGAGAGGGAGAAGGAAGAATCCAGGAAGAAATCCCCAGGGAAGTGCACCTGTGAGGACACAGAGCCAAAAAAAGGCCTCTGGGAGGAGAGTTTGGAATGAAGATATAGAGGAGAAGAAGAAGCCAGTTGTGAAAGGCCAGTGGGACAGAGGGCACTGCTGAGTCCTGGACACGTGTGGACAGAGTCCTGAGGGGAAGGGCACCTGTCCAGGTGGGGACACAGCAGGGAGGCCGGGGTGGCTGAGCAGGGAGAGGGAGCAGGGCCCGTAGATGAGGTCAGAGAGGCAGGGCCAGATCATTCCAGAAACAGTACTGCTGTAAGTCATCACACCTACCTTGGGGTCTCATCAGAGGCAGCAGTTCTGTGCACACGTCTCGGGTACCAAAGAAGTTTGTTTTCATCGTCACTTCTGCTTGAATATGTAAGGGGGTGGGGTCATTAGCTGGTATGGGAGAAAGAGAATAGGTTAGTAAGTAGTAGCCTTCTAAGAAGATTCCATGCAGTGACAGTAACATTTTTGTTGTATGTGCAATCTGGTCAATTTTCAAGTGTGTAGGTTAGTGTACACTTTGTTCCAAAGGGAATTATCTCACGCAGTGATGCTATTTAGCTTTGTAATTTGGCACCATTGCAAGAAGCTAAGGTAAGGGTGCACAAGGCATCTCTGCATATCACCCTGTGGGGTTTGTTGTGTTATTTCAAAATCAGTCAAAATTCATGGAGGGGCACTTGTGTGCCTTAGTCGGTTAAGCGTCTGACTTTGCTCAGATCATGATATTGCAGTTTGAGTTCAAGCCCCACATTGGGCTCTGTGCTGACAGTGTGGAGCCTGCTTGGGATTCTCTCTCTCCTTCTCTCTCTTCCCCTCCCTGCTCGCTCTCTCTCTCTCTCTCTCTCTCTCTCTCAAAATATACAAATAAACAAAAGACTCATGGAGATTCTCAAAGAGAGAAACATGCAAAAACCCAGGTGAAGTCCCTCAGAGTCTGATCTATGGCAATGCCAAGGTCCTTTGGCTGAAAAGGCTTGCAGTTCCTGGAGGGTCCTCTCTCCCTCTGCCTCCAGTCTATCTTCTTCCCTAGGGTGGGTGTTCTTGATCTCCTCGGAGCTATGGCCCCACAGCAGCGGTTCAGACACCAGCGCCAAACTCACCCTGTCTGTCCCCTAAGGGAGGTCTCGTGGCCTTCCCATGTCCTTACTAGCAAGGGCAATGCCCGCGTTGTTCACCAGCACATCCAGGCCTCCGTACTCCTTGCGCGGAAGTCACGCAGGGCGCGGATGCTCTGCAGGTCGTCGACGTCCAGCAGGTGGAAGCGCGGACTCAGGCCCTCGCCCTGGAGCTGCTGCACGGCCGCCCGTCCCCGCGCCTCATCCCGTGCCGTGAGCACCACATCCCTGGAGAACTGCCAGCACAGGTCGCGTGCGATGGCGAGGCCAATGCCCTTGTTGGCCCCAGTCACCAGTGGCACGTGGGATGTGTGACAGCATGACTGTGTGGAGTGCTAGGGAGGCCCTGTGTGTGGGGCGGATGGTGTTGTGGGCCACACAGAGGGCCAGTGGTGTGGAGGCCTGGACCCAGAACTGTGTGCTGGCATTCAGTGCTGTGACTCCTAGAACACTAGGCCCTGCCTTCATCCTTTCAAGAAAGTTACAGCGAAGGTACCAGAAGGCTCTCTATACCAAATCTGTCTCCCCTGGGGCTGCACTGTGTCCTCTTAGGATCCCTCCTCTAGGCCCAGCATTGGTTCTGGTTGGAATGCTGTGCTCCCCAAAATAAAGGTGGTTGGTCATGGATTTATATGGGGTTGAGATTCATGGTAGGTGAACTAAAATTATTTTGGGAAAACCCCAGCAGAAAAAAAGGAGCACAGATACTGTCTTGAGCATGTATCCTTCTTCCTCTGCAGAATGGATAAGGTTGCTTTCTTTCCAAAATTCAGTTTAGTTGCTTACACAGAACTGCCTTTGGGGACAAGATCCCTGTGCTTTTTAAAGAGAAATTCAAGAGGGAGAAGTAGAGAATTAGGTCTTGTCCTAACTTTTGGGCTTCTCCCTCAGTGTGACTACCAGTGGGCCCTGAGAGGGAGGGAATGTTTATGAAGGTCACTGAGGGCTGACGCATGGCTTAGAATGTTTAATGGTTATATAATCCCATTTGCCTAAATTGCCTATTTTTTATGTTCTTCCAAGGTCACAGTAAATAAATGTTATATATATGGTGTTATTTTTATGGTGTCAAAAAAAAGATGTTTGTGATGGATTGCCAAAGTAGCAACTGAGATTCTATTGTACTGCTCTACACATTGAGTTTCCTCATGGTCAGATTAGAAATACAAGCTCACAGGGAGGAAATTATTCACCCCTTTGAAGTGAAAAACTTTTAAAATACGGACCCTACCCTTGCTTTCTGGGTCTGTCACCTTTCATTTGGGTAAGCCTGAAAATCCCTGGTGAAGAGTGAAAAGTAAGAGACTCTTAAAATCTGAGAACAAACTGAGGGTTGATGGGGGGGTGGGAGGGCGGGGAGGGTGGGTGATGGGCATTGAGGAGGGCACTTGTTGGGATGAGCACTGGGTGTTGTATGGAAATCAATTTGACAATAAATTTCATATATATATAAAAAAAGAAATGTAATCAGTAAGTAGAAGCATCTTTAGAACAGGGATGTTCCTGTGAAGGGAGGCAGGTGGTGGGTGTTCATTCAGGCCCACAGGAGCCAGGCTTGGTTTGGGCAGGAACAATCTTCTGTCACTTTGGTGTCCTGGGGCGAGTCACTTGGGAGTCATGATCTACACCCAATCTATACTCAGTTCCTCCCCTTGTCTCAGTTCGCCGTATGGATGTATCTTGTGTTCTCACTCCTATTTCACACGTGGCAATTGTTTTTCCCAAGGAATCCAGTATTTTAAGAGATAATAGCAGATGTGTTGCCCATGTTATACCAGAGGCTGGTGAAAAATGCTCTCTGGCACATCCAACCATGCTCATTGGCTTATGTGTTGGCTCTGGGTTCTTTCAGCTACAACAGCAGATCCGAGTAGATCCTATAGGGACTGTGTGGCCTGCAAAGCTAAAAGTATTACTATCTGTCTCTTTCTATAATGTTTGCTTACTCTTGAACTAGACTGTAACTTCTCCTCATCTACTTAGGTGTATTAGATTTTTCTGCTGGTTTAGCATATACAGTCTGTACAAACAGGCATTTATAAAGAACCATTTATTCATTTCTGGTGTTATTTCACTGATTTCATTTTTCTCTGCCTTTTCACAGCTAAAATAAAAAATCTTTCACAGAATTAGCAGACTACTCAAATACAAGTAGGGATATTTTACACTTTGTTTTGTTTTGGATAGGGATACTATTGATAGGGAAAAAGTTCTTTTGGGCAAGGGAGGGGGTTTCACAGACGGCCCCATAGATGGAACCATGAATTCGGTTCACCATTGTTCAACTTTCTTCTCCATAACAAACTCCCCGTGAGGTCCCTCAGCATCTGAGGGCAAAAGGGCCAAGTAGACGGGGGTCTCTGCTCCTTCTTCTGGGCTTTTAGTGGCTCTAGGTCCGGCCATGTCTGTTCTCACCCACCCAGGGCAGCAGGCATTCAGGAGGATCTTGTCCCCTCTCCTCTGCTCACTCAGTTTCCTGGCATGGATTCTGGACAGGACCGTGACACCAATTTTTGTCACTCCATATGCAGTATCAGGCCAGCCCTCCTTCCTGTGCACCCCGTTCTTTGTGTCTTCCACGAACTTGTTCATGAGCTCCACCAGCTCCTCCTCTGTGATGGTTTCACTTCTGAACTTCTGCTGCAGTCCTGGGCTGCAGTTTTTAAGCGATCTGAGGCTCACTATGCTAGACACATTGACCACTCTGCCTAAAATACAACACAAAATGTTATGGAGAAGGGCAAAGAAAGATGAATTCCAGTTTCGCTAAGATTTGGTACTAGAAAATTTCCACTGAAGTATCATGAGTTTGCTGTGAGCATTAATGAAGACTGCCTGCATGAGTCAAGGACAGGACGGTCCTAAACTTGTTATACCCATGTCTCCAATGATGCCTGAGAAATGCTCTGGTGGGGAGGGCGCCGAGCAGATGCTCCACAGGAAATCGGAAATGGCTCCTATAAGAACATGCTCACAAGGATGAATGTAGGGCTGAGAACCTGAGTGACATCTCTGTGGCAGATTTGCTCATGTGATATGGACTGAACCAACTGTGAGTGACCAAGTGGGACTCTAGCAATGTGCCAGCATCTCTTGATTCTTATTTTTCTGTTAGATGTGCTACTGCACTGTGACGTGGTGTCACATTGGACTTCTTAGTAATATTCAACTACCATTTATAAATGAATCATATGATGCTATGGAGAGTGATGAGCAAATGTACCGGAAGACTGAGTGACTGTCTGCTCAGGATGTAATACTGATGGAAAATGACAAGCCTGATGAAAAACTGGATTTACCTGTCAGCTAATTTCTATACTGTTAAATTAATTAAACAAGGAGGCCATTACTTTGCAGTGGCTCTAATACCCTGGTGGCATATGTAGCAAACCAAAATCAATGCCTGTAAATGCCTCAAACTTACAAAACTGAAACCTAAGGACGACCGATCACAACCAACCAAGCTTGAAGTTACATTCAATCAATAATTTTCTTCCTTCAATTCTGGGTTTTTCTGTATAATAGTCCTTCCCTGAGCACCTGTCGATGGAGCATTGCTAACTACTTCTGGTTTTGTGCTTCCTGATCCAAATACAGTTGAACCTTGACAACCCAGGGATTAGGAATTGCTGAATCCCCATGCAGTAGAAAAATCTACATTAACTTTTGATTTCCCCAAAAGTTTACTGATAGTTTGATTTTGACTGAAGGCGTATCCATGACATAAACAGTCGATTAAGATACATGATGTATTCTTACAATAAAGTAAGGTAGAGAACAGGTTAAGAAAATCGTAAATAAAAGAAAATATATTTATAGTACTGTACATATGCTTATTGAAAAAAATGTGCATATAGGCAGCCTGAGCAGGCCTGGACAGAGGCAGTGGTGTGGGGGCCTCTCCAGGTGACAGCAGGCCTGAGGGACAGTAGAGCTGCCTCATCTGCCTGGAGATATACCACTGGCCTGTGGCCATCTGTGGCACATGTGAGTGTGCAGGCCTTCTGGAGGCGATGGGGAGGGATCTGCACCTGGCCCGGGCAGGGCGTCCTGAGGAGAAAGAGAGGCAGGAGGAGAACTATGTGTGTCTGGGGCTCTGGGAATGTTCTAGGCAGGTGACAGAGTTTAGGGGGCCCTAACAAGTTTGGATAGGGAAGAGTCCACTAGCCTGAATAAGATCACTCAGAGGGGGGGAGAGGGAGAAGGAAGGGTCCAGGAAGAAATCCCCAGGGAAGTGCACCTGTGAGGACACAGAGCCAGAAAAAGGCCTCTGGGAGGAGAGTTTGGAATGAAGATATAGAGGAGAAGGAGAAGCCAGTTGTGAAAGGCCAGTGGGACAGAGGGCACTGCTGAGTCCTGGACACGTGTGGACAGAGTCCTGAGGGGAAGGGCACCTGTCCAGGTGGGGACACAGCAGGGAGGCCGGGGTGGCTGAGCAGGGAGAGGGAGCAGGGCCCGTAGATGAAGTCATAGAGGCAGCGGCAAGATCATTCCAGAAACACCACTGCCTGGGTCCCTTATCACACCTACCTTGGGGTTTCATTAGAGGCAGCAGTTCTGTGCACACGTCTCGGGTACCAAAGAAATTTGTTTTCATCGTCACTTCTGCTTGAATATGAAACGGTGTCGGATCATTAGCTTTCAGGGAGAAAGAATTAGCGTTAATAGCAGCCATGTGGTAAAATTCCACAGAATGGCATATGAAGGAAAAGTGCATGTGAAATGTGGTGAATTTTTTGTAAAACTGGCCTCTAGTTCATAGTATTGTGCCAGTGACAATGTCCTCATTTGATAAGGTTGTAGAATGTTGTAAGATGGCACCATCTTGGGGAGGGTGGGTGAAGGGGGCACACACGGGATCTGTGTTCACCAATTTGTGCCATTTTCTTGTTTATTTCAAAATGCATTAAAAATCCACCCAACTGCCCTAAAATCCAATCCCAGAGAAACCCTGTGACAACCTGGAAAGAATCCGAGGAGTCTCAGGAAACACAAAGGTCACTCTGGATGAAAAGCGCTGTGATTCCCCTGGGACTTGGCTCCAGCCCCACCCCTCTCCCCCACCCCTCCTTCAGCCCTACGGAGCCATTTTGGACGCCACGGGCGCTGAGAGCCCCACCGCAGCGATTTCCCCAACAGATGCAGCCCACCCTGGCTGGAGGTGCTCGGTGGTGTCCACCTCCCCTGCGTGCCCCCATCCCCTTACTCTTGAAGGCGATGCCCGCGTTGTTGACCAGCACGTCCAGGCCCCCGTACTCCTTGCGCAGGAAGTCGCGCATGGCGCGGATGCTCTGCAGGTCGTCGATATCCAGCAGGTGGAAGCGGGGGCTCAGTCCTTCGGCCTGGAGCCGCTGCACTGCCGCCTGTCCCCGCGCCTCGTCCCGCGCCGTGAGCACCACGTCCCCCGAAAACTGCCGGCACAGGTCGCGCACGATGGCGAAGCCGATGCCCTTGTTGGCCCCGGTGACCAGAGCCACGCGGGTGTGTGACGACATGGTTGCGCGTGGGGTGCACGAAGTACTTGCGCGGGGAGCGGACCTTCAGAAGACGTTCGCGGCGCTCGGTGCCTCTGGAGTTTATGCACAAAGTTCGGCGCGCCTGCGCGAGGTTAGAGGGCGCTAGGGGCGCGCGGGCGGGACGCACCTCCCCCTTAGGGCGTGGCTTCCCGGGAACCTCCCAGGGGTGGTGAGAATGGGAAGGGCCGGTGGGTGGCAGAGGCTGGTTAGGTAGCTGCCCGCCTGGCAGCGGAGAGAAGCATTCTATTTGGCCATGTCCCTCACTGAGTCTAAACTGAGCCTGTATCCCTGGTTCTCCAAGGGTTTTTCTTTGTATCCTCTCAACTATTCAACCATTGACTTGTGTAATTCAACCAATAGGGCATTTGTAGGGACTTTTTTTGTTTGTTTTTCCGGGTGAGGAAAAAAAGTCTCTTGAAGGGTTTGGAACTATAGTTGTGGAATAAGCTAGGAGATCAAGCGTGTGTTGTTTTCTTCCCTAAGTATGTGAAAGCAAATCTACCGGTTTGTCCTTGGTTGGTTTTCACATTAGAGTGGGGAACAGTCACTAAATCGTTACAGGGTTACCTCCCTCGACACTTGCAGGGGCATCAGGTTACTTGTTTGCAGGTTCTGCAGTGTAAGGTGGAAGGAGGGGTTTGAAGCCCTTTCTTACATTCAAAATAACTTGTCAGGGTGCATCTTATTTTCCCCATTTTATTTTTTATTATTTTTTTTAATGTTTATTAATTTTTGAGAGAGAGAGAGGGAGTGAGCGGGGGAGCAGCAGAGAGAGAGGGAGACACAGAATCTGAAGCAGGCTCCAGGCTCTGAGCTGTCAGCACAGAGCCTCATGCGGGACTTGAACCTGTGAATCCGGAGATCATGACCTGAGCTGAGGTAGGCCACTTAACCAAGTGAGCCACCCAGGCGTCCCTCCCCATTTGAAAGCGAGGAAATGGATCCTAAGAAGTTCATAAATTAGGTCAATGGTGGGAAATGAATTTTCTTTTTTCTTAAAAAAATTTTTTTTAATGTTTATCTATTTTTTGAGAGAGACAGAGACAGAATGCGAGTGGATTAGGAGCAGAGAGAGAGGGAGACACAGAAGCAGAAGCAGGATCCAGGCTCTGAGCTGTCAGCACAGAGCCCGATGCGGGGCTCGAACTCACAATCCGTGAGATCGTGACCTGAGCGGAAGTCGGACGCTCAACCGATTGAGCCACCCAGGCGCCCCTCTTATTTCTTGTTTACAACAGAGGAAAAGAGGACTATGAAACCAAATCTCATTTCTGCACTGCCTGGTATGATAGCCATGAGTGGCTATTTAAATGTAAATTTAATCGAAATAATACAACTTAAAATTCAGTGCTTAGTTACATTAGCCATATTTCAAGCGCTAGTAGTCACATGTATTAGTGGCTGCTGTTTTGGATAGTGCAGATCTATAGTATCTCCATTACAACAGAAAGTTACAAGCAGTGCTTTAGATAGTTTCCAATTATGTTGCAATTCAAGGTGGGTTTCCAATTAGTTGCAAAAAACAATCAATTTGGGAAACACCTTTGCTTCTTTTTGACCCAAATTTTTATTGAGATAATTGCAGATTTGCATATAGCAGTAAAAAAAGATAACAGAGATTCCTTACGCTTTACACAGTTTTCATCTATGGTAACATTTTGCAACAATATAGTAGGATATCATAATAAGGATAGTCACATGAAAACAATCCATCAATCATATTCGGATTTCCTCAGTTTTACTTGTACTTATTTGTGTATTTGGGTCTATACAGTTTTATCACATGCTTAGGTTTGTCTGTCCACCACTAGAGATGTTGAAAACATTTCCATCAGCACAAAGATCCCCATTGTTGCTTTTTTATAGCCAAACATCTCTCTGTTGCCCACCCCCGCCTCCACTCAATTCCTTGGGAAGCAGTAATCTGTTCTTCACTTAAAAATTTTATTGTTTCAAAAATGTTATAGAGATGGAGTTGTGCAGTGTAACCTTTGGGGATTTTTTTTCTTTGTTTTCACTCAAGATAACTAAGTGCTTTGTTTTGGATTTTCTCCTTTATCAAAGTGTATACTTAGTCTGTCATTTGCTGGCCTCCCTCCACACCACTCCCTACTTTCTTCTATACTTGGGGTGAGCCAGTGTGAAAAGGAAGTGGGATGAATTAAATTCACTAAATTAAGCCACAGAGATAGTACATAGTGTGCAGGGAACTTTGGGCATGGTGAGAGGCCTGCTGTTTCAAAAGGCAAAACAAGAGGACCACGAATCGTATTTTCTGCCTGATTTGTTTATCCCTTTGGTACTTGTACCAACACAAGACTTGATGGCCAATGACGCAGGATGCTCAAGAAAATGCAATGCATAAAATATCACATGGAAATATGAATTTAGCTTATGATGAAAGTGGTATTAACAATTATGGGGGTAAGAAAGAATTATTCCAACAATGATTGCATAAGGTACACTGATTAATTTCTAACAAGACAAAAAAGTGCTTTCTCACTTTTTAAATGTATAGTTTTATAAATGTAACCATAAAACAAGTGTAAGGAAAAATAACTAAAATTTGTGGGAAAAGGACTTTGTAAGCATAAGAACAGGGGAAGCATCACAAAGGAAAGGAGAGATTTAAGTATGGGAAATGTTTTGAAACTTTATTTTTTTGAAAAGCATGCTAATTTAAAGCCAGTGAATTAATTTCTGTTTTGATGATTTTTATCTTTTTTTTCCCCGTCACGTTTGGGTCTTGATCCTGGTTGTGTATCTGCGAGGCCACCACCACTTTCCATACATAGCACCTTGTCTGACCTCTGAACAACTTGAGAAAGAAAACAAAAGAGTAAAGATGAAGGCCCCAGATCTCTGTTAGTACTGCTGATGTTTAGCATGGAAGATACTCGTTAGTTGTGAGTCAAGTCTGAGATCATCCTGGCTGCTATATGGAGAAAGAATTTTTATCATGTCTTTTTTGTTTTTTAATTTTTTTTTCAACGTTTATTTATTTTTGGGACAGAGAGAGACAGAGCAATGAACGGGGGAGGGGCAGAGAGAGAGGGAGACACAGAATCGGAAGCAGGCTTCAGGCTCTGAGCTGTCAGCCCAGAGCCCGACGCAGGGCTCGAACTCCCGGACCGCAAGATCGTGACCTGGCTGAAGTCGGACGCTTAACCGACTGCGCCACCCAGGCGCCCCGGACAACAGTATTGTTAAATGACAAGTTATGAAGCTCTTAGGGTCTTCCCTTGCCCACGATTATTTACCCTCACAGAACTCTGACACTGGCTTTTCTTCTTACATTCTAAGCTTATATAGATGTTCAATAAGCCTTCTTAAAAGGGTGGTGCATGAATTTTAATTCCCGGAATCAAATTGTGACGGAGCTGCTTAGGAGATATGAAAATCTAAGCAATTTACTTAATTTTATCAAAGATAAACAACGCTGGATACTGGTTAAGGTGGTAAGGACAGATTTTAATCAGTGATATACGATTGAAACGGGAAACTGGGTCCAGCGTGAAATGAACTTAACTTGGATTTGTACGGAGGTGGCTGAGTGTTTTAAAGCGAGAATAAGGGCACAGAGAGGGGGAATGGAGGGGCTTGAGTAGAGTCAGGGAAATGAAGAATTACCAAGAGTGTGTTAGTGCAAATGCCATTAGGCCAGCTGTGTGGGCTACACAGAGACTGGGAGACAGAGGCCCGATCTTTTCTGATGATTACATTTCAAATCCTTAAGAAAGACACTACTGAGTTGTAAGAGATAGATTTATACCTCACATGGACAGAGGAAGGACTCAAATTGTGAATCCTTTTTAGTAAATCCTCCAATAAAGGGTGCTGAAGGGCCCATTATCAATTGTTGGTTAGAACAAACAGATATTCTTTTGATAGAGGGCTTGGATCACCTTAAGGATGTGGCTGTGAGCTATTAGAAACTAAGTTAGTGTTTGCTTTTTGAAAATATAATGCTAAGTCTTTTAATTTGTGTGTGTAGGGGGCGGGTAGTGGATGAAACCAGTTGTTCTGAGTTTGTACTTTTCATAGGCCAAGGTTGAGGTCTAGTTGAGAAGCAGCCTCAGAGCAGCCTGGCTTGAGTTTGCTGAAGGGGAGCATCTTTGTCAATTCCCAGCTAGAAAAAGGTAGTAGACATTTTTTTCCTCCCTCATGAAAGGAAAATACTTGTTTCATGTGATCCTTTTCTTCCTCTCTTGAATGCATTTGTGTGAGATCGTGATGCTGGAGCTGCAGAAAAACTGTCTTGACACCATGAGGAAGCAAACTACAGGTGAAAATTAGAAAGAGCCTTGATCCTTGATGATGGCATGAATCATAGATTCAAATCTGAACCGACGTTTTGCGGTCCCCCTTTTCCTTTTCGATAAACGTAATTTTAGAATGGATTTGCTGCAAAGTGGCAAATGTACTAGAGAACTTCCATATACTCCTCATCGAATTCTATTATTAGAATCTTACTATTATTGGTCACAAGGAAGCAACATGGAACAGTAGTATTGACTAAGCTCCGTGCTTTATTTGGATTTTACTAGCTTTCCCCTTTCCGGGATGCCCTCCAGAATACCGCATTACATGTAACTGTCATGTCTCCTTAATTTTCTCCGCCTAATGAGAGACTCTCAGAGTTCACTTGTTTTACACGAACTTGACAGCTTTTGTCGATGTACATGGTCGGGTGTTTTTGGGTTTGTCTAGTATTTTCCGCAAGGGAGAACTGGGGTTATGAGGTTTCGGGAGGAATACCAGAGATGAACTACCCTTCTTACATATGGTGAACCCAACATCAACATGATTACTATTAATCCTCATCACGTGACCAGGGACTATCAGCCAGGTTTCTCCACTGTAGTTAATATTCTCCCCTTTGCACAATGTACTCTCTGGAAGCAAGTCACTAAGCATAGATGGCAATCAAGGCGGGGGAGGAGGCAGAAATTGAGCTCCATATCCAGGAAGGATTTGAACTTCGGTAAAGATGGTACCGGGAGAGCTACTCTAAAGAACGTGAAGTGGGGCGGGACTAACCGAGTAAAGGGGCGAGGCCGGGTCGGCCGGGGAAGGAAAGGGCGGGGTCAAGGCAAAGTTTGGCAGGTAGGGCCTGACGCTGTCGGCTAGGACGCTACCTCGGCCCGAGTCGGTGGATGGAGGGACCAGGCGGGCCCTGGAGGCTTTAGGGGCCCGGTCGGGACGCACGCCAGAGGAGGTTCGTCCCCTCTATTAGGGAAGGAAGGACTCCGCAGGCCAGCTGTATGGAGCTCAGATTCCCTGCCCGGGGACCGCAGGGTTTTCTTACCCCTGACCCCGGCGCCGCGGGGGCGGGTACGGCCGTGGCGTTTCCGGGAACCTGGACGCACACGCACGCGAAGGCGCAGGCGCGGGCGCAGGCGCAGTCGCACGCCAGGAGGCGGGGGCTACAGCACCGCTAGACCTCCGCGGGTCGCCGGAGGCCTTGGGTTGGTCAGGACTCGCAGCGGGCGTGGCTGCTCGACCTCTCCGTGTGACGCTGGGCTCTTGCCTTAACCCACGTTTCTCTGGGGCGCTGATTTTGGTTTCCTCGTGCGGGGTGCCCGGCGCCGCCGCCGCGAGGTGAGCCGGAAGGCCGACGGGGAGACGGAAAGCGGTGAACCCGGGGTCCCGGTCCCGGGATCGGGGAGCGCTGGAGCTCTCCGTTTGTTTTCACTGTTCGGGGTGAAGAGAACAGCTCAGCTCGCAGACCCCCACCAGGCCTGGCGTTACGCTGCGACGGCCGTCACCCCCGTCACCTGGCCATCCCTCAGCGGGTGTAGCCCCTTCAACCGCGGTCGAGTCGCGCTGGGGGTGCGCGGGAGCCTGCGGCCGGGAGTTCGTACCGCCGGGGCCGAGACCCGGCCTCCCGTGCGAGTCCGTGCCTGTGGGAGCGAGGCCCGTGGCGTTCGTCGCGCTGTCACCCGGCGTCCGGGTGCGGGCGGAGCGCTGGGCACCGGAGGGGACGGGCCGCGGTTGGCCTCGGGACTTTGGGTAGATCGGCGGGCCTTCCCCCGCGGGGGTGGGGTCGCCGTAGCGCCAGGACTTCTTCCTCGTTTCCGTCCGGTGTTTAAAAGCAGTCGTGTGGTTACGCTGCATACATATGCCCGCCCCTAAGGAATATTCCTGTTGTGTCACTTCTGTGTTGAGACATATGTAAGGCAGAGAACAGGAGGCTGCCAAAGTAATAGTAAAGGCCCCCCTGCCCGGGCACGTCTTTGGAATAACCTTCCTTAAATCCTCTTGTTTTATAAACGTACAGGATGCGTCAAAAGCCAACCCCAATGGGATCATTGAATGTTCTGCAACTTTATTTTTTTCACTTAATGTATCTTGAACACGATGCATACCTTCCTCTTATTAATGGCTGCATAATACTCCACTGCATTGTCTGTATCATGCTGGTGTGCTGAATGGATTTCATTTTTTATGCTTCCAAAGAAGTACCATGTAGAAACTGCAGTGGTCATTTTTTAGCAGGAAAATACCATTTTTTAAAATTTAAATTCACGTTAATTAACATATAGTGTACTGGTTTCAGGAGAATTTAATGATTAATAATTTAATGATACAGTAACACCCAGCAAGTTCCCTCCTTAATGCTTATCACCCATTTAGCTCATCCCGCTGTCCACCTCCCCTCCACCAACCCTCAGTTTGTTCTCTGTCTTTAAGAATCTCTTATGGTTTACTTCCCTCTCTGTTATTATCCTGTGTTTTTCCCTCCCTCCCCCGATGTTCACTGCTTTGTTTCTTTTTATTAAAAAAAGTTTTTTTAATGTTTATTTATTTTTGAGAGACATAGAGAGAGAGACAATGCAAGCAGGGGAGGGGCAGAGAGAGAGGGAGACACAGACTCCGAAGCAGGTTCCAGTGTCTGACCTGTCAGTACATAGCCTGATGCGGGGATCGAACCCATGAGCCAGGAGATCATGACCTGAGCTGAAGTTAGATTCTTAACTGAGCCGCCCAGGTGTCCCCATCTGCTTTCTTAAATTCCACATATGTTGGGGCACCTAACTGGCTCAGTTGGTTAAGCATCACACTTCACCTTAGGTCATGATCTCAGGGTTCTTGAGTTTGAGCCTTGGGTTGGGTCTGTGCTGACAGCTCAGAGCCTGGACTCTGCTTGGGATTCCGTGTCTCCCTCTCTCTCTCTGCCCCTCTCCCCCTTTCTCAAAAATAAACAAATTCCACATATGGAAATCATTGTTGCAATTGGCAAGACTTCATTCTTTAAAAAAATTTTTTTTTTTTAACATTTAGTTATTTTTGAGAGAGCGAGAGAGACAGAGACGGTGTGAGCAGGGGAGAGGCGGAGAATAATGGAGACACAGAATCCAAAGCAGGCTCCAGACTCTGAGCTGTCAGCACAGCCTGATGTGGGGCTAGAACCCACAGACTGTGAGATCATGACCTGAGCTGAGGTCGGATGCTTAACCAGCTGAGCCACCCAGGTGCCCCAAGATTTCATTCTTTTTGAGTGCTGAGTAATATTCCAATAGTCAGTGTAGATTTCACGATCAATTCCTTGTTTTGTCTGCCTTCTTGGTGGTCATTTCCTCTGTAATTTGTTGCAAACTCCCATTTACTTCTATTGATTTCACGATCCTAGTTCTAAGAACAAATTATTTACTTCACATTGAAAGAGCATTTAAAGAAAAAAACTGCTTAGAGAGAGGGAGCATGTGTGTGTGAGTGGGGAGGGAGTAGAGAGAGAGGGGCAGAGAGTCCCAAGGAGGCTCTTGGCTGTCAGCGCAGCGGGGCTCATGAATTGTGAGATTATGACCTAAGCTGAAATCAAGGGTCAGACTCAACCAAGTGAGCCACCCAGGCATCCCAGGATGTTTTCTTTTTTCCTCTAAGACTTAGCTTATAGAAGCTTTATGGCCATTGTTTTTTCCAAGTATGTTAGGTTGGTGCTTAGTAAATGTTGATTTGAATTGAGATACATAAGTCACCAAAGCACACAGTGGTGAAATAGTTGAGGATTTTGACGATTAATCAGCATTTAGTAGGACCTTAACATAAAACTGTTTCAGAGGGAGCAGTATCATGGGCAGTCCCTTACTGCATAAGGAATGATGATTTAGCTTACGGTATAAACGGTTTGTGTACAAAAACACTAGAGAAATGGTTTAGCAAATAATATAAGCTTGTGTATTCAAATCCTTGTAGGTACAAAGAACAGTGCTTATCATACAACTGGAAAGAAAGGCAAAGAAAAAGCTTTTATATTAGATTGGGCACCTGAACAGAAACTGCAGTTTTGATATGAAGATGGGAAGAGGAAGAACAAGCCGGATCAGAAGACGGAAACTCTTCAGAAGTTCTGTATCAAGAGGAGGTACAGTTTTGATCTTTTGGTGCCAGTGATGGAGAAAAGGAATCTTTTGTTGATTGGTATTAACAGACACATGTAGCTTTTCTCAGAGGCCCACGGGCAATGTTCAAAGAGAATATTAATACTCTTTTTAGGAATACCATTATGTTCTTTTAAGCTCTTGTGGGGATGTCAGTGTATTTCTCATTGCTTCACCTGTGTCTTCTCTGGGAATGACTCCAGGTTTCTGTTTCCAGTCCTGACCTTTCTCTTGACCTAGAGCTACCTGTAGAATATCAGCGTTTGGATGTAAATTCATCATTTCAGATTCAGCATAACTGAGTCCGAGCAAGACATTGTATGTGGAACTGCTTGGCCAACAAATGCAGTTGTTACTTTTGATAAAAATTAATAAAACTTTTCCTACTTGATCCCAAGCCTGTCAGCACCATCTCAGGCAATCTTTTCCAATTTCTTTCTTTGCTCTCTCTCTAGCTAGTGTCCTACTAAACCTTGTCTAGTTTTTGTTAGGTAGCTTCCCCCTCTCCCTTCTACTACCGGAAGATGGTTTCAGCTTGTTCTTTGCTGGGTTAACTACACCCTTGTGTTTCTTCCCTGCTTATTTTTCCATTTGTTACTCTCAGTCTGACTTTCCTAAGGGACTATTCTCATGTTGCCTTTTTGGTTTAAAAGCTTCCAGGGATCCTTGTTCCGTTTTGCGTGATAGATGAACTCCTCCTGCCTAACATTACGTTCCTTACGAGGGGGCTTCACCCTGCTATTGCATGTACCAGAAGTATGTTCTCCACTCGCCGCTCCCTGGACACACCCCACATACGTCTGCCTCTGCCGTTCCTCTGAATCCTTTTTCAGTCTAGAACAGCTGTTTTCCTTCTCCTTGCTTATTCAGCTTTTCTCCAGCCTTTAAGACTGAGCTGAGGTCTTATTTTTTTGGCAATGCCATTTTCACTTTTTACTAATATCACCCTTTGCTAAGATGCTTATTGGGTGTTATTCTTAAAGACCTACTTACTGGTTTTTTAGTTGTTTCTCATGGAGGTCTTATTTCCCAACTAAGCTGTCAACTTTTGAGGTTGAAGAACATGTTGAACATTCCCCACTGTTTCTAACATAGTGCTCTGTATATAGTAGTTGCTCATTAAATGCTCACTGATTAAATGCTCTTACTGTAAAATCTATTCTCTAGTTTATGGTAACATATTTTGGAAGCCTTATATTTTGGATGGTGTTTTTAGAAAAGTTTTATTGAGGTATAATTGACATACAGTGAATGCCGCATATCAAGATAATGGACATATCCATCCGTCTCAAGAAGTTTCCTCGTTTCCCGTTGTAATCCTTTCCTTTTGCCCCTCTTTAACAACAGCCCCATCCAGGCCACCACTGATCTGCTTTCTGTCACTATTGATTTATTTGCATTTTATATTTTCATATAACCATATAGTATGTCATATAATAATATATAGTATTTGGCTTCTTTTACTTAGCATAGTTATTTTGAGATAATTGTGTTTATCAATATTTATTGTTTTTTATTGCTGAATATATCCCATGATTTGTTTGTCTTCTTGATGTACATTTGGATTGTTTTCTTTTTTTTTTTTTTCTTGCCTGTTAAAAATAAAGCTGTTAATGAACATTTGTGTACAGTCTTTGCTTTTGCATGGACACATGATTTCTCTTCTCTTGGGTCAACACCTAGGAGTAGAAAGACTGGATCATATGATAGATATCTGTTCAGCTTTTAAAGAAAAAGAAACTGTCAAGCAGTTTTTCAGTGTGGTTGTATAATTTCCACCAGCAGTTAGTGAGAGTTCCAGTTGCTCCACATTTTTGCCGACACTTCTTATTGTCTTTTTGATTATAGCCGTCCTAACGGGTAGAAGTGCTGTCATATTGTGGTTTTGATGTGTATTTTCCTAATGACCGGTGAGCTTATTTGCTATTTACATAGGCATTCTTTGGTAAACTGTTTAGATCTTTTGCCCATGTTTTTATTAGGTTGTTTTCTTTTTCATCTTCTTTTTTTATTTTGTTTTCTGCTTATGGTAAGAAAGGCATTCTCTTTCGTTACGTCTTCTGTCTGGCTCTTATTTGTACTTGTGATGGCTGTTGATTTCTACACCTTGATTTTTTACGACACTGTGTTGGTAAATTCTCTTCTATCTATCTTTTTGCACTATTATTCTTTTATTGTTTTTTGAGCTGAAAATGATAATTTTTATTTATTTATAGCTTATTTAATTTTTAAAATTCCAGTACAACTAATGTAGCGTATTATACTAGTTTCACGTGTACAATACAGTGATTGCACAATTCTGTACATTACTCAGTGTTCATCATAAGTGCACTCTTAATCCCCATCAACTATTTCCCCTCCCCCCCCGCCCACCTCCCCTCTATAACCATCGTTTGTTCTCTATATTTAAGAGTCTGTTTTTTTATCTCTTTTTTTTTCTTTGTTTATTTCTTAAATTCCATGTATGAGTGGAATCATATGGTATTTGTCTTTCTCTGAATGACTTATTTCACTTAGCATTATACTCTCTAGATCCATCCATTTTGTTGTAAATAGCAAGATTTCATTCTTTTTTTTTTTTTTTTTTTTGGTCGAGTAGTATTGCAGTGTGTGTGTGTGTGTATACCGCCTCTTCTTTATCCATTCATCTTGTCAGTGGCCACTCGAGCTGCTTTCATAATTTGGCTGTTGTAAATAAGGCTGCAGTAAACACAGGGGTGCACATATCTTTTGGAATTAGTGTTCTTGTATTCTTTGGGTAAATACCCAGTAGTGGAATTACTGAGTGATATAGTAGTCCTATTTTTGAAAAATTTTTGAGGAAGCTTCTTACTGTCTTTGTCAGTGGCTGCACCAGTTAACATTGCTACCAACAGTGCATAAGTGTTCCTTTTTCTCCACATACTCACTCATACTTGTTTTGTTTATTGTGCTTTTGATTTTAGCCATTCTAAAATCACAGGTGTGAGGTAATATCTCATTGTGGTATTGATTTGCATTTCCCTGATGATGAGTGATGTTGAGCATCTTCTCATGTGTATGTTGGCCATCTGGATGTCTTCTTTGGAAAAATGTCTTGTTTTCTTTTTCTTGACTGCTGAGAGTTCTTTAGATATTCTGGATACAAGTCTTTGATCAGATAGGTGTTGTGCAAATGTTTTCAATTATTCTGTGGCATTTCTTTACATGCTTTTAACAGTGTCTTTCTTTTGAAGAACAGAAATTTAAAATTTTAATAAAGTCCTCTTTATCAATTTGTTGTTTTAGGGATCTTCCTTTTGGTGGTGTACCTAAGAAATTTATATAACCCTGGGTTGCAAAGATTTTCTAGTATGTTTTCTAGTAGTAGTTTTGTAGTTTCAGGCTTTATATTTAAGTCTGTGATTAATTTTGAGTTAATTTTTATAGATGGTGCAACATAGGAATAAGTGCATCCTTTTTTGCGTATGTAGATCCAGTTCTTTCAGCAACATTTATTGAGAAAATTGTCCTTTTCCACTGAATTGCTTTTGCACCTTTGTAAAAAATCATCTCTTCATATATTTGTGAGTCTGTTTTTGGATTTTCTTTTCTGTTCCATTGATTTCTTTATTAGTCTTGATGACAGTATTACATAATCTTGGTTACTATAGCTTATAATAAGTTTTGAAATCAGTATTTCAAAGTGGTTTTGACTATTGTAGGTCCTTTGCATTCTCATATGGCTTTTAGAATCATTTTGTCAATTTATACAAAATGTCTGCTTGAATTTTGATTGGGTCATATTGAATCTATAGATCACTTTGGGGAGAATTTTGACATTTTAACAATATTGAGTCTTCTAATCCATAAACAAGGTATATTTCTCCATTTATTCATGTTACTGACTTGAGATCTTTTAAAAAATTATTTTTAATTGTGATAAAATACACATAACTTAAAATTTACCATTGTAACCATTTTTAAGTATACTCCAGGAATGTTAAGTACATTCATATTGTTGTGTGATGAATCTCCAGAACTCTTTTCATCTTGTAGACCTGAGAGTCTATACCCATTAGGTAGTAACTCCTCATTCTTCACTCTTCCCTAGCCCCTAGCAACAACCATTCTGCTTTCTGTTTCAATGATTTTTCATCAGGTGTGTAGGTTTTTTGTTAGATAGTCTTCATCAGATTCAGGAAATTTTATCCTTGCCTTGTTGGCATTATTTACAGGAATGAATGTTAGATTTTATCAGATGTTTTTCCTGAATCTTTGAGGTGACCATGGTTTTTCTTTCCTAGTTCACATTATTTAGTCATATTTTAAAATTTATTCTCTTTTATAATAGGACTGTGTGAGACCATTACTTCTTAAATGGTGATCTGATTACATATTGATCTTATTCTCCATTTTTTCTTTTCTCTCTTGATTAGTGAATGAGAGCTACAAGCCTGAATTTATAGAGCTTAAGAAGTGGCTGAAAGATAGAAAGTTTGAAGATACAAACTTAATACCTGCTTGTTTTCCAGGTAAGGCCTGTTATTCAAGTCTCATGACTTTTTTCACATGAGAGACGTGTGGGCCCAAGTGATAGGATAACATGTGTAGTTCTTAAAGGTGGTCTGTATTCTGTCTGGGAGCACATCTTCTGTTGTGTGTCAGGCTTCCTACTTTGTAGCTGTCATATTTATTTATCCTTCGCCTTCTTTTAAAAATAAGTTGAAGTGGCTTATGGGGAGAAGTTCCCAAGTGGTGAAATAATATCAAAAATTATAAAAGGAAAATGAGCATAGAAAAATAAGGTGAAGACAGGGATAAGAATAATACATAAAAGCCCTGATTCTAAAATCTTATTGTACACCTGGGAGGTGAGCCACAAATTTGACTTGTCTTTCCAGTGGCCAGACACTTTATATGATCAACACCTGAGTCTTTGTGTTCTGTAAAGAAAATTAAATCGTTTACGTGGCAGAAGTGCAGGTATTCCTGGAAGAGACCTGAAGGAAATGTCTTTGCTGGGTCTTCATAGGGAAGACATTTATGTAATGTACTTGGTGTCCTTATCATCATGCTTATGGTGGTTTCATGGGATTTTTCAAGCCATGCAGGCTGATGGGATTATTCCATAGCTCAGGTGAGTCAAAACCGTTTTCTAAGAGAAGGAGGTTCCAAACAACCAGTGGAGGTGCTCATTCTCTGGCGGTGTGGCTCGAGGAGAGGAGTCCTTAGGAGGGCCTCAGCTGGCTTGTGCTGTGCTCCCCAAGTGTTAGAGGAGGAGCCCTCTGTGTGCCTTCTGTGTGGCCGTAGCTTTAACAGTCACCTAAGCAGAGGCCAACTAACATAATTTTCTGAAGTTCAGGAGCTTGATGTGGAGTTTGGATTAGCATTTTCTTCTGGAACATTCTCTCATAGAAGTTGGCAGCTTGCTCTGGGTGTGTGCCTGCATACCACCAATTCCATCCAGAAGTGGGCTTGAGGTGTCCGTGGAGAGGACCAAGATGCTTTTCGGAAGGATTCTGGGTCTGGTGTAGCGTAGAGACTGCTGTGCCGTCAGGGCAGGTACAGCACACTTACCTTACAGAAAATTAAATCATATGCCTCTTGAGTGCTCCTTTTGGCCACTGAGATGATTAAGTAGCCATTACATAATTTAACTTTGAGCGGATTAACTTCCTTATACATCACCAAGATAAATAATTGACCACGCGTGGGCCTGGTTGAATGAGGTGACGTGTGTAGTTATTCCCTGTGCGTCAGTTACACATGGTGACTTTGGGCTAAAATACTTGCCATTATCTGTTAGGACTACTCCTATTTAAGACGGTAAACCTTTTTTGTCAGGCTCTAACGGAATGTTGAACTTTCTGTTTTTGTGTGTCAAGCACAAAAAATAGTAAAAGCCATGCTCTTAGATTTGACTGGATGGAGTTCTTCACAAGATGATCAAGAGGACATAGTGTCAGGCATGGACTTGTGCCTTTGGCCTGTCTATGCCTCAGATGTCTCTTTGCCTTAAGAAGGATAGGATTAAAATTAGCAGGCAGGGATTGGCATATGCTTAAATGGGATGCCTGAAAATAAGTAATCTATGTATAATTTAGAGCGGTAAAGAGTTACCGTTTTTAGTGGGAACAACTGTCTCTGGGCCCACCTCCAGATTCGTGGTCACAGAGAAGCTAAAGCAAAACGGTTTGGTAATGATCAGAGCCCACTACTTACATTTCTAGGGGCAAAGAACCTTCTGTCTTAGTCAGTTTGGGCTGCTGTAGCAAATTACCATAGACTGGGTAGCTTAAACAACAATTTCGTTCTCACAGTTTTGGGGCTGGGAAGTCCAAGATCATGGCATGGGCAGATTGAGTGTCTGGTGAGGACTGATTCCGGGTTTACACATTGCCATCTTCGTGCTGGGCCCTCACGTGTTGGAGAGCAGGGAGCTAGACAAGCTTTCTGGTCTCTTCCTACTGCTGCCATAGGCACCAAGTCCCATTCATGAGGACTCCATCCTTATGACCTAATCACTTATCGAAGGCCACACTTCCTAACGTCCTCACATTGTGGGTTGGGATTTCAACATATCTTCTCTAAATGCTTTATATATTTTTAGCTCTTAATCTGATGGGAGGGAACATTTGTGGGAGTCTGTCCAAATGTACAAAATTCTGGGGACTTAATCTTGGTTTGTGGAGGGGCAAGGCAAGACTCCTAAGTTCAAGCAGGATTCAGTCTTTAGACTCTCACCTGATTTGAGTACTGACCCTACTATTTCCTTTTGCCACCAAAAGCACTGGCCAATCTGGGTCTCCCAGTTAGATTTATGATTGCAGAAATTTTAAGGTGCTGGGAAGTCTGTAATAAGCTTTACTTTTATAAGATCCTAATGGCCACCTCCTACCTTGCCTTAGTAAGTGCAGGTTTCTGTGATTTGTTTTCTGATATTGAACGCTATGTTGCAGAAATACAGGCGAAGTATGTCCCAGATTTATTTCATATGCCAGGTTCTGTTCGTATATATATTTGAAGAGAAATTTCCACTTAGATTAGTATGCGGGTCTTTTAAAGGATGACCTTGTAGAAAAAAAATCCTCCCACTAGTAATTGGTTCCAGGAAGGGTTCTGGCCCACAGGGGTGATTAACTCTGCTGTGGGACATACAGAAGATATTTAAATAAGTTCTTAAAACCAAATACTGAACAGACAGTATGCTTCTGGGTGGGGAGATGAGTTATGACTCGTCAAATCAGACTTGGCAGACCCCTGATCCAGGACTTGAGGAAGAAGATCCATCCATGAAGTAGGAGCTCCCAGTAGTCCTGCAGGGATTGACCTTTGCTGAATTATAGTCCCTCCGAGTGGAGAGAAAAAGATGAGGAAGTGTGAATTTGAAAAGATGAACGTTCTGGACCTCATAATAATTATAGGTCACAGTGTACCTAGGCCTGCCAGAAAAGCTGCTGTCTGACTGTTACGGGAAGGCAGCCTTTGGCTTGGAAGGGTTAATTTCTGGGTGTTGGTGGTGTTGACAGTGCAGCTGGTGAGATTACTTGCTGTGACTGCTCTGGCCAAGGCCTTGGTTCACAGGGAGGAGCTGGTCCTGGATTGTGCCTGCTGAGCTCACCTGGTCAAGGAGAGTCTAATGGTCGGGGAGGGGAGGGTGTCGTCTGCAGTCTTTGTGGGACCTGAGTGGGTTTTACTGGCCAGCCAGTCAAAGAGGTGTCAAGATCATCGCTGGAAAGCTGGTGCTGGTAGTGGGTAAAAGTGGTTGAGGGTCCAGCCTCTCAGCTTGGGTGGGCATCAAGAGCGGGCCCCCAGCACGGCTGGTAGGTCCCCGGAGAGAGGGTCCAGTTCAGAGGGTCCTGTAAGAGACACCTCAGCAGATGTGTGTAAAGTCGATTATCTTTAGGTCTTGACTCTTTGCTCTTCAAGGATTATAAATGCAAAAGGAGGTCAGGACATTTCCCAGAACAGCTCCTTGATCCTCTCTCTCCCCTGGAAGCCAAAGGATGAGAGGTGCCCAGCTTCAGCTTTGTGTAATTTTGAAGTTCAATTGCATTTTTTTTTATTCAAAATGATATCCCTGAGATCTTGAAGATATCATAGGATTTACCCTTTTTTTTCTTTTTGTGTCTTAGGTACAGGAAGAGGGCTGATGAGCAAAACATCCTTGCAGGTGAGAATTTCTCTTTTCCTTGACGCCTAGTATAGATTTTGCTGCTTTGCTTTTGTGGTTTAGATCAAGTGAATTAAAGATATTTCAGACACACAGCCATTTTTTACCTAATAATAGGTTTGAATATAATTGTGTCAGGATTAAGTTTGCTGCATATAAGAGACAAACCCAAAGTAACAGTGCTTAAACAAAGTAGAAGTTTATTTTGCTCTCAAGTAAGCAAGCCTGGATAGGCAGACCTGGGCACGTGTGGTGGTCCCAGGCCGTTAGAGGCCCAGGCTCCTTCCAGCTCTCTGTGCACATCCTAGAGGAAGCCCTGCACCCTCAGGTCCACGGTCTAGCTCTTGGAGCTTGAGCAGCAGCATGGAGCCAGGGGGTGAGGAAGGGCAGGCTTCCTTCTTTTAAGGAAATTCCAGCCCCATTGCATCCACAGTGACTGGGTGCACAGCCCCAGCTGGCTTTGAGGGATGAGAGACGCGTCCTTTCCCTGGCACCTCCAGATACGATTGCATTAATGGCAGGAGGGGAGAAGGCACATTAGGTTGGCAGCTAGCCATCTCTGCCACAGCAAATTGTATAAAGCAGGTCATATTTTAAATGTGCCAGGGGAGGAAGCCACACTTATCTGAGAGGTTGTGTGTGGTATATGAGTGCCGCCTGAGGAAGCAGAGGGCAGAGCCTCGGAGCTGGTCCCAGGGTGCAGGGTGGCCTTCAGCTCAAGGCCCCCAACCCCTAGCCCCCCAGCTTGTTTCCTCACCTGGAAAACAAGGTAGATGACATAGGTGATCCCCCAGGTCCATTTTAGTTCTTTCTGTTCTATTTAAAGGACATCCAATGCACGATTTTCTGTAAGTCTAGAAGTTAATTCCTTAATTTATTTTTAGTTCCTTATAAAATCCAGCTGTGTACACATATTTGGCCTAAAGAGTGGTACCATTTAATGTATAACTCTATTATGGTACTTTCATTTTTTTTAACTTTAAAGTTTTACATTGTGGTAAAATATATATGACAAAATTTACCATTTTAGCCTTTTTTAAGTGTACGGTTCAATAATATTAAGTACAGTCACATTGTTGTACAATATTTTTATTTTTTTGAGAGACAGAACAAGTAGGGGAGGGGCAGAGAGAGAGGGAGAGAGAGAATCCTCTCTGGGGTTCCACGCCTAGGATGGAACCCTACTTGGGACTTGATCTCACAACCCTGGGACCATGACCTGAGCCAAAGTCAAGAGTCGGATGTTTAACTGACTGAGCCACTTAGGCAGCTCACAGTATTTGTATTTTTTGAGAGAACATATAATTGACTGTGCTCTATTTCCGGAGGAGAAATACGCCTCACGTATAAAGCAGTAAATATAGGTCATCTTTGTTTAGATTCTGAAATGATAATTGGCAGTTGCTTCACATCTGCTTTCAAATATGGCTTTCCGTTCAACTTTTTGAATATTAGGGATGTATTTTACACATAGTGAAATGCACAGATTTTAAGGGTCTAGTTTGTTAAGTGTTGATGATGATGAGATTTATTCCAGTCAAGATACAGAGCATTTTATTAAGTGGCTTTTTGAAATTGTGGGCTGTTGGAGTAGGAGGGGACTCTAGGGACCGTCCAACTTGATCTTAATTTACATATATTGAAACTAGAAATTGAACCCAGAAGATTTTTGGCTGAGACTTTTAACCAACTTAGATGCCAGTTATAATGAAAGCCAGGATCTTAATTAACATCAGCCTTCTTAATGCTTTATTTCTTCCTGGTGTCTGTTACTTGACATCTTAATTTTTCTTTCTGTGTTCCTGTCTCAGTAGGCAGAAATGAAAACTACACTTTTGCGGGTAGTAAAATGCGATCCTTGTGCGGGTGGGCTGCCTTTTCTTTATCTAGTTGGCACAGGTGGTACGGAGAGTAGGCCATTGCTGGGAGCAGTCACTGGATGCACACATTTCGCCAGATGGAATGGTTTCTGTCGTTTCCCACAGCTAGCACTGTTCCCTGGTGTAAGAAAGTGAAGGAACGATGCGATGTGAGTTGTCAAAGTGTTTCCATATGCGCTGGTGAAAGGCTGACTGCTAGTGGATGTCAGTCAAATGAGTCACCTTTGATTGTTGTTGGGGTTGCGGTTCCTGCCATCGGAGCAGTCTCGCCTGCATCCGCTGACCCAGGGATGTGGGAGCCAGACCGTGGGTTCTGGTGTCCGTGGTTGGGTTTTGCTGGGTTCTTAGGAGGTGATCATGGACTCAAGGACTTCACAGAACTTGTACTCACAGGTCCTTCTCAAAGCGTGGGTGTTCTAAACTTTACTTTCTTTTTGGTAAGGAGGGACAGGTGATTATTTCGTTGCCTGAGACTTGCCTGCTCACCACGGACACAGTGATTAGAAGCTACTTAGGAGCGTACATCGCTAAGTAAGTGACCGCACACATGATTGTCTGCTCAAGTGCTTATCCTCTCAAGTCCACAGCATCAGCAAATATGTCAACTAAGGCCTAGTTCGTTAGGACCACCCCTTCGTACACCTCATACATGTTTGTTCTCTGAAGTTTGTTCTTGATTCATTTTAAACTGCATTTTTAAGGTTTTTAATAGGCTGCCTTGGATGTGGGTTTGAATCCTGATCTATTACTTACAGAAAATGAAGATTAAATGGAAGAATAGATGTAAATCTTTCTGAGTACCTTGACTCCTCGTAGCCTGTTCTCCTTCATCGTAGTAGGTCTTGACAAATGTTACTCTTATTTTTCCCTTACTGTACATGGTTGAATTCTCTTTCAACTATGAAGAGCTGTTGACATTATGAGTTAGTTTTGTTTAGCAGAGAAGAGAGAAGGCCAAAAAAGGAGCTGAGAACTGTTTTCTGGCTTTTGTTACAGGGGGCCTTTGTTTTGGGGGACTTTTATGAGGACAGAGTGAGCAAGATCCTTAGCAGAAGGGGTTTCTAAATTATGAGGGTTGAAAGATTATGTTGCTTCTTTTTTTTTTTTTTTTTTAATTTTTTTTTTCAATGTTTATTTTTGGGACAGAGAGAGACAGAGCATGAACGGGGGAGGGGCAGAGAGAGAGGGAGACACAGAATTGGAAACAGGCTCCAGGTTCTGAGCCATCAGCCCAGAGCCTGATGCGGGGCTTGAACTCCCGGACCGCGAGATCGTGACCTGGCTGAAGTCGGACGCTTAACCGACTGCGCCACCCAGGCGCCCCGATTATGTTGCTTCTTAATCCAGGGTAAATTCTGGACTTTTAATCTCCTCCACATGTTTTTCTGAAGGCAAATGTATCTTTATTGACCTGAGTAGAAGCAAGGATACTCTTTGTATTAACATTTTCTGTATCATTCTGAAATTTTGAGTAGGATAATTGACAGTGTAGAATCTGGACTGTGAGATTAATGAAAACTTTTCTAAATACATTCATGCAACATGAGATCTTTTTATTGGTAACAAATAAAAATACTGCAAGGTATAATTGGTAATAGAGTGGGTAAATTTAGGAATTAAAATGTTAGCAAATATATAACGAGTTTCTTGAATTTCTGTCTGGGTTAGTATCATGCAGTAGAGCTTTGCAGTGATAGAAATGGGTGTTTCGCTCTGCCTGGTCTAGTATGGTGGCCATTACCCACATATGGCTATTGAGTGCTTGATATGTGGCTTACATGATTGAGGAATTGAATTTTAAATGCTACGTTTAATTAAAAAAACTAAAACTGAAACAGCTATAAGTACTCAGTGGTTACTGTATTGGATGAGGCAGGTCTAGATTCTTTCCACGCATTTTTTCCCTACCACGTTTGATATGCTCAGCCAAGTGAATTAAGTGAAACGGAGCAAAAGCTTTAAAACTGGAGAACCAAGTTGGAAGCAGAGAAGCTGTTTACAAAAAGGAATCCCTAAAAACAAAGCTGGAACTTTGGGTTAGTGAGTCAGTTGTCGCTTATCAGTGTGACTTCTTTGGGGCACTTACATCAGGGTGCAATCTGGAGAGGAAAGTTTGAGGAGGCAAGAGACCCCCTGTCGGGTGCGTCAAATAAGCTCCGAGTGTAGTCACAGTTTGGCTACAGTTCCTCTGGGAGCAGAAAACACCACTGGGATATCTGTGTCTCTAGCTCCTCCCATATTTTGAATAAAAGTAATTCTTTTAATCTGCCTTTTAATAATTTAATAATTTAAATTATGTTTGGCTTCTCATTTTAACAGATGGCGGCCTCCTCCATCTCCTCTGCTGGCTCTGTGTACCTTTCTGGTTTCAGAAAAGCATGCTGGGGACCAGTCCGTCTGGAAACCTTACCTAGAGATTTTACCAAAGGCCTACACCTGCCCCGTTTGCTTGGAGCCAGAAGTGGTGAATCTTTTTCCCAAACCCTTGAGAGCAAAGGCCGAAGAGCAGAGAGCCCGTGTGCGAGAGTTCTTTTCTTCCTCCAGAGGCTTTTTCTCTTCCCTGCAGCCTCTGTTTTCCGAGGCCGTCGGGAGCATCTTTAGCTACCGTGCCCTCCTGTGGGCCTGGTGTACGGTCAACACCAGGGCCGTGTATGTGAAGCCCAGGCGGAGGCGCTGCTTTTCCGCGGAGCCAGACACCTGTGCGCTTGCCCCGTACCTGGATCTGCTGAACCACAGCCCCCATGTGCAGGTGAGCAGTTGACGAGGGCGCACGTTCTATTCGGACAGCAAGGACTCTGACGTGTAGAACCTGTGACTTTGAAACCATAGAGAGAGGTGTTGTTGGCATTAGGTAAACCTGCCTGCCACCAGCTAATTTTCTGTCCTTTCTCCCAGCCTCGTTTTCCCTTCGTGGCATCCCTTTTTTTTTTTTTTTTTTTTTGCTGTGTTTTCACCCACAGCGCTCAGTGCTGTGTCCCCTGGATGACCTTAACCAGCAGTCCCCCACGCTCACCTTTGGTGCAGCATCCTCCTTCTCCTGCCCGCGTGGGGGCTGAGGTCCAGATTGCTGCCCTGTTCCCTCTCACATGTGGTGGCATTGCTGTCAGCATTGACCTTTGCCACGATCACTGACTGACTTACGACCCCCTCCGTGAGCTGTGTGAGGACGGGGACTATGCCTTGTTCTGCCCTGTAACCACAGTGCTTGTTGCGGGGCCGGGCACCTAGTGGGCATTCGATAAACTTTACTGAATGGATGGATATCTGTGGGGAAATGGAGTTGGGGAAATGTTAAAGAAACCCTCTTTGGGAGGTAGTTCTAGATCTCGTCCCCAGCCCTTTCCCCCTGTGGCACATAACGGAGATGATGATGTTTGTAGGCTTGCTGGGGTTAAGTGCCTGGCTTCGAGAGCAGAGGTAGCCACGTGTCAGCTTACCTGTAACCTGCTCAGGGTACACTTGAGATACACTGGCTGGGCCCTTGCCCATGCTGTTCTCTTCTACTCTACCCCATATGGAGAAGATCGATGGCATCTGGTTAGCCCACATGCCAGTGAGAGGAGAGCGCTGGGAGGCCTGTACTGTGCTTTCTTAGGCCGAGGCAGTCTCCTTGCCTGTCTGCTTGTTCTTTTGTAGAAATCTGCGTTTCTGGCAGTATTAAGCAAAGGAGGTGGAGGTTAGATGGGTGTGTCTGTGATTGATGTCAGTGAAATAATGTTGGGGGCATGCAGTGTAATAGGATGCTGGACACAGGGACTGAGTCCTCATTGGCGTGACTTTATTTGTATTGGGCTGTTAGTGCATTTGTGCTCTAAACCAGTGATTTCACAGCCAAGTGTAGGGGCATCACAAACTACGGCCTGTGGGCATGTGGCCCCAGGGCTCTGGCAAAGCCTGAAATATTTGCCCTCTGGCCCTCTATGGAAAAAAGATGGCGGGTCCTTGGTCTAAAGAGTTGCAGCTGGCTTTTGGCCCATAACTCGAGACCATAGCCCTCATCTGTTGTGCGGCAAGCTGGCGATTTCAGCCTGTTGCTGGTCCTTGCCCTCACTGGGATTTACTGCTTAGTATGGAGGCCTCCGTGCCTGTACCCACTCCTTATTGTGGAGAGCAGGTAGGTCATCTTTTCCTTTCTCATCTATTAACTAACAGAATTGTTACAAAATCCACGTGATTGTGTCAACCGATATCCTGCTGCTCAAAGGCTGTGAATTGTAAAACCTGAAATTCATGTGCTGCCTTGATGTCTTTGGGTCTCACAGGGCCCCCCAGAGGCTAGGCTGATTTCCCCAGCTCTCGCTGGATATGCACCCCACCCCCCGCGGTGGCCCCATCAGCTAGACTAGAGCACCCCACCTGGCCTCAACCTAACGGATTTCACCTTCCCGCCAGCCCTTGAAACTATTCAAGCAAGCAATCACATCTTCCCATGAGAGCCAGGGGGTCACCTCTCGTTACTCCAAATCCTGCTCCCCATGGCCCCTGCTGGTCACACTGCTCCTGAGTATAGCCCCCGGTTAGCCCTGTGTGGCTGGTGTGTCCTTATTGCTGTATATGTGACTGGTAAACAGCTGTCAGTCTTACCTGTCCATTGTCAGGTGTCATGTGTGCAGCCATCCCGAGAATCCTCGGGCAGGACCCCCTCTCTTACGGAGGGGTGACGTGGAGGCAAACAAGAGGCCCCGGTGCAGGTGTGGCTTTTTCCACGGGTGGTTAAATTCAGTGATGAGTGTTTGAAAGCTGCATCTGCCATAAATTAATACAATAACTTAATATTTTTAGTTGTATGCTTGGCTTTAAAAAAACTTGAACAATTTTCCTTTCTAGGTAGAAGCAGCATTTAATGAGGAAACTCGCTGTTATGAAATTAGAACAGCTTCAAGCTGTAGGAAACATGAAGAGGTGTTCATCTGCTATGGCCCTCATGATAATCAGCGACTGCTCCTGGAGTATGGATTCGTTTCCATCCATAATCCTCACGCTTGTGTTTATGTCTCAGAAGGTTGGAATCAACTTTGTTTTTACTAAGATGATATAACTCTTTTTTCCTCCCCATCTTGGGATATAGTTTTTTTAAGTTTTAGTAAAAATGGCAAAACCTTAACATATATACCATTTATCTCCCCTTAGATAGGGCCAGTGAAACAACAAAGCCTTCGTCAATATCGAGGATAGGAAGAACTGAGAAAAGTTGTGTTGGGTTAGGTCGGACAGTAGAACAGAAGAAAAGGAAAACCGCTGAGGAAATGAATATAATATTGAAAAGATGAGAAGAAATAGAAATGTTTGTACTGAGACATTGTCACTGTCACTAAATACAGGATAGATTGGAGAGCAAAACATAAAAATTTATTTAGGCACCTACTGCGTGAGGCACTGTGGTAATCACAGGAATAAATCTTTTACATAGTCCTTATTTTGGGGTGTTTAATGTCATGATGAAATCTTGATTTCATTTCTATTTTTTGCGGCCTACTAACTAGCCATCATTGGTATTACTATTGAAAAGAAATAATTGGGCTATTAAATTTATGCTGTGGAAATTCCAAATGTAATATTAATAACAGTACATAGAAAATTGATTTCTTCCCTTCTCTTGATGCAGCAGAGAAATAGTTTTCTAGGCTATGAAGAAATATGGCCAGAGGTTTACTGAATGCATAATTTGGGATAGTTTTAAAACAAGTTCTGATGGAAATGGAAACTTTTGTTCAAGGTGAAACAACTCCATCCTATAGGCAGAATAATAATATTATTTCTCAAAATAGAAATAAAAAAGCAAAAACTGGGCCTTGCTGGGTCTCTTAGAAAACTAGCTTTGAGATTAACCTCCTGTTATCAGAATAGCTTTAATATTGATGACCATGAAATATTAATTTGTCAGTTTTGAACAAAGTTTACATTTTAGTTATTTTTACATTAAAAAATAAAAGCATACAAATATGAAGGGAAAATTAAAAAAATGTTTTTAATGTTTATTTTTGAGAGAGAGAGAGCAAGCAAGCTGGGGAGGGGCAGAGAGAGAGGGAGACACAGAATCCAAAGCAGGCACCAGGCTCCAGGCTCCGAGCTGTCAGTACAGAGCCCAATGCGGGGCTTGAACTCACAGACCACGAGATCATGACCTGTGCTGAAGTCTGATGCTTAACTGACTGAGCCACCCAGACACCCCAAAGAGAAATTTTAAAAACAGAAAAATCAGGCATTACCTTGTTACCCCCCAAAACTTTAATTTTTGCATGTTATTGCTTATGATCACAATCACAAATATCCAATTTTGAATTCTGGCTCTTGAAACCTTTATGTTCCAAACAATTCCTCATGTTTGTACAGCTCCTGCGTTTCTGGTCAGTGTAGCTTCCCAGCATCCTGCCACTGTCCTAACGACCTGGTTTTGTGGGTTCATTGGCTTAGTGGGAACATGCGTTGAGACTGTGGATGTTTGGTCCCTTGCCCTAGAATTCTTGTAGCTTTTCAGGGGCCAAATAAAGATTCGTTGACTTGGGCTCCACTGGAGCTTTTCGATGTGAATTAGGTAAAACTGTTCACACACGTCTTGATTGTTGAGAAGGTAGAATAACTTTAGAAGGTGCGCATGTCTGTCGAATGACACCCTAAATTTCATTCTGATCTTTTTATTTTATATAGATATACTTGTTAAATATCTTCCATCAACAGATAAACAGATGAACAAGAAGATTTCCATTTTAAAGGATCATGACTTTATTGAGTGAGTGTTTCTTAAAATTATTCCTTCAGGAAACTTTGATGAGAAAATGGAGGGTAGGGTTTCTGTAGGTCTGAGATACCTCCTGACTTGTTCCAGTTGACAGGTAGGTATTTGCTGAGCATTTACTATCGTGTTTGATGCGGGCACACGAGAGTGTAAGATACTTTTCAAGAAGATTATTTGGGAATATAAGATACAAATTTGAAGTATTAAATGATCGAACCAAAAGAAAGCCCTGTTTATATCGGTTGGGAGACCGACGTGCCTTCAGCACGTGGTCAGGTGGGATGGTATCGGGCTGCCGCAGGCCTCGCTGGCCCTCAGTCACCCTGCGGCGTGCTGCAGGCATTCAGGGAGCAGGGCTGGCGGGGGCGGCTAGGTGATTCCACGCCAAGTGGGATACACAGGGTTCGAGGCTCTCCTTTCAGATTTTCTCCTGTAAATGAAACCGAGTTTGAAATGATCCAGTAGCAGTGTGAGAGCAGTCTGGCTGTGGTGGTTGCCATTTGTCTGATGCCCGGGGTGATGCACGTTCTTCACCTTTCATCTCTGGGGCCTGTGGCATGTGACCTCTTGCTCTGGCCAGGCTCAGCTCCTTATCACAATCTGTTGGAAGGTGGTTTTTTACCTTTTTTTTTTTTTTTTAAAGAAAGAGTTTTGTGGGGTTTTTTTGTTTTGTTTTGTTTTGACTCTGGCTTTCTTCTTACATGTTTGAGGACTTAGTTTTCTCTTTTACTATTGTGACCAAGATGCCATACGTAATGTTACATAATGTTCAGCCCCTTCAGAAAATGTTTGGCTCTTCAGCCATTGCCACGGTGTCATGAGGTACTGAAATGACAGGTGTGTCATTGTTTGTTCTTATGCTTTAGAAATTTGACATTTGGATGGGATGGACCATCTTGGAGGTTACTCACAGCGCTTAAGCTGTTATGTCTGGAAGCTGAAGAATTGTAAGTTTCACGTGTGTCGGTCATGAGCAGTACTTAAACCTGGACATAAGCCAGGGGCTTCTTTTAGCTTAAGTTCAAACAGTCAGCCTGGGAGGAGGAAGATATGCCATTGTGTACTGGGTGGCTTATTCTTTATGGAACTTGCCCGCGTGGTGAGTGTTTCACTTCTAAGTTTTTGCCATTTCTGGAATTCTGGTTTTAGAGTCATAATCAGAGTACGTGGCCCTGAGAACTTTTTATTCTCAGGTATTTTTCCCTGGTGACCTGCATTGTTTAGAGGAAATATTTTTAAAAAAAAATGCATCGTCACTGTTCAGGGGGAAGCCTCTTGAGTACCGAGTTTTCCCCTGGGGACAAATCGCTTCTTGGGGAGCTATATCCTCCCCGGGGGCAGATCCAGACCCCTGCTAAAGGAGAGGCCTTTCCATGGGGGAGGCAGGTAGAGGAGCCCCCGGTGTAGACACACGTCCTGGTTCGGCTCCTTAACATTACCTTCAGGCTGCCAGTCCCTCCCCCAGCATGGAAAGGACTGTCCGCTTATATGGCTGCGTGTTGCCTGGTCCAGGCAGCTCCTTCAGCCCGGGTCCACTACTTGGCAAAAGCTCAGGTGAGAGAAACCACTTGAAAAGAGGACTTGCTGAAGATGGTGACCCGGTCCTTGAGCAGTTGGGAGGACTAAATGAATTGATGCGTAGAGATAACCCTTAGCATTGTGCCTTGAAGCAGCTGGTACTCATTCAATGGCAGCTGTTAAGATATGGCTTACCTCTTTTTCTGCAGGGACTCAGGGAGAAAACTTCCTCCCCGGTCTCAACAGCAGAAAGAGTTGTGTTCATTCTCAGCAGATGGGGTGTTTTTATTTTACAGTCATTGTGGATTCTGTGTCTGATACGTTTCTTTCTCTTTATTATTTGCTAGAAAACTCAGAGGCAAGTCTGTGGTTCCTTCAAATGTGTAGCATTTTAAGGCATGCAGTGTATCCTGGTTGTATCTTCTCCTTCTTCCTTGATATTCCTTTGTCTTGTTTTCCTGTCCATTCATCTCACCTGTTTCATCTCCTGTGTGCTCATGTTAAGGGTCTTTAAGTCCTTCTTGGAAAAAGGTATGAGTCCTTAGGCACATACCTCAAATCAAATAAAACAACAGGCTGTTTCCCAAAGGTCACCCTTGGACTGCTTTTCCTCCCTTTGACTTACTCCTAATGGTCTGGAGTGGTGTGGCAGAAGAAACCCAAGGCCGGGATTCTGCCGGCTCTGTGTTTGCATGCTGTTTCTACCTCTCCTGAGCTTTGTCACTTAGGGTGGGTTCTTTACTGTTCCCAATTCTCAGTTGCTTTGTGTCTAACGTGGGGATAATAATGCTTTCTTTGCTAGGTAATTGTGAAGATTCAATTAGATGATTGTTTTATATGAAACACTGTGCCTAGCATCTAGTGAATATATGGAATAGCATATAGCATATCTTCCTTCCTTCCTTCCTTCCTTCCTTCCTTCCTTCCTTCCTTCCTTCCTTCCATTCATCCATTCATCCATCCATCCATCCATCCATCCATCCATCCATCCATCCTACCTTCCTTGAAAACTTAGCTACTCCTGAGGTTTCAGTTGTAATCTCTAGAGCTCAAGACCTTTAAGACTTTATTCCCTGTGTGGGTTGCCAGCTGTTCTGAATTTCTAAGTGACTTGTGTATACTTCAACTCTGATGAGACACTTGTCACCTTACTTTTCCCTTCCTAAGCCATTCCACTTCAGATTCTCTGCATCCAGAATCTCTTCCTCCACTCTCTTCCTCTCTGCTTAGTGCTGCTTTCCAGCATGTAGTTTTGGCTCTGCCACCTTCTGGTTCAGATCTCGCTGTGGCTCCCTCTTGCTTACCCTGAAGCACTTACGTTCCTCTGCCTGCAGAAAGTTGGCCCCACTTGCCCCCTCAACCCCTTTTCCTACATATATTTGGATTATAAAATGGGAATGACCTGTGTGTACAGGAAGGCTTCATCGTAGATTCCTCCTTTCATCTTGAGAGCATTTTACTTTGTGAAACATGTTCTGTCCAGTTTACCATAGTTTAGGAAAGTCACTTGAAGAGAAGGAGAATTCTTCTACCTTTTTCCTTAGTCCTTAGTCCTTTTGGCTGGAACTCACCTTCCTGTTCTGTCATCTGCTCTGTTTCCGTGGCTGGTGGACATGACTCCACTTAACTACGTGCCAGACACAGGATTGCGATGACAACACAGTTCAGTGCCTGCCCTCAAAAGAGCGGCAGTTGCCTTGATTCTTATTCTCGCTTGTTCCTCCTTCTTGCTTCTATACCTTGTCTGCTTCAGCACAGGAGCTGCATGTGGGGGGAGGTTAGGGAATCTGTGGGGGGAGGTTAGGGAGGTTCGTGAGTTTTATTATGCTTCTAGAAAAACAGGAGAAGAGTTTGTGTGTTGTGTTGAGGTGTAAAAGCCTTCTTTACTTTTTGAGAGCCTGCTGACATTATGTTACTGAACAATTTGGTTCTAGTACATGCTGGAAAAAAATACTTCTTGGAGAAATCATTTCAGATACAAATGAGAAGAGAAGTTTGGACATAGCCCAGAAAATATGCCATTATTTCATAGAGGAGACCAATGCAGTGCTTCAAAAGGTATGCTTCTAGAATATCGCATTCTTCTGCTAAAGAAGTGTTTTGATTAAGAAGTTACCTATTTTGTACTTGTTGTTACACCTTATTCGGGCATTGTTTGATGCTTAAGTAGATGAACACTGGTGTAATTTCTGGGGTTTTTTTGACCGTTAGCATTGTGTTTATATTGGATAACTTTTCAAGTACTCTTTTTTTAAAAAATATTTTTATTTAGCAAATGTTTTAATTAAATGAGAAATCAACTCGTTTTAATGAAAACATTACTGGGATTGAAAGATAATTTTAATGAATCTTCAAGACCTTATGCTAGGTGGAATAAACTAGAATACCAAAAGACCCATACTGTGTGATTCCACTTGTATGAGTTATCTAGAGTGGGCAAATTCAGAGTCTACAGAAAGTAGAGTAGAGGTTACCAGGGGCTGGGGGGAGGGGAGCTGGGGAGTTAGTGTTAATAGGGAACAGAATTTCCGTTAGAGATGATGGAAAACTTGTGGGATGGGTGGTGGCGATGCTCACATAACATTGTGAGTGTACCTAGTACCGTTGAAGTATACACTGAAAAGTGGTCAGAATGGTCACTTTTATGTTTATGTATATTTTACTGCAAGAAAAAAATAATTTTAAAATGCTTTCCAGGTTTCTCATATGAAAGATGAAGAAGTGGCTTCGGTAAACCAACTAACTTTGGTAGAAACATTGTGGACAGAAGAGCTAAAGATTCTGCAGGCCTCTGCTCTGATTCTAAACAGTTTGCAAACACCTTTTAGGTAACTTCACCTGATGCGTTTGATCGCCTCCTGTGGTGGGTGTGACTTCTTAACCAGTTTTAAAGGTTTATTTTGTATAGAATCATTTACAGTCACCGAGTGGTTTCTATTAAACCATTGTATACTTCTCTCGTTCCTTCTGCTTTTGTTTGTTTGTGGGATGGAGCGGTGGCCGCTTCTCAGACGATGCAGGACATCTGCAGGGGGCAGGGCAGGCTCTGTGGATTCTAGAGTGTAAGTGATGATGGATGTGTCATCCTCACAGCACCTCAAAAAATATTCTCAAAACAGACCCCAGTTTTGTAGAAAGAAGTGGGAGGAAAGCACTGCTCTGTCAGGAGAGAGGGGGCCTGAGGGGCTCTGTGTGTGGCCTTTCCCTGGGTGTCCCACTTCCCCGCTGACTCAGCAGCTGTAAAAGGGCAAGAAGTTGTGCTTTTATTCTGCTCTGATACTTTGGTTTAGAGATGTGCTGGTGGTGGGTGGCTTCGGGTGGGGAATGGGGTAGGTGGTGTGGGGCAGGCCCCAGTCCCAGCTGGGCTTGGCCCCCAGCTGCCCTGAACTTGAGCAAATCACTTTGTATTTTCCCTTCTGATTTCCAATTTGAAAAGGAGATTGTGGACCCCAGGGGATGCCTGCCACCTTTCGCTTTCTTGCCCTTGCTCACCAGGAACCAGGGAGCTGGCTATAGGAGGGACAGTCGGGGCACCTTCTGTGAGTTTGATTGAATGAATGGAAGTTCAGTCATTAAATACAGGAGAGAGTAGGGCCTGCCTCAGCAGACCTCCCTCTGTGGTTTTTCAGAATGTGTTTAAGTCTCTTGTCAGACATGTTCCTTTCCCAGTCTCTTTGTGGTAGGTGTTTAACTTTTTTTTTTTAATGTATATTTATTTTTGAAAGAGAGAGAGAGAGAGAGAGAGAGAGAGAGAGAGAGAGTGTGTTCAAGTGGGGGAGGGGCAGAGAGAGAGGGAGACACAGAAACCAAAGCAGGCTCCAGGTTCTGAGCTGTCAGCACAGAGCCCGATGCGGGGCTTGAACTTACAAACTGTGAGATCACGACCTGAGCTGAAGTCAGATGCTTAACCAACTGAGCCACCCAGGCACCCTGGTGTTTAACACTTTTATTCTGCTGCTTTTCTATCATTTTCATGGGGGCTTGGGAGGTACAGGAGATGAATTTTTGTGCTCAGTTGGTCATTTTGAATTAAGAGCCTGTCTCTTTTCTTTTCTTTTCTTTTCTTTTCTTTTCTTTTCTTTTCTTTTCTTTTCTTTTCTTTTCTTTTCTTTTCTTTTCTTTTCTTTTCTTTTCTTTTCTTTTTTCTTTTCTTTTCTTTTCTTTTCTTTTCTTTTCTTTCTTTCTTTCTTTCTTTCTTTCTTTCTTTCTTTCTTTCTTTCTTTCTTTCTTTCTTTCATAATTATAAAAGCATTTTAGGCTATTGACTTTCCTCTGACTATGGTTTGTATATAAAGTGTGTACTTAATTAGTACTTTTTTAGTACTCAGAGTTTGGCTCAGGATTCACACTTTTCATAGCGGTTTCCTGCCTGTCAGTCAACAGTCAGAACCACTGGGAGGGAGTCGGAGCAGGTGTTCTATCATCGGTCACAGGAGCAAAATATGCCCTTACTATAAAAACTGGACTGCCATCGGAACATAAGACAATAACGTTTACTAAATATTAGCATTGCTAGATGCGAGGTGCTGTGCTCAGGCCTTGGTATGCAGAGTTTTAAGCCTCACGGTTACCCTGTGTCATGAATAGAAAGGGGAAGAAATTGCCTAAGATTGCACACTTAGTGTGCTACAGAGAAAATGCCCACTCACCCTGCCCTCGGAGGGGTCAGGGTCCACAGCGTGGGTGTGTTCGTGTCCGGGATTTACTGTGTCCTGCTGTGGGGATGGAGTTAATGCGCGTGGGCCTGCCGCCTCCACGTCAGTGGGCGTCAACATGCCATTCGGGAGGCCCGGGCCTTCTGGCGCAGCTCTACCTCAGCGGGGACGTCTGCTGGATTCTGGGGCTCAGTGTGGGCAAACTGACCTAAAGCCATGGTCATATGTGAGCTTCCATCCTTACTCTTTCCCTGTTTATCCTTTTCAGAACCAGGGAGGGAAGAGGGGATGTTCCCTCCACAGCCCTCAACAGTCCTTGGCCCCAGGGGACGGACACATGGAGAAGTCTTTCAGGGGCTGGAGCTGTGGAGGGACCGCCAGGCCTCTCCAAGGTTGGGGACGGACTGGGGCCGGATGGTGTAGGGGCTGCCCCTCTCAGCATCGGTGCCCAGAGTTCGGTTTTCCCTCCCAGGTCTTGTGCTTCCCCAGCACTGGAATTCCTGTCCTTGAGTGCAACCCAAGCAAATGGGACCCACTCACCTCAGGAGACAGTGTCTGGACGTCTTTCCTTGTTCTTATATGCAGTTGGTGTTGACTTTATTTTTAAGTAGCTGCAGTGGGGAGCACCTGGGTGGCTCAGTTGGTTAAGTGTCTGACTCTGGATTTCGGCTTAGGTCATGATCTCATGGTTCGTGGGATCAAGCTATGCGGTGGATTCTGTGCTGACAGTGTGGAGCCTGCTTGGGATTCCACCCCCCCCCCCCGCCCCCCTTACTTCCCTGTTCACTCGCATGCACCTGCACGCTGCAGTGTGTTTCAGGATGTGCTATACCAGGAGTCTGCAAACATTAACGGGGGCAAATAGTAGATATTTTAAGCTTTCTGAGCCATGCAGCCTTTGTCCCGACCATTGCACAGCGTATCGACAATATGCAAACAAGTTGAATGGCTGTGTTCCAGTAAGACTATTTACAAAGACAGGTCTTGGGCCATAGTTTGCTGACCCCTGTGCTATACCATACTTATTTTTCCTGTCCCCTATTAGTGGACATTTAGGACCTATATATATTAATATATTTACACACACGTACGTATGAACTCCTACGTGAAGGTGCTTTTACACCTTTCAAAAACAAAGCCACCCTTTAACATGAACATTGTTGTGCTCTAGTTGTCCAGTGATTAGAAAAACAATAGACAATGAGAAAAATCATTACTCACGCATTTACAAATGAGAAGTATTTCATCATCCACACCAGATCTATGTGTATTTGGAAAACTGCAGAATAAGACTTTTCCATTTATAGACCATGCTTGGCATATGTGTGCCGCAGGCTTCTTGCAAAGTCTGCGGAGCCTGTGGCTCCTTGTAGGGCAGTCTGGCCCACAGGGTAAACCACTGTTGACTGTGACACACAGCTGCCTTTGAGGGCCGGCAAAGCCAGGCTCTTTCCCAGTGGCATGATTTTCTTCCTTCTTTAGTTTACACGCCCACCCCCACACCCGCCCATTTTCTTCTTCCTCCTTTTCTGTTTGCTCCTCACTATTGCCTTGGGCATGCCTGAGGTCACTTACTAACACACCTTCTCCTTGTTGGTATCTGGTTACAGAGTTTGTGGGTGGTAAGCCTCCCACTGGCCGACTTGGCCTGAGGGGACAGACATTGAGAAGTTAAGGACTATTTGTCCTTATCTTTCAAGCTAAAAACAGCAGCTGCACTCCTCTGACTGGGGCACTTTAAGTGCTTCTGCCTGAAGGTGGAGACTGGTAATGACCTAGGCAATCAGAGCTGTAATTCTGTGAAAATGGCTCTCACTGAACCACCTAGACACGTCCTGAGAGGGCCCATCAAGGCACAGAAATAGGGAATTTATTTTAGCTCTTCAGTTGGCAAACAACAGCCACATTCTGTGTGATAGATTAATGTTGGGTAGTAGGTCTTATCTGGAGGAGCAAAGAATAATAAAACTCAAATCGGTTTGTGAGCTGACATTTGTTTGTTTGTTTATTTGTATTTTCAAGATTTTTTTAACGTTTATTTATTTTTGAGACAGAGAGAGACCGAGCATGAACGGGGGAGGGTCAGTGAGAGAGGGAGACAGAGGTCCGAAACACGCTCCAGGCTCCGAGCTGTCAGCACAGAGCCCGACGTGGGGCTTGAACTCACGGACCACGAGATCATGACCTGAGCCCAAGTCGGACGCTTAACCGACTGAGCCACCCAGGCGCCCCAGTCAGCTGACATTTGAATATAGAGTTTTGTCAGGAATGCCACCCTGTTGGAAAAGGGCCTGTTTGTTTGTTTTTTACAGATCCAGAAAGTCATTTGTGAATTAAAGGGAATGGAACATTAAGAGGGAACAATCAGGCCTGAAGCATTTTTCTATAAGCCTGCCAGTGTGCCACGTACAACCTCCCCGTGTGCCACATACAACCTCCCCGTGTGCCACGTACAACCTCCCCGTGTGCCACATTCTACAGTGCCATGCGCTCTCTCTGGGGCTGTTCTGTTTCACCTTTCAGAGGGCAGCTCCCTATCTTTGTTCTTTTAAAACCTTTCCTTGAGGGGATATTTCATTTACTTTCCTTCTATAAACTATTCCGTAGTTTTAACATTAGGCTGCGAGTACATTTGTAAAAACTCACAAAAACATAGTAGAATTTAATAAAAATGCAAGGTTACCATTCACACCCACTGGGACACCTGTAATAAAAAAGACAACGTGTTGAGGATGCAGGGAAATTGGAACCCTGTGGCTCTGCTGATGGAAAGTAAGACGGTGTGTCTGCTTGGAAACCCAGCCTGGCAGTTCCTAAAAGTTTTAGCACAGAGTCTTTCTGACTTAGCAACTCCCCTCTCTCCCAAGAACTAAAAACACATGTCCACACAAAAGCGTGAACATGAATGTTCATAGCACTTTGTATAGCAGTGTTTGTCACAGCATTATTCATAATAGCTCTAACCCAAATGTTTATCCGCAGATGAATGGATAAATAAAATGAGATTTTGCCATAAAATGGAATATCATTCAGGCACAGAAGGGAACAAAGTACATACATGCTGCAACATGGATGAGACTTAAAACATGGTAAATGAAAGAACCCCGTCACAAAAGACCACATATAATTGTATTTGTATGAGGGGTGCCTGGGTGGCTCAGTCGGTTGAACGTCCCACTTTGGCTCAGGTCATGATCTCATGGTTCGTGAGTTCATGTCGGGCTCTGTGCTGACAGTGCAGAGCCCACTTCAGATCCTCTGTCCCTCTCTCTCCTCCCCTCCCCCTCTCATGTGTGTGTGCTCTCTTTCTCAAATAAATATTTGAAATAAAATTGTACTTATAGGAAATGTGCAGAAAGGGCGAATCTAGAGCAATGGGAAGTAGATTAGTGGCTGCCGTGGGTGGGCCAGGGTGCTGGAGGGATTGGGTGGTGGCCATTGTGTCATACATCTAAAATGGGTCAGTGGTGTAGCCTGTGAGTTACACGACAATAAAGCTCTTTTTTAAAGAAATAAGGTTAGTGCCTAATTGGTGAGGATTCTACCCCTCTTCTCACAGCTCATGCTTTTTCCAGGAAGGTCCAGAGTCTGCCAATCTGACAATGACAGTAATGGTCTGATAGCATTAGACCTTCTGCCCATGCACTGCATTGATCACCTTGTTTATCCTTACCACGACCGGTTGAGTTCATATTTTCCTGATTCTGTAAATGTAAAGGTAAAGTTATTGCTGAGGTCACACAGCTGCTGAGTGGCAGAGCTAGGATTCAAACCTCGGTCGGCCTCTAGATGCCACGCTTGTAGGGTTCATACAGCAAAGACCGTGTCTGTGAAAGATGCACCCAGGCTTAGGGAGGCACCTGCTCTCACCTGATCAGGACTTTGTAAAATTAAAGTGTGGCTGGATCAGCCAGCCTTGGAAGAACATTTGGAGGGCTGAGATGCTACAGTCCTGCCTATTTAAATCCCCTCTCTCCTGGGCCTTTCTCTTTCTGCCATCTTGGAACCTGTGGAGGCCTTCTGGGAACAGGGCTCCTGGAAGGCTGTGGTCCACAGCCATTTTTTGCTGGCTGTAAGTGGGGTCTCTGGAACCAGAGGGATCACACATGTCTTCTTAAAAGGTGTTTATGCTCGAGATGAAACTGAATTCTATCTAGGCAAGAGAGGTGCTTATGTGTACAAAGCAAAGAACAACAACACTCCTGGTGGCAAACCAAATAAAACCAGAGTAATCTGGGGAATGGTACCTCACGCTCATGGAAACAATGGCATGGTCCATGCCAAATTCTGAAGTAACCTTCATGCTAAAGCCACTGGCCACAGAATCCGTGTGATGCTGTACCCCTCAAGGATTTAAACTGACTGAAAAGTAAATAAAGGTGTAGATTTGTTCTCTTGAATGAATGCATGCATGAATGAATGAATGAATCATTCAATCAATCAATCAATCAATCAATCAATCACTCCTCTCTCTCCTGGCATCACTTTTGATATGCAAAGAGACTCCTCAGTATATATATGGAAGAGCAGACTCATGGCCCAGGGAACCTGTCTTCAAAAATGACAACTCATTCCCTGAGAGGAGGTGTTATTAACCACACTTTATAGAAGAGCAGACAGGTTCAGAGAAGGGAGGTAACATGGCCAAAGGTATTTAGCAGGTGAGTGCAGAGCCATGTGGGGTGGGGGTGGGGCTACCTTCCATCACACATAGTTGAAGCCTTTATTAAGAGCATGCTTGATGCGCAGAAGACACAAACAGACACTTTTCCAAAGAAGACATCCAGATGACTAACAGACACATGAGAAAGTGCTCAGTACCACTCATCAGGGAAATACAAATCAAAACCACAATGAGATACCACCTCACACCTTTCAGAATGGCTAAAATGAACACCTCGGGCAACAACAGATGTTGGTGAGGATGTGGAGAAAGAGGAACCCTTTTGCACTGCTGCTGGGAATATAAACTGTTGCAGCCACTCTGAAAAACAGTATGGAAATTAAAATCGAAAAAATTAAAAATCGAACTATCCTACGACCCAGTAATTGCACTACTAGGTATTTATCCAAGGGATACAGGTGTGCTTTGGAAAGAACCCAAATGTCTATCGACTGATGAATGGATAAAGAAGATGTGGTATATATATATACAACGGAATAATACTACTCAACAATCAAAAAGATGAAATCTTGCCATTTGCAACAAGGTGGATGAAACTAGAGTGTATCATACTGAGTGAAATAAGTCAGAGACAAATATGATTTCGCTCATGTGGAATTTGGGAAACACGACAGATGAACGTAGAGGAAGGGAAGGAAAAATGAGATAAAAACAGAGGGAGGCAAACCATAAGAGACTCTTAAATACAGAGAACAAACTGAGGATTGCTGGAGGGGAGGTGGGTAGGGGGATGGGCTAAAGGGGTGATGGGCATTAATTAAGGAGGGCACTTGTTGGGATGGGAACTGGGTGTCCCATGTAAGTGATGAATCACTGGGTTCTACTCCTGAAACTACTGTATGTTAACTAACTTGAATTTAAATAAATAAAAACAAAAACAAAAAGCATGCTTGTCAGGATGTGGTGCCCTGACTGTGGCATCAGAAACTGCCAGGTTGTACAAGCACATCCCAAAGCCACAGAATCAGAATCTCTAGGGGTAGGTCCAGGAATATGTATTTTCAGTGAGCCCCCAGGTGATGTGAGTGCCCACTGTTTGTGAACCATGGATGTAGAGATTCCAATGGGAGAGGCCTGTGCCCCCTCACCCTCCACTCTCAGGTGCTGGTTCCAAGGTTTTAGTTGGTCCTTTCATGACTCTTGATGTGAATTGTTAGGCAGACCCCAGATCACATGAATCCAAGGCTGGGCCTCTGAATACATGCACTGTCCGAGGGTTGGGGTGACAAGAGGTCTTTGAGCTGATCCACTCAGACCCATTATTTTGTGGTTGCAGCCCAAGAGGTTGAGGAGCTTGCTCTGGACCTTGGATTTAGCATCAGAATCCAGATTTTCTTTCTGATTCTGGTAGACCTTTCACTGTCCTGCATTCTCTTTCCATAGTGTAAGATCTAGACATTCTCTCAAACGGACTCCCTAACTATATTCTTCTAGAAAGGAATCAGAGTGGGGAGTGAGGCAGTTGGAGGAGAAAGGGAAGGGGTAGCCCAGCCCAGGAAGAGGTGGAGAAGGAACAGGAGCAGAGACCCCACCCTGCTCCAGCATTCTTGTTCTCATTGGATTTTCCCATCTAATTTCACAATAGCTCTATGAGGCAGGTGTTACATGTTTTATAGATGAAGAACCTGAGGCATGGAGGGGTCACGTGACCTGTCACATCAAACAGTTGGAATTAGAGCCCAGGAGTCTGAATTCAAGTCTGTCACTTGTCAGTTACACCTGTTTCTGCCTCCAAAGATGGGCAGCCTCCAGTGCAGGGTGGTGGAGACCCCCCTAAACTTAAAGTGGTTTGTTTTGTCTTGGTTTGTTTGCATGTTCTTTAAAAAAAATTTTTTTTAATGTTTATTTATTTTTTAGAGAGAGTGCAAGCTGGGGAGGAGTAGAGAGAGAAGGAGACAGAGGATCCGAAGCAGGGGCTCAAACCCACGAACTGTGAGATCATGACCTGAGCCCAAACCAAGAATCGGATGCTTCACTGACTGAGCCACCCAGGCGCCCCTTGTTTGCATGTTCTAGTAGGCAACTTCATCGACCTCATTGGGCAGACTGGCGACAAGGAGCCAGGCAGCACCCAGGTGCGAGGAGAAAGAGGGCCTCCCCAGAGGTCCCTGTGGGCCAAGCCCTCTCCCTGTGGTTTTCAGTTTTACAGCCCCCTCCCTGTCACTGTGACACCCACATCCCACAAAAGGCGGAGGGGCGAGAAGGGGTGAGTGATCCTGCAAGGCAGCCTTCTCCCATTTCAGAGAAAATCTGTCCTGGGGGTGGGGCCCTCCTTTTGATCTCAAGGGTCCCTGTCTGGTTATGCAGCTGTGGTGATGGGCGTTTAGAAGCCTTCTGCTAGAGCCAGAAGATAAGGCAAAAACCAAGACTGTGCAAGGTCTATGTAGCAATTATTAGGACAGTAAATAATTCCCGTTCTAACTTTGCCCTTGTCACAAAGGGAGACTTCAAAGTGCTCAAGATAAAAGGGAATTCAGGATGTTACTGACCCAGGGAGTGGGGGGAGGGTCAAGTCTAAGGGTGTGTTTGTCACAGGCAGCATAGATCTTTGCTTCTCGGGTCCTCCCAAGCCTCAGACAGTAAGGGTCGCAGCAGCCGTTTGAAGTCCCTGGGAACCACATGTGCAGCGTTTTTAAAAACTCTATTGAGGAATAATTAACAAATACATTTGTACAGACTTAAAGTGTACACGTGATGATTTGATATATGTACACATTACAGAACAATCACCAAGAGCAAGATAATGAACACATCCATCAGCTCACAGTCAACAGTTAACTTTGTTTTCTTTCTGTGGTGGGAATGCTTAAGATCTGCTCTCAGTGACTTTCAAGTAAACAATACCATAGCATTAACTAGCCAACATGCTGTATGTTAGTTCCTCTGCACTTACTGTTCCTAATCTGAAAAATTGTACTTTTGGATGTATGCCGCTCCCATTTTCCCCTGGCCCTTGCAACCACCGTTCTATTCTCTGTTTCTGTGAAACTGCCCCCCCCCCCTTAATATTCCACATGTAAGTGATATCATACAGTATTTGTCTTTCTCAGTCTGGCTTATTTCACTTAGCAAAATGCCTTCCAGGTTGATCCATGTAGTTGCAAACAGCAAGATTTCCTTCCTTTCTGTGGCTGAATAATATTCCATTTTCTTTACCCATTCATCAGTTGAAGGACACTTTACCTTGTTTCCTCATCTTGGTTATTTTGAATAATGCTGTAATGAAGGTGGGTGTGCAGATATCTCTTTGAGGTACTGATTTCAATTCCTTTGGATATATATACCCAGGACTGGGATTGCTGGATGGTATGGTAGTTCAATTTAAAATTTTTTAAGGAATCATACTGTTTTCCATAATGGCCATACCAATATACGTTACCACTAACAGCATATAAGTGTCCTTCTTCTCCACATCTTCACCATCATTGATATCTTTTGTCTTTTTGATAATAGCCACCCTATTAGATGATATCTCATTGGGGTTTTGATTTGCATTTTTCTGATGATTAGTGATGTTAAGCACCTTTCAAATACCTTTTGCATGTCTTTTTGTGTGTGTGTGTGTGTGGGGGGGAAATGTCTGTTCAGGTCCTGTGCCCATTTTAAATTGTATTATCTGCTTTTTTGCTATTGTATGAATTCTTTGTATGTTTTGGATATAAACCCCTTATCATATATATGGTTTGCAGATATTTTCACCCATCCTGTAGGTTGCCTTTTCAATTCATTGATTGTTTCCTTGCTATGCAGAAACTCTTTAGTTTGATGCTGTCTCACTTGTTTATTTTAGTTTTTGTGCCTGTACTTTTGATGTTTTATCCAAGAAATTGTTGCCAAGACCTATGTCAAGGATCTTTTCTGCTATGTTTTCCTCTAGGAGTTTTATGGTTTCAGGTCTTACATTTAAATCTTTGATCTATTTTGAGTTAATTTTTGCGAGTGGTGTAAGATAGGGGTCCAGTTATACTCTTTTGCATGTGGATATCAGGTTTTCCCAGCACCATTTATTGAAGAGAATATCATTTCCCCATTGTGTGTTCTTGGTGCCCTTGTCAAAATTTAGTGGACCATGTATGTGTGGGTTTTTGTCTGGGCTCTCTATTCTCTTCCACTGGTTTATATGATGGTTTTTTATGCCAGTACCACACTATAGCTTGTAATATAGCTTGAAATCAGAAAGTGTGATACCTCCAACTTTGTTGTTGTTGTTGCTGTTGTTGTTGTTGTTCTCCTCCTCCTTCTCCTCCTCCTCCTCCTTCTCCTCCTCCTCCTCCTTCTCCTTCTCCTCCTCCTCCTTCTCCTCCTCCTCCTTCTCCTCCTCCTGCTTCTCCTCCTCTTCCTTCTCCTTCTTCTTCTCCCCCTCCTCCCCCTCTTCCTCCTCCTTCTTCTTCTTCTCCTCCCCCTCCTCCCCTCCTCCCCCTCCTCCCCTCCTCCCCTCCTCCCCCTCCTCCCCTCCTCCCCCTTCTCCCCCTCCTCCCCTCCTCCCCCTTCTCCCCCTCCTCCCCCTTCTCCCCCTTCTCCCCCTTCTTCCCCTCCTCCCCCTTCTCCCCCTTCTCCCCCTTCTCCCCCTCCTCCCCCTTCTCCCCTCCTCCCCCTTCTCCCCCTCCTCCTCCTCCCCTTCTTCTTCTTCTTCTTCTTCTTCTTCTTCTTTTTCTTCTTTTTCCTTTTTTTTTTCAGGATCTCCTTGGCTATTTAGGGCCTTTTGTAGTTCCATACAAATTTTTGTATACTTTTTTCTGTTTCTGTGAATGATACCAGTAGGATTTTGATAAGTATTGCACTGAATCTGTAGATAATTTGGGTAGTATGAACATCTTCACAGTATTGTCTTCTAATCCATGAACATGGGATATCTTTTCATTTATTTGTATCTTCTTTAATATCTTTCATCAGTGTCTTAGAGTTCTAAGTGTACAGGTCCTTCATCTCCTTGGTTAAATTTATTCCTATGTATTTTATTGTTTTTGATGCTGTTATAAGTGGGATGTCTTTTTTTTTTTAAAAAAATTTTTTTTTCAACGTTTTTTATTTATTTTTGGGACAGAGAGAGACAGAGCATGAACGGGGGAGGGGCAGAGTGAGAGGGAGACACAGTATCGGAAACAGGCTCCAGGCTCCGAGCCATCAGCCCGGAGCCTGACGCGGGGCTCGAACTCACGAACCGCGAGATCGTGACCTGGCTGAAGTCGTACGCTTAACCGACTGCGCCACCCAGGCGCCCCAATAAGTGGGATGTCTTTTTAAATTCATCTTTCAGATAGTTTGTTGTTAATGTATAGAAATAGAATGGATTTCTGTACGTTGATTTTATATTCTGCTTCTTTACTGAACTTATTTATTCATCCTAACAGATTTTTGGTGGAGTCTTTAGGGTTTTCTATATATAAGCTTATGTCATCTGCAAACAGATGATTTTACATCTTCCTTTCTGATTTCATGCCTTTACTTCTTTTTCTTGCCTAAATGCTATGGCTGGGACTTCCAGTAATATGTTAAATGGAAATGGTGAGAGTAAGCATCACTGTCTATTCCTGATCTTAGAGGAAAAGATTTTTAACTTTTCATCACTGTATATGATATAGCTGTGGGCTCGTCATATATGACTTCTGTTATGCTGAGGAACACTTCCTCTATACTTAATTTGTTGAGAGGTTTTTTTTTTTTTTATGAAATGATGTTGAATTTTGTCAGATGCTTTTTCTGCATCTTTTAAAATGATCATATGATTGTTATCCTTCATTCTATTCATGTGGTGTATCACATTTATTGATTTGCTTATGTTCAACCATCTTTGCATCCCATGGATGAATCCCTCTTGATCATGGTGTGTGATCATTTTAATGTGTTCTTGCATTTGATTTGCTAGTATTTTGTTGAGGATTTTTGCATTCATCAGGGATATTGGCCTTTAATTTTCTTTGCTTGTGGTATCCTTCAGTATCACAGTCATGCTGGCTTCATAGAATGAGTTTGGAAGTGTTCCTTCCTCTGTAACTTTCTAGAAGAGTTTGAAAAGGATTGGTATTAATTTTTCATTAAATTTTGGTAGAATTCACCTGTGAAGCCATCTGGTCCTGGGCTTTTATTTGTTGGGAGATTTTTGATTACTAATTCAATCTCCTTGCTTGTTATGGGTCTGTTCAAATTTTCTATGACTTCATGATTCAGTCTTGGTAAGTTGTGCGTTTCTAGGAATTTATCAATTTCTTATAAATGATGTAATTTGTTGGCATATAATTGATCACAGTTGTCTCTTATGATCTTTAGAATTTCTGTTGTATCAGTTATAACGTCTTTCTTTCACTTACAATTTTATTGAGGTCTCTCTTTTTTTTCTTAGTCTACCTAAATGTTTGTCAATTGTTTATCTTTTCAAAAAGCCAACCCTTAGTTTTGTTGATATTTTCTATTGTTTCTCTAGTTCTCATGTCATCTATTTCTGTTCTAATATTTATTATTTCCTTCCTTCTGCTAACTTTGGGCTTAATTTGTTTTTCTTTTTCTGGTTCCCTGAGGTGTAACGATAGGTTGTCTATGGGTTGGATGCATCCAAGTTTTGGTGTGTTGTGATTCCATTTTTGTTTGCCTCTAGATATTTTTTGATTTCTTTCACCCATTGGTTGTTAAGAAGTGTGTTGTTGAAATTTCACATATTTGTAAACTTTCCAGGTTTCTTCTTGTTACTGATTTCCAGTCTCAAACCATTGCAGTTGGAAAAGATATTTCATATGATTTCAATGTTATTAAATTTCTTAATCCTTATTTTGTGACCTAAAATATGATTTATTCTGGCAATGTTTTATTTGTGCTTGAGAAGAATGTGTTTTCTGCTGCAGTTGGATGGAATGTTCTATATATGTCTATTAGGTACATTTGGTTTAAAGTGTCATTCCAGTCTGTTATTTTCTTACTGATTTTTTTTCCTTGGATGATCTACCCACTGTTAAAAGTAAGGTATTGAAGTTCCGTACTATTACTACATTGCTGTCTATTTTTGCTTTCAGATCTATTAATAATTAATATATTTAAGTTTTCCAATATTGAGTACATAGATGTTTACCAGTAATTATATCCTTTTGGTGAATCGACCCCTTTAGCATTATATAATGATTTTCTTTGTCTCTGTTACAGTTTTTGACTTAAAGTCTGTTTTATCTGATGTAAGTATAGCTATCCCTGCTGTCTTTTGATTTTCATTTGCACAGAATATCTTTTTCCACCATTTACTTTAAGCCTGCAAGTGTCCTTAAAGCTCAAATGAGTTTCTTGTGAACAGCATTTAGTTGGGTTTTGTTTTTTTAATCCATTTTTTGTCTATTCATTCTTTGCCTTTAATTATAGAATTTAAACCATTTACATTTAGAGTGATTACTGATAGGTGAAGACTATCACCATTTTGTTAATTGCTTTCTATTGTTTTGTGGTTACTTTGTTCCATTCTTCCTCTCTTGCTGTGTTTCTTTGTGAGCTGATGATTTTTTTTACAGTGGTATGCTTTGATTCCATTCTCTTTTTTATTCATGTATCTATTATAGATTTTTTTGCTTTATGGTAATCATGAAGCTTTCATAATACACCTTATAATTATAACTATTTTGAACTGACAACTTCAATTGCATAAAAATGTTATACACGTTTACTTCCTTGTACTCACAGTTTATGTTGTTCATGTACCAATTTACCTCTTTTTATATTATCTATCCATTAACAAAATATTGCTTCTATAGGTTTTTTTCTTTTTTTAATGTTTATTCTTGAGAGAGAGAGAGAGAGAGTGAGTGAGTAAGGGAGAGGCAGAGAGAGAAGGAGACACAGAATCTGAAGCAGGCTCCAGGCTCTGAGCTGTCAGCACAGAGCCCGACATGGGGCTTGAACCCATGAACTGTGAGATCATGACCTGAGCCAAAGTTGGGCGCTCAACCGAGTGAGCCACCCAGGTGCCCCTCTATAGTTTTTTTTTTTTTAATCATTTTTTTTCTTTTTTTAAAAATTCTTTTTAATGTTTTTATTTATTTTTGAGACAGAGAGAGACATAGCATGAGCAGGAGAGGGGCAGAGAGAGAGGGAGACACAGATACTGAAGCAGGCTCCAGCCTCTGAGCTGTCAGCACAGAGCCTGACACGGGGCTCAAACTCACAGACTGTGAGATCATGACCTGAGCTGAAGTCAGACACTTAACTGACTGAGCCACCCAGGTGCCCCATATCATTTTTGTTTCTTAACCTGTATGCTGGAGTTCAAAGTGATTTACACACAACCTTTGCAGTATTAGAGTATTTTGAATTTGATGATATGTTTTCCTTTACTAGTGAATATATATTTTCATTTGTTTTCATGTTACTAATTAGTGTCTTTTTGTTTCAGCCTCAAAACTCCTTTTAGCATTTCTTGTTTAGCAGGTATGGTGGTGATAAAGTCCCTCAAGTTTTGTTTGTTTGGGAAAGTTTTTATTTCTCCTTCATTGCTCAAGGATAACTTTGCTGGGTAAAATATTTTTGGTTGACAGTTTTTTTTCCTTGAGCACTTTGAATATATTATCTCCTCTCCTGGCCTGCAAGGCTTCTGCTGATAAATCTGCTGATAGACTTATTGAGATTCCCCTGTATGTGTATGTGATTAATCTTTTGTCTCTTGCTGTTTTCAAAATTCTCTTTTTGTCTTTGATTTTGTGTCTTGGTGAAGATCTCTTTGGGTTGTATCTATTTGGGGACCTTTGAGCTTGATGTACTTGGATGGCCAAACTTTCCCCAGATTTGGGGTGTTCAGCCATTCTTTAGGTAAATTTTCTGTCCCTTTCTCTGTCTCTTCTCCTTCTGGGTCACCCATAGTGCAGATATTATTTCATTGGATGTATTCCATAATTCACATAGGTTTTCCTCACTTTTTTTTCATTCCAATTTCTTCTTTCTCCTCTGACTACATAATTTCAATTTGATCTGTCCTCAAGTTTCCAGATTCTTTTTTTCTGCCTGATTGAGCCTAATGTTGAAGACTTCTATTGCATTTTTTATTTCATTCACTGTATTCTTTCAACTCAGAGTCTCTGTTAGGTTCTTTTTTTCAATGATTTATATCTCTGTTGAACTTCTCATTTTGTTCATGTGTTGTTTTCCTGAGTTTGTTAAATTGTATTCTCTTGAAGCTCATAGAGCTTCCTGAAAATGATTATTGTAAATTCTTTTTCAGGTAACTCACAGATCTGCATTTCTTTGGAACTGGTTACTGGAAAATCATGTTCGTTTCATGGTGTCATGTTTGCTTTTTCATGCTTCTGATGACTTTGTGTTGATGTTTGCACATTTGGGAGTGCATTCACCTCTTCCAGCCATTTGAATTGGCTTTGGTGGTGCAAAACTTTCACCAAAAGGTGGCTGCAAGGGTGCCAGTTGGGTGGGACGCAGCATCTTTGGTTCTTGGAAGGCACAGCAGCGTAGTCTCCATGCAACTTCATCAGCTTGAGGTCAGTGTAGGCGCAGACTTGTGGGGGATCTTCTGTGGCCAAGACTGGATGACAGTGGTAACTAAGGCTTTTGGGATATTCAGAGGTGAAGATTGCTAGGATCTTCTGTTCTCCTATTTTTGCCCATGGGAGAAAGTTCTAGCAGAGGGGGGATCCCTCTTGGCATATAGTCTGGCATGCTGGCACTCAGAGTCCTGGGATCAGAGCCATGTGGAGCTACCACTGTTCCTGGGTCTTGAGGCACAGATGCATTTGCCCGTGGCAGTGATGCTGATGTCTAAGGTGGGTGTACATGGAACTCTGTGAAACCAGGGTCTGGGTCTCTGGGTCTTGCAATGATTCTGGCCAGGTGGGTGACGCAGCAGTGGCACAGGCCCTGGGATGGCAGGTACAGCGGTAGCTTGGGCCCAGGGGGCAGGGGGCAGAGGCCAGTAGCAGTACAGCCTGTGGATGGTGGTGGGTCAAAGTCCCAACTTTGGCCTCAGGGAAGGTTGCAGGAAAGCAGAAGCGCATCCCTAGTGATGGCCTCTGAAAGCCACATGTTAGGATCCAGGGAGCATGTCAGGACTCAGGGCATAGCAGTGCCCCTGCCAATGACAGTTCAGGGCTTTGACCTGGAACCCAGGGACAGGGATCAGAGCAGAGGTAGTGTGACCTGGCAATAATGATTCAGAGCAGCCACCTGGGACCTGAAGGGTAGGGGTCAGAGCAGTGGCCACACAGCCTAATCAATGAAGGTTCCCAGCCTTGACCTGGGACCTGGGGGTGGGGCTCACAGCAGCCTCTGTAATGGGACAGAGTTGCGACCTGAGTTGAGGGCAGGGCTCAGGGCAGTAGTAGCACCCATCTTGTAGGTGGTGGGGCAAAGTCTCGATCCCAAAGAGCTGGACACGGCAGTAGCAGGACCCCACATCTTACTGCACCGACAGCCCCAGCTGTGAGGAGGGGCTTGGTGGTGAGGAGGCTGGACAGCTCCATGAGCTGGGATCAGCAGTGGTGTAGACTGTGGGAGGCCATGGTAGTAAAGGCTGCAAACATTTGAGGAGCTTCCTCTGAGTGGATCCCTGTGCACCAAGCTGCTCTTGACCTGAGGAGGGGGTGATGTGGGCAAAATGCTTCCTGTGCTTTTCTATGTGACCACCCTTGGGTTTTAAGCTCTGCAGGAGTTTTGCTGCTTTTTTGTTGTAGTCCAGAGCTTTCCCTGAGTTATTTTCATTGGTCTGTAATTGTTTATTTACAGTTTTGTTGTTTCTGTGGGCGAGATGAGATTGGGATCCCCTGGCCCTCCATCTTGCTGACTGATATTACCCCTCTTGCACATGGCAGAGCTTTAAAAACTGCTGAGGCCGGGTCCCACCTGGAGGCTCTGATTTATTTTATTTTATTTTATTTTAATTTTTTTTCAACGTTTTTATTTTATTTCTGGGACAGAGAGAGACAGAGCATGAACGGGGGAGGGGCAGAGAGAGAGGGAGACACAGAATCGGAAACAGGCTCCAGGCTCCGAGCCATCAGCCCAGAGCCTGACGCGGGGCTGGAACTCACGGACCGCGAGATCGTGACCTGGCGGAAGTCGGACGCTTAACCGACTGCGCCACCCAGGCGCCCCTGGAGGCTCTGATTTAATTGGTCTTAGATGTGCCAACATATCGGGGAACTGAAAGCTCCCAGGTGACTCTAATATATGCCATAGTTCCCTTTCTGAGCCTCTGTACTAGAGGAACAAGCTGCTTTAACTTGTCCTAGCTGGAATACTCTGGTATTACTTTAATGCCTCCAATGACAATAGTTTGGGAGGCAGGAGACAGAGTGCCCATTGCTATATGACTACACACATTTATGCTGCTGAAATAACCTTTTAAATGGTGCCAATCCATATTGAGAACAGATTCATCCAAAGCTCAAATGCTTTAACATTTGGTTCAGTGAGTGTGCTTAAGTGTGAGTGGCCAGATCACAACAGGTGTTCAGAGCATTTTAGTTATTTTCTTGAAACACTTTTTAAAAACAAGTCACACCTATAAGAGTCCCAAGTGTTTGGGCTGATGCCTGAAAAATACACACTGGATCTGTGAATCTTTGTGGGACTTTGCTCTGAGCTTGAGACACTTCCATTTTCGTACACTAGGTGGCAGCAGAAGACCACCAGGCTGGGGATGCTGACTCCCAGTCACCGAGGCTCTGTGGAATTGAGGCAACAGAGTATCTTTTTTTTTTTTTTTCCCCCAGATGTTAGTAGGATCCAGACAAGGCAAAAACAACTCTGTGTGTTGCTACTGGGATGAAATGCAGAGGTTCCTATTGTCTGTGGGGTGTTGGATCTCCTTGGGTGAGAAACACAGGCAGATAAACATTAGTTCAAGGTGACAGCTGCCAGATAGGGGGCCTAGCCAGGTGCGTTGTGCTCAGAGGAAGGGGCTGGGATGGGGGAGGGGTCTGATAAGACACAGAAACTGCCCTGTCCCTGCGTTCAGACAAGCCATAAATAAATGCTGATATTTAGCACTTTCTTTTGAGAAAGAAACAGTTTCTCACAGCAGATAGCAGGTTTTCATTTCTAACATCATCGATAGCAGGTAGACTCAGGTCCTGACTGACACACAGGCGAACAGAGGACAGGGAGCTTTTAAGGAGTTTAAACTGACCACCCACACAAAGAAAAGGGTGTATCCCTGTGACTCCACTTCTGCCAGATGCTTCTGGAATTAGAAAATGGGGCTAATTTTGTGGAGAGCTAGAGAGGAGCTGTTTCTTCTGACTGATGGGAGAGCTGGCCCATCTGTTGTTAGAGGTGTGCGTTTGATCTGAAGACAGAGCTTCAAGGTAGAGTGGAAACACCAGCATGTCCTTGGGCTTCCCTGTCCACAGGCGGCCGACAGCTTCCGGATCAGACCGCCGGCGATGTGAACTGAGTGACCTAGCACAGCATCCCAGAGTGGCCACGCAGGCAGCCTCACCTGAAATGACTTCTTTGGTCCGCCTGACTTTCTGCATTCATCTGTCCGTAGATCAAGACTAACTCACCTTGCAGATCAGGGAGGTCCTGTCCCACCTCTGTCCTTTTGCTTACCCTTCTCCTTTTACACCTCTCGCTATTGATACACATTCTGGAGTTGCCCTGACTGGATGCTTGTTTTCTCTTCGGCATTTCATCTAAAGTGTGCTGGCAAGGCCTGGACAAGGCCCCTTACTACCATATTGGATTTTTTCCCCCTTAATTGAGAGGCAAGAGAAATCTGCAGATGACCGTTTTATCTGATTGGAGTCGCCTTGCTGGTGGCAGCTGTCTGTTTGGGAAAGAGATCTTGCTCCAGAGTATTCACGTTGGGGTAACCAGCTCTTTCTGACCGTTGTGGGTCAAGACTCAGAGCAGGTAGCCGCAGCACAGCCGAGGTTGGGAATCATGGCTCATGTGGACACGAACGTCAGCAGAGATTGTGTGAAAGATGAAATCTCCTGTTTCTTTATTCAGAAGGCAGCATCTCTGGTACCAGTAGGCCCGAGTCCTGGCAGTGGACAACTGTTAGAGCCCACCCTCTTTCCTTTATGTTTTGCTAGTGGCAGGGGTCTATAACGGAGGCCACTGCCACCAGAAACCATCCCTCAGGAAGCTAAGTGCTGTCAGCATCTTTTATTGGGGTCACCCAGAACCCTGCTCCTCAAAGGCTGATACACAGACCACCAGTATTGGGGGTTTGTTAGAAATGCAGAGTCTCGGGGTGCCTGGGTGGCTCAGTCGGTTGGGCGGCTGACTTCGGCTCAGGTCATGATCTCGCGGTCCATGAGTTCGAGCCCCGCGTCAGGCTCTGTGCTGACAGCTCAGAGCCTGGAGCCTGTTTCAGATTCTGTGTCTCCCTCTCTCTGACCCTCCCCCATTCATGCTTTGTCTCTCTCTGTCTCAAAAATAAATAAACGTTAAAAAATTTTTTTTAAAAAATAAAAAAAAGAAATGCAGAGTCTCAACAAACTGAGGGTTGATGGGGGAGGGGTGGAGGGGGAGAGAAAAATGGGTGGTGGGCATTGAGGAGGGCACTTGTTGAGATGAGCGCTGGGTGTTGTATGTGAGCGATGAGTCATGGGAATCTATTCCTGAAGCCAAGAGCACGATGTATATGCTGTATGCTAGTTAACTTGACAACAAATTATATTGAAAGAAAGAAAGAAAGAAAGAAAGAAAGAAAGAAAGAAAGAAAGAAAGAAAGAAAGAAATCTGCACTGTAACAGGATGTGTGTGTCTGCAAAAGTTAGGAAAGCGGTAACTCAGGAGTACAGCTAGCCCCGGGGATTGTGTTTGGTCGAGCCTTCCCAGTCTCCTGGGCCAGTCTGACCATCAGCAACCCGTTTAGTTCAGATGGGGGATGCTGGTCCTTGATGCGAGGGAGCTGGCTCATCTACAGAGAGTGGGGCGGGGCTGCGGACTCTTCGGGCAGGACTCAAAGGACTCACAAGGACTCACAAGGCCAGCTTATCGCAGCAATGATCATGGTTTTGCCCCTTTTACTGTGGGGCATGGTTGTTCGCGGTTGCCCCCGCAGTGCCAGGTGAGTAGCCCGACAGAGGCTGCCAGTTTCTCACCTGCCCCCCATGCTGGGGAGCTGCTGGGCAGTTGGCCATGGAACCCCAGTCTCCCTGACACACGTTTCTGAGGTCCACATTCACAGGGAAACAGTAGATACTAATGCAGCAGTGTTGTCATGAAATCACCAGGCCACTGCGGAGGCCTTAACGTGGGTAACGCCGGTGGGCCTTGACCGGGAGAGTCCGGGGACTTTTAGCCTGGCCGTGTGTTTACCTGGTTTACCTATTTCCGGGGTCTGCCTAGCTTCTAGGGGCCAGCGCAGGACCAGATGGGTGCCATGCATGGACTGATTCCATCCTTGCCGTGCCGTATTCCCTGTCTGAAGGATGAAGAAAGCCCAGCTCAGTGGGTCACGAGGCAAAGTCCCTTCCTTCCTTGCCCAAGAGGGCAGACTGTGCTGCACACGGCCCTGGTCCACTTGATGCCACATGGGCTTCATCCCCACACAGCTTCTTTCCGGTCACTTCTGTGGGCCGCTCCCCGATTCTCTGCAGCGCTGTGATCAAGAGTAGGGCTGAGTTTGGTTGGAATCTCAAAGAATGAGGAGGTGGGCCCTCCGGGGGTTCCTGGTGTGTGAGGCGGGGGGGACAGGACAGACAACCGCACTCTGGACCCCGGCTGTGCCTTTCCTGTCTTGTGGCTTTGGTTACCTGCGATGGGTTCTGACATGCTCCAGCTCGCAGATGGTGCCAGGCGGACGTGCCGACAGCTGATTTCACGGCATTATTCTCACACATGAGCTTATATTTGTGTGGAATGATGAGGAACAGCGCCCGGTGTCCCTTCTTTTGTTTATAGACAGTTTTTCCTTTGTGTAGGAGGAAATCAGAGCCGACTCCCTTTTAAGGGACATGAAAACTGAGTTTTGTCTTCCCTTCCTCTTACTGTCAAACAAAAGTCACCTTAGAACTCAAAATCACATGGGGTCTATCACTGGCAGGAAGCAAGGCCTTCCCTCGTGAATGTATAACTTACAGTAAGTTCTCAGCAGACCAAAAAAAAAAAAAAAATGCCTTTTATCATGTTCTGGTCTTTCCCTCCCACTGTTTTATTTCACTTACAACATCACTCAGGCCCAAATGGTATTTGTCAGGAGTAATTGGCAAACGCTGGAGGCTGTGTTCAAGGCTGCTTGAATGGAAAATCTCAAAGCAGTCATCCATGTTGAAAGAAAATATTACATTTGATCTTTTTTTATGATTTCTGCAGACGTGATGCATGTCTGCATTCTTTAGCCTTATAACCCCTTTGTATTTGAGAGAGAGAGAGAAAAAAAAAAATCCCTGTAGGAAGTAGCACTTCACAGGTAATTTACAGTATGCCTGAGAAGTAACCACAACACATGGGGAGTCGTTTTAAAAACACGTCCATGATTTATTTTTATTAGCCGTCTAATAAACCTGCGCCGGCCCGCAGGTTGTTCTACGTTGAATTATGACTTCAGGCCTCGCGTTTCACGTCTGCTTCTACCAGGCTGTTTCTGCTTCTGGTTGAAAATACGCCTAAGGACGGCGGCAGCCATCCGCCAAATGCGCGATGCCCCCCTCACTTGGTCTCGTTTGTAAGCGACATGCTTTCCTAAGCAGGGTGTCATCGAGCCAGCAAATTAGAACCGGCAGATCCAACTGAGGTCGTGAGCACAAGTGCGTGCGTGACAGTGCTGGGGTGAGCCGTGCCCGGGTGTCCTGAACAGCTGGTCTGAGCACTCTGCCCAGACAGTCCCTCTGTGTTTTCTCTTCCAGGGACACAGTACAGCCTCCGCGACAGGGTGTGGAGGCTTTTTAAAGCCACATAACCTAATAGAAGGACACCTTCGTCCCTGTTCCAGACGTGTATACGTGCGTCCTCGTAAGGAAAGGACACAGGACGTCAGAGTTCATGGCAAGTACGTATCACCTTATATCTCCTACACTGGGGTAGTTCTGGAGCAAAAAGATATACCAACAGTCCTCTCAGTGTTATAGAGACTCTAGATCAGGGGCCAGCGAACTGCCAGTCCCTATTTTTGGAACTGAAGTTTGTTTTTTTCCTAAATACAAACTTAAAAAAATTGTGGTTCGTGACCTGAGCTGAAGTCGGACACTTAACCGACTGAGCCACCCAGGCGCCCCAGTTAATCATTTTTTTAATGTGTATTTATTTATTTAAGAGGCGGGGTTGAGGGGCAGAGAGAGAGGGAGACAGATAATCCTAAGCAGGCTCTGTGGTGTCAGCACAGCACAGAACCCAACGTGGAGCTCGAACCCACCAACCGTGAGATCATGACCTGAGCTGAGACCGAGAATTGGATGCTGAGCCCACTGGGCCACCCAGGTGTCCTTGTAACCATTTTTAAGTGTACAGTTTAGTGGCACTGAGTATAGTGCTGTGCAACCATCACCACGGCCTGTTTCCAAAACTTCATCACCCCAAACGGAAGCTCTGTATCCATTAAACAGTAACTCCCCTCCCACCCCTGCCCCTGGTAGTCTCTAACGTACCTTTTGTCTCTATAATTTGCCTATTTGAGATATTTCATACCAGTGCAGTCATACACTGTGTGTCCTTTTGTGTCTGGTTTATTTAACTTGGCATCATGTTTCTGAGGTTCATCCGTGATGTGGCGTGAATCAGCATTTCATTGTTCCTTCTCTGCTTTGTTGAGGTTTAATTGAGACTTAAGCGTTGCATATGTTTAAGGTGTACAACTGGATGATTTGTCACATTTGTGCATTATGAAATAATCACCACAATCGAGCTAATTAACATATCCATCACCTCACATATTTACCACATCTTTTTTCCCCTTTGTGGCGAGGACACTTAAGATCTGCCCTCCTAGCAAATTTCGGATGTACAATATAATATTGTTAACTATAGTCACAGCATTGTACATTAGGTCTCCAGAACTTATTCAATTTGCATCACTGCTTTTTTTTATTATTGTGAGAAAAACACATAACATAAAACTTAATCATCTTAACCATTTTCAGATGTGCAGTTCAGTATTCACATCATTGTACAACAGATCTGTAGAACTCTTTCCTCTTGTGAAACTGAAACCCATTGAATGACACCTCCCCTTTTCCTTCTCCCCTCTCCCCCTGGGAATTACAGTTCTACTTTTTGTTTCTAAGAGCTTGACTCCTTTAGCTACCTCCTAGGGGTGGGCTCATGTAGTACATGTCCTTTTGTGACTTGCTTATTACACTTAGCATAATGTCCTTAAGGTTTATCCAGTTTGTAGCATGTGACAGGATTTCTGTCTTTTTTGTGGCTGAGTAATATTCCCCTGTATGTATATAACATATTTTGTTATCTGTTCATCAGTTGCTGGACACGTGGGATGTTTCTATCTCTTGCCTATTGTGAATAATGCTGCTCTGAACATGGATGTACAAATATCTGTTTGAGTTGCAGCTTTCAATTTCTTTGGGTGTATACCCAGAAGTGTGTAAATAAAGTTTTATTGTAACACAGCCATATCTATTTGTTTACCAATTGTCTAAGGCTGTTTCCCCTTGTAAAGTGATTTTCATATCAGCCAACTTTGCATTCTTGGGATAAATCCCATTTGGTCATAATCCTTTTTAAATGTTGCTGGATTGGGTTTCTTAATATGTTGTTGATGATTTTTCTGTCTATCTTCATAGAGGATATTGGTCTATAGTTTTCTTATAATATCTTTGTCTTGGTATTAGGGTGATTAGGTGATCTCACCTCATGAAAAAAGTTTGGAAGTGTTTCCTCTTCTTTTCTTTGGAAGAGTTTGTGAAGTATTGGTGTTTTTCATTGTATTTTGTAGCATAATGTAGGTCTCCTCATGCTCTCTTTTGTAATGTAAAAAGAGGCAACTGAGAAGGAATAGTACCTTTGTGCTTCTAGATGTTGTTGGTGTCATCTCTGCGTGATGCCTGGAGCTATGGCAGCCTCTTTGCGACTAGGAAGGGAGTCATCCCAAGGCAATACCCTCAGGATGTCAGTAGAAAGTAGAAAGTAGGAAAGAAGGAGTAGAAGAAGGAAAGAAGAAAGAGGGAAAGTTCTTGATGAGCAACTGAATAATCAACCCTGGAGCCTCTCTTTCTCTCTTCTGTTTCTTTCTTCTTTCCCTTCTCTATTCTCTCTCTCTCTTTCTCTCCCTCTCACCCCACCCACATCTATGTTATGTGAAGTAACACTGTATTTTTTTTTAAGCTCATTTTTGTTAGGTTTTCAATTATATGCAGCTGACAATATCTGATACTGATTATGGTACCCCCTTCAACAAGAGCACTCCCTGTTTTCTTTATTGTCTCCCACTTCCTATATCATCAGGCTAGGAGAACACAAATTGCACCTGCAGAAAAATAGCATCAAAGGGACCAGACAGTCATTGGATTCTGTGGAAGGCAAACCAAGTACAGACTCAAGGTTACATGGAATACAACTTTGCTGGGACCCTTTAGGCTGTCAGGAACATTAAAAAATCCTTAAGGGGTTACCATTTTTGCCTCTTGCATGAAAGTGTGTAAAATAAGGGGCCCGTTGGGTTTGGAGAGACCTCCAGTGGAGCCTGAAATATAACTCACAGAATAACTGTGTACGGTAGTCAGTGTTCCCCGGAGAAACCAGGCCAATAGAATTCTGAGACGGCCCCCCATTTCGACTCCTGGTATATACATACACCCTATGCAATTCTCCTTCCTCAAGTGTGGATGGTACTGCGAGCACAATGATTAGGTTATGTCATGTGACATAAATGAAGAAGTTTCTCAGATATAATTAAGGTTCCAAATCAGTTGATTTTGAAAGTGGGCCTGACCTAATCAGATGAGCCCTTAAAAGTGACTGAGTGCCTTCTGAAGAGATTGATTTGAAGTGTGAGGGGGCCTCTGGGGAGGGCCATGTGGCAAGGGCTTGAGAGCACCCTCTAGTAGCTGAGAGTGGTCCCCAGCTGACAGCTAACAAGAAAATGGTGACCTCAGTCACATAGACCCAAGGAAACAAATTCTGTCCATACCTTGCAGCTGCTTGGAAGTGGTTCTTTCCCTCACTGAGCTTGCAAGTGAGGATGTACCTGGCTTCCAAGTTGATTTCAGCCTTGTGAGACTGTCTTAGTCTGCTCTGGCTGCTATAACAAAAATACCATAGACGGAGCAGCTTAAGCAACGGACATGTATTTTTCACTGTCTGAGATCTTGGAATTCCAAGGTCAGCATGCTGGCAGATTCTGCGTCTGGTGAGGGCCCTCTTCCTGCTCTGCAGACGGCTGTGTTCTTGCTCTGTGCTCACATGGCAGAGCTCGAGTGATCTGGTCTCTTCATTTTCTCATAAGACACTCTTCTCATCATGGGGCTCACCCTCATGACTTCATCTAAGGCTAATTACTTCCCAGAGTTCCTGGAACATAAATGATTAGGGCTTCAGCATCTGAATTTGGTGGGGGGGGGGGGGGACACAAACATTTAGTCCAAACCCAGAGCAAAGGACCCAGTTAAAATGTGCCAGTCCTAGCCTACAGAAACTGTGAAATAATAAAATTGTGTTACTTTAAGCCACTAAGTTTGTGGTAATTTTTTACACAGCAATAGAAAGTTACTATAGGTAACATTTCAAATATCACTCCTTTATGTTGGAAAAAATAGGTAAATGATCGACATAGAATAGATTGTGAAAAGTAATGTTTGACCACTGAGAAAATTATGTAGGTCAATGCCCCAGAAAATTTCCCTTTCTTCCTTTTTCTTTTTCTATTAAAGGTTGTCACTACTTATGGGACCCCAAAGACAAGGGACAGATTTGGGGAGAGTGTAGGGAATGCTTTTGGATCTTCCCCCAAAGAGTTGGCCAGGTGTGGTCGGCTGTTGGGAGGCAGGGGTTCCTGAGAGGCCCTCATCCTGGCCCTGGGACAGCCATAGTCAGCCCTGGCTTGTACCCACTCTGGGGCTCCTTTTGTCAAGAGGAAATCTCCACGCAAGAGCATCCTAGTGTTTAAAAAAAATTTTTTTTAATGTTTATTTATTTTTGAGACAATGCAAGAGACAGAGTGCAAGCAGTGGAGGGTCAGACAGAATCTGAAGCGGGTTCCAGGCTCTGAGCTGTCAGCCCAGAGGCCTACATGGGGCTTGAACTCATGAACCATGAGATCGTGACCTGAGCTGAAGTTGGACACTTAACCAACTGAGCCACTCAGGCACCCTAAGAGCATCCTAGTTAAGAAGAGCCATGGCATCAGGAAAGATGGCTTAAAATACATGGGGCCAAAATCTGGTTGAGTATTATTTCCCTATGGTGTGAGATACAGTTATTTCTTGAAACCTTCTTACTCAGGAAAAACTGCTCAGGCAAATCTAGTTTTTTTTTTTTTTTTTTTCTACAGCTTATTTATTTATTTTGAGAGAGACAGAGAGTGAGCAAGGTGGGGAGAGGGGCAGGGAGAGAGGAGGACTGGGGATCTGAAGTGGGCTCTATGCTGAGAGCAGAGAACCTGATATGGGACAAGAACTCGTGAACCCGTGAGAGCCAAATTCAGCCAAATTCAGATGCTTAATCAACTGAGCCACCCAGGTGCCCCTGGGCAAATCTAGTTTGCTAGGTAGCTCACTTGTCCAGTTATCAGCTTGGGCATCAGTCATAGTTATTAGGCATAGCATTAAGATCATGACTGTATGTTATTAAACTGATTACAAAGTATTTTTTGAGAATTTTAAAATGTTTTTTGAAATTTATTTTTGAGAGAGATAGAGAGAGCATGAGCAGGGGAGGGGCAGAGAAAGAGAGAGACACAGAATCTGAAGCAGGCTCCAGGCTCTGAGCTGCCAGCAAAGAGCCTGACTTGGGGCTTGAACCCATGAACCGTGAGATCGTGACCTGAGCCGAAGTCAGACGCTCAACTGATTGAGCCACCCAGGTGCCCCTCAAAGTGTTTTTTAAAAGATAAATGATGATGAAAACTACTGGTCTTTTATTAACCTTTCTTAAGAAGTTCTTGGGATTATTTCTTAATGTTACAGATTTATACAGAACAATTTTCTTTACTCTCTTTGGCTTTGATGCGATCACAGTTGTGTGCATTTCTAGCTTGCAAGAAGTACCTTTTCTCTTGTTGTTGGATTCAGAATGTGAATCAAAAAAAAAAGAAAAAAAAGAAAAAAAAGAAAAAAGACAATGCGAATCAGATGGAGGGTTTTTTTTTTCTTAGCAAATTTAAAAAATGTCCAGTCATTTGTACAAATGGTTTAAAAGCCTTGAGATTTTAGGAATGTGTATTTGCAATTATTCTCCTTTAATAATTAATCACTAATATGTTTTAATCACTGAGAACATTGTTTTGATCATTAAGAATTTACAATGTAAAGATTATTTCAAGGTCAAATTTCAAATGTTAATCATCGTAACCTAATGCATGTAAATCTCTACTGAATTCAGTTTAAAAATAAAGAGTAAGTCATTAATTTGAGCTAGCATACTTACTGGAAATTATCTTTTATTATTCTCTGCTCTGGTTCAAGGTCATTTCTTTAATCAAACCTCAGTTTGATCCAGAGTCGTGGGAAGAAAAATCAGTCTCTTGTCTTTCTTTCCCTAAAAAATAAAGCTGTCACAGGGAATCTCTTCCAACTTCCATTTCTCTTCACTGCTCTCATCTCATCTTTAATTATTGCTGCTTTTTCTTTTCTTTTCTTTTCTTTTCTTTTTTTTTTTTTTTTTTTTTTTTTAGTTTTGGGGGCAGATTGTGTCACTGGGTATAAGACCCTTAGGAGTCATGGAGCTTTGCTTGCTGCTAGGGCATTTTTGCTTGATGTTTTGATATGAAAGCTTTATATGGTACCTTCTTTTTGCTTGAATGGGCATCCTGATTACCCAGGCCTTCTGCTTAACTGTCTTCTGATTAGGGGTGTATAGGGTACGGGCTACAAGTGTGGGTTCTAGACTGAGCCTCGCCTGAATTTGGGTCCTGATACACCACTTACCAGTTCTGGGACCATGGAAAGTTTTTGTCATCCATCCTGTGCCCCCTCCTCTTCATCTGTAAATGAGGACAAGCAGAGTGCCAGCTGTCATGAGGATGAAATGTACCTCTGCAAGCGACCAAGGCTGCCTATTGTGCAGGGTCATCAATTTAACTGATACTGCAGAGAAAATGTAAAGCCTTCATCGTGGCTGCGTGATCCAATTTCCCCCGAGCCCACCCCACAGTGGGCTTTCAGTCCCCTCCAGTCTAAATTTTATCTCATCCAATTTAATTTAAAAAGCCTCAACTGAATTTAAATAGCTTCTTTAGGCAATTGCCTAAAGAGCAACATGGTCCGGGAGTCTCCCTTGTTTCCCTTCCTAAAATGGCTTTGGGTGGAAGTAGGGGGTTTTGTGTTTATAGTTCTCTCCTCCCTGTGCTGGTTCTTCTGTCTGTAGCTGGTGAACTTGCAGCCTGTCCCGGGCAGTACCTGTGGGACACATCAGCTAGCTCTCCCTTGCGGACTGTTGCTACCTGCAGACCTCTGAGCCTCATTCCCTACCTGGCTCTAAGCCAGGAATCCGGGCGGCCCAGGATGACTGCTCTTCAAGGCATCCTTTGGAATGACTGTGCTTTTGTGTGCTGTCAGATTTTGCAGGATGTGTCCAGGCCCTGAACTGAGATGGGGGGCAGCCTGTAAGCTGGTTCCTCCGTAGCCACATGTAGTCTGGCCACAACTCTGTCCTGGATGTCCTCGCTTGAAAAATAGTTTACCTGTTGGCTTGTAGTTACAGACTGCATGTTTCTGTCTCCCCCCACCCCCCATTCATATGTTGAAACCTTAACCCCCAGTGTGATGGTTTTGGGACCTTTGAGAAGTGGTTAGGTTTAGATGAAGTCATGAAAGTATAGCCCCCCAAATGGGATTAGTGCTTCGTTTTGTTTTGTTTTTAAGTAGGTTTTATACCCAGCATGGAGCCCAACGTGGGGCTTGGACTCATGACCCTGAGACCAAGACCTGAGCTGAGATCCCCAAATGTCCATCAACAAATAAATGGATAAAGAAGATGTGATATATATATAATGGAGTATTACTCAGCAATCAAAAAGAATGAAATCTTGCCATTTGCAACTACATGGATGTGTTACGGAACCTGGTCTGGATCACCCAGCGGAAGAACCAAGCAGCACTTGGAGATCTTGGAAGGCAGGAGATTTATTTCACCACACTGGTGGGTTCAGAGGAGATCACTCTCCAGAGGTCTGAGTCCTGAGCATAAGCAGAGGAAACAATTTATAGTCTGTTACTTCCACATTCTGCATTAGTAGAAATTTGGAACGCGCGGCAAGCGGGGTAGGAAGAAGAACCCGGAAGGGAAGTCTTGGGTCGGCGACTGGAATTTCCCTATCGGTCCTGTTGGCCATCTTATAACAGATTTTTCCCTATCAGATGGAACTAGAGGGTATTATGCTAAGCAAAATTAGTCAGAGAAAGACAAATATCATATGACTTTACTCATATGTGGAATTTAGATCCAAAACAGATAAACATAAGGGAAGGGAAGCAAAAATAATATAAAAACATGGAGGGGGACAAAACATAAGAGACTCTTAAATACAGAGAACAAACTGAGGGTTGCTGGAGGGATTGTGGGTGGAGGGATGGGCCAAATGGGTAAGGAGCATTAAGCAGGGCACTTGTTGGGATGAGCACTGGGTTTTATATGTAAGGGATGAATCATTGGATTCTACTCCTGAAATCTTTATTGCACTATATGCTAACTAACTTGGAGGTAAATTAAAAAAAAAAAAAAAAGACCTGAGTTGAGATCAAGAGTCACACACTTAAACAAATGAGCCACCCAGGTGCCCCTGGCTTAGTGCTCTGGTAAGAAGAGGAAGAGACCAGAGCTCCTGGCCTCCCTCTGCTATGTGAGGACACACCAAGAAGAGAGATGTCTACACAGCAGGAAGAGAGTTCTTACCAGAACCCGACCATGCTGCCTCCCTGATCTCAGACCTCTGAGCCTCCTGAACTTAAAAGAAAGAAGTTTGTTGTCTAAGCCACCCAATCTATGGCATTGTTTTTTATAGCAGCCAGAGTGGAGTAAGGCACTTGTTTTGCCTCATGCCTCTGGGCTCCCTTCTCCTCACCACGGTTCACCCAGGGCCCGAACAGGGCAGGTCCTGTCCAGGCCTCCACTATAAAGACCCCCATGGCTTAGTCCTCTAAGCCTGGCTCTTGATATGCTACTGGGGAGATAAGAAAGCTGGACACCTTTTCTCAAGACAACAGCCCCAGGCTGAAGGGCCATCTCTTGCTACAAAAACATCACTTTTTTTTTTGAAAAATAAAGTCATTCTTCATTATTTTAATTTTCTTTTGAAAACAAATGCATCAAATAAGAAATCAATATTATGTTAGAACATCACTTTGAATGCATGAAGGTGATGATTTGCATTACAGTGGTCTGTCTCTTTGCATGCCTTCTATAATCCTCTTTCTCCCCAGACAGAAGGGGGTCTGCAAAGGTCAGAGCAAAGAGAAAGGCAAAAGAGAAAACAAACAAACAAACAAAAAAACCTCCCGTGAATGCTTTCCTTGTAACACGGATGCTGGACTGAAGTTTCTTATAGGCTGAGACCCGGTCTGCGTGCTTCCCAGTGTGTACTCAGGACCAAGCACAGTTGCTGGTCAACGCTCAGTAAATGTTTGTTGAATGAATGATGATGACAATGAATATCTTTAGAGCTCCTTATTAACACGTGTACATGGACTTCTCAAACAGCTTGCCTGCAATTAACAGTCCATGTCTCATAGGCGCTTTACCATGAAGAAATTAGGGATCCTTTGTTAACTGTGAAGTAAGTACCTCATTGAAACCAAGAGAAAAGGAACTTTTCCGCTTCTCCATGAAGAGCAGAGTTATTGGAATGACAAACTCTTGTCAAAGCAAAAATTGCAGTAAACAAAGTTAAGCAGTCAAGGATGGCCTTATTCAAGACTGTTACAAAAGGGGAGAGGAACTGGAGTCTGAAGTCAGATTTACTGAAAGAAAGGGCAGGAGGGATTTTAAGGGCTGGGATGAGCTGGTGGAGGATGTTAGCAGGAGGTTGATGGGTGCGATGTGTAGAGCACATTGGGTTATTTACTGAGTCCGCAAATGTCTTCTCTGTGATTAGGCCATCATATGGGGCTCCTGCCCTCCCCCAGAGACTGGGAGATAAGGCTGCTATCTCCTTTGATGATTACGTTTTGAAACAATGGCTCCCGGGTCCTTGAGAAAGACATCCCTGGACTATAAAACTGGCAAGAAGCTTTAAAAAAGATGTCCTATATCTGAAAGTGGCAGAAAAAGAATTTACAAGTTTTTTTTAGACAAAATGCTCTAAGGAAAGGGAGGTCAGTGTCTAGGGTTAAGAATAAGTCTGTCTAAGGTTTAGTCAAGCTGAGGGAAACATTAAGGCCACCTCGGTCACTCTAAACCAAGGAAGTAGATGGTTTGCTTTGGGAATTTAATTTGAATGTAGTGTTTTGTATTCTTCACTTTAAATATTCCTTCCTGGAGTAAAATACGATTTACTGTAGAACAGCAACAGGACAGTGTAGCTACCATTCCCATGTTGTTATTTTTTTTTTCAACGTTTATTTATTTTGGGGACAGAGAGAGACAGAGCATGAACGGGGGAGGGGCAGAGAGAGAGGGAGACACAGAATCGGAAACAGGCTCCAGGCTCTGAGCCATCAGCCCAGAGCCCGACGCGGGGCTCGAACTCCCGGACCGCGAGATCGTGACCTGGCTGAAGTCGGGCGCTTAACCGACTGCGCCACCCAGGCGCTCCCCCATGTTATTTTTTAGTTCATAATTTGGGAAGAGTAATCAGGGAAGAATTTGGACAGTGTAGGTCCTATCTGTGGAAGTTCTTCAGAGTTTGGGTGCCACTGACAGAAAAAACAGCCACGGTTCTTTCCCCCTTACAGTAAGTGTTAGTAAAAAATGTTTTCCCAATTCTTATGCCATTACCAGCCATACATGTCTCGAATCAGACACCACATACACACAAATTTCTTTACTACAAAGGAAAGTATGTCCTATGGGCTGTTTCTTCTTGTGTATCCCCTGCAATTCTATCTGCGCCCCCCCCCCCATCCTGCTTTGCTAATAATTATTAGTAGGTCTTCATCACCATAACTCTTCAGCATAGTGAAGTTAAATAGAACACTTTCATGGGAGGTCAGACACACTGTATACAGATATAGTCATCTAAAGTAGTATGGATTTGGGGCTTAGAAGAAATAACCCAATGCTAGAAACAAGAAGAAAATAATAAAGAGTATGAAGACAAATGGGAAATTTAAGCTAACAGTATTGGTTAGGCTAAGAGAGCCCCAGCACATTTTCACTTAGATGATGTCAGGTGTGGGGCAGCTGATAGAAATGTCATGAGCTGCCAGAAAAGGTTGGGTAGTCTGAAGTTCAGAAAAAGCTATCTGTAGGCTTTGGTTATATCTGTTTTAAGATGCTATTTAATATAATCTAGGGCCATTTCCAGGATCTTATCCCTCCTTTAAATGATGCGTGTTATAAGTTGCCCCTTGGCTATGCTGTCCTATGCACAACAGATATCTATCAGGGCTCAGGGAATTGTAGAGCCATGCATCTTGATGAAGGGGAAGAGTAAGTACTGGGGGCCAATAGCAAATTAGTGCTGGAAGCCCAAGTTTCCCATTGGCTAGTCACAGTTGATGATTTGCATAGATTTTATACATTTTGGATAAAGTGCTTTCTGGGTTGTGTTCATTGTTTATTGAAATAGTAATGGCTATTAAGTTTAATAGCCACTTTTCGTATCATAAGGATATTGAATGAAAAGCCCTCTTCTCTTGTTTATTAAATGCTATGTCCACAAAATTTTTCCCTATCAGAAGCTAAATACAGTTGGTTTCCAAGATACATATTTTGACATCCTTTATCATTTGGATCTGAAATGAATGTCCAAGGGTTCTGGTTGAGTAGAGGCCCCTTTTAATTATATTAAAAGATAGAAATTAGCAATAGGACCAATCCCTTCCCATAAATTCAGTGCTTTTATTCTATATACAGTTGATTTATTTCAGGAATATGGTTTAACTCATGGTACTTGTGCTCTGATGGTGTTATGGGTCAAGTTAACATAGAGCAATTGCTTAAACTTCTCCACCATTCTACAGAGTTTCTATTTTTGGTTCTGTTAATGTGTCTGGTATATCCTCTGTGATGGCCTGCATTGTGCTCCTCCACATTCATATGTTGAGGCTTTAATCTTCAATGTGACTGTGTTTGGAGACAGGCCCTTGGAGGAGATAATTAGCATTCAATGAATGTGATGTTATGTCAACTTTCCTAGGCTAAAGGATGCCCAGATAGTGGGTAAAACATTATTTCTGGATGTGTTTGAGAGTGTTTCTGGAAGAAGTTAGCATTTGAATTGGTGAACTGTATCAAGCAGATGGCACTCTCCAGTGTGGGTGAGCATCATCCAAGCCACTGAGAGGCCTAGAGAGAACAAAATGGCAGTGGAGGGTGAATTTACACTCTACAAGAGCTGAGGCATCCATCTCCAGACCTCGGACATTGACAGTCCTGGCTCTTGGGATTTTGGACTCAGCCTGGGACTGAAATCATCAACCCCTCGTTTCTCAGGTTTTGGACTTGAACTGTTTTATACCACTGGCTTTCCTGGTTCTCTATCTGACAGACAGCAAACTATAGGACTTCATGGCTTCCATAACCACATGAACCAATTCTATAGATGTCTCCTTTTATATCCTATGGCTTATTTCTCTGGAGAACTCTAATACCATGAAGTCCTGGAGGCTGGGGGCCTACTTCAATAGTACTGGTTTTCAGATAAGAAGAGGTAAAGATACAGGGATGTGTGCACACAGAGGAAAGGCCATGTGAGACACAGTGAGAAGGTCCATATGCAAGCCAAGGAGAGAGGCTTCAGGAGAATCCAAACCTGCTGACACCTTGATCTTGGACTTCGAGCCTCCAGAACTGGGAGAAAATAAATGTCTCTGGCTTACGCCCCCAAGTCTGAGGTGTTTTGTCATGGCGGTCCTAGCAGACCATAGATCCTCAAAGGAAGTGAGTCTTGGGCCAGAGTTTAAAATCCAAGGACCCAGGAAATGGCCCAACAGATCAGAACTGCGATGCAAGTACTTAATCCCTATCCCATTGAAAACATCTTCCCTTCAGTAATTTGCATCTGAATAATCAAAAAATTCTGGACATGGAATTACCAAAGTGACCCTGTGCAAAAGCTGAGGTGTATAAGGACGTTTTTCTTCCTCAGGTGGGTGAATGAACCCTAGTACCACCTGCCACACAGGCTCTCCTGGGGCCCCTTCAGTTAATGAGTTACATTGATTTGGTAGAGTAAGTGTTACATAAATGATTGACAAAGAGATTCCTAGCATATGTGAAGAAAATATTAAAAAGCACAAGGAGATGCCTCTTTTGGTTTGTTTTAAAAAGAAGAAACAGGGCCACCTGAGTGGCTCAGTTGGTTAAGCCTCCGGCTCTTGATTTCGGCTCAAGTTATGATCTGGTGGTTCGTGGTTGGAGCTCCGCATCGGGCTCCTTGCTGACAATGCCCAGAACCTACTGGGGATTCTCTCCCTCTACTCTCTCTCTGCCCCTCCCCTGCTCTCTGTCTCTCTGTCTCAAAATAACCAAGTAAACTTAAGTAAATAAAAAGAAATACGAACAATACATTATTATGGAGAAATCTGATTAAGGAAATAAGGAGACTTATTAGTATAGAAAGAGATGAGCACGTCTACGGCTATCGTGATAGAACAGTCAGGATGCAGTTATCCATGCCGCCACGGACACATTTTACAGAAACCTAATGTCGAATGAGCCAAACTGCCCAGCTGATCCATTCTTAAGTGCTTCAGGAGCACTCACTAATTAGTCTCACACCACTCCTGTGGGGTAATGAGCATCTCTGCCCTCGTGTTTTCTTAGTGTACCACTTTCCATTTGGTGAAGGGCTTAGAGGCTGAGCAAATTGCCCAACGTTGAGCTCCATTATGGCTATACTCCACAACTGTGGCATCCACTAGATTCCCCCCCCCCCTCCCCCTGCCTTGAAGTGTCTATTGGATACTGCAAATCCCAAAGTTTGGTCCATTTACCTGTGGTTCTGTGCAAATCTGGTCCTATTCCCAAAACAACATCACTTGATATTTAAGAAGTGACCGGAATTCTTAGTTATTTTTGCTTGCAATTTCAAGGTTTTTTCCTCTCCCCAAATCTCCTTGGGCTATAAATTAATCTTAGTCAAAACATGCTTTTAAGAGAAGGGGACTCAAAGTAGGACAACGACTTGTTCTTTTTGAAATTGCATATAATTTAACATGGTGTAACCTTTGAAGGGGAAATGTGATCTGTTCAGAGCATCGCAGTGGTATTTAAGGAGGCTCTATGTCTGAAAGCCCCATCTCAGAGAAAGCAGGTATTTGGTTTCAAATGATCAAAACAGCCTTGTACTCTTCTTGGAGTTATTTTGACATCTAAATAATAGTCTGGCATTTCTTTCAGAGAGTGTAAATCAATAACATTGACTTAGTGTATTCTTTCCTCTTATTTTCTTTCCTTATTCTTTTATAACCTTAGATCAAGTATTAATAATTATTTTAAGCCTTTGCTTAGGTTTGGTACTTTGCCACTTAGTGATGCAGGAGATACTTCCCCCTCCCCCTGCCCCTTCCAGTTGCTTAGTTTTTCCAGAATATTCTCTTTCTGGGACAAAGATGACATCCATCTTCAAAAGCAGAGATAAGTAAATTCAGTGGTCACCTTTGACATGTTTCTTTTTCCTCTTTTCCCAGTATGCACAGTATTAGACTACATACATCTCTCTCCAATTTTTCTCACACTCTGCCATTATTAATTGCCCTGGTTTCTCACTAGTGTTTTTGAACACTGGTCTGCCAATGGCCTACCTCAGAATCACTGGTGCTTGTTGAAGCTGGCATTCTTGGGCTTCGCCCCACACCTAAAAACCTTGAATCTCTGGGGATGAGGACCCAGAGGGTGCAGTTTTTGTTTTTTTAAACTTTTTAAAAAAGTTTAAGTAGGCTTCACCCCCAGTGTGGGGCTTGAACTCATGACCCTGAGATTGAGAGTTCCATGCTCCCCTTTACCAAGCCAGCCAGGCACCCCTAGAAGGTGTAGTTTTTTTTTTTTTTATTTTTTTGAAGTTTTTATTTATTTTTGAGAGACAGAGACAGAACGCAAGTGGGGGAGGGGCAGAGAGAGAGGGAGACACAGAATCCGAAGCAGGCTGCAGGCTCTAAGCTGACAGCACAGAGCCTGACGTGGGGCTTGAACTCGTGAACCGCGAGATCATAACCTAAGCTGAAGTCAGACGCTTAACTGACTGAGCCACCCAGGTGCCCCAAAGGTGTAGTTTTAATAAGCATTCAGAGATGCTTTTAATACCCAAGAAGCACTACCTTACACCTTGCTGGTTTTCCAATTTTCTTCTCTCCATTCCAGTTAGACTCTCAGTAGTTTTTGAATTCTTATACACTAGCCTCTAATATGGCTGTTACCGTAGCTTCAAAAATACACCAGCTCCAAAATCCTCATGATTTGGTTTTAAAACTGCAGAACATGGGAGACAGTATGGTGTGGGAGGGGGCTGAGGGACGTGAAAGGGGTGGGAGAGATTTAGAGGTCCTTCACACCTGGGCTTGATTTCGAATTCTGCTGTGGAACTAGCTAAATGACTTTGGATGATATGACCTCGTGAAACCCAGATTGCTTAGCTCTTGCTGGGGGATGACAGTTTTTGAGTCAGGGCTGTTGAGGAGGATAAAATGAAACCATAGATGTACTGTTGGGAGGTGTGACTAGGTGGTAGCTTTTATTGATCTTTAGTTTATTCCTTTTATCATCTGTATTCTTGTTATTCCATCTTTGGTTGTGTTAGCTCCTTATCAGTGTCCTAATCCCCTAGCCTATGATGGTTACCTTCTTAAATTTTCTTCTGCATCTCCTTTTTTTAGATACTCCTCTCTAAAAGAATTTTAGCTTATTCAAACCTTTTATTCTTGATTGTTTTTAGGTAACAGTCTAGAAATTTCTCAGCCTAAGAATCTGCGGTTGTTTGGTCTGTTCACCACCCCTCCCCCATTTATCTTCAGCTTCAGGGGTCCTGCCATTCCTCCTCCATGATGTATGGTTGGGAGAGGCTGGCTGGCCCAAAGCGCACCTGACTTCCGTGTGCCACTCGTGGCATATGTCCTTTCCCCATGGCGATTGGTTCGGGAGTTGTCATGTGACACAAGCCAGGCCAATCAGTGTGATTTTCTGTAGTTTCCTGTGTTGGACTTAAAGGGAGGCCTTGCTTTGCTTTTGGAACTTCAGGTCTCTTGTAGCTTTGAGGTTCCTTCAGGCTGCTGACCCTTGTTTGGGGGTGGGGAGTAGGCTCGGGGGAAGGATGCAGTGTCTGTTGCCTCCTGAGGCTTACCACCACTCTTGCTAGTAGGGAAACACCTTTTTAATCTCTTTTGTGGGGGGACCCTCTATGGAGATTCTGGGCGCTGGCTCCTCTAGGACTTACAGCTTATTAAATAGTCTGTATTCCACACCTCTTCTCTTTTGCAGGTCGTGTACACACTGTCAGTGTGGTTGAGTTTGGGGCAACATCTAGGCAGAAGCATTTGTCATACCTGGAGTTGCCATTCCCCCCATCCCTCAGGTTCTGCTGGTGAGATTGGACCATCAGATCCAACCCTTTTATCTAGCACAGTAGGCTCTTTCCCAGGGAACCCCACAGTCTCCCTATTCCTCCCTTCTGTTGATTCCCCTTCCCCGGCCCTGTTCTACCTGCCCTCAGGCTCAACAAGTTCAAGTTGCTTCTGGCAACCATGATGCTTAGTGGATGACGTGTGTGTGTGGCTGGGCCATCTATCTCTGCAGGCCTCATCCATAGCCTAGCCAGGACTTCTGCTACACATATCCTTAGAACCGTGCAGAAGTGCGTACACGTATCATTGAGGTATGGGAATAGTTAACAATACAGGAGTCAGTAGTAGATGCAAGTTCACCAATTCCATTTAATTAATTGGTGAAACTTCAGCAGGGTGTGGTGGAAATAGGAGGAGGTGGGAGTCAAGGTGCATATATAATATTTTTGCCTCTGCCATTGAGTACATGTGGAGTTCAGACAGGTCAGGAAGACTCTCCTTCTCACAGTTTTCTCACTGGCAAAGTGGAGGTCTGTTTTACCTAAACCTCCTAACTCCATATTATGGATGACTCTGTGACAAAGATTTTAAATGGAACTTTAATGTCACATGGCAGTGGACTTTGAGCTGTGTGCCCAATACCCATAGTGCTGAGGGAAGGAGTCTGCGTTCTAGAGGGGTTGACTCAGAGGATAGGAGAAAGTCAAGTGGGTGAATTTCTGAATCTCCATCTTCCTTCTATAAGAAGACCAGCTCTGATTTCATCAGCTTTATATATTGAAGGTTTCTATATAATTTTACTCATTAAAATTACACTGCTGCTAAAAGAATGCTGGACCCCTCCCCCATGGTTTATTCAAACAAGTAACACCATTCTCCCCTGGGTCTAGCTTGGTATAACCAAACTTACCTTTTAGTACTCCCCAAATGAACTCTCTACATCAATCGGGCAGATAATGTCAGTCTTTTAAATATTTCATGCCCATCCCTGTTTACGTGGGTCCTGTTAGCAATGATCTAGCCTTGGACAATGGGAAATTGCCAAGTGCAAGAATATTTTAGTTTCTGAAGTTACTAAAATTAGTCTCACTTAGCAAGATAGTGTAGAGTTGGGCTTATGATTCAAATGAGGACACACTGCTGGCTGGAGGGCCACACGAATAGCTCTGAACCTCTGATGTATCTGATGTAACACCCTGGGGGACAAGGTGTTGATAGCTCTGAACCTCTGATGTATCTGATGTAACACCTTGGGGGACAAGGGCAGCAGGTCATGGGCTTTGCTTCTAATGAGATGAGTAGGGGAAAGGCATCAGCCTGTCCTGAGCCATGGCCATAGGGCTGCTGTGGGCTGTACCTGGCTGATTCATAAGATGTGATCAGATGAAATCATTTCTTTGAATAGTCACCTAGAGAAGGGGGCAGCAAAACCATTAAGAGTCACTGATATCCTCACTATTTACTTAGGATTCCTTTCTAGAACACATGGTCTAGAGCCTCCGCATCTAGTCTCTGGGTCTCTGAAGAGCCAGGACAGTATGTATAGGACAGGCTTTATTCCTCACATCCATCTACAACACCACCCTGCAGGTGTGTGGATTTATCAGGCATTAGTGGAAGGACTGAAGTTTAAATAAGATAAATTACAACATAAAAGAGGAAGGATGATAAAAGTTGAAAGGCCAGGTCACCATAGAGTTCAACATGCCCCAGTTCCCATTATAGCTTCTCTGGCCTAAAATTTCCTTTCTCATCTCATTCTTGTCTGTTTTTGGCATTAAGATTATATTAGCATAAAAAGTAAGTTGTACTGTTTTTTCTTATTATCTGAAAAAATTAATGAGAGATTAGAATCCCTCTTTCTTGAATGTTTGATAAAACTTACCTGCAAAAACATTTCTATACAAGAAATTATTAACTTTTGCACATACTTACAATTTTCCATAATAAAACGTGGAGAGAATAGTATAATAAACTCCATGTACTTACTCAGCTGAGAAAGATTTTAAATTAGAGATTAAATTTTGTAAATGGCATAGGGCCATTCGGGTTTTCTATATCTTCTATAGTCATTTTTGACAATTAATATTTTTCTAAGTAATTACCTATTTCAATTAAGTTATCAGATTATTGGCAAAAATTGTTCATAATTTTCTCTTTTTAATTTGCACATCTGTATTTCTGTTTTTCATTCCTAATACTTTTTATTTGTGCCTTCTCTCTTTTCTTCAATCAGACTTATAGAGATTTAGCAATATTTATTAGCCATTTCAGCGTCTACTTGTTTTTGCTGTTCCTTTGTTTCGGAGTCTGGGCTGAGCTGCCTCCCAGGGCTGGAACTGAGGCTGGGAGAGGAGGGATTTGCAAGACCAAGCTAAAGAAGGTCACTTTCAGAAAGATAGTACTAATTAAAAGCCATGCCACTGAAAGAAAGAAAATGACAATAATAATTCTAACATGAATATAGATATATTTATTGTATGCTGAGGTTAGGTACTTTACACATGTTGACTCACTTAATCTTCACAACAAAACTGTGAGATTTCCATCATTAATCTCATTTTCAGATGAGGAAACAGGCTTTGTGTGATGAAGTAATTTTCTCAAAATCATGTAGCTTATTGACAGCATTTGACCTCAAAGCCTATGTTTTTCCTGTTACCCCACTAGCTATGAACAGAGGGAAAACTGGGTGGGCTTCTGGAGATCTTGAAAGCCTGGGACGTGAGACATGAAAAGCCAAAGGGATAAAGCAAAGGTTCAGCTTGTTACCTACTTCCTTGGCCATTCTGGCCCCCATGATGTGTTCCATTTTAAATGACTTGATCTTTATTTTTTCCTGGGAGCTCCGGGAGGAAAAAAAAACTTACCTGATAAAAACATGCAAATGGAAGTAAATGCCTTTTTTCAGTACAAAGGAAAGGTATTCCTTTAGAAATGAATTTTTAGTATAAAAAAATTGGGCAAATATTATTAAAAATTAAAGTATAGTGTTGTCTGCCAAAAAACTGAGCTGCATTGAATGACCTATAAACTTTTTTTTTAGTTTTATTTATTTATTTATTTTGAGAGAGAGAGAGAGAGAGAGAGTACACACAGGTGCGAGTGGGGGAGGGCAGAGAAAGAGAGAGAGAGAGGGAGAGAGAGAATCCCAAGCAGGGTCCACACTGTCAGCACAGAGCCTGATGCAGGGTTCAGTCTCATGAACCATGAGATCATGACCTGAGCTGAGATCAAGAGTCAGACGCCTGACTGAGCCACTCAGGTGCCCATTTTTTTTTTTTTCAGTTTTTCACAGCAAAGATATAAAGAGGATAATTTGGCTTTTATTATCGTTTTTGCTTCAGTACCTTTCAAAGAATACCAATATTTGGTATCTCTGAGAAAACAGGGAGATAATTGGTAAAAAATCAATTTCACAGAATATCTCTAAAGACTATTACAAAAACACTAAATTAAACTATAAAATATGACTATACTTCCTTTCCAAAGAAAGCATGTATATTCAGAAATTTAAGAATAAAAATCATCTCAGCTTTTCAAGTATATTGGAAATAATTTGCTAACACTTTAATCTCTTTATAAAATCTTTGCTTTCTTTGAGCAATGTAGCAATGAAGAAGCATATGATGTAAACTATGTCCAGAATGTCTGGGAAACACAAGTGAATGAATATACTTGTTTTCAAAGACATATTTAATCTGTTACAAATAAAAATAATATTAGCTATGTTTCCAGATTTTATAGACATCCTGTATTATACTATTTTGGGTTATTGGAATGTATCTATTAGATGGCCCTTTAGTTTCTTAAACTCACATTTTTTCCCATTTACATCCTTGGTATCACTGCTCAGAGCACCCTCCCTGAGAATTCTCTGCTTCCCACTCTTCCGTACCTCAGTAGCTGCTGCTGACATGTTTACTCTAGATGGTTCCACTCTCCCTCCATGATTGTTTGGACTACTGAGAGATAAGCTGAGCTAATCAGTTCTCTTGGGCTCTTGGAATTGGGTCTCTGAAATTCTAAGTACCAAGGGACATGTGAAATTCAAGAGTCATGAGGTGGCCACGTATGCTCCTTAGAGCTGAGGGGTGGCCCTTTTCTACTCTGTGAGAAGAGAAGCAGAGAATGAAGTTCTGAAGAGAGCAAGAAATTACATAGTTGGACAAAGGGAAGCAGAAATTGGAGACAGAGACGGTGGATTGTCAGGTCTTGAAGTGTCTCATGAAGCCTCATTATCCTTAGGCTTCATGAAGTATTCTGGAATCCATCTGACAATTTTCCCTTTCTAATTAAGGTAGGACAGATTGGTTTCTGTTGCTTGTTGTGCAAGGAACCTTGACTAGGACATTCTCTACTGCCTGAAAGCTGGCGTTCAAGGTAGTCGTGGGGCAGAGGCTTCTGCTAAGGAAATTCCTGAAAACAAAAACAAAAACTCTAATCTATGATGCACACTTATGGAAAGAAGAGGGCTAGTAAATATATGTGTTCTAGAAGTGGGAAGTAGGATATTTTCCTGTTCCTTTTCAGGAGGATCTAAACTTGTTCCACTAGAAATCAGAAGAATAGATCAACCAAATGAGCATGAGGCCACCAACTAACATTTTGTTGAAAGGGTTGCTCTCAGCTTATTGATGACAATTACAAAAATACCCATGGCACATATACCATTTCTAGCTTTTATGGAACATCGTTGGTCTATGTAGCCCTAAAGTCTCATATCGTCTATGTGTTCATTATGTTTGAATATGCCTTCAGGAGGCACAAGATAGGTACATGGTGGATACTTAGGTTTCTGGTTTTTTTGTTTTTTGTTTTTTTGTGAGGAGAACTCTTTTATTGCTTTTTAAATTCCCTTTCTTTTTTCCTTTCTTAGTGTGTAGTCCTGTGCTGTCTAAAAGAACATTCTGCTATGATGGAAATATTCCATATCCGTGCTGCTCAATATGGTGGTCACTAACCATATGTGGCCGCTGAGCCCTTGAAATGTGTGGTTAGCAAGAGTAAGGAGCTGAATTGTAAATTTTATTTCATTTTAATTAATTGAAAATTAAATTTAAACAGCTGCATGTCATTAGTGGTACTGAGTTGGACAGTGTAGATTTTGTCTAGCAATCCATTCTCAAGTTTTTGTTTCTGATTCTAAGACATGGTTTGTGACTTTATAGTGGTTTGAGTTAGTCATGTGATTTCCCTAACTCTCATATTTCCCACTTCAGAATGATCAGTAGCTGAAAGAGGCTGGTTGTATCACCTTTCAATCAAATTTGATTTTGTTTTTGGATGGGTTCCTCTGCCCCAATTCTGGTTTATTCTAGATGGGAGTTCTGTGGTTGAGTGTGGGTGAATTGTGGCTTTCTACTCTATTGTTGTCATTCATGAAACACGCTGGATGCTGAAGGCAGTCAAATGTAAGCTGAGAGGAAGGGTATTTGCTTATCTTTCAGCTTGTTTGAAGACCAGACCACAGCCATGTTGGGAGAAAACAGCTTGGTGAGATAGAACCAGCAGACTCTAGGGAGGCTTCTTCTCAGCTCACCACAAAACCTCAATGTTGATACACCTATCTTTTCTTTATGAACCTTAATGACAGACTTTTCCTGGGTCTCGGTTGCTATGAAGAGGTCACTTGAAGTGAGGAGGAGTATGGTTAGTACGTGTAATTATTTCTGCAGTGGCCCTAGTGTTTTAAATAAACCAGGAACAATGCTTTCTACAAGAGGTGGGTCAACAGCTTTGTGTTGTTCCTTGTAGGTTACCTCTTGGTTCCTGCTAGGATGGGTTCCAGTTTTCCTGTTTCAAGTTCAAGCATACTGCTGCCCAGAGTGGGGGTCTTCTGAGATACAGCTGAATGCACTGGTTCATGACAAAAACACAGACTGGTTGCAGAAAAGGGCCCATCTAACAGAGACAGAGGAGAGCGTCTTTTCTGCTGTTTCTGATCAGGTTTCTTTATCAGCAACTTGATTGGTACTAGATTTACTTCCTTAGTGCCCTGTTGAGAAGCAGCCCTGGTCTTAGCAGCTGGGCCATTTTGTTTTGTGTCCAAATCTTGCCCAAATCTGTGGCTGTAACTAACCACAGGCTTGGTAAAGTCGGCCAATATGCATATGTTGTTAGCAGAAAAACCTTTTCCCCCAATCTTCCTGAAAAGGTGTGGGAAAGCATCCTTCTCCCTACTTTGACCAACTGATGCTTGAACTGCCTGAGGTTGGAGGTACAGGGTGGGTTACCTACTGGTGCAGTGAGTGGTGAATCCACCTCCCTAGAGGGCTGGAGCTCAGAAGCCAGAAAGCCAGCAGGTTGAAATTTGTAGCAACTTCCCATTGTCAAGACGATCCAGAAAGACTAGACTGCCCTTCCGGGCTCAGGAGCATCTGTGCGATTCTCATTACTCTTGTCCTTGCGTCTCATGCAGCCACAGCTTAGGGGAATGCTTTGTAAGGTCCATGAGCTGGGCAGGTGCACCCAGAGTTTCCTGCCTGTGAATTTCACCTTGGCCCAACCTCTTATGGTGAGCGAAGACTAAACAGCCCCTGGACTCAACTCTAGGTTTTCCCCAAAGCTCCCACTGCTAAGCAGCACTTTTACCCTGGCTGATTCAAGGTGAAGATGGGCACTCAAGGGGGCACCCATTCTCTCCCTTCACCTTCCATTGACTTTAAACATCTCTTCACTTACTCATTCAATCGTCACTGATTGGGCACCAACTACATACCTGTAGTCTTTACCGGGGAAACAGCTGGTGAATGAGACTGGCACAGCCTGTTTCTGCCTAATCCATAGAACAGCATCTAGATCCATCTCCTTCCTTAACAGCTCTCTCCATAGGCTTTCTGGACCACGTATGGCCCAAGGACAGCAGGACAACCTTAGGATATTTAAAATGCGTTTTTCTACTTGAGTCCTCCTTTTGGATGACAAGTGAACATAATGTGATAAAAATAGGTCTGAAGAGGCTGGGGTTAGTATGCAAAAACCTTTATAACTCAGGATAGTTTACAGGGATTCTTTTTCCCCCTGCTTCCAGGGTCCAAGGTGAGAGCAGGGCTTTCTGTCCAGGAGACCTGGAGGTGCCCTCGCTCACGTGGCAGAGGTGGCAGAGGCAGGAGGCATTTTGTTTTCAAAACTATGCGGTCCCATTAAGAGAGGGAGGGAGACAGAAATGGAAATGCTGGGGCTCCCTGAATGATGCCCCAAGGCTGGGAAGTCCCTGTGGTTCTTGTGTGTAGGCTGGAGGCCAGCCCATAAAGTCCCTAGAGATGGGGGGGGGGGAGGATCTGGGCTGTGTGGGGACTGGGTGTATGTGTGAAGGGGTTTGTGAGAGTTGGGGTATGTCAAGTTGCTGTGTCTGTGAGGTTTGGGTTGTATGAGGGTTGGGGTATGTGAGGGTTGGGGTGTGTCAGAGTTGGGGTGGGTGAGGATTGGGGTGGGTGAGGGATGGGGTGTGTGTGAGGGTTGGACTGTGTGAGGGTGGAGTTTTGTTTTCCGATTGCTTTGGGCTTTGTGGTGGGGGCTGGGTATCACGTGGGGGAGGGCACTGAACGGGAGGGGGGTTTTTGAAACCACTGAGACGGACTCCTGGCCCGAGCTTCAGATGGGCTTGGGCAGTGACATCACAATAATAAAAGCAGAGTTTTCTCGGATAGTAGCTGCGTCATTCAGAGTCAAAAGGTCGAAGCAGCCCAAGTGTCCATTGATGGCTGATGGGTAAACAAATGTGATAGATCCATACAATGGAACATTACTGAGCCTTAAAAATGCAGGAAGGAAATCCTGACACAATGCTACAACAGGGGTGAACTATGAGGTCACCTTTCAGTGAAACAAGCCAGACCTGAAAGGACAAACACTGTAGGATTCCTTATATATGCTGTCCCCAGAGTAGTCAGGCACGTAGAGACAGAGTAGAGTGGTGGATGTGGGGGGCTAGGGAAGGGGGACGGGGGACTTTGTGTTTAACGGGGACAGAGTTTCAGTTTGGGAAGATGAAAAAGTCTGGAGATGAGGAGCGTGATGGCTCATGTGAAGGTACCGAACGCCACTGGCCTGTGCACTTAAAAATGGTTAAGAGGGCAGATTTTATGTTATGTATATTTTACCACAATTAAAAAAAAAAAAAAAAGGAAAGGCCAACAAAATGGGCCTAACTCCTTACAACGTTCAGGGTGGAAAGAGAAATCTGGAATTAACCTCCTGAAGAAGTAAGCTGGGAAAACTGAGGGAGCCTAAGTTATCTCACAGAGCATTGAGTTAGAGCAAATTCCTGGTGCATTTTGAAATGGAAGAAAGATCATGCAAAATGTCATCAAAGGGAGTGTTGTCTCTCGTCCCAAGCCTGTGTGTGTGTTTTGCGTTCCTTGAACAAGACAGGCGTTTGTTTCTCTCCCCCAGAGCAGTGGGGAGCAGTTGGGTGGTGGAAGCTTGGTGGGGTCTCCCTGGGACCTGGCTGGTGGGGTGGATCTTGCCCCAGTCCCTTCTCTCCAGCCTCGGGATTTATTTATCTTTGTACGTTCCCAGGGCACTGGCGAGGGTTGGATTCGCCGAGGCCAAGCACTTTTATTCCCAGTGGCGACAGGAGAGGGCGCTCTCGGAGGGCAGAGCCCTGGTCCGACCCAACCCGTTCCTTCTGCTCCTTCCGCTGAGGCAACATTCACCACCGACTTACTTCTCTTCCCCCACCGACTTACTTCTCTTCCCCCACCGACTTACTTCTCTTCCCCCCTCAGGCCACCTTCCGAGATCAGGTGAGAGCTTACCTGTCCTCAAAATGCACGGGTGGAGAGCCCGCTGCTTTCCTGCACTAGACGGTGTGCCTCGCTTGCCCTTCCTTGTGGCAAAGTCAGAAAACAGTCTTGGGTTTGAATCGTGGACTTGACCTCTTGCTGCCACTGTGGGCCTGGCCTTTGAGATCCAGTGTCTCCATCTGCGGCTGGGGTCGTATTCCGGAGTCACTTCAAGGTGAGCTGCTGGCCTTAAAAAGTCCTTTGATATTTTGGTTTAAGCTGCTGTCCCGTTTGAGGCACCGACAGATTCAAGTAACAGCTGGAGCCCTTTGTTCCTAACTCTCTCATCTCAAGTTTCTGGGTGGATTTCTTTTTGGAGATAATAGTCTATGAATCACCTTTGAAATGAGAATTTATCAGTTTAGGCACTGTTCTCTTTGAATTGTCAGAGTAAGAATAAAAGTAACTCCCTGAAGTGTTGCTTCCTAGATCCACTGCAAAGATGGAGAGGAATCCCCCAGCCCCCTTCATCCCCATCCGGGGACTATGCTTGCTTGCTTGCTTTTTTATTTGAGTATCCTTGACACCCAATGTTGCGTTAGTTTCAAGTGTATAACGTAGTGATTCAGCAAGTCTATACGTTATGCTGTGTTCACAAGCGTAGCTGCCATCTGTTAACATACAGGTCATTACAACACCCTGACTGTATTCCCTGTGCTGTGCCTTTTATCCCTGTGACTTATCGGTTCCATAATGGGAAGCTTGAACGTGCCACTCCCCTTTGCCCATTCGCCCCACACCCTTTCCCTCTGGCGACCATCAGCTGGTTCTCTGTATTTGTAGGTCTGATTCTGCTTTTTGTCTGTTTATCCATTTTTTTTTTTTTAGATTTCATATATGAATGAAACCATACGCTTTTTGACTATCTCAGTCTGACTTGTTTTATTTAGTGTAATACCCTGTAGGGCCATCCGTGTTGTCACAAATGACAAGATCTCATCCTTTTTTATGGCTGAGTAATATTCCATTGTATACATTGTGTATATATATATATATATATATATATATACACACACACACATACACACATATATATATTGGATATACATGTATGGTATATACATACACAATGGAATATTATATATTATATATGGTATCTATATCTATATCTATATCTATATAGATATATATTTTGCTTTCTTTGGGTAAAAACCTAGTAGTGGATTATGGAATCATATGATATTTCCATTTTTAATATTTTGAGGAACCTTCAAACTGTTTTCCACAATGGGTGCACAGTGGTCCCCACAGTTTACATTGCCACCCACAGTGTACCAGGATTCCTTTTTCTTCATATCCTGACCAACACTTGTTATTTCTTGTCTTTTGGATTTTAGCCATTCTGATAGGTATAAAGTGGTATCTCATTGTGGTTTTGATTTGCATTGCCTTGATGATTAGTGATGTTGAGCATCCTTTTATGTGTCTGTTGGCCATCTGGATGTCTTTGTTGGAAAAATGTCTATTCAGTTTCTCTGCCCATTTTTCAATCAGATTGTTTGCTTGTTTTTTTGGTGTTGATTTGTATACGCTTTTCATATATTTTGGATATTAACCCCTTATTGGATAAATCATTTGCAAATATCTTCTCCCATTCAGTAGGTGGCCTTTTTGCTTTGTTGGTGGTTTCCTTTGCTGTACAACAAAATTAATACCCAGCAATTGGTAGCTTTTCTATACACTAATAATGAAGTAGCAGAAAGAAATTAAAAAACAATTCCATTTATAATTACATCAAAAAGAATAAAATACCTAGGAATAAACTTCACCAAGGAGCTGAAAGACCTGTACTCTGAAAGCTGTGAAACTTTGATGAAAGGAATTGAGGACGACACAAATGGAAAGATCTTCCATGATCATGGATTGGAAGAATGAATATTATTAAAATGTCCATACTATCCAACGCAGTCTACAGATCCAGTGCAATCTCTACCAAAATGCCAACAGCACGTCTCACAGAACTTAGAACAAATAATACTAAAATCTGTATGTACCATGAGAAACCCCAAATAGCCAAAATGACCTTGAGAATGAGGTACAAAGCCGGAGGTAACACAATCCCAGATTTCAAGATACACTACAAAGCTGTAGTGATCAAAACAACCTGGTGGTGGCACCGAGATAGGTACATAGATCAATGGATCAGAACAGAGAGCCCAGAAATAAACGCATGCTTATATGGTCAATTAATCTTTGACAAAGGGGGGAAGAATATATGATGGAGAAAAGGCAGTCTCTTCAATGAGTGATGCTGGAAAAACTAGCCAGCTATGTGCAAAAAAAAAGAATGAAACTGGACCATTTTCTTACACCCTACACAAAAATAAATTCGAAATGGATTCAAGGCCTAAATGTGAGACCTGGAACCACAAAAATCCTAGAAGAGAACATAGGCAATATTTTCTAACACTGGCCGAAGCGACATTTTTCTAGATATGTCTCCTAAGGCAAGGGCGGTAAAAACAAAAATAAACTGTTGGGACCATGCTTTATTTCTTTTTCCTCAAAGAATAGCACAGCACGGTCCTCAGCTGCTTCTTTCAATGTCTCTACTGACCAGCTGACTGGTCCCATTGTGCCCCTGGCTCTGCCACTTCCGGCTGACTCTCTGTCTCTGTGAGTCTCAGTTTCCTCATCTGTAAAGTGGGTATAATAGCTCAGGGTTGCTGAGACTTTGAGTTTCCACATGTGCAAGTACTTTATTGATTTATAAATGTTATACAAATGGGTATTACTTTTCTGCTGAAAAGCCTGTGAGAGAATGGGCCATTTGGCCCTCTCCAGACTCACTGCCTGGCAGTGGGAAAGTAAGTCTTGATCGTGCCGCCATATTAAAACATTTTAAATGACGATCGTTTCTCTCTCCTTCTCTTGGCTCTCTCCCTCCCTGCCATTTTTGTCCAGGATGTAATGAAGATTCGTTTTCATTTCTTTTTCTCTTTCCTGGTAGCCAAGCCTCACTGTTTAGAGAGGCTCTCAAAGTTGTTTGCCCTTGAATTTCTGCTGTTTGCTGTTGTCTTTACAACAAGAGTCGACGACAGGTAACGCTTTGAGCCTTTGAGCTGGTGAAGGTATTGGAAAGCTGAACAGCTCTTGTTTTCTGACCCACAGAGACTAATGTCAGTGTTAAGGTGGGCCCCCTTTGTTTTTTTTTTCCCTGGAGGAGGACATCAACTAGGAGGGCCAAGAAGCACAGAGAGTGGGCCAAGCTCGGGGCTGGTGTGGGCAGCTGGTAAACCCACTTTCTGAGAATGCTCTGCTCTCCTGACTCAGCTCTGCCCCTACATCCTCAATCTCCCTTTATGCCCAGCAGGGCTGAATTGTGTTCCCAGGCCTACAGGGAAGTTAATGTCTGTTCAGTGGTTTATTTAAGAGTTTGAATCTGATTGTGTGATTCACGCCTGTGGTATCAAACTTCAACCAGTGGTGGCTTTTGGGGAGGAAGGGGTGAGAAGTTATCCAAAAATTGTGACATGGGAAGCCTTTCTGTTGATTTTAATGTACTTTGTACAGTTTTCTGAGGCTCTTGGCAGCTTGGTGGCCTCATTCTTTGTGTAGTGTGAGGCTGTCGCACGTGTGGCTACATAGTACTTAGGAGTGTGGTTCACCGACTGGGAACCTGGACACGCGTGTTCTGGATTTTATTGCCAACCAACAATCTTGAGGGGATGATTGGCTCATCATGATGACATCTCTCCGTGACCCTTGGTATTCCAGCTAGCTCTTCTTGAATATCACTACCATGTGACAACTTTGGGTGGTGTCTGTGTGGAGAAGACAGAAAGGGATAAATCGTATGAAAATCGCCATCATAGTTGGCATTTTGGCTGGCTGTCTCAGGAGGGTCGCTGTTGTACACAGTGATCTGCTGTGTCAAGTGTCCACGGGAGGAAAGGATGAGCTCCTAGGTATTATATAGGATGTCGGATTGTTAGAAGTGGAGCTGGTGAAAGACGGAAAACGCTGGTGAAATCCAGCAAGCCAGGAGCATCGTGTGGTGTGTGGGCGTCAGGGCAAATGGAAGTTCCACTGTTTAGGTGAAATCAAAGACTTTGAATAATCAAAGATTCACAGGAAGTGGCAAAATAAAAAACATATCCAGGGGGGCGCCTGGGTGGCGCAGTCGGTTAAGCGTCCGACTTCAGCCAGGTCACGATCTCGCGGTCCGTGAGTTCGAGCCCCGTGTCAGGCTCTGGGCTGATGGCTCGGAGCCTGGAGACTGTTTCCAATTCTGTGTCTCCCTCTCTCTCTGCCCCTCCCCCGTTCATGCTCTGTCTCTCTCTGTCCCCAAAATAAATTAAAAACGTTGAAAAAAAAACATTTAAAAAAACATATCCAGAGAGGTCCCATACGCCTGTCGCCCCTGTAACATCTTGCATAACTGTAGCATGGTGACAAACCTGGGAAGTGAGGTATAGTGCTTTTGAAACAGGTGGCACATGGAAATAATGAAATCATAGCGCTATTGCAAAGCTAGTGTTGACATTTTTTTGAGTCCCTCCTATGTGCCAGTTAATAATATACAGGGCAGCTGGGATGTAAACCAGTCAGGTCCTCGCCTGAGGGAGTCACAGAATAACCAGGGAGATCGACATTAAGTTAGAAATTATGCAGATAATTCATTAATCACAGTTGTGATAATGCTATGATATGAAAATATAGCCTAAAGAAAAAAAAAGTTGATTTCATGAAAGAAACTTTAACAATTTCCACAATGGTTAGAAACCTTATTTTAAGATTTGCCTATGATTCTGCAGTAGCTACAGCTTTAAAGTTTGCTCCTATATACATTTATAATTGTGTCCTTTTCTGGGCTTATTTTCATCAAATTTCCTCCTTTTTTTCTCTTTTTCTGGTCCGTGGAAACTAAGTATGTTCTGAAGTGAATGGGCAGTGACAATTGTGCCCACAAGTGGCAGTTTATGAGGGTGTTTTTTTTTTTAAGTTTATTTATTTGTTGAGGGGGACAGGGGCAGAGAGAGAAGAGAGAGAGAGAGAATCCCAAGCAGGCTCCATGCTGTCAGAGCAGAGCCCCATGCAGGGCTAGAACTCACGAGCCATGAGATCATTAACCAAACTGAAGTGGACACTTAACTAACTGAGCCACCCAGGCGATGCTGAGGGTGTTTTTAACATAAGTCAGCAGTTTGGCTGCAGAAAAGGAATCAGAACTCAGAGAGCTGCTCATTGGTATCAGTAAGTAGGAGTGAGAACGCCCAAACGGATGCCTGCCAAGGGGAAGAATTCTTGTTTTCTTTTTTTTAATGTTTATTTTTGAGAGAGACAGAGACAGAATGCAAGTGGGTTAGGTGCAGAGAGAGAGGGGGAGACACAGAATCCGAAGCGGGCTCCAGGCCCTGAGCTGTCAGCCCAGAGCCCAACGCGGGGCTCGGACTCACGAGCTATGAGATCATGACCTGAGCTGAAGTCGGACGCGCAACCGACTGAGCCACCCAGGCGCCCCGAGACGGAGCCAAGGGGAAAAACTCTTGAATGTTGACCGTGTTTGACAAGACCCCAGAACATCTTGATGGCAAAGCTTGCTGCCTCTGGTTTCAGAGGGCAGGTCTCACAAGCCACACAGAGAGTTCCAGAGTACAGGGTTCATTCATGTGGTTCACAGACATGACCTAATTTGGGATCCTTACGGTTTAAGTGAAGAGAGGGACAATTAGATTTCTGTTCCTTGTTGAATCCAAAAAGGGGTATCCAGGCAACTCAAGCTGAACGACAAGAGAGTGACACGGCCCCCTTCCCCCCAACCTACTTGGTAAACTCCATGCAGGTGGCAGAAATAATACCTGGATAAATACCACCGGTCACTTGGGACATTTCCTTTATATCAACATTTGCTGTAGGAGGTTCTCACGTCTCCCTCCTTCTGCCAAGCAAACAGTGTGTTTTAGACAAGAAGTGGGAAACAAAGATTTGCCAGCAATGGCCGGGAGTAATGAGCTTGAGCAGTGGTGTTTGCGACGGGGTTTCTCCTCCGATGTCAGCTCTGGTTTTTGTTAGATGCGCTCCTGAATCTATGATATATAGAAGTGATACATATTGAAGTGCTGACTTTCCTTCTGTTCAAGTGAGCGTCTTTTGTAATTTTTTTTATTCCTCATTCTATGCTCTGTGTCGCCGAGCCTTTCAAAGTGCACTCTTGGTCCAGACGGAAGATCTCCACTTCAGTCTGTGTATTTGGCCACCTGACCATTCCAGTAATTGGCCTGCCTCATTGACTCAGTGGGGGGGGGGGGAGGGGAAGCCACATGGAATCTGCAGCCCCAGCCTAACCTTTCCCACCCCTCTATGCGGAAATCACGGGACCTGTTGATGATCCTCCTCATGTTAGTCTTTTTGTTGAATTTCACTTTAATTTTAATTTTTAAGAAGGATTTCCCCCCCTAGAATGTTGGAGCTGAGTTTGGGAGATTTGTTACTGTTAACAAATGCTGGCGAGTGGACAGGTGGGTGCTTGGTCCCAGAAGCCTCATGCAGGCAGGGGCTGCTTCAGTTCCAGGAGGCAGGGCCGAGTCTCCCTGTACCTCCCAGGGCCAGGCATTTTGCCCCGCACATACCAGCTCTCCGTGCATGCTGTCTGCTTTGCTCTTGAAAACTTGTAGCTGGGGGGCGTCTGGTGGCTCAGCCTGTTAAGCGTCCAACTTAGGCTTGTGTCATGATCTTGTGGTTCATGAGTTCGAGCCCTGCATCAGGCTCTGTGCTGGCAGCTCGGAGTCTGCTTGGGATTCTCTCTCTATCCCTCTCTCTCTGCCCCTCCCCCACTTGTGTTGTCTCTCTCTCTCTCTGTCTGTCTGTCTCTCTCTCAAATAAATAAACTTTAAAGAAAGAAAATGTGTAGCTGGATGGTACAGGGCTTAGGAGCTGGGCTTTAGAGAAGATACATGATTTTGAATCTTGCCTCTGCCACTTATTCTCTGAGTCTTTGGGTAAACCACTCAACCTCTCTCAGCCCCAATTTCCTCATGTGTAAAATGGGCATAATGAGACCCACCATCCAGAGCTGTGAAAATGAAATGAAATGGTGTCTCACACTTAGTAGAGAGCCTGTGGATTGCCCCTTCTCCTGTTACAGCTGTTCGCTGCTATAGCCCCATGCCTGGTACATAGTAGGTGCTCAATAAAATATTTGTTAGATGAATAAAAATGTGTTACAGATTGTTCTGTAATATTACCGTGAAAAGAAAGAACAGTTTAAAGATTTGAGGAATGGAGATATGAGGCAATTATATTAGAAACAAAATAATTGGAGAAACGTATATTTTTTAAAATGTTTATTTATTTTGAGAGAAGGGGACGAGGGGCAGAGAGAGAGAGAGAGGGCGAGAGAATCCCAAGAAGATTCTGTGCTGTCAGCTCAGAGCCCGACATGGGGCTCAACTTCATGGACCGTGAGATCATGACCTGAGCTGAAATCAAGAATTGGACACTTAACTGACCAACCCACCCAGGCACCCTGGAGAAAGATTAAAAAAAATTTTTTTTTAATGTTTACTTATTTTTGAGAGAGAGAGAGAGACACACACACACAGAGTGAGCAGGGGAGGGGCATAGAAAGAGGGAGACACAAAATCTGAAGCAGGCTCCAGGCTCTGAGCTGTCAGCACAGAGCCTGACATGGGGCTTGAGCCCACGAACCATGAGATTATGATCTGATCCAAAGTTGGATGCTCAACCGACTGAGCCACCCAGGTGCCCCAAAGATATTTTTTATCAACATAAGTTATTCATGTATATCTTAGTATTGGACATTAATTTCACTTTTAGGTAAACTTACTATTTTAGTTGAGAAGTCGTCATTTGTTTTTCTAGATGGTGTTTTTCAGGATTCCTGCAAGAAACTCACTTATATAATTTTAAATCTTTGACAAATATACATATGTATTAAAAAAATTTTTTTTAACGTTTATTTATTTTTGAGACAGAGAGAGACAGAGCATGAATGGGGGAGGGTCAGAGAGAGAGGGAGACACAGAATCTGAAACAGGCTCCAGGCTTCGAGCCATCAGCACAGAGCCCCACGCGGGGCTCGAACTCACATACCGCGAGATCATGACCTGAGCTGAAGTCGGACACTTAACCGACTGAGCCACCCAGGCGCCCCTATACATATGTATTTTTTTTTTCAACGTTTATTTATTTTTGGGACAGAGAGAGACAGAGCATGAACGGGGGAGGGACAGAGAGAGAGGGAGACACAGAATCGGAAACAGGCTCCAGGCTCTGAGCCATCAGCCCAGAGCCTGACGCGGGGCTCGAACTCACGGACTGCGAGATCGTGACCTGGCTGGAGTCGGACGCTTAACCGACTGCGCCACCCAGGCGCCCCTACATATGTATTTTTAATACAATTATGGTTTTTGGTTCTCCACAGAATATGGCAAAAACATCCTCCCTCTTCCATTCCTTTTCTTTCCCCCTTCCTTTCTTGCTATCTTTCTCTGCCTCCAAGATGAAACACTGTAGTGCATTTAAAATATTTCTGAGTGTTAAGTATATAGGGAATACATCCTTATGGACCAAATCCATTGGAATGGACCAAATCTATGTAAGGATGTAGGGTCCTTGAGAATGTTAGCTTCTCAAAGTTTTAAATATAGTCAAAATAGTATTTTTCTTTAGGAGTTACTTAGCCCTGTAATTCCAGAGGTAATTAGTAATTTTGCTGTCTCCAAATTACAAATCTGATCAGTTTGGAGCATCACTGTGTGCCTGACTCATTCAGAGTCCTGGGTGGCTCGAAGTGTTTCAGGGACAATTCTTTAACCTACCGCCAGATGGAGAAGGTACTCCACCAAAGTTCTGAGTGATGTTTGCCTTGTTGAACAGGTTTTGGCACTTTTCTCCTTCCTGGACTGGCTGGTTAGCTTTTTTTTTTTTTTTTTTTTTTTTTTGCAGAAAAGACAACAACACACGAGGGCTTGTATTTTAACATTTTTATGTAGGAATCAAAGTACATATTATTACAGATTTTGGCACTTATCTGCCCACTTAAAATATCTAAAGGGTTGTGTATTTTTAACCCTTAAGACACTGGTATTGACATATGAGTTTGGTTTTTTTTTTTTTTTCTTAAGATAGGCTTTGATTTCCCGTTTCATGATTTCCAACCACCAGACTGACTCCCCCTTTCTTTCTGGGATTATAGCACGAGGTTGGTTAATAATTAAGAGCAAGAGTGTTGGAGATTCGTAGCTCTGTGTTTAAGTGTAAACTGTTCCACTTGGGTGAGCCACTTATGCAATCCATCCCTCAGATTCCTATAACATGAAATGCTTATTTCACAGAACTGCTGGAGGGTATAAATGGGGAGATCTAGTTGATGGCCTCTGCATGGCACTTATGCCATAGATGTTAACAACAGTTGTGTTTACTGTTAGCTGTGAAAAGCAGGTAGTGCAATATTTTCCCCCTAGTTTTACTGAGATATAATAGATGATGCAGTTTTTATATTTCTCTCCAATGTGTTAAAATTTCAGACTATGCTATATTATCATTTAATTATGGCCCCTTTGCTTGCTCTTCCAACCGTCACCCACATCCTTGGGATAGGTTAATCTAGTGGTTCTTGGGGGTAGTGATATTGCCTCCCCAAAGAACAATTACTTGGCGATGTCTGGAGACATTGTCGGTTGCCACAACTAGAGAGTGGGTTTTACTGGCATCAACTGGGCAGAGGCTAGGGATGTTGCTAAATATCCTGCAATGCACAGGACAGTCCCCCACAATGAAGAATGTCAATCAAGCCCTAGTTTGACAGTCCTCAAATGTCAGTTGTGCCAAGGTTGAGAAACATTGGGCTATATGGTACTCAGTAGAAGAAAAGTTCTTGTCTTTGGTCTAGTCAATTCAACTTTTTAATTTTTTTTTTACTTTTTTTTTAGTGTTTATTCATTTTTTGACAGAGATAGTGCACAAGCGGGGGAGGGGCGGACAGAGAGGGAGACACAGAATCCAAAGCAGGCTTTAGGTTCTGAGCTGCCAGCACAGAGCCTGATGCAGCGCTCGAACTCACAAACCGTGAGATCATGACCTGAGCTGAAGTCGGCCGCTTAACTGACTGAGCCACCCAGGCACCCCTTGTCAATTCAACTTGATTAAAATCCAGACATATACTAATCAGGACCTGTGTTGGACTCTGGAGCCTGTAAGGATGAAAAGACACAGAGTCGGTCCAGGATCTGTGAAGGATCTGGGATTGTATTCTACTTACAAGCTAGTACATCAGCCTGTTCCTGTTTTGTGGGTGCTGGCAGAAGATTCAAGGTTCCTGGGTCAGAGACAAAGGACTTGTTATTCGTGGCACAGCAAGTGGAATGAGCTTCATGTTGGGATGGGTTCTTGTTATCCCCTATGTTGCACAGGGCAACATGAAGGGGCCTAGGTAGATACTAAGCATGCAGGGGGTTTGCCTCACAGCTGAGGAAAACAGAACTTGGGGATTCCAATGCTCTTAACAGTAAGTGGTAAGCAAATCTCTTCTTTGGGGAAAAGACATTACCTCATCCCTCAAGGGCATAAAGAATTATATACAAGACACAGCGGACATAGAGCAAGGTATTTCAGATTGGTAGTGTTTGAGAAAGGATCATGGAGGAGATGTCTGAATTGGGTTTTGAAGGGTGAATAGGGCCCACAGACAAGGCGAGAAATATTTTCCCTTTTCTTCCTAACAGTAAATTAACTTCTCTCCTGCATATCTCAGAACAGATTGTGTGAGCACAGGGGGCACTCTAGAGAAGTCGTGGCTGAGTTTGATTGACTAGTGGGCATATGTGGACTGTTGCCCGTTATGTTTCACTATTATAAACTTACAACTAACACTAATTTGCTGTGAGAAGGTGAACTACATTTTTATTATATGATTTTTGTTTTCATCCTGCTCCTGTGGGCTTGTAGTGACCTATAGGAACCAGTCTCTTGACCACCAGTAGGCCCTCCTTCAACACAGGAGAGCACATTAGGTCAAGGTTGATGGACTAGAAGGCAAGGCCCACTGGATCACCTGAAGAAGGTGCTGATAAGAGCAAGGAACGACATGTCTAATGGGTAAGCATGAGAGCCATTTGGGTCAACACCAGAACAATGTCTTGTTGCTTGTGACAGTATAATCTGGGTATATTGGCTGTGTTGAATGCATCAAAGTCTGGGTCAGCAGGGTGTAAAATGGAGCCTAACTGTGGGGTGTCCTAGGTGATACCATCCTGGAGTCGAGTATTATACCACAATGAAAATGGTGGGACCGGGCTCCATGCCTGAACATGGATAAATCCCAGTCTTCTAATCTGAAAACCAGAAACCATTCTACATATTTCCAACAGGAAGGGCTGAATACAGGAAATCAGGCCCTACAAATTTGTTGGAAGGGATGGGGGAGGGGCAAAACCCAAGGGTGAGGGTGCCCCTCACAGGTCAGGAAGTCTCAGGAAGCCACTACTGCTTCTGCAGAGCCCATGTTTTTGCCACCATCACTGCCTGAGGATGATGAAATCTACTTTTGTCCTCCCATCCACCTCTCATTGGTAATAGAATAGAAATCCTGTTGGCAAGGGATTCTGGGAGTTGTTCTCAGGGCTCCTCATCCTGTGACAGAGCTGTGAGCAAAGAAGAGGGTGGGAGGTCCAAAGACAAGAATAACATAATATGTGATAAAACAGCTGCCTGAAGATTACATAGAGCGTGATCCCATTTTCATACAATGGTGTGTTAGAGGTGGCTTGAACTGGCTTGTGAGACCCAATAATTAAATTTTCAGGGACTTTGCAAGCCAGTCGCTAAGTGCAGCCAACATTAAAAATTAAATTATATAAATTTACAATAAAAATTATACTAAAGACAATGGTAATAAATATGCTAACCTCATCACCTAATTAATTTACTGGATTTTACTATTATCTATGCTTTTGAGGTAATTTATTCCTATTCTATGTGAAAATCTCATATGCTGGCCTGCTACTACGATCTCTTTCAGACTCTGTGTTTGGTGACGTCACCTTGGTAGTTTGAAATAGGCCATGAGGGGAGAACTTGTAACTTACACAAAAGAGACGGCTAACGCTACAAACTAGGGCTTGATCGTTCGGTATAAACATACCCATGTGCACATAACAAAATGGTGGACGAAATGTGAATGGTGATGAACTGATTAAACTTAAAAGTTGGTCGTGTCCATGGATGTTACCTCATGAATAGCACAGGAATTGAGTACATGGTCTTCTACTATTTGAAAACTATTGTCTGATTCAACAAAAAAGCTGCTCACATGACTGATGAAGAGGTGAGGCTCTACCATATACTTTTGTCATTTTGCTTTCTCTTTACTTGTTAATGTAAACAAAATATTAACCAACATTTGTCCTGGAACTACATTCGCTCCCCCATTATGGCCATTGGTTGGCTGAAATTATGAAGGTGTGGCAAAATTCAAAAAATTCTGTGCGAATCAATTAACTGTACAGATTTCTAATAAAGAATATTATGGGATATCATGTATTTTATCATTTTTTGTAAATTGTGTGCTGTACATCCTGTGTATAAAAAAATGTGTAAGAAACTTACAAAGGGACACACACACACACACATTTGATTTTTGGGGAGGTGGAAGTTATACACTTACCATCGCATACTGTGTATATGATGAAGCAAGGGGATAACAATAGCAGGTACTTTTGGGGGAGGATCTAAACATGGACATGCACCCATGCCCCTTCTGGCTGGTCTTCCTTCCCTCATTTGCCATTTACCTGCTCGTCCAAGTTCAAAGCTGAGGCATCACTGAGGAATTCTGTCTGCAGTTCCCATCGCAGTACCAGCTCTCGTTGACTTGTCCTCCTGAATGTGTCATGGTGTTCACAATTCCACGTTCTTGGAACCCAATGAGAAATGCCTCTTGCCAGTGGTTGCTCTCCTGCGACATGCAGGGCTCAGCCTGTGCCGGAAGATGGGCTTGCCAGAGAGTGTGGAGGATGGAGAAGGAGCCAGAGAGTTCTGTGTTTCACCCCGGTTCTTCAGTTCAGAGGGGCTGTGGGCATTTCTTGATCTGGGGGAAGCCATGCTCTGCAAAAAACAATCAGTGGAGGTAATGCAATCAATATACAGAGGGAATTGGAGCAGTTCCTAAGAAGAGACCGAGTTAGGTCCCTGAAAAAAAAGAGAGCGACATCCCAGCATGGGTCACGCAGAAACAAGAACATAAAGAAGGATGCGCAGAGTCCACAAGGAGAGGTCCAGACCAGAGTGCTGGGGCCGCTGTCAGGGTAGAGCAAGTGGAAACTGGCCCCAGGGCAGTGAGGGGCCTCCTTGCCTGTGTCTGTAGATGGGACTCAGGCCCCAGGAGCTACCACACCTGCCTGCAGCACAGCTGCTTCTCCATGGAAGCTTCTGGAGGAGGAAGTTAGGAAAGAGGGTGGAGCGTGGAAAGAAGCCAGGGAGGTGGGCTCTGTGAGGCCTCCACCCATGGTTCCTGCCCGCCAGAGCAGGAGCTCGTTTCTGAGGCCACCTGTGGTGTCTGTGTCCATAGGACAGTCATCACCTGTGCTCCAGGCAGACACCCTCTCTGCTGGGATGCGCTTCTCTATACCAATAACACAACCTCCACCTGCCTCCCTCGCTCCCTCCCCATGTCTCTCCAGAACCCTGCCCTTGCTTAGGCTGACCCCTTTCCACTCTCCAAAGGAGAGAGAGGGGGAGTGCACTGTTGCACCCACAGTGCCCTGGGCCTCACCCCCTGTTGACATCGGCATCTTGCTGATTACAGTTCTCAGACATGGATGTAACTAATGCCCAGGTCAGCTCCAAGGAGAACGAACATACATATAATTTAGTTTTCAGTTCACAGGTGGGTTTAATAGTTCCGCTGTTTTCACCAAGTCTTGTATTTGAAAGCCTGGTCAGTGTTCAGCCTGGAGACCTGGACCAGGTGGAGCCAGCTTTACTGATGTGGTCCAGTTTGGTCACCGAGTCCAGCACCAGCTGGGGGCAGTGTACCCTTGCAAGATGCAGCTCAGCTTCCGCCGAGTGTGTTCTAGGTCAAATAAAGATTGCAAAGAAATAAAAGTGTGTTTGTGTCTGGTAATTTGGAATTCGCAGTGTAGAGACACTACCCAGTCCAGGCAAAATCTGAGGACACAAAAGGGCTTGATGCTGCTTAATGTGGAAACACAAATTGAAGATGTGGCTTCATACTTCCTCCAATGGAGCAAGAAGCTGGGTGGTCCTGTGTCCAAGGAGAAGCTTCTGAGTTCGCTGTGCCTACTCTGGGAGGTTGACTGTGCCCATGGTCAGACCTCAGGGGGCCTTGGCATCAAAGATGCTCTTCTTTCTTGTCTCTTCCATCAGCTGCGGTGTCCTCTGGAGCATGAGTTGGAAATACAGGTCCCAGCTCCAGCCCTAAGGAACCTCTTGGCTTAGCAAGCATTGGTTCCCTTAGAATAGGAGGAGGCTATGACCCTTCTCACACCCACATGTCCCCGCCTCTCCATGCTAGAACATTCGTTAAGGGAAGATTGCCACCTGGTTATTCAACAGTCTGTAGTCTTAGAGAAGTCACTTTCATTCATTCATTCATTCATTCATTCATTCATTCATTCATTCGTTTATTCATCCATTCATTTTTCCTACCCCACCTCATCCTGCCCCAGACAATCCTGTAATGGTGGGTGGTCACACAACCCTGTTAGCTGCTGGGAACTCTCCTTTGGAGCAGAGAGCAGAGAGCGGAGAGCAGAGGAGAGCACACTGTCTTGGATGCCACCGTCTGTGTTTCCTGTGTTTAAGATTGCACACTTCCCCAGCATCCCTCAGACCTGGACACGAAAGGCCTCTCGTCCCTGTGCAGAGAGACAGGCTTAGCCAGAAGAGGCAAGGCGGGAAGGGGAGCCTGCTGAGCGACGGGGCCTACAGGGAAGCCTGTCACTGTGGCCCAAGGCCAGGCCGCCAGCTGTGTTATCATTTCCTGCTGGTGCTGGTGCTGCTCGACTCCGTCCGGTTCTAGTCCTGGAAGGGAAACACTGGCCGATGCTCTAGTCCATTAATCACTTTCAGGCTTTGCGACTAACCACAAAGCTGGATGGAACATTCTCTTAAGAAATGGAAGCGCCCTACGGTTAGATCAGAAGGAGTCGCTCCACAGTTCTTTGTAATTTGGCTGCCGTGTGGAGAGGCTGCTTGGCCTTGGCCGTGGGTGTGGTTGCTCTCATCACATTGCACCGAAGTTCTCTGCACTGTTTGCCCAGCTGGTGTCTGTTTAGAGAGCTATTTGGATTCTTCTATAGAGAGGAAAGCTTTCCATTCTCGGAGAAACCACAGCGATTAAGTACATATAAGAGAAAAGCATTATGACGACTAATCAGAACAAAATCAATGATTCCCTTTCTGCATTATACATGATGAAGTTTATAGTCCACAGCTTTTAGCAAGAGTGTGGGTGTGACTTTGGGGTCTGGGAGAAGTGGGCAAAGACACCCAGATGCCACTGAGCAGGGGCCATGCCTGTGGGGAGAAGGGTTGGAAATGGTAAAGATGTGATTCAAAACCTGACCCGGGGAAATTCTTAACCTTTGTCATAGGAGAAAATATCTGAGGAAGCAACACTTTTTGGTTACCTTAACTACAGTCATTTGAGGCCACCCGGCCTAACCTCTCTGTCCTTTGGGACACTTTCCACAAAACCTGACTTGAAGCCCGAAGAATCTCATGTTCCCTCTATATTTCCACGTAGCCACGAAAGTGGAAAGACACATTTGTGTGAATATATCAGTGACAGGAGGCTCACCACCTCAGGAGACTTTGAACAATTTTTTGAACAGCTTTAATCATTTTGAAAGGTCTCCCTCACATTTGGTTGAGGGCTGCAATATTCTGTCCCTGTCACTTTTATCTATTGGTCTCAGCACTGCCTTTGGAACTGTATGGTAAAATCTAGCTGTCTTCACACTGGTTCTTGCAACATTGAAAGATGACACAGTATTTGAGCTGATTGTCTCCTGCCTGAATGTCCTCACTGATTCAAAGGAAGCACAGTGGTCACCACTCTGTCACCTCTTGCAGGGATCCCCCAGGTCTGATTGTGGAGGGGCGCATCTATCGTTCATATGTGGGGATTTGTTGCCTTTGTTCATGATGGTGTACCTCTATTGACGAATCCATCGTAAGATCTTGTTTGGTTTTTTTTGGTGCTGTGTCACACCCTTGGTGCTTGTTTACCTTAAAGTCTGAGGAGAAATCAACCTTCCTCTCATTAAATTTCCATGTACCAAAGAATTTGGAAAGAAGCAGAAGTAGAAATGTTGACCTAGTCACTATTGACTTGTTTTGCTTTTATCAGGGCCTTTGAATGTGACATTTGATATTGGAGTCTTAGGCACGTGGGTATGTTATGTTGATATGCAACTTTGCCTATTTTTTGTATTTAGTGTGATAGGATCAGACAAAGTGCATGTTCCTCTTTGGGATGGTGGCTGGAGCTTTGTTGGACTTGAAACAAATTTATGTGCAGGCCACAGCTGCATGAAGGTGTTGACCTCAGTAAGGAGCTGGTCCTGCCCCAGTCAGAAGTTTGAGAACATCTGTGGGCACTGTTTACGGGGCCCTGGGATAATCTTCTGACCTTGTGTAAATACCCTTTGTGTGTCTGCTGCTGGTGTTAGGTTCAGGGTAAGCTAAGTGGCACCAGACACCGTCCCAGCCTTCAATGTCAAGAACAGCCTTGGTGGTAACTACTCTTGTGCCTTGTACAGAACAGACCTTCCACAATTGTTTGTGGGGCGGGTACATTCATTCAAAAGTAGATTTTTTCACTTTCCTGAATCAGTAGACAAGTGATAGTACCTAAGGGGGTATCTGTTTTGAGTGGACAGAGCCTGTCCAGAAATCTCTCTTCGTCATCGTTGGGACAGCTGTCAATCCGATGACAGTTAGGAACTAGAGAGGGTGCCTGACTGAACCGTGAGAGTCCTGGCCACTGGGAAAGCAGGACCAGTTTCTCCCTTCTGCCTCCTGTGCTGAGTCATTAGCCTAAACCCGAGCCTAGGAAATTTCTCCTTCTGTGTATTTCTTTAAGGGTTATGCCTCATATTAAACACCGGGCATTTATAAATTTTTATTACTAGCCTGCTAACTTTCCTCCATGAGTATATCTTGCCTCCGTGCCTAGTTTGGCTGATCACTGGCATCCTCCACAGACTTGAGTATGGGGTCTTCTCCATCAAAAGACCTGGATGAATAAAAATGGAATTAAACGGGAGGAGCCAAAAGGAGCTGGCTTACCCTTCAGAAGAAAGGGCAAAAGAAAAAAAAAGAAACAGACCTTTAGGAAATCCATGCTCTGTGGGCCGAGGCCTTGTGCTAGGAACTTTATATTTCCCATAATCTCCAAAAGACTTCCAAAAAGTACTAGTATCCTCATTTGCAGAACATGGAACTACGTCTCAGAGAAGTTAAGGAACCCATCAAAGTTCATTATGAAGAAGAAGAGACCAGGGAGGATTTGAACTCAGGTCTCTCTGTCTGCAGGAGCGGCAATGCTATGGAGCCTGTCTGCTCCCTGTGAAGGCACAGAGGGGCTGGAAGCAAAGTCGTTGTGTGTGGCTATAGCTGCCATATGACCGCCTCTGAGTTAACAACCAGGACCATCTCACTGCTGAAGAAAGATAGGAAAAAGGCCAGGGCTGAAAGAACAAAGAGGCAATAAGGAGAGGAGGTGGGACCATGAAGAAGGAGAGAGGAAAATTGCAGACTGGAGTTCCCTATGCAGGAAGAACCTCACATCTGTTCAGGGGAGCACAGAGCTCATCAGTGAAGTGATTTGTAAATCCCTGAAAAGACATAGCAATGACATGAGTTTATATCATCCTTTTTTCCCCAAGGGAGGAAGGAGTATTCTTAACTATAGAGGACAGGGACTTTCAGTGGTTTGTGGAGCTTTGAAAAGGTGGATTGTGTTTGGGAACTTTATTAGTCAGGTTAGCACCAGGCTGTACCATAGCAATAAGTAAGTCTCGAGGTCTCAGTGGCTTGCACATAGAGATTTCTTTCTTGCCTTGTGATAATTCCAGCGTGGGTTGGGTGGCTCTTCAGGTCAGCTACCCCCATGCAGTAGTGACTTGGTGGTCCAGGCTGCTTCCACCTTGGGGAGCCACCGTTTCAGCACGGGGGCTTCTGGGTTGCTGTGGCAACCAGTGTGGGAGGGTCAAGCACCAGCTTTTAAATGCTTTGGGATGGAAGGTCACACGTCACTTCCACACACAGCCCATTGGCCGGAACTGTTCACATGGCGCCGCCCAACCTGATGTGCCCCACTGGGCTGGGAACGCTTAGATCCTCAAGGATTGCTCATTGTCTCTGACAAATTTCCCTTATTCTCTTCTGCTCAAAACCCATTTGAAGGCAGCTCATCGGTCTTCAGAAGAAACCCAGCCTCCTTAATATAGTGTGTCAGGCCCCTTGCCTCATCTGTCATGTTTCCATCACTTTAGACATTTTTCAGGTCTTTTGGCTCAACATGCCTTCTCTAACCTACTCTCTAGATCTTCTGCCTCCTTGATCTACTCTCTTCCTTATTTTTTTTCTGCATAACTCCTATGATTATTATGTTGAGGTTTAGAGAGCACCTCCTGTAGAAACCTTTCCTGAAGCTCTGTATTGGCGTTGAGCTTGTTCAAACATCCAGGTCATCCTTTATTTCCCTCATTACATTATATCATGGAAATTCACTCTTTATTAGTCTATAACCCATCAGACTGTGGGCTCTCTAATGCTTGGGGCCATTGCAAGAGCCCCTACCCACCACGGCCAGCACACAGAAGATGCCTTCTCAGTGGACTTTGGATAGAGGAGGGAGAGCGTTCTTCTAAGGCACCATGTGTATGTTGCAGATTTGATTCTGAAGTTAATGTGGAAAAGCAAGGCACTAGAAGAGCCAAGGAACTTTTGCAAAGGAGTAATAGGGGAGATTCTTACTTTCCTTGATGTGAAACAAACTATAAGGTCATGGTAATTCAAAGAATAAGATGCCAGCCTAGGATTCGACCAAGAGATTAGCAGAATAAAATAAAGAGATGATGTTGCACAGTTGGGTCCAAGTTCTGCAGGGCAAGCCAGGCAAGCTGGAAACTCGGCCAGGGTTTCTATTTGCAGTCTTGAGGCAGAATTGCTTCTTCTTCTGAAAACCTCAGTCTTGGCTCTAAAATCCTTTAACTGTAAGTGGCAAATTGGTAGATGATGAAGGAGTCATTTTAAATCAGTGACAATAGGATGGCTTAGTGAAGAAATTATGTTTTAAACTGGCTGTAACTGGGTAAAATTGAAAAACAATAAAACTAAGATTTAAGAATTAAAAAAAATTTTAAAAAGTTGTATCTCTAACTTGTACTGCATACAAAAGTAAATTTGAAATGATTATGTATCTCAACATAAGAAAATCTTTAAAGTACTAGTAAAAACAGAAAATATTTTCATTATGTTGGAGTGGGCAAGGCATTTTAAATTTTTTTATTTTTTATTTTTTAATGTTTATTTATTTTTGAGAGAGAGAGAGACAGAGCGTGAGCAAGGGAAGGAGAGCAGAGAGAAGGAGACAGAGAATCCGAAGCAGGCTCCAGGCTCTGAGCTGTCAGCACAGAGCCTGATATGGGGCTCGAACCCATGAACCATGAGATCATGACCTGAGCCAAAGTCGGACGCTTAACCAACTGAGCCACCCAGGTGCCCCTAGGCAAGGCATTTTAAATCGTGACATGTGACCTGGAAGTCATAATGTTTTAGAATGATGTATTTGATAGCATTGAAAGAAAAACTCTTCTATATAGCTAAAAGTAACATAATCCCAATTAAAAAACTATTACCAAGGTGGAGAAAATATTCACTATATATAACTAAAACAATTAACCTAAGAAGTGCCTAAGTTTCTACAAACCAGTGAGAAGCAATAAACAATCCAGTTAAAAATGGCAAAGGATATGAAAAAGCAATTCACAGAAGTATAGATAACTTATAAATAGGAGAGGTGCTTAACCTCACTGATAGTCAAGCTAATACAAATTAGAACAACTAAAAAACATTTCTTCCAGATCATAAGCATTAAGGAAATTGACAGTAGTCAGTGTTGTTGATGGTGTAGTATTTTAGAGAAAAATTTGACACTATCTATTAAGAAGAAGGACGTGCCTTTATTTTCGATCTTATAATTATACTGCTTCATCTACAGGGGATTGGTAAGTGATTTATAAAATATTATTCAGTGTTTAAAGGAGTGAGGTATAGTTACTGTGTATTCTGACGTAAAAGATGTTTATAATAGAAAATTAGATTTTAAAAGTGACTTACAGAAGAGGATGCAATATATATGATCCCATTTTGTTAAAAATATGTACGTATGTTTTATACATGCTCGAGAAAGAAGCCTGGAAGAATATGCAGCAAATGGTTACTGGAGGTAATGGCTAAAGAATAGGTTTTGGGGAACTTCATTTCTTATTTTCCACATTTTATAATTAATATTATTTTTTAATAAGTGCGATGCTTGTTTATGGTACTTTAAAAAAGGGATGAAAAAGACACTGCTTAGTTTATCTTACCAAACTTTAACTAGAGAGATAAGACCTTAGACACAGAAAAATACATATGGTGCCATGTCCTGCCATCCTTCCTTCCTTCCTTCCTTCCTTCCTTCCTTCCTTCCTTCCTTCCTTTTCTTTCTTTCCTTCCTTCCTTCTTTTTCTTTCCTTCCTTTCTTTCTTTCCTTCCTTCCTTCCTTCTTTCCTTCCTTCCTTCCGTCCTTCCTTCCTTCCTTCCTTCCTTCCTTCCTTCCTTCCTTCCTTCTTTTTCTTTCCTTCCTTATTTCCTTCCTTCCTTCCTTCCTTCCTTCCTTCCTTCCTTCCTTCCTTCTCTCCTTCCTTCCTTCCTTCCTTCCTTCCTTCTTTCCTTCCTTCTTTTTCTTTCTTTCCTTCCTTCCTTTCCTTCCTTCCTTCTTTCCTTCCTTCCTTCCTTCTTTCTTTCTTTCCTTCCTTCTTTCCTTTATTCCTTCCTTCCTTCCTTCCTTCCTTCCTTCCTTCCTTCTTTTTCTTTCCTTCCTTATTTCCTTCCTTCCTTCCTTCCTTCCTTCCTTCCTTCCTTCCTTCCTTCTCTCCTTCCTTCCTTCCTTCCTTCCTTCCTTCCTTCCTTCCTTCTTTTTCTTTCTTTCCTTCCTTCCTTTCCTTCCTTCCTTCTTTCCTTCCTTCCTTCCTTCTTTCTTTCTTTCCTTCCTTCTTTCCTTTATTCCTTCCTTCCTTCCTTCCTTCCTTCCTTCCTTCCTTCCTTCTTTTTCTTTCCTTCCTTATTTCCTTCCTTCCTTCCTTCCTTCCTTCCTTCCTTCCTTCCTTCCTTCTCTCCTTCCTTCCTTCCTTCCTTCCTTCCTTCCTTCTTTTTCTTTCTTTCCTTCCTTCCTTTCCTTCCTTCCTTCTTTCCTTCCTTCCTTCCTTCTTTCTTTCTTTCCTTCCTTCTTTCCTTTATTCCTTCCTTCCTTCCTTCCTTCCTTCCTTCCTTCCTTCCTTCCTTCTCTCCTTCCTTCCTTCCTTCCTTCCTTCCTTCCTTCCTTCCTTCCTTCTTTTTCTTTCTTTCCTTCCTTCCTTCTTTCCTTCCTTCCTTCTTTCCTTCCTTCCTTCCTTCCTTCCTTCCTTCCTTCCTTCCTTCCTTCCTTCTTTTTCCTTCCTTCCTTCCTTCCTTCCTTCGTCCCTCCCTCCCTCCCTCCCTCAAGTATTTGGTGGATACCTTTGTTGTGTGAGGTTCTTTTTTCCTACATGGCTCTCTCTCATCTGTATAATATTCTTTCTCATTTTACTCCAGAAAAGGAATAGTTTGAGAAACAGTTAAGAACCTAAAGCAAAATATGCTCATGAGGGACCCTTTTGTATGTCTGGCAGTAGGCACTGTGGCTGACAACCAAGTGTGATCAGCTGTTTCCTTGGATGTCTACGAAAGCCCCTTTCTCATCCAGTCTGAAAGATTCATGTTGCAAGAGGGGATATTTCTTACTGGAAACAAACAACCCCTCCACATTCATATAGTGGGTAAATATTGTGTTGGCTGTCTCTCCTTCAGGGCTGTCAATCTTGCTGCTCTGTAAGCTCTTGGCAGTGCTCAGGTCATGTACTCCAAAGATAGCTGGACCCACAACTAAAATGAAGGATTACTCTTTAAGCCTTGTTCTGTTGTGGCCTTCGAATGCCACATGAATGTTGGTTTGCTGAATGCAAAACCAGAATAATATGGTAAGTGCACATTATCTTGGGTTGTAACAGGAGACTGTGTAGGCACGGCAGATGTGCCATTGAATACACTTTTTTGTGTGTGCTCTTGTTTTTGGCCTGGGCTGACTTGTACTGCATTGTGTTATTCGTTTAATACAAAGGCAAAGCATGTTTTGGCTGCTAAGTCCTAAATTCAAACGTATGAAATACAGGGATATTCAGAAAGGTTTTTCAGTAGACTTAAACAGATAGCACAGATGCAATACATTGTGATTATTCACATCACAAAATGGTACAGTAATAAAAATATTCAATGCAGTATCTTTAAAGAGTAATGGCCATCACTCAGATGAAATATGATGTAGTCAACTTTTGTGCCATTTTAAGAGCGGAATCTGTGGGGCGCCTGGGTGGCTCAGTAGGTTGAGCATCCGACTTTGGCCCAGGTCATGATCTCGTGGTTCACGAGTTTAAGCCCTGCATCAGGCTCTGTGCTGACAGCTCAGAGCCTGGAGCCTGCTTCAGGTTCTGTGTCTCCCTCTCTCTCTGCCCCTTCCCAGCTCATGCCCTGTCTCTCTCTCTCTCTCTCTCTCTCTCTCAAAAATAAATAAAAAAAAATTAAAAATAAATAAAAGAACTATAAGAGCAGAATCTGTAATGAAGTCAGACATGGTACATTTTATAATTGAAATATCCCAGGTCCCTCAGATTCAATTTGGCTCTTAGTAGGTGCAAATGGGAGGCACTCTGACCTTTTCCGTTCTCTCTCTCCTTTGGCCAATTGTAGTCTCAGACAAGTGGGCTCCTGCCGCCAAGCACACACACAGCTGTTCTGCAGTCAGACGTGACCATCAGCCAGAGGGCGGGTGAGGCGGTAAGAAGCCGAAGGAGTCGAGGCTGTAAAGTACAAAATGAAATGCAGAATGTATGCAATTTGTCCAGCTAATTAAAGCAAAAATCCAGGGGATGGAACAGCAGCAGTGAGCTGTAAGAACGTACCCCCCGGGGTAGAATTTATAATTTAAGACAATTCTGGTTTTCTAAATTCCCCTTCTTGGTTAAGCAGGTGAAATTCCCTGAAAACTGTGCTTATCTTCACGGGTTCAGTGACTGCATTAAGGAAATAGCCATGTCTTTAGTTGCTATACAACCATCTTTCTTTAAACAGAGAAGGAAACGAAGGATGTGAATCTGAAAAGGATGAGAACAGATTTCACATGACTTTGCAAGTCATTGTGTCTCGTGTCTGTGCTTCTTTACCTCCAACCCATTGGCCTTATTAATATGCAAAGGCAAGGCTAGTGCTCAGGGTGTGTGCCAGAGTCCGCTTATGGACCCACCCAGATCCGCCCACCGCACACCACATATCTGCCCAGCCTCGGCCTGGACTGTTCCCAAAGTCACAGAGTCAGGTCACTGAGGCCGCCGCTACCACCACTGCAGGTCAAGCCACTGTCCGTTCAGCCCTGACTGGCAAGGAGAGCCCACTGCACCGGAAGAGGCTGGGGTTTCTGTCTTGAAAGTGTGGAGACACAAAAACCATGGGGCTGACTTTGCCCAGTGGGAGGCAGCTGATAGGAAGAGGCTGGTTGACGGGCCCTTCTCTACCACCGATCCCCCTCCCTGAGCCCCAGTGACTGTTCTGAGATGTCATAGTCCCCACAACCCTCCTGAAGACATCTCATGAAGTCACGCAAACAGACTGTTATGAAGCTTTGGCCAACTTGGTACTCTGTGCTTCTGCATTTAGGCTCCCTCTGCCCTGTTTCATTGCTCTCCCCCCACACACACATGCACACCCCTGCTCCTCTAGGAGTGCACGTTGCAGTGAAGTGTTAGCACATAAGTGTGTGCTCCAGGGTCTCTTGTCTAGAGAACTTGGGCCAAAAGAGTTGGAATTTGTGTTGACTCCAGCAAGCAGACACTCTGGTGGGTGTTGGTTGTGGTAAGCACATGGTGACATCACTTGGCATCTGGTGGCATCACAGCTACCAAAGCTTTTATCTGTGGTTAATGAGGACAAGGAGAAGGCGGAGGTAGAGTGTTGAGATATCAACTCACTGTGACACTTGGCCCATTTTGAGGCAATGAAAATTTATAAGGATTGTGATGTGGGATAATCACTTTGGAAGGCACTGGAAGCCTTGCAAAAAGAAAATACTAGATGAAAATAATAGGCAGCTAATTGCTATCTTGAAGCTCTCTCTGAAAGCCAGGGTATTCCTATGGTAGCTCTAAAGGGGGTTCTCATCTCCTAAAGCTGCATGACATAAGGTTCTAAAAGTCAGGATCTGATCTGAAGGATGGAGGAAATGCAAAAGACTAAATGGACAGCCTTAAAGTCCCTTTAATGTCAAAGAAAGTTCCCTGATGGAGAACGAGGAGACCCTGAGAACTTGGATGGTGATATTTGCCTGCCAAGACTGAGGATATTGGATCCCAATGGCTTGAAGCTTGCTGGCTGGCAGAGGCTGCAGAAATCAGGCTCCCCTTCCTAGGGGATTATGCTGTGGCCTCAAAGAGAAGATGCGCCACAGCTGACCATTACTTTCCTCAGAATCTGTCCCCGTCACCCCTCCTTGTCTCCTGGGTAATGACCCGAGTCAGAGCTGAGCACAGCTTCAGTGGGTGGGGAAATGTACTCAGCTCCAGGAGAAATCTGTCCGTGTGTCAGAGGACTTACAGGAATGGGCAGATGTGTCAGCAAAGACACATAGGAGTGGATCTCAAGGGTGTCTGGAGCTGGTCTTAGTAGTCTGTTGAGGTGACTCCTTGACATTGGGTGGGTTGATGGCCTCAAATGGATAGGGGAGAGATGCTGCAGTATGTTTGACATAATTTGGAGGAAAGGGTCAGGCTCAAGGAGTCGGGAATGTTAGAATGGATTGTCTATGTAAAGCCTGAGTACTCTCCACTCAACAATGCTTCTTGAAAGAGACTGGAGGACACTTCCTTCTGAAGGCAATGGGAATGCCCAAGTTAAGGGCTCACTGATGTGTGAGAGGTGGCGTCTGTCTTTTGTAGGCTGGGGTAATGGTGGTAAACACTGCCGTGGAGCTGGGCTCCTTAGTGTCAGTGGGGATAAGATTCTGGAGCAGCTTTGAACCAGCCAAGGCAAAGGTGGCCATGATTATCATAATTGGAAACACTGCAGAGTAGCAGTTAGGGTGCCTTAACCTTCAGAGATGTGCAGCGATGGCTAAGAGATTATGGTGTTCCCAAACAGGAGACAGACAGACAGCTGACTAGGGTGTTGTTAAAATTGGATAATAATAATGATAATGATAATAGAAGCTGGGAGAACATAAGGTAACTTCAGTGGAAAATGATGGTCTCTTACTCAGTTTTCAAATGTAAGTCTGTTTTTGCATCTAGAATCCAAAGATTCTAATGAGAGGCTGGGGTCCCCTTGAAGAAGGACGCTACTATTTCCCGCAAGTCTACACGAAAATTTACTATTTTAATCCTCCCCTTCAAGGGATCTGTAGATATTTCCCCATGTAACCAGTGCCAGAGAATGGAAACTAGCCAGACTTTTCGAAAACTTCTACATACAAGGCCTAAGCTGACACTGGTAACAGGGGATTTGAAATGCCACACATTGGGTCCACAGCTAGATTAGCAGCTTTAGGAGAGCAGGTGACAAATGAAGTTTTACCCCATGTCCATTTTGCAATGGGTCCATCGGTTCACAAGACTATCCTGTGGTTACTTCTCAGGTCCCAGAACAGGATAGATATATTCAGTGGTTCCTAGAACTCCCAGGAGGTCTCATGACCTACGAAGTAATGGACATCATAGGAGCAAAGACCGAATAAGACCACCTGAAACTGTTATTCCCCCATTATCCAAGATAGTAAATTAGAAACAACATCACATCCCAGGAGGAACTGTGGGTATTACTGCCACCATCAAAGACATAAAGGTTGCAAGGTGGTAGCCCCATAATATCACCATTAAATGTACCCACTGTGTAGGTATCAGGTGAATGATAGCAGAGGTAATCAGGCCACCACAAAGTTTTTTAGGTGATGATCTCTTTTGAAGCTGTTATATTGGACGTGCTGTGTTGGCTGGTGAAGATTGACACATGTTCTCAAATTGGTATGTGACTGTTGATCTGGCAAATGCTTCCTTCTCAGTCCTCATCAACAGGGGAAATCTGCAGTGGTGCCTTTATATGAGAAGGACAGCTGTATGTATTCACTGTCAACACGTCTACAGGGGCCTTGTTGTCTTGAGATTGCACAGAACATCACTTCGGGTCCACCTCCTAATGACGTCATGCTACTTGGGCTTGCTGATCAGGATGTGGAAAGCATCATAAATGCCCGAAAACATTGGTTCTTAGGGGATTTTAATTTCCAGGGGACATTTGAGAATGTCTATAGGCATTTTTGATTGTCACAAATGGGGGATTGTGAGCAACTGGTATCTAGTGGGTAGAGTCCAGAATGTGCTACCACACATTATAAAATACAGCTCTCCACCCTCCCCATCCTCCAACAAAGAATTATGTGGCTCAAAATTTCAGTGGTGCCAAGGCTGAGAAACACGACCCTAGTAAGACACCTGTGTACCAGAAGTAGGAGGAGCTTTGTGAAAATTCAGGGGTCTGTTACATGAATGAAGTTTATAAGGGTTCAGTAGTCTGGGGGCAAACTAAACATCCATTTTTTTTGAGTTAAAAGATAAATGTCACATACTAAGCACTCAAAATTATTTGCTAAATGAAATGAAAAGCACAGAGGTAATGAGAGTTCCATATGCAAAGAGAAGGCTGCTTGAAAGACATAGCTTCTCAGAGGAAGGCAGGAGTTTGCTGTGGCAAGAGGCCAGGGGAGGGGTACACGTGGGGCAGGGAGAGGCTGTGGTTTGTGTGTTTCACATGCTGGGTATGTAGATACCTGCCCACAGAAGGTGGGGGACAAACAAACAGCTCTAATCAATGGAGCAACAAAGGTGTGGTTTGTATTCTGGAAAGATCACTTCAGGGCTGGTGAGAGAGGTTGTCCTAGACTCTCTCTGGGTCGGCCATGAGACCCAGAGAGGGGTAAATCATGAGTTTCATTTTGGGTATTCGCAATTTAAAGATGTGTGGCATGTAAGATGAGGTGTCCAGTTGGCAAGTGGAAAAATGGGGGCAGTTTCAGCAGAGCATGGAGGCTTGGGAGTTGCTTGAAGCCACAACACAGGCTGAGAGGAGTTTTCTAACCTGTGTTGACATCGTTGATAAATAATAGAGCAAAGACTCAAGCCTGGACATGTCTGGCTCTAAGGCTTTCCCACCATCTCCTGATTTATTTTTTCCTCCAGAACTTTAGATTTCCAAAATGAGACTTTACTTTAAAATACATATGCATGGGAATTTATCAAAATCATCAGTACACTTCCACTGTCCTACTTCTGCAGGAGTTGACCTTACAGTCAGACCTGGATATATATGTACACAATGACAGTCACTGCAGTCTTGTTTCAAAGAGCAAAAGACTTGGAGGGGGAAAAGGGTTAAACAAACCATGGTGCCTCTATATAGTGCCCTCCCATGGAGATGCAGAGGATAGTAAGGAAGCAATCAGTGAATTGATTCAGAGAGGTCTTTGGAACACATTGCTAAGTTAAGCAACAGCAACAACAAAAAACCGAGGTGCCCGACAGTGTGCACGGTTTGCTCTCTTTTGTGTAACAAATAGTGAAGAATAAGGAAAATTTAAAAAAGGGGTAAATTATTCTGGGATGGGGTAGTTGAAGGCATATTATGGAAAGCTTTCCTGAGGAAGTGGCTTCTGAACTTTAGGAAATGCAGGAGGAACAGTGGTTGCAAAGTCTCTGAGGCCAGAAAGAGTACAGTATTGGAAGAGCTCCAAGAAGGCAGTGCCGCTGCTGTGTCAGGGGCTGAGGACGTGGGTGGACCAGTTGGAGAGAGGGGGTGCAACCATGCAAGATCTTGTGTGGCACGTTGAGGATGAGGGTCTTTGTAAGTGAAGCAGAACTGAAAGCCACTGGAGAAGTTGAGGTTACAGTGGAGCACTACAATCCCATTTGTGTCTGGAGAAGATCGATGGCTGCTCTTCGGAGAATGATGGGGGTGTGCAGCAAGAGTAGAACTGAGGAGACCAGTTGGAGGGCAGTCACTGGAGAGTAGGCAAAGAGTGACCTTTGTCTGGATGAGGGTGGAAGTTGGGGTTAAATACGCGGATTCAAGGGAAAGTGAAGCCAGGTGGTCTTGATGATGGGTGGTGTAAGGGTGAAGGAGAGAAGTTTTCCCAGATGGATGGGTTTCCAGTGAGTATGACTGAACAGATGGGCTGCCATTTCCTGAAAGAAAACGTTAGGGTACGGTGTTCATTGGGGGAACATGTTGAAAGTGAGGATTCTTGGGCTTCCTGGTGGGTGACTAATGATCTGGAAAGGCACAGATTATGTCACGATTTCATTTTCAGAGGACATAGTCTAACTGAAGCCTTGGTCAGCAATGTCAGTAAATGTTGCTCACTTAGAGCTCTGACGTTCTTTTTTTCCCTACATACCACATTAGTTCTTGACAAAGTATTTCTCCACTTATCTCCTTCCAAAAAACACATACCATGTATTTTTGCGGGCATGGTTTTATTGGATCCTTTCTCTGCCTACTCTTACAGAGGAAGATTGTCACCTTCCCTCTGACAAGCCCATTGCAATATGCTTTCTCAGGTGGTATTTTGGACATGTCAACGACAGAGTTGTCTTTTTTCTTCTGGTCCCCCCTGTGAGGACTTAGCTACTAATCTTCCCTCATGTTTCATATTACATTTGTGTTTTTAAAAAGATGCCCTTTTATTGTTTTTCTCTTCACTAGTTCCGTATTTACAGGGACCTTCTACTTTATTTTCTTTCAGCCTTCAACAGAATGATTTTGGTAACTTGAGACTACTTTGGGGAATACAGCCATTGTACATTTGGTCCCGCTGTGTGGCAACAATGCTGCTGATGTTTTCACAGGCCCTGGGTGTGGTGGTGCTGGGGGTTTTGTCTTCCCAACTTTTAAAATATAACACTGACACTATTTCTGGTATCTGTGGGAGGAACAGTGGGATCACTGAGACTTTCCCAAGGGCAACACTTTTCTGTATAAAAAGCAGAGGACGAGAGAGTCCTTTATGTTCCAGAAACTTGTATAAAATTGATTAGTCAAAAAAAGGCTGTTTGTTTCTGCATAACTTATTGACCATGGAATCACATTCACCAAGGGGCACAGTGACCTCCTGGAGGAAATGGAACAAACTGAACACCGGATCCAAATTTCATGGCCTGAAGGCAACTCCAGTGACTGAACGTCCAACAGATCTATTATGACAGCTTGTTTTGAAAATGTGTCTGCTCTAGCAATGCAAGGCCCATTGTTCAACTAATAAATCTTTTCAAAGTCTCTGAACGGGGTGGTGGGTAACTAAACTCTCATTTTATCAGTAGAGACATATAGATATAAAGGATGATGGCGGTTCATCCAGAGAGTGGTGTCAAGAGAATGAAGAATGCAACTGTAGTGGGCTCAGGCAGAGTCTCTAACTGCTGGCTTTCAGGTGTATCTTGTAGGCACTATGGCCACCATGGGTATGGCCTCAGATCTCCAATGGTGAGGGTGGAAATTAACTTACAGCCCCAGCTGTGGTGCTCTGAAATCCATCACTGGATGGCATGGAGGCCATCCTTCCCATGACTGAGCAAGGTGGCATATGGAGGCAGCTCCGTTTCTGGGAGAGATGGGATGCCTCTGGCTGTGGCTCTAGCCCTCCTCAGTGGCCTTGCCCAACCTTCTGTAGAGTTGCTCTGCAGTTCAGGAGGCATCCCCTTGAACTTCTTTCCTTCCTCGGGGCAGACTTGCATCATGGTCCGGCATCTCTCATAGCCTCCTCTGGTTCCTTCCCATGTCCTTTCATGGGCAGCTCTCTTAATAAACGACTTGTACATGTCATCCTCTCTTGATTTTTGCTTTTCAGGAGACCCAGACTAACACAGGCCCCCCCTTAAAAAAATCCTCCTTAGAAAAGAAACATGCAACTCCCACTCACCTACCGCTCCTGTTGTCTTGTATCCAGCCTGATTTACACATTGGTGTTATGTGTCTGGGCCCCTGGAGGTGTTGGCTTTTACTTCTCAGGTCTTGTATCCTCTTGTATAGGATAGTGGAGTTAGAGAAATAGGGGAGGTCTGGAAAATTAGGAAAATATTATGCCTTTGAGATTATGGGGGTTAAACAGTTTGATTTCTTGTTATCATGGATGTCATGATAACTTAATTTATAAATGACCCATCTAACTTTTGCTTTTCAGCAGCTCATTTAAACTTTCTCTATTTTAATTTAACCTGTGGGTTCATAGAGTTTTCTCAGATTTAGAAAATTGTGGAATTAAAGATACACTCTGCCTTCAATTAATTTGCATAATTGTTGAGTGGTCAAATTCTCTCCAGTATTTGAGAAGCCTTGGATTATGTTTACTGGTCCCCAATCTTCCCCTGGGGAAAAGGTGGATTAAACAGTTCTCTTTTAGTACCTGGTACACTTGCTATAGACATTGTCCTATGATTTCAATGAATAACTTTTTGATGAGTCTCCAAACAATGGAATAGTTTTCAAGCTGCTATTGTTAACATTTCCAGTAGTTATTTTTATAAAATAATTTTCTCTATTTTTTCTTCCCTTCCAAAAGCAACTCATTGCCTCACTTGCTTTTCTTAATTTCTGGTTTAATTGGATCTGAGCTTTGTGGTGGTGGTGGTTGTTAGCCAAAAAGATGACCATGTTTCTCTCAAGTTGGGAGAACAGATTGTAAGACGGAACAGGTTCTCACCATTGTAGAAAGTTTTTGTTGCCCTCTGGAAATAGAACTGGATACAGTTGGGGCCAACTACATAATTGTTGGGACCCTGTGCACTGCTTGTTGGAAAAGATAGACAAAAAGAGCTGTTAAAGGCACTAAAACATGAAGCTTTTCCCTTCATTTCATGAACCTTTTCTGCTCACATGTACCCTTCATTGTCCTACTGGACTTCACTTTCAAGTTCAAAGGTGAAATTATTAAGAATTTGAAGACATTGACAACAGAACATTAAACAAAGCATGGGAGCCCTTCTGATTGCACTGTCTTGAAGCTGGTCCTGCAAACAACTGACCAGTGTCTCAGTAAGCAAGCCAGAAGCCAGAAGGAACATTTCGTCTCTTCTCTCTGGAGTCTTTCAGGTGGAGGTGTGCAGAGAGATCATGGCCATTGCCAGAGTCAGGGATCCGAGGTGGAATGGAAGACACAAGGCTTTGTATCTGATGTGCAAGGGCACAAGGCAAGTTTTCTCCTATTATATTTTTGTCCTTGGCTCACCTGGACAATGGCTTCACCATACTGTCTACCTTAGTGGAGATAAGGATGATTATTTGTCCCTGGTAGGCAATTTTATTTTGACTTTCCATTTTAAACATTGACCATTGTATTTATTGAGTGACTGCTCAGTTCTGGTTTCTGGTTGGGTGTCGTTACTATCTCCCTGTCCTCATGGAGCTTCCATTCTTATAGAAGGAGACACGCAATAAGCAAAATAAAGGGCTGGACACAAGGTAAAGACTGTCAAGTATAGAAGTGCTGTGAAGGAAAGTTGAATAGAGAAAGTGGGTGGGTGTGATGGGGCAGGGGCCCTACAGTTATCAACAGGGTGGTTAGGGAAGACCTCACCTAGAATGTGGCATTTGAATGAAGACCTACAGGAGAGAAAGGAGGCAGCTGAGCTGCCCTCTGGGAAGAGTGTCTGGGAGGGTCATATTCAGGGCAAGGAGTCTGTGGTGGGAGCAGAAAATGTTGTCCTTCATTGAAACAGCACAGTTGGGTTCTGATGTGGAGTAACTTCTACAGAGAGACCTTTCTTATTAAAGGACATCTCTTATTAATAGCTGAGTTCGAGGCAAACTTTAAAAGTCCAATCGATTTCTCATTCATTACATTTTGTTTTGTAAAAGATTTTCTGTCAGTGATTTCAGAATGAAGGTGCCAATAGTAAAATAATTGGTTTATAAATGGAAAGTTAATCAGGCCTTCCCCTTTACATTGTCCCCTCCAAGGTCAGGGATATAACTGAAATGCAAAGAAAATGCACTTGCACAGAGGTGGATGGGCCCACGTGAGGGGTCATCAGCCTTGAGACTCCCTCGCAGAGACAAGTGTTGATGCAAATGGCTTTGGGAGCTTCAGAACAGGACACAATTGTACCTGGGAACAGAATGGTGTCTGCAGTTACATTAATTGGGATAACAATTATGAAAGCATGAGAAGCCTCACGTTTCAGAGCCCACAGTAATCCCCGGGAATACTTTTCCCCTGGTGGATATAATATTGCTGTTTTCCAGGTGCATTCCTAGGATGAATTACATTTCTCAGGCTCACTTTGTATAGGCCACTATCAGGAGCAGGATTTGGAGGTTGCCAGAAGTTTCTTTGGTTTCACCCAGGCAACTCTGCCTTTCTGGAGTGTCAGTGAAGTTGGTGGAAGCAAGGGTCAAACCTGACTCAACTTTTGTCTGAAAGCGTGAGCTCTGGGTCTTGGTTTCAGTGAAACACAAGGCAGGAATACAAACTCCTGCTTCCTGGAACTGTTCATGTTTACACATTGATAATGTATTTCTTTAAGATGTTGACTCAAATGTAGCTGTGTCCCACCTGCAGACAGGGTCCACTGGTTTGGGATTTAATGGCCTTCTGTTGAACATGGACTACGTTTTCCTGGAAAATGGAATATGAAAATGGTTGGCACTTCTTCCATAAGCTGAGCTGGATTTCAAGAACAGCATGTAGGTGATCCTACCTGATTCACCTTCAGAACCATACTTTGAATTTCTGTTGGTGGCAACAAAGCTGTCATGAAAAACAGCATACTTCACCTTCGAAAATGAAGACTTCTATTACAAAAAAGGCAGGCAGGTTTAAAAGAGTTGTTTAAGGCTCTTGTCTGATCCTTACCTGAGGATGAGAAACCCTTCAATGTAACAAAAATACCTACTATTGGTGTATATGACGTATTCCAAAATCCTTGTAGGAAACTTAGATGGCATTTGGAAAGGTCAGTATGGCAGAAGTATATTCAATAACCACATTCATCTCAACCAGTGACATTTCTGTGTTCACATTGGGGTTGACTTTTGAAGCCTTTAGATAAGTAGGATTGGTACGTGTGAGACACAGCAGGTTATGCAAGCTTAGCATGTCATTTCTCTCTTCCTCTACTCCTCTTTATAGGAAATACTAAGTTATTAAGTTCATTGCTATTTGCTAAAATGGTATTGCTATTTCCTGTCTGAAGAGCTGTGGGGGTGGGTATCTAGGACACTGTGCCTAAGAGTTAATGATCGCACTGCTTATGTTTCCCAGAATATTTCATTCCTTTCTGTTAGGCAGAGACCCAGGGGGGTTAGGTCTGAAATGCAACACAAAACATGCACCACTCCCTCCTTGAACTCTTCTTGCAAGTAAGTCATTTTTTTCTCTCCAGAAACCACTGCCACTTTTAGACAATGTCCCATGGATGTCTGGTGACACAGGGGATGGGGAGGGGACTGGGCAGGAATGAACTGGAGCTCCTTGCCATGGCATTCTTGCTTGCATGGCCAGAATTGATTAGGGACTGGGCAGACAGCATTTAGGGTGAGTTTTGGTATGGAAGATGAAGGGAAGCCAGGCAGGACACTCATTTTTTAAAAAAATTAAAAAACTAATTAATTAATTGAGAGAGAGAGAGAGAGAGAGAGAGAGAGAGAGCGAGCAGAGGATCCAAAGCAGGCTCTGTGCTGACAGCAGAAAGCCTGATGTGGGGCTCAAGCCCACAAACTGTGAGATCATGACCTGAGCTGAAGTTGGATGCTTAACAGACTGAGCCACCCAGGAGCCCCCGCAGGACACTCATTATAGACCTATGTGCTTCATACTTAAAGAAAAATGTGTTTTTAGGTTAAATTAACTTTAATAACATAAACCAGGATGATTTTCATGAAAGCACTGTTGAGTTCCCTGTCTCTAGCTCTGGTTTCACAAATCTGCCCTTATGCCCATCCTTTCACATTGAGTCCCTTCCGTGTTTCAGGGGCCATAGGCTGGTAATGAGCACATCCACAGTCGGTGAATTTCTACTGTTGCCAGAAGTGCACAGAGGAAAGCATCTGGAAGTTTTTAATCTCTCAGCTGAAATGTCTTCCTGAGGACACACATGTAGTGTCATTGTGACACATGATCTTAATGAGGAGACCCTGAGAACTTGGATGGTGACATTTGCCTGCCGACACTGAGGATATTGGATCCCAATGGCTTGAAGCTTGCTGGCTGGCAGAGGCTGCAGAAATCAGGCTCCCCTTCCTAGGGGATTATGCTGTGGCCTCACAGAGAAGATGCTCCACAGCTGACCATTACCTTTCTCAAGATCTGTCCCTGTCATCCCTCCTTGTCTCCTGGGTAATGACCAGAGTCAGAACTGAGCATGTTAAAGGAGGAGAGATTGCATGTCAAAGCCCATGCAGGAGGTCTGTGCTTCCCTTCAAGTGGCTGCCCAGCCACAAGTCCCACTTGTTTGCAGTGGGCATTGCTCACTCAGACGGTTTGTTAGGGCTCACGATGGTCTTCAAGGTTCTTCTCTACCTCTTCTTCTGCCACCCCAACTGGCTCCACAGTTGTCTGTTTGAATATTGGCTCAAAGGTCCACTGTGGTCAGCACAGAAACAGAGTGGGAAGATCCGGAATGTTTACTGGTTCACTGAGGACCTCTGATCCTCTCTGCTTCTCTATCCTTGCATGGCCAGGCATAGGAGAGGGTCATCTGCAGAATGACCAGTAAGCAGTCTCTCTAGAAGCTTCCCTTGATGGCTCACCATAGGGAATTTACCACACTTGAGTTGGGCTCCACGCCAGTAGGCTCAGAAAGAGTATTGGGTCAACACATGAAAAGATGGAACCTTGGTTCTCCAGTACAGATACACAATTACTTGACTCGTGAGACTCAAGTGTAAAACCAAAATTCTTATCCATTGATTTTCCATAAAGAATATAACTGCAGAGAGGTTGGAATCTCAGAACTCCAGAGAGGTCATGTGACCTGGGGCATGAAATCAATCAGAGAGAAGTGTGGTCAGCCAGGATTCAGAACTGGAGGTGTTCATGATAAGGTTTCAATTAGAGTGATGCATGATTTCTGTTGTAGGTTGAAACCTGTGAATATAACCTTATTTGGTCTTTGCAGATGCAATTAAGTTAACAATCTCAAGATAAAATCATCCTGGATAAGGTGGCACCCTAAATTCAATGACAAATTCCAAATTTTAAGTGTCCTTATAAGAAAAAATAAAGGGAGAAGACAGAAAAGATGGTCTCATGAAGGTGAGACAGAGATTGGAGTTACGAAATTTCAAGTCAAGGAATGCCAGCGGCACAGGGCTGGACAGCTTCTGTGGCTCACTAGTCTCCTTTATAAGGAACACATTTTGTCTTTAGATATGCTAATGTAGTCCTGAGGGTCTTGCTGGTCTGGGAGCTGTTCTTTCTCTTGAACCTCCCGTGTGCTCATTATCTGATGGTTTTACAGATTAACTCACAGAGTGGCCACTTTATTTCCCAAAAGTTCCTGGACACAGTGATGAAAGGGGAAGATCTACTTTCACAGATAGTGTATTATGCAAGGGCAGAAAATAACCAAGTGTATTTTTTGCTTCTATGTGCATTTTCCTGTGAGACCTTGTCAGCTTCGACTGGTTCTGTGTCTATTTTCTGAGGTCGTGATAGTAACATCAACATGGCTTCCATTCTGGTATGCCGAGTCCTCTTCAGAAGGGATTGTGGGTACTGGATAGAAGAAAAAGCAGAGACACAAATTATCTGAGGTTTGGTATAGCTTTCTCTCTAGGGTCAAGAGCATCCCTCAAAGGGTGTCCCTCCAAAGAAGGCACTGATTCAAATGTCTTTCCTAATGAAAAACTGAGTTTTTCTAAGAAACACGTTTCATGAAAGATGGTATACTTGTGCTGAGTCTTGTAGGGTGAGTAGGAGTTGGCCTTCTGGTGACCACGTGGGGCAAGGGAAGTCCAGGTGGGGGGAATGCACACGTGGAGGCTTTGGTGGGGCTGAAATGCTGGCCTGGAAAACATACTGAGCAGTGTTGGTGACATGGGCTCATTGGGGAAGATGAGGCGGGAGAGTATCATGATCAGATTTGAATTTTTAAACATTTTTTTTTTTTAATTTTTTTTTTCAACATTTATTTATTTTTGGGACAGAGAGAGACAGAGCATGAACGGGGGAGGGGCAGAGAGAGAGGGAGACACAGAATCGGAAACAGGCTCCAGGCTCTGAGCCATCAGCCCAGAGCCCGACGCGGGGCTCGAACTCACGGACCGCGAGATCGTGACCTGGCTGAAGTCGGACGCTTAACCGACTGCGCCACCCAGGCGCCCCCAGATTTGAATTTTTAAAAGAGCCCTTTGATGTCCTGATGGAGACGGGGCAGGAGTAGGTTGGGGTGGAAGAGGCAGGGAGAACAGCTGGCAGACTATAGAAGTAAGTAGTAAGTGTCAAAGTAGAATTTGGTCTTGAGTTGCAAGGGTTTAGAACATTCTGTGTCTCAACTCATATTACATTTCTTTTCCACCCATTTTTCAAAGGTATTGTAAAGCACAGATGAGATAAAAGTAGCAAGGAATGTGCAAAAGCAATATAAAGTATTAGAAACAGCTCATAAGAATGACACTGTATTATGCTGAATGATATTGTATTATGGTGAACAGACCTCACACGAGGCTGCAGGTTGTAGGAGAAAGAGGGATGGACGATGATGGGCAAGGCAGTGGCCTGTGGGCTGTATTTCTTATGGTCTAACTTTCCAGTCTTTATAGGAGTTCATAGTCTAGATGTGTTTTCACTGAAGCCAGAATAAGCATAATATACAATTAAACAATTGTTAATTTCCAGGTATTTCTGGAAGAGGAATTATGCCTCTATTACATGTACTAGAACCAAACATAATCCAAGAACATGATCAAGACGTGAGAAAGAAGTTTCCAGACTCTTCCTAGGGTCTAGGGCCAGTTACTTGTCATGGCATCTGTGGTTCTAGTTCTGTTCCTGACACATGTTTGGTGACCAGGAAATTTAAAAAGGTCATGTAGGGATCCCACAAAGCTTATGAAGGGTTTCTATGCTGTATGCCAGTGTATAATTTTCTTTTCTATCATGCAACTGAAATTATTCAACCTGAATCCAATCAATCCAACATTTACCTTTACAATTACAAGGGACTTCTAGCCCATACTTTGGTTGTGTCTGCTTACATCTTTCTTTTTCTTGGTCATATGCAAACACTGGCTGAGCCCTGAGCTTGGGAACATTTCTGCTCTTTTCCCTTGTTTTTGTTAGCTGAGATTGGAGGTGGAGTGTGGAATAAATATTCATTAGGGGCCTCAGGACTCTTTATGAAGGTAATTCTGAACTCCAACCACACACATAACATTGATAATTTGACTTTGATTTGATTTCCACATAAGCTGTCATTTCATACACTTAAGAAAGCAATGGAAGACATAAATGAAGTCGATATATTTCTTTATTATTATTTATTGTTTAATTTGCATCCAAGTTAGTTAACATATAGTGTAATAATGATTTCAGGAATAGAATTTAGTGATTCATCACTTACATATAACACCCAGTGCTCATCCCAACCAGTGTCCTCCTTAATGCCTCTTGCCCATTTAGCCCATCCCCCCTCCCACAACCCCTCTAGCAACTCTCAGTTTGTTCTATTTAAGAATCTCTTATGATTTGTCTTCCTCCCTGTTTTATATTATTTTTGCTTCCCTTCCCTTATGTTCATCTGTTTTGTATCTTAAATTCCATATATGAATGAAGTCATATGATATTTGTCTTTCTCTGACTAACTTATTTTGCTTAGCATAATACACTCCAGTTCCATCCACATTGTTGCAAATGGCAAGATTTTATTCTTTTTGATTGCCATGTAATACTCTGTTGTATATATATATATATATATACCACATCTTCTTTATCCATTCATCAGTCGATGGACATTTGGGCTCTTTCCATACTTTGGCTATTGTCGATAGTGCTGTTATAAACATTGGGGATCATGTGCCCCTTCGAAACAGCACTCCTGTATCCTTTAGATAAATACCTAGTAATGTAATTGCTGGGTTGTAAGGTAGTTCTATTTTTAGTTTTTTGAGGAACATCCATACTGTTTTCCAGAGTGGCTGCACCAGCTTTCATTCCCAGCAGCAGTGCAAAAGGGTTCCTCTTTTTCCACATCCTTACCAACATCTGTTGTTGCCTGAGTTGATAATGTTAACCATTCTGATGGGTGTGAGGTGGTATCTCATTGTGGTTTTGACTCATATTTCCCTGATGATGAGGAAACATCTTGAACAAGTTTAGTGCCAATATTTTTACATTTATGTTTTAAGTCAATTGACTTTGCAATGGTCACACCATCTTTTGTTGCTTTGGGACTTCTCCAACTCTGTTCAATAATCACTGTTCTTCCCTTTGGCCCCATAGTAATGGCTACAGTGTTGGCTGAAAGGTCTACACCTTGAAACATTGAGGCTCAAGCATCTACACCAAATTTTACATCTTTGACATAGGTGTGAGTGAGATGAGGAGCCAGTGCCCTGGACACTGGCCTAGTTTTGCTAAGGACTGTGGGTAATCGAAGCATTTGTTTGGGGCAGTGGCAGGGTGTGTGGTGCTGAGCAGGCTGTTGGAGTGAGTGAGGGACAGGTGAATGGTGCACATGGCCAAGGGGGCATGTATTTCTAGTAGCAAACGGAGTCAGTTACCAAAAGCTATCCTTGCCCAAATAACAACTCATGTATTTTCTTTAATTTCTGATTGAGGTGTGTATTTTGTGTTTCTAGGTGTTCTTGTACACAATTTGTAATGAATTTTGAGTTTGGTTATAACATGTTATGTAATGGGCTAACATCGCTTGCATGCGAAAAGTAATCAGTATTCATATACTTATAAAGTATGTGTATTATTGATAAATGGTTAGGCTAAACTATAGCATTGTTTTCTGATGAAAAAAGTAATGCAAACTCACTTTATAGTAAATTTGGAAAATACATAAGGTGAAGAAATTACCTGGAATCCATCACTCAGCTATAAATGCCATTATGTGAAGTATTTCCTTTTTTCTACACATATAGAAAATCATTGTGTGTGATTATAGGTATATTACATTATAGCTTTTTTCCCTTTAACATTGATGTACAAATATGTCCCTCATGTTATTAAATATTCTTTGCCTATACTAGGAATGGTTAAGGCTTAAATGGTTAATTTAAGACTGTTTGATCCTTGGGGTGCCTGGGTGGCTCGGTCAGTTGAGCATCTGACTCTTGATTTTGGTTCCGGTCATGATCCCAGGGATCGAGCCCCATGTTGGGCTCTGCACTTAGCCTGCTTAAGATTCTCTCTCTCTCTCTGTCTCTCCCCCTCTGAGAGATGTTTGAAGGGAATCAAGATCTATATATTTTATATTAAGAAAACTGTAGTTAGATACATGACACTGCCTCTTTTGTTTCTTACTTATATCCTATACATTCTCTTTTTTCTCCAAGCCATGGAAGTGATTAAACTTTAGTTAGAGAGGTGATTCCTCCAAATCTGAAGGGCTCAGCTCAATCTGGTGTTGAATGTAAATGCAATATTTTCCAGACCTCAAACCAGCCTCAATACTCTTATATTTGTCTTTTCTTTCATGGCATCAGACCCCCAACAGCAATCATCAAGGATGCAGAGGGTTTGGGAGTTAAGAGGGCAGAGTGGTATGTTTGTCAGATGGGTGGTCAGAGTTAGCACCGAGGCTTTGGGGCACACAGACCAATACATAACTTATTCTGAAAGGCTTGAGGTCAAGGACAAAGGTAGACTAGACTTTTGGAGAAGGAATATGGAGAAGGACTTCTGTTTTTACAGGGTAACGCCCTTGGGTTCAACTGTTTCCATTTGCTACATGTCTGCCAATTAGATGAAGGGTTAATCTAGGTGGAGGAAAACACACTGACATATGCCTGTCCCTTCTAGGAGCTGAGGCTGACCCAGGTCGTAATCAAGTAGGTGTCGGGAGACCTACAGGCCAGTCACATAAGGAGACAGCGTTCTCTAGGCAGGTGCTAGAGCAAGGGACTTGCTTGCCCTGGGCTGGGCTGGCCAGAGGGGAGCTGAGCAGGATGGGGACAGCAGGTGGCTGATCCTCGGTGCTCAGATCATGTGAACACCTCCCACCCTGACCACGACGAATCTGCTGGTCTCCCTCGGGGGCACGGGCTCCTGTGTAACTGAATATCTGCTCATTCATGTGTCTCTTGGGTGACCTTCAGTTCTTGTCTGAGTTCAGAAACCTGCTACCCAATCTGTCTTAGCTTGTTCGAGCTGTGTAACAGAGTACCATGCACTGTGTGGCTTAAAGGACGGAATTTTATCCTCTCCCAGTTCTGGAGGCCAGAAGTCCGACATTGAGGGGCCAGCAGGGTTGGGTCCCTGTGACAGCCACGAGGAAAGTTGCTGTTTTAGGCCTCTTTCCATAGCCTGTGGACGGCTGTCTTCTTGTCTTGTTGCATCATCTATGTGCCCATCTGTGTCCAAATTTCCCCTTCTCATAAGACACTCATCAAATTGCATGAGGACCCATCCTAATGACTTCATTTGAACTTGGCTACCTCTGTAAAGACCTTCCCTTTAAATAAGGTCACGCTCTGAGATGTGGGAAATTAGGATTCCACTGTAGCTCTTTTGGGGGACACAATACAACTGTCTCAGGTTTTGCCCCTCACATGCTCTCGGCCTAGTGAGATCAGGGGGTCAATAAATTGTGCTTTTCAACTGAATGTGTTTCTTCTTTTTTAAAAAATTTTTTTAATGTTTATTTATTTATTTATTTATTTATTTTAAAAAAAAATTTTTTTCAACGTTTTTATTTATTTTTGGGACAGAGAGAGACAGAGCATGAACGGGGGAGGGGCAGAGAGAGAGGGAGACACAGAATCGGAAACAGGCTCCAGGCTCCGAGCCATCAGCTCAGAGCCTGATGCGGGGCTCGAACTCACAGACCGCGAGATCGTGACCTGGCTGAAGTCGGACGCCCAACCGACTGCGCCACCCAGGCGCCCCAATGTTTATTTATTTTTGAGAGAGAGAGACAGAGAGACAGAGAATGAGCGGGGGAGGGGCAGAGAGAGGGAGACACAGAATCTGAAGCAGGCTCCAGGCTCTGAGCTGTCCGCACAGAGCCGGATGGGGGGCTTCAACTCACCAACTGCAAGATCGCAGTCTGAACCTAAGTTGGACACTTAACTGACCAAGCCACCCAGGTGCCCCTCAACTGAATGTATTTCTGAAGCGCAGTTTGACTTACGTGTCCTTTCTAAACATGAAAGCGGCAGGATCCTTTAAAATGCTTGCCTCTTGAAGGAATAATTTGGCTTTGGTTCTTTACCTGGAAAGCCTGTGCTACTGGATTCATCTTCTCTCCAGGATGATTCAGATCAGTGCAAAGGAGAAAACAGAAGTCATTTCTCTCTAAAGGAATATAACACAATGCAGGACCCATCCGGGTTTAAGCTAGAATCATTTGGCGATCGAGTATCTCATCGGTCACCATGTCCTGATGTGTCACGATGACAGTGACTGTCCTTGTGTCCAGGTGTATGTGCCAGATACTACCTGTGGGCCTTCCGTTTCAGCCCCACTGGGGCTCAGTGGGCTCTAATGGTTCCCTTTGTGGGCTCGACCAATGTAGCAAAATAGAATAGCAGCTGAGCACATTGGCAGAGAGGGTAGACTCTGGAGCCAGACTGACAGCGTGCTAACCAATGGGACCCTGGGCAGGCAACCTAAACTCTCTCTGTCCCGGGTTTCATCTGTGAAATGGGGATAGTACTAACATCTAGCATCTACATCAGGGAGTTTTTCTGAGGATTAAATAAATTGATATTTGTGAAGTGCTTAGAACAGGGACTGGCATTTAATAAACACAACACGTATCTGTTAGATAAAAATAAGGACTGAAAGCTTACTAGATGCCAGGCACTGCGTTCAACACTTTATTATTATTTTATTTTAGAGAGAGAGCGAGTATGTGAGTGGGGGAGAGGGGCACAGGAAGAGGGAGACAGAGAATCCCAAGCAGGCTTCATGCCCAGCATGGGGCGTGACATGGGGCTCAACCCCGTGACCTCAGGATCGCGCATGACCCAAGCCGAAATCAGGAGCCAGGCACCCAACTGACTGAGCCACCCAGGCGCCCCTGCATTCAGCACTTTATTTTTTTTTTTTAATTTATTTTTTTTCAACGTTTATTTATTTTTGGGACAGAGAGAGACAGAGCATGAACGGGGGAGGGGCAGAGAGAGGGAGACACAGAATCGGAAACAGGCTCCAGGCTCGGAGCCATCAGCCCAGAGCCCGAAGCGGGGCTCGAACTCACGGACCGCGAGATCGTGACCTGGCTGAAGTCGGACGCTTAACCGACTGTGCCACCCAGGCGCCCCTGCATTCAGCACTTTAAATGCACTATTATAACAATGTGAAGGGGTCGTTTCTTCCCCTATTTCACAGAGTAGGAAACAAACTCAGCGTGGTTCAGTGACTGTTTGAAGTTGAAGACGTTAAAGACAGTAGAGCCAGGCTTCAGAGCGAGGTGCGTCTGACTGCTTGCCCAAACTCACCACCCCTGTGCAGCTGCCTGCAAACATGGCCTGAGAAATGGGGCCCCTTCTAGTTTTTTCTATTTTTTTTCATTTTAATGTGAAATTTATTGTCAAATTGGTTTCCTTACAACACCCAGTGCTCATCCCAACAGGTGCCCTCCTCAATACCCATCACCCACCCCCCCTCCCTCCCACCCCCCATCAACCTTCAGTTTGTTCTCAGGTTTTAAGAGTCTCTTATGGTTTGGCTCCCTCCCTCTCTATTTTTTTTTTCCTTCCCCTCCCCCATGGTCTTCTGGTAAGTTTCTCAGGTTCCACCTAAGAGTGAAAACATATGGTATCTGTCTTTCTCTGTATGATTTATTTCACTTAGCATCACACTCTCCAGTTCCATCCACGTTGCTACAAAGGGCCATATTTCATTCTTTCTCATTGCCATGTAGTACTCCATTGTGTATATAAACCACAATTTCTTTATCCATTCATCGGCTCTTTCCATAATTTGGCTATTGTTGAAAGTGCTTCTATAAACATTGGGGTACAAGTGCCCCTATGCATCAGCCCTCCTGTATCCCTTAGGTACATTCCTAGCAGTGCTATTGCTGGGTCATAGGGTAGATCTATTTTTAATTTTTTGAGGAACCTCCACACTGTTTTCCAGAGCGGCTGCGCCAGTTTGCATTCCCACCTTCAGTGCAAGAGGGTTCCCGTTTCTTCACATCCTCACCAGCATCTATAGTCTCCTGGTTTGTTCATTTTGGCCACTCTGACTGGCGTGAGGTGATATCTGAGTGTGGTTTTGATTTGTATTTCCCTGATGAGGAGCGACGTTGAGCATCTTTTCATGTGCCTGTTGGCCATCTGGATGTCTTCTTTAGAGAAGTTTCTATTCATGTTTTCTGCCCATTTCTTCACTGGATTATTTGTTTTTCGGGTGTGGAGTTTGGTGAGTTCTTTATAGATTTTGGATACTAGCCCTTTGTCTGCTATGTCATTTGCAAATATCTTTTCCCATTCCGTCGGTTGCCTTTTAGTTTTGTTGATTGTTTCCTTTGCAGTGCAGAAGCTTTTTATCTTCACAAGGTCCCAATAGTTCATTTTTGCTTTTAATTCCCTTGCCTTTGGGGATGTGTCAAGTAAGAAATTGCTGCGGCTGAGGTCAGAGAGGTTTTTTCCTGCTTTCTCCTCTGGGGTTTTGATGGTTTCCTGTCTCATATTCAGGTTCTTTATCCGTTCCCCCTTCTATTAATAAAAGAGTCAACAAGTACTTGCTGAGTGTCTACCACGTGGTGGGAGGTACATGTTCACAGTTGGCAGGGTAATGATGACATTTATAAAGTAGACTTATTTACACATACATGTCAGTTCTAATGTTCATTTGAACTATGCTCTGCTACTTTCTTGAGAGTCACTAATAATTATGAGTAAATAATGATGTTTGTGAATTTCATCCTATTTAAATTTTGAATGAAGCCTCCCTGCAAGTTTTCGCAGATGATTATTTACACCGAGTATCTTCCCTTACTCACAGATACAATAAAACCATGGATTGAGAGTAACTTGTTCTGCGAGTGTTCTGCAAGATGAGCAAACATTTCTAATAAATTTTAACTTGATAAATGAGTGATGTCTTGCAATACAAGTAGTACATGATTCTCAACATCACATGATCACAATTGAGCTAATGGTTCTGGAAATTCTCTTTGATATACAAGTGCTTTGGATTACATGCATGTTTCCAGAATGAATTATGCTTGCAAACCAAGGTTTTACTGTACTTATTTTCTAATATGTCTCAGTTGACAGGACCCATGCATTAGTTTATCTGTACTGTTGAAAATACTTGCACACGGTTATCTGATGCTATTATTTTTCAATTTGGTTGAAGGAGGAAGGGAGAGAACAGAAGGCATGTGTGAGCCATTTACCTTTTTCATCAGTAGATGATCCAGAAGGTATCGCAGCTGGCCTCTGTAAACCATGGAGAGGGCCAGGGCACATGGTGGGAACTCACAAATGTGAATGTCACATGCTAGAACTGACTCTGCAAGTCAGAGAGGAAAGGTATGTGGTGGGGAGAAAGGTCCCCCAAAGTAAGTGGCCATATAATTTATTGTCCAAACCAGGACTCTTTGTAATTAATGAGGGCGCTAACAATATTTATGCCAGGTTAACAGGTGTAAAGGGAGACTGTCCTGGGCCATGGAGGCGATGGCCACCCTATGGCAGGCTGTAAGGCTGAGAGAGATGTGGGTACAGGCCTGGGGGAGGGCAGCATGACCATCGTTACTGGAGGCTGTGACATGGGACTGAGCTGGGGCTGCCTGATGCTGGTGCTGCTGGTCCACTGGTCTGTCCCAACATGGATGTGTGTATGCAGTTGTGAACAGAGGAAATCCTGTCTGAAGGTAAATTCTGAATCTTCCAATTTGATTAGTTACTATGATTCTCTTTGTAATTTCTCTGGCTATTTTTCATTTGGAAGCACACAGTCCTTTCTTCTGACCTTGGGCTGTTGACCTGGTCTTCTCTTTGGACAGCTAAGACTTTCTGCATTGTGGGTGAGCAAGCTTGGTTTTATGACAGTGGTCACCACTTATTCATTCATCTCCTGAAATTGTCATTATCAAAGACTATGTAAATCTAACCAAAGAAGTGAAAAATCTATACACTGAAAACTATAGAAAGCTTATGAAAGAAATTGAAGAAGACACAAAAAAATGGAAAAAGATTCCATGCTCCTGGATAGGAAGAACAAATATTGTTAAAATGTCGATACTACCCAAAGCAATCTACATATTCAACGCAATCCCTATCAAAGTAACACCAGCCTTCTTCACAGAGCTAGAACAAATAATCCTAAAATTTGTATGGAACCGGAAAAGACCCCGAATAGCCAAAGCAATCTTGAAAAAGAAAACCAAAGCAGGAGGCATCACAATCCCAGACTTCAAGCTATACTACAAAGCTGTAATCATCAAGATAGTATGGTTCTGACACAAGAACAGACACTCAGATCAATGGAACACAATAGAGGACCCAGAAATGGACCCACAAACGTATGGCCAACTAATCTTTGACAAAGAAGGAAAGAATATCCAATGGAATAAAGATAGTCTCTTCAGCAAGTGGTGCTGGGAAAACTGGACAACGACATGCAGAAGAATGAATCTGGACCACTTTATTACACCATACACAAAAATAAACTCAAAATGGATGAAAGATTTCAATGTAAGACAGGAAGCCATCAAAATCCTCAAGGAGAAAGCAGGCAAAAACCTCTTTGATCTTGGCCGCAGCAACTTCTTACTCAACACGTCTCTGGAGGCAAAGGAAACAAGAATAAAAATGAACTACTGGGACCTCATTAAAATAAAAAGCTTCTGCACAGCGAAGGAAACAATCAGCAAAACTAAAAGGCAACTGACAGAATGGGAGAAGATATTTGCAAACGACATATCAGATAAAGGGTTAGTATCCAAAGTCTATAAAGAACTTATCAAACTCAACATCCAAAACACAAATAATCCAGTGAAAAATGAGCAAAATACATGAATAGACACTTCTCCAAAGAAGACATCCAGATGGCCAACTGACACACGAAAAAAAATGCTCCACATCACTCACCATCAGGGAAATACAAATCAAAACCACAATGAGATACCACCTCACACCTGTCAGGATGACTAACATTAATGACTCAGGCAACAACAGATGTTGGTGAGGATGTGGAGAAAGAGGAATTCTTTTGCACTGCTTGTGGGAATGCAAGCTGGTGCAGCCACTCTGGAAAACAGTATGGACGTTCCTCAAAAAATTAAAAATAGAACTACCCTATGACCCAGCAATAGGACTACTAGGTATTTATCCAAGGGATACAGGTGTGCTATTTTGAAGGGTCACATGCACCCCCATGTTTATAGCAGCACTATCGACAATAGCCAAAGTATGGAAAGAGCCCAAATGTCCATCAATGGATGAATGGATAAAGAAGACGTGGTATATATATATACAATGGAGTATTACTCGGCAATCAAAAAGAATGAAATCTTGCCATTTGCAACTACATGGATGGAACTAGGGGGTATTATGCTAAGCGAAATTAGTCACAAATATCATATGACTTCACTCATATGAGGACTTTAAGAGACAAAACAGATGAACATAAGGGAAGGGAAGCAAAAATAATATAAAATCAGGGAGGGGGACAAAGCAGAAGAGAGTCATAAATATGGAGAACAATCAGAGGGTTATTGGAAGGGTTGTGGGAGGGGGGATGGGCTAAATGGGTAAGGGGCATTAAGGAATCTACTCGTGAAATCATTGTTTCACTATAGGCTAACTAATTTGGATGTAAATTAAAAAAAAAGACTGTGTTGTGAAATGGGGAGGAGGTGTACGAGTGTGTGTGTGTGTGTGTGTGTGTGTGTGTGTGTGTGAGAGAGAACATGCATGGGGACAAATAGGTCTTGACCCCAGTTCATCCCCTCTGCGGGCTCAGCCTGGCAAGGTGCTGATATTCAGAACCACAAGAAGGCACTTGCTGAGAAGGAGAGGGCAGCAAGTGAGCTGGTTCAGGGCCTTGACTGTGCACCAGGCTGACAGGAAAGGGGGCCAGCTGTGACAGGAGGGAAATGCAGCGTGCCCCCCACCCAGTCTTTTCTGTAGGCACAGGTGCCACAGGGGTGCTGTCATGAAGGTCTGGAAAGAGGTGTCACGGGGCTGCCAACCTAGAGAAGCCGGGCTGTAAAATGGTCACAAAGGTTCAGTCAGCTCCGTGGATGCCCTGCTGTGGGCTGGGGGGTTTTGGGAAGGCTGCATGGAGTGGACACTGACCATTTGGGAAGGAAACAAGGGAGGACACAAGGGTATCAATAGCAACAGTTCATCCTATCTTTTATTTTTTGTTTTTATTTTTAATGTTTATTTTTGAGCATGAGAGAGAAAGAGGGAGAGTGAGAGAGAGAGTGAGAGAGAATTCCATGCAGGCTCTGCGCTGTCAGCACAGAGCCCAATGTGGGGCTCGAACTCATGAAACTGTGAGATCATGACCTGAGCCGAAACCAAGAATTGGACACGTAACCGACTGCCCCCCCCCAGGTGCCCCTAAAATTACTTTAAGAGCAGTATTTCTATATGGCTCAGCCTTCTGGGTTGGGAGAGGGAATAGGGGAAAATTGTTACAAAAATCAAAGAAAGAAAGCCTGTTATGTGTATTTCAAATTTGGAATTACTGATGTAGAATATTTCTAGAGCTTTTGGAAAATAATTGCCTTTAAATAGGAAAGTGAATAATCTGGTTTTCCTCTAAGGGATGTTCTGTTTTGAATGTAGGATTTTTGTCTTGTCTTTCATAGAGACAACAGAAGAAAGGAATTTTCTAATGTGATACATTTACAAATTATGAAAAATTCTTCCTTTTTTGGGGTCTTAATCCTTGTATTCCCCCAGATTTAGCCTGCTGCCTAGGACACATTAGATGCTTAATAATTATTTATCAAATAAAATGCCATCCTGCAGGCTCTGTTGCCCTGTTTTTCACCCAACTGGCCACTAGATGTCTCTCCATATCCGTGCCAAATCTTCACTAACCCGCGTGCTCACTAACACATGTGGATGATGCATGCAGTTCAGCCTAGGAAATCCTGTTGAAAGAACAACTCAATTCTCCCTTTTCACTGGGCACCAGTTTCAAGTGCTCTAGACTACTTGTGTACACAGAGGCATAAGACAAAGCTGGTGATGTTCATGTTGAGTGGTTGGAAGAAGAAACAGACGGGCTGTTCTCCTTTAAGCCAGGGTTAGAGATGTGTTCTTCCCTATCCTGGAAATGCTAAATAATTTTATGCTTAGTGAATTTTTAGATTAGCCAGGCCCAGTCTTCAGTCATTTGTGTGAACATTCTCCCCCTTTTCTTCCTTCCCTCCCCACCCCTCTCGGTCTTGCCCACATGCCGCTCACACACATGGACAGCACACTCTGTATCATTACACAGAGTGCTGGAACCCTGCAAGTGTTGTATGAGCAGATGGTGTATTTGTTGAACTGCTTATCTGTGAATATTGGGGGTGGAGGGCAGGATCGTCTGTTGTTGAACAGACAGAGCCCACTTTGCTAATAACGCTGCTTTGTTGTCAAACTTTGAACCATCAGTGTAACTGAAAAGTTACAGTTGGGCTGGTTCAGTGTCTGTAGTAGTGTTTCCCCTGGGGGTGTAGACACGATTTTAACCAGGGAGATGCCTTGCGAGGGTTTGGGTAGAAACAGTTTGGAGGGTGTGGTCACTGGAAACTTCCCTGTAATCTCCTCTCCGTCCGTGCTCTGGGCTACTGTAAAAATAGTAGCACTGGAAAGGGGCAGTTTTCTTTGGGATAAATCCATTTCTTTGAATAATATATTCACCCCTCCCCCGCCAGTAATGGAAGTGATACCTTTCCATTGTAGAAATTTTGGAAAAAACAGGAAAGTATCATAAAAATAGTAATTCTAATCATTTTAGAGACAAAATTTAAATCAGATTATATTTATGATTTTATATACTCCTTTTCATATTGCATTATATCATAGGCATAGTTCCGAATCATTAAATACTCTTCGAAAACCCAGTTTTTAAAGGCAATGTGTTATTCCATCTTTTGCCTGTTCTTCACTTTATTTAATGATTTTCCTACTGATGGGCACTTCGATCGTTTCAGATTTTTTACTTTGAGAATTGATCCTGAAATAAATATTGTTATATATGCATTTTTCTCACATCTCTGATTAATTCCTTAGAATAAGTATCTGTAATTGGAATTACAGGGAGGACAAATGTATTCTTGATATGAAAGCAAAATGCAACCTTTCTCAGGGAGAGTTCTTTATTCTTTTGGTTATAAATTCAGGGTCAGATCAGGGAATTCTGAAACTAGGGTTGTATCTGAGTTTTAGGAGGTATTTCTCACATAGCGTCTTTTCATATATGACAATGTCAGTGGCATAAAACCTAGATTAGTCTTTTCTTGGAAGTAAACTATTTTTCTCCTTGCCTTATACCTGTATCATTTATTTCCTGAAAGCTTAACTATGAAGGTTTCTATCAGAAAAGGCAGCTTTTTATAACCCTGGAATGTGGAGATCAATTACTGAGCTTCATAGGGTTTATAGGATCTTCTGTCACTTGGAGAGACTGGTGAGCTGTCACCTATGCATTATTAATGATGCCTGTTGCTCAAGGAAACACTTGATTCCAATCATTGTGGTGGGCTCAATGTCGATGACACACCCACGTGTGTTAGGCTTATCCTGACTTAGAATTTGGAATAGAAAACAAAGTGTTTTTGGCATGGTCCCTGTAACTCCCCGTGTGCTTTTACCAGGCAGGACACATTTTATCCCATTTTTTAAAAATTTTATTTTCTATTTTTTAAAATTTACACCCAAATTAGTTAGCATATAGTGCAACAATGATTTCAGGAGTCGATTCCTTAGTGCCCCTTCCCCATTTAGCCCATCCCCCTCCCACAACCCCTCCAGCAACCCTCAGTTTGTTCTCCATATTTATGAGTCTCTTCGGTTTTGTCCCCCTCCCTGTTTTTATATTATTTTTGCTTCCCTTCCCTCATGTTCATCTGTTTTGTCTCTTAAAGTCCTCATATGAGTGAAGTCGTATGATATTTGTCTTTCTCTGACTGACTAGTTTCACTTAGCATGATACTCTCCAGTTCCATCCATGTAGTTGCAAATGGCAAGATTTCATTCTTTTTGATTGCCGAGTAATACTCCATTATATGTGTGTATGTGTGTATGTGTGTGTGTGTATGTATGTGTGTGTGTGTGTGTGTGTGTGTGTGTGTGTATATATATATATATATATATATATATACCACATCTTCTTTATCCATTCATCCATCAATGGACATTTGGGCTCTTTCCATACTCTGGCTATTGCTGATAGTGCTGCTAAAAACATTGGGGTACATGTGACCCTATGAATCAGCACTCCTGTATCCTTTGGGTAAATTCCTAGTGGTGCAATTTCTGGGTCATAGGGTAGTTCTATTTTTAGTTTTTTGAGGAACCTCCATACTGTTTTCTAGAGTGGCTGCACCAGCTTGCATTGCCACATTTCATCCCATTTTAATAAGAAATCCAAAATGTAGGGGTTTGAAAGCATTCCAGTGACAATTACTATTGATAAAAGCTCTTTTTTTTAAAACTTCTAAAAGACTTACATTGAATGAAAAGGATATTAATTTAACTTTCTAAAGGCTTTTTGAAGTAAAAATTTATTTCTAGAACTCAACGTTTGGTATACAAGAACACCTGTTAATGTTTTTCAAACGGTGTTCCTTTCTCAAAAATTAAATTAAGCATATATTTCCATCTTGAAATCTGGAATCTTTCTGTTTTTGGTATTTTGGTATTTGGAAAAAGGCAGAAAGTTTTTAAAATCTATGGATGCATAAGTTTTTTAACTTTCTTTTTCTGCTCTGGATTCCATAAATTATGAAAGTCATAGCTCAGAAGCAGCACTAAAGGGGAGACAGGATTTCTGTTCACTGTTCCTTTCCTTGCCCTCCTGTTCATGTCCCAGCTGTCAGACTGCTCACATTATTCCGAGTTCACTGGTGTGTCTAAGTGCCTCAAAGCAAGTTGACACAATGCTCCTGGAATCTGGCTTGCCAGGAGCCACAGGCACTGTGTAAGCAGGGCTGGCCTGGGCAATGTGCTAAGAGGACGCTGGCCTGCAGGGTTCTTCTCCTTGATGGTGGATACTCTGTCACCACCCAGTCCTCTGATGCTGAGACCTTCATGGGACTCTGGGCTGCTCATCGCTGGCTTCTACCCAAGACTAGCCTCCCTGAGCCCAAGCCCCATGTCCTGGACCTTGCCTTCCTGTAATTTCACTGAGTTCTCTGTTAACTGAAAAATCTGCATCTGTATGAAAGCAGATGACGTGTGGAAAATGACCTTGATGTATTGGTAGCCTCTAATACCCTGCCAGGCAGGCTATCCCAGCTGTCATGGAACAGGAAGTTTCACAGACCAATTGAGATGCTTAAATCACACAGTTTATTCAATCAATTCAAAACATACCATGAAAAGCAACAAGAAACTGATGGGGTAGTGAACGCACCTGGCACCATACTTCCAGGATTCTAGAATCCTGGGCTGTTTTTTGACCCTGTATCTGCTGCATCAGCCTTCCCTGACAATGATGTGATTACAAGGACTAGAGTGGAAGTTAAACAAGGGGGCCCAGTGGATGGAAGGTGCTGTAACCAGCACATACTTGGATATCTATTGGGAAGATATCCGGCCAATGGCTGTAGGTCACCAATTAACCTGCTTAGTGGCTGTTTTAGGCAGAATACTGACCCCCAAAGATGTCCTTGTCTTAGTCCTTAGAATTATGGATATATAACTTCATACGGCAAAGGGAACTTTGCAGATGTGATAAAGGAGCTTGAAATGGGGGGATTATCTTGGATTATCTGCTGGGCCTGGTGTAGTGACAGGAGGCCTTTGGGGATAGTGGGAGGCAGGGAGGTCAGAGTTAGAGAAGATGTGATAATGGAAACAGAGTCAGAGAGATAGATGTCTGTTTAAAGATGCTACACCGCTGGCCCTGAAGATGAAGGAAGGAACCATAAGCCAAGGCATGCAGGTGGTGTCTTGAATTTGGAAAAGCCAAGTGTGAATGGACTAACTTGTGTCCTCCACCTCTGTTGAATTCATATGGTGAAGTCCTCACCTCCAGTACCTCAGAATGTGACCATATTTGGAGATAAGGTCTTTGCAGAGGAAATTAAGCTAAAATGAGGTCACTAGGGTAGTCCCTAATCCTATATGATTGATGTATTTATAAGAAGAGGAAGATTTGGACACAAACAAGGACAAAGGGGAAGAGCATATGAAAATATAAGGAGGAGATGGCCATCTACAAGCCAGAAGTCTGGAATAGATCCTTTCCTGAAGGCCCCCAGAAGGAATCTATACTGTTGACATCTTGATCTTGGACTTCCAGCCTCCAGAACTGTGAGACAATAAATTTCTGTTGTTTAGGCCTCAAGTCTGTGGTATTTTGTTACACGGCCCTAGCAAACTAATACACCCAAGGGAACAAATTCTTCCCTGGAGCCACCATAAGGTAATGGAGGCATGTCGGCACCTTGGTTTTCGCCCAATGAGACCTACATTAGACTTCTGACATCCAGAACCATAAGATAATAAATTCAGTTCTTTTAAGTTGCTAAGTTTGTGGTAGTTATAGAAATAATGGGAAACTAATATGGTGACTGTGGGTTTAATGCGTGTGTGTGTTTAAAGATTTTATTTTTAAGTAATCTCTGCACCCAGCGTGGGGCTTGAAATCACAACTCTGAGATCAAGAGTCACATGCTTTACCGACTGAGGCAGCCAGGCACCACAAAAAAGTGTGTTTTTTGAGCACAGAGCACATATGGGGCCAGAATGGGACCATAATGGATATCATCAATGAATGACCAATTGAGGGATGAAAAAGCTATTAGCCTGAAGGTTTCATGATCTGGATCTTATGACTTGATTCTTATACTTCATTTTATCTACTGGTAACACTTGTTTGTTCCACCTCCCTTTTAAGAGAATAACTTCAATCTATTCTATCTTTACATGTTCTATATGGCTAACTTATTATTTCTACAGCATATCTTCTGGATTGTGCTATATGCTTACTCGCTGCCTGTGGTTAACACATCAATTTACTTAACACATCAATGTGTTTCACCTGCTTCGCACAAGCCACTGGCTTCCTAACTGTATAAGTAATATGTTCTTTGAGTTCCATCCATCCCATCTATTTTTCTTTCTCCTGTAATTGTACTGAATATTTTTTTTTAAGTTTTTTTTCAACGTTTTTCATTTATTTTGGGACAGAGAGAGACAGAGCATGAACGGGGGAGGGGCAGAGAGAGAGGGAGACACAGAATCGGAAACAGGATCCAGGCTCCGAGCCATCAGCCCAGAGCCCGATGCGGGGCTCGAACTCACGGACCGCGAGATCGTGACCTGGCTGAAGTCGGACACTTAACCGACTGCGCCACCCAGGCGCCCCTGTACTGAATATTTTAAAAATAACATATCGAACATGTGTTACTGCTACTGTATTCCTAGGGTGCTAATACATGAACAGTATTTACATTTAGAAATAGAGGGCTCTATACAGTGCTACATCCTGGCTTTGGCTTGGGGGAGTTCTGTGGCACATGAAAGTTATCAATCTCTTCTTCCTTATTCTTCTCCCTCCCCAGTTAGGATCTTCTTTAAGACTCTGGTCAGAGTCTATGGCTATTTCCAAGCTATGTTGGCAGAGGTGACACCTGAGCCAGAGATCATCTGCCCCAAAACATAAAATATTTCCTATCTGATGAAAAAGTTTGCTGACCCTTACTCTTGAGCCCCACGAAAGAAATATTACTATTTCAATTTCACATTTGAAGACACCAAGACTCTGGAAGGTTGTTTGCTTTCCTCAGGTCCCAACCAACCGGAGATGGGCAGTGCCAGGGTTCAGCTTCAGAACCCGGGCTGTTTCCAGCACACCGTGCTGCTTTAGGGGAACTTGTCCTTTAGCTTGTCTGGTCTACTTTTCCTGCCTTAGAAAGGTGATTTTGACCTGTCTTAATGACCTAATCATGTTTCTGATCTCTCTTCCAACTTGGCAAACTCACATCCAATACATCATACTTGTTTGGGTCTTAGCTATCTTCTGATTTATTACGAATCCGGTAAACAGTTCTTTTATTCTGTCATTTGCAGTTGTTGATGAAAGAGCTAAGATTGTGTAGAGTAAAAATGTGATCTTCTGTGAAGTGATGCTGGTTATGTATCCAGAGTGAATCATTAAAGTAAAATAATAATAATAAAAAAACCCTTTTAATGTTGAAATAACTGGATTTACAGAAGAGTCGGAAAGTGGCCGTTCTTACATACTCTTTAACCAGCTTCGCTTCATGTCAGCATCTTATCTAACCATGGCTTACTTAGCAACACCGTGAAATTGATGTTGGTGCCCTAGTATTACTTAGACCGCAGACTTTGTTCTGGTATTACTAGGTTTTCCACTAATGTCCTTTTTCTATTAAGAACCTAATCCAGGATACCATGTTGAATTTAGTCATTATGTCTCCTTTGTTTTCTCCAATCTGTGGCAGTTTCTCAGTCTTCCCTTACCTTTTATGACCTTGACATTGCTGAAGAGTACTGCTGGTCGAGTATTTCAGAGAATGTCCTTTAGCTTGAGTTTGTCTGACATTTTCTCATGATTAGACTGGGGTTATGGAGTTTGGGGAAGAATACCACAGAGATAAAGTGCCTTTATCATTGAATCATTTCAGGAATACACAATATCAATATGACATATCATTGGTGATGTTAATCTTGGTCACTGGGTTGGTTGAATAATTTTCAATGATTAATCAACAATATTATGTCACACCCATTTTGTATTCAGCATGATGCTAGGCACTTACTGGGTGAGATAATTGATAAATCGAAAAGAAAAGAATTCACACAAGGGTTAGAAAGAGCTTTATAACAGGTACAAGGAAATTATTAAGGCCTCAAAGAGATGAGTAGAGAAAGAATAGGCAAGTCACAAGGGAAAAAAGTATACATTTGAAAAATACATGAAAGGGGTGCCTGGGTGGCTCAGTCAGTTAAATGTCCCACTTCAGCTCAGATCATGATCTCACGGTTTGTGAGTTCGAGGCCCACGTTGGGCTCCGTGCTGACAGCTCAGAGCCTGGAGCCTACTGCAGATTCTATATCTCCCTTTCTATCTGCCCCTTCCCCGCTCATGCTCTGTCTCTCTCTCTCCTTCAAAAATAAATAAACATTAAAAAATTTTTAAAAAATACATGAAAAATGTCTTCAGGGGTAAACACAATAACTATCATATCATTATAATATTCATTATAAATATGGGACACAAATGAAAATATTAATTAGAAAGGTGGTATAACCAGTTGTTAGTATGATTACAATTATTTAAAAATATGTAGAGTGAAAAAGACTAAATCATAGAATATAAATGTTAATAATGATTGTCTGGATGATGAGTTTGTACATGACTGGTTTTCTTCTTTTGGCTTTTCTATATTTGTGGGAAAACTTAACGCTAAGCTGTAGTAACCAAAAGTCGAGTAGGGTAGTGGAAAGAACACCAATGTTGGAGTCAAACATGGTTTGAGTCTTTGCTCTGTTATTTAAAGGCCTCGTGAACTTGGGTAAGTTTGCACCTTGGTTGCCTGAGATACCAAATTGGAATCATGAAATAATTTTGTGGGATGTTTGGGAGAAAACGAAATGATATAATACATTTGGAAGCACTTGGCACTAGTTATATTTAATTGTCTCTTTCTTAAAAGTCATGGCACCTGCCTTTGGGATTTTTATACTCTCTTTAGAGGCAAGGTTGAAATACGCTCACGGAATGACAGGATGGGAGGTGAGAGCCTCACTGCCTCTGTTGCAGGATCTCCGGAGAGGTGGAGAAAAGGGTGGAAGAAAATCCATGAATGTTCTAAGGGGTGGGTGGGACTTCAGCATTCGTTCAACAACCAATGCATCACATGTGCCAAATCCTGTTCTGATCATTTTGGGTGGACCAGGCATTGTTCTGGGAACTGGTGATAGAGGGGAGAACAGATTAGACAAAAGTGCCCGCTTTCATGGAGCGCACACTCTAGTGCAGGGAGACAGAGAAAAGATGAGCAGGCCGCGTGTGTGTCAGCGCTATGGAGGACAACACAGCAGGATGCGTGTTTTAGGCGAGGTGACTAAGGTGCTGAGGGCTCACATACGAAGATTCGCAGGCTATCTCCTCGCCCTCGATGCTCGCTGGGGAAGAGAATCTTAAAAGCAGAATGATTATGAGTGAGCAGGGTAAGTGCTATTCTACAAACCTGAGACCTGTGGGGAGGGTAAGAAAGATGGGCTGTCTTTGCCTGGGGAGTTAGGGAAGTCTTCACAGAAGAGGTGATGCTCCAGCAGAGCCCTTAAGTGGGGGTCGCAGTTCCCTAGGCAGAGAAGAGGAGGAGGGTGCCCGCATGGAGGGGAGATGTCCCGGGCCCTGGAGTGTGCTCAGCCGTGGAGGCTTGCAGGGCTCTCTGGAGTGTCGGGAACATAGGATGGGCGGAGAAATGGATAAGTGGGGGCCCTGGACATGAAGAGCTTCCTCCTACCATACCCGGAAGTTTCGGATGTCAACCTGTACATGAGGGGGGTTACGGAGTTCTTTTAAGCAGGGGGTGCCAAAACATTCCAGCGTTGTCAATGGTAAGGACGGTGACTTCAGTAACTGAGGTCTAGCAGAGAGTGGCAGGGAAGGCTGGGAGGAGAAGGGGAGACGAAGGTGAGGAGGGAGAGAGCGAAGGAGGGGATGGCACCCAGCTCAGGTGGGGGCGCAAAGGCTGAGGGTCTGTGGGAGCCCCTGGGGGAGGGTCCAGTGCAGCCGGGTGGTCATGTGAGGCTGAGCCCAGGGCAAGTCAGGAGCAGATGTCTAGATTGGTGCGCCCCCCAATAACGTAGCTGTATCTGCCTTCCTAGGGCAGTTGACTCCCCCTTCCCCGCCCCAATATTTTTGATTAAGACTCCATCTAATTTTGAAAACATAAAATCTTGAAAAAATCAAAATGAATGATACCCCCTTTACTCCTCTGTAACTTGGAGCCCGTGGCTTCTCTTCCAAGGAAGGTAGGCAAATACGAGAGTGTATGTTCTCTGGCAGCTCTTGCTGGCTAATGCTCAGCTAGGTTTTCTGCTTGTGGGCTTTCAAAGTATCACTGCACAGAAGTATTTTTTGGTTTAGGAAATTAAAGTAGGAACATGGACTCACGGAAGCCAAGGTCATCCCTTTCTCCCGACTCCACAACCCTCCCTTTTTAGAAGCATGTATTTTCTGTACGTGTTTCTAGCCTTCAGAAATAACTCTTGGCCATTCTCTTCAGCTTACAAATCCCCAAGGCGTGCCTGTTTGAACGCATGCAGTGTATTATTTCTGCGGGGCCTCGTCCCCTTTCCTTCCAAGTCGGCTCCGCTTCCTGACCCGAAGCGCCTACTGACAGGCTCTTTGTTTCAGGACCCCTGAATCCAGAAATTGGCCAACTCTCTTCCACCATTTTGACCTGAGTTATCCATAAGCTTTTTTTCCCCCCTTGATTCCTTTCCTTCTTGGAAGGATGTCTTTTGGCTGCCCTGGTTCTTAAAGGTTGGTGTAGCCCCTCTCCCTTTCACTCTCTCTGGCTGGTGTGGGTGTGTATCGGGGGTGAGGGGGTAACACGCGCATGCGCACGCTCGTGGCTCAGTGACTTTCTCCAGAGACTTCTGGCTGGAGTGAGTGGGTCGAGCTCCCACAGGGAGGAGGGCAGTTTCCTCCCCAAGGGGCAGAGCTGCTCTGACATAGCAGCTTAACTGCCTTGTTAGATGCTGATGTTTTTACTTCTCTTCCTGTTTCAGTTGGAATGAATCACATTTGAAAACATTTCCATCCTTTTAGTGACTACATTGAATAACACATGTTTTTCATTAATATTTACCGTAATCAAACCTGACCTTTTTCTTTTTAAAATGAACACGATTATTTCTGTCATTATCTAGCTTTCTTCAGTCTCCATACTTAGCTTCATAAAATGGATTCCTGCCTAGATAGATTGAGAAGTAGTATTTTTTTAATTTCTGGAGACTCAGAATTCATAAATGGAATAATGAAAACTCTGATGGGGGACACCTGGGTGGCTCTGTCTGTTAAGCGTCTGCCTTCAGCTTAGGTCATGATCTCACGTTTGTGAGTTTGAGCTCCACATTGGGCTCTGTGCTGACAGTGCAGAGCCTGCTTGGGATCTTCTCTCTCCCCTCTCTCTCTGCCTCTACCCTGCTTGCACTCTCTCTCCCAAAATAAATAAATAAATTTAAAGAACTCTTTAAAAAAAAAAAAAAAAGAAATAAAACTCTGATGGAAGAGTGTGGATGATTGGCTAGTAGATTGCTCCAAACTGTTTTCAACTAACTTCCTCCTCAGCTCTCCTCCCCTGAACTATGTTACTTAAAGGGGGTCTCCAACGTTGATTAAAAAAAAAATTTTTTTTTTGAGAGAGCGTAAGCAGGGGAGAGGGACAGAGGGAGGGAGGGAGGGAGAGAGAGAGAGAGAGAGAATCCCAAGTAGGCTCCATACTCAGTGCACAGCCTGACTGGGGGCTTGATCCCATGACCCTGGGATCATAACCTGAGCCAAAATCAAGAGTCAGATGCTCAATGGACTGAGACACCCAGGCACCCTGACTTTTAATTAATACTTTATAACACTTCTTTGAAATGAGACAAATGACCCAGTCTCTCTGTTAAATAATGGAGTTTTGTAATTCTGAGAGCGTATTCTCAGCCGAAATCTTCACCCTCCCTGCTCCTCACCCTCACTCCTTTTGGATGGATAAAGGGAGCATCGTTACAACACAGTGGAATTTCAAGACTGCTACAACATTCCTATTACTGCTTTCATAGTGGTTGGCGGCCATATGCTGTCGAGAAGCTGTTTCAAAGGGGAACTGGACTTACTTCCCTTTTAAGTGAGAGTTGCAGCATGAATGTAGATCAATCACTGTTTCTAGCACAGTCGTATCATCTTTATGAGTGCACTTCCTCAAAGACCTCTGGGCATACACTGAATGTGTTAGGCAGAGCCCTTTCAAAGTCCAGGCGTGTTTTCCGAACAAATGCCAGATTTCCTGGGACTGTTGGTTACCACCCCTTACTCCACAAATATAGTGCATCTAAGATTGTCTGTCTGGATAATCTTGCCTTTTTAGTGTTTACTTAAAGTGGAAATGATGTTATCCAGACCCTGGGTATGAATGAGATCATGTCATGAGGCCTTGCTCTGATGTTGTTTTCTCTTGCCAGTGTAGTGACATCAGGATCTGAAGGCAGATGGGCGGCTTCGATGACATTTTGAAGTCCCTGATGTTTCTAACCCCCCATGATTGTTGAGAAATCACTGGGGAAGTGAGGATGTCATGTAAGGTGGCAGGTCAACCTATGAGTTACTCACAGCCATGGGAAGATACCATGGGACTATTATTAGTGTGCTATGAGAAGACTTCTCTGTTGTTGCTTTATTTTAAAATAGATTTGATTTTTTAGAGAGATTTTAATGCACAGAAAAACTGGGCAGAATGTACAGAGATTTCCCATATGCCTCCTGCCCCAACGTGTGCACAGCCTCTCCCATTCTCAGCATCCCCAACCAGAGTGGGACATTTGTTACAACTGATGAGCCTACATTGACACATCATAATCATCCAAAGTCTATAGTTTACATTAGAGTTCACTCTTGGTGTCGTACATTCTGTGGGTTTTGGCGAAGGCATGATTACATGTATCCTTCATTATAGTACCCTACAGAGTAGCTTCACTGTTTTCCTTTTTAAAATTTATTTTCCTATGTACAGATTGAAAAGGTCCTATCTAAAAAGATGAATAGTTGAATTCTACCTTTCTGCTAAGATTTTAAGCAGGAGGATGTTTTTCATGAAAGTCTCATGAATATGGATGTTCTCTGACAAAAGGGTTCCATGACCGTATGGTTTTGGGAAATGCTGGGGAAAAATATGATGGAGTCATCCGCAGAATATTTACACTGCTATTCTGGTTCTGACATACAAATATATGTTGTCTAAATCAACTAAATTACCTAATTAAAGCTAAATTTCACTTCTGAGAAGTTGGTGGAAAACCTAACCATGAACATCCTAACAATCTGTCCTCATATCTGTTTTTTTTTTTTTTTTAGGTTTATTTATTTATTTTGAGAGACAGAAAGAGAGAGAGAGAGTGTGAGTGAGCAAGCAGGGGAGGAGGGGCAGGGAGAGGGAGAGAGTGGATCCCAAGCAGGCTCCACCCTGTCAGCGCAGAGCCCAACACTGGGCTCTATCTCACGAACCATGAGATCATGACCTAAGCTGAAATCAACAGTCAGATGCTTAACCGACTGAGCCACTCAGGCGCCCCTCCTCATATCTGTTTTTAAATGAATATCCCTTTAAGAATTTTATCCATTCATTTGCTTATTTGTTCATTTAATAAGTATCTCTTTTGTGCCTCGTCTGTGCCAACACTTAGGGGCACACAGCGCCTGAACACAAGGAAGAATGTGGCAGAGGTGGCTGGTAACCATTGCCCTTTTTTCTTTAGTAATGTTGGGTGCACGGCAATGCAGGGCAAAAGTTGTCTCCCAGCTTCCCTTGCAATGGGAAGTACTGTGTGACTATGTTCTGGTCAAGGGAATGTGGCCTTGGGGTTCTGTGTGCAGGGCTATCATTTGGCCTGTATGCATTGGCCTAGGTATACGCAAGTCAGTGGGTGGCAAAATGGAAACCGTGTGTTTTGAATGACAGAGCAATAAGACAGGATGAGCCTGGGACTTTGAGGCTATGGAGCACGATGACAGCCTGTAAATATGTATGATCAGATCATTATGCCAAATAAATTAACCTCTATCAGTTTAAGTCACTGTTACTATGGCCTTTGTAACGGCAGCCAGACCCGTAAACTAACTGAAGCAGAAAGGATTTCTGCTGATCAGATGTTGTCATAAGATCAGGCAGTTGAGATATTTAGGAACCCTCCAAGTCAAACAGTGTCCAATGGCCATCTGAGTCTATAAAAAAGGCCTGACTATAGTAAGGGGATATTGAATATTGCTCTGCTATTCAAAATACATGGTTTCCATTTTGCCACCTATTGACTTGTGTATACCTAGGCCAATAATTTCTTAAACTTCTCATATCCACATGTTGAGAGAAGGAAAGACCCAGGGAACTGAGGTTCTTTTAAGTGAACCTCACTTTTTTTTTCCTTACTATTTTTTGCTAAGAAACCTAGAGAAATAAGGCCAATTTTTCATATTACAGTTGAATCTTTCCAGTTAGCTCAGGGTACGCAGGCACTTGACGTGGATCCAAAGGCTTTAAAATAACCAAAACTGATGTTCCCAATTCCTTCTATATATCTTTGTAAAACAAATTCTGGCATTGCAAACTTCCTTTTACCAACATGCTACCTCTATCCACATAGTGGGCTTAGGTAAACATACGAGTATATATTTAGATGTGGGTTAGGCATGAAATTGCTTTTTCTTCCTAAATAAGGCGTAGAAAAACCTCGATTCATTACTAACTGTGACATTTTAGATCTGAGTAGACAAAAAGGAGCATGTGAAAATGTGCTAAGCTTCCACATAGTTAACAAGATGTCACTTTGTGAGAGAATTTTCATAATTAATGAACCAGTTCAATTTGCTCTGCCATTTGACTTTGATTAATATGTCGTGGACTGTTCCCACTGGGACTCTATCCAGTTGGTTTGGGAAGCTCTTATGTCTATAACCCGTGCATGTGCATGGATCAAAGTGCTGGCATTCAATACCTGCCTCGTTAGGTCAGGGAACAGCCATGTAAACTCAGTGACAATGCCTGAGGTCCTGCAGCAAGCCACCACATGGCCCAGATGGACAAACTGACAACAAGAAACATAAAATCGAAGCCAAAACTATTTGGAGAAGGGATTGGACCATGTGTGTATTTTATGGGATCTTAGAAGGTCAATTTATGTAATTAAAACTTTTATTCCTAATTCTGCCATGGATTTGGCAGACTGAATGAGATGACTTTTTTAGCATCATCTTTAAACCACCTGATTAAAATTTGCTTCATTGAAAATTCAGTTTATGGGAATAAATTGTATGACAAGCCATAACAGTGTTTGGTCAGTATATTTTCTGTTTAGAAACCATTGTAGGTATTTCAAAAAAGGAGTTTAATACAGAGAATTTTCAGTACGTATGCGAAGGAGAAAAGTACAGAAGTGGGGAGGTGAGGTTACCCAAAGATTAGTAACTGCAGGAAGCCGCTACCCTCATTGGCTTGAAGAAGCCACAGGGGAACATGTTGAACTCTCCTCTTAGGCTGGCTGAGCCACAAAAGTTGTTGCTGTAAGACTGAGCTGTCTGAGCGGAAGCCCAGAAGCCACAGCTGCCAGCCTGCTGCTGGAGCCACCATTGCCACCGGCACCCTAGAAAGTGGAAAATAACATCTCCCTTACCCCCACCTTTCAATTTGCTACTGGTGCCTCCCACTGGTAGAACCCAACAGGAGGCTGGGTGGCAAGGGAATCTGGGAAATGTAGTTTCCAGGCTTTCGGCTCTGGAGTCAGAGACCAAGATAAAGAAAGGAGGGCGTGGAGCTGAGAAACTAGAGACTCTGGGTGGCACCCAGTTTCCAAGGCCATATCCTGTATAGATTTTAAATTAAAAATTTTTTCCCGTTTATTTGTTGAGAGAGAGAGAGCAAGCGAGCAGGGGAGGAGCAGAGAGAGAGAGGGAGAGAGAGTGAATCCCAGGCAGGCTCTGAGCAGAAATCAAGAGTTGGACACTTAACCTACTGAGCCATCCAGGGACCCTTAAATCATTTAAAAAAAATCATGACAAGTGTACTCTTTAATCCCCATCTGCTATTTCCTCCACCCCCCACTCACCTCACCTCTGGTGAGCATCAGTTTGTTCCCTACAGTTAAGAGTCTGTTTCTCTCTCTCTCTCTCTTTTCCCCTTTGCTTATTTGTTTTGTTTCTTAAATTCCACATATGAGTGAGAGCATATGGTATTTGTTTTTCTCTGACTGGCTTATTTCGCTTAGCATTGTAGTGTCTGGCCCCATCCATGTTGTTGCAAATGGCAAGATTTCATTCTCTTTTATGGATGAGTGATATTCCATTGCATATATACACCACATCTTCTTTATCCATTCATCAGCCGACGGACTCTTGGGCAGCTTCTGTAATTTGGCTGTGGTAAATAATGCTGCAATAAACATAGGGGTGCATGTATCCCTTCGAATTAGAGTTTTTGTATTGTTTGGGTAAATACCCAGTAGTGTGATCCTAGGATTGTAGGGTAGTTCTATTTTGAATATATATTTTAAAAATTCTATATTTGGGACAGAGAGAGGTAGAGCATGAACAGAGGAGGGGCAGAGAGACGGAGACAGAATCCGAAGCAGGCTCCAGGCTCCGAGCTGTCAACAAAGAGCCCGACGCGGGGCTCCATCTCGGACCTTTAACTGACAGCCACCCAGGTGCCCCAGGGTAGTTCTATTTTTAATTTTTGGAGAAAACTCCATACTCTTCCATATTCTGTATAGATTTAAAGTAGCTGCATAGCACTTGATTAAATTAATAAATTAGTAACATTTTATTATTGGCCAAGATATCACATCTTTAAATCCTCCTCTGTGAAATTATATACAATCATAATCTAGCATATACATACAATTCTGAAGTTATATGGGTGCTAGTGGATACTATATTTAAAACGTTCACGTTAATATTTAGTCACACTAGTTATCCAACTGGGTTTATTGGTAAGAAACAAGCCTGAAACTGTCATTTATATCTATGCCTTGACCACGCCCAAACTATCTTCCTACAATAACCCAAAAGGATCACATTTAAACAGAAAAGATAGTAAAAAAAAGATAGTTTATACCTCATTTATCTTCCATTTCAGATAAGAACCCAGGTGGCCCCTTCCTGGACAGATATAATCCCAAAGGCAACCCCAGCCCCACAATGCCTTGGAGAGATATAACAGCAGCACCTATTCCCTCCTGGTGGTCTTTCTGGTGGTCAAAGAAAGAAAGGACATTTGAGGGAATAGACACAATCCTTTGCCCATTTTGTGGCTCAGCAGTGTTATATAGGAAAGCCAGTAATACAAAAGAAGAAAAAAAAGCTTAGTGGCATTGTATAAATAGGACTGGATGATTTTCTGTTATGAATTCATTCCTATCTCTTCATGTGGGTCTGGGAAATGTGTCTGGAGGGCATTTTCCTCCTTGGCTGGAGGTGACTTAACAGACTGGCAATTAGTGTCATTACAAGCACAATCACATAGCTGGAAGACCTGGGTGATGGCTCACTCCTAAGCAGCGTGGGACAAGCGGGAGCTGTTGAGACCACACTGAGAAGCCAGGGAACTGCAGACAAGTAATCTGCTGGGGGAAAAGGCCCCTTTGATCTTCATACCAGACAGCAATTTCAGCAGAAGCAGAGTCGACTTGGTATTTTTTTTTTTTATTGCGGCGGGAGAGAGGCAGTAAAGTTGATCTTTAGCTTACCTGCACCTTACGCTGTGTGATGAAAAACATTTGTGTTTTACTTAAATAGAAATGGTCTGAATATTTAATAAAGGCCAATAATTTGTTATTCGATGTTTTCAATCATGTGGCCAATTTCAGCTCATATAATGTTGGATGCTGGCCGGGCAACTTAAGTCTGGTAATGGCTATTTTCTTTTGGTCCTTGGGGTGGACTGCCAAAATTCAAACATTTTCGTTAAATTCGGTACAGTGCTTGCCTTCGGATTCCCCTGGAAGCATCCAAGTCAGCCTCTAGGGAGAGAACAGATCTGTATGTGTGCTCTTGGAAATGCTTCTGGGTTATTGTTATGCTGATTTGAAACACCAGAGAAGCTGCTTCTATAGAGAATGGTCCAAGGAAGAAAGCGGGTTTGGATGAAGGGCATCCGCTCATGTCTTTTGTCCTGGTTGCAAGACAAGCATCTCATCATGAGGCATTCTGACATGGCCAGAATCTGTGGCTGACTCAGTTCCTTAGGAAAACGTTAACAGAAGTTGCAAGAGGACCCGTCTGTGAATCTTCCCAGCTGAGCACTACTTTAGTTCATCACAATTCACTCGTGTTGGAGTCATGGTTTCCTTTTGAACGAAATAAGTCATGGTGTCTCTAACTGGAGAGGGTGTAGGGTGTTTCTGATAGCCGCTGTTATTTTGATCTCCAGCATGTACCTCCAGGCTCTCAACAAACAAATACTGAGTGAGTGAGCAAAATGAATTTCTGCTTACGGCTACCGATTTCCTGGTAGAACTCCCTTTTTTTCTAGTGTCTACAGGAAATGTCTTCCTCGCTTGTATGCCTGTCTGCCAGGCTTGCCAGTTCTAAGCCGGCCACGGGAGGGGTGGTGTTCCCAGGAATACACCATGTGACATGTCAGGCGGATCAAAGCAAGGATTTCAGGGCTGACTACAAGGGGAAATGGTTAGTAATTAATAAAAGGATGTGGAATTGGTCATGTTGACTGAAAGAGCCCAGAACCTTGGCGAAATGCTTCCAGAGGCTGCCAACATACAAAGAGCGGCTGGGCTGAGTTATGTATGGGCGGAGCTTGCAGGTGTCAATGCCGCTGGGTGAGGGGAGCAGAGTGAGACGTTTCCTTTCACCCAGGCCATGGGCTCACTGATTGTAAGAGCCCCTTCAGCTTTGGTCTTGGTTTCAGTTTGTTTTTAAACGGAGCTTTTAGGGGCCACTGGGGACGTACAAAAACGTGAGAATGATGTTTAATTCTGAGACTCAAGCTGTGGTTTCTCATTGGCCGTATCTTGCTTTTCATTGTTTTGTGTCGGTGTGTTTTGTTTCCAGATTTAGGATCAAAGCAACCTTTCCCTTGAACTTGTCCATTTTCCCCCTCCCTCCCCCGTGTGCGGTCTAATGCATCGATGAAACCAAATAAATCCCCCAGGAATGTGCGAGTCTGCTGGCCACCATAGCTGTAGCCGCTGTATACATTTTTGGTGGCTTGTGGTGGGGAGTAGAGTGTGGAAGAGGAGACGACCCAGATAATGATGTTGGGAAAGAGTGTATTAGAGGTGGGTCCCATCTCAGCAAGGGACTGGTGAGTACTTGTCACGGCGAGTCTCAGTTGACAAAGCTGAGGGCTGTGGAAGCTCTGGATGCAGGTGTGTGTATGTGTGTGTGTGTTCTTGGCAAACAAATCATGGAGCCTCCACAGAAAATTTTCACTGATTGTCTGGGAGACGTCTGAGCTTATAAATTGCCTCAATGAGTTTTTAAGCCATTTTCCCAAGGGAGTGATGATGTCTGATCCCTTCTGCAATCTTCGCGGATATCTCAGGACACATGGTCCCTGCAAGGAGTAGATTCTATGGATCCTAACCAAGCGGCAGTGCAGTTTCTTAACTTCTGAATGATTTTTTTCCCCTTGTTCTTTGCCCTCCTTCAGGCCTCTTCCAGTGCCTGCCAACCTGGTCCAAAAAAACCAATGCCATGGACAACATGGCTAGTTGGGAGAGCAGGGAGTGGGGGGCAGCACTGGACTTGGCTGGTTCATCTTTGGTGGTTTAGAGTGCGGTTTCCAACCTCAGAGCAGATGTTAATGATGGTTTGAAGTAAATAGGACAGATGGTTAAATGATAAGCAATTATGGGCATCAGAGACAAGGGTGTTTGTAAGTTTCTCTCGACTCATCTGTAATTTCAAAACACAAAAATATCTGTTGAGGGGCTGCAAGGCCAATGTGGAGAGCTGTAAGAAATGACAGACAAACGTATGCTGGGTGCCCTCAGGTCTTTACAAAGAAATATCCACATCTTGTGTGGGATACAGGGGATCAGTTATCATTTGCCACAGAATGCCACATAGTAGCACCCCAGAACTCAGTGGCTGAAAATGTAATTAATTGTGATTGCTCATACATCTGCAGGCACAGCTGGGTGGCTGGGAGGGCCCTGCTCCAGCATCTCTCATCCCCACCCTAGGGTTGAGAGGCTAACCACGGGGTAAACTGAGGCGTCTTCTTCCCAGTGATTGTGGAGGTGAAAAAGGAAGATGGAAATGAGTGATGCTGTGTAGGCTTAGGCTGGGAAGCAACACCCTTTCCTTCCACTCACATGCCATGGCCAAGGCAAGTCACATGGCTGAGCCCAAAGTTAGCGGGAGAGAAATACAGTCTGGTCATGAGAAGGCTGGGCAAGGGTGAGGGTGCAGAGAGAGGGGTTAAGATTTGGTCAACTCTTATATATGTGTGTGTGTGTGTGTGTGTGTGTGTGTGTGTGTGTGTGTAGAGAGAGAGAGAGAGAGAGAGAGAGAGAGACTACATTCTACATATAAAATCACATCTCTATAAAAATGTAATTTATAATATAATGATTCCATCCATATATGAGTCTATATTGTATGTATATGTGGTTCCAGTGAGAATGCTCATATCTGGCTTTCCTAGGGTTCCTCTTCGCGCCGTCACTGTGATAGGGTTGAGGTGTTTGTGGCTCCCCTATTAGGTGATGAAAAGAAGAAACATCCTAACCATCTCACCTGTGATTTTATTTTCAATCCCCCGACTAGTGGCACGTCCCAGCCAGCCTCCTGGGTTGGGTGCCTCAGCGGTGTTCAGGAGCAGTGCTCCGAGGCGAGCCGGAAGAGCCAGCCTGCCTTTCAGCCAGAGACGAGAGTCTTCCTGTGAAAGTCCTCGGGGTAAGGACATTTTGTTTCTGGATAGGAAACAGTACTGTGTCCGGGCCAGCCGTCTCTATCCCCACATCCTCCTCGAGGCTCTCCCGGCGGGGACGCGGCTGTCCGGGGCTCTCCTTGCCTAGCCCCCCGCCTGATAACATGCAAGCAAGGAGGCCGCTGGACATAGCGTGAGAAGAGCATGTGACAGTCAATGCGGTCTGCCTTCTCCGTGTCAACCGGGCAACGTCCTGCGAATGTAGGTAAACGTTGCACTTTGCTCTGGATCTCAGTAAATATTAAGGAATGAAGAGGCACTTTTCTGAGCACTAGGAAAAGTCTCTGGGTCGGAGGGGAGACAAAGCACCAGCAGCACAGGAGAAGCAGGGGGCGGTGAGGGCAGGGAGGCATGCTGATGTGACAGCAGGTGAGTAGGAGCCATTTTTAGATAGGGCGGGGATGGACAGCTTCTCCGAGATGCTGTTTACTTTTTTATTTTTATTATCTTACTTTAATTCCAATTAGTTAACATACAGTGTAATATTAGTTTCAGGTGCACGATACGGTGATTCAGTGCTTCCATACATCACCCGGCGCTCCTCATGACAAGTGCCCTCCTTAATCTCCTCCTCCTTAATTCCCTCATCCTCCTAGCCCCCTCCTCTCTGGTCACCATCAGTGTGTTCTTTACAGTTAACAGTCTGTTTCTGGTTTCCCTCTCTCCCTCTCTCTCTCTCTCTCTCTCTCTCTGTCTCTGTCTCTCTCTTGGAGATGCCATTTAAATTGAGTTCATGCAAAGACCCGGGGGAAGGAATTTCTAGGCAGTGAGACCAACAGGTATAAACTTCCCAAGGGAGTGACAATTCACCCTAAGCACTCCAACTTCCAAAGGCAACCTTCTCTGATGCACCCATATCTTCTGGTCTTTGAAAAGGAAACATTCTTTCAAAATTCTTTCAGAGCCCCTGAGCACACTAGGGCTTACTTCCAACGGGACTTGTTTATTTTTTTAATAGATTTTACTTTTTAGAGCAGTTTAGGTTCACAGCAAAAATCAAGCAGAAGGTACAGAGATTTCCCGTATGCCCTCTGGCTTCCCCTCCCCTGCTCACGCACAGCCTCGCCCATTAGGAATGTCCCCCAACAGAATGATACATTTGTTACAGTTGGTGAACTTACGTTGACACACCATTATCACCCAGAGTCCATAGTTTACCTTAGGACTCACTCTTGGTGGTGTGCATTCTGTGGGTTGGGACAAATGTATAATGACATGTATCCAGCATTATAGTGGATACAGAGTAGTTTCACAGCCCTAAAAATGCTCTGGTTGGTTATTTTCAAGTACAATGAAACCTCACAAATGTCATTAACTTAGCAAAAGAAGAACAAAGGAAAGCAGGCAGTGCAGCCTTTTTTTCCCTCTTTCTTTAAGATCGTAAAGGTCTTTGACGCGTGGAAGGCAGGCTTTTATTAACTAGGCATTTGTATTATAAACATAATTCCCAGACAAGCAGGAAAGTCCCAGAATTCTGAGTCACTGATGTTTGAATAGATGTTTTGTAAGGCCAAGCATTTGCTTTTACAAATAAAGCATTGACGAACTAAACAGTTGCTTGAAATGAAATGGGCAAGTTTTATAATGTGCACTTGGCCTTCAGAAGACAGTGCTGTGATTTATAACAATTTTTCCCCCTTTCATCTGCATTCACATTACAAGAAAATCTCTCTTTCTGGCCACCCGTCTTGGTCAATGCCCAGTGTGAAGGAGACCCGTAGCTGTAAATAACAAAAATGTCATGTGGAAAAGCAACACAGTCACCTGATATAGGTTACATACCTGCTCTTGGCTTGTGGGATATGCAGTTGCCGTGGTGTCTTGGCTCATGGTGGGAGTTATAAGAAAATGAGGAAGGATTCTGTTTGTGAAACACAACTTTGTCAGAGGAGTATGATCAGTATGGTTTATTTCTTATTTCAGGCTGCTGGCAACACAGCCTGGATGTTTTAACGCATTCGTGCACTTCAATAATAGAGAGGTATAGAAACAGGACTGGAGAGAGTGAAGAGAGAGAGGGGCAGAGAATCAGGGTTTGAGGCTCCAGGCTCTGATTTAAACTTACAAGAACTAAATACCTCATGGGGACTTTGCCTTACTGGCAGCAAATGTTGGGAAACACTAGCTATCTGCACAAACTTGAAGGGAATGTGAGTCCAAAAAAGAGAGCAATTTAGCTTGATACAAAGGGCTGGAGTTGGGTTGGAGACTTAGTGGGTACAAGTGGGGGAGACGGGAGAGCCTCTTTGTGGAACTAAGGTCATAAACTTTAAAATTAAAATACCCGGAAAACAAAAAAGAATGAAAACTTGCCATTTGCAACAATGTGGATGGAACTATGTGGATGTGTATTATGCTGGGGGAAATCAGTCAGGCAGAGAAAGACAGATATCATATGATTTCATTCATGTGTGGACTTTAAGAAACACAACAGATGAACATAGGGGAAGGGAAGGAAAAATAAGGTAAAAATAGAGAGGGAGGCAAACCATAAGAGACTCTTAAATACAGAGAACAACTTGAGGGTTGCTGGATGGGAGGAGGGTGGGGGATGGGCTAAATGGGGGATGGGCATCGAGGAGGGCACCTGTTGGGATGAGCACTGGGTGTCGTATCTAAGTGACGAATCACTGGGCTCTACTCCTGAAACCAAGACTACACCGTGTGTTAATTAACTTGAATTCAAATAAATAAATTAAAAAAAATATCCAGGTCATGGGCTTAAGTACCACTTCCCTCCACCACCCCCTGCCCCCAACTTCCTATTTTCTTAACCATTCCAAATAGGTTATTCTTTGACTCAAACTGTCCATTTGGGCAAAGAAGTCCACTCCAAGAGCCCCCCATTATGGAGAGAAGGGGCTCCAGTCGTCTGTCCCAGGAGGCTGGGGAGGAACAGAACCATGGGCTGACCATCTGGGCACAGCACAGCTCCATCACCAATGAGGAATCTTTGACTCCTTTGCTGTTGTTCGATGGGATCGAATCATTCTCCACCCTTGAATCTATAGTCCTGGAGCGGATCTGAAAGCTCATCTGCTCTCCTACTTGGCGCGAGACCTGTCTGTAATAATAATAGTGACTGACTGTCCCCAGCCTTGTTTGAATGCTTCTGGGAATGGGCAAGCCAATGCTTCGTGAGTCAGCCCCTGCGCTGATGTTTGCTCCAGACCCAATATGCACAGTCACGGCCGTCCAGCACAATCACCTGGTGGATTTTACAAACTCTTTACGGCCTGGGGCCCACCCTCAGTGATGATGACAGAATTGTTCTGGGGAGGGTGTTGGCATCACTTTGACTTAAAACTCTTCACGTAATGCCAACAGGGAACTGAGGTTGAGAGCATGAATTCTGTCCTCTGGAGCTAAGTTCACTTCCTGTTTTACGTGACAGCCTTTCAGACATAGGAAGCTGATACCCACCCTGTCCCCCCAAGGCTTTCTCTTCTTCAGCTGAAGTCGCTCATCTTCTTCAAAGTTACTCCTGTGATGTGGTTTTATTTCCTCACCATCCTGATCATAAGCTACATTGTCTGGATGCCACTTACAGAGTGTGCCTCTTCGTGCTTTTGTTTCATTGTGAGCTTGCTGTCAACTAAATCCCCTCAATTTTCTCCTGTAAAAGGCTTACAGCTTAGTGGAGGAGACAAGCATGCCAGCAAAGGGAAACTTCCCCATCCTGTAATTATAAAATTCATTTCTAAAGTCTAAATACAGGAATTTTCTTTACCCTTCCTAAATTTCATTTTGTTGGGTTTACCTGCTTAATTCTGTCCTCCAAAATTACTGCTAAGTAGTGCCTATTTGGTAAGGCATCTTTATATTTTTACCCATGTTATTAATAGCAGGAACAATAATGGACTCTATTTATTGACTGTGAGCACTTTATTGACTGTAAACACTTATTGACTGGAAACACCACCAGAATGGATTAAAAGAAGCAGAAGCAGAGGCCTCACTTCTGTGGGCAGGAAGTAGGCTGAGCAGGCTGAGGAATCACCAGCTAAGTGTTCTTCTGGAAAAGGAAGAAAGCTCAGGGGCAGAGAGAAGAGCCCAGAGGGTGCAACCAAGAGCCGCTGGGTAGTACTGGGCCCTAGAAGGAAATTTGCATCATCTCTGCACCTGGGGCACAGGACTGCTTTGGACCATTGCTGACTGTGTGTCTCTGCTTCTCTTATTTATTTTTTTTTTGGTTTATTTTTTTAAATGTTTATTTGAGAGAGAGAGAGAGAGAGAGAAAGAGAGAGAGAGCATGAGCGGGGGGAGGGGCAGAGAGAGGGAGACACAGAATCCGAAGCAGGCTCCAGGTTCTGAGCTGTCAGCACAGAGCCTGATGGGAGGCTGGAACTCATGAACCATGAGATCATGACCTGAGCCGAAGTCGGATGCTTAGCTTAACTGACTGAGCCACCCAGGCACCCCAGCAGGTTCTCCTATTTTGAACGGGAGCATCTATTGTGGGTATTCTGTGCTTATTGCACTGTTGTGTGTAGAGTGTGTGTGTATATGTGGGGGTGAAGGTAAATGTCTGTCTAGTCCACAGTATTCAGATGATGATGAACAGTACTCCAGGAGTTGTGCACAGAGAGCCACACTCAGGGAGCTTTGCCTACACTTGGACGTGACTTAGAGGGATGAGGCTTCTGGCAGGTCTGGGAGGGGGAGTGTATATTGCAAGTGTATATTGCAGGGTGAGGGATGTGAATAATATGTGGCCAGGGGTAGATTGAATCTGGGCTCTGTTCTTGACCGATAGAATATCATGAAGGAACACTGTGTCAGTTTTCAGGCTTCAGCCTTAAGAAACTGGCAACTTCTACTTCTCATCTCTTGAGATGCTTATTCTTGGAATCCAACCACCATGTTGAGAGGAAGCCCAAGCTGCCTCTGGAGAGGCTCTCATTGGAAATGCCCAACAGCCAGAACATTTGTCAGCTGTGTGAGAGAGTGACCCTGGAAGTGGCAGTTCAGCCCTGGCAAAGCTTCCCCAGCTTACCCCAGGTGGGGCTGAGATGAGCTGTCCCCGTGGAGGTCTGCTCAGAATCAGGTTAATTTGCACAGCACATCATCGTTTTAAGTCATTGAGTTTGGAGGGATTTGTTTCACAGCAGTGAGAACAGCACCAGGTACTGTGCTAGTGACTTTTCATATATTCTCTTATTGAATCCTCCTAGCAATGCTATGACATAGGTACTATTTTCTCCTCTTAGTAGATGAAAAGACTGAGGTTCAGTGAGTATAGTAAGAGCCTAAGGTCACACAAGTAGTAACTGGCAATATTGGGATTGAAACTGGACAATATATGATTCATTTAACCTCTAAAATCCTGGGTAAGATAGGACTGAGGGCAAGAGGGCCATGCAGCCATCAAACGGAGCTCCACAGAGCACTTTCTGTGGAGAACAAAATAAAGAAAGCATAGTCTGCCAAAATGAATTCCAGATGGTTTAAGGAACTCGATATAAAAACACTAAGCTACAAAAGTATGAGAAGAAAATCTGAGAGGTCTTCACTTTGTCAATGCTGGTGCATAAGGAAGCTACTGATTTTGGATCTGATATTATTTGTAATAATATTTTGCTCAATTCACTTGGGATCACAATTTGTCTACATGCAGGGAAATTTTTATTTATTTATTTTTTGTCCACAGTTTATACCTCTTGTTTCTTTTACTTTTCTGGCTTTTAAAATAGAACCTATAATGCAGAACAATGATGGATAGTAGCTATAATGGTTATCTCGTTCTTGATTTTAATACAAACTTGCTAACCTTTTATTATTCGATATGATATTTTCTTTGAGTTTTCCCCTCAGTTACATAATTTTACATCCTTTCTTAGAGTAATAAGGGTTATTATTATTATTTTTTTAATTTGGAAATAGTATAGAATTTTACCAAATGAATTTTTGGTGTGCATTGACATGAGTGTAATGTTTTGTCCTTAGATCTGTTGTGGACAACTACATCATAAATTCCCTGATATTGAACCCCTTTCATGTTTCTGGGTGAATTCTGCTTGGCTATGATTAAAAAATAATGATATATTACTGAATTTGATTTGCTAATATATTTTTTAGTATTTTAAGTCTTTGTTCACATATTCATAGGTAACGATGGCTTCACTTAAATAAAGTGTGTGACAACCTTGTCTTGTTCTGAAATCACAGTGATGCTACCTGTGTTGAATGAGTCTGGAATCTCTCTATTTTTGTATACTTTGGGATGGATACATGACTTATGGATTACCACTTGATTCAAGGAATAGAAATCCCTATAACAGTACTTGGTAAATAATGCTTGTGTTTTTTAAAAGGATTCCAGCTTTGACTACCTTTTCAATTTTTAAAAGGGTATTAATCTATCCACCTTCCACAATTTTTACTGTTTCTTGGATGAATTTTGATTAATTCATAGTTTTGTAGAAAATCACATACTTATTGAGATCATCAAGAATTTTGTATAGTATTATTTGCTTTTATTTAATAAAATCTTTTATCTAAAGTTATATCCCCTTTTCCATTGTTAGGTTAATTGATATTTGGAATATTAGTCCAAAATTAATTATTTAGAATTAATTTATTTCCCATTCCTGTCCCAAGCACAACTAGAAACTTAGCATATTTTCACTTCATCCCCTCCATTCCTTGACCCCACCACCACCAGTGTTGAGCTCTTCTGGGATTTTAGTTGCTTATTATTGTTAATATTAAAAAAAAAAATATATATATTATATATTATATATATTATAAATATTATGAATATATTATATATCATATATATTATGAATATATTATATATAATATATAATATATAATATATAATATATAATATATAATATATAATATATAATATATAATATATAATATATATTATATATTATATATATAATATATAATATATAATATATATTATATATTATATATTATATATTATATATTATATATTATATATATATATTATATATATATATATATATATATTTCCAAACTATGTTTTATTGGTTTCTCCATTTACTGTTGATTTTTGGGTCCCACATCTTTCCCTTTTTGAATTAATTCCCCCCCCCCCCTTTTTTTAATCTACTAAAGCCTATGTGTGAATCTTTGGATGTCTATGAAAATACCTTTATTTTGTTTTTCATTTTCAGTGCTAATTTGGATGGGAATCAGATTCTGGCTTGAAAGTAATTCCCATCAGAGCTTTTAAGCTCTACTCTATTGTCATTTAGCATCAAGTAGTGTCAGGGAGAAGTTCATTCATTTTAAAACAGGTAGCCTGATTTATTCTCTTATGAAGCATTTAGGATTTTCTCTTTATCCTCGAACTTCTGAATTTTAAACAGTGTGTCAAAGGAAAGATAGGTCTTTTAGCAAGTGATGAATATTTTTAAAAATTCATGTTTCTTTAGCCCTGGGGTTTTGTTTTGTTTTGTTTTGTTTTGTTTGTTTCTTGATGACTTGTTCTTCTCCATTTTTAGAAAATTTTCTGTGCTCTATTTCTAGAATTTTCATTAGATGGATATTGGCACTTTATACCTTTAAATTTTTTTTTTATTTTCCATTTTTTTCCCTTTCAATGACATATTCTTAAACAATCCCTTGGCTTAGTTTTCCAGTTCAACAAGTCAGTATTTAAATACGAACTTTCTCCAGTTCCATTTATCCAGTGAGTATTTTACTTTCTGAATCAATTTTTAAAATTCTAACATTCCTCAAATTTTCTCATTAATTTTTAATTTATGGATATGATAGTCATTCTTATACTTCCCAAACATAAAATTTATGTTAATCTTCTTCTATGTGCTCTATGAACTCTGTTTCCTTTGGTATTATTTCTTCTTTGTGGTGACCTCGTGCTGCTCTTTCCTTAAATCTTTGATTCTGTGTTGTCTGTTGATCTTTGTTTTGTTTATCCCTCTGTGGATGCCAGGTCTGATCACAAGTGTGCTTATCTCTGGTGACTGGGGGCTGGGCAGGATGAGCTGTTAGGAAAGTATTCTGGCTCTTCTCAGTTTTTCTCCCAGATCCGTGTTCTATACAGACTTGCCCTGGGCCTTAGGAGGCTGATTGATTTCTGTGTTACTGGGTTCCTTTGCCCACTGCCTTCCAGTTGGTTCAGCCAAAGAGACTCCAGCTGAGTCTCAAGGACAGGAGGAAAGATTAGGTATTGGTCCTCCCTCTGCCCTGCCCGCCCCTTTGTCATCCTGGTTTTGGCAGTGGTGATGTTTTTCTTTCTATGGTCAGGACTCTTAGTGGGTCACTCCTCTCTTGTGGCTACAACTCTTCCTGCTTTTCAGTGACTGCTGAATCCCTTCCCCTTCAGAACTGGGGGAGGTCATGGTTTTCCATTGTTGCTAACCTCTGAGAAGTTCCTTATCTCTGGATGGTTCCTTCAGCTCTCTCTTTACCTCTGGAAACAGTCCATTTGTGAATATCTTTTTGGCCAATGCTTCAAGTGTGCTGTCCAATTCATGTCAATGCCCTGATAGAGAAGATGGAGATGCTAGTGAGGTATTTTCTCACTGTGACTCCTACATGTCCTCTGAGTGCTGCTTTGGCTATGGTATTAATTGGGGAACTCATGTCATGGAGTTGTAAGAAACAACTCCAAACTCTTACTAGTTCAATAACTATTTCTTTTTCTCCACTGATCTTGAGATCCTGGCTCTTTCCATCTTGGAATATTGTCATCTTCCAGGGGCTCCTCACAGATTTTCACTGTGTCCTTTACTTTTAGAGAGGAAAAAAATGGGGGTGGTTGCATACATTTCATGGCCAGGTCTGGAAGGGTACACTTTATTGCCATTGATGGGCTAGAAACTAGTTACGTGATCTCAACCTAACCTCAACAGAGGCTAGCAACATAGTCTTTAAAGACTTCTTGTGTCCAAGAAGAGGAGGATGGGCTTAGTGAGCAAAAAACTACTTTCTTCCATAGCTTCAGGTGAATGATGCCTCTTAGGTATAAGTGTCCCAATCCAGCACTTTAACCTGTGTTAAGTGCTTCTGTTGGTTACCACTCAGTTCAAGGTGGAGGGTGGGGTGTGGAGTGGAAGAGAGAGAAGCCAACAGATGTGGCTGCTCCAAAGGCAGTGGCCCAGTTAATCCCCTATTGTTTTTGCCCATTTACCTTTTCTTGTTTTGGAGCTTGGAGTATGGTGTAACTGCTCTTCTCTGTAGGAACTTTCTTCTGCACAAGTGTTTGCCTGTGGTTTTCTCCAGCAAGTTGATCTTGTCTGATTTTTATCTTTCTTCTTTTTGTCTCAAAATTTCTGGTTAGTGTTGGGTACTGTTTCTTGTTTTACACAGCTGTGATGGCTCCAATATTTTTAAAACCATCTCTTCTGGGGGCACCTGGGTAGGTTGTTGGTTAAGTGACCAACTCTTGATCTCAGCTCAGGTCATCATCTCATAGATTGTGAGATTGAGCCCTGTGTCAGGCTCTGTGCTGACAGCGCAGAACCTGCTTGGGATTCTCGCTCTCCCTCTCTGCCCCTCCCCCACTCATGCAGGGATATTTCTCCCAAAATAAATAAATAAACTTAAAAAAAACCCACTTCTTCTGTCATTTATAAGGGAGTGGAGAAAGAGGGAAATTAGATGAATATACTGTGTTTGCCACTTGGCCCAATATCTTCATCTTTTTGTGAAAAATGTAAAGTATGGAACAATTGATTTGGGAGCAGTTTCGATGTGCAGTGTGAAGAATTGGCTAAAAGAAAAGTGAAATCATGAGCTACTTTGGTAGACATACATTGATACCAAAAGGGTGACTGATGGTTCTGTGTTCTCATAATATCTAGAATACTATTTCTAGCTCTGGATATTGAAATTTATAACAGAGATAGACAACTTGGAGTGCATCAAGTGGATGACATCTATGATGGTGATCATTCTAGAAAACGTGTCATAGGGTAGTTGTGGAGGAAACTAGGCATATTGTGCATGGAGAGTAAAATACAAGGTGGGATGGGGGGTGCATGCGTGTCAAAGTATGCAGAATTTATGAGAACTCTGTTAATCTACTCTAGATTTTAAGGATATTGATATTAAATATGGTATATTCTATGAATGCTCTTCCCTTTAAAAATATTAAGGCATTGTTTTCCTGACTCAGTTCTTAAATACTTCCTTTTGTCTTCTTTGAAAGTTGCAGTCATCAAAATGGTGATACTCTACTCTTTTTAAATTATCCTTCTGAGTATGAACTGGCAGGGGAAAGAGTATGTAGAGTTTTGCTCAGGAGAACAGGTTGCAAAGGGGAAGGAGTGAATGAATGCTAACACGAAACAGTAAAATGATCTTGTGTTGCCCCAGCATGTTCTTCTTTTAATGATCATGGTTGGATGAAGAAATGCACAAATAAATTCTTTACTATGCATGATACTCTGGGAAGGGGGATAGTAAATTGCCTTGTTTAGCACATGCATCCATATATCCAGCCATTTATTTATTCATTTAAGAAATTTGTTGTGTTCCTTTTATGACCCAGGTATTATTTAGATACTAGGAATATAGCAGTGAACAAAATTTACTGCCATCATGGAACCTTACATTCAGTTGGGGAACTATAATAAATAAACCCATAAATAAAGTGATGGGTGGTGGTCACTCAGTCCAGGGTCAAAAAAACCCATCCAAGCCATCTGATTGGTCATGGGAGGTCATGTGACCAGCCTTCCTCAACAGGTATAGGAGCAAGTGGGGTGGGGGCATTTTCAGCATCTTTAGCGATAGGCCATTATGATGGGCAGTATTTGTGGGTATAAAGCCCCAATCGTAAAGAAAGTCTCAAGATACTGACAGCCAAAACTGTACCAAGACTGTCCAGTATGGTCTCTGAAGGTTTATATAATTCTTCATGTAAATTGGTGCCAGCACAACTTAGTTGCGGGTCCCGGGCTTACAGACCAGTTTACAAAATGTTTTTTGTTTTTTTTCATCATCCTCTATTTGGTTAACATTGTGAGAAGAAACCCCTTTTCAGAATTGTTTTTTAAACCATGTTTTAAGTGAAATGTAGAATGAAAACTTTTTGTCAGGGCGTGCTCTAGGATCAAAGCTCCCTTTTCTCACCACACATGTAACTTACGAGGTATCTGAAAAATGTACAACATGCATACTTTGGAGAAGAAGTCTAGCCTGGGTGAGGTGTCAGATGCTGGGGGCATTTTAGAAAGACATCTAGAAGAGAAAGACACTGTGTGCTCTTAGATAATCTCATTATGGCTGAAGGCCCAGTTATGGTGATGCCAATAGATAGGGAAGGCGGTGATTCAGTAAATGAGCAGGGAGACCATTTTTATTTTTATTGTGAAGTGGTGTCTTTTGTGAAATAGGAGTGTATGTCTTTCATTTTAGGTAACATTGTACTGAAGCATTGAATGAGCCAGTGTCTTTGCTCTGAAAGGTGAAACAAGAAAATCCCAACATATGGAACTTTAATAGGGTCAAGATAGCTTAGGACAAAAAATGCTTAAAAATATAAGAGAACCACCATGAATGAATGTGTTAATTATTGAGAGGCATACAGCTGAGTGGTTAAGGGTTTATAAGCAGAGGCAAATGTTTCTCAAGGTGATGATGGATGATGTCCATCAGGCCAGATTTTCTCAATTTGCTTATGGACCACTTCAGTTTCTAGTCAAAATGCTGATCTAAGTTGAAGACTACCACTAAGGTTTTCATGATCTTATTCCTGTATTTATGTATGTATGAATGTATTTATACTGAGATGTAATTGACATATAACATATTAGCTTAAGGTGTACAACATAACGATTTGATGTATGTATATATTGCAAAATGAGCACAAGGAGTGTGGTTAACAAGCATCGTCACACAAAGTTACAAATTCTCATGATTTTAAATGGCGCCAACATATTTACTAAACAAGAGTTGGCCATCACCTGTAATGCCAGCCTTCAAAAGTTGATGACATGTACATATATCCTTGGATTTCCTTTACAGAGCTTTTTAAGAATTGAAGTATAATTATCATGCAGTGTTATATTAGTTTCAGGCATACCATTCAGTGATTGAATAATTCTATGTGTTACTCAGCTCTCATAGGGATAAGTGTGCTTTTAATCCCCTTTATCTGTTGCACCCGTCCCCCCACCCACTTCTCTGGTCACCACCAGTTTGTTCTCTGTATTTAAGAGTCTGTTTTGTTTGTTTGTTTGTGTCTATTCTTTTCTTTATTCTTTTGTTTATTAAATTCCACATGTGAGTGAAATCATGTGTGTCTGATTTATTTTACTTAGCATTATACCCTCTAGGGTCCATCCATGTTGTTGCAAATGGCAAGATTTCATTCTTTTTCATCACCGATTAGTATTCCATTTTGTGTGTGTGTGTGTGTGTGTGTGTGTGTGTGTGTGTGTGTGTACGTACATATACACACCACATCTTCTTTATCCGTTAATCTATGGATGGACACTTGGGTTGCTTCCATGTCTTGGCTACTGTAAATAATGCTGCAGTAAACATAGGGGTGTGTATATCTATTTGAATTAATGTCTTATTTTTCTCTTAAATTGTTTCAAAAAAACCTGCAGCTTCACAAATTTGCACCTCACCTCGCAAATTTTAGCATATGTGCTACCAAAGTGAGCCCTGAATTAGTGTTTCCATTTTCTTTGGGTAAATCCCTGGTAGTGGAATTACTGGATCATAGGGTAGTTCTATTTTTAATTTCCTGAGGAACTTCCATACTGTTTTCCACAACGGCTACACCAGCTTGCATTCTCTCCAGCAGAGCACAGGGGTTTCTTTTTCTCCACATCCTTGCCAACACTTGTTATTTCTTGTGTTTTGGGTTTAACTTTACAGACCTTTTTGGATATGTCATTTGTAGATTGGTTTTGAACTCACTTTGGAATCAGTTTTTTAATATTCAGGCAATGAATCTCGTAAGGCCCCTTCTACTCCTTTTGCTGCCCCTTCCTCCTCCTTATTTCCACTGCAGCTTCCACGTGTCGAGAACATACTACATTCTGAGCTCTGGTGGGCAGAATAATGGCCCCCAGAGATGTCAACATTCTAAGCCCCAGAACCTATGGACATGTCATTGTGCATGGCAAAACGGACTTTGTGGATGTGATTAATTGAAAGATTTTGCAGTGGGGAGTAGCTACAGGGCCTCAATGTAACCACAAGGGTGCTTATAAGAAAATAGGAAGAGTGGAGTCAGAGGGAGATTGGAAGATGCCACCCTTCTGGGTTTGGAGGTAGAGGAAGGGGCCACAAGCCAAGGAATGCAGGTGGCCTCCAGAAGCTGGGAGAGGCCAGGAAACAGATTTTCCCCAGAGCCTCCAGAAGGAACGCAGCCCTGTTGACATCTTGATTTTTGCCCAATGAGACCCATTTTCGACTTTGATCTTCAGAATCATAAGATGATATATATGTTTTTTTAAAGTTTATTTTTGAGAGAGAGAGAGAGAGAGAGAGAGAGAGAGAGAGAGAGAATGCGAGTAGGGGGAGGCAGAGAGAGAGGGAGACACAGAATCCAAAGCAGGCTCCAGGCTCCAAGATGTCAGCACAGAGCCCGATGTGGGGCTCGAACCCACAAACTGCATGCAAGATCATGACCTGAGCCTGGGTCAGATGCCCAACCAACCGAGCCACTCAGGCGCCCCATGTGTGTGGTTTAAGCCACTAAATTTGCAGTAATTTGTCACAATAGCTATAGAAAACTAACACATAGGTATTGCACGACATTTCTTTATACACATTATCTAAAGTTAATCCTTTCCACAATCTTTTGAGGTAGGTATTGTTATCTTCATTTAGTTGGAGAAGACACAGATTTGGAGGGATGCAAGTAAGGAGCGTTCCAATATAGCAGGATTTGATGCTAATGTCCTTGTGTTTATTCTGTGCCTGATCTTTGTGGATTTGGTGGCATCCAGACTGTCTTTCTGCTTGGCTTTCCAGACTGGAAGTTTACGGTCTCCTTCATTTCTCTCATGGGTACTTCTACATCCTCTGGGACCTTTTCCTTCTCCTTCTCTGAACATTCTGTAATATTCTGTAACTCATTATGTATTTCTTGGGGGATAAGAGCTATTTCTTTTCAAAATTTTCCTGGAGCATCCAGTTAGCGCAAATTTACAAGTAAATTGACAAGGAAAGGAAAGGAACAGAGGTTCACAGAGCACCACCTTACACCTTGTGCTTTCCATATATGATCTAACTATCTTTATAGAAATCCTCAATTGTGGGTATCATAAACCCACTTTATAGACAAGAAACTTGAGGCTCAGAGGGCCAGACAGGTTTTACATGTTGGAGTTTGGATTTGAGCCCAGGGTTACCTCATCATAACTCCCAGGGCGTTCCCGAGATCAGGGAGAAGGGATTCTCATGAGGCAATGAACAGGAAGGGGCGAGGGAAGACGGACAGGAGGAAGGAGATCCTGGGAACTTGTGCATATGCTAGCTGGTGCCGTGAGGCTTGTGTGTAGGGGGGGCTGGTGGAATAGGTCTGCGTTGGAGGAGCCAGAACAGCTGTGGCTTGCCTGGGTCCTATCCCCTGCTCACTGTCATCTGCCCTCCCGGGACTTTGTGCGGGGGGAGATTCTGGGAGTCGATACAGGATGGGAAAGGAGTTGGAGAGTGATTCCTGGTCACTACCAGTGTGTGGGTTATACGCTGCAAAAACAGACTATTATTGCTATATGTGTTTTTGCCCATGTTGAGGCATCTCATATGTGCTACTGAGGGGAGAAAAAGGATTTGAGAAAAAGTACTGGTATCTTAATCCCAGGAGCTTCATGTTTCAACTGTTTTACTGGAATTTGAAAATGACCCAGTTCTGTGTTTTATTGGATTTTAAAATGAACCACAGTTTGAAGCTGAATTTTTTTTTCTTGCTGAAGTTATCTGGCCCAAGGTCCTTATTCTTTAGGAGGAACTGATTCAGAGAGGGAAGAGTCTTGTCACTTGGACTCCAGGTCCAATCTTGTCCTCACTTATCCTTGCCACACTCCTACGATGTGGTCCAGATTTTTGGGTCAAGGTGTCCTCCTCATTTCTTTACTGAGATCTTTTATTAAGGTCTATCTGATTGCCCCAGGGGACATTTATGATTTAATCTCTTGAAGGCAACAGGAGACTGCCAAGTGCTAGGTCCTCTGTAAGTTCTCTCTGAGTTCCTCCTCAGCATTTCCCCAGGTTCCTGGACTCAGTAGCTGAGGTAGTACAATGTTTCATTCTCTTGGTTAAGATATTAATCTAAAGGTGCAGATCTGAGGCTAACAAAAGCAGATCTAAAATATTCTTGCCTTAAAGAAAAACCAGTCGTACAATTTTTAAGGCAACCAGTGCAAAGTCAGAAAGTCTTGAAGAATTTGTTGTTGGCACTTGAGGGTTTGAGGCCTTTTAAAAAGCTTAAGATAGGAATTGATGATGTTGAAGCCTTTGTTTGGCTGAGAAAGGAAGCACCTTTTCAGTCATCACTGAAAGAGTGCCCCAGCCAGCATCCTGAGCTTGGAGAGGTCGCAGAACTGAAAGCAGCCGCTGGCCTGCACTGGGCAGGCCTGGAAGAGAGGGAATGGGCTGTTGAGTTCTGCATGAAGCTGTTCTGCATGAACTTTTATTTCTTGGCTTTCAGTTAGGACCGTGCACAGAGTATCTCTGAATAGGTGAATCAGCGAAGTGGCACATGCACCCCAAAGTTTATAGCAGCATTATCTACAAGAGTCAAATTATGGGAAGAGACCAAATAAAGAAGATGTCACACACACACACACACACACACACACACACACACACACACACTGGAATATTATTCAGGCATCAAAAATAATGAAATCTTGCCATTTGCACGATGGATGGGTGGATGGAGCTAGAGTGTATAATGCTAAGTGAAATAAAGCAGTCAGAGAAAGACAAATACTGTATGCTTTCACTCATATGTGGGACTTAAGAAAAAAAACAAATGATCATAGGGAAAGAGAAAAAAAGAGAAAGGGAAGCAAACCATAAGGGACTCTTTTTTTTTTTTTAAATTTTTTTTCAACGTTTATTTATTTTTGGGACAGAGAGAGACAGAGCATGAACGGGGGAGGGGCAGAGAGAGAGGGAGACACAGAATCGGAAACAGGCTCCAGGCTCTGAGCCCTCAGCTCAGAGCCTGATGCGGGGCTCGAACTCACGGACTGCGAGATCGTGACCTGGCTGAAGTCGGACGCTTAACCGACTGCGCCACCCAGGCGCCCCCATAAGGGACTCTTATATACAGAGAACAAACTGAGGCTTGCTGGAGGGCAGCTTGGTGGGGGTGGGCTAAACGGATAATGGGCATTAAGGAGGGCACTTGGCCAGGTGGTGCCTGGGTGGCTCAGTTGGTTAAGCGTCTGACTTTGGCTCAGGTCATGATCTCATGATTCATGGGTTCAAGCTCCATGTTGGGCTCTGTGCTGACAGCTCAGAGTCTGGAGCCTGCTTCTGATTCTGTGTCTCACTCTCTCTGTCCTTTTCCTGCTTGCATGCTCTCTCTCTCTCTCTCTCAAAAATAAATAAACATTAAAAAAATTTTTTTAAATACAAATATAAAAAAAGGAGGGCACTTGTCAGGATGAGCACTGGATGTTATATGTAAGTGATGAGTCACTAAATTCTACACCTAAAACCAATTTTACCATATATGTTAACTAACTAGAATTTAAATAAAAATTGAATTAAAAAAAGAATAGGTGAATCAGCACTATGAAAGACAACTTCTAAAGAAGAAATGTTCATAACGTCTTGTGGGGATTCTCATGGGCATCTTCCAGTCCTCGAAGTCGGATTCTTCCTTGGACCTCACAGCAGATCAGTCTCGAATCCTCTGACTTGGTGCCTTTTGGGGATGCATCAGATTTGATGAATAATTGTTCTGCCATAGCTCTGGGTCTGTGATTGTTTAGGCCTGGGGGGAGCAAGTCCAGTCTTTCTTTGGGAATTTTCTCCCTTCCCACCTCTTCCTGGGTGTCCTCTCCATGAAATACTCTTCAAGACTGTCCCTGAGCTCTGCCCTACCCTGCCTGCTTCCTTTTCTTTCTTTCTTTCTTTCTTTCTTTCTTTCTTTCTTTCTTTCTTTCTTTCTTTCTTTCTTTCTTTCTTTCTTTCTTTCTTTAATATGAAATGTATTGTCAAATTGGTTTCCATACAACACCCAGTGCCCATCCCAACAGGTGCCCTCCTCAATGCCCCTCACCTACCCCCCCTCCCTCCCACCCCCCATCAACCCTCAGTTTATTCTCAGTTTTTAAGAGTCTCTTATGCTTTGGCTCCCTCTCTCTAACTTTGTTTTTTCCTTCCCCTCCCCCATGGTCTTCTGGTAAGTTTCTCAGGACCCACATAAGAGTGAAAACATGTGGTATCTGTCTTTCTCTGTATGACTTATTTCACTTAGCATAACACTCTCCAGTTCCATCCACGTTGCTACAAAAGGCCATGTTTCATTCTTTCTCATTGCCACGTAGTATTCCATTGTGTATATAAACCACAATTTCTTTATCCATTCATCAGTTGATGGACATTTAGGCTCTTTCCATCATTTGGCTATTGTTGAGAGTGCTGCTATGAACATTGGGGTACAAGTGGCCCTATGCATCAGTACTCCTGTATCCCTTGGGTAAATTCCTAGTAGTGCTATTGCTGGGTCTTAGGGTAGATCTATTTTTAATTTTTTGAGGAACCTCCACACTGTTTTCCAGAGTGGCTGCACCAGTTTTCATTCTCACCAACAGTGCAAGAGGGTTCCCGTTTCTCCACATCCTCGCCAGCATCTATAGTCTCCTGATTTGTTCATTTGAGCCACTCTGACTGGTGTGAGGTGATATCTGAGTGTGGTTTTGATTTGAATTTCCCTGATGAGGAGCGATTTTGAGCATCTTTTCATGTGCCTGTTGGCCATCTGGATGTCTTCTTTAGAGAAGTGTCTATTCATGTTTTCTGCCCATTTCTTCACTGGATTATTTGTTTTTCGGGTGTGGAGTTTGGTGAGTTCTTTATAGATTTTGGATACTAGCCCTTTGTCTGCTATGTCATTTGCAAATATCTTTTCCCATTCTGTCGGTTGCCTTTTAGTTTTGTTGATTATTTCCTTTGCAGTGCAGAAGCTTTTTATCTTCATGAGGTCCCAATAGTTCATTTTTTCTTTTAGTTCCCTTGCCTTTGGGGATGTGTCAAGTAAGAAATTGCTGCGGCTGAGGTCAGAGAGGTCTTTTCCTGCTTTCTCCTCTAGGGTTTTGATGGTTTCCTGTCTCACATTCAGGGCCTTTATCCATTTTGAGTTTATTTTTGTGAAAGTTGTAAGAAAGTGGTCTAGTTTCATCCTTCTGCATGTTGCTATCCAGTTCTCCCAGCACCATTTGTTAAAGAGACTGTCTTTTTTCCACTGGATATTCTTTCCTGCTTTGTCAAAGATTAGTTGGCCATACTTTTGTGGGTCTAATTCTGGGGTTTCTCTTCTATTCCATTGGTCTATGTGTCTGTTTTTGTGCCAATACCATGCTGTCTTGATGATTACAGCTTTGTAGTAGAGGCTAAAGTCTGTATTGTGATGCCTCCTGCTTTGGTCTTCCTCAAAATTACTTTGGCTATTCGGGACCTTTTGTGGTTCCATACAAATTTTAGGATTGCTTGTTCTAGCTTCGAGAATGCTGGTGCAATTTTGATTGGGATTGCATTGAATGTGTAGATAGCTTTGGGTTGTATTGACATTTTAACAATATTTATTCTTCCAATCCATGAGCACGGAATGTTTTTCCATTTCTTTATATCTTCTTCAGTTTCCTTCATAAGCTTTCTATAGTTTTCAGCATACAGATCTTTTACATCTTTGGTTAGGTTTATTCCTAGGTATTTTATGCTTCTTGGTGCAATTGTGAATGAGATCAGTTTATTTATTTGTCTTTCTGTTGCTTCATTATTAGTGTGTAAGAATACAATTCATTTCTGTACATTGATTTTGAATCCTGCAACTTTGCTGAATTCATGTATCAGTTCTAGCAGACTTTTGTGGAGTCTATCGGGTTTTCCATGTATAATATCATGTCATCTGCAAAAAGTGAAAGCTTGACTTCATCATTGCAAATTTGCCTGCTTCCTTTTCTGCTTCTGTTTCTAAGATGAGACACACTTTATGCTAACACATCCCTTCTCTGGCCTCTGCTGATTCTTTGCCTCAATGGTCCTCTTCTTCTGGGGTTCTTTGAACCAAAGAGGGATGCTCAGCAAAGCTTCCAGGTCTTTCTGTGCCCCTAGGCGAGGGAGCTGAGGTTCCAGGTATAACCAGTCACTCTGGGTGCTCTTAAGTCTGCTTTGTACTGAGGATTGCCACCGGCTGCCATGCCCTCTCTGGACTCTGGTCCCTCTTTTGGGAGCCTGCCCAATGCTCAGTCTCCTACTGTCTCTGTATTGTGTTTGGATTGACCTCTCCCTTCTGTTTGTTCTTGTCAGTCCTCCCCAGGGGCTGGAGTCTTACCTTTGAACTGTGGTCCATTAGTGGGAGCCCAGTTATCTGCCCTTTTTCTTTCATGCTTTTTGGTCGTCTTTCTGCCACTTTCCTAGAAAAGTTCCTACTCCTGCTTCCTTCCTGCCCCTGGCTCAGTTTACTTGGATACCTCATGGCTCACCATGTTGACAAATGTACTCCTTTGGCTCATCCCATCCCAGGCTGTCTGCCTCTCTGGATGACACTTGGTTGGTTGTTGCCAGCCCCTTTGGATGTTGGGTCCTGCTTTCTGAACTGGATTCCGAGCTGGGTCTACACCCAGCTCTCATCTATCCTACCTCACCCCAGTGGGTCCTTCAAGCTCCAGGTTGGGCCCCTTTCCATCTCTTCTACCCAGCTGTGGTAAGCCAGCCATCACCCATATGTTTCCTATCTCCCAATGTCAACCTTATTTGTATTCAAATTTTCCTTCCGTATAATTTCTCCTTCCCAGTTTTGCTAATCTGCCTCCTTGAGTGTGGTCTCTCTTTACTGGCATATAGCTGAGGGGCATCATGAAGCGTCATTATCAGAGATTGTCCCCATCTGGCCATTGCTCCTGTCCCCACCACTCTGTTACAAACAGGCTCCCCAAGATCCCTGTTGACAAACCATTGGCTGCATCTCAGTCCCCCTTCTTTCTTATTTAATCTTCTGCCAACTTGGACAAGTTTAGCACCCATTCTTTCCTACATCACCCCACTGCCTCACCTTTGTTGGGGATTTGTCTTCCTTATCCTCCCCTTGGCACCCATGACCAACTGTCTTTGCTGATTTTTCCTGAGCATTCCTTCTCTTCCTCCCATCCTGGGGGTCACTGTACCCTCTTGGATGAGCCTTTACTCCTTCGGTGAAATCACATACAGTTCTACATCCCTGCCTGGTGGGGGAGGGCACTTGATTTTGTATTATATTAGAACTGGGGCGGAGGGCATTTGAGTGGTTCCTGGGGCCTGTGGTTCTTTCTCTTACATTCCTTGTGTTATTCCCCCTCCCCCAGACAGGAAAACCCAGACTTCCTTTCACTGGATTCCTTTCGCTCCTTTAAACAACAGCATCCTATTGATACATCCCTGAGTCCTGCCATCTTCATTCTTTCCTTGTAGGAAAACAGAAAACCTGCACATCAGAGTTGTTTCTCTGCAGCAGGAAGTTCAGCCCACTGGCTCTGAGCTGTTCTCATGAAACAAACTGGGGAACCGGTGCCCCCCCCCGCCCCACACACACATGAGTAGATCAAATGAGGAGAGAGATAGGTTCCTGGTTTCTTTAGAGTTTTCTCTATCCATTCCATTGTCCATTTTGGTGCATATCGCCGCTTCTCAAGCTGTAGTTTACCATGGGGGGCTCTCACCTAAGGTGTCCAACACACCCAGACGTGCCAGAGCCAGTGCGGGTGTTGGCTGGAAGGCGTGATGGTTGGAACACACTCTTAAAGAATATATTCAACTTCACAAAGAGATGTTGTAGCTGTGATCTCTCAAACTAAACAATAACAAAACGTAGTACTTTGGGAATTATTTTTTTTTATTGGTTCGTTTGCTACTTACAATGAAAGCAACTCTGAAATGTGGTCTCTTTTTCATCAGTCACATGCACTCTTTTACCTGAATTGCTAGAACAAAGCAGAGAAGTGGAAACTAAGGATGATAATATGTGTAATGTGTCTGGCATCTCATTTGATCTCTACACAACACACCTGTGAAGCGATTAGTATCCTCTAGTCTCACCTTCTGCAGATAAAGAGGTTGAGAAATGGAAACATTTCATGTCGCAAATTAGCACTAGACTTCATATCACAGCTGCCCCTGAACACAGGACTTCTCTTTCCCAGGCCAGCGCCCTTCTGCCATGCTGTTTTACATCTTGTGTTACTTAACCACTCAGCATTAATAAAGGTCTCTCCCTATCAAATAATACTGTTGGAAACCTTATGAAAAAAATAGAAATATAAAAAAGTAAAAAAAGGAATATATATCAATTTTGTGCTAATACTAAAACACAGCCATTATATATACTTGCTATATATTCATCCAAAAAACGTTTTCTTAGTAGGTGTTCTTTTTTCAAGGTTTGAAAAATGCTGGGATGCCCGGGTGACTCAGTCGGTTGAGCATGCAACTTTGGCTCAGGTCTTGATCTCGTGGTTCATGAGTTCAGGCCCCACGATGGGCTCTGTGCTGACAGCTCAGGGCCTGGAGCCTGCTTCAGATTCTGTGTCCCCCTCTCTCTCTGCCCCTCCCCTGCTCTCTCTTTCTCAAATAAATAAACATTTAAAAAATTTTTAAAAAAGAATAATAGTAACAAACAGTTTTTGATTTTCTGCTCGGTTACAGTGATTTCCTCATGTTATTTGATCTCATCAATATAGCTTTTGAGATTGTGTAGTATTTGAGTGAATGCTTCGGTACATTTTGGGGCAAAATTTAGTATGAAAATGTCAAACGATTTCAAGTCTGTTGATGGTGTTACTTATTCAACAAGTGTTTGAAAACTTCCTAAGTGCAGGTGCAGAGGGAGAATTCACTGAGTGACTGAGGCACAGGAGATGTGGCACAATGTCCGGCAGTGAGTTTGAGGTTTGAGAAGCCTTGGCCATTTCACAAAATCACACTTCCTTCTCAGTGTCTGCTCCAATTCAGCCTGGTCATAGCTCCTATTTCTTGCTTACTGGAGCTGCCCATGATGGCCATAACGTCTTGTTCCTAATTACCTTGTTCCATCTGCCAGCTAAGTCAGCTTGCCGCCTTGTGAGGGGAGGGGTGGCCATCCCCGTGCAACAATAGACGTGTGAACAGGACACTGAAAGCATTTGCTGCCATGGTAAGAAAGTCTTCTTAATGCAGTTTGATGCCCTGCACTGAGGCAGAAAAAGAAAAACCTCGCTCGCTGTGGTGTTCTGAGGTCCCCGCCACACAAAACCTGCACCGAACAATAAACTGCCAACAGTGGTAGCCAGACTCCAACCTGCCCTCCCCGCCCCAGACCCTTTCTCGTTAATTCACATCCTGCTGTAGGCAGGCCCTTCCCACACTGAAGGGCCTGGCCTGCGTGACCGATAGCATATAGCAGAAGTGATGGTATTTGACTTCAAGCCCGGCTCATAGGTAAACTTTATTCTCTGTGGAAATGAATTGAGGAACTCCAGTTATAGAGTCAGCGTCCCCCTCGACATGTAGACTCAGCCATATGCACTAATTTTTTTTTTTTTGAGAGAGAGAGCATACGAGTGGGGGGAGAAGGGCAGAGGGAGAGAGAGAGAGACAGACAGACAGGCAGACAGACGGAATCCCGAGCAGACTACATGCTCAGCGACGAGCTCACCTTAGGGCTTGATCCCATGACCCTGGGATCATGACCTGAGCCGAAATCAAGAGCCCAACGCTCAACTGACAGAGCCAGCCCGGAGCCCCTATGTGCACTAGTTTTAAGATTAAATTTGAAAAGATTCAGAACCACTTGAGCTCACTTTTTCTTTTTTTTACAGTTTGCGCCTCCAATGCTATGGCCCTGTGTATTCTTGCCTCGTAAACAGTGGGTTGGAAACACTGCTGGCACGCTGACCACAAAGATGAAGAAATGAAATCTGAGTTCTTCTAATTCTCTTATTCTGTGTGACTGCTTGGAATTTTTGTGTTTAAGATTGAAAGCAGTGAGGGGCGCCTGGGTGGCGCAGTCGGTTAAGCGTCTGACTTCAGCCAGGTCACGATCTCGCGGTCCGTGAGTTCGAGCCCCGCGTCAGGCTCTGGGCCATCAGCCCAGAGCCTGGAGCCTGTTTCCGATTCTGTGTCTCCCTCTCTCTCTGCCCCTCCCCCGTTCATGCTCTGTCTCTCTCTGTCCCAAAAATAAATAAACGTTGAAAAAAAAATTAAAAAAAAAAAAAGATTGAAAGCAGTGAAACAGTGAGAGTTGCAAGGTGAAAGTGTTTTTGATTGGTAAGTGCGAATTTTCGTTCGTGCATAAAATATTTTCCTGAATTTGGATAAAATCTTTACAGTGAAAATTTCTTCCTCTTTTTTTTTTTAAACATGTTTAATTGTTTGTTTTAAACTTAAAAGACTGAGTCAAGGGAACAGTAATAGTGACCGTTATTTATTAATTCACTATTTCATATTATTATTGAAAATGATTTTGTTGCTCAGAGGCTGTTACCTGAGTGTCAGTACACAAGATAGGCCACTGTCCTGAGGCCATTCTGTTGGCCAGCGCTTTAGACCCATGATGAGACAATGACCAAATTCATCCCATTGTGTTCTGGCCCCCCCATTTCCCCCAATCCAGGGGTGCTTAATTCCCACTGTTGACATTTAGACTGGATAATTCTTTATCCTGGGAAGCTGTCCTGTGCCTTGTGAGATGTTTAACGGCACCCCAGCCTATACCCACTATGTGCCAATAGCGTCCCCCTTCCCAGTTGTGGCAATCAAAAATGTCTCTAAACATTGCCAGATATCTCCTGGGCAGCAAAATCGTTTCCAGTTGAGAACTACTATACTACACCCCTCTTTTTCACCATTATTATTGCTGTGTTTAGTCTCTACATTTTCTCTCTTAGAAATAGTTGAACTGTGGCATGAATGTGTCATCTTGGCAAAGAAACTTAAATGAAATTATCCTAAACACTGAGTCCTGTGGGTTGAACTGGTCTGTGAAGTCTGGAGACATCAACGTTGTAATTAAAAAGCATCAACTTGGAGAGTGGGCCCAGTAAAAGGACACCTCACAGTGTCTCAGCTCTGTCTCACATTGGATAGCTAGATTAAGGACTCAGAATCTGTGAGTAGATTCTTCTGGAATTTTTTCCCCAAAGAGATTTTTTTTTGTGGGGGGTGAGGGTAAAGAATTTGGCTCATTGTTGAATGTGAAAGAAAGATATTCTTTTTGAAATTCATCTCTAGGTCAGTGAAAAGCTGTGTGATCTCTAACGGACAGGAAGTAGAGACCAGGAATGAAGAGAGTGACCTATGGCAAAGAGCCCCTTGGGGTGACCTCTAAAGCCGTCAGACCTTCACAGATACTTATCTAGGGCTCCAGAGGTCAATGTAGGTTATAGACACTTGACTAGAGCTACAGGTTGAAAAAAGAGGTGGCAATATTTCCCTGAGGGTCATGTTTTATTTTGAGTAGCGTTACTTCCAAATATACAGTGCTTATTTTGGACTAGTGGTGATACTAGAATCCTGCTTCTTTGGTCTTCCCCGTGTCTATGGCAGCCCCTGAGGTGCCTCCCAGGGACTCACACTGGCTCAGGAGAGCTGATGGTGTGCAGCTCTTTCCTACTTTGCACTCGCTGACTGCACACTGGTAGTTTGAGATTGGCTATGGTGGGAATATTTACACCATGGAAATTGGTAAGCAGTACATATCAGGTGTCCCTCACCTCCTCCCAAGGCCCACTTATCAAACATTTGTCAGCATGTCACTATTTGCCAGGAACCCTAGGGTCCTTGGAACGGAATTTAAGAACTACTGGGACAGGGGCGCCTGGGTGGCTCGGTCAGTTGAGCGTCCGGCTTTGGCTCACGTCACGATCTCGCGGTTCTTGAGCTCGAGCCCCGCGTCGGGCTCTGTGCCGACAGCTCGGAGCCTGGAGCCTGCTTCGGATTCGGTGTCTCCTCTTCTCTCTCTGCCCCTCCCCTGCTCATGCTCTGTCTCTCTCTCTCTCTCTCTGAAGAATAAATAAACTTAAAAAAATTTTAAAAACTACTGGTATAGTAAACATGATATATACATGGTATGCTGGAAAGTACTTGTGCTAGTTTACTAAGGCTGCCTAAGGAAAATGCCAAACACTGAGTGGCTTAAACAATAGACATTTATTGTCTCTTGTTCTGGAGGCCAGAAGTACAAGATCAAGGTGCCGATAGGGCAATGTCCCTCTGAAGGGTCTAGGGAAAACCCATTCCCAGTCTCTCTCCCAGCCTCTGGTAGTTATGTAGGCTTGTGTTGGCATAACTCCTATCTTTACGTGCTGCTTTCCCGGTGTTTGTGTGTGTGTCCACATTTCCTTTTTAGGACACCAGTCCTACGGGATTAAAATCCACTCTAATGACCTCATTTTAACTTGATCACCTCTGTCAAGGATCCTTCTGTAAATAAGGCTACATCGACAGGTACTGGGAGTTAGGACTCCAAGCATATTTTGGGTGGGGGCACCATTCAACCCACGATAGTAGTCAAGAACGGATTTTCATTCTATTCTGTTCCTCCTTAACTGTGTGGCCTTAAGTTGACACTTAACAGCCTCTGTTCTAAGTCCAAAAAAATAAGGGGGTTGAACCATGCAATCTGAGATTTTCTCTCTCAAATTCTAGAACTTCACAAATACTGTTTCTGACCTTTCCACTAGTGGGGTCAATCTCTAATTTTTTTTAATGGTTTCTTTACGTATAAGGGAAGCTGGTTAGAATTGGCTTGTTAATAGCAGTAGCTACTTTTTTAAAAAAGAAATTACAGTATGCCAGGAATTCCAATAGGAGCTTTACGTATGTTACTTAACTCTCAAAAAAGTCCCGCAAGATATTTATTCGAATCTTCATTTGATAGTTGAGGTGTCCAAGGTACAAAGAGCTTCCCTCACTGGTTAAAATTCATGGTATTGGCAAGTGGCGGAATGGGCTATGAGTCCACATCTTTATGAACCTAGAGCTGGTGTTCTTTATGCTTCTCCACTCCTTTGTGAAGATGATCGCCCCTTAGACAGGCGGAACCCTCAGGTCTGACCTTTTGGCACTGAGTTCTTATGACCCTGAACCCCCATACAACCTTTGTTCCGTATCCCATTCACTCACCGAGAGGCTTATCTTTCTGCTCCTCTAAGCATCAGATGAAGCCAGTTAAGTTGCCTTATTCTCAAAGGAGATCCAACCACAAGAGATCTCTGGGACACCCTTTGGAGGAATCCATGGCCCTTCAGTGTGTCTATAATTTTTGTGACCCAGAAAACATTTGGATTTGTGAACTGTGGTTAAGATCATGGAACTCATGAAGTTTAAAAGAGGCTCATGTTAGTATAGATGACCCGTGTTTTCTTGCTTTTATGGGAACTCAGAAACCTTTCTCCTAATTACTCATGAACTTTGTTACCATGTAGCCAGTGCCATTTTATTTTTTTAATGCTGTGAAGCTGCTTCCATTGCCATGCAAGAACCCTGGAGGGCCTCTGTACCCCAGGAGTGAGGGCTCTCTTCATTCCCAAGTCCACTCCCTTGGGTGCCATCTTCTCTGCTTGAGCTGATGACACAGTGGAACCCTTAGGGGCCACAGCTGTGTAGTTTTCTGTGGCAAGAATTCCTCTTTTCAGCTAGACTTGTAATTCGTGGAAGGTAGCTGAAGCAGTGGTGCCCTTGCCTTAATGCCTTAGATATCTTTAGTGACAGACAGCCCCCATTTCTGGTTATGGTCTCTGTACCATATGGTCTCTATACCAGGCTGGGCTGGGCTGGGCTAAAACCAGGTACCAAGGTCTACTCAAGAGTCATTTCTCACAGATGACTGAGAGTTGCCTATTGGGCTGTCTTCTTGCCGGGAAGCTCTTTGGTTGCTCATTAACATGGGTTCCTGGTGACCCAGCGTCTCTAACCCTCAATATTTTACTCATACTCAGATGTCCCTCTCGGTGCTGGCATCCAAGGATATTACAAAGGATACTATTGATTGTTTGGAGGAAGAGGTGGGGCCGTACTGTGAGATGGCTGTAGCAGTTGGTAATGGTACTAGAGGTTTTATTTGGTAATACATGTAGCTGATGATCTGGACCAACCCGCTTCTGCTCAACTAAGCTCATCTTCCTGTGCAAAGTACGATTACCTACACATGTGGTAGTGGAAAACTTTTGAGAAGGAGATCCCATGAATATAGAGCTACTAATCAGATAAGCAAGGAGGAGAAGTCCCAGGAAAGAAGGCGCTGTTCCATTGTAAACAGAATTACAGTTTACCTGGAATCTGTGTGTGTGTTTATTCGTGGCATTGGCTCACAATTTGGGTCCAAGTTCTGTTTATTACACTTCTTATATGTTTGTTTGTCTTCCTCCTCTTACCTGCTGGCAAGAATTGTCCAGCTGGGATTGTAAAGTTTAATGAGCTTGGTCAGAAGTCGACATTTTGGTCAAGTATGAGAATCTAACTAATGTGAGAACGTAACCTAGGAAGGTCTGAGGCTAAAAATGTGAGAGTCTTTAGTAAAGCAAGAGGTAAGGATTAGTCTCTCCCACAAGGATTCTATATTCAGCTGGTGTCTCGTGTCTCAGCCCTATATCATGGATGATTATTATTCAGTGGAGAAAAAGGCTTTTCTATGGGCACTGCATATTCTGGGCCATAGAAGACCCTTGCACTGATGTCCGAGGGACTGCAGAGTGCCCAGCTTGTGGCTGGCTCTTTATTACTGCCTTTGTTCTGTCAATAAAGTGATGGGGAATGTGGGAATTTTTACATTGATTAAGGAAAAGGCTTGGGCCAAGATCTTTTCCTTTTAGGCAGTCTTGTAAATTTTGTCTTCATACACTAGTCATCAAACATTTATTTGAAATACTACCATCTGAAATCTAACATCCATCTGTTGGTGCCCTCTGGTAGCCAGGAATCGGAGACTCTCCCACATCCTTTCCCTAAAGTGTGCTCTGGGTTTAGACTGGGGTAGATCTTACTCACTTCCTTCTCTGCTTCCTATCTTTCCTCCTCCAAAAGCCACAGGCATTTTTTTTTTTTTTACTTATTTGATGGGTTACTTTTAGAAATGTTTTGCACAAGCCATTTTTTCCCCAATGGAAAACCCTTTTCCATCAGGAAGATGCATTTCAAAGCTTCTGAAGAGTGGTTTAACCACTTTTGTCCGAGCCCTCTTGGAAAGGTGAAATTGATAGTTACATAAGGTTAAAAAAAAGTTGTTTCCCCACTTCCTGTCTGAAAAGGGATTCTTCTGGTTGAATACGGTGGTAGGTTGGGTCAAGTGGCCTTCACTGAGGGTGGGCTGGAATCTGCCCCCGGTTGGTCCTGGAATCTTGGCCACTTTTAGGGCAGCCTAAGGATATGAAATTGCTCTAGGATTTGTGTGTGTGTGTGTGTGTGTGTGTGTGTGTGTGTGCGCGCGCTTTACATGCAGTGGGTCCTTGGCCAGTTGGTGGTGATGATGAATGATGTTGATATAAATGAAGTTCTATTTGGTTCAGCTGAAGTTGGCTGCACTTCTCTGGGAAGGCCCCAGGTAACCCTTTCTCCCTGACTTCCCAGGAATACCTGTTGGAGACCATGAATTCCTCTCTAGGGTCACAATGGCCTGAGTTTATTATCCATTTGGGTCCAATCAGTCTCTAGGTATCTCTGTTGGCCTTGGTTCATGGGTTAACGGACATACAGTCAGTGGGTAATGGGAATGGAAGCCTTAAACCATATACCCTTGTAGGTCTAATCCAAGACTTTCATTTTGTTGACGAGGAGACCAAGGCCCAGTAAGTAGGAGGAACTTGAGTGAAATTTGGAATCCAGATGTTCTGACTCATGGTTCAAGTCATTGTCTGCTACTTTGGGGGTCCTCAGATGGCAATGATCTTAATTGCCGGGTGCTTATTAACCATGCAGATTCCTGGGGCACTTCTCTGAGATTCTGATTTTAATAAATACTTGTGGTCAACACTGTACACTCAAGATATAATGTGAGCCATATATGTAATTTAAATTTTTCTGGTGGTCACACTATAAAAATAAAAAGAAACAAGGGGAATTTTAACAATATATTTCATTTAATCTAATATAGCCAATTTACTGCTGTAACACATGTATCTATAAAGTTATTAATGAGTTATCTGACTTTGTTGCTACTAACTCTTAGAAATTTGGTGTGTATTTTATACCTATAGCATACCTTAATTTGGATGTCACATTTCAAGTGCGAAAAGCAAGTAGCTAGTGGCTCTCATATAGGATATGAGATATATAGGGTATAGGATGTAGCATAGTGCAGATCTAGAATTGTTCCTTGCCAGTCATTGGAGCTCTTCATAAAAGGCATACCAACAAAATAAAGAACTCCCCAGGTGCTAGACTCAAGTGTCTAGCATTCAAAATCCAAGTACCCCCCACCCCGCCCCAAGCCTTGTTAAACTTTGTGGGCTGCGGCACTTTAGTAGACGGGATATGTTTACACAGAAAATATGCAGGAACCCGCTGGCTGTCAGATGACACAGACATCTTGAGGCCACACGCCTCTCATGTACCACTGAGCATGTGAGTTTGCACATGTAGACTATTGTGCAAGCCCTGGGAACTGTATGTGCTGAAGGCACAGGCACCCTGTGAAGTTTCAGTGGAATTTTCAACCGGAAGCAGCTGATCATTTTCCAATTTAATCTGTGAACGCAGCTGGGGGATTTCTGCACATGAATCAACTTGTTTGGCTTGACAGAGCTTCTCTGTACTCTGTCCCTGTCTCAGCCTCACAAAAGGTACTCTGTGTGTAAATTTGCAGGGGTGGTGGTGGAAGGAGGTGCATGGAAGTTCAAGGGAAGCTTTTCTGAAAAATGCAACACTGGAGAGCCAGGGTGGAAACGCAGGAGGGGTCCCCAATCTGACTTTCCGCTCTCCCCACCAGAGGTGCTTTTCAAGGGTTGAGGGTGGAAAAGCATTTGAAATCCAGCTAATAAGACAGAAGCACACATTTCTGTACATGTGTTGATGTAATTATTGGTTAATTATTTCTGAGGAGTGGTTATGAAGATGCCAGTGGTAAACCTGGGTCTGGTCATTCTGTTTCATCTGCCTTATGCTTCATTTTGATAAAAGAAAAAGTGAGTCATGAGAAGGAAACGGGGTATTTTGTTCATGGTCTATACTTCAAAGGCTGTTATGTTGTGTTGTGTAGCCACTTTGGTGGCATTGACTTATGAAGCATCGTGTGATGCTGGAGAGTGAAAGAGGATGAGAACCCAGAGTACAAAATAGTAATAGCAATGTCATAACAAGAACAACCACCAACATTTACCAAGCATTGATTATGTCTCAGACCCTTGATATGGATGTGCTCATTCAATCCTTGCAATAACTCTAGAAGTAGGCACTGGTATTTGTCTTCATTTTCCATTGGGGAAATGGGGGCACAGAGAGGTTAGCTACTTTGCCCAGGTCATCTAGCTGGTAAGGAACAGAACTGGGGTTAAACCCAGGTGGATCGTTAGTTCTCACCCAAAAGACCACAACCTGTTATGCTTGAGATACTCCTTAAATGTCCTTCCACCACCTTCCCATCAAAGCAACAATCTCTTTGACCTTCCAAGCAGGCAGCTGTCTGGCCCCCACTTGAATGCATTGAGAAGTGGGAGTTCATTGTTTTGGTGGAAGCTCATGCCTTTTATGAAAAGCCCCAATGGATTGGGAAATTCTTCTTTATATGAAATCTCCCTCCTATGATTAGCAAAATTTGTCTTCCCCCAGTGTTCTTGCAGACTTCCTGAAGCTGCAATAATACAGAATTACACATGACGGGACTTATATCTCTATGTCTATTAATATAATTGGAGATTAATTACTTTGGAAGAGTAGTTGTAAGGATACCAATTGTTTAAATCTACATTTAACTGTTCTTTTTCATCTGCCTTCTGCCTCAGCCCATGGAATGACTTATTCCATGACCTGTTACAGATCTCAGGAGATCCTGCCTTCATACCTTTGCTCATGCTGCCTGGGAGAGCCTCCCTTCCACCTGTTCACAGCCAAGCTCTCTGAGCCTGAGCTCTCTCTGCCATGAAGTCTTCTTTGGTAAGGGAAGAAGTTGTTGTTACTGATGAGGGCAAAGTGACTGTTTACCTAAGAAGAATTAAAAAATTGGAAGTGATTTCCCTTCTCTAGACATAGAGAAAATATGAAATCTGTTTGAGCATTGGTGTTGTGTTGGAGGGTCGTGAGGCTTCCTTTGTAGCCCTGGGACTTTGGACAAACCTTTTAATATTGCGGGCCTGGCTCCCCCATCAGCAAAATGAAGAGCTTGAATTGGGGATCCCACCAATCAAGGGGTACGTAGCTGGACCCCCTAATCGCCTTTTAAAAAATGCCTGTAATAGGAGTGCTCTGTCAGACCTGTGAATCGGTAAGCCCACTGAATGGAATTCTTTGAGTCTGTGTGAGGAAAATTGAGGGCCACTGTCCTGACGAGGAAGCAGTATGAATATTTTTAGAAATCGGGAGGGTTGAATCAGCCATTAATGCTCTGTTGATCTGGATGGGAGGTATTTTGGTGGATGGGTGGTAAGAGCATGTTTCTGTAATTTGGATAAATACAGGGTTTTGGGTTCGGTGGAACAAGTTTGATTTTAAGAACTAGAGCATGAGTCATCTGCACTGATGCTTAAATGAGCTGCAGGCTGAGCAGTGAAGAAAAAGGCGGCAGCCAGCAGGGCTGTTGGCGACAGAGACTATTGGGAGGAATTCTAAGATGTATGTTGATTGATTTTTTTTTATTTTGCTGTTTTAAAAATATAGTAAAAACCCTTTATTTTTTAAATTAAAAATACCCCTTTTTAAAACAGTTTTTTTTAAGTTTATTTATTTATTTTGAGAGAGTGAGTGAGGATGCAAGGGAGGGGCAGAGAGAGAAGCCCAAGGAGGCTCTGTGCTGTCAGCACAATGTGGGGCTTGAACCATGAACCGTGAGATCATGACCTGAGCTGAAGCCAGATGCTTAACTGACTGAGCTACCCAGGTGCCCCCGCCCCCCCCCCCCCCCCGTTTTTTTTGATTAGGGCATGATGGGCACCAAGGCTTAGGAATAAGGGTCATGGCTGGGAGTAGAACATCTGTAAGCTCACTGGAATCCCTAAAAGAGACTGAGGCAGTCTGTGCAACATAGAGAAAAGGCCGCAATGCACATGGCTCCCCTCAGAGGCCAATAGGAAGAGCTGGAGGCAGCTGGGGACAGATCAGGGGAGAGGCTCACGGCAGCTGAGTGCTGTGGTGCTTCAGCAGATATCCAGAAATGCTTGGGACTTCTCAGTTTTGGCACTGCTTGCAGTATTGTACTAAAAACATGGAGGCAGCACGTAGTCCTGAGTTTCCCCATTTGGGAAGTCACACTTGACCCGGGCAAGCACTGTGGTCTGAGCTGCCCCAGTTCTGGAGTCCTTCCTGGCATCATCCCACTGCTGCAGTTTTCACCTCTTCTAGATTAAGGGCGGTAACTCATAGGATAGCCTGCGCTCCAGTCTCCTCTTGTCCCCGGACTAGGCAGTAAATAGCCTGGAAGAGAGGGACCGATGGGCACGGCAGAGGCACGGTCTCTGGGGAGGCTCCCTTTGCAGCTGGGCTATTTCCAAATGGGGAGGTTCCCACAGCCCGCAAGAGGACCCAGCAGCCGGAGTGACCCGTCTCCCCTTCTCTCTTGGCCTTGTGACAGTCCAGAATGAGAAAGAGAAGGGATAGGTGAAGGAACTAGCCTCTTTCGAGAGTGAGAGTTTACACGTCTCTGCCAGTCTTCTCCATATCCCTCCATGAGCCTTTGAATGGCCTGAGTCCCCATCTTCGTTGGTGCAAATGAGATGTAGCTTATGGGCATGCTTTGAAAAATTGAAAGCGTTATAAACACCTCAGGATCATTATCTTGCCTGATTGGCATTTGTTTCTTGGGAATTCCTGACTTTTCCCCATTATCGTGAAGTGTCCCTTCAAGGACAAGTCAGAGGTTGCTGTAATCACTTACCATCTGTGGAGAACTGGCAGTGGCCCTGCTGAAGTGCTTGGTAAAGATGGTGAGCAAGTCACTTACAGATGCTGGAAATGCTTCCTTGGCCTGGGTTCAGGAAAGGCCAAGGACGAAGAGAGACGTTGTGCTCCCCAAGGGGACTGTGCCTTCCTAGGAGGAATACCCTGCTGTGGGTGTATCTTGTGGTAGGGAAGAGTCCGTGTGCCAGAGTCTGCCTGCTGGGGCCATAGCCCGGCTTCACCATTAGCTGTATGACCTTGAGCAAGCTCCTTAATCTCTATGGTCTCAGGTTCCTGTTGTGTAGAAGGGGGAAAGTGATAGAACCTCCGAGGGGTGTTGTCAAGATTAATTGGGTGGATCCAGTGGCATGTGTAGAATAATTGAGTAAGTACCAGCTCTTTGTGACATTGGTTTATAGTAATGGCGCATAAAGGCATGGAGTCCCTGGTGATGGCTACATTACTACATTTATTCCTTACAGCCACACCGAGGGATTATCCCCATTTTGTACAGGAGGAAAACAGAGGTCTTGAGGGATGAAGTCTCTTGCTATGCTGATAAATAGCAGAACTAGGATTTCTTTTTTTAACTCAAAGCAACTTATTCCCCATAATTTATTTAGTGTTCACCTTAAATGGTTACCAATAACTATTAACCAATAATAACTGATTACTATAATCTGTAGTCTTTGACATTTCCAGCATTTCCTTGTGGTGTGAGGAAAGTGCACAAGGCTTCCTGGGCATCGCAGGCTGTTCTGGAAGTGTCTGTGCAGCTCTTCCATGGGCTAGTTCCTTGCCTGTGTTTCTATAGAAGTTGGAATTGTAGGTTCCAAATGGATCTCATTACCTTCCTCTCAAAACCCTTCCTCCTCCTATATTCACACCTTCAGATTAATGGCCTTACCATCCTCCCCTTCATCCAGACTGGAAATGTTGGTGCCATATTTGACTCTTCACCCTCACCTGCCCTTAAAATTGGTAGCCAGCTCCTGAAGACTAACCTCCACAGTATCTCTTGACTCTGTCTCTTTCTAGCCCCACTGCCACCATCATAGTTGAGGCCAGCGTTAGGTAAGAAATGCATAATTGGTACTACAAAAGCATACACAAAACCAAAAGAAAGTTAGTTTTCGCTCGTGTAAGAGAACTGGGCAACTAGGCTTGTCGTAGTCCACGTGGCCATGCAGGAACTCAGGCTGACGAAGGCTCTTTTGGGCCTCCAAGGATATCCTGAAGTCAGCTTCTTCACCACCGGCTGGAAAGAAAGAGGCAATGAGAGGTACTTAGGGGATTTGATGAGCCGATTTGGCAGCTGAGCCCGTCTCTTCTGCGGCTGAGCCACATGGCTGCACCCATTCGCAGTGGAGGTTGGGAGGTGCGGTCCAGCTGTGTCAGCCTCGGACATAAGGCCCTGGTCATTTCTTGCCTAGTTTTTGCAGTGGCCCTCACACTGGTCTCTCTGCCTAGTTTCTCTCATCATCCAATCCACACTCCACAATGTTGCCAGAGTTAACTTCGAAGTCACCAATCCTGCAGGCTTCCTGTTGCCTTGAGAGCATTATCTGTAATGTGGCATTCCAAGGGCTCCACGGTGTGGCCTAGGCTGACTTGGCAGCTCATTTCCTACTCTGACCCTCCAAAAGCCTCGGGCTGGCCCTGGCAGACCCCATGTTCTTTCTGCACAAAGCCATGCATGTCTGCTCTGAACAGGTAGCCTTCCCTCATCTCTCATGGTCTGGGCCCTCTTCATCCTTTCAGACATCACTTAGAGGCCACCTTCCTCCTAAAGTCCCCTTTAGGCTGTCCTCAACTGAAAAGGATCCCTTTCTCCCCTCTATTGTCGCTGAGTCCCCTTCTTCTACAGTCACGGGAGAAACAAGGGATTACGCTTTCTATTATAGCTCCTTGTTGAATCCCTAGCCAGACTAAAAGCTTACCTCGTTTCCCCCTCCTCTTAATGCAGGATAAATCCAACCCACTTGGCATGACACACCAAAGCTTTCACAATCTATCTCAACAGATAATTCTAGGCTTCATTTTTGTCTGATATGACCACCTTAAAATGCCCTATGTCTCTATTGCCCTGTGTCCTTTCATGTTTCTGTAGCTTTGCGTCTGTTGCTCCCTGCCTGGAAGGCCCGCCATGGCATCTCCACCATCTGGTGAATGAGTGACCCCGTCACATGCTTCATTCCTCAGCCTTCCATCACAGGTGTCCACTCCTCTGGTAGAGCCTCACCTCTATTCCAGTCCATCATTCTCAACAGATGGAACTTCCTTGAGAACCAGAATATCCTGATTGGACCATATTTGGTGCATAGAAAGATTAGATAAGCCTTTCTTGAGTGAGTGTACCCACCATTGACTTTGCAAGGTGCTGTTTATGCTTGCCACTGGAGGGCTGTGCACATTGTGAGGGTAGTGAATGCCTGAATTTAATCATAGTACAGCCAGGACATTTTGAACTAATAGCTTCTTTTATTGTTTAATGTCCCTACCAAGATGGCAGAATGCAAGCACATTTCTCGAATGTCAAGAAGGACAAGAGTAGGTAAAAAATCTGTGGAAAACCCGAAGCACACAATGAAATAAAAAAAGAAAAAGAAAAAAGAGAGAGGAGGGAAAGAAGGAAAGAGAAAAAGGAACAAAGAAAGAAAAAGGGAGAGAAAGAAAGAAAGAAAGAAAGAAAGAAAGAAAGAAAGAAAGAAAGAAAGAAAGAAAGACCTGCCATCCTAGGAAAATATATGTGAGAAATGAAGTTCACATTCCTGAACTTTTTCCTCTTTTTTTAAAAAATTGAAACATTTCCAAAGAGTACAGCCTTAAGAAACTTGGCCCAGGTGTATTTAATTTTCCAGAACAATATACTGATGATTATCATCTGGGAGCGTGAATGCTTAACCCTTAGGCTGACACCTACTGTTTGCTAACCACCCTGACAGCTTTAGGGTTTTTGCTAAGGCAAGAAGAAGTCAGGGGGTAAAGATTGAAGCTTAGCCAATAGGAGAAAAGGGCTCTGGGTTGGCTTGGAGGTGGTTCAGGCAGAGGGGACAGGGCACTACAGGTGGGGTCTTCAGAAGAGGTAAGAAAAAGTTGGATGCATGAGAACACCACGTATATTTCCTGAGCAAAGATTGTTGAGCATTCTCAATCATATAACCTGGGGCAGAAGAAACCAGCCAAGTATTGGTGTTTAACTTTCACATAAAGCTGGAGTTTAGAATGCTGGTGTTCTGCTTGAAATGTGAGGTCCGAACATCATATATATTGCTTTAAAGTCGAAGTTTTCAAAGTAAACACACTTTCAAGTCTGGTGCTGGAGAGAACTGAACAGTGGCTCTCTGGGAGGCTGCTTTCTGCAGGATGGTCTTGTCCTTGCTTTGTTCTTCAGTACCTTCAAGATACTTTAATTAATTAATTAATTAAAGTTTTAAATGTTTGTTTATTTTTGAGAGAGAGTGTGTGTGTGTGTGGGGGGGGAGGGGCAGAGAGCAAGAGAGAGAGAGAGAGAGAGAGAGAGAGAGAGAGAGAATACCAAACAGGCTTCATGCTATCAGTGCAGAGCCCGATGCAGGGCTTGATCCCATGAACCTCGAGATCATGACTGGAGCTGAAACCAACAGTCAGACACTTAACCAGCTGAGCCACCCAGGCACCCCATGTGTCCAATTTCTATCTGATATTCTTTGGCACATTTACATCTTGTCTTGAAAGTTCTAGAACATTTTGCAGTAACATTTTCCTTCTTTCTGTCACTCATCTCCAGCCCTGCTATTGACCCTCCATCTGAAACCCCACAATTCTCAGAGCAGTGAAACAGGAGGAAGATGCCTAAGTGTTTGTGCGTCTCTTCCTACAGAGTTTGTTGGTAGCAACAAAGCCAGGATCTTGTGGCATTGCTGTGAGACTCTGACCTGGGACACAGAGGTCCTCTGCCTTCCCCACACCATGCGCTGGGCGTTTGTGGTACAGAACTATTTTTAAGGTTACACATGAATCTCCCTATCCTCCTATTCAATGTGCCATACACCTTTTCATATCCACTTATTCACTCATTCATTCAACATCTATTTACCAAGTGCCTCTTTTCACCAGGCAGTGGGCTTGGTGGTCAGGATATAATGGCACACAGACCAGACACAGTCACTACTCTCATTGAACTCACAGGCTAGTTGAGGGGCAGTCCTAAGAACCCTTGCAGTGAAAGGACACCTGCAGACTGAAAGGAAGGCAGTGAGAGAAAGAGATATGATTCCTTGGACATATATACAGAGCCATGTAGAGATACATGGAACTAATGGGTCTAAGTTTCTGAAGGAGCAATTTTTGAGTGAATATCTACAGGGCAAGTAGAAATTATTTAATTAGAGGCAGAGTTAGGGGAAAGAGAGCACGTGAGAGGGGGAAGAACATATGCAAAGGTCCCATGGCAGGCATGGGCATGTAGTTAAAGGAAGGCTTTGGTTGGAGCTTAGAGTAGGGAAACATCTGTGAGGTCAGATCATGGAGATCTAGGCCATACTCAATGTTTTCTCCCTTACCTGGACAATGGGAAGTCAAGGAAGAATTTAAGATGGAACTCTTGAGGTTTGAGATCATTCTGGAAACTGTGGGGAAGAGATTAGGCCAGGTCCAGGCAGGATGCTGGGGGACTAGTTCATGGAATTTTTATATATATATATATATATATATATATATATATATATATATATATATATATAATATAAGTCTCTTTGGTTTTCAGCTTGTTGGCCATGGAATTTGGGAAAAGTGAAGATCTGATTAGTATTATAAGGGAAAATGGACAAGTTGGTGATGGGTTGGCTATGATGTGTGAGTGGGAGGTGGCGAATATGGTGCCAAAGTAGACCCTCTGTTTCTAACTGGCAAAACTGGAACCAGGGAGAACCATTCAGAGAAGGAAGAAGCACAGGAGGAGGTTAGAAGGGTGCAGATGTTGGGAGAGGATCATAAGGTCAGATTTGGACAAGTGGAATTTCAGATGCTCATGTAAAATTTATGGTTCTGGAATTCATAGGGGACAGCTGAGCTGGTTAAATAGATTTTAAGGTCATTAGTGAATACGTAGTTGGACATTCACAATTCTCCAGGAAGGCCCCATTTGACTGGTTGTATTTAAGTAAGGAAATTGTCACAGATGTACAAGGTTCAAACAGGACTTCGCATGTCTACATTCTCTGTTGATGAGAGATCAGTTGTAAGCCTCAATGGTCTCCCCTCCTATCTTCCCTCATAAAAGTCACAGACATGCAATTTTTAGTCTTAAATCAATATTTCTCTCTAGGCCTTTCTTTGTCTTGGAGAAATTCCTTCCACAAATGGTACCACTTCATCTCAGTCCATACCCAACAAGGAAATAAGGGGAGGCAAAATGGCGATGGATTGTTGAATTTGATGTGGAGCACCTCCTGCTTCCAGACATCTTGGAAGACACGAGCATGAGAGCATGGGCCAAGGCTCTTTACACAGGCATCTGGGAAGAGCCTTGGCCTATGCTCTCATGTCACATCATTAATGCTCAATTATTAACTGCAAGAGTTTTACGAAAACAATTTCTAAATTGTTAAAAAAGGCAAAATATGTTTTCAATATCTTCAAGGATTCCCAAGCTGTTTAATATTTTCAAAAGATTCAGTCCTAGAACATAACAAATTATATTCTAAAAGTCATCGATATGGGGCATATTATCACCACGGCCACCACGATTACTGATCATGAGGCTGGACATTAACTCACTTAAACCTACTTGGTAAGTGGTATTATATGTCCCATTTTCCAGTGAGAATATTGATGCTCTCAGAGGTTAGAGAGGTAGTAAATGGCAGGATAAGGATTTGAAATGAGGTGTGCTTGATTCTAAAGTCTGTGACCTTTAACAGATGTGGGCCTCACTTTTGGGGACTTGACACATATTTTATTACTTGTTTTCTTTTGCCTCATAGATAGAATCCCTTTGAATGGGCCTTTGTTCCATTTCTGCTTTATTTAAACAAAGTGTAGACTAGCCAAAAACAGGGTTTTGTAAGTGATCTGTCAGCCTACTACTCGCCTCCTCTTTCCTGAACTATGTCTATAAAGTATCTTAAAGATGAAAGTTGCCGTGTAAATGCTATGTATTATCTTCTTCATCTAGAACCATGAAAGAAGCTGCTGGATGGAGATGAATGAGCTTTTGTTTCTGAAAAGCTGAATTTTTATTTCTTAGCTGATATACATGGAGTCAGAACTCTTCCATGGTAAGAAAGTCAAATCCTTTCACTCAGAAAAATGACTTGGAGGGCTGGGTGTTTGAAGGGGTTGGCTATTGTGCTGGGTCCTGGTCTTAGGGTTGGCAGAGTGGGAAGAGAGAGAGGGGGAGGAGAGGTACTCCCTGGCTGTTTGTTTCAGTTGGGAAATGGAGACATTTTACATGTGGAATCTGATATTTACCATACATGGTGCTTTTTGCCCAGAAGGCTCTCAGAAGAATGCATTCTTGCTTTCTCCCTTGTCCACACCCACCGGTGATAATCAGCACCACTTGGGTGATTCTGGAAGCCAGTCTAAAGCAGCTACATCACTTAATAGTTGAAGGGATGGATAGAAGAATAGTTTCTCCATTGAAAACTATTAGAGGAATTTATAGGCTGTCAGGGTGTAATTAGCCATGAAAGTTACTGGCAGGGGCATGAAACTAACATTCCTCTCTCATTTCTTGACCTTGCCTCCTTCCATAAGTGGGAGATCTTCTCCATGTCTTGGCATTCCTGTCCTGTTGTTCTGCTCTTTGAATCTCTGCCCTGGCTTAGTTTTTCTGAAGCCCACTACAGTGTCCAAGCTCCTTCTTCAGCTTGCTGTTCTATTTGTTTCTTAAACTGCCTCCCTTTAGATATGGAGCCATCTGAGTCATTATGCCAGACAGGCTTTCTGCCATTTTGCATTCATGCATGCACGGATGGTGAAGGCCTGGAAATACATCTTATTAGTTGGATGCTATAGAAGGTCAAGTTTGACACAGTTGGGAGCTATCAGCTCCTTAAAAGAATAGGCTTACTTACCCATAAACATTTGAAATATATGTATCTCAGGGATAAAGACTTCTTTGAAATTTGAGATTCAGTTTGTCATGATTCGGCCTACACCTGTGGAAAACCATAACTATTTGTTTTCTTTTGGAAAAATGGTGCTCACAGAAAGCTAATTCTCATGGGGACTTATGACTCATAGATATAACAGTGCCTGTTCTAGTAGCACTGAAATGAATGCTTTAGAAATTTTAATAGTTATGGGGTGCCTGGGTGGCTCAGTTGGTTAAGCGTCTGACTCTTAGTTTCTGCTCAGGTCATGATCTCATGATTCGTGAGTTTGAGCCCCGCGTTGGGCTCCATGCTGACAGTGCAGAGCCTGCCTGGGATTCTCTCTCTCTCTCTCTCTCTCTCTCTCTCTCTCTTCCCCTCCCTCACTCGCTCTCTCTGTCTCTCTTTAAAAATAAATAAATAAAGGGGCGCCTGGGTGGCGCAGTCGGTTAAGCGTCCGACTTCAGCCAGGTCACGATCTCGCGGTCCGGGAGTTCGAGCCCCGCGTCAGGCTCTGGGCTGATGGCTCAGAGCCTGGAGCCTGTTTCCGATTCTGTGTCTCCCTCTCTCTCTGCCCCTCCCCCGTTCAAGCTCTGTCTCTCTCTGTCCCAAAAATAAATAAACGTTGAAAAAAAAATTAAAAAAAAATAAATAAAAACTTAATATTAAAAAAAAAAGAAATTATAATAGATTTACCATTCCTCAAAAAGCTAGCCATAGAATTACTATATGCCCCGGCAGTTTCACTCCTAGGTTTATACCCAGATGAACTGGACGGAAAACAGGTGCTCACACAAATACATGCATGTGAACGCTCACGACAGTACTCGTAGTCGTGACAGCCGAAAAGTAGAAACAACCCAAATGTCTCAACAGATTAACAGATAAACAAATTGTGGTCTATACATGCAATAGAATATTATTCAGCCTTAAAGAGGAATGAAGAAATGATACGTTACTGTAATATGAATGAATCTTGAAAACATGCTAAGGTGAAGGAAGCCGGACACAGAAGGTCAGATATTGTATGATTCCATTTATATGATGTGTTCAAAATGGGTAGAACTGTGGAGACAGAAAGTACATTGGTGGTCGCCAGGGCCAGGAAGAAAGAGAGATAGAAAGCTAACTGCTAAATGCATATGGGGTTTCCTTTTGGGTAGTGAAAACGTTTCAGAGCTAGATAGGGCTGGTTACACAACACTGTGATTGCAGTAAATGCCACTGATTCATTTGCCTTAAGATGGCTAATTTTGTGTTATGTAAATTTCACCTTAATAAAAAAAATAACTATAGCAAACACCTCCTGCGTACCAGGCACCGTACTGAGCATTTCACATAATTTTCTTTTGAGGCCACATAATCTCTCTGTGAGGCAAGTAATGTATTCCTTCCATTTTACAGTTGAAGACTCTGACTGAAGCCCAGGGAAGTTATTATGCAAGACAATCTCCTTCTGACCAGCTTTCTAGAACTTTGAACAGAGCTGAACACAGAGACTTGAAGAAACTTGGTTGGAGGTAGAGTTGTTTTTCAATTACGTCAATTTCAAAAGCATGCCTCTTTGCTCTGAATTTGGACACTGGCTGGTGACTGTGTTAGAGGCTGTGGTTCTGTGTTTAAAAAGAATGTAGCAAAGAACTAGTTCTGGAAGGATGCAGAGGTGTGCTTTAGAATTCTTAGGCGGATGGTGAAATTGAAGTGTCCAGCAAGACTTCTTGGTGGGATGTGACTGGGGGTTCCTGGAGGGCAGGCAGGATGGTGTTAGGATGGATGCAGGAGATCATTCAAAGTGGTGTTTGGCTCTGAATTCATACTTGACTGATCTCCTATCAAGTTTCCTTGTAAATTGTTCATTTATAAAATTTTGGCATAAATCTAATCAAGTTAGTGACTAGGGATTTAAGGATCTTCAAATACGCAGGGCGTGAACAATCTGGGTTGACCTTTGCATGATCTATTTTTCTTTGTGGTTTACTAACATGATTTTATGAAGACTTTGCTATTAGGACCTGCCTGTCATACTGGTGTAATTTATTCATTTTCCATTCATTTGCTTACTCACTCTTACACTCATTGATTGATTGATTCATTCATTCATTCATTTACTCACTCAGTCACTCACTCGTTCACTCACTCAACCATCCATTTATTCACTCATTCACTTATTCATTCACTGACTCATTCACCCACCCATTCATTCACTGACTCACTGACTCATTCATTCATTCATTCATTCATTCATTCATTCATTCATTAATGTATTCATTCACTCACTCACTCACTCATCCACTTACTATCCCTCATCTACCTACTAGCTTACCCTTTGCTTAGCTCACTCACTCCTTGATTAATTGAATCATTTCATCTATATAAATAATACATGAAAAGTTGCCTATAAAAATGCAAATAGTATAAAAATATATCCAGCAAGAAGTCAGAGTCCTTTTGTTCTGAGCTTCTAGGCTCCCCCTCTGTCCTGCTCTGAGCCCGAGAAGTACATCTCACTGCTCATCGTTCCTTGTTTGGTATGCAGGCTTCAAGTCTTCTTCCAGACACTTATTTTATATATGGATATACACTGTATCCGGGTTTCCTGATGTGTATATAATCATAATGGATTCCTATTCTGGAAACCCTTTTTAAAATAAGAGCCATTTTGTTTTTTTACTTTTAAATCTACTTTTAAACCTTTTTATTGTAATAGAATTTTACCAGTTACTCTAGAAACTCCCTCGCCCCCACAAAAAGTAATCACTTTTATGGCTTTTCTGGTATTAAGTTTGTTGCATTCTTAGTTGTAAGAATTACAACATAGATTCTCAGAAGTAAAAAGTAGGGAACTGTATAAGAAAGTCAGGTGAAATTTACACACACACACACACACACACACACACACACACACACAGGAGAATTTGAACTGAATCTTAAAGAACAAATAATCTGCCAAACTGAGAAATAGGGAAAAATCTTGGAAGACAAAAAGAGCATCACATATCATCAAAAGGGTAGCTGCATTGCTTCTTGGCCTTTTTTTTTTAAGTTTATTTATTTTGAGAGAGAGAGAGAGAGAGAGAGAGAGAGAGAGAGAGCATGAGCAGAGGTGGGGCAGAGAGAGGGAGAGAGAGAATCCCAAGCAGGCTCCATGCCTTACACAGAGCCCGATGTGTGGCTGTAACCCACAAACCATGAGATCATGACCTGAGCCGAGATCAAGAGTCAGATGCTTAACCTCCTGAGCCCCCCAGGCGCCCCTGCTTCTTGGCCTTTTGGCTAAGATCAAATGTAAAAGCGCGGGAGCTACAACTCTTCCTTCAGATGACATCCAGCTACACGTTCCCTGGTAACTGCAAGAAAATCACAGATGCGGGTCAGAGCTGGAAATGCTCCTCAACCAACTTTGCATTATATAGATTATTCATCTGAAGCCCAAGCCCAGACCAACTTTTCCCATATCATAAGCTTGTTAGTGGAAGAACTCAAGGGAAGAATTCAGGTCCCCTAATTAGTCCACTATTTTTCTATTGCAGTAAGCTGTCTCCCTGAAATGACGAGGGGGGTTTATTTTAAAAAAAGTACTCCTATGTAACAAATATCCTTTTATCTCAAATACATCAGGTTCAAAAAATACTATTTTCCAACAATACACAAAGGTAATTTTTATGGTGTCTGTCTGGCCCTATATAAAATTCTAAAAATGTCTTTTGATTCAGAATGTTTTATTGTTAAACATGGCTCTTTAGTCTAATTTTTAATGGTTGACAATCCAGGGATGCCTGAGTGGCTCAGTTGGTTAAGCGCCTGATTATGGCTCAGGTCATGATCTCACAGTTTGTGAATTCAAGCCTTGCATTGAGCTCTGTGCTGATAGCTCAGAGCCCGGAGCCTACTTTAGATTCTATGTCTCCCTCTCTCTCTCTGTTCCTCCCCCTCGTGTACTCTGTCTCTCTCTCAAAAATAAATAAAGATTAAAAAATTAAAAAAAATGATGATCCATGGGTGCTATGTAGAATAACTCTAGACTTACCAGAATATTATTAAGTGGAAGCTTAATAAACTATTTATGAAGTCAAAAAATTTAAATAAATAAATTTGTTGCATCTTTACGGCTTGATAAAAAGTATGCAGCCTTACACATCATAGTTTTGCCTATTAAAAAAGGTTTTAAAAATGTTTATTTATTTTGAGAGAGAGAGAGAGCAGGGAAGGTGCAGAAAGTGAGGGAGAGAGAATCCCAAGCAGGCTCAGCGCCATCAGCGTGGAGTCTGATGTGGGGCTTGATCTCACCAACTGAGAAATCATGACCTGAGCCGAAATCAAGAGTTGGACGCTCAACTGACTGAGCCACCCAGGTGCCCCTTAAAAATTTTTTTATATGTAACCTTGAGGAACCTGGCCCATTTGACCTGTGGAGTATCCCCCAGGCTGGATTTTGTTGATTGTACCCTCATCACACAGTTCAACAGCTCCTTTTTTCCCTATCCTCCTAAAATTGACAGGCGGATCCAGAGGTCTCACCAGATTTGGGATCAGCCCCTGGAATAGGTGATTGTAGATGGTGCTGTGTTCTCCCATCATGCATCTGCTCTTTTCCCCTTGTTTTTAATTTTGGAAGATGTGGTGAACATTGCCTATACCCGTTCATTCATACGAGTCTGGAGAACAGTGTTGTTCTAATTCCATCATTTTGTTTTCATTTATTAGCTGGGATAATTTTATAAGGAGATACTTCCTGTCATCTACTATTTGGTTACCTAGGAGTTTAGTTTGTATAGGAAAGTAAGATACATGTTCGATAGTGTCATTTTACTTGGTTTTTAAGATCATGTATGGGTTCCTTGTCATCCTCAAAAGATTGCCAGCTACATTTTTCAAACATGTCATCATGAATTCATGGATTTCAACATATTTGATGAATTCCAATTTCTTGCAATTCTCATCCTTACGGGAACTTACATTGTTTCATCTGTGACCCGGAGAATCTCTTAACTTTAGACCTCTGTGATGAGCTGCTCTCACATCTCCTTGACATGATTCTAGAACAGGGTTGGCCACTGTTTCTAGGCTTTTCTAGTGGATAGAGCTAGGAAAACACACATGCACACACGTCTGTCTGTCTATCTGCCTCTGTCTGTCTCTCTCTCTCATTACCGATCTTTCAACTGTCTATGAATAGGTAAAATGCCATATGAATTCACATCAATTTCTTTTTTTTTTTTAATTTTTTTTTCAACGTTTATTTATTTTTGGGACAGAGAGAGCCAGAGCATGAACGGGGGAGGGGCAGAGAGAGAGGGAGACACAGAATCGGAAACAGGCTCCAGGCTCTGAGCCATCAGCCCAGAGCCTGACGCGGGGCTCGAACTCCCGGACCGCGAGATCGTGACCTGGCTGAAGTCGGATGCTTAACCGACTGCGCCACCCAGGCGCCCCTGAATTCACATCAATTTCTAACTCAAATTAAAGACTACAGGGTTTTTGCTTTACTTGCCTCTGTGTTATATCCATATCTCCTCTCTTTCATACCAAAAACCTTAGTTCTCAAGCATACAGAATTAGAATATCCCGTAATTACTCACTTGCTTTATCCCTTGGTATAAACATAATAGTCTCAGAATAACAACATAATACTATTACCACTAATCATGATTCCTGAAAAATAGTTGTCTATATTGTTACATATGCTATTCTTGTCCCTCTATTTTTTTATGGCTTTACTATATCCTCATGGTCATATCTGTGTTCACCTAGTCATATACATGATAAACTTCCCTGTTAACTTTCATTTAGTCCTAGTTCCTCAAGTAATTGCATGTTAAGTGCTCTGTCCTCTTTGCCCTTATGCTTCTCTAGCCATTTTCGTTGTCAGAAGTGTGGGCTTTAGCAGATTCCTCAGGAGGAACTCAAGAGAACAGTATCTTCTGAGTTTCTGTGTGATGGAAACAGTTTGTCTCTGCTCCTTACACACAAAGGTTGATAGCGCTGATGTATGACAAATGAGCGCCATGTGTAATCTGGGATTTTCTTTTGCTCTAAAGGACACTATTTGGACAACTGGCAAGTTAGAATTAAGTCTGTAGAATAGATCTGAGCAATAGCTTGTTAATTTTCTTACTTTGCAATTATATTGTGGTTGTGTAAGAGGATGCTCTTGTTTTTAGGAGACACAAACTCCAATTAGGGACAAAAGTGCATCATGCAAGCAACTTACATATCTACATGTGCACACGCATTCACATGATAAATGGTAATATTTGGGGGAATCTATGTAAAAGGCATATGGGAATTATGAATTCTTTACACTAGTCTTCAACTTTTATGTAAGTCTAAAGTGATATTAAAAAACCAAGAATATTTATAGAGACATGCATTTCTCAACAGACATATAAATGTGTAGGTATCCCTATTTATGCTAGCATCCATAATTTTATAGTACAATTTTATGGATATGTTGAGTTGTATTTTTTTCCAAAGATAAACACTGGAAACTTCTTATGATGTTTAAGAATTTATACTTGGCACAGCAAAATATGGGGTACTGATGATGGATCCAGAAAACACACAGGAAAGAAAGACATAAATGTCTTATTTGTAAAGAAAAAAAATCAATGACAAAGCAAAAAATACAGAGATTTGGTCTTGATTTATTTTGCATAGATGCCAATTACTGTCATATTTTCTTGATCTTTAACTGAGACCTTGTTCCCCTTCTGTTAATTTTTCCTTTAAAGCCAAACAAAAATGAACAGAGCTATTATTATTTTGCATTGAGTGTCCCAAGTAGATTTGGATTGGTGGTTTCAAAGCAAACAAACAAGAGACAGATGCAATGGAATTTCATAACTAGATGGGCTTTAGGGTGTATCAATTTTCTTGGGCAAGTTCATAAAAAAACAAGTTTCTCCCTCTTGTACTCTGTCCTTAGGGACTAATGTTCTAAAAAGGGAGAACAATTTTCCAGTAAAATTAACTCCATTGAAGATGTGGTGGATTTTAAAGACATTCCACTTTCATGCTATTTTTTAAGGCTTTTGGGGATGGGCCCCTATGTAGCTAGGAGGGGGCCTCCCTGGTGGGTTGTGTTCTTGTCTGATGTCGTGGGCACAGTTGGATGTAAATGCTCTCATGCTTGGATCTCCTGGTTCCTTTGTCCAAAATACTTTCATCTTTTCCACAAGATGGCAAGATCTGCTTGCAAAGCGGAAGCACCCTGTAACAATATGAAACAGATCTCCTTCGTTTGGGAGGGCAATCCCCAACTTACAAATGAATTGTCTTTGAATATTGTCTCTAAGTCAGTGGCTTAAAATTCAAAATTGCCCTTTTCTATGGACACGCCATCATTAGGTCCCCAGGCCAGCTGACTGAAATTTCCCAAGCCCACCATGTTAATTTCTGTAGCGATCCTGTGGCCCCCCAATCACCAGGTGTGACTGTGCTCTAGAGTAGTGGCTCTCACCAGGCCATGGAATGCACTTTCTGAAAGGCCTTGCTGGCTGCTTATCTAACACCCTACACTAATTCTCCGGAGTGTAGACCTTCTCATGGTACTCCTCTGCTCATGCCAAATATGTACCTGTTCCAGACCTTCAACCACATGTTCCGTCTTTCCCATCTCACTGTATGCGATTTCTCCACATGGACACATGCCACCTAAAGCTTTGTCTGAACGTGCCCCAGCCTTCCTCAGTTTCCCATCTTTGCCTATGCTGTTCTTGGCACCCAGAATCAATTTCCCATTTGTGTTGGCCTCTTCTTTGCTGGCTCATCTCATATGCCATGTCCTTTTCTGATTTCTCCCTATTTTTATCCTACTATTATCTTGCTTGTCCTATGCCATGTAGTAAAGCCTTTATGGGGTGATGTTTGTTAGACTGTTAGTGAGCCCCGTGCCACCTAGGGGGCAGGAATCCTTGTTTTATCCACCTCCGAGGGTCCGGCAAGGCCTAGCGCTATGCTTTGCATACAGTGGCTGCACGGCAAATTCTGGAGGTGTTGGATGGCCTCCCTGCCCCCACCCCACTGTCACATACACCGAGAGAGAGTGGGCAGCATGTGCAGGTGCCCGTAGGAGACCAGAGAGGGGAGCTGTCTTTGTTGCTCTCCAAACATTAATGTCCACAGACAGCTAAGTGCTGTCTACCTTTGGCTTTGAGTCAGATATAATAAAACAAAATCAGCCATTACGAGTAATGCTTTTTAAATATTGTTGTAAGCCTCACAAAAGACGTTTGCTATCCCTGACTGGTGTCAGATACAATAAATATAATTAATCTCTGGAAACACATAGATGAAATTACTTAAATCATGGCTTTAGTTCGTTTCCAATCCTCTGAATCTCCTGGGCATAGAGCATATCACGTGGCTCTTTGCTGCTGGAGGCACCTCAAGCCCTTCTCCCTGGTTTGGCTCGAGGGGTTTGGTTCTTTCTGGCCATTTTAAACTTGAAAGTGGAAAATGTTGAGCTCTCCACATCCATCTCTTGGGGACTTACTAAAAGAAAGTTTATTTGCATAGGAGAGGTGACCTCTCCTTCCCTCTTTGACTGTGTTTTCATATCTAATAAGTTAAGAGTGGACTTTGTAGCAGCTTCCCTTAGGACAGATTCGATGAGACCACAGTCCTGGAGGTGAATGGCTCTGAGTGCTTTCCTGCATCTTAGTATCTCCAAATTTTCTTACCATGGGTCAGTGTGGCTTTGGTGTCATAACATAAAAGCCATCGAGTTGAGTTACAGGCAACCTTAGATTTCATCCAGGCCAATAGCCCCATTTGATAAGTAAGAAACCCCCCAGCCTTGGTGAGCTGACGTGATTGCTGGCGACCACATCTGTCTGAGTGTCAGAGGCTGGGTGAGAACAAGGCCTCTGCTGGGATCCTTTCTACCTCATGGATTTTTCTCAAATATTTTCCCAGGTGGGCTTAAAAAAAAAAAAAACTATTTCAGAGAACCATAATGGAAATATTTGGTTAACAAGACCATGCATTTCTTATATTTTAACCAGTATTTAACCAGTATTTATGGAGGGCTTACCATAGGCCATGTACTTTTTTAAAAGTTTATTTATTTTGAGAGAGAGAGAGAGAGAGCGCACACATGGAAGCGGGGGGGGGGGGGGGGGAGGAGGGAGAGAGAGAGAGAGAAAGAGAGAGAGAGAGAGAGAAAGAAAAGAAAGAGAATCCCAAGTAGGCTCCATTCTGTCAGCATGCAGCCCGATGTGGGGCTTGAATTCATGAACCATGAGATCATGACCTGAGCCAAAGTCTAATGCTTAACCAACTGAGCCACCCAGAAGCCCCAAGCCATGCACTTTATAGGTGCTAGGGATACCATGATGAACAAGACAGATACAATGCCTAGCCTGAGGAATCTTCCAGTTTACTGGGGTAGCCAGGGATTAGATAGAATAGTTCAATGATTTTTGAAGAGTGTTATAATAGGACACTGTAGGGTGCCTGGAAATTCTAACTGAAGGGTGGCAGAATTTGTCTGGAAGAAACTAAGCATATTCTAAACAATAGGAGCAACAATGCAAAGGCTGGGGGTTCAGTTAAGCTTTCCCTCATGTCCACGTGCTACCTCTAGACATCTTTGTGGCCACACCCTGCCTCCCTCTCCAGACTTATCTCTCCTGTCCTAATTCTTTGTCCAAGCTTTTATTTCTTTTCCTTTCTTTGCACATACAGTCACTCTTCTGGAAATGCAAATTGCTTCCACCCCTACTCATGCTTTAGGTTTCAGCTTTCCATTCGACTCCTCTGGACCGTTTTGGCAAATTCTCCCATGTGATATCATAGCACCTCATGTATACTTTCACTAGTCTTCATGGACTTTAATGTAATTGTCTGTTTGCTTATCTGTGTTCCTGGCTGGCCTGGGAGCATCTTGTAGGGGTCACAGGTGCGTCTTATTTGTCTCAGTAAGCCTAGCACAATGTCTTGAACTAAATTATTATTCCCAATACACCTCTGTTGTATGAACAAATGAAGAAATATAGGCTCCTGCCTCTAGTCTAGTTCATTCTGCTTCTTTTTCCCCCGTTCCTTTGTCTGTCACTCCATCCATCTATCCTTCTTTCCTTCCTTCATTCCCCACTCTTGCTCCCTTTTATCTATCTAACAGAGTCTACTGTGAGCTTGGCTTGGCCTTGAACTCCAGCAGAAGAGTTAGACAGGCAATTAGATAAATAATTATTTAGCAGTGTGCTCGATATTACAGGAATTTAAACAAAGGGCTACAGCTCACCAAGGGTGAATCCATATGTTTGTCTGGGATAATCTGAGGAGGCTTCGCCGAGGAAGTACTGTCTGAGCTGGGTCTTGAGAGATAAGAGAGATTTGCCAGGTGAGGAAAGGGAGCAGGAAGGTTACCGCTTTGGAGGCTATAGCACATGCAGAGAAAGACCCTGAGTTGTGGAAAGTCAGAAGTTTAATGTCCCTGGAATGGAGGGTGTTTACAGTACTGGGGAGGGAGGGCTGGGAAGAGTAGGCAGGACAAGGTGAGAGGAACTGAGGCCTAATGGGAAATGCTCTTGCTTGCCTCTGTAAACAGTGTGAGTTTTATGATATAGGTGCTGGGAACCCTACTGAGGTTTTTAAGCAGGGACGTCTCCTCTCTTTTGTAGGAAGCTGACAGTACCTCCCTAGGGCCATGATAAGAGAAAATCTTGGAGGTAGCAAAGGCAGAGCTTGCCAGCCGGTTTTCAGTGCTACTCTGCCATGTTCTCCCCTGTCTCTCCATTCCCCTTCTCTTCTAGCAAACCCTGGTCTGGAACACAGGCCATTGCTAGCACTGGATGGGGATGGCCACAGGAGGAAAGAAGAGGTGGTGGGACGGGGGAGGTAAGCAGCTCATTTGTAAGAATTTGTCACCTTTACCTCTGGAGAACTGGGACTTTGAAATGATAGTGTTTACCAGCCCTTTATGTTACTTATGAGACATCTCATTTCCCTTAATAATCCTTATTAGCCAGAGAATTTATTGTTTGGCACAGACTTAAATATATGTTTACCAAATTTTCCAGTGTTAGAGCTGGCGAAAGGACTCATTCTTCCTGGACTCCTCTTGTTGTTACAACAACAATGGTAAATCTTCGCTGACTGATTTGAGGAGGCCATTGAACTTGAGAGTAACAATTACTGAACCAAATGTTTACATTACAGCACCCGCAATTCATCGAAGTGCTTCGGCTGCATAATTAATAGGACCAGCTAAAATTCTACATCATTGTAATAATATTTACTCTGAAAACTCACAGTTGGACTACAGTTTCTATCTCAAGCTCCGCTGACATCAAGGAATTTTAAACTTCCTTTTTGACAGGGAGGTTTATTAGAGCCTTATTTTGGCAGCCAAAACACATCTCTTGCAGATGTGCATTGAATTCATGGACTATTAAAGATTGATGTTGGATTAGAGATGATCTATTCAGTTGTTTCTAAACCTGGCTGAACCACAGAATCTACTGGGGGAGGGGTGGCTTCAGAAATTTCTGGATTCCTGGGCTCCACGTCTAGGAGCCTGATTCAGGAGGTAGGGTGGAACTAGGACATGGTGGACAGATTTTCTTAAACACTCAGGTTATTTTTCCACTTACGAGAACTGCGGGTCTCATTTTGAGGATATCGAGGACTACAAGACTGAAGGCACTGGGAAGAGTAAAACAATCCGGCAGCCTCTTGGGTCTCTGTGAGTGAAACAGAAATGGGTATCATGGGCCCCTGGGAAACGCTTCTGTGAAGAAAATAGTTTTGTTTAAAAAGTACCCAATTTTAGTTTACAGGGAGGCACTTTCACAGTGACTGTAAGCGTGGATTCTCTGTCCTCATAGAAACTCTCAGGTGCTTGTTAAAAATGCAGGTTCCTGAGATCTCCTGTAGACCCACTGTATTAAAAGCTCTGAGGGTGGGGCCCAAGAACTGTATTTTAAAACACCCTTCAAGGGTACCTAGGTGGCTAAGTTGGTTAGACATCTGACTCCTGGTTTTGACTCAGATCATGATCCCATGGTTCATGAGTTTGAGCCCTACATCCAGCTCCATGCTGACAGCACAGAGCCTGCTTGGGATTCTCTCTCTCTCTGCCCCTTCCCCACTTGTGTGTGTCCTGTCTCTCTCTCTGTCTCAAAATTAATAAGCTTGAAAAAATAAACAACCTAATGCACTTAAAGTTTGAGAGACATTAGTTTTCTTTTCTTTTTTTAAAAAAATATAATTGGCTCCTCCTTGCTTGTGGCCAATACTCAGTGCCAGTCCTCAAACTCATGGGAACTGAAATTTGCAAACATTGACACATCCAGTGTGCATTCCCTCTCCTTCCCTGTGCCATTTGGCACTGTTGACTGCACATTCTTGAAACGCTCTGCAAACCCCTTTCTCTTTACCATCCCTCTATGTTGCCGTGTCATCCTCAGACTTACCTTTTCCTGGACTCCTCTTCTTCCACCTGCCCTTCCTGGGCAATCACACGTCCTCTCTTGGTTACATTGTGATAGTAGTGATGATTTCCAAATGTCTTTCACCAGCTTACACTCATTTCCTGAGCTTCAGACCCACCTATACAATAGCCTGTTGAGTACCTGCCATTTATTTGTCCACTGTGCCCTCAAATCCACATGGCAGAACAGAGTTCATGATGTTCCCCCATCACCTGGTTCTCCTCCTCTCTCCAGTACTTGGGTTGATGGTGCTGCTACTCATCCAATCACTACCCCAGACTCTTGCCTCTCACTTCACCTCCATGCATGAGCAAGCTCCACTGATTTGAGCTATTAAATATACCTGAGTCAATTACCTCTCAATATAATTGGAAAAAAATATACCTGAAATCTACTGTCTGTAGCCCTCCCAAATGCCTCTGGCTCACCCCAGACCTTCATCATCACTCATCTGAACCTCTGTACTACCTCCTGGGCTGCTCTCTTCCTGCCAGTATCCAGAATGATCTTTTAAGCATCTTATGACACCATCCCTCCTGCTTAAACCCTTCAGAAATTCTGCATTGCCTTCAGGATAAAGCCCCAAATCTTTAGTGTGCTTCTCAAGATCTTCTAAGCCCTGGCTGTTCTTCCACTTAGCTCCTGCTCATCTCTTCTCTCTCATTCCCTGGACCTTATGTCCTAGCCATTGTGAATTACTCTGCTCCCTGGTGCCTTGAGGCATTTTCAGAGGAAATTTCTAATACCTGAAATGTCTTTCTATCACTATATCTGCTTTCTTCATCTGTCATCGAGTTGAGTCCCTACTCATTCTTCTGGATGCAACTGTGCCCCTCTGAAACCTTGGTTGACCCTCTGGCAGCGATGTGGTCCTGACACTGTGCACAATCCTACCATATCCACACCTCCATCAGAAATCTGTGTGCAAGGACTTGTTTGTGCGCCTACTGCCTTTCTTTGACTTGATTCATCTATTACCTCCAGTGCTTAGAATCATGACTGGTTCTTAGTAGGTGCTTAACACTTCTTAGATGAATGAATGCGTGAATCATTCACGGCATCTGACTTTTAGAACCATATATCATGTAAAAATCTATACTTACATTTTAGCCATTCTTCCAATATATGAAACACATGTCATGAATTAATGCATTGGCAATAGAGTTCATAAAAATAACTATGCGTTCTGATTAATTGACTCATGTTACCCAATTAACTTACCCATTAAGGGGTTAGCCAGAAGCTGGAAGTGAAGCAAATATACTGTGGCATGGATCAACATTAAACCAAGTCCCTCTAGCAGTTGATAGGAAGGGGTTTTAAAAACAAGCAAGGTTACTAGGCATTACTTCATCTTTTATAACATATTGGGCATTTTTTTTTAACCAAAGGAAACCATATTTCATCCCGGTAAGTAAGAATCATGCTAATAATGGAAAACAAAACTATTCCAACATTTTAGCTAAAATTATAGTGTGGCTGTAAGTAAAAGAAGTTTGAGATGCTCAAGTGGATCTATTTTTTTTTTTTTTTTTTTTTGGTCCTTCTTTGTCTGTTGCAGCATTGACACAAAGGAAGCTGTGAGTGGTTGGATCAGGGTCCCATAGCCAGGCAGGGAAGAGCCTTGGGTGTGAATTGGATCGTGGCAGGGTGGAGGGAGCAACACATCAGTGATGAATCCTGGGAAATAATCAGGTCTGAGCACAACACACGTAGACTGCAAAGCCAAGTATTGACTTGTCACTCTAGGCCAGGCACGGGGTTTTCTGTTTTATAAAACCTATGCTGTTCAACCCACTCTGCAACCCTATGAAGCTATTACAGATTTCTTAATTTTACAGACTCAGGAGCTGTTAATTGACTCTCAGGGTGTAGGAAATGGCATCTGGTTGATTCCATCATTGAAGATTCAGGAGGGTGTGGCAATCAGCTTGCCTGAATTCAAAAGGCAAGAAGACACCCTCTGCAATTCTTCTGCTCTCTTGTCTCTCAATATTCTGTCCCTTGATTCTCTCAGAACTCATGCCTCTTGGGTTCCCACCCCTTGTCCACATGGCATAGGCAGCTGTATTGGGCTGAGAGAGACTTGTCAGCTGAAACGCTCTCTGGTAAGCTCGCTGCGGGAGAAAGGAGTGTGGGGTCTGACCTCAAAGTGCCCCATTCCATCCAGCCACGCTGGCTTTAGATGGACATGACTTTCACATCATCAGAGACTGACAGGATGTTAGAATGGTAAGGGACCATAGCATCAGCTTCTCTTATTTCACAGATGAGGACATTGGTTCCATGGGAACTTAACTTGTCCAAAGTCTTGGCAGTGGTAGATGTGGAATGTGAGCTTCCTAACACCCCCAGGGCCCTTGCCCCTACACCACTGTGGCTCCCCTACTTGCCAAGTTCATGCCCCTGCTCCTTGGCACCCCTTTTCCTCTCTGTCGAGCAGATAGTAGGAATCATATGTATCGATTGGAGCCAAATACACTTAGGTTCTTTCAGCACCAAATACACTTAGGTTCTTTCAGCACAGCACAGCAATGTCTGTGATTTTGCCTTGAAGTTGACTCTTGTTTCCCACGCTTCCAGGATGAGGTTCTCTGTCTCCTTCTCCTCTGTGTCTCCCGCTCTTCCCAGGCCTTTCGATCTCTTCTATAGCATGCCTTCCACACCAGTCTTCTGTGGTCTTCAAACACATCTCATAAATTTTCTCCTTTGCTGAGGCTATTTTCCCAAGCGCCCTCCACTCGCACGCTCCTTGCTCTGTCTTTTGAGCACTAATGCAAATCATACTGCTTTTAACACACCCTCTCTAACCACTTTGGCCTGTGGGGGATCCTTATGCCCATCATGGTGTCTCTCCTTTAAAACTCAACATATTGTGGCTAGGCCAGTATTTGCCAAAGTATTTCCTAGAACACGTGCCCTTTGAAGCCCATTTTCTCCCTGTTCTCCACTCCACCTATAGGATAAGTCCATGGTTAAGTCTGTCCGTGAAATGCTGAATGTTTTATCTGTCTCGTGGACATTCCTATTGCATAGTAGAAACTGTCTTAGGTTTTTAAACCCCTGTACCTTCCAGATTTATGTCCTTGGAAGCTTTCATTTGTGTGACACTATCAGCATTCTGTTGAATACATTTTGGGGAATGCTCTTCTAGGAAGGTTATGGTACACAATTAGAAATCTAGAAGTCTTATCCTCCCAGCAATCATCTAAGTTTTTGTGATTCTTTATCTCTCTCCAGTGCCCAATGGAATGTTAATTTCTTTCTTTCTGGTTTAAAATTTTTATGTCGTGGCAAAGGGCTAAGGGAGGTTTACTTAACTGCCATTGTGGGATCCTAGTGCAGAGAAGGACTTTTTACATGGAAATATGGCAAAGATGCAGACTGGTCAGCAGGAAAAGCAGAAATTATTCAGGGATCAGGACAACTTAAAATATAGCATTGTCATGGACGATAAGTGTGGCTGGATCTAGAAAGGCCAAATCCACTGCCAGAAAAGTCTCAGTGGAAAAGTTGTAATTTGAGAAACCCTCACCAAAAGAAAGGCAAGTAGCTCTGATGTAAGTGAACTTCTCTAAGTCCTGGAGAGTGAAAAACAAGTTCAAAGATGGAGAGAGGGAGAAAGAAAAAAAAAATGGAACAGAATGGATGGTTATAAAACACTCATTTTATTTCAGTTTCCAAACTTTCCTGGGATGAGCTCCCAGATCCTCACCCTGCTACCAGGAGCTAAGGCTTCAGTTATTAAGGCTCTGTTCTTGCCAAAACTTCCTTCTTTTTCTCTTTTCTTGCTTCATGTTTCAGGAATGACCTTAAACAACCCTGGATCTTTATCGGTTCAAGTTAATGCAACTCAAGTCGGTTCACAAGCTATTTGTTGAGCACATACTATATGCCAAGTGATGTGGAGCTGCAAAGATAAATAAAACAGTCTTTTTGCCTGGGTATGTTCTAGCCAGGGGTGGAGAGAGGCAGCACCAGACACAATGACAGGTAGTTTCAATATGGCACCAAGATAAAGAACAGGGGGGCACATGCCCGAGTCTGGGCACTCCGGTGACTGTGTCTATGAGGCCATCTTCTCCATGAGGCTCAGGAGTACAGTGTGGAGGGCCCATGAGATTTCTAGGGGCTCATGAAGATGTTTTCACTTTTTTAAAATCAGAAATAAAAATTAAATATGATCTAGCCTGGATTTTATTTATCTTTTAAATTTTTATTTCTGTTTGTTTGTTTGTTTATTTATTTATTTATTTATTTATTTATTTATTTATGAGAGAGAGTAAGTGAGGGAGGGGCTGAGGGAGAGGGAGAGACAGAATCCCAAGAAGGCTCTGCACTATCAGTACAGAATCTGACACGGGGCTCCATCTCAGGACTGTGAGATCACGACCTGAGCAGAAACCAAGCGTGGGATGCTTAACTGACCGAGCCACCCAGACGCCCCTTATTTATCTTTGTACCAATACAGTCACAAAGTAATTTGAATGTTTTTTATGGAGGAAGGGGCCCACACAGGCCAAAGTGCCCAGGGCCTACAAAAATCACAGACGATTGTGTTAGCTTCCTGGTGCATTTGTAACGAAGTACCACAAACCGAGTGACTTAGACAGTCGGAGTGTATTTTTTCATGGTTCTGGACCCCAAAAGTTTGAGATGACAGTGTGAGCGAGCAGGGTTGTGTGGGTTCCTTGGCAGGGCTGTGGAGGAGACTCTGTCCCAGGCATCTCCCCTTGCTTCTGGTGCCTTAGGTGCTCTTTGGCTTGTAGATGGCTCTCTTGTTGTGTCTTCCCATCGTCTTCCTTCGTTGTGTACCTCTTTCTCTTTACAGGGCATTCTTTTTGATAAGCCCATCAGCCATATTGGGTTAGGGGCTAGCCCTACGGCAGCATGACCTCATGACCTGTGGCAGCCGAACTAGGTCAGCCATGACCTATGGCAGCTGAACTAATTACATCTTCAACAGCACTATTTCCAAGTGTTTCTAGGGGTTAGGATTTCAGCATATGGATTTGCTGCTGGTGGTGGTGTTTGGGGAGGGACACAGTCCCGCCCATAATAGTAACCCTGGGTTCCTGGGAGAATCCATGCTTCTCTTCTCCTCTGTGACCACTAGGCTGTGCTCGAGGTGAGTCACATAGCTTTCTGTGGTTATAGGTCCCCTCACCTCCCTCCCAAAGAAATAAAACAAGGGGTTTTTCTTGTTGATCATAAGACCACTATGGAAAATTATGTTGCAGCCTTTATTGGAACATGTTATTTATTGACTTGCCTTCTGATTGAAGATGGCCAAATTTAATTATTATTTAAAAAAATAAGCTTATTCTTGGAAATGCTGAGCATGACATCTTTAGAAAGTGAAGCCTTCGTGTGGCGCCTGGGTGCCTCAGTGGGTTAAGCCTCCGACTTCAGCTAGGGTCATGATCTTGTGGTCCGTGAGTTCCAGCCCTGAGTCGGGCTCTGTGCTGACAGCTCAGAGCCTGGAGTGGAGCCTGCTTTGGATTCTGTGTCTCCCTCTCTCTCTCTGCCCCTCCCCCACTCACACTCTGCCTCTGTCTCGCAAAAATGAATAAATGTTAAAAACAACTTCAGAAAAAGAAAGTGAAGCCTTCTTCTTGAACTCAAGTTCTGTGGTAAACTCCTCCATGTGTGCATTCCTCAGAGAGGCCGGCCTCAGTGGATCCCAGGATGCCAGGATGGAAGTCTCCAGGTTTCACTGCTGTGAGCTCTGTTTTCTCCCCATTTCTCAGGAACAGGCTCTGAAACTGGAAACAAACTCCAGGAAGTGGTGATAAGGCCTTTGAGGAAATGTGCTCCTCTGGTTCCCAGCCTTGTGTCTTCAGGACCAGGATCTAAAAGGGGCCAGAGCACATTCCTTGCAGTTCCATGTACTATTTCGGGGAAAGGGCCAGGCAGTCACCCAGGCACAAACCTGGCACAAGCCCACCACGGCCTGTTTTGAATCTGCACTGAAAAATTCTGCCTTTTGTCCAGGGAGTTCCAGGGGACACTGTCTCCCTCCTCCCTCACTGGGCAGGTCTGCTTAGCTGGTGGTGGTCTGAGGCAACCCAATGCTACTTCTCACTCCCGTCCCGCCAACTCTGCAAATACTTCAGGGTGTCTGGTCTTCATTAGGGTTGGCGGAGTTGACAGTGTATAGTCTCTCCCTGAAGTGCCACCTCACCTGTGGTTGACCAGACGCCCCCATCTTCACTTTTGAAGAAAAGGCCACAGGGGACCGCTCAGGCAGTTGCCAGAGCTTGTCCTCTAGGCTCACATGCCATGCAACTCGGCTGCTGCTGTCACCACCTTCCTGTCTAGGAGGCCAGCTCACTATGAGCCTCTCCTCCTCGCCTGGGCTTTGCCAAACTCTCTGGACAGCAGCCATCTTGAGTTTGCTCCTGGAGCCCATCGACTGTCTGGGTTCTCTCACAGGTTGTAAGAGAAACAAACCGAAAATGTGCTAAGTCCTTCATCACCTCCTTCTTTTTCCAGCCTCTCATTTGAAGTTCTATGCGTATTCCCAGACTTGTACTTCTCAGTATTTTTCATAAAAATAACTCTGTGGCACCTCCGGGTAAATATCTTAGCTTTAAAGTCTTTGCAATCAGATCTCCTTTGCAACCAGAATGGAGCAGCTGTAATTAAGAAAAAGACACAGAATACATAAAGTTTTTAAAGTGTGTGTGTCTCCCCCCACCTTTTTTTTTTTTTTTTACAGCATCTGAGCAGTTTTGCTCTTAACAGGAGGAAATATGTAGAAAAATCCAGGGTATTTCTAAACATCTGACTGTTCAGCTGGGTAAAAATACAATCTAAGTATTTCCTTTCAAATTTGCATCACTTTATGATTAGTCAGGGCTTTTGAAGTATGAATATCCTTTTCCGAAATGTTTTCTATTACAGCTGTGTATTTTTTTTTTCAGTGACCCAATTATATGACTCTTCTGCATGGAAAAATTCACGTTATTAGTTTAAAAATACATTGTTGAACTTCAATAACAGGTTTTGTAAGGTTGTGTTACACAGACTTTTACGAAGTTTAATTTTGTCATTTTGTTCTAGAATGTAGGAAATGGGGGTACTGGGAAAGGTGTTTAGGGTCTTTTGAGGTAGGACAGCAGAAGAAACTGGAAAGCATGGTGAAGACCCCTTTTGAATGGACCCTTTGAACCCATTCATTATTGTAAGGGAGAAAGTTGGCAGTGGCTGGAAACATTCCTGATTATTTGCACCAGGGCTCGTCTGGCTGTGGAGTTTCTTCATCTTAGATATTTAGAGTTCTTCTCATTTTCCTTTACCCCAAGGTACAAGCACGAGTCCATGATCATCCGTTTGCCCCTAATATCTTTTCACAGTGAACCCTTTAAAAGATTACTGAGTTTATTTCATTACTTAGACATGTTCCAAGGGTTCTGGAAAAATGTTGCCTCAGATAGAATATAATCTGGAGGCTTACATTCCTTAGAATTTGCTACTCAGGAGATACTTTAGCACAAGGGTTCTTTAAAAATAAGTTATTTATAGCTCCAATATTTTCCTTATAATTTGTTCCAACTAGTCCATCATCACTGAAACAAGGATTTTAAAGCCAAGGTGTTTGCTTCCAAGTGAGAATTTAAAGAAAATTTAGTGTTTGATTTTTTTCCCCCTTATCTTTTCTGGGAGTAGATATATTGTGTGAGTATTCAACACACCTGCCAAAGTCAACTTTTAGAATAGACATAACGTAAGACCAGCACACAGCTCAGCCTTGTTCCCTGGTGGAGCTCTGTCTCCGAGGGTTTGGGTTCTATAGGATCGGTTTGCCAGCCATGAAGCCTGGAGAGGTACATTTGTCGTGAAGGAAAAATGATTGCCTCTCATTTTGAACCACCTCATCCATCAATGGCATCATTTGGTACAACTTGATAAAGAAGTATCAGAAATAGTTTTCCTAATGGCAGATGCATTTTAAAAATGGTGCTTGTCTGGAGTGTGGTGGGAATACTGTGTGACTTCTGCAGCTATAGTGGGGCTGCTGGTCTCCTTGTGGCCCCATGTGTCTTTTGAAACAGGCCAGGGGCTCTGTAAACATAGGGGCCTCCCTGCGATTATTCCAAGAGTGCTTGCCTTCATTGTTGGGGATTTTGAAGCACGGGGAAGTGAAAAGGCAGCTGGGACCAATACACTCCCTCTGAGACAGTGTTTTTGATGACTTCTAGGCTGTGGATTGGAACCAGGAGCCAAGACAAATAATCCTATAGTGAATAGGTAGTGTTCAGGATCAGTATCTGAAATTTGGAGGTCATCTCACTGCTAGTATTTTAAGAAATGAAAAGAGAAAAATTAAAAAAAGTTGCTTAACCTTCAATTCATCGTGTTGAATGATCCGCAATGGGGATCTACATGTAGTTTTAAAAAGGAAGGAAATATTTCAGACTTCAGTGGTCCTTAGTTTGTGTTTTCTCTGTAATATCTAGCCAGGCTTAAATAACTAGTAGAATCCCACAGTGTTAGAGCTTGTTGTGGGTAGAATTGTGTTCTCCCAAAAGCTATGTTCAAGTCCTATCTTTTGGTACCTGTGGATGGGACCTTATTTGGAAATAGAGTCTTTGTAGATGTTACCAAGTTAACGATCTCAGGATGAGATCATCCGGTCACAGGGTGAGCCCTAGATTCACTGACTGGTGTTGTTATCAGAGAAAAGAGAGGAAGGTTGAGACAGGGATACACAGAGGGAGAACAGCATGGAAAGACAAAGACAGAGACTGGAGTGATGCCTCTATAAGCCAAGAAATGACAAGGGTTTCTGGCAACCACCAGAATCTATGAGAGAAGCATGAAAAAAATTCTCCCTCAAAGCCTCCAGAAAGAGCCAAATCTGCTGACACCTTGATTTTCAACTTCTGGCCTCTGGAATTGGGAGAGAATAGAATTCTGTTTTAAATCACCCAGTTTGGGGAAATTTGTTGCAGCAATACCCTAAGAAACAAGTACAGCGCTGTACGGGGTCTTGAAACATCTGACCCAGGAGCCTCATTTTATTTTTGGGAGGCCCAATGACTTGTCCCAGCTTACATGGTAGGTACGTGGCTGAGCTCGGCCTAGAATGCTTGACTGCAGACCCTGAGTTGGGTTCCCTCCACCCCTTTATGGCGTATCCATTGTGCGCAAAACACGGGGTCAGGGGCTAGAGGGAGTGCAGAGGTAAGTCACACCAGCTTTGACAAAAGGAAGTTCAAAGAAGTCCCAGATTCCAGTTTCTATGATACAGGGTACAGGGTTCTCTGTGATGTCATTAAAGGTTATAAATCTAAATAGGTGAGCCAAGTATGCATGATTCAAAAGATCAGAAAAGGCTCATTTTGGAACCGACCTATGCGGTTGGGCTTTAAAAGAAGAGATTTCAGTATGGAGATTTGGTGGGGGAAGAGGGACCAGGCAAAGGGGCGTAGGATGGTGTATTCTCCCTGCCAACTTAACGAGAGCTCAGGAACCGGTGGAAGATGACCCTGTTGCTGTAGTCTTGAAGAGGCAGGGCCTTCCAGAGAGCTGTAGGGGTGAAGGTGCCACCCCAGTGTGCTGGAAGGCACAACATCGAACCAGAAGGGAACATTCTCCAGGCTTAATGTTGTTTGGCCTGTTAGATTTCGGACTTACCAGGGACTTGTCGCTCCTTCCTTCTTTCCCGTCTCTCCCTCTTGGAATGCGAATGTCTGCCCTATGCATGTCCCACTATTGCAGTTTGGAAGCACCTAACTTGCCTGGTCTCATAGATTCATGGCCAGAGAGGATTTTGCCTCCAGATGAATGTACCTGGAGTCTCACACACACCTGATCCAGACGGTACGTAGATGAGACTTCGGGCTTCAGAGTAGATGCTGGAATGAGTTCAGACTTTGGGGCCTGTTGGGATGGAGTGCATGTATTTTGCATGCGGGAAGGACATGAACTTTGGGGGGTCAGGAGCAGATGCAATGGATTGAATTCTTATATCACCCCCAAATTCATATGTTGAAGTCCTAACCCCCCAGGGTGATGGTATTTGAAGGGGGGGGGGGCTTTGGGAAGTGATTCATTCAGGTCATGAAGGTGGAGCTCTCATGAATGTGAGGTGTCCTTAATGATTAGTGTCCTTATCAGAGGCCCCAGAGAGCTCTGGTCCCTTTCACCACTTGAGTATTCAGTGAGATGATAGCTGTCTGTGAACCAGGAAGCAGGTCCTCACCAGACACTGAATTTGTTGATGACTTGATCTTGGACTTCCCAGCCCCCAGAACCGTGAGAAACTTCTGTTGTTGATAAGCCACCCAGTCTGTGGTGTCCTGTTCAAATGGACCAAGGCAGCCAGCTGTTGAAGGAACATAGAATCAAATGTGAAGGAGGCTGAACGCTGGTTGCCTTTGCTTCTCACTTCCTTCCAAAAGGAATCTGGGTTTTGATCAGGTATCTGCTCTCTCCAGCACCCTCTCACGCCTCAGGGGAGGCTGACCTCGCATGCAGGTGTGAGAGGCGGCTCAACAGGTAGCACCCGTAACCCTTCGCCAGCGCTTGAATGAGCGATGGACACGTGAACTAATTGCGGCCAACGAAATGGAAGGGGAAGCCTAGTGGCAGTTGGGGAAGAAGGGAATGCTTCTGGAAATGTCTGCACACCTAAGAGGAGGTGCAGAAAGAAGACCCCCCTCTTCCCCTGGACATTGCAGTTTCTGGATATGGAGCAGAACTGGGAGAGGCATGTGCTGAAGACGACGCTGACCCCAGGGGCGGCAAAAAACCAAGAGGAAGCGGGACGGGTCTCTGGAGATGGCATGATACCCCTGCACCCTTTGAGTCTCCTGTTCAATGGCATCAATAGCGTTCCTTAACCATTTATGCCAGTGGGAATCGGTGTTTCTGCCGCCCATTACTGAAAGCATGGAGGGCTTCCTGGAGGAGGCGACACCGAGGCCATCTGGAAGTTGAGTAGGAGTTAAGAGGAAAGGGGGCTAGAGTGTTCTAGGCAGAGAGGACAGCTTCTGTAAAGGATTCTGAGGGGTCACACTGTCACCCCTGCATTGGAGAAACCAGAAAGAATGCAGTCTGTGTGGAACAGGGGAATGGGGGGTGGTGATGTATGTGTAGAGATGGAGAAGAAGGAGGGGGAACAGAGAGGGATGCGGCCAGAGGAGGGAAACAGGAGTCAGATTACAAGTAGCACAGAAGTTTACAAAGACTCATGTGGGGGAGACATTAGGGTATTAATTATAGGTGGGGTATTAATTAGGGAATATTAAATTGGCTCCATCGAGACATGATGAGATTCTGGCATCCAGCGGTGACAACAGTAATGAAAACCAGGGATGGGTGTTAAAGACACCGGGGAGATAGACTCTACGGTATTTGGCAGTACATGAGCTATGGGGCGGGGGGACGGGGGCGGTGGGGGGAGACAGCAAAGCTGATGCCAAGAATCTTGAGTGAGTGACTCAGAAGATGCGGTTCTCTGAAAGGCCAGTGAAGAGGGAGGACGGGCTGGGGCTGGGCTGAAGTGGAGAAGAGGACAAGAGCAGCCATCAGCTGTGGGTTGTCTTTGCCTACACTCACACCAGGCAGGTGGGAGAGCATTCCTCCTTTGGGCGAGGATGGGCTTGAGCTTGGAGCTCTCTAGAACACCTGCAGGACTGAACGGGGGCGCCCGTTCTGTTCCCTCTTGGTCCCCCCCCCGCCCACGGGCGATAGGCAGGCCTCAGGCTCTGACTTGGGCTCTTCCCATGCTGTCCCTCTGGGGCCTGGTCCCTTGGCCCGTCCTGGTCCAGCATCTGGGTGGGGCCCTTGGACCCTCCTGTGTTCCCCGGGCAGGATCCAGTCTTCACTCGCGAGTTCCCGAGTGCCCTAGCCTTGTCAATCAAAAACCTTGGGTTTCAAGACCATTGGCCCTGCTCTGTTACAACGTAAAGAGCTGTCTGGAAATTCTACACTTTCTGTCTATACATTCTGCTGGGCTGTGTCTAGAGTTAAGAGGTCAGCCTGTTACCTCGGCACAGGGAGTACCAGAGAAGGGTGGAAAGAGATGGCAAGGTGGCCTGCCGGGGTTTGACCTAGGGAGCAAATTGGGTCAAGCAGAGACAGAAATGCAGAAGTCCAGTCCGCCCGCATGAAACCCACAGGGACAGAGCGAGAGCTCCTTGTGGCCCATCTGACTGTCCCAGGCTCCATGGTCAGTTTGAAGGCAGGAAAAAGGTGCCTCCCTAAACTTAATGGCTGCTGTTTTATTGCCTCAAGCCACACAGGATGTACAAGTTGGGGTACAGGTGGTTTGGGGCCAACATCCCAAACGCAGCGACGACCCCCGCTCCCTGATTCTGAGAAGATGCGGAGGAGATCCTTTGGCACTAAGCGAGCAAACAAACACACACCCAAACAAAACAACACGAAAAGTCTGCACCGAAAACTTTCCACTTGCAAACATGTTTTTGTCAGTGCCAAAGGTTTAGGATTGCAACATTTGGGCGTCTTTGGCCCCAAACCCGAGGACTCTGCAGTTTTCCCAAAGCACCTAAAATAAAGAATTCCTTTTGGCAAAAACAGTATGTTTGTAAACAGAAAGCCTTTATTTTTGAGAAACTCGATTCCCCCTTAGATGTCGAGTATTCTGAATAAAGCCCCCGTGGCTACTTTCCGTTCGCTTCTCCCCCTCCAGATTGTCACTGGCAGGTAGAAAATATCTCTAGTTTGTGCGTGTGTGGTTTCCATTAACTGGGTGTGTGTTTGGAATTCGTGCTTGTCGGCCAGTTGCTGATTGCCTTCTGATGCTTCTTGAGAGAAAGCTTTGCAGATGAGGGGCTGGATTCTTCCAGACTCCAGGTTTCTTATGCACCAGGGTCATGAAGCTGGGCGCTTCCCACAGATAGGGCCAAAGCCCCTTGCTTCTTGTCAGACCTAACCCACCCGTCTGAACGTCCAGCATGGTGCAAAGCACAGATCTGAAGTGGGAGTACCTTGTTTTCTAGTTTCCTGGTAGAACAACTTTGCTGCTGAACATGAGCTGTCTTTTCTCTTCGAGGGGGCCCAGGTGACAACTTCTCTCCCATTTCTTACTAGCCGACACTGTTCCTACAGAAGGCTGGGATAATCTTCTCGATCTGGAGGGTGGTGGCCTCAGGTTCTAACTAAATCTTAGAACTAATTCTCACTAAATATTCAAAAGTTAAAATACCCTGGTCAAAAATCCTAAGGTGAAACGCAGAGTTAAAATCTGCGATATCTCTGGACTTGGCCGCAGAAGGAAGGACATATATAAAAATAAAAATAAAAATAAAAATATATAAACATAACATTTTATTATTGAGGTAATGTTCAAATAATATCAAATTAACCATTCGAAGGTGGACAATTCAGTGGCATTTATTGTACTCACAGTGTTTTGTAACCAACGCCCCTAATCTAGTTCCAGAACATTTTCATCTCTCTAGTGTAAAGCCTCCTACCTGTTGAGCAGTTATTCTCCACTCCTGCCTCCCCCAGCCCCTAGTAACCACCAATCTGCTTTCTGTCTCTATGGATTCACCTATGCTGGGTAAGCCACATAAGTAGAGTCATACAACGTGTGGCCTTTTGTGTCTAGCTTCTTTCACTTAGCGTCATGCTTTTGAGGTTCATCCGTTTTGGGAGGACATTTGTCCCTAAAAGAAGTCCTGCTGAAGAGCTGTTATGACTCCTATTTAAGGTTGAGTTGGAGCTTCAAGAAGCAGTGGGAATGAACCCTAATGGTTTCGAGAACCTGGAAAGGCTGTCAGAGGCTATGGAGGCCGGACTCTGCTCAGGGAAACACCCTCTGCCTTCTAACTCTCTTGTACCCTGGCTGTGCCCTGGGTGATGCCTTCTGGGGCCCTGACATCATCTTCTGCTCATGGCCTTGCCACCTTCTTTCCAGCCCTGCTTCTCACAAGATGAACTGGCTCCCATTGTGTGAATTCGAAACCCTCTTGCCTTGGTGCTGTGTGCGTGGCCTCAACAGATCTTGAGAGAAAACACATCTCTCAGAAATCAGGAAGACAAGTAGTGGGTTCCTAAACTTCCAGCACTTTTCTGCTTCTTAGGCAGTCATGAGGTCTCATGGGATAGAGGTGGGAGCAGGTCGTACCTTAACACCTGGATGGGAAGACTGTGTGGAATTAGGAGAGTACCTGGAAAAGATTGTTAGTCATGAAATTTTTTAGTGAACGCCTGTAATAAGTTTATTATAAGGATATAAACTTAAAGGGGCGCCTGGGTGGCGCAGTCGGTTAAGCGTCCGACTTCAGCCAGGTCACGATCTCGCGGTCCGGGAGTTCGAGCCCCGCGTCGGGCTCTGGGCTGATGGCTCAGAGCCTGGAGCCTGTTTCCGATTCTGTGTCTCCCTCTCTCTCTGCCCCTCCCCCGTTCATGCTCTGTCTCTCTCTGTCCCAAAAATAAATAAATGTTGAAAAAAAATTAAAAAAAAAGGATATAAACTTAAAATAATTTGCCATATGGATTTTTCTTTTTTATGTTTTATTACTATTGTCTTTTTATTAAAAAAAGAAAAAAGCAAAAACCTAGACTGACATCATTCCTATGATTATTATTGACTTTATCCATTTTGATGTTTTCCCTCATTTTTATAACCTCACCATAGTCTTAAAGCTTTTTCTGGAAGTCAAATAATTCATCCTTCTGGAACTGGAATTCACTCGTTCTGAAATTGGAAACTTGAGCCTACTAAATTTTAATAATTTTTCTGTCCTTCTTAGTTGATCTAATTTCAGCTAAGAGCAGTTACGCTGAGTGGCCTTATTTGCCACTAAGTGGCGCTCATATGCTACTGTAAATGGTTTCTGTCCTCGAAGTCAAAGAATTTGGAAAACCATTTGCCTTCATTTAAAGTAAATACAGGAATTGGCCCTACAATCTGTATGTGCTTTGTGGATTACAGATTTTCTTCCATCTTCTCTTTTCTTGACTGCCCTTTTCACTATGGGTGTCATGATCAAGCACAGAGACTAAGTTTAAATACTACTTCTGTCGTTCCCTTGCTGTATGACCTTGAGTAAGTCATTTAACTTCAGTGTTCTTAATAGAAAATGAGGTTAATAATAACACACACTTCATAGGGTGGTTGTGAGAATAAAAAAGCTAATATGTATTAAAGCATTTGTGTTATATGTGTTTGCTTTTTTTTTAATATTGTTGGGGTGCCTGTGTGGCTCAGTTGGTTAAGTGCCTGACTTTGGCTCAGGTCACGATCTCACGGTCTGTGAGTTCGAGCTCTGCGTCAGGCTCTGTGCTGACAGCTCAGAGCCTGGAGCCTGCTTCGGATTCTGTGTCTCCCTGTCTCTCTGACGCTCCCCTGCTCATGCTCGCTCTCTCTCTCTCTCTCTCTCTCTCTCTCTCTCAAAAACAAATAAACATTAACAAAATTAAAAACAATGTTTCTTTGTCTCCCCCCCCCCAGCTTTGTGAGAAATAATTGACATTTAACATTGTATAATTTTAAGGTGCACAACATAATGATTTGATACACAAATATACAGAAAAATAGTTCCCACAATACATTTAGTTATGTGTTTGCTAATTTATCAGTATTTTTGTTCTTCACTGGGACGTTGCTTGTCACTTAGATGAATGTTTCCTATATACCAGGACTAGCAATATGAGAATCACTATGGATCTTATTAAAACATAGATTTGTGAGCTCCATATCTGGAATGTCTATTTAGTAATTTGGGGGAGGGGCTTAGGGATCTCCATTTAAAAGTTTCTCAAATAATTCTGATGCTCAGCTAGATTCAGGGACAAGACGACCCAGGACATCCCACTGAAGCATAAGAAGTTTATGCTATCTGCCCACAGGCAGTTTCCAGATTCCCCTTAAACATGGAGTATGTGCCATCCAAAGCTGTGTCCACTGGGATGGTTTCCTCTCGTTGTTGTCTTTCAAGGCTACCCTGTGAAGGAGGCCATATTGCAGCCGCTGGCAAATTTCCGCTTGTACCCTCATATTCAGTGGACCCCAGGATAAATCAAGCGTGGTCTTTTCCCTCCTCCGTCAGCTGTTCATAACAGACATTACATGTGGCAGTAGGCATGAGCTATGGAGAGGTACTTAGCAACAGTGGTGAGTAATGCGGGGTCTGGGCTACCCGCCTGTATGGCTTGTATGGCCCTTGGTACGGATGTCTGTTTTACAAGGAATTGCAGCTGGGCCTGCCCAACCATGTGGCTTTATGGGTGTGATGCAGCCCAGCCCGTCATGGATGACTGGTTACTTGATGTCCCGGGGTCAGGTACTCCATATCTTCCAGGGCCCAGTAGCATGCTAGGAGCCGTTTTCTCTAAAGTTGTGTAGTTATTTGCTGTAGTTGACATGGCCTATTCTGGAACTCTATGGGTCTGAGCTGGGAGTGTCTTTTTCCATCTCTAATGCTGTAAAAAAATTTTTTTAAATGTTTATTTTTGATAGAGAGAGAGAGAGAGAGAGAGAATAGGCAGCAGAGAGGCAAGAGAGAAGGAGACACAGAATCCAAAGCAGGCTCCAGGCTCTGAGCTGTCAGCACAGAGCCCGACACGGGGCTTGAACTCATGAACCATGAGATCATGACCTGAGATCAAGTCAGACGCTTAATCCACTGAGCCACATAGGCACCCCTCATCTCTAATGCTTCTAATGCCACAGCATCTTCTGGTCCACAAGGCTCAAGTTTTAAGTCACTTGCCCTGCAGCCTGGGCCTTTCTTCGCAGACCCTTTTCCAGTTTGGTCCCTATTCAAAACTTTTGTGTCCCTTTGAAATGGACGCGAGCAGTACTCCGAACTGTGGAACCCAGAGAACCCAAAGAAACCCACCCAGTGTTGTGCTGAGGTCTTTGTTTTAGGAAGAGTGAGGTCCAATAATTTGTTCTGTTCTTTGGCTAAGATATCCTGGCATGCCCCAGATCTGGGACCTTTAAAAAGGATACTGATGTGGCAGGGCCCTGAGTCCTCGGGGAGTCACTTCTATTGTGCTTATTGGGTGAGTCTGACTTATGAAGGCGCCAGTGTATTTGCCACTTGTTGCTTCTCCGGTCCCGTTCACACGATGTCGTCACCACGGTGATGTCCTACAGATGGCCAGCTGGTCCAGGCCTCCTCAGACTGCGTGGTGACACAGAGGGGAGAGTTAACCTAGCCCCGAGTCAACACTGCAAGTGACTACCTTTGTCTGTTCTGAGTTAATGTGAATGGTTTCCGATTCTCTTTTGATAGGAACCAAAAGGGCACAGTCCCCAGATCAAAGGCTGCATTCTTTGTACCCGAGCGTATGCTTAAGTGAGGTTTCACCGTCAGGCCAGGAAGCCTCAGTGCCAGCTGTGGCTGGCTGCCTAAGTTTGTGGGAGACCATCATCCTCCAGTACCCATCTGATTTCTGCAGACACCAGGCTGATTAATTCAATGGTGATAGGATAGGGGCCGCTCTGCGTACCCTGTGAGTCTTTGAGGGCAATTCTCAGCTTGAAAATCCACCCCAGGATATGATATTGTTTTGGATTTGCTCTCTTGGCTGGGGTGGGGGCAGTTTTAGAGTCTTCCCCTTGGACTTCTTCACTATGGTAGCTCTTATCTGTGTGGGGGTTTGCCACTGCCCATCCCATCCCCATGATTCCTGTGGGGACCAGGGTAATGGCTAGAGAATGGGTTCACTCACCCAGTGTCCCGATCCTCCAGGGCAGAGTCCTCTGGGAGGATGGACAGAGCAATACTTTGGTTCGTTGCTCTGCCAGCCTCTGGGGGTGCTGTTCTCTAAGATTCATCTCTTCTCTCTGCCCAGATCACCCCTGGGCATGCACTCATCAGGACAGTTGTCCGTCCAGCTCCTGACGGCTGCTGGATTCTCCTATTTGGGGTCCTGTCATGCTGTTCCTGTGCTGCCGTCTCCTGCCGCCCGGCCCTGCAGAGAAGCTTTTCAGTGGTGCTGTCGGCTCTCGCCAGCTCGCTCCTCCTCGCTTCAGCATGTGGAATGCCCTGGGGTCTCCCGTGGAACAGCATCTACTGGGTTTTCTGGCCTTTCTGTGCATTCAACCTGTCTTCTCCCCTTATCCCCTGAGCCTTTCTACTCGTCCTTTGTTGTCCATCGTGGTGGTCCTGGCACTTCTACTTCCTCAGTATGGCCATCGTTTGCTCCAAGCTTCCAAGAGCCACCCCAGCAGCATGCTAATTTTGCCTCTTGAAGTTTTTGTTGGGGTGTTGTTATGTGTCCCCCGCCACCCCCATCAATTCATATGTTGAAGTCCTAACCCCCCCGGTACCTCTGAATGTGATAGTAGTTGCATGCAGGGTCTTCAAAGGAATAATTAAATTAAAATGAGGTCATTAGGGTGGGCCCTCATCTAATCTGACGGGTGTCCTGATAAGAAGAGGAGATTGGGATGTCATACACACAGAGGAGAGTGGCCATGTGAGGACACAGGGAGAAGGCGGCCGCCTACAAGCCAAGGAGAGGGACCCTCAGAAGAAACTAACCCTACTGACACTTTGATATCAATTTTCTAGACTCCAGGACTGGGAGGAAATAAATTTCTGTAGTTGAAGCCACTCGGTCTGTGGTATTTTGTTACAGCAGCCTGAGCAAACTGATACAGGTGTTGTATCCGGATCACAGAATAACGTTCTCTTGTTGATAAACTCTTGCTTCTGCAGCTTTAGGTTCTGTCCCTGATCCAGAGCCCTGAGGGCCTGGCCCCTGCCTCCTCTTCTGGCTCCTGCCAGTATGTGTTGCCTGGAGCCCGCAGCTCCTCAGGGTCTGTTCCTTTCCCTCCTCGGAAAGCCCAGCATTTCCTTGGCCCATCATGTTGTGACCTAATTCTAGGGCTCGAGGTGAGGAGGGGACAGATCCTCTGTGTGTGTGTGTGTGTGTGTGTGTGTGTATCTCGCAGGGTAGAGGTCTCTGCACAGTGTCCTCCTGCAATCAGGAGGCACTAGCTCTGATGGGGAGCAGTGACCTCTTTGGAGGCTCAGAGAGTTCAGGGGGTTCTAGCCTTCAAGACTGGAGGTCATCACCCTGGATAGCCCCACCCTGTATCCCAGGGTGTCATTCTTCTGTCCTTCCATGCAGGAGCTCTGAGTTTTGCCCTAACAGAGTTGCCGGGTTGGGGGATAAAGTTCTGTGGAGTTCTGGTATTTTTATGACTAAGTCCTGGGCCTGATCCTTAGCTTTCTCTGCAATTTGAATACATATGGCAGAGTCCTTTCCCAGACTGGCAAGGGGACCTTCTGGCTGCCATGCTTAGCATTCAACTGAGAGTTAATGTCCTCAGGCCTTCCTGGTCAATCTCCCCAACATCAGTAGCCCCGGCAACAGTCACCCAGTCTCATCTCTTGATAGAGATGAGAAAGATAAAAATTCCATAGGGATTTCTCCAGCAGCTGATGCTTGGCCGTTTCCTGCCCCATAGGCTACCCTAGTTCACTATGCTGGAAGTTTCAGCAATTACACTGCCTCCTTGAGCCATGAGCTATGTGATGAGGTCTTTATCGCTGGCCAGGCAGCGGGTGATGCAGCTCCAAAATCCTATCAACGAGCCTCCACTTTTTTACGGCACTTCTGGCGTCAGGCTGGGTTCCTGGGAGGCAGACTCTGAGGGGGGTGTTAGCGTGTGGGATGTTTGTCAGGGGGCACTCTTGTGACCGAGGAGGAGGGAAGGAAGCAGCAAGGGGCAGAGAAGAGGCTGAGCAATGCTGCTGTTACCCCATGGGAAGTTGGCCTGGCCCTCAGCGTCGTGCTGAGTCAGAGCAGGAGGGTCCGGCTGTCATGCTCCTGACCTGTCGGTGGGTCCTTGCATTCCAGCTGTCCCAGGAAAAGGGTGTGATCTTGTGCAAGGTGGCACCCTTCAGCCAAGGGCAGCATCTGCAGAGGACGGACCGCCTCCCAGCCCTGGAGAAGGGCACCCTTCGGTCCTGAAGGGGATCTGGGAAATGCAGAGGGCATTCATGACAATAAGCCAAAAGTATTCATTCTATTGAGGCCACTTTGAATTTCACAGCGGTCAAGGCGCAGCACTGATGCCTCCTTTGGGTGGATGGAGCAGAATATTGAGATTGTGCCACAGACTGGAAGCGGCTCTTGGACAGGCATGCTGTCATTGAAGGGCCAAGTCTTATCCTCCGAGTGGAGGTCATCTCCATGAAGGCGCGTGACCCTACAAGGCTCAGGCCGTGCTCAGCCACCTGGGCCTCTGGGATACCGGGTCTCGGGTGCAAATTGGAGCTTCCACCTGCCGCGGGACCGTCATCAAGCCAGAAGCGACACGGAGACAGTCCAGCTGCCGTGGGCTCGACGGGAGCTGATGAAGGTGAACCAGGCGTCTGCAGGCAGAGACGCGATGGGCTCGCACGCGCTTGAACTGCACACCCCAGAGCCGACCACAACAAAAGCTCCAAAGAGGAAAGGTCAGACCCATGAAGTGCTATTTGTTTTCACTGAAACTTCATCCCTCCCACTTAACACCCGTCTAACCAGCAACGGAATCAATTACCACGTGTCAGCCCGAAATCTGACACAAGAAATGAAAGAAGGACACAACCTCCCCAGGGGGGGTGGCGGGCGGGGGGCAGAGACGGCCGGGGAGATAGAGAACTCAGGCAGGGAAGCTGTGAATGAGCCACTCCGTCCTGTAATTAAGGGTTAAAGGCAGTCTGAGACCCTGCTTCCCTTCCCTCTCTCCCTCTCCTGGGCTTGGAGCCCGGATCACCGTTACCCGTTCGTACTATTGGGTGTTTCTATCGCAAAGGGTGGTCAGCAGGCCTTGTGAGGTTATTTGACTTTGGTTACAGAAGTTGCTCCATTTAATAATTGAAAACCAGAAGGTTCTAGACATTTATTGTTTCATAGAGCTCTAGGTGGGAGAATTCCTAGCAGATCAAGTTCGGCCGCCATGTCTATTTGAGCTGATTGAGTTCCTGCATTTTTTGGGCTTCTGTTAAATGTGGTGTCAGCTCGTCTGAGAGCACCCGTTGAAGGTGATGTCATTCACTTTCCACATTTATGCGAGTCTCCAAAAGAGAGCTCGGTCCATGGGCTGCTCAGGCAGAGCGCACAAAAGTTCAGTGGCTGAATCCCAGCAGGAGATCTGTTTCACCAGCTCTACGAAGTGACACATTTTTGTTCATCAAGAACACCTCAAGTCTTAAACTTTTATTAATAGGGTCCTAGGATAAAGAACCCTCTTGTCTTCAAGTAGAGCGTTAGATGGACATTTTCTAATCTGTTCTGTAAATGGTGTTGCCGCTCCGATCACCTTAGCATACAGAATATTCAAAGTGTGAAGCGTTGATTAAAATGGCACATGGGTTCGAGAGGCAGGAGGCGTCCCTCCAGATATCCTGGTGGTGTTTCCATTGATTGGCAGGAAGTAATGAAATGCCAAATTGTTGCTCAACCAGATGGTTAAATTGTCAGTGGAATAGGGGGTGGCGTGCTCATGAATGAATCAGTAACTTGTCCTTTGCTACAGTTTTTAATTCTGTGTGGTCTGATGGTGTCGATACCTCTTTATGGCAACTATTTTTGGATTATTTCTTTTCTTCTGACCTACATGGTGCTCAGTGTTTGGTTCTTTTGTCTGCATAGAGAGAGAGATGTGCGCTCTCTTTCTCTTTGCTCTTTCAGAGTGATGCCACACAGGCAGGGTTTACTTTGCTGCCAACAATGTAATGCTTTGTGTCTTCGTCTCATTGGTTCTCTCGGCTCAGCTCTGCACGTCTCTGTCGGGATAGAAACTGTCCCCACTGGCTCCCCCACCCCTTAAACTCAGCAGGGTCAAAGTGGCATCCATCATCTTTCCCTGACTTGTCTCCTCCTTCACATTTATTCTCCATTTCCAATGTGGGAGCAAAATCCCAGGGGTCACTTAAGCTTGAAACCTGAGATACTTTCTTGATCCTCCCCATCTCTCTTATCCCCTACATCATCAGATGTTATTGATTTTTGCCTACGAAAGATTTCTCACATTTGTCCCTCTGCCATCCTGCCACTGGGCCTGAGTCTATGCCACCATCCTCTCCTCCTGCTATTCTGACAGCCTCAGACTCTCACCTCTGTGGCTATGCTCATGCTTTCCTCTTTTTCTAGTGTGTGTGTGTGTGTGTGTGTGTGTGTGTGTGTGTGTATGTGTTTGCCTTTTTCTTTTTGACCAGTGAGCCTGAAGACTTTAGGAGTCAGATCAGGCATCACTTTTAAAAAAAGGAAACATTAATTACTTAATTGGTTTCACATCTGCATTTTCTCTTGCCTTCTCTGTCTTCCTTAATTCCCTATCTCTCCATCTCTCCCAGTTGGAAAGTTTTGAGCCGTCCTCTGCCCCCCGATGATATCAGTTACCCAATGTTGACTTACTGCTGAACCGTACCCGCTCTCCTTCCTGTCTCCACCATTAATTTTCATGTTAAAACCCACCTGATTTTTGCATAAGGCAGACGCTCCCTCCCAGCAAATCTTTCCTCCTCCTTCCAAGCTTCATGTTGTCCTTCGGCTCACTGTAGGATTCATCTTTCTAAAGTCCTTCTTTGTTCAAAACCTTCTCTGGACCCATTTTCTGCAGAGAAATGTCCTAACTCCCTACACACATCTGGAACCCTTTACAACCTGACTCTAATCTACCACTATAAGGGCAGGTGCTATCACCACCCCTGTACTCCCAGCCCCCTTACCTGCCCCCCCAGAGGCCCCAGTACCAGCTGCCTTACAGCTGAGCCATCCTTCTCATGCTCTTGGCCTATGACTGTGCTATGCTTGGCTGGGGACTTCTCTCGTATTGAAGTCCTACTTACCCTTTAAGACCTCGGGTGAATGGAACCACCACGTGATTCCTGATTCCACCAGTGAGCACAGATTACCTTTTCCCTGCAGCCTTGATGTCACTTACAACCCCAGTTTGCTATTCGCCAAGTCAGCCCGGCACTACAGGCACTTAGGTGTCCATTTTCTTTTGAGCTTGTGGACACCCCAGGGATGTGTCCATTGCCCTTTGGCTCCTCCCATTTAGCGACTCCTCATTAAATCCATGGCAAGAAATGGAAGACATGTATCATATTTGCATATATTTTTTATTTGAGTACAGTTGACACACAACATTACATTAGTTTCAGGTGTATATAACACAGTGGTTCAAAGTTTATACATTATTCTGCGCCCAGCATGAGTATAGCTACCATCTGTCACCATGCAACGTTACTGCAGTATCTTTGACTGTATTCCTTATGCTCTGCCTTTTATTCCTGTGAGTTGTTTGTTCCATAACTGAAAGCCTGTATATAGAGATCACGTACTTTAGGGGCGCCGAGGTGGCTGGGTCAGTTAAGCGTCCAACTCTTGGTTTTGGCTCAGGTCAAGATCTCACGGTTCGTGGGATTCAGCCCCATGTCAGGCTGTGTGCTGATGGCAAAGAGCCTGCTTGGTATTCTCTCTTTCTCCTTTTCTTTCTGCCCCTCCCCTACTCAGAATAAATAAAGACACATTTAAAAGAAAGATCCTGTCCTTTAAATGTATATTTCCAAAGGGAAGTCCTTGTTTTTCCTAGAAGTATAATTGACATACGACCTTATATTAGTTTCAAGTGTACAACAATATAATTCAATATTTGTATAAATTTAGAAATGATCACTGCACTAAGTCTAGTTATCATCCATCACCATACATAGTTACAGACTTTTTTCCTTGTGGTCAGAAATTTCAAGTTCTAATAAAAAGAGAGTCCTTTATTTTTTATTGTGTTCATTTTTTAACCTGCACTACATTATTTCTAAAAGCTTTATTAACACCAAACACACAATGGATATCTTTTGTCTTTTTAAAAATTTAATCCAGCCAAATATTTGGTTATTTTGAAAAACATTAGGCAGAATTCATATAAGTACGACAGAAAAGTGTTTCTGAATTGGGATTTAAGGCAATCATTTAATGGATTTCAACTTTGTGTTTCAAACTGGAGCCCATAGAGACAAAGTGTGAATCAGGTGCTTTGCAGCATCTCTGGTTTGGTTGGGGGCAAGGCTTCCATCCCAAGGGAGTCACTTTATTCTTCTTTTACAGCGACCTCTGATGTTCAGGGATTGGATCAGTGGAAATGAATAGTTGAAACTACATCTTGCTACACTATAAATGGTTGGTGGAGGCAACGCACTCCCCCCACAGCCCCCCATCCCCTATATATGTGTGTGTTGTCTCTATATGTAGAGACAACACACACATATATATAATGTGAACATGTGGACAACAGATGATTTTTAGATGTGACTAACATACTCATTAGGCATTTTTAGCAAAATTCTCCGCTGGTCTCATTGTCCTGAGGTTGAAATTCAAGAAATTTACTGTCTAGTGTGTGCCTCAGAATCCTGAGGTTTAACTTGGATCCCTTTGAAGTCTTTTATTATGATCGATGAATCATTTCAACATTTTTCTACAGTCAAGGGCCCGCAGTAAAAAGATAACATCAAGTACCTTACTAATCAAGGATACCACAAAAGATTGGAAATTAGGTGAAAATGTGGCATGAGCAGGAATACTCAACTCAAAACCTGCATTGATCACTACACATTTCAAAAGAATTTGGAAACCCAGAGCTTTTAAAAAGTGCACGGGACTGATTTCAGAAAACATTTGGGAAATATTCGAGTGCTATTTGTAATAGAAAATAAACCCCACTTGGAGACTTTTCTCGAGTAAATGTTTTACAGTAGAGTTTGGCATCACAAGTCAGGGGTGGAGAAAGGTTCTGTACTTGTCTGTGTGCAGGCAGATTCCCAGGATCGGGCTGGGTTTCACCCGCAGCTCGGTGTCAGTCGCTGATGAGACAAAACTTGCTTTTTTAAGGGAGGCTGCTTTTATGTCCAGATGGGGAGGGTTATCGCCCACAGACTAAGGTTTTGGGGTTCTTGGCAAGGACTGCTGACTTACCCTTTATTATACTTTCAAGGCTCTCAGGCTCCACGCTGACTGAACCCTAAAAGGGCCCTGCTGAGAGCTTGAGAGGAAAACACCAGCACTTTGGGAGAAGCATCTGAATAGGTTCACAGTGGGAGCCCACAAAAGAGGAGCTGCGCAGCCCAGGGAGCTGGTGAGAGCACAGAGATTGCTACCCAGGCTAGTGAACAAACCTCACGACCGCCAAGGGCGAGGATCCAGATCTGGCCGTCAAAACAACAAATTCCAGAGAAGTTTTGAAAGTGAAGATCAGCAACGTCTTGTCATCTGGTTTTGCCCCCATCTTTAAAACCTAGTAATTGTACCCCCACATGGTGTATGAGGTGGGATGGCTGTTTGTCCAGCCCAGTCCTGCCATCGTCTTATTGATTTGCTCCACTGTGCTGCTTCCTGGATCTGAACTCGTCACCTGTTCTCCCTACGTTTAAGGGGCAGCCCAGAGTCTTTAGCTGATGTTCAAAACCATCTAAAAAATGGGTCAGACTTACTCTTGCAGGCTGCTGTCTCCTATTCCTCCAACATAACCAGAATGCTTTTCCTTCTTTGCTCTCATCCGATAGAAACTTTGCCCAGACTCAAATACCCTCTCACATCTCACCACCTCCAAAAAAGCTTCCCAGATCACCCAAAATAGATGAGACCATATCGTCTTTTATATCTCTGAGGGGTCTCTGGCTTGTCACTTTCATGACAGTCCATGCCATCTAGTGCTTTTGCCCATTGAGAACTCTGGGCTGCTGTAAGTCACAGACAATAAGAGGCACTTTGTTTTTCCTTTCCTTTTTTTTCCTCAATATATTTTTATTTCTTTGTTTTTAAGATTTTTTAAATAAAAAATTTATTGTCAAATTGGTTTCCATACAACACCCAGTGCTCATCCCAACAGGTGCCCTCCTCAATGCCCATCACCCAAAACCACACTGAGATATCACCTCATGCCAGTCAGAGTGGCCAAAATGAACAAATCAGGAGACTATAGATGCTGGCGAGGATGTGGAGACACGGGAACCCTCTTGCACCGTTGGTGGGAATGCAAACTGGTGCAGGCGCTCTGGAAAACAGTGTGGAGGTTCCTCAAAAAATTAAAAATGGACCTACCCTATGACCCAGCAGTAGCACTGCTAGGAATTTACCCAAGGGATACAGGAGTGCTGATGCATAGGGGCACTTGGACCCCAATGTTGATAGCAGCACTTTCAACAATAGCCACATTATGGAAACAGCCTAAATGTCCATCAACCGATGAATGGATAAAGAAATTGTGGTTTATATACACAATGGAGTACTACGTGGCAATGAGAAAGAATGAAATATGGCCCTTTGTAGCAACATGGATGGAACTGGAGGGTGTTATGCTAAATGAAGTAAGTCATACAGAAAAAGACAGATACCGTATGTTTTCACTCTTAGGTGGATCCTGAGAAACTTACCAGAAGACCATGGGGGAGGAGAAGGAAAAAAAAAAAGTTAGAGCCAAACCATAAGAGACTCTTAAAAACTGAGAACAAACTGAGGATTGAGGGGGGGTGTTTTTCCTTTTCTATTCATCAGCACAAGGCACAATGCCTACCATGCACAGCAGCCACTCAGCTCGTATTGTTGAGCTAACCAGGTGAATTAGGCCTTATGTAATGCTTGGGACCTAAAGTAGTTAACATGTAAACCCATCCATCCATCCATCCATCCATCCATCTATCCATCCATCCATTTCTACACTGACTACCTACTCCATCCAGCTCTGTGCTTGGGCCTGGAAATACAGCAATGAGCAATAAAGTCACGGTGCCTATCTTCACAGAGTTTATAATCTTGTGAGAGCAAATAAATAGTCACACAACCAACAATCACAACACTCATGGTGGCCTACTCTTATTGAAGGCTTACTCTGTGCTAGTCATTATGCTAAGTGCTTCTTCGTATTATCTTACTGAATTCTCATGACCACCCTTGGAGATAAGCATTATTATCCCTTTCTTATGGACCAGGGACTAGAAGCTTAGCTTAAGTTTGTTAGCTTAACTGTCCAAAGCCATCTGGCTAGTGAGTGGAAAAGTGGGAGCTTGACCCAGGCTGACTCCAGAGCCTTTATACCACATGGTATAAATAATTCCTAATATTAGAGGGATGACAAATACCACAAATATCATGTGTGTTAGTGTCCTCTGGCTGTTATAACAAATTTGTCACAAACTTAGGGGCTTAAAACAACACACATTATCTTACAGTTCTGTGGATTAGAAATCTAACATGGGCCTCACCAGGCTAAAACCAAGACGTGGGCAGAGGCTTTAGGGGAAGTTCCGTTTTCTTGCCTTTTTCAGCTTCTAGAGCTGCTTGCTTTCCATGACTCATGGCCCCTTCCTGCATCTTCAAAGTCAGCAGTGTCACTTCTCTCTGACTAGCGGTGAGAAAGGCTCTCTGCATTCAAGGACGCGTGTGATTATATCTGGCCCACTTGGATTATCTGGGACAATCTCCCCATCTCAAGATTCTTAATCACAGCTGCATGGCCCCTTGTACCATGTAAGATAACCTATTCACAGGTTCCAAAGATTAGAGCATGGTCATCTTTGGGGTGCCATAATTATACTGGTCACATCATAAAATGATGTAATAAGGGTAGCAGTCTGGAAGTATAGGAGAGGCTCAGGCTTCTTGGGAGGGACAGGCACTGCAGGCTGACGACCAAGGAGGTGCAAAGTCCCTGAAAAGCCACAGAGCTGGGGCCTTAGCAAGTCTGAGGGTGCCCAGATGTGGTGAGCGGGGGGTAGGGTGGGGGTGGGAAGTGGCCTGTGTTGTGGCTAGAGAAGGTGGCAGGGGTCAGATCATGAGAAACATGCCTGGCAGGTAGGGGGGGATTCTATTATGATTCTGGGAGAAAAGGGCAGTAAGTAAAAGGGTCAAATGAGGGACACGATTGATTTGCACTTTAAGATCACTCTGCTGAGGCACCTGGGGGCGCCTGGGTGCTCAGTCGGTTGAGCGTCTGACTTCTGCTCAGGCCATGATCTTACAGCTCATGAGTTCAAGCCCCGCATTGGGCTCTGTGCTGACAGCTCAGAGCCTGGACCCTGCTTCTGCTTCTGTGTCTCCCTCTCTCTCTGTCCCTAACCCACTCGCATTCTGTCTCTGTCTCTCTCAGAAATAAATAAACATTAAAAAAAAATTAAAAACAAAAGATCACTCTGCTGCTGTGTAGAAAACAGGTTGATGGGGAGCACAAGTGCATGCAATTATGAGGGTATTTCAGTAGTTAAGGTGGGAGATGTTGATGGTCTGAACCAGGAGGGGGGCTCTGCAGGTGAGGAGAGGCCAGCCAGAGCAGATAGCAGGGCTGGTGGTTGCCTGGATGTGAGTGAGGTAAGGGAGAGATGTCCAGGTTTCTAAGTGGGATGGCCCAAGTGGTTAGGGCCTTCGTGTTGACACAAGGGTGACTGGACAGGACCAGGCTTTTGGATGGGAGATGACCAGAGCTAAGTGGCTGTAGAAGGAGCAAAGGCAATTAATATAAGAATGAAAATGTATCCTGGTGGTAGGAGGCTGGTGGGTAGAAACAGGGCAAAATTTGGCACAGTCATTCCTTTTAGTTCTTATAATTGAATATTTACAGACATCATTTTGCTTTTTTTTGGCTACAAAAAGCTTTATTGTTTCTATTTGGTCCAAGGCTTGGGAGAGGGCTCCAGGGTGGCTAAAAAGCTGCCTAGTGGCTGCAAGGAGAAGTTCAGGCACAAGCCCTGGCCCAGGCGATGCTAGAGGGGCCCTTCAAAGGCTGTTGGGCTTCAAGGGCTCCTACTGATGCTTGAAGGTGAGCCTCTGGAAGGGACACTCAACCAGCCCAGTCTGGGGGCCAGCCAGCTTACAGATGAGAGTCAGGTGGTCGCCATCTTCTTGATTGAGTTTCACCTCCTCATCCAGGAAGTGGTTGTCCAGGAAGTCAGAGACGGAGGCCTGTGCAGGCAGAAGCCAGGGCGTGCGGATCCAAAAGGGCCTGGTTCAGGTTCTTCTCCATAACCAGGGTGGCTTCCATGGCATCCAAGGCTTTACCCCACTCATCCTGGGATGCTTCTGCCCATCCTGGAAGAGGGCACGGCCACCACACTGGTTTTGCATCTTCAAGTCGGCTCAGGACCCTCCTAAGGCTTCTCCTAAGGCAGCTTGTGGAAGAAGTGGCCCAGCCCTCCAGAGCCACATGGTCGTGGTGGAAATAGAAGCCCAGAGAGAGGTAGGTGTAGGAGGCCCGCAGATGCATGTTGGTAGGGGTCTGATGGCAGCCTCCACCTCGGTGGAATGGTTCTGATGAATCCGGGTGCTCATGGTTGATCGGTAATAAGGAGCTAAGCTCAAAATAGGGTGTTGGCTCGTCCTGGAGGCAAAGGGTGGCTGAGAAGATGGCTCTGAAGGTTGTGACTGAAAAAATGTTTAGAGGGTGGTCACAGGCTGATAGAAGGGGTGTCCCTGGGTCTGTACCGTCCAAACCCTATTGAAGCAAGAGACATCAGCAGGACCAGGGGCGCACTTCCTGCAGAAACCATATTGCTTTAAGAGGCCATGACGTTAAAATGTCTTCTGGAAAATTATGCAGACCAAATATTCTGATTGTTGGTTTGGTTTAATTAAGGGCAACATTTCGGTTATCATATTTCAGCCTCTCCATCTTAGCAATAAAATTTTTAAAAAATTTTTATTTTTTGAGAGTGAGTGAGAGAGCACGAGTGTGGGACAGAGTGCGAGTCGGGGGAGTGGCAGAGAGAGAGAGAGAGAGACATGGAATCCGAAGTAGGCTCCAGGCTCCCAGCTGTCAGCACAGAGCCCGACATGGGGCTCAAACCCACAGACTGCCGGATCATGACCTGAGCAAAGTCAGATGCCTAACTGACTGAGCCACCCAGTCACCCCTTGCCTCTCCATCTGAATAAGTAGATATTCTTTTTGCTTGCTTGCACATGACAACTTTATGTACACCATATGTTTCTTCTGATTCTTAGCCTGATGGCAGAATGATTCTTTGGGCACAGTGTAATATGACCTTGAATTTTAATAAGATTCATTTTGTTTTTCAGTAAATAACATATAGAATTGTATGTTTCAACAAGATTAACATTTTTCAAAAAGGAGATTTTAGAGAAAGAGGTTTTGGTGTGAGTTAATTATGGGACTTAACAAGGAAAATCAATCAACCTGCCATGCAATACTGAATTAACCAAATGGCACGCATGTACTTGTAATCTAACAAGTTACTTTGTATACCTGTCGTAGGACGAGAATCCACAGTTATCTTATTTAGATCTCACAACGTGAACACACGTACTAACATAGGTTTAGAAACTCCATACTAGAAGACAAAAGAGTGGATTCTCCCAGCAAGCAAGAACATTTTGGCATTCTGTACTGGCCTCCCGTGTATCCCCGGGTACTACACTTCTCTGCGGCGTGGACTGGCTTGGCTGCCCAAACTTCTATGGAGAGACATCCCTTTTGTTCTTGCCTATAGTCTGTTTCAGTGGTTCTCAAACTTCAGTGAGTATGAGAATTAGTCTACAGGGCTGTATAGATAAAGCCATGGATCTCATGCTTGACTTGCAAAGTGAGACCATTCTAAAGGTACTTGAGACTTTAATTTTTGCCTTTGGTGAAGATTTTAGAACTTCATATGGGCTCTTGGAACCTTGGGGCTATGATTCCAAGTCTGATTTTGGGAGGCATTTCAGCACCTGCCTCTGAATAGAAGAGGGGCTGAAGTTAGATACAGCAGGGAGGCACAGTGCTGTGAAATCGATTAAATAATTAGAAGGGAATGAACACCCTGTGGTCATGTGTGTGGTAAAGAGATCCCGGAATAGCAGAACAGCAGATATTAATTGTCTCCATCCAGAGATGGACCCAGGACATATGCAACGAGATTCCTTTCCACAGGAAGGACCGGGATTGTCACCTAGTGCCAGACAAGCAAAGGCCAGTCTATGGTAGTTTCAGTAGAGAGAAGTACTGGGAGTACAGCTCATGTGCCCACAATAATGCCACAGGCAAGGTGTGCCCCAGCACTGACCTTCTAGAGTCACATCAGCACCTGCCATTTTAAAATAGATTCATTAAATTGAAGTTTTGTAGCCTTTTTAAAAATCACCTTGATTACATTTATTTTAAATGTTATTGTAGTTTTATAGTGGCAGAAGTATTCTTTCTTTTTTTAATTTAAGTTTGTTTATTTTTGAGAGAGAGACAGAGAGAGTGAGTGGGGGAGGGGCAGAGAGAGAGAATCCCAAGCAGGCTCTGCACTGTCAGCACAGAGCCCCGATGTGGGGCTCAACCTCACAAACTGTGAGATCATGACCTGAGCCAAAATCAAGAGTCAGACACTTAAGTCTGAACCACCCAGGTGCCCCAAAGAAATAGCACAGTTTAAACAAGTTACTCAGACAAGGGATGTGATGCATTGGGTGTTAAATAGAAGTCACTCCAGAAATTTATCTACTTCCAGTTCATTCTCAAACACTCACTGGGCACTTGGGTCTAAAGGTGAGTAGGTGGTAAATGGGGGAAATTTTTTCCTTTAAAAGAGTCAGTGTCTGCTCAGCTTAGTGCAATGTTGCCGTTTACTATTCCTAAGAACAATGAGAAAGCATGACAGGTCCTTCATAGCTGCCACGTGAAAATGTTAAGAAGTCCTTGTTCATTCTATAGTTAACATAGTGCTAAGTTTTAAAAATATCAGATCCTAAAGAAATTGTGGTTTATATACACAATAGAGTACTACGTGGCAATGAAAAAGAATGAAATATGGCCCTCTGTAGTAACGTGGATGGAACTGGAGAGTGTGATGCTAAGTGAAATAAGCCATACAGAGAAAGACAGGTACCATATGGTTTCACTCTTATGTGGATCCTGAGAAACTTAACAGAAACCCATGGGGGAGGGGAAGGAAAAAAAAGAAAAAAAAAAGAGGTTAGAGTGGGAGAGAGAGCCAAAGCATAAGAGACTCTTAAAAACTGAGAACAAACTGAGGGTTGATGGGGGGTGGGAGGGAGGGGAGGGTAGGTGATGGGCATTGAAGAGGGCATCTTTTGGGATGAGCACTGGGTGTTGTGTAGAAACTAATTTGACAATAAATTTCATATAATAAAAAAAAAATCAGATCCTGAAGTTTCTGCATGTTGTTGTGCACTTAACATAATCCATATTAAATACTTGATAAAATCCAGTTAGTAAAAAAACTACACGTAAAATGAATTTAGCAGAAAAGCCTCTTAAAAAAACAGCCACCAAGGTAAGACTTAGTAAAAAATAAAACGAAACAAAACAAACAAAACCCTGAAGACTGTTGTCAGTGCAAACCTTGACTTTCAGGCTGAAATCCCCTTGCTAAGTGTAAAGGAAGAAGCTACCATAGGGGCCTTCAACTTTGTGGTCCTTTTCTTAAAAAAAAAATGTTTTTAATGTTTATTTTTCAGAGAGAGAGAGAGAGAGAGAGAAAGAGAGTGAGCGTGGGCAGGGGAGGGGCAGAGAGAGAGGGAGACACAGTCCAAAGCAGGCTCCAGGCTCTGAGCCATCCGCATAGAGCCCCACGCAAGGCTTGAGCTCATGAAGCGTGAGATCATGACTGGAGCCAAAGTTGGATGCTTAATCCACTGAGCCACCCAGGCACCCGTACTTTCTGTGGTCCTTTAACATGTTGTGGGGATTGGTGTGTCTGCACTGACCACCTGTTCATCTTCAGACTCCAGCATCTTGTACGTGCTCAGTGAGTGTTCAAGGAAGGAAGGGAGTATGTGCTTCAGAGCGATTTCTATTCAAGCATCACTTAACCGGTGACTCAGCCCATCGGCAGCTCCTGTAAATGAAGTGCTGCTTCCGGGCACGTAGGCTGTAGAGCTCGCATATCGATTTTGAAAGGGACCATACAAATGCATGCCGCTTTCCTGGGCTGCAGCCTTGCTTCTAAGTACCTGATTCATCATGACCGTGCCCCTCCCAGCCTGGTCCCTCTGCCTGCAGGCTCACCCTTGGCCCTTGAGTCTGTTCTAACTAGTGTACTAAACATCCCTGTTTCCATGGGTGAATGGGACTTGGAATGACTTCCATGTCCTTCTGCCCTGAGTCTGGTGAGCCCCAATTATCCTGCCTGCCCCAGGTGTCTGGGTGTAAACTGCAGCCTTATTTTATCCTCTCATCTTTTTTGAGAGCTTGGGTGAATGGTCTATTGATGACACTTTTCCTCAGATCTAGGTGAGGATTTTATCATCCTGGGTCTCGCATGCTTCTCTCTCTCTGCAGGCTCTAGGACCCCCTGGCATTGGCACACGCTGGAGTCCTGGAGGAGCACATGGTCGGAAGCCTTGGCTTTCTCTCCATCTAAGGCTTGATTTAGATCTACATCTCAGCACTCGGCAGAGCTACTTTCCCTCCACATAAACGAGCTGACTCTTTACCTTTATAGGTTTTGCTGAAAGCAAAATCTTAATTGCCTGTCATTGAAATGGGTACGTATTACTTCTTACTAAAAACGTTCATTAGAACTAGTGTTCATGTAGGTTCAGATTCATGTAGGGTTGGTTGGTACATCTTTGGGATCCCTCTAAGCAATCTCACAAATACTGTTCTGGTTCTTGGTATTTGGTGCAGTTAAAAAAAGGGAAATCAGAGGCTTTGAGCTGGTCTAAAGGTTTAAAGTTCCTCACCAGGAAGGCTTTTATTAGTTTCTTTGTTGATTTTTTTTTTTAAACCAATTTTGTAGGAGGGGTGCTTATTGAGCTAACCAATTCCTGGTCACTCACTCATCTGTCAGTCGAAGCATGAGACCCAATTGCTCCTTCCATCTATACTGAACAAACGGGGAAGGGCAGAGTTGTACATGGTGGGGACATCAGGAGAAAGGAAAGTCTAGGGTGCACTGAGCTATTGCATGTCCATTTGGTTTCTCAGGTTGACATGGACAGTAAAAAAAAAAAATTTAGATATAGGAGAATCCTAGGAGACAGTGAATTCTTGTTCTTTTCTTCTCTCTGAGATATCTCCCATTATTCTTTGGGAGAAGAATCAGGCTCTTGTCCCAGTGAAAAATATCAATTTACTAGACAAGGGGCATCAGTGGGGAGCATCTATGTATGGAGACTAATTGTTAGAGATCCACTTTGCGGACTTCCACAGTGCCAGCCCTCGCCCCTACTCCTTTGCTTTTTCCTGCCCAATCTGTGGTTTTCACTGCTCTCCACCCTGTGTCAGAACCCAGCGTCCAGATGTATAGTTGGATATACATCTTAGGACCAAGCCCCATCCCTTTCACAAGCAAAGCTGTCTTCTTCTGGGTCCCTTGGTGGGATTTTTTTTAATTTAAATTTTATTTTTTAAATTTACATCCAAGTTAGTTAGCATCTAGTGCAACAATGATTTCAGGAGTAGATTCCTTAGTGCCCCTTACCCATTTAGCCCATCCCGCCTCCCACAACCCCTCCAATAACCCTCTGATTGTTCTCCATATTTATGAGACTCTTCTGTTTTGTCCCCCTCCCTGTTTTTATATTATTTTTGCTTCCCTTCCCTTGTGTTCATCTGTTCTGTGTCTTATTTTTTTTTTATTTTTTTTTCAACGTTTTTTATTTATTTTTGGGACAGAGAGAAACAGAGCATGAACGGGGGAGGGGCAGAGAGAGAGGGAGACACAGCATCGGAAACAGGCTCCAGGCTCCGAGCCATCAGCCCAGAGCCTGACGCGGGGCTCGAACTCACGGACCGTGAGATCGTGACCTGGCTGAAGTCGGACGCTTAACCGACTGCGCCACCCAGGCACCCCTGTTCTGTGTCTTAAAGTCCTCCTACGAGTGAAGTCATATGATATTCGGCTTTGTCTGACTAATTTCATTTACCATAATACCCTCTAGTTCCATCCACCTAGTTGCAAATGGCAAGATTTCATTCTTTTTGATTGCCGAGTAATACTCCACTGTATATATATATACCACTTCTTCTTTATCCATTCATCCATCGGTGGACATTTGGGCTCTTTCCATACTTTGGCTATTGTTGATAGTGCTGCTATAAATATAGGGGTGCATGTGCCCCTTCAAAACAGCACACCTGTATCCCTTGGATAAATACCTAGCAGTGCAATTGCTGGGTCGTAGGGTAGTTCTATTTTTAGTTTTTTGAGGAACGTCCATACTGTTTTCCAGAGTGGCTGCACCAGCTTGCATTCCCACAAGCAGTGCAAGAATTCCTCTTTCTCCACATCCTCACCAACATCTGTTGTTGCCTGAGTCATTAATGTTAGTCATTCTGACAGGTGTGAGGTGGTATCTCAGTGTGGTTTTGATTTGTATTTCCCTGATGGTGAGTGATGTGGAGCATTTTTTCATGTGTTGGTTGGCCAACTGGATGTCTTCTTTGGAGAAGTATCTATTCATGTCTTTTGCCCATTTCTTCACTAGATTATTTGTGTTTTGGATGTTGAGTTTGATAAGTTCTTTATACATTTTGGATACTAACCCTTTATCTGATATGTTGTTTGCAAATACCTTCCCCCATTCTGTCGGTTGCCTTTTAGTTTTGCTGATTGTTTCCTTTGCTGTGCAGAAGCTTTTTATTTTGATGAGGTCCCAATAGTTCATTTTTGCTTTTGTTTCCTTTGCCTCCAGAGATGTGTTGAGTAAGAAGTTGCTGCAGCCAAGATCAAAGAGGTTTTTTGTCTGCTTTCTCCTCGAGGATTCTGATGGCTTCCTATCTTACATTGAGGTCTTTAATCCATTTTGAGTTTGTTTTTGTGTATCGTGTAAGAAAGTGGTCCAGGTTCATTTTTCTGCATGTTGCTGTCCAGTTTTCCCAGCACCACTTGCTGAAGAGACTGTCTTTATTCCTTTGGATATTCTTTCCTGCTTTGTCAAAGATGAGTTGGCCATATGTTTCTGGGTCCATTTCTGGGTTCTCTATTCTGTTCCGTTGATCTGAGTGTCTGTTTTTGTGCCAGAACCATACTGTCTTGATGATTACAGCTTTGTAGTATAGCTTGAAGTCTAGGATTGTGATGCCTCCTGCTTTGGTTTTCTTTTTCAAGATTGCTTTGGCTATTTGGGGTCTTTTATGGTTCCACACAAATTTTAGGATTGTTTTTTCTAGCTATGTGAAGAATGCTGGTGTTACTTTGATAGGGATTGCATTGAATATGTAGACTGCTTTGGGTAGTATTGATATTTTAACAATATTTGTTCTTCCTACCCAGGAGCATGGAATATTTTTCATTTTTTTTTTTGGTATTTTTCAATTTCTTTCATAAGCTTTCTATAGTTTTCAGTGTACAGAATTTTCACCTCTTTGGTTAGATTCATTGCTAGGTATTTTATGGTTTTTGGTGCCATTGTAAATGGGATCGATTCCTTCATTTCTCTTTCTGTTGCTTCATTGTTGGTGTATAGGAATGCAACCAATTTCTGTACATTGAATTTATGTCCCACAACTTTGCTGAATTAATGAATCAGTTTTAGAAGTTTTTTGATGGCATCTTTAGGGTTTTCCATATAGAGTATCATGTAATCTGCAAAGAGTGAAAGTTTGGCCTCCTCCTGGCCGATTTGGATGCCTTTTATTTCTTTGTGTTATCTGATTGCTGAGGCTAAGACTTTCAATACTATGTTGAATAACAGTGGCGAGAGTCGACATCCCTGTCTTGTTCCTGACCTTAGGGAGATAGCTCTCAGTTTTTCCGCATTGAGGATGATATTAGCAATGGGTCTTCATATATGGCTTTTATGATCTCGAGGTGTGATCTTTCTATCCCTACTTTCTTGAGGGATTTTATCAAGAAAGGATGCTATATTTTGTCAAATGCTTTCTCTACATCTATTGAGAAGACCATATCTTTCTTGTCCTTTCTTTTATTGATGTGATGAATCATGTTAATTGTTTTGTGGATATTGGACCAGACCTGCATCCCAGGTATAAATCCCACTTGGTCATGGTGAATAATTTTTTAATGTATTGTTGGATCCGGTTGGCTAATATCTTGTTGAGGATTTTTACATCCATGTTCATCAGGGAAATTGGTCTATAGATCTCCTTTTTAGTGGGGTCTCTGGTTTTGGAATCAAGGTAATGCTGGTTTCATAGAAAGAGTTTGGAAGTTTTCCTTCCATTTCTATTTTTTGGGACAGCTTCAAGAGAATAGGTGTTAACTCTTTCTTAAACGTTTGGTAGAATTCCCCTGGAAAGCCATCTGGCCCTGGACTCTTGTTTTTTGGGAGATTTTTGATCGCTAATTCGATTTCTTTACCGGTTATGGGTCTGTTCAAATTGTCTATTTCTTCCTGTTTCAGTTTTGGTAGTGTATATGTTTCTAGGAATTTGTCCATTTCTTCCAGATTGCCCATTTAATTGGCATATAATTACTCATAATATTCTCTTCTTATTGTTTTTATTTCTGCTGTGTTGGTTGTGATCTCTCCTCTTTCATTCTTGATTTTATTTATTTGGGTCCTTTCCTTTTTCTTTTTGATCAAACTGGCTAGTGGTTTATCAATTTTGTTAATTCTTTCGAAGAACCAGCTTCTGGTTTCATTGATCTGTTCTGTTGGGTTTTTTGTTTGTTTGTTTGTTTGTTTCAATAGCATTAATTTCTGCTCTAATCTTTATTATTTCCTGTCTTCTGCTGGTTTTGGGTTTCATTTGCTGTTCTTTTTCCAGCTCTTTAAGGCATAAGGTTAGGTTGTGTATCTGAGATCTTTCTTCCTTCTTTAGGAAGGCCTGGATTGCTATATACTTCTCTCTTATGATGACGGTCTTTGCTATGTCCCAGAGGTTTTGGGACATTATCATTTTCATTGGCTTCCATGTACTTTTTAATTTCCTCTTTAACTTCTTGGTCAGCCCATTCATTCTTTAGTAGGATGTTTTTTAGTCTCCAAGTATTTGTTACCTTTCCAAATTTTTTCTTGTTGTTGATCTCGAGTTTCATAGCATTGTGGTCTGAAAATGTGCACAGTGTTATCTTGATCCTTTTGTACTTGTTGAGGGCTGATTTGTGTCCCAGTATGTGGTCTATTCTGGAGAACATTCCATGTGCACTGGAGAAGAATGTGTATTCCTATGCTTTAGGATGAAATGTTCTGAATATATCTCTTAAGTCCATCTGGTCCAGTGTGTCATTCAAAGCCATTGTTTCCTTGTGGATTTTCTAATTAGATGATCTGTCCATTGCTGTAAGTGGGGTGTTGAAGTCCCCTACTATTATGGTATTATTATCAATGAGTTTCTTTATGTTTGTCATTAATTGATTTATATATTTGGGTTCCTCCACATTTGGTGCATAAATGTTTACAATTGTTAGGTCGTCTTGGTGGATAGACCCCTTAATTATGATATAATGCCCTTCTTCATCTCTTGTTAGAGTCTTTATTTTAAAGTCTAGATTGTCTGATATAAGTATGGCTACTTCAACTTTCTTTTGTTGACAATTAGCATGGTAGATGGTTTTCCATCCCCTTACTTTAAATCTGAAGGTGTCTTTAGGTCTAAAGTGCATCTCTTGTAAACAGTATATATATGGATCTTGTTTTCTTATCCATTCTGTTAGCCTATGTCTTTTGATTGGAGCATTTAGTCCATTGACATTTAGAGTGAGTACTGAAAGATAAGAATTTATTGCCATGTTGTTGCTTGTAGAGTTGGAGTTTCTGATGGTATTCTCTGGTCCTTTCTAGTCTTTGTTGCTTTTGGTTCTTCCTTCCTTCCTTCCTTCCTTCCTTCCTTCCTTCCTTCCTCTCTTTTTCTTTCTTTCTTTTTTTCTTTCTTTTTCCTTCTTTTTTCTCTCTTTCTTTCTTTCTTTCTTTCTTTCTTTCTTTCTTTCTTTCTTTCTTTCTTTCTTCTTTCTTTCTTCTCCCCTCAGAGCGTCCCCCTTAAAATTTCTTACATGGCTGGTTTAGTGGTCACAAACTCCTTTAATTTTTGTTTGTCTAGGAAACTTTTAATCTCGCCTTCTATTTTGAATGACAGCCTTGCTGGATAAAGAATTCTTGGCTGCATATTTTTCCAAGTCAGCACATTGAATATATCCTGCCACTCCTTTCTGGCCTGCCAAGTTTCTGTGGATAGGTCTGTTACAAACCTGATCTGTCTTCCCTTGTAGGTTGAGGACTTTTTTTCCCCTTGCTGCTTTCATGATTCTTTCCCGAGTATTTTGTGAATTTGACTATGATATGTCTTGTTGATGGTTGGTTTTTGTTGAATCCAATGGGAGTCCTCTGTGCTTCCTGGATTTTGATATCTGTATCTTTCCCCAGGTTAGGAAAGTTTCCACTATGATTTTATCACATAACACTTCTACCCCTTTTTCTCTCTCTTCATCTTCTGGAACCTCTATCATTCTGATGTTCCTCTTTAATGAGTCAGTGAGTTCTCTAATTCTTAAATTGTGCTCTTTGCCTCAGTCTCCCTCTTTTTTTCTCCTTCATTATTCTCCATAAGTTTGTCCTCTATATTGCTGACTCTCTGTTCTGCCTCATCCATCCTTGCCACCATGGCATCCAATTCGAGATTGAAGTTCAGTTATAGCATTTTTTATTTCATCCTGACTAGCTTTTACTTCTTTTATCTCCACAGAAAGGGATTCTAATCTATTTTTGACTCCAGCTAGTATTCTTATTATCGTGATTCTTATTATCGTGATTCTGGTTCAGACATCTTGTTTGTATCTGTGTTGGTTAAGTCCCTGGCTTTTGTTTCTTCCTGCTCATTCTTTTGGGGAGAATTCCTTATTTTGTCATTTTGAAGGGAGAAAAGGAATTAATGAGGTAAAGAAATTAAAATTAGAAAAAAATTAAAATAAAAAAAAATTAAAATTAAAAAATTAAAAACAACACACACACATATACAGAAAAATCAAATAAATGATGTTAGATCCTAGGTGTGTTTTGGTCTGGGTGTTGAAAGGGGTTTGATAGATTAGAGAAAAAAGGGGAAAGAAAAAAAAGGAAATTGTTTGAAAACTTGAAAAAATGAATACACTGAAATAGAATAAAATGAAATGATGGAAGTAAAATAGAATTTGAAAAACATTTACACAAAAAAATATAGTAGAAAAAATTAAACATTTTTAATAAGTTGAAAATAAAAATAATTTTTTCTTTTTCTGTATTCAAGTAAAAGAAAAGAAATGAAAAAGAGAAAAAAAAGAAAAAGAAAGAAAGAAAATTGAATAGATGGACCAACGAACAGACTGAAATATGAATGAAATCACTTCATTTTCCCTTAGAAGTCAAACTATGAAGCATTTTATAGTCTGTAAACTAAGCTGGCAGAGAGACTTGTGGTCCTGAAGAACGATGTTGGCCCAGTTGAGCGGGGCTTAGTGTAATGGCTCCGTTCTCCACTAGATGGCGCTGCTTAGCTTACTGGGGTGGATGGTTGTGGCGCTTGTAGGTGTGTTTGCGCATGTGCGGGAGCCGCGAGAATGGCGTCACCCAGCAACCCTCTCTACTATTGGAACGCTCTTCTCCCGGATCAGCCATGGCACACCCATCGTTTGTCTTTGGCTTCCATCCGCCTCCCGCTTTTACACAGTCTGTGACCAAGCTCCAGGCAGCACCTCCCACCTGAGTTTTATCTCAGATGCGGCTGTGTTTCCCGACCTCTTACTTCTGAGGGACCGCGGCTCTGACCTGCTCCGCCTTCTGCGGGAGGGTCTCAGCGAGCAGTGGCCGGGTGCGGGCCGCGTTCAGGAACGTTCACAGACGTGCTGCTGCCGATGCGGAGACTGCGGCCCCGGGGCCAGCGCGTCCCAGAGAAAGTTCGCACCATCTTGTGGCAGGAGCGTTTCAGGGACTATGGCAAATCACAACACACATGTGGCACCAGGCTTCACCCCCAATGACCCTGTTCTAGCACCAGTGAATGTGGTTGTTCTTCCGGGTCCGCCGGGGTCTTGCCTTTGGGGGACCCCACAGCCTCTACCAGATGTCCTCCCAGCAGGGGAACCAACTCTCCCGTGTGGCCCAAAGAACCCCGGACTCCGCTCTGCTCCTGGGGACTCGTCCTTCTCACCAGAGCACCTCCAGGTATCGAGCTGCGGCGTTTCAGACTCTGCGTTCCCCCTGTTTATAGTCTTAATGGAATTTAAACCCTCTGCTTTCTCCCTTGTTAGTTTAGTCCCTGCGGCTGTTTCGACTTTTCCACTTTCTCTCCAGCTGCTTTGGGGGGGGGGTGCTTTTCCCGTATTCCGCACCCCCCCTTCCACTCTCCGCAGGCAAAAACAGCTCCCTGCCCTCCCCCCACGGCTTCCCTCTCCCCCAGTTCACCTCTCTGCGCCGCGTACCTGCTGAGTTGTGCAGGTGGCTGTGTTAATCCTCAGATCAGTTTTCTAGGTGTGCAGGATGGTTTCGTGTTGATCTGGCTTTATTTCATGGATGTGAGACACAAAAAAAAAACGCTTCCATGCCGTTCCGCCATCTTTTGGTGGGATTTTAAGATGTCTCAGAGAATTGGGTGAGTGATGATGGTTTGTAATTCAAAGATGGATGGCTTATTATAAATACCAAAGACAGCGCTAGCCAAGAAAGCAGATTTGGGGTTTGGTTGTTGGGGTAGGGGATTTACAATAGCTTCCTTCCTAGTTTTTATAGGAAAAGCCACATTTCCAAAACGTAGGAGGAGGGAGAAGATGAGAGGAGAATACAGGACTGGATAAGATTGCATGGTGTGGATGCTTGGAATGATCACAGGCTGTTCTGAAAACATGAACTTCCCCAGCAGCTTCCGTCACTAATGAAAACTTTGTGACATCTGCGATTGCACTTACCTTTTCATTTCCCTCCCTAACCATTGTTTCGGGTAGTCTGGTACTTCATTAGTAATGATTTTACTGACAGTTCCCTTAAACAGTCTCTGAATTCAGGTGGAGGAAGATGGATTTTTAACTAATCTTTGTTGGCATAAACATATATCATATCAGAGACTAACTATTCTTTCCATTTTTCATTTGTTTTCTTTGGTGTTATCTGACATTAGGTTGTCAGAGCAAATTAAAGCGGCAAGTAAGCAATAATTGCTTTGTGATATAAAAAGATGGGTAAAAATTGCTTTTTAACTAAGTTGATGCTCTATTTCCTACCTCTAAAATATTTAAAGCAAGCGACTGTGTATTTAGCAGACAGGCTTACGGATATATTTATGGACCTGGCCCATCTTTTGAAAATGGGGATTTGTGCTGAATAATTCGGATTTGCGGACTTCACAGCTCAGCTTTCCTGGATCAGTGTGAGCCTCCTCTTCCTTTTTCGTGATGCACATATGATCTTGCTGTTAATACTGTTCTTGTCCGCCCGCTGTACCCTTTCTTCCTACCCTTTCTTTACCAGCATCCTACGCTGCATCTGACCCCCTTTCCTTTAACTTCACTATTCAGAGCAGCCTGATTTCTTTCTAAAAACCCAACTCGAGAGCAGAGGGACAGACTCCTTAAAACCTGAGGCCCCCAATGCACAGACACACAAAAACAAACCATTTGCCATTGCGATTTTCTTAAATATTTATTTCAGCCAATTCCTTGGTGGATTCCAGGGGTTTTTAATCTGTGTTATAATTTAAGTGTTGGGAAAAATGAAGCAGAGTTGTCCTTTTTTTCCCTCCCAATTAAGATGTGCAATAGTTAGAATTCTCGGTCCTTAGAACTCTTTCCGGTCCCATGAAGACTGGCCCATTGGTTACTGGCTGGGACCTGAAAATATTAGTCTGGTCTTGGTTTTTAGAACTTGTATAGGAAACATGAAAAGACAGAAAGTCCCCTCTTAAAAGAGAGGGAAATTCACCCAGGTTTGGCCAAGAGAGATGCTCAGGCTGTTAGCTGAGTAAGGTAAATTCTCTGGGTAACAGTTCCATTGGAAGATCACCCCTTACCAGCAGGTAAATGAAGTAAAACCAGGATTAGCCTAGTTAGGTTTTCTCAGTGTCTACTCTTATGAAGCTGAAGGAGGAAGAAAAAAGACAGGTGACTGCTTTTTAGTGTTTATTCTGCACATTCATGTGACAAATCTTAAAGCTTCAAATGCCAAGTGGCGAACTCAGGAAATGCCTTCTAGCTTGCTAGGCTTGTATGTGCTTACGCATGTGTGCGAGACTGTTTTAGACCAATTTCTTGGAGGGAGATCTGATTCAGTTACTAATTTAGGATCGTTTTGCTACACAGGAATCAATATCGCTAGGTCCTCGCAAATTTCTGGATTGATGAGGTAAACAAAGAATCCAAACTGATTGAGTGCCTACTCTGTGTTGTATGACAGGGTAGTGAAACTGCGGGACACAACCCAGGGCCCCAGGGACCTGTGGTCTCAGAGGAAACAGCCAAGACAATAGTCAGCATGGGGAGTCTGATGTAAGTGGGGTTACGAGTGGGGAACAGAGCGCGTCAGCAGGAACGTCCTGGAGGGGAGGCGAAGGGTGAAGGGGGGTGAAGTGGAGTGGGTCCAGGGGTAGTGGAGCTTGAGCTGAACCATGGAAGTGAGATGGACAAGAAATAGATAATCTAAGAGCGGGGCAGTGACAGTGATGAGTGACAGTCATGTGGAGGCCCTGGAGGGCTTTCTTGGGATGCAGCATTCCCATTACTCAGAATAATGAGGAAACGGCTTGTGGCATAATATTTTTCCTTCTCGGAGACCATTCTGTTTGAACTAATAAATATTTAATCCCAGGTAGCTGGATAATTTAGACTTTGATCTTAAAGAATTATCTGGATGTTTGGAAATCTTTTTTCACCTTTTATCTTTAGGTAGTATTGTGAACAGCTGACCTTAAAACTCTTTGGCTACAGTTGAGAGCGTCACACTGGTTTTCTAATGGGCCCTGGTTGTGTCGTATTACTACAATGCCTAATATTAAATGGCCCATGGATTCCTTGTATAACTCTTATTAGGTGGGTCATTCTTCTAAAATAGTATGGAATTTACTTTATGGTTTTTTTATAAATTTTTTATTAAGTTTTATTTATTTGTTTTGAGAGAGACAGAGACAGCATGAGTGGGGGAGGGGCAGAGAGAGGGAAAGATCATCCCAAGCAGGCTCCACACTGCCTGCTCAGGGACTGACGTGTGGCTCGAGCTCTTGAAACTGTGAGATCATGACCTGAGTTGAAACCAAGAGTCTGATGCTTAACCGACTGAGTCACCCAGACATCCCTACTTTATGGGTTTTTTATTTAGAATTTTTGGCCTATAGCTGTGAGATTGGTCTATAGGGTTTTTTCAAAATCTTTTCTGGGTTTTCCTCTCTCTCCTGGTTTTGATTTCAGGATTAGGCCAGTTTTATAAATGATCTCGCTCAGCTTTCTGTATTTGCTATGCTCTGCAGTGATTTATATGTATTATAAAAACAACTATTCCTTATGTAAAAGAGAATCTAAAAAAATGGTTATGATCAATAGCCCCTTGGAGGTAAATTCTGGGTAACTTTTCTAATTTTTCCATAGTTTTCCTCAAGTGAGATTTTCTGGCTTTTGTTTTTAAGAATGTGCCATTTCTCAAATATTTTCAAAGTTATTGGCATAGTGCGATGCAAAATATTGTTTTATATTTTAAAATCTTTGTACACATTTGTACTTTTTCACATACATAGGTATATTTTTATTTTCTGATTTGATTTTCTCGATTTGAGTGATTAGAATTGTGTATTTGGTGTATAAGTTTTCCAAAGAATTAGCTCCAGGATTTATCTATTAATTCTATAACTTGTTTTTTTTTTTAATGTTTATTTTTTTTTTTGAGACAGAGAGCATGTGTGCAAGTGGGAGAGGGGCAGAGAGGGAGAGAGGGAGAGAGAGAATCTCAAGCAGGTTCCACACTGTCAGCGCAGAGCCCAATGCAAGGCTCGAATTCACAAACTCTTAGGATCATGACCTGAGCTGAAATCAAGTCAGATGCTTAATCAATTGAGCCACCCAGGCGCCCCTCTACAGCTTGTTTAATAACACTAATTAAAAAATATTTTCCACCCCCAATAGATTTTCTCGCTTCTTGCATTAAGGGCTTAGTTCATTTATTATTCTTTTTTAATATTAAGAGAACTTAAGTGTGAACTTTCCTGTGAGAACTATTAGATACTTCAAAAGTTTTGTTAGTTTTAAAATATTATTTATTTTAAAAGTCCACTTGTTGGTGTGTTTAAATATTTTTATTCAAGGACTATTGAAAAGAATGCATATTAGTTTCTATGCCGTGTTTTTGTTTAAATACCATTACTCATTTCTAATTATTTTTGCTTCATATTATGATGCTATGGTATTTAGCAAATATTTAGGATTGTTATGTATTCATTTTGGGTTCTATCTTTATTGATATAAAATAACAGTCTTTGTCCTGTTTAATATTCTACCTTGAACTCAGTTTCATCAGAAATTAATGATCATACTTTCCTATTTTTTAAAATCTATTAAAAAAATCTGTGTAATAAATCTTTGCATAACTTTTTCTGGTCATTTTATTTCAACCTATCCCTTGAAAGCAGAGTGTGTTTGATTTTAAAAAATCCAATCTGATTATCTTTTAATGTTTTCATTTGTTCCTGCCATGACATGCTGTTTTTTGGGGAAAGTCTTTTTCCTCTTTCCAAAAGTTTTCTGTTCTTTTTTGGAGTATTTATTTTTTACTTTTGCACTTATGATTTTGAATAAATGTAGTCTAGTTTTAATTTTCTAGTGGCTTTCTAAGTGAAAAAAAAATTTCAAAAAGTGGATTTCTATAATCAAAATCAAGGATGAAACAATTTTTTAAACTCTTTATATAAAGTAAGGCATTTAATGCAATTTTACTTCCCCTTCCCATTCCTGAGATTGAAAAATATAACCTGTGTTTTTACAGTCAGATGATTGATATTAAATTTTTTTTTTACTATTCTATATTTTTAAGAGGTATTTCACATTTGTATTTAGTTTGGTTCACGTTTTTATAATCTTCAGCTCATCCTTTATGAATTTCACTGTTCACTGCAAGTCATTTTAGATCACAGTTTTATTTTTTTTAGTCATCTCTTGATCATTGGTGTATGTCTCTTTATGATCTTTCATGTGTTTTAAAGGCAAAACTATAGTTGCATTTTCTTTTAGCTTTCAGTGTCCTGGGACAGACATCTGAAGCTGCTTTAATTTTTGTTTTGTTTTGTTTTGTTTCTGTTTTCCCTTCTGCCTGAATTCTTATATGCCTTTTCCTCCACTCATTTAAGAGTTGTCAGAAAGTGTCTTGATGGGGGCTTCTCTCATCAATGTAGGTTAGAATGTGGTGAATGAACCCTTTTCCTTCACATGGTCAGGTGTTTTTTTCTTGTTATTTTGTTGTTGTTGTTGTTGTTTGTTTTTGGTTTGAATTCTAACATTTCCATAAAGTATTTTAAACCAGAATTTTCTTTTCACCTTTTCTGGTGTCTTTCTCAAGAATCCACATTACATAAGTTGGCGGTGTCCCTTCTGGATATCCGCCATCTTTTTACACTTACTTACTATGTCCTATCTCTTCCTATTTATTCTGAACACCCAACTTTCATCCCAACCATGGGTTTGGTTTTCTACATGACCAAGCCTGCCTTTTTAAAAAAAATTTTAAAAAATGTTTGTTTATTTGTGAGAGAGAATGAGAAAGAGAGAGAGAGAAAGAGAGAGACAGACAGACACAGAGAGAGGGAGACACAGAACCCGAAGCAGGCTCCAGGCTCTGAGCTGTCAGCACAGAGCCCAACATGGGGCTGGAACCCATGAACCGTTGAGATCATGACCCGAGCCTAAGTCAGACACTTAACTGACTGAGCCACCCAGGTGCCCCTCAAGTCTGCTTTTTACCAGACATGAAGTGGATATTTAATTTAAGAGGGCAAACGTGTTGTTTTGCCATTCTCCATGGTCTCACTGGCAACCCTTTAGATTTTATTCTCTTAATTTGAATTCTACCTTGTGGGTCTTTCTTGCAGCTCTTTGCTAAGTGGGGCCCACTCTTTATTATCTGCTTTCTTGACCTTATCAACTGATAGAACATGGGGAAAAAATATGGCCCCTGCATCTCCTCCCACTGAAACTCTTGACACCTTAGCACCTGGAACTGTGCCTCCCTGTGTACGCTGTGCCCTCACTGTTTACCCCCTTTCTCCTTTCTTCATTTACTTAGTTTCCTTCTTCAGATAAAAGTATAACGTGAGACCCTAAAGGGATTATAACTATGAAAACCTTGCACCTACCCAACATGGGGATGGTGAGCTGTTTCCTGTTTCATACAGACCTTGGGTTCTGAGTAGAGCAGAAAGAATAAGGGTCTGAGCTCAGGCGGGGCAGCTGTTGGCTTTATTTTGTAATTAGTGATATCCCCTTCCGTGTTCTGGGAATAGTTTGCCTGCCAATAATAGTTTCACCCTTCTTGTGGGGTTTTCCCTTTTTCCATATTTTCTTTTCTCTATCTTTTGTTATCCTAGATGGAAACTTGGGATAGACTGTATTCTATTCTATTTATTTATTTTAAAATTTTTAATGTTTATTTTTGAGAGAGAGACAGAGCGTGAGCAGGGGAGGGGCAGAGAGAGAGGGAGCCACAGAATCCAAAGCAGGTTCCAGGCTCTGAGCTGTCAGCACAGAACCCGATGTGGGGCTCCAACTCACAAATAGATCACAACTTGAGCCGAAGTCGGACTCTCAACCAACTGAGCCACCCAGGTCCCCCCTATTTTAAGCCAGAGGTCAATATCAATGGGATTTTTATTTTAGAGGATATTTTTACCTCTCTAGCTATCATTCTTTGGTGATGGATCCCATTTAGTCAAAGTTCTCTTTAAAAATGTCTATAAATGCTGGGGCACCTGAGTGGCTCAGTTGGTTAAGCTGCCTACTCTTGATTTTGGCTCAGGTCACGATCTCATGGTGTCCTCATCAGGCTCTGCACTCACAGTGGGGATCCTGCTTTGGATCCTCTGTCTCCCTCCCTCTGCCTCTGCCCCACTTGTGTGCTCACTCTCACTCAAAAATAAATGTTAAAATTTAAAACAAAATATGAGGACTTTAAGAAACAAAACAGATGAACATAAGGGAAGGGAAGCAAAAATAATACAAAAACAGGGAGGGGGACAAAACAGAAGAGACTCATAAATATGGAGAACAAACTGAGGGTTACTGGAGGGGTTGTGGGAGGGGGGATGGGCTAAATGGGTAAGGGGCACTAAGGAATCTACTCCTGACATCATTGTTGCATTATGTGCTAATTAATTTGGATGTAAATTTAAAAAAATAAAAAATAAAAAAAATGTCTATAAATGCCACAAGACACACAATGGCAAAGATAAGGTGACATTCTTGGAACAAATCAGGGTGAATAGATTCAGTTTTCTCCCTAAGTCATGTTGTAGAAAACAAGGTATGATGTGGATTGTGACTTTCCTTGGTGGAAATAAGCCTGGTTTGGGAATCAGAAATCTAGACTTGACCTCTGCTACACTGTGAGACTCTGGACTCCTGTTTCCTGAACTGTAAAAGGAAGGGGCTGAATTGACAGAGTTCTACAGTCCTGTTAGCTCACATTCTACATATTTTGTGATCATTATAATAAATATTGCATGCCATTTCATCTCTCTGTTGCTGAGCAAAGCCTGGGGCTAGAAGGAGACACTGCTTTGTGACAGGAACGTGGACAGGTGTATTTGTCGGTAGGCTGGATGTGACCTTGTCCTTTGATGCCAGATCTTTATGTATATATCTTTATTCCTTACCTTATTCCATTGGGTGAATAAGGGGAGGAGCTGCATGCCAAAGGAGATTTTTCTTTAAGGAAATTAAGGCTGGCCAAACAAGGGATTGGTTGCTATTATCAGACACTAATGGCCCCTGATAAGGTGTAATCAGATAGCCCAAACGGCAGGGTTTAGTGCTAAGTAACCAGGCTCCCTTTATGAAGGAGATACCACGTGACTATGCTTGGGATGGATTCTTTTCTCTGTAAATTTTTAATCAGCTCAAAAACTTTCATGGAACAATTTACTGCCCCCACCCCCATTACTTGGCCTCTTTTGACCTTGATTAAGTGGAAATGTGAACACACACACACACACACAAATTATTTCATATATGCCATCAGCCAAGGAACTTTTTGTGCAAATAACAAGACTTTTTATATGTCTTTTCCCCCTCATAATACTGAGAGTCTGAAGTGCCACTTAGAGGGCATTTCTTAGCCAGGCATGTATATTTTTTTGGAACTGGTCCATATGATTTGAAATATCAAGTTTCAATGTCCTTATCACACGTTTACTTAAAAAATACACTGGCCTTGTGGAATTGATGGCAAAGACTGAAGAGGGGCTCTTTCTGACTACTTCTTGGAAGATTCCTTTTCTGCTTTTGAAGTCAATGGACTTCTGATCTGTCCATGACCACGGTGGGGATTTTTACTTATACTTTAGCTCTTCATCTACACCTCGCTGCATTTCCTTCCCTGGACTCAAGTTGCAAATACATAGGTATCAGGATCTTTCCTTTCCTTGGAATCAGATTCATATCTGGGCTTATATCGCTCCTTGCCAGCCAAAGATAGATGCGAAACCTGGTGAGTTTTCTGGAAGCAGATACATGGGTGGAGTTTGGTGTGCGGCACATTTTTAGGGAATGACACATATTAAACAGGGGAGGAGACACGCACCCTTGGTACAGGCCTGACAATACCTCTGCCAACCTGGAGGTGGAGCTGTAGAGAGACTGGTGTTGTTGGAAGAGCCCACTTTGGCCTGAAATGGGTGGTCCTCTTGCTCAGTCCTTGGGTGTAGGCTGCCCTGAGAAGCCAGGACCTTGGGTGGAGTCTTTCTGTAGCTTAGGCAATTCTGAAGGGGTTGACAGCTGGGTCAACAAACCCTTTTCTGAAGGAGGCTCTATGGAGGCATCACATCTCTTTGTGATATACCCATCCTTGCCAATTACCTGTCCTTTGGGTGGAATTAAATAATATAAGACCTCAAGAAGTATTTGGTTGAAGTATGCCACCAAAGGCGCATGGAATGTGCTTAGAATAGGTTGGTGCACTTCTATTACATATTCCTATGGAAAAGGCTTTTAAACAACTCTGGCCACTTGATTCCTGTAATGACACTGCTTTAGACTGGGCACTGTGGCAGCTTAAGCCTAAAGGAGTAGGTGACACACAGTGACTGCTTCCTAGCAGTTCACCTTGGGCAAGTTTCTTAATCTCCCGAGGCTACAGTTTCCTCATCTACAAAGTGGTTGAGACTGATAAGTCTCCCTGCCTCATAGGGTTATTGTAAGAATTATAAATGAGAGCATAAGCTGTGTGCCCCAGCATGTACTAGGGGTTCAATACATGGGAACTAGACTTTGAAAAGAACATTTGTTTCTTCTACAAACATATTTGAGCATCCATTACAGGTCACACATTGAGCTACGTGCTTTTTTTCCCCATTGACCCCTCAATATATTAGTTTTCTACGGCTGCCTCTACAAAGGGTCAAAAGCTGGACGGTTTAGATCAACAAAAGCTTATAGTGTCACGGTTCTGAGACCAGAAGACAAAAATTAAGGCATGGACAGGGCAGTGCTCCTTCTGGAGGCTAAAGGGAAGGATGTTTCTTGGCCTTTTCTAGCTTCTGGGGATCCCAGACATTTCTTGTTCTGTGATGGAGAAATTCCCATTTCTTCCTCCCTTTCCATATCATCTTCCCTCTATGTGTATCTGTCTCTATGTCCATTTTTTTTTTCTTTTTAGGACACCAGTCATATTGGATTAGGGCTCACCTAACAACCCCATCTGAACTCAATCACCCCTGTAACGACCCTATCTCCAAATAAGGTCATATTCACAGCCACTGGGGTTAGGACTTCAACATCTCTTTTTGGGGGGGGGGGCACAATTCAATTCACAGCACTCACAGATCTCTAGGGTAGATATTATCCACATTTCATAGGTGAGTGAACTGAGACTCAGAGAGGCCAAATCATTCACCCAGAGTCACACAGCAGGTAGGGACTTGAATGCAATTCCCTCTGGCTCCCCAGGGCATGGCCTTCTCACTAAATTGTTGTTGCATCCGCATATGAAACTTCTAAGTGAACGAGGAGAGATGTGAAGTTGAGGGATGAATTAAGAGGCTCAAGTTGCTACAGTAAAATTAGTCGTTATTGGGCGAAATAGCCTAAGTTGACTAGAGGCTTGTGCACCATTTTGCTCTAACAACAAACACACACAGTATGAAAGGCACCCGTAATGTACAACACCTGGCAAGGGGTTTCAACCCTGCTTTTACCATTTCTTTTTCTTATCTGCAATTCCTGCCACTTGTGACTGTTCTTAACCACCCAGGCTCAGTTTCCCTGAAAAGAAAGTTGGCAATTTGTGACCTGAGGTGGATTAAAAAGTGTCTTGTATCTTGCTTTAGCAGTGAGAGTTGCAACGAGTCCAGTAACACACCCTTGGCTAACACAAGCCTCCTGATGATAATATCCAACTTTATTTGAGCATGTCCTCTGTGCCAGGCACTCAGGACCAAATGGTGGTGTCACTGAGCGTTTCCAGGTGAAATGGCACGGGCTCAGAAAAACTATTTTCCTTTGTCCTCACGCTTCCCTTGTGGCCACCAAATGTGTGGGTTCTTCACATACTGACCAATTCTCCAACGCCAGCTGGGTGTCGTACAGTCAGTTCAGTTCCGACACCATCTATCTGAGTCAGACCCCACAGGTGAGGGCTCAGTCCCATAAGACTGCTTCCACCGCCTGCTTCAAGAGGCTCATCACAAGTGCCAGGTGGTACCTGTTCTCCTAACTGACCAGCTATAAATCAGAAGTTCTGTAACCCCGTATTCAGGTTCAGTGCTTTGCTAGAAAAGCTCACGAACTAGTTGACTTGCTGGATTACCCGGTTTATTCTGAAGGGAGATGACTTAGAAATAGCCCCATGGGAGAGCTGCACGGGGCAAAGTGTGTGGGAAGGGGCACAGAGCTTCCATGCCCTCTCCAGGCAGGCCACCCTTCCAGCACCTCCATGTGTTCACCAGCCCGGAAGCTCTCTGAATCCCACAGCTCAGTAATTTTTGCTGAGGTTTCATCACGTAGGCATCGTTAATTACTAACTCAATCCTGGAGGGGCTGGAAGTTCCAGGCTTCTAATCAAGGCTTGGTGTTCCCGGTGACTAGCTGCTGTCCTGAAGCTATCTAGGAACCCACCGAGAGTCAACTCATTAGAACAAAAGGTGCTCCTAACAAACGAGAACTTCTAAGGGATTTAGGAACTCTATGTCAGGAACCAGAGTCAAAAGCTGAGTATTAGAGTATTAGAATTGGGGAGTCACAGAGGTTTTAGGAGCTCTGGCCAGGATCCAGGGATGAAGACCAAAATATATATTTCTTATTAGATCATAACATCACAGGGGCTAAGAGGGGAGCCCTAACTCTGTTTTTGCTGGTCAACTATACCTTCCTTTCAAAATGTGTCCTTACAATTAAGCTGATCATGACATGGCATCTTGCAAATACAAACCATCATTTCACCCTTTGAAGTTCTAATGTAAGAAAGTGAAACAGAACAGGCTGTTCTCTGGGGCACCTGGGTGGCTCAGTCAGTTAAGTGTCTGACTTCAGCTCAGGTCATGATCTCACAGTTTGTGAGTTTGAGCCCCACGTTGGGCTCTGTGCTGACAGTCAGAGCCTGGAGCCTGCTTCGGATTCTGTGTCTCCCTTTCCCTCTGCCTCTCCCCGACTTGTGCTCTGTCTGTCTCTCTCTCAAAAATAATAATAAATAAATAAAATGTAAAAAAAATTTTTTGAAGAACAGGCTGTTCTCTAGAGTGAAGGTTATCAAGTAAGGGCCTGCAGGCCAAATCTGGCCCACCACCTATTTTTGTCAAAAAAGTTTTATTGGAATACAGCCACGCTTGTTTGTTTATGCCTTGTCTATGGCCACTTTCATGTTACAAGAGCAGAGATGAGTATTTGCAACAGAGACCTTCTGGCCCACAAAATCTAAAGCATTGACTGTCAGCCTCTTCCAGAAAAAGTTTGCAGACTCTTGGTGTAAAGGATATATCATGGGTAACTACCAATGTGATAATGGGAGACCTTTGAGACTGAGAATCTAAGACCAAACGTTCAGCCAAAATAGAAGCTGATAATAGGTGGGGAGGTGCAGAGAGAGTGTTGCTACATGAAGAATAAAACTAAAATATAGAGGATGATGTCAGTATCGTATGTGGGGGCAAAAACAGAAATCCAGTATGAACACTTTACTGATAGACACATTTAACGGCTAGGGTCAAGATAAGGCCTTAACTGAATAAAACAAATGAGGTGTCTGTGGATGCATGGGTCACCTCACACAGTAAGAATCAATCTCAGATGAATGGAAGTTGAAGTGGGGTTTTAAAAAACGACTTGAAAGTACTTTTTGATTTTCATTTGCCTAATGAGGATAAGCATTTTTCATGTGATTTACCGCCATCCGTATATATTTTGGGGTGAATCATCTGTTCAAACATTTTGACCATTTTTTAATTGAATAATTTGTTTCCTAACTATTGATTTTTTAAAATTTGAGATACAATTCACATACTGTGATGGTTAATTTTAGGTGTCATTTTGGCTGTGCTGTGGTGCTCAGTGGTCCGGTCAAACACCAGTCTAGATGTTGCTGTGAAGGTTAACATAAAAATCCATGATAAACAAAGTGGGTTGTTTTGTGGGTTTGAGCCCCATGTCGGGCTCTGTGTTTGCAGCTCAGAGCCTGGACCCTGCTCTGGATTCTGTGTTTCCCTCTTTCTCTGACCCTCCCCTGCTTTCACTCTGTCTCTGTCTCTGTCTCTCTCTCAAAGAAAATGAATAAACATTAAAAAAAAATTAAAATAAAGACAGCATCTACCAAGATGAGGGAGGGGAGTCATGTAATCATGGGGTCAGTGCCACAAAGAAGTCACTTATCCCAGTTGGGATAATTTGAAATCACTAACTGAACGCTAGAGCAGTGCTATCCCACCATTCTAACATGATCCGGTATTTGCAATATTTAAAACGCACAGCAGCAAATGAATAGAGCTGTGTGAACTTGTGGAAGAGAGAGAGAGATGTAAGAACAGTGTGAAACAGAGTCTTAAAGAGCCAGAGCTTTGTAGGAAGTTGGCATCACATTCAGAAGGCTTAATTTCAAGAGCTATTTATCCCAACGATAGCTGATGATAATGCTCTAATAAGTCCTATACTTTGTGCTAAGACAAAGTTAATCAGGGTTTTCTCAGGCTGTGTGATGTGCTGGAACCATCACACCACTGGGACCCTGCCACTTACCAGCGAGGGGGTGTTGGAAAGGTAATTAGCCTCTCTGGATCCTAATTTCATAATCTTTAAAATAAGGATAATGCCTGCTTTGTTACCTTCATAGAGTTCTTGTGAGGATCACATGAGATAATGGTTGCGAAAGTGCTTTATAAAATTGTTGTCATCTGCAAAGTTGGCCATTGCTGTTTTTTGGTGGGTTCCTTATTTTGAAGCTGGAGTAGGGAGCCAAAACTAATATCCCCCGTGTAGACCATGTCTCACAGGGTTTTTCTGTGTGTAGTTATGTTTGGGTGGGCAGAGACCTGATTTGACTCATGGTGTCTCTGAATCCTTGTATAATTGAGTCAAAGACACAGAAATCATTAAGTTGATGCAACTGTGGGTAAAGATTTTAACTGAGAACTGGCAGATTGTAAATTGTATGTGTTTTGTAAGGAGGGCTGTCTCAAATGTGGATAACATTTTCGGAAATGGCTAAAGGTTGACGTGAGGGACAAGAGTTAGGCTTACGTGTGGGATGGCTGAGAATCAGACACATTCTTGGTTCATTTGATCTCTTTGTTGAGATGAAGTTGGTCCTGGGTATCTGGGAAGTGGTAAGGCATATGGCCGGAGCTGGACATACGAAAGGAGGTGGGTGGCCATTTAGGTATTGTCTGAGGAGTCTGGTCATGTACTTGTGTGAGCAAAGATGTATCAATGTATCATCTATTCTGGCCATTAAAAAAATACATATAATGTGTTATGAAACAAATGCACCACCTCTACTAATATGTCAGAAAGCTATCTATGTCAAAATGGATATCAAAGAAAGTATTCATACATTTCAAGCCATTGAAACTTTTAAAAAACTTTACTTGATGAAAGTATAAGGAAGCAGGTCAATTGTTGAAAGAACAATATTGAAAGATCTTTAGCAACACTTCTTTGACCTCAAGTCTAAGCCATCTGGCTTGATCTGCAGTTAGTATTTGGCTGCTGGAAAGACTTGTCAAGGTAGAGTGTTTTGGTTTCATTTGATCTGTCATCATATTAGGCTCCTGAATTTTCTCCTGAACTTTAGAACCTTAGATTTGGTGAGCTCCACCCAAATTTCAACACCAACAGAGCTTTTGTATTAAGTTCAGAGTGGGAGATTGTTTGGACAAATAATTCATACCCTTTGATGGGAAGGGAAGATTTGTTTCAGGAAAGAGGTGATCTGTGTGTGTGCCAGGTTGGGGGCCCTAGACCTCAGTTCAGTGCATTAGTGTGTCCATTAAAGGAATTGCATTTTTATTGGATCATATCAAGCTGTTGATTGGAAAAATAAAAGTGGCATTTAAATTTTTCACTAGCTGTGACAGAATAGTGATGGCACCACCAAAGAATGGGCTGGAAATGGTGAAAAATTAATGATGCTGTTGTTCTTCCAGCCGTCCTATAGGAAGAACCAGCCATTTCCTCAGTTGCTCTAAGTTTGGCCCTATGCATTATTGTAAGGTGGGGTGAGCCTTCCTGTTAGGATAGAAGGGTTTAAAATATCTTTCTTCTAAATTTTCATTCTATTAGCCTTGCAAGTTTCTACAAATAAAGGTACATTAACATAGTAGTGGGTGTGAGGGGAGGGCAACAATGAATCTAGAAAAGTGAAGGTAGTATACCTTTACAGTGATATGCCTTAGAAAGTGCCCAGGCACTTTATGGCAAATGAAGACATCGATTTGGTGGTTGTGGAGGGGTTCTGTAATGGGTGAGTACCGATGGAGATGGGGAGGAGTCGGAAATTCAATATTACCCAGTTCGTAAACTACATATGGCAAGGCCTTTTCTCATCTTTTAAACCAGAAGAGCCTTCAGTTAACTCCACAGAGTCATTCTGTTCCTAAGAATAAAGAGCCAGCAGGGCTGTGTAAGGAGTTCCTCTTTTCCATGGTGTGTGGTTGATTTCCAGCATTCGCGTTTCTGTGCCACCTTGGTTAGGTTTATATACAACATGCAGTGTCCTAACTTCTTTCCATCTTCCTCAGTGCAGCAACTGGTGCATGGAGTTCCTTCGAGGCAATTTTTGTAATAATTATATTTAGCGTCTTTTTGTAAATAGAAGCAATCTATTATAAATGTGGCTGCTTTCCTGTTTTGCTTTTTTTTTTTTTTTTTTTTTTTTTTTTTTTTTTACAATCAGTTCTTCTTCTATTTTGTTGGTGTGAAGCTTTTTTTGACCAGAGGTGGGGGGATTGTGAACTGATACTATCCTAAAAAAAAAAACAAAGAGTTTATTTCAAGCATATCTTGATCATAAGGATAAGACTGATATGCAAAACTGTTCTTCTTTGTCACAATGGCTTTATTTTGATTTGTGGTAAATATAAATTGAATCTGAACTAGAAGTTGTGACTTAAATTCTGTCAACCTGGTCTGTCTATAAGAAGTGGTTCTTACGCAAAGTGAAATGCTCTTTGGACCTGCGAATGACAATGAGCACCATTTAAAAGTTCCATAAAATCCAACAACCAGTCTGGTTGTACTAGCTTTTTATTCTAGTTTCTTCTGCTATCAGAAACGTGGGGCTTTTAATGAGCCTCAGGTCACCAATGACAGAATCTGTTACACAGGGGGGAAGAGGGACTTCTTTGTCTAGGTTGGATGTAGAAGGTCTTGGTCAATGCTTTTGCTGTGGAAGAAACAGATAATTTATAAATTTACGAAAAACCTATTTTAATAGGCACCAGAGAACTAGGAAAGCAATGAAAATTAGATAAACTAAGCTCCCAAGCAGAGACCCTTTCAGGGGTCCCAATCATCAGCTACCCCAATCCCTTTGTTGTCATTCACCAGTTCTGGATGTGGGCTGAGGAAGGGAGAGAGGGCTTGCATCAAACACTTGGCTAATCTTCCCATCAACACATTTTCAAATTTGGGGTGGGAGGTTAGAGAGCTAAGATGAAATCACTGCAGGGTGAATAAACTCTCAGGATCTTTCAGGGCCAAGGAGACACAGACCCTACCACTCTCAATAAAAACCTTGGAGTCCATGCCCTAGAAATAAAGGCAAAGTTGAAGTGTTATGTGTCTTACTAAAACTAATAAACGAGCCCTTTTCCACGTTAACATATGATTAGATTGAAATGATTCATCTTTCACACTCTCTGCCTAAGACAGAAAAGAGAAATTGTCTTTGGTGGATAATAAAACTACCTGGAGTCTCTGCAGCTTTTGTACATCTTATATATAGAATATTACAAGACCTGCAAGGAGCCAAGACTATACAACTAACAATCAAGGATAAAACAGATCATAAAGGAAGACTCACAGATGATCAAATATTAGCCGACAAGGATTTAAAAATAACTATGATCAGTACGTTCAAAAATAGATACCATATGTTTTTACTCTTATGTGGATCCTGAGAAACTTAACAGAACACCATGGGGGAGGGAAAGGGGGAAAAAAGTTAGAGAGGGAGGGAGCCAAAAAGTAAGAGACGCTTAAAAACTGAGAACAAACTGAGGGTTGATGGGGAGTGGGAGGAAGGGGAGGGTTGGTGATGGGCATTGAGGAGGGCACCTGTTGGGATGAGCACTGGGTGTTGTATGGAAAACAATTTGACAATAAATTTCACATTAAAAAAACAAAAATAGAGAAAAAATGAATAAAAGATACAAAGATGAAGAATTTTGCTAAAGAGTTGAAATCTATAAAAATTAGATGGCTATTCTAAAATGGGAAAATGTAATATCTGAAATTAAGAATATACTGAGTTTAGTGGTTATTGGACATAGCAGAACACAGGACTAGTGAACTGGATAGCAAGTTAATAGCATTTGTGTTCAGATTGTAGAAAAGATAGATATGTAAGACCCACATGACACTTGTTGAAAAGGTCCAATATACAAATAATTGAATTCCTTGAATGAATAGAAAATGAAACAGAATGGGCAGAAGAAATTTCCAAAGTGGTAATGGCTGAGGATTTCACCAAACAGAACCCCTAAATTCAAGAACCTCATGGAATCCTGAGTAATGGAAATACAAAGAAAACCATACACACATTGTAGTAAAACTACTAAAGAACAAAACAAAAAGTAAAAATTTTAAATCTACTAGAAAAAAGATCTCTTACCTCTGAGAGTCATAGTAAGACCAAGAGCTAGATGCTTATGAGAAGTAATGGAATCCAAAGAGCATAGAACATTTTTAAAGTGGTGAAAGAAAATTACTGCCAATCTAGAATTAAAAATATCTAGACTATTCTTTCCAGAAGGTGAAGTAACAATACTTGTAGGCAAATAAAAATAGAAGAAATTCATTGCTAGCATGTTTGTACTGAAAGGAAAATGTTTTTCCTCCAGGCTGGGGGAAAATGATTCCACATGGTAATACGGAAATGCAGGAGGAAGCAAATAATACTACAAGGGATAAACATGTATAATTAAAACATTTTTTTTAATGTTTATTTTTGAGAGAGAGAGACTGAGCACGAGTAGGGGAAGGGCAGAGAGAGGGAGCTACAGAATCCGAAACAGGCTCCAGGCTCTGAGCTGTCAGCATGAAGCCTGACATGGGGCTTGAACTCAGGAATGGTGAGATCATGACCTGAGCCGAAGTTGGACGCTTAACTGACTGAGCCACCCAGGTGCCCCTGAATAGAAATAATTTTTGATTGTGCTCAGTCAGTTAAGTGTCCGACTTTGGCTCAGGTCATGATCTCACAGCTCATGAGTTCCAGCCCCACACTGGGCTCTGTGCTGACAGCTCAGAGCCTGGAGCCCGCTTTGGATTCTGTGTCTCCCTCTCTCTGCCCCTCCCCCACTCGCATTCTGTCTGTCTCTCTCTCTCTCTCTCAAAAATAAACAAACGTTAAAAAAATAAAAAAAATATAATATGTATTACACTGTGATAAATCAAGAATGCATGTTGTAATCCTTAGGCTAATCATTGAAAGAGTAGTAAAGCAATACATAACTAACATGATGATAGAAAGAAAACAGGATAATAAAAGTATTTGGTTACTAAAAAATGAGGGAAATAGAGCTAGCATTTGAGGAATCCTTTTCACCTGTGTTCAAGGTGCTGTTACCTGGCTGTTCTAGATAATACCCAATATTCTGTGTCGTACACGTTATCATTGCCGTTTGTAAATGCAACAACTAATTTGATGGGATTCTTAATTGGTAACAGAAGAACATATTCTAATGTGCATGCATAGAAATGGAACTTAGTTACAATAAGATTATTAAGTAGCTCGCAGACTCTTGCAAGAGTGGAAGCCTTTGCGGATACAGCTCTGCCACCTTCACAGGATACAGATACTGCAATTTTGCCACTGATACATGAGGCCTTTGTTGGCTGATGTTCCCCAGAGCTGGAGCCTTCCGTTGCCTGCAGCACGATGACAAACTGTGGGACACTCCTGCTTTCCTATGTTGGTTCTCTACTTCATTAGAGTCTCTAGAGTGTGCATCTCTAGATGTACCTTAGCTTCAACGAAAGCTTGGACAATGAGTTTCTGGCTTATTCTGGGGAGTTAGGACTGATAAGGGAGAAAATTCTTTAAGCGTAGGCAGACAGTGCATGTATGCGCATGCGTGTATGTACAAAGCATGACAAGCATCCACTACAGGAAGTGGAGTTCAAGGGTGCCGAGTGCCATCTAGGGTCTCAGAACATTAAGTGGTGGCCCAGGGTTGGCGCCTGGGACTGTTGGTTTCAGAGGATGTGAACAACTCTGAGCCACCATTTATCTGATCGCTTCTGGGGCTTTGTTAGACACACTATATCTACAGCTCCTGGGAGGATGCCAGTACTTGCTGAATGGCATTTCAGGACCGACAGGCTAGGGCTTGAGATGGACAGTGAGCCAGGAAGGCATTTAGTTCTGTGTTGGTAATGTTCTTGGCTTGCACTCCTGTGGGTACCGGACATTCCAAGACTTACACGTTTAGAAACTTCCATCAATTTAATGACAGCTCCTCACATCTCAAGTACTTGTATTTTCTACCCAATTGGCCATGTGGAAAAGAGATTCCAAACACACACACACACAAAAAAAATGGCCATGTAAGAATTAACAAGTGATAATGGAATTTTTTTATGGTCCAGTCATAAAACACCACCTCAGACCAGGTAAGAAAACAAAATAAATGTGGGTAGTCAGCCATGGGATCTGATTTTGTATATAATTATTTTAACCTATAGTGCATAATTAAAAACACTAATTTGGTAAATGAATCTTTTAGGTCATGCAGATAATATGGAAGTATTTTGTGGGGTGAGATTTTCACACTAATGCATTTACTTCTCCTTTCTCTTTGGTAATAAGGATCTGTGTTTGCCCTTGGAGAGCTTCGCTACCTGTAGATGCTTTCCCATGGCATCTCTAAGTTTCTCCTCTCAGCTCCGGTGGTGAGCAGTATAATTCCATTTGACAGAGGAGAAAACAGATTGTAGGTGTGAGAGAATTTTCTAGTATTTTTTTTTTTATCAAAGGGACACTCTTCTTTCTTATTATTTTCTTTTAATGTTTATTTATTCTGAGAGAGAGAGGACATGCGAGTGAGCATGGAAGGGGCAGAGAGAGGGAGAAAGAGAATCCTAAGCAAGCTCCACGCTGGGCCCGATCCCACAACCCTGGGATCATGACCTGAGCTGATACCAAGAGTTGGACACTTAACTGATTAAGCCACCTGGGTGCCCCTCTTCTTGCTTATTTTTAAGCTTAGTGCATATTACCTTTTTATTTTGGTTTCTATGTTTTTTCCTAGGGATTAGAGGACATTACCAATAAGCCACTGGTAATTTGTCATCCTCTCAACAAATACATTTATAATCATAATGATCAAATTTGTATGTTCTATGTCATTATCTGTATACTAGTGTTTTTTTATTTCTATTTGATTGCATAATGGTCATAATATGCCACTTTTAATTGGCATCGATAGCAAACCAATAGCAGGTATCAATTAAAGATGCCTTCTGAGATTAAATCACAAAAGGAAGCAGTGGAGGAATAGTCAGAATAAACGGATATCCTGGGTTTATTATGTGACACCAGTGGCTCAGATCTGTAATAGATTAGGCTATGTTCTCGCTGTCAAAGAACCACCCCAAAAGGCTGTGTTAAAGACGTTTTAAGTCCTTTTTTTTCAATCGATATGTCTTGCTACCCTCAATTTTCCTTTATTCGTTTTTTGGATTGGTTTGAAGCAAGAGGCTAAGGGAAAGAAATGTGAGATGTGGATGGAAAAGAAGAGAAGGTGTGAGGAGAAGTGAGTGGATGAATTTGACCCACGACATGATGAAAAGGAACTGGAGGTAGGACCTCCTGGCTAAGTGTTGGGTTGATTGTTATTCCACATTTCTAGAGCCCCAAAAGTATAGCTTGTTTTTAGTCAGTAAAGCTGTTCTGCCAGAGTCTCTTACCTCCAGGAAAATAACAACCCAATGAAATAAAGCATCTGATTCAAGAGGGAAAATTACATGACTTAATGGAAACCGATCATACAGGTTTCAGTTATCAAACTGGAAGACATTTTTGTATTTTCTATCCTAGGGAACCACACTGCTTGGGAAATCTCAGGTATACTTAGTGTTGTGTGAAGATCCAAATGTCAAAATCATATTTTCTCTCTGGAGCAGAAGGATGTGTTTCCATACCTACCCATCCCAAGCCCAGGGGCTTTAAGGGTGCGTGTCTTTAGGTGGACTCATTGGTCCTGCTCATATGTACGTGTCCCCATTCAAGGACAGTGCCAATGAGAGCACATCACGGTGACACTGATTAGCAGCACAATCCTGACATACTTTAAGATGAGCAATGGAATTCGATTTAACACTGAGAATGACAATCTAGTTATCCCAAGTCAGAGGCCAGCAACCAGTGCTCGGGATTGATTTTGGAGAGCTGAAAATGTTTCTCTACGTTTGGAATGAGTCTAGGGGCCCATCTTATTGAAAAGGAGTAATTTTCATAGTACAAGAGCAAGGGCTTGGCAAACTGTGGCCAGTGGGCCAAACCCAGACTTCTGCCTGTTTTTGTAAATAGTTTTGCAAATGGTTGTGGAACACAGCCACAATCCCTCATTTATATATTACCTGTGACTACTTTATGCTACAACAGTGGAGCTGAGTAAGTGTGCCTGAGACTGTACAGACTGCAATGTCTAAACATTTACTCTCTGGTTCTTTATAGGAAGAGTTTGCTGCTCCCCCATTGCTGTGGGTCAGGTTGAGAGACTACATATGGGCAGGGACAGCCATGTGAGGCTGGCTGTTGCTTGGGATCTTAATATCCTTCTTTTGTGTTTCTTATTTTTTTCCCCTCCCCTTCTTCTGTGTTTCTTGCCTCCTTTATGGTGCCTTTTAATTTTTTTTTTAAATGCCTTCAAATACCCATGTTCTTTCATAGGATTCAGTAGGAATGACCTATCTCTCCATATTAGAATGGTCAGTGATCATAATGCTGAAGAAATTCATATTGAAATGTTATCAGAAGTTCAGTGTAATCTTCTTGCAACTTTTACATAGGTCTAGAATTTCTTCAAAACCAAGAGTTTAACAAAAAAAAAATTGAGAAATAACTAGAAATACCCTGGACATGTTTGCAGCAATATATATGGAAAAATAGTCATCATAGCACTCTGCAATGAGAAAAGATTAATAGCCATATATGCTTGCCAGTGTGGGACTGGTTAAATTGTGGCACGTTCATTCATACAATGGTGATTTGGTTTCTTTGGTATAGAAAGAAGAGAAGAATAAAACAGAATAAACGTATTGATAGAGCTATTGATTTTTTAATAAATAGCCAATGTCTGGGAAGTACATAGAAAAACAGAAACATTGGTTCAGGGAGGGGAACTGAAAAGGTATAGGGGCCAGGAGGGGGGAATTTTTCCATATAACCCTTTGTTCCCTTTGAGTTTCTAACCATGCAAGCAAATTACCTTTCCAAAAAATAAAAGCCAAAATAGAGAACATTTTTAAAAAGGAAATCATTGTAGGGTGTGTTTCTCAGGTCAAGTTACCTGAGTGACATAACTGGCCAAGGTCAACATCCCTGATGGTAAAAACCAGCCTGAGCTCATGTCTCAGCCAAAGCCCAGAAGCCACTCAAGAGGTGTTCAAGGAAGAATGAAGGCTTTGCTGATGACAGAGATGAGATAACATTCATTTTCTCTTTTAAAGCCACTGACTCTGCTGGAAAAAAAAAAAATTAACAAACTTCAACGAGAAACAAACATCAGCTAATTAATGTGTTTGCCTGTTTCCACTTTCCTCCTTTGACTACTGCTTAACCTGACTGATGAGTAGGTTAATGCAATTACAACCACTGAAAATTCCTATGGAGTTAAGGGATATAGAAATATAGTGCTTACATTTTAATTATTAAAGCTTAGGTTTACTCATGAGAAATGTCCACTGGTGGATTTCTCCTGCCCAATCAGACCCCAGGGACTATTTTTAGTATCCAGATGCATCCATCCAGGACAGCTTTCATTGGTACGAGACTTTGTGAGCTTTCTTCCCCTTCTGTTGACATAGTTCCCCAGAGTGATATATTATTTCTGATGCTCTTCTTTATTCTTCTTTAACATCTTAAACTTTTTCCAATGCAAATATCCTACCTGAAATAATTATTGCTTATGCAACCTAAAAAGAAATAATTTAATGAAGTTTTTATGTATTAAAATTTTTTTGTTCAATGTTTATTTATTTTTGAGAGAGAAAGAGTGTGAGCAAGGGAGGGGCAGAGAGAGAGAGAGGGCGATGCAGAATCCAAAGCAGGTTCTGTCAGCACAGAGCCCGATATGGGGCTTGAATCCACCAACTGCAAGACCATGACTTGAGCCTAAGTCAGCGCTTAACCGACTGAGCCACCCAGGTGCCCTGATGAAGTTCTTAAAAAATAAACAAACAACTTTTTATTGAGGTAGAGTCTGAGCCCAGAAAACTATCCATATTACAAGTCTATAATGAATATTACAAGCTCAATGAATTTGCATAAATTGACCACCTGTGTAACCAATGCTAGATCAGGAAACAGAAGCTTAATTGCATCCAGAAACACTTGTCAAGCCCTCATCCAAGTTCTACCCACTGGTCTCCCAAGCATAACAAGTTTTTATTTATTTTCTTTTTTGATGTATAACAAGATTTGGTTTAACTTGTTTTTGTATTTTATATAAATGGAATCATGCAGGGTATACTTCTCTCCTTTGGCTTCTTTTGTTCACATTATGTAGGCGAGGTTTACCTACATTGTTGTGTGAAATTGTAGATTGCTCATCCTCATTTCTGTGTGGATTTCCATTAAGTGACTACATCATGGTTTATTTACCTGTTCTGATGATGGGTGTTTAGCTGGTTTCTGGGCTTTTGAATGTTGTAAATTGTGCCTCTGTGAACATTCTTGCACACTTTTTGATGAATTCTGTACCTATATCTAAGTACAGTTTTTGGATTACAGGGCATGCGCACGTTTAGTTGTAGCATAGTGGTTCTCAAGATCTCGCACAGATCAGAATCACCTGGAGGTCTCGTTAAAGTACACATCTCTGGGACACACCTGGAGAGTTTCTGACTCTGGAGGTCTGCGTGGGGCCCAAGAATTTGTACTTCTGATGAGTTCCAGTGGATGCTGATGTTGCTGGTCCACAGGCCACACTTTGAAAACCTCTGCTTAGCAGATGCTGCAAAAGCAGTTTTGCAAAGTATTTGTACCAATGTGCCCTTCCACCAGCAGCTTGTGAGAGTGCCAGTGGCTCTGTGTGGTATTAGCCTCCTTTTGAATTTCAGCAATATAGATGGAAATGTAAGGTATTTTCTTGTGGTTTGAATTTGCATTTCCCTAACAATTAATGAAGTTGAACTCCTTCCATGTTTATTGGCCATTTGGATAGCTTTGTTGTTGTTGTTTATTTATTTATTTTGAGAGATAGAACATGCATGTGCAAGTGAGAAGGGGAAGGGTAGGGAGAGAGAGAGAGAGAGAGAGAGAGAGAGGGAGGGAGGGAGAGGGAGAGGGAGGGAGAGGGAGAGAGGGGGAGAGAATCCCAAGTATGCTCCATGCTGTCAGCGCAGAGCCCATTGTGGGACTTGATCTCACAAAATGTGAGGTCATCACCTGAGCTGAAATCAAGAGTCAGATGTTTAATCAACTGAGCCACCCAGGCACACCTCTCCCCTACCCCTGTATTTAGATATCTTTTTATGTGAAGTGAGTGTTAAAGCCTTGCTTATTTTTCTATTGGATTGTCTTTCTTTTTCTTATTGAATTGTAGGAATTCTTTATATATTTTGGGCATCAGCTCTTTGTTGGATTTTTTATTTCAAGCATTTTTTCCACCGTATGGGTTGTCTTTTCACTCTCAACAGTGATGAACAGAAATTTGTAATTTTAATATACTCTAAATTCATCATTTTTTCTTTTAAGGTTAATACTTTTTGTGTTATTTAAAGAATCTTTGCCTACTCCAAGGTCATGAGGACATTCTCATATTTTTTAAAGAGATTTATTTTTTTCCCCTCTTATATTTAGATTTGAAAATCATCTGGAATTGATTTTTGTGTTTTGTTGAGTTCAATAAGAGATTTTCATATACTAAAGTCATCTTCCTGAAGTCCCTGTTAAAAATTCACCTCTTTGCATCCAAATTTAGTACTTTTTCACAAGGTCAAGGCCATATAGCAACTTTTAGAAAATTCAGGAGGTCGTTTTTTTAAGCTACAATTGTATTGAAAGCAATATTTCAAATAATAAATGCTTTATATTTACTCAGGATAGGCTTACTTTCAATGGAGCCAAATTTAAGGCAGTTATTGAAAGTTTTAAGTAACATAAAGCACTTTTTTCATCTCATGCCAAAACTATAATGCCCACAATAATTTATATTTAATTTTTAATACAGTTATCTATCATGAGTAATTATGTGGGCTGCTCCCAGTATTCCATTCTCTGTTATGTGGTTTTTCTGAAGACTGTGGTTTCTTTGTATAGCTACTGGGAATTATTACCTTGCTGATGAATTCTCTTCTGAAGAGATATCAACTACGAGTTTCAGTGTTGCAGTTTTTTCAATTTAACTTACAAAACAGGCACAGTGTCTGGGTGCTCCCTTTATTTCTCAGAGGTTTAGGAACAAAGCACTCTTTGTGTTTAAAGAAATATTTTAGCGAGACTGTGGTGCTTTGTGATAAATACCTTTAAAATTGGCTGAAAGAATTGATTAAAATTACTCTACATGTTTTGCCATGCCATTTTGGAGCAGCTGGCTTTCTTTGGCCAACAACATACTAGAGTAGTTAAGAAAGCCTCTTGGTATTTGGTGGTCAGACTGGCCATGCCATTTTGCACAGAAGGAATGAAATTTGGCTTAGACTGGTGACAATCAGGAACAATTTAGAAAGATTGAAAAGTATATCGTATGCCAACTGTAAGGTCTGTTATTCAGACTCCTTTTTCTCACTATCAAGAAACAGCTTACTCTAGAATGCAAGCTTCATGAGGACAGACGCTTTGCTCGTTTTGTTCACCAATTTATCTCTATCATCAAAAGCGAAGCAGTGCTACTTGGCACAATGTAGGTGCTCGAGTAGTATTTCCAAATTATAAGTAGGAATCAGTCATTCCTACGGCTCTAAAGGGTGGGATGCAGACATGTGTGGGCATTGGGGGAGCTGATTGATGGCTTCCGTCTTTGTTGCCCCTTGTCTTGGATCCTTTCTAAGGGCCTTCTATACGGGTGCTGAGACACAGTCACTCTGGATGTTTCCTACTCCAGCCTTTTTGAGCTTGTAGACTATAGAGGATGTAGATGGCTCCCCGCTTCTTGCCACCTAAGGATGAGGGAGAGTTGAAGATGAGTCCAAAGCTACAAACTTTCAGAAGCAGGAAGGTTATGGGGTTCTTGGTGGTAATAGAGCAATTTAGGAAAGACGAATGTAAGATAAAAGGATGAGTGCATTTGAAGACCTATTTAGAGTGTCTCAACACTATGAAGTTTAAGAAGAAGCACTCAAGTAATTTCACTGACCAACGATTCAATCAGAAAATAAATTATAAACTGGTTTGTAAGTTAGGATTCAACTTAACATTTTTTAAAAATGTGGATGAATATAGGGTTTGCTTATGATTGTTTAAGGTCTTTGTGAAATATCCAAAAGGAAATATCCATTTAATGGAAACGGAATTAGAAGGAGAGACATCAAACGTAAATTTGACGACCATTCAGAGTTAGGTGCTGACTGACAGCACATGAGTAGACGAATTATCTAGGCTTACTTCTTGTCAGGGGTTCTTGGGAGTAGAGGGAGAACCAAATGAGGTGACAGGTCACGCCACCTCTGATTTTCAGAACCTGGACACAGGTGCCAATTTGTGTTCATTTTAGATTAGTCCAAACCATGGCAGTTCAGTCATTTAATGGAGAGTAATGGCCTAAGGCACCCTCCTGTCTTTTCCTTTTCAAGGTTTTATCCATCTGCTCCTATTTGGCTGTGCCTTTCTTACATGCTCTTCATGACCAGAGTCCTACCTCTATATTTGCTGTGTTCATCTCTTCTCAACTTCTTTGAGGGGAACAACCCATTTTCTTTCTAGCTATTCATGACGCCTGAGGCAAAGGAGTCCTTGCTGAGCCTCTTAAACTTGTGTGTGTATCCCTCTAACCATGCCACAAGGCAAAAAAAGTTATGTGGAACATGGAAGCTTCTAGAAAAGCATCTGACTTGTCTCCCCACTTCTTCAAGTTAACAGGCACTCCCACATTTATTGCAGTGAGGATGTGTATGGATGCACATTTTTTCTCCTGTACTTTGTGGCCACTGACAGGCTGTTGACTTTGGGAAAATTACAGCTAATTTGTGATGGAGGAATATATGTGTATTTTTCTAAGGAATTGTGTAGACTATTTAAGAAAGCTCTGGAGAAATTTGCATCCAATAATTAGCATACTTTAGTATTTATCCCTGGGCATTATAAAAACTAAGGTAACTTTCCTTCAATATTATGCAGTATAAAAAAACAGCTTATACAGTTTATGGGCAAGAAAAATTTCTCAGTTAGATATGCAATGGTATTTAACTTTTAAAGCATGTTATAGGATTATTCTAAAGTTTCATGTGGATAATAATAATGATACTACTAGTAAAGTAGTCATAAGTAAACCGTTTATTGAGTGTGCAGGCACTTTGCTATTTTATATGTATTGTTTTATTTAATCCATAGATAGCTTTGTGAAATAAGTATCAAAATGCTTTAAAGTAGGGAAAACGAGGCTCAGAGAAATTAAGTGACTCACTGAACCGCACTAGGGAAGTCGTGGAAGCACATGGTTGAATATGTTCGACCTCAAAGCCTTTGTGTTCCGTTACTAAGATGCATCTTCAGGTATGCCAGAGAAAGACACTAGATAGAAGAATTGTAAAACTCTGGAATAAAAAAAGTCATTGACTCATACCTTTACAAAAAGATCTTTGTTAGAGCTTTGAATATGGGGGAATTGCAGAAAAACTGTGACTTTCTCATTGGGAAGAGCCATTTAACATACAGCAAACAATTTTATTAAGCAACTATTATACTCCAGGTAATGAGTTAGGTCCTCAACATTGAGTCGATCACTGGTCTGCTCCCCTGATATTACAGCCTAGAGGCTAAGTAAGCGTCTGTGCTTTACTGCCTTCTTCCTTCAGAACTCAAAAGAGAAATAGAGAAATCCATTAAAACACAATGTATGCTAGACTTTCCAACTTATAATTAATTGGTTTCATGAGAAGAATGGAAAATTTTTGTCCAACATAGGAAATCTGTAGGGCATGAGATAGGCATCTTTGAAGAAATGTTTTCTTCCTTCTGTTAATATTGGAATATCATACAGTTATTTTCCTAAAACATTGAAATTGGTATAAAATATTTTTAGACACCATCCAGTGTAAATGCCTTTCCCCCAACCCTGCTTGGCTGGAGAAGCCTGAAACCTGGATATGTTTCCTAAGAAAACTGTGAAAGAGCAGAGAGAAAGAGTAGGGTGAACACAAATTCCAATCAGCCCTTTTCTGATACAAACTGTTCAATAACACGGGGAGCGCCCTGTCCTGTGCTGTCATGGGAAATTAGAGCCGACAGCTGGAAACTGTTATATATAGATTTTCTATTTTTTCTTTTAAGTAAACTCTAGTAAGTCACACCAAAAAGCACTGACCTATTTAAAATCCTTGTTGTTGAATCACATTAAATCTGCCTGATGTTTACAACTCCAGGTCACCTGACCGGGAGTTCTGTGGACATATTAGAATTGGCCCCATTCCGCAGGCACATGAGGATGTTCCCGTGCTTATCTCGCATTTCGTGGTGGAAAGTTGTCTTGGCTTTTACTTGTGCTCTTGTCAGCCCCACACATCAGTGGGCATAGCAACAGGCAGTAATGTTGAGCTGCTCTTTGGTTTCCCCTGCTGCTATTCCAGTCCTGGTGAACACCGAGAAGTGGTCATTAAGAAAGTAGATGAAAAAAAAAAACAAAAAAACAAAAAAACAAAACAAACAAACAAACAAAAAGAAAGTAGATGGGCAAGTATAGCCAGCAAATAAGAACATCTACCTCAGAATAATTAAAAGCAAGGATTTACCTATAAAACAATAGACTAAGGGCTAGTGTTTCTCATATACCCATACTTAAAAAATAAGATTTGGAATCCTAGAGAAGTCTCTGGAGACAGGGTGGATTTGCCCCCAGCCAGATGCCTATTCTGAGTTGTCTTTGGATGTCCTCAGTGGCCATTTTCAATAGTATCAATGCCAGTGATGGGGGCATATGGCATCACTCTCTGAAAATCTGTGTCTGTGGGGCTACAATAGTGCATTTAAATGTTTCCAGTAGTATTTTTCATTAAAGCATTTCTAAAAAAATAGTAAGTTTATTTTTAAAAGACATTTTTTTATCTTCTTGTTTTTTCATCATTTGGGCCTGTTTTTCTGGGAGCATTTCCATATCTTTATCTCTTGTCACAATTTGCATGACGTGCTAACCAAGAAGGAAAAAATGACGAGTAGAAAGAGTAAGCATTTAGCAAATTATCAAATGAATGGATCATTACTCCCTAAGAACCAGGCCTCCTGTAATTTTCTGACCACATGTAATTTTCTTATAGAAACCACTTGACTCTTGGGAGCAAATGAAGCAACTGGGAACTTTGAGAATGATGAGTGTTGCCATGTGTTTAAGTCTGTGCTTTGGAATAAAACCACATTATCTTTTACTTTGCTTTGTGAATCTGAATCTATACTGAAATGTCTTTGAGGGATGTAATTCTAACTAGATCATATTCAAGTTCAGTTTTGGAAAAGTTAGGTTACATATGGACTCCTAAAAACATGAATGTAACTTCTGAAGTTTCTCTCATTCTCAGAAATGAGAGCTGAAGTTATTTTTAGAGATTACAGTTGAGTGGAGACAGTGATCTATTGGTCTGATGCCTCTTTTTATGACATTAGCTCTGAAATGTTGCATATTTCCATGCTTAGAAATACCCTCTAACTTTGTAATGTACTCTGAGGTTGTATTGTACCTATTCTTTGCTCCATAAATCTCATAATGGCTGTTGTCCAAAAGCAATAAGATCTGACCTGATGTCTGATCTGGGGAATGAATGTCACATGGTTCATCTTAGGCCCATGAAAGGCTGGAGGGGGTTGTGCTTCACAGGTCAGCGTTCTGGGCACAAGGCCATGGCAGTTCTTACTCCATAGGAAAGGTAGTCTGAGTGGAGCAGTAGCACCAAAGCTGCCTGTCCCTTCATGTTTTAGACTTTCTCCAACAGCCAGAGTACAAACCAAAATGTAGTTTTCACATGAAAGTTGAGGTGATGAGTCACATGGAAATTCAATTCACTGAGCACAGGGCCATGGCACTGCCCAGTTCCAGAGGGCACTAGTCATGTAGAAAGAGTGCCATGGCAGGACTGATCAAACAGTGCCATCTTTAAAGGCAAATGAAGAAGCTTTGCTGGTTAAAATTCACCTCTAATCTCATGACTTTTAATATGAAGCAGATAACTTGGATAAATAGCTTGTGCCTGTAGCCCATTATGCCAATGATATTGGAAACATTGGCAGCAGATCATTTTCCAATCAAAGTCAATGTCCAAGGCCAAGGCTGGAGGGGTATGAGTGAAAGTGAATTCAACAATCTTGATTAAAGATGCTTAGAAAATCAAGAACATAAGGCTAAAGTAGATGTATTGGGGTAAGTGTTGAGGATGGTTGGGGAATGGAGGGTGTTGTAAAGAATTGACAGTAACTGATTTTATATTTTTTTCACTCACTTCTACCTCCTCTCTTCCTTTCCTCTTTCTCCCAGGTGACAGAGACTGTAAAATAAATCCCATTATCTCTTTCTCCTTTACTCAGTTGTTACAGAAACCCATTTAAAAATTTTTTTTTAATGTTTATTTTTGAGAGAGAGAGAGAGAGAGTGAGCGAGCGGGTGAGGGGTAGAGAGAGAGGGAGACACAAAATCCCAAGCAGGCTCCAGTCTCTGAGCTGTCAGCACAGAACCCGGTTTGGGGCTTGAACCCATGAACCATGAAATCATGACCTGAGCCGAAGTCAGATGCTCAACCGACTGAGCCACCCTGTTGCCCCAGAAACCCAATTTTTATTTGGGTACATGCATTTCTCCTACCCCTATTGCATTTCTCAGTCTCCTTTGTAGTTGGGTGAAGATATATGAATAAGTTCCGGAAAATGAACAGGTGTGGTAAGTCTGCCTTCTGGCCTGTGCCTTTAAGCAGAAGTGTCCTCTCCCTTTCTTTCCCCTCTCATTGGAATGAGGATGAGTTATGAACCATCTTAGACCACGTAGATGAGGGAAATACTCTAAGGATGACAGAGCCACAAGGTGGAAGAATCTGGGTGCCTGACACCTTGATGTCTCCACATCAAGTCCTGGGCTGTGAACATGCAGACTGTGCTATGAAATAGAGGGGCGCCTGGGTGGCTCTGGGCGGTGAACATGCAGACTGTTCTATGAAATAGAGGGGCGCCTGGGTGGCTCGGTCGGTTGAGCGTCCGACTTCTGCTCAGGTCATGATCTCGCGGTCCATGAGTTCGAGCCCCGCGTCGGGCTCTGTGCTGACAGCTCAGAGACTGGAGCCTGTTTCACATTCTGTGTCTCCCTCTCTCTGACCCTCCCCCGTTCATGCTCTGTCTCTCTCTGTCTCAAAAATAAACGTTACAAAAAAAATTTAATGAAATAGAAATAAACTCTTTTTGTTTTAAACCACTACTAGGTTGGCTCTTCTTGTCACAGCAGCTGTTCTTGTATCCTAACTAATGTGTCACCCTCTTTTCCACTTTGGCCTCCTCATTCCCTCCGTCTACTCTTCCATCCTTTTCTTCCACCATCTATGGGACTGTCCAAAGTGTAGACCAATGGCTCTCAAACTTTAGTTTGAATAAATGTTGGTAGGGTGAACCTTATTGAAAAGCTGACACTTAGGCTCTTGAGGTCCTGATTTTGGACATCTTGGGTGATGTGTAAGAATATGCATTTTTAGGAAGATCCTCAAGTTATATAAATGGAAGTGGTTCATGGGCTACACTTAGAGAAGCATTAATATAGTATTTATGCCTAGCATGAAGTGGATACTCAGAAAAGGACTTGAGAGAATGGTTTGTAGTAACCAGTGAGATCGGCCAGTGCTGAACACAGATGGAATTTATATGATACTTAAACAGCCCCTGCATTGATTCACCTGCCTCAAAAGTATAAGCTAATATAACGGCTTAAACAACAGCAATTATCAAATCGGTTATTTGGCACAATGTAGAAAGAAACAGCGGGTTGACCCAAAGTTTCCACATCCGACCTGTTGTTTTTGTATAATATTTTTATAACTTCAGAATGTGGCTTTTTGTCTTTTTAAAATTTTTTTAGTGTTTATTCTTTTTAGAGACAGAGCGAGAGTGAGCAAGCAGGGGAGGGGCAGAGAGAGAGGGAGACACAGAATCCAAAGCAGGCTCCAGGCTCTGAGCTGTCAGCAGAGAGCCCGATGTGGTGCTTGAACCCACAAACCATGAGATCATGAGCTGAGCAGAAGTTGGATGCTTAACTGACTGAGCCACCCAGGTGCTCCTGTTGTTGTTACTGTTTTAAAATTTTTAATGTGTTTATTATTTTTGAGAGAGAGAGAGAGAGAGAGAGAGAGAGAGAGAGAGAGAGAGAGAGAAGTGGCAAAGAGAGAGGGAGACACAAATCCGAAGCAGGCTTCAGAATCTGAGCTCTCAGCACAGAGCCTGACACGGGGCTCAAACTCACAGACCGTGAGATCATGACCTGAGCTGAAGTCAGATGCTCAACTGACTGAGCCATCCAGGTGCCCCTGTTGTTTTGTTTTTAAGGAGTAAAGTTCATTGAATAGTCCTTTGCTTTCTGAGGTTTTCAAGTATGTGTTCTTGAATGACAATATTATACAGCTCAGCAAATTGCATTAGTTGATTTAGATAATCCACAGACGGTTGAGTTCTTAGGTGATGAGCTTTGTGCTAGGCATGAGGGATATAAAGATAAACAGAACATAGTCCTGCCCTCAATCCTCACACATACAGCTTGGAGGAGAGGAAAATAGTACAACCAATACCTAACAGGATAAAGGGAGTTCCAATAAGGGAATGCACAGGGAGATCAGGGCCAGAAAAGGGGACTTAACTCAGCCTGAGGATATCAGAGATAGCTTCCCAAAGGAAGAGCTGAGCAGAAGTTATGCAGGCAGAAAAGGAGGTAATTAGATGGGAAGAGAAGGATATTCAGACCAGAGAGGATAGCATATGTCAAGCCACAGCGTAAAAGGCATTTGGGCAGGGCACTGTGTAGCTGTTGGAGGCAGTGGGAGAAAGGGTGGCAGGGTGAAAGGACCCAATTCATGAGGGGTGTGGAATTTATCCTGACGTGCTGCTGCACCATTGGAAGGTATTAGAGAAGCAAAATCACTAGGTGTCGCTTACAGCCCATTCATCTGCCAGTGCATGGAAGGAAATAAGTCTGGAGACAGGGATATGAGGCAAAACATGGTTGAGAGTATTAACCAAGACTGTGGCTACAGAAGGAGAAGAGGGTGAAACACGTAGGTGGAAGGGGAAGAACCTAGTGACCAGTGAGGAGAGGGAGAGTCTGGGATTAGGTATCATGTCTGTCTTAGGCAACAAGTTGCATGACTTCGATTTAGGTTTCTTAGACTTGAGGAGACTTTGGTTACTCAGAAGGGAATCTAACTAGGACGTCTTTTGTCTAAAGACAGTTTGGGGAGTCAGAAGCATATCGACGGTAGCTGAACTTCTGCACACGAAAGACTTGCCCCGGAAAAGCGTGCAATGAGAGTCAAACACAGGACCAAGGAGGGAATGTCATGCAAATTAGAGACTGTCCCAAGCTAGTGACGTCTTCACCCAGAGACCCAAAGTCTGCAAAAACACTCCTCTGTGAGGCTGTCCTGTTCACAGCTCCAGGGAAAAGTTCATCATGGCCTCCTCACTCACCGTTCCTGAATTGCTGTTTCACTGGACTGGTGTAACACATTTTGGTGAGTCATGCCTTGATATAGAAATAGATGGCTGTTACTTTGCAGGCTAGGTGGTGAGTATCTTAAAGACGAGAACTGTATTTTACTCAACCTGTATCCCCAGCAGAGTTCACTGTATCTGGCCTCAGAGCATTTGCATGGTAATGGTTTACTGAGTGAAGGAATGATTACTCTTTGTTCATTTATCTATCAATCTATCTTCAAGCCTTTTAATGCTGGCCATGTTGTTGAACTGTTTTACTGTTCATTTCTTTGCAAAGTTTTTACATAAAGTTTGCCTTTAAAAAAAATAATTTGCCCAATTGGCTAGCATACAGTGTATAAAGTGTGCTCTTGGTTTTGGGGGTAGATTCCCATGGTTCATCACTTACATACAACACCCAGTGCTCATCCCAACTAGTGCCCTCCAAACAGAGGGGGAGGGAGGTAAACCGTAAGAGACTCTTCAATACAGAGAACAAACTGAGGGTTGATGGGAAGGTAGGGGAGAGGGGAAAATTGCTGAAAGTTTGCCTTTTCTGAACTAAAAAGAAAACTTAGTGGAATTTTGGAGATTATTTCCTGTTCCCACCCTTCCTGCCTGCCCTTCTCATTTCACATCATTCTGGGCTTGTCTCAAGACCTGATGTCTCTTTCTAAAGTCATTTGCTAATCTCTACTCATAAACTGGGAATCTTGGTTCCAGTAGAATTTGTGGCTTTGGAAGTTCCTTTCCTCTTATTTGTGACTATTGATACCATTGTTTTTCAATCAACATTATACAGAAGAGGAAAAATAAATTTAGTAGTTGTCTTGTCATTTTCAAATGGTAAAAAAACAAAGACAGAATTGATTTGAGGGTCACAATGAAAAACCTCTGTTTTATCTGTGCCTTGCTTAGCAACTGATTTTGTTTCTTTCATGAAATGTTGACCATATCTAGTTTTTGATTTAGCATATTTCTTGCATTTAGGTATTTTTGCTGCCTTAAAGAGAGATTTACATGAATATTTTTAAAAACCTAATGATACATGAATAATCTTTTTTGTTAAGCTGGAGTATGTATTGACATTATATACTAAAAGCTCCTTACAAAGAGTTCAAATTTAAGGATTGTGAACTTTCTTCTATTTTGAGAATAGTTTGCCTCTTAGTGTATTTTGGAGGCAGGAGAAGGTATAATATGTGAATATGTTCATATTTTTGAAACATCCTGAAGTGAATGCAGCATATCGATTAAATTATGTTCTTAATTTGTCTGGGTAAGAAAACTTGGAGTTTTTAGTTCATTCACCTCTAGATTATAGGGTTTCTCACGGCAGTTCATATAACTGTTTTAGAACAACCCGGGTGGGTGTTTTAAATATGGCATAGACCTTTCCCAACATAGACCTACTGAATGGGAATTTCTAGATGAGGCCAGGTATCTGATCTTTAGTGCTCCAGGTTATCTTAATGCTCATCTGTAGGCTAAGAACCACCACTTAGTGAAGTGGTTCTAGGTGTAGACTCCATGCTAAGGTGACAGGGCTATCCATGGAGCTGGGACAGGCATTTACAATATTACTCAATATGAGGACAACAGTCATAATCTTCATTGCAACAGTAGTTCCTGCAACTATAGATTAGAAGAGAAAGCACTGTATGGCAGCTGTGTAGGTATGAGTCTTAAACTTGCAATTATACGTGGGTCTACACTAGTTGTTATTTGTTTGATGTCTCTGTGGCCATCTAGACTCTAAGCTCCTCGAGGGCAAGGACTGGTTCTTCATTGCTTGTAGCCATGTGCTCATCTTGGAGCTTGGTTCACAACAAATACTCAATATGCCCTTATTTACTGGTACTCAGGAAAGCTAGCTACTTAACCTGAGGCAAGAATCATGTATGCTGCTGTAGACACACTTGTCTCCATCCATATACGTAGGTTGCAATGTTATGAGACTAGGTTCAAAAAACAATGATGACCGTTTTTGCCTATGGCTACTTATGTCAGAGTGATTGCAGTAGATCCACATGATAAACCTCAGTCTATTCAGAGCCAAGAGAAAAACCAACATGACCTGAGTTCTCATGGACACAGTTCTCATGCCCAGATAGAGAAATTTGGGGTATATCTGTTCTGTTTTAAGTGTGACCGCAGAAGGGGTGAGTTTTCCTTTGGAAAACTTCTTGGACCCCACACTGGGTGTGAGCTCTCCTGTTCTTAACTCCCCCAGCACCTTGTATCCCCCCAGCACCTTATACCTTTCTTTGGTGTTTTCTGGTCCCCTGTATTTTGGTTTAACTGCCTTATTTATCTTATTAAATTATGAGTCCTTAGAGGGCAAAACCTTCCCCAGGTTATATAACCATAGCCATGTCTTGAACTCTGGTTGTATAACACCAAGTCCTTTACACTAAACAAAAGCTGAGATGATACTAAATTACAATTGTTATTCCAAAGAGAATGGACTCAGACAGATTTGGAACAATAGGTAGTTATCATGTGTCTTGAGAATGAGAAACAGTATAGAACAATTTTATTTAGTGAGAGGGGAAAGAGAGTTTTGGAAAGCAGGGCTTGGTTAGGGAGGATGGTCTTGGGAAGAGGCCACCATGTGAGAGGGGCTCCACAGGCAGCAGAGACCAACAGGCAGACACAGAATATCTTGATTGGGAGTTATCACTGTAGTGTGGGCATTACGAAGACACTGGGAGCTCAGATTGGGGGAAGAGAGGGAAGATTCCACTAAGTCACATTTGGCCTCTTTTAATATTCTTGTTGCAAAGAGGGGATATGGGCTGATTAAAGACTGTATAGAGGCACTAGAATATATTTCTTTTTTAAAAAATTCTTTTTTAATGTTTGTTTATTTTTGAGAGACAGAGAGATACAGAGCACGAGTGGAAAAGGGGCAGAGAGAGAGGGAGACCCAGAATCCAAAGCAGGCTCCAGGCTCTGAGCTGTCAGCACAGAGCCCAACATAGGGCTCAAACCCACAAACCATGAGATCATGACCTGAGCCAAAGTCAGACACCCAACCAACTGAGCCACTCAGGCAGCCCTAGAATATTTTTTTAAGGCTGGACCTGGGAGGCAGAATTAACAGATGCTGCATAATAAATATACCAACTACTTTCAAACAATGCTTCTCTGTACTGGTGTTCATGGCCAATACCTTGCTCGTATCTGTGGACAACTGCTTTACTTTTTATTGAAAATATGAATAATTAGACAGGTGAGGACAACTTGAAATCTTTTTTGAGGGCCATCTGTTTATGTCAAAGTGATGGAATGAAATGAAAAGCAAATTAATATTTTAATGTTTAATAATTAAATGTAAAAGGTAATACTAAATTTTAATATTGTAATGGTATTCTATAGTATTGCTAACTTTATGTAAATGAAGATAATCCTTCAAAATTTAGAGGAAGTGAGCAAACACAGTTTAACAAAATTCTTGATAGTTGAATTGGAGTGTGTGTGTGCCAACTGGTTGATAAATTAGGCCCTAACTGGATGATAGCCCTAAGTTTCTTTGGTTGAACTTTAACCTTGACATGTGATTTTGTGAACTGGATAAAGTATTGTTTAATGTGGAGATTCTCATATGTTATCATGCTTTCTTTCACCAGGAGAGCTTCTTAAAATGCAAATTCCTAGGCCCCATCCCATATATTCTGATTTAATAGACGTGGGGTGGGAACCAGGATATGCTTTTTAAGCAAATGCCCAAGGAATTCTGATGTTGCTGGTCTGTGGAACCCTCTTAGAGCAGCAAGGGTCTAGTAGAATTGAAAATTGTAGTTTCAAAGGAATAAAAGCTGGATGCATGTTTCCCACTCAGACTTCTTACCAATAAAACAACCAGTATGATGATCATTAAATTAATCCTACTTTTAATATAGTTTTTCCTAAGAAAGAGAAGAAAGAACATGAAGTCCAATCAAATTTTTTTTTTTTATAGGACAACTTGGCATTGATCCTGAATTCCTCAAATTACAATTTTATTGATTCTCCTTTTTATTAAATAAATGTTCCTTGAACTTGCTTTAGGTAGGTTGGAGGGGGCAGTTTTCAGTGCCATTTTACTGCCAATCTATTGAATTATCACAAAAAGGGGATGAACAGAAAGTTATGTTATCATTTGTATTAAGACAAACAGAAGAGAAAGCATATTTGGTTAGTATTTGACAAGGTTACTATGACAGTTAGTTTTATGTCCATTTGGGTAATGAGGTGCCCAGATATTTGGTCAAGCATTATTCTGGGTGTTTCACTGAAGGTGAGATTAACACTTGAAACTGCTAGACTGAGTACAGCAGATTGCCCTCCCGAATGTAGGTGGACCTCATCAAATCAGTTGAAGGCCCTAAGAGAACAAAAGACTAGCCCTCCCCTGGGTAATAGAGAATTCCTCTTGCCTAAATGGCTTTGAGCTGCGGCACTGGCTTTTCCCCCGTCTCTGTACTTGGACTGAAACATTGGCTCTTCATGGGCCTCATGAGAAGTATACATGTATCTATGTCTCCCATCAATTCTGTTTCCTGGTGAACCCTGGCTAATACAGTTACATTATAGCTTCTTTTCTCTTATTTTGTCTCCTTACTTAAAAATGCTATAGTTTTCATGGAGTTTGAAAATACAGAATGTTTGAACCCCTATTTACATCATGTTTTGTGCCTCAGCATCTTTTTTTTCTTTGTCAGACTACACACAGAGGACAGGAACGAGATCATCCCATATACACCACAGCGGCACAGCCCAGTGCAAATTGGAGCCTCGTGTGTAGCCCGGAGCATCATATAAGCTATTCTGTCATCTCCCTTGAGAGCCATATCAGCCCAGGGTATCATGTCATAGACCTTTCATCAAGGCATGAGTGAGACAGGAAAGGGCAGGGGAGGAATAAAGACTTCACAGTAGGTGCTCCTGTCACTGAGCGTTCATAGCTATGTCATTGGTTGTCTGTCCACGTGGTGTCTTATGACTCAAGAGTCATCATCTGAGAGCCCTTCACTGGGACAAAGATGGGCTGTTTCCACAGCCCACTCCAATCTTGGAGAGCTATCGTGCTCCCCTCTATGTATGGATGTACTTATTTTATTGAAGTATAACTAACATAGTATATTATATTAGTGTCAGGCGTGCAACATATTGATTCACCAATTCTTAAACATTACTCAGTGCTCACCATAATAAAGTAATAGTGCCCTGAGTGATTATAACTTCAGTCTTCTTAAAAAGAGAATTGGCTAAGAGGATGTGGCCTCATTACCAGCATGGAATATAAACATGTACACATATACTTACACAGGATCCTGTATGAAGCACACATGGGAAAAAAATCCTATTCCTCCTTTTCTTCAAAATACTGACTTCATTAGTAAAATGGAGATGTTTACTCAGTTGCAAGAAAAAATAATCTGTTCAGCTGAAAAATGGGAAAGAATTTACTAAGTTTGAAAAACTAAAAATAATTCCTGGCTGGTCTTATTCCTGTCCTCTGTATTTAGAGGAATTTACTCCTGATACTATTATTACAGGAAATTCCAAAAGCATGAACGTTTTCTGGTATTTTCAGAAAAACAAGTGTTTATGTTTTGTTTAATTTAGACATGGAGGAAAACAGGTTTGCTTTGTGTGCACTGACGTGTCCAGTAGATGCCGTGACAATGTGATTTTGTGTAAAATGTAGATAATGAAAGCATTTAAAAATTCATAGGAGAGGAATAGAGTATCACTCTTACATAAAATGTCTTTCAAACTCTGTTGAAGTCCATTATAAACAATGGTTCTTAACACGAACACTGTCAACATTATTGTTTTAGGGAAGGGATGCTGATATCTCTCTCCAGTATCAGCTTTTAGGTTATTATGAAAACGATCAGTGGTTAATAATTATGAACAGATCTGATTACTGTGAGATGTCCAGTTATTGCTGGCAGCTGAGTAGTCGAGGGATTGAAGAGTGATAAAATATTCAGATTTAAAAAAAAAAAAAAACAACAGAAGACCAGTGTTTGGGTAATAGCATCTCTCTTGTGCTGGTCTCAGTTCCTCTTTATCTTATCTATTAATTTCGGAGCATGGAAACACCATCCTTGGGTATGTCAACATTGTACATGTGTAGGACAAAGATAAAGATATTGAAAACGTTGACCTCCAGTTTAAAATGTCCTCAGACCACAGCTCTGAATTTCCAAGTTCACTGTGCCCTTCCAAGGTCCTATAAAAATCCCGTCTTGATTTATAGCTAGCATTTGTTTTTTCTTTTGGCACTGTGAGTGGGTTTCAGGAAAGGAGAGCTATGCAGTGAAGAAAACTGCATGCCCATGAGTTTTTAGTTCAGTTCTCATGAGTTTTATGCAACCACCACTACGGATCATGTCAATAACTCATTGAACAAAGCTGAAAGAAGCTGTGTTCATGAATAAGCCTGTGACATTTGCCTGAATATGTTCCTTCACTGTTTTAGCAGTCAGCTGAACATGTGCTTTCATTAGAGTTTCTGATGCCACAGGTAACTGTATAAAAATCTCATCTAACAGCTTTGACTTCAATGCATATTGGAGTTGTCCAATGTACTGGCCAATTGTACTGGCAGGCCACATGAATTTTTTTTTGCATCCAACAAAATCATTGTTGAGAAATTTGGTATTACTTTGCTAAAATGGGTATCTACTGAATCTCCCCAATCCAATTCTTTCCTCTAATATGGTAATCTGTTATCTGTATTTAATTATCTGGAAGGTGAAAGTTGCTGGGCTGCCCAATGGAAAATTTTAAGCCCTTTCACTCTCGGTCTGTTGTCTTTTCAGATCAATCTTTCTGCTAATGACAACCAATACTTTCATATGTGATTACAGTCCTGCTCCATCTTTTCATGAGCCGAGACTCTTTGGAATCATATGTATTGATCTTTTTAATAGAAGTCAGGAAAAATAAAATTACTCTGGCTTCTTGCGGCAAAACGATGATAAATGAGAACTTAGAAACTTATGGGAGAAATTTTTTCTGCCTTGGATTATTTTAATCACTAAAAATGATTGTCTTTTTAATAATATTTGCTTTCCATTATGCACATTTGCAGCAAAGCCAAAAATTGTTTCTGTATTGCTTTATGAAACCACATCGAGGCCGGGGACTGTCGGTATTACCGTACCTGCTGGTGACTCAGGTACGGTGGCCCCTAATAGGAGACAGGGAGCTAAGACTCTCTGCAGCAGTCTCAAGCTGAGCTTCCGTAGAGCACTTCTGATGAAAGAGAATTTACCGAAGTAGGCATTTTTAAAGAGAACTTTTGTTTAAAACTCATTGTTAATACTATTGTTTTAGAAGCAAGCTTGTATTTCTTTTATCACTCCTCCTCCTTGATTTCTCCTTGGCTAAGACTGATTATTTCCCAAGTGGGTTTGCTGTTTTGTTTAAGAGACAAGTATATGTAATTCCTTGCCTGTGGTTTTCCTTGCTTTCTCTGCGTGTCCAGTAGCTGCTGGTGGTGCCATTGGTGATAACTGGGAATCGAACATGTGGGGGTCACTGCTCTATCACCTTTTCTCTGAAACCCAAAACTATAGGACTCACTTCGGCTCTCATTTTAGAATCTGAGCTTTTATGTTTTGTATTTGAACCAAGTTCCCAGTTCCCGGCTGAAGACAGAATTGTTTCCTTGGCTTCAGGGGAACATGAGGCCGACGCAGATGATCAAAGAGAGTCAGTGCCACTACACATAAGAGATCAGATCTCTGGTGGTATGAAGATATGGATAAGGTTCAAAATTTTGACGATGTCAGGCCAAAGTACAGCCTTGTTTTGCTTTGTTTGGCCCTTGGAGACCTATCTGTAAGAAGGGAAACTTGTCCCATTGGGACACCACAGAAATAGCCCCTGTGGCTCCATGGCATTATTTCACCATGATGCAGTGATGGATCCCACCCCACCACCCTCAATTCCTATCCCCCTCCTACATAAACATGACAAAAAGAAAGATCACATCCAGATACAAGTTTTGCTCAATGAGCTTGTCATTTAACTTGGTTTAATCCAGTTACGTGAAGACTTGTCCGGAGTGTACCATGCATGTAGGACAGGACAAGGGAGGCAGTTTTCCAGATTGAGTGTGTAGGATTGATGGTCATTCAAGGAAGATAGCCAGAAAACCTCGTTACATGCCTGAGGAGGGTTTCTCGGCCTCGGGTGCCTGGTGACCCTGAGGATAGATAAAGTCTGATCTGGGGGTACATTTAGGCTGAGAACTGAAGAATAGAAGTAAGCCAGATGGAAATTGGAGACCATGGGTAGGGAAAGAAAATTCCAGCCTGAGGGAACTGCCATGTGAAGGTGGGAATTTGAGGGCCATGGTCTTTGTGAGGAATGGGTACTATCCCAGCATGACTACAATACAGAAAGTGCCCAGAGATTTGCGTAATTGCTTCCTCATGTCGCCTGGGAGTACAGGTGATTTCTGAGTCTGAATTTACTCACACATGAAGGTAATGATGATTCTAAGGCAGATTTTGGGCTTTACCTGCCGAATGAGCTGTGTGTGTGGTGTTGCCTTTGTCTAGACTGCTCAACTTTGGCCCTTTGCTATCTTTGACCAAAAGGCAGTGTTTGTAAAATTGTTTGGATATTTCTAAAATGTTGGCCTTAATTTATAAAAATGAATGGAAAATATTAGAACTCAAATGCTGATATCTGTGATAAGAAATGTAGGCTTTAAAAATTCGTAAAATTGGAAGAAAATGGAAAGTTTTGTGGTAAATTAACCTGAGGCATGCATTACTTTTAAGCCTGTTAACTGTACATTCACATGTGAAACTTTAAGCCTGTCAATGCTGTATTCAGATGTGAAAAGTGAAACATTAAGAGGCATGCTTGAAATACTAGAAATAAACTGATGAAGAGTACAATTATGTCTGAAGATGAGGTATAACTAAGGACTTTTTAATGTGTTTCTCTGGGAATCCCCTCATCATGAGGAATACATTATTTAAGTTGTATTCTACTTGTTTTCTGCAATCCCAAATACACACACACATACACACACACACACACAGAGATGTAGAGGACTGTCTTATTTTTTTTTTCCTTGGGAGTTTTAAGGATGGTTAGAAATCACAGATTCAAAATTTAGTAGCTTATATGATCTCAGTTCTTAGTTCTGTGCATTAGATGAAACAGTGGAATAATGTGAAATTAAAAGCAACCAAAAAAAATCTGTTTGTACCTACTTCGCTGAGTACTTCTGTAGATACCATTAACTCTTCAAATTTCCAAAATCTAGATCTTGCTATTAGAAAGTGATGAAAGCTCTTGGAAATGGTTGATAACAATTTGTGTAAATGGAAATAGCAAAATAGGACTAACTACAGAGGCAAAAAGGAGAAAGAACAGTGGAAAATTTATTTCTCCTGAATTAGAAATTCTGAAGTTTTATTGAGGTGAATTCTGTGAGCAAATTTTGTTACCTGGTTATATATTCCTAGAGGAATATTGTGCTTTGGTTGCATGCTTGACTGACCATGGGAGGTTTAAATACCTTTAAATACAAGGGTGCCCACTGATGTCCACCTTACATCATGCCTTCTTGATGTTGTTTCAGTTCTAGCCCACCTCTGAATTGATACTCTCTAGGCTTTGGTGGTTGCATTAGGAAGATTCCAGAATCTTGGATAACTTAATAGTCTTTTTGCAGGCTGAAGAATCAGCATGTAGAATATAGACTCTAGGTTATCAAACTTTTAAGTTCATAATTAACAAACTAAAATATGCAAAAGGAAAAGTACCTTTTCTCTTTGCCATCTAATACACATTAGAGAATCTTCCACTTCCCCACCCCCTAATATGGTCTGCTGGTAATTTATTTCCAGTTTGGCATTCTCTTCTCTTTATCTATTGAAAACATTGAGGGCTCTATTGTCATTTTGATTGCAATTCCATCAATACCCAGTGTACCTTAAAATGGCCTTTAATTTTTTATGACTCAAGCCTGCAGAAAAACACTGTGGATCATTTTTCTAGGCTGGTTTTATCTACCACCTCTTACTTGATACTCTGCTTCACACCCACCTGTCAGTCTTTTGATATCCCAGTGGGGTGGAGAGTTTAAGATATTGATCACAGTTCTGTGGGTGATTACTCTAAGCTCTTTCTCGGGAAGACTCTGAAAGCTGGTATATGCCCATCCATCCATCCATCCAGATAGCTCTCTAGAGTCTGTAGGTGAGACATTCCCATCAGCATAAGCATGTGACGTGGTCATTGCATGGCCTGCTTGTGAGAATGTGTTGGCCCTTGACTATGCACCCTTCTTTGCATTTCTCTAGTGTTTGCTGTTTGGATGTTATACATACTTTAATTGTTAACCTTATTCCTTCTCTCAGGTCCATAGCTGTTCCTGTTTGGTAAACTACATAATCCCTCTCGCAATACTTGTTAATTATCTGGGGATATAAGTTTAAGAAAAGTCTACTGATCATGGGACACCTGGGTGGCTCAGTAGGTTGAGTGTCTGACTCTTGATTTCAGCTCACGTTGTGGTCCCAGCATCATAGGATTGGGCCCTGGGTCGGTCTCTGTGCTAATTATGTGTCCTGCTTGAGATTCTCTCTTTCTGTTCCTTCTGTCGCCATCCCCTCTTGTACTCTCTCTAAATTAAAAAAAAAAAAAAAAGTCTGTTGATGAAGACATTGTTAAGTGGAATGTCTTAGGCTCCAGCCCATTGTTGAGTCACTCAGATGTGAACAGATGAGCAGCAAGCACCTCAGGTTCTAAGAAGTCTGTCAGTCTGGATTTCTGAAGTCAGAGTTCAGTTTATCTACAACAACCAAACTAAAAATACTCCATATTGAGATATAAGGGACCTGATAACTTTCTGAATCATCCATAGGGGCAATCTAAGCAGTATCTCTGTTAAGCTTTTAAGAATTCAAAATGCATATTTATGATTTTAAAAACATTTTTTAAATGTTTATTTTTGAGAGAGAGACAGAGAGTGTGAGCTGGGGAGGGGTAGAGAGGGAGAGAGGAAAACACAGAATCTGAAGCAGGCTTTAGCTCTAAGCTGTCAGCACAGAGCCTGACCTGGGACCCATAGACGGTAAGATCATGACCTGAGCCAAAGTCAGATGCTTAACCGGCTGAGCCACCCAGGTGCCCCTATATTTATAACTGACATGATACTCTGTTACTTTCAGGTGTACATCATAGTGATTTGATACTTTTATGTATTACAAAATAACCCTCACAATAAGTCTAGTTACCACTTGTCACCATACAAAGTTATTACAATATTATTGATCATATTTCCTTTTAATTTCATTAATTATTTCATTTGTTTACTCATTTCATAAGTGTTTACTTAGCACCAATGAGATGCCAGGTGCTGACGTAGGCACTGGACCTCCAAAGGTGCGTTAAGAATTCCTTCCTCAGGGAGCATAACGTCCAGTGGAGGATCCAGGTTCTCAAGAATGGTGAAAATAAGTGGTCCGGAGGCTATGAAAGAGGAATGCTTAGGTGCCAAGAGAGGAAGGGGTACCCTAATTCTGCTCCGAGGTTCATGAAATGCTGTGAACATTTTTTTCCCCTTAAGGATTACAGAACCGGGAAGGCTAGGTATGCAGAAGTGGTGATATTTGGGTTGAGGCTTTAGAACTGAATAGGAGTTTTCCAGATGGATACAGTTATTTTAGTTTTTTTTTTCTTTTTTTCAAATTAAACCATGTTTCTGAAGAGCCAGGGAATGGTGGAGATTTGAAAGTTCACTCAAAACAGTTTATTTTAATGAGTTATTTTTAGTAAGATATTTTTCCCTTAAAGATATGTTTGTTCAATATTTGCTATTCGTATTACTGCTTGGTTTCCACATTTTAAACCTGGAGTCATATTTTGTATGCGTTAAACTGTGTGTCAGTGGGAACAAAGATTCAATGGCCGATTTTCATTTAACACAACTTTTCGGGAATCCATTTAATTTGTAAATTTAGAATGGTTTCTGTCAACAGCTAAGCATATAAAAATCGCTTATTTTTTGTGGTTCATTCTGGATATCCTTAATATGAAAATTATTTGAAGTTGATGTTTTGATATTTTTTTTTTTTTTTCTATCTCAGTGGCAGTTGGTCACTTGTAAAGGTTTGGATTTGATATGGTTGGACATGGATGTACTAAGGAGTTACCAGTACTCTCATTCCTGAATCTTGGATAATACACAGAATTTTGAAAGTGCAAATTGGATGCTTGACAGCTGGCAAGAGAGGAACAGAGAATTTGTTTCCCTTTGGGATTTGATAACTGTTAATTCTTCATGAACTTGGCTTCTGCCAAACATATATTATACTTTCCTCTGAATGGAAATTCATATTGTTAAACTCTATGTGAACTCAAGGTATTAATGTAGAGTGCTTACTAGCAAAAATGACTTGCAAATGTCAGATAAAATTAAATAACATGGCTTAATAAAATAAGCTTGTTTCCGAAAATCTGTTTTTCATATTTGTGAAAGAATTATCTGTCCTGTTATTTAAACCAAGATATTGCCAGGACAGGCAAAGGAGACACTCTTTTATCAATTATCAAGGGAACCATTGATTTTTACAAAGCCAATTAAAGTATTTCTGGAGGAACAAGTAAATATTAGTTTTAGAAGCTGTTCTTTTTAAAAGAGACCAGGTGACTAGGATAAAAGTACTAAATAAAAATAAGACATACTAGTCATCACTTAAGGCACAGTGAGCAGCTGGGCGTGCTTGAGACCACTTGTTCTCCAAGTTGTTAATTTAACCGACTTAAACAATATGGATAGTTAGCTTTCGCTAAGTCACAGACGTAAAATAGATGGATAGATGTCATGGCCACGTGGAGTAAGTTTTGACTTAAGCAAATGTTCCACAGTTTAACTAAATATTTTGTGAGCAATGAAGAGTTATCATCAAAAAAGAAAAAAAAGCAAGCCTGAATGTAAGGTGCTCTTTAGGGATGCCATGGGGGAACCCATTTGTTCTTTGTGGACCTTATTGGAATTAGTTATGGATAATAATTTGTCCAGCGTAGTGCTGTGAAACAGAACAGAGATAGGGGCTGCTTCCAGAGCATGTGGCTCCTGCCTGGAAGACACGTTAGAGAAAGCATGTTAGATCGGTTCATGGTGTGAATGAGTAGGGGGAGTTTCTTGGAATAATGTTCTTAGGCAATGCTGACTTGGTCTCTGGTGCTTGGTAAATATTTCTTATGGTAAAATTAATCTAAGATGACTTTTTTTGACTCTATTGATTTACGTTGAGAAGCCCATCCAGAATCCACAGGATCTCTTCTTAAAACCAACTCCTTCTGAATAAAATAGAATTACTGCTGTGGGTGAAGGTCAAGGTCTGCCTTTTTGGAGGCTATGATATCAATCTCAGGACAAAAACTGTCCCAGCAAAACCCTTTTCAATCATCTTTGATGATTCTGTCAGCTGTGAATGGCCTCACACCTTTCTTCCATCCTGGGATCAATGAATTCCTTGAACCTACTCACCAAAATAGTCTCTGATTTTATTTATCTTAATTTCTAAATGGCCTATTTCATGTTTTTTTTTTTTTCCCCTCTAATTTAAGGAAACACTACCAAGGTACCGTTCACTGGAATTTGGTAAAAACCAATAATAGTTGGGAGTTGAACAGCAAATGCAGATGTAATTAAATTTCCCAGTTGCTTTCTCCTCTGTAGATGTTAACTCTCCATCAATCTATTCATACCCTAATAATAGAGTCAAAGAAAATGTGAGCACCATCATGAACCTAGGAATTCTTCCCTCCTTTGACTTTTAGCTGATATTTGGTTCTTGTCTTCATCCATTTGAACTGCTATAATAGATGTCTTAGACTGGGTGGTTTATAAACAACAGGAATGTATTTCTCACAGTTCTGGAGACTGGAAGGCCAAGGTCAGGGTGCTAGCAGATTCTGTGTCTGGCAAGGACCTGCTTCATGGTTCATAGATGGCTGTCTTCTCACTGTGTCCACACATGGCAGGAGGGACAAGGGACCTCTAGCGAGTCTCTTTTAGAAAAGCACCAATTCTGTTCATAAGGGCTCCACCCTCATGACCTAATTGCCCCCCCAACCCCCCACCTCCAAATACTATCCCATTGAGCTTTGGGATTTGACATATGAATCTGGGGGGGACAACAAACATTCAGACTATAGCAGTCCATTTCTAATTTAAGTTTTTATTCTAATTCCAATAATGTAGAGCATTGTATTAATTTCAGGTGTATAGTTTAGTAATTCAACATTTCCATACAACACTCTGAGTTTATCACAAGTGCACTCCTTAATCTCCATCACTTATTTTCCCCATCCCCCACTCATCTCCCCTCTGGTAACCATCAGTTTGTTCTCTATAATTAAGAGTCTGTTTCTTGCTTTGTCTCTCTTTCTCTCATTTTTCCCCCTTGTTTGTTTGTTTTTCAAATGCCACATATGAGTGAAATCATATGGTATTTGTCTTTCTCTGACTTATTTCGCTTGTACTCTCTAGCTCCATCCATGTCATTGCAGATGGCAAGATTTCACTGTTCTCTATGGCTAAATAGTATTCCATTGTGCACATATACCACATCTTCCTTATCCATTCATCAATTGATGGATACTTGGGTTGCTTCAATATCTTGGCTATTATAAATAATGCTGCTATAAAAATAAGGGTGCATATATCCTTTTGAATTAGTGTTCTTGTATTCTTTTTTTATTCTTTCCTTCCTCCCTCCCTCCCCTCTTTCTTTCTTTCTTTCTTTCTTTCTTTCTTTCTTTCTTTCTTTCTTTCTTTCTTTCTTTCTTTCGAGAGTGCGAGTGAGTGAGGGGCAGAGAAGGAGGGAGAGTGAGGGAGAGAGAGGGAGAGAGAATCCCAAAAGAGAGGGAGATGGTGTGAGAGAGTGCAGAGCCTGAAGTGGTGCTCAAGCTCACCCGATGCAAGGCTTGAGCTCACCTGATGTGGGGCTCCAACTCACAAACCATGAGATCATGACCTGAGCTGAAGTCTGATGCTTAACTAAGCCACCGAGGCACCCCTAGTGTTCTTGGATTCTTTGGGTAAAGAATCCAATAGTGCAATCGCTGGATCACAAGGTAGTTCTATTTTAAAATTTTTGAGGAACCTCCATACTGTTTTCCACAGTGGCTGTACCAGTTTGCATTCCTACCAACAGTGTGTGTTTCCTGTGTTTTTGGTTTTAGCTATTCTGACAGGTGTGAGGTGGTGTCTCATTGTCATTTTGATTTACATTTCCCTGATGATAAGTGACGATGAACATCTTTTCAAGTGTTTGTTGACCATTTGGATGTCTTTGGAGAAATGTCTGTTCATGTCTTCTGACCATTTTTTAATTTGGATTATTTGTTTTTTGGGTGTTGAATTTTATAAGTTCTTTATATATTTTGGATACTAGTCCTTTTCTGGATACGTCATTTGCACATATTTTCTCCCATCCTGTAGGTGTTAGACCTTTTAGTTTTCTTGACTGTTTCCTTTGCTGTCCCAAAAGTTTATTTTTGCTTTTGTTTCCCTTGCCTCAGAAGACATATCTTGAAAGAGATTGCTATGGCCAATGTCAGAGAAGTTACTGCTTATGTTCTCTTCTAGGAATTTTGTAGTTTCAGGTCTCACATTTAGGTCTTTAATCCATTTTGAATTTATTTTTGTTTATGGTGTAAGAACGTGGTCCAGTTTTATTCTTTTGCATGTTGCTGCCCAGTTTTCCCAGCACCATTTTTTGAAGAGACTGTCTTTTTCCCATTGGATATTCTTTCTTGCTTTGTCAAAGATTACTTGACCATAGAATTGTGAAATTATTTCTGAATTTTATATTCTTTTCTATTGACCTATGTGTCTAATTTTGTGCCAGTAGCTTACTGTTTTGATTACTACAGCTTTGAAATATAACTTGAAGCCTGGAATTGTGATGCCTCCAGCTTTGCTTTTCTTTTTCAAGATTGCTTTGGCTATTTTGGGTTTTTTTTTTGTGGTTCCATACAAATTTCAGGACTTTTAACTCTAGTTCTGTAAAAATGCTGTTGTTATTTTAAAAGGGATTGCATTCAATGGGTAGATTGCTTTGGTAGTATAGACATTTTAAAAATGTTCTTTTAGTCCATAAACATGGATTGTCGTTCCATTTCTTTGTGTCGTCTTGAATTTCTTTCATCTGTGTTTTTATAGTTTTCAGAGTACAGGTTTTTCACCTCATTGGTTAGGTTTATTCCTAAGTATCTTATTATTTTTGGTGCCATTGTGAATGGGATTATTTTCTTAATTTCTTTTTCTGCTGCTTCATTATTGGTATATAAAAATGGAACAAATTTTTGTGCATTGATTTTGTATCCTATGAATTCATTTATCAGTTCTAGCAGTTTGTTGGTAGAGTTGTTAGGGTTTTCTGTATATAGTACCATGTCATCTGCAGATAGTGTGTTTTACTTTCTCCTTACTGATTTTGATTACTTTATTTCTTTTTGTTGCCTGATGGCTGTGGCTAGGACTTCCAGTACTGTGTTGAATAAAAGTGGTGAAAGTGGATATCCTTGTCTTGTTCTTGACCTTAGGAGAAAAGGGCTTAGTTTTCCCCATTAAAGATGATGTTAGCTGTGGGTTTTTTCATAGATGGCCTTTATTATGTTGGGGTACGTTCCCTCTAAATCTATTTTGTTGAGTGTTTTTATCGTGAATGGATGTTGTACTTTGTCAGATGTTTTTTCTGTGTCTATTGAAATGACCATATGTTATTAAACTTTCTCTTATTGATGTGTTGTATCACATCGATTGATTTGCGTATATTGAACTACATTTGCAACCCAGGAATAAATCCCACTTGATCATGGTGACTGATTTTCTAAATGTATTGTTGTTAAAGTTGGTTTGTTAGTATTTTATTGAGAATTTTTGCATCTATGTTAATCAGGGATATTGGTGTGTGGTTCCCTTTTTTTAGTGGGTCTTTATCAGGTTTTAGTTTCAGGGTAATGCTGGCCTCATAGAATGAATTTGGAAGTTTTCCTTCCTTTTCTATATTTTGGAATACTTTAAGAACAGGTATTAATCCTTCCTGAAATGTTTGATAGAATTCATCTGTGAAGCCGTCTCATCCTGGACTTTTGTTTGTTGGGAGTTTTTTGATTACTGGCTACATTTCTTTGCTGGTTATTGGTATATTCAAATTTTCTATTTCCTCCTATTTCCATTTTGGTAGGTTATATGTTTCTAGGAATTTATCCATTTCTTCTAAGTTGTCCAATTTGTTGGCATATAGTTTTTCATAATATTCTCTCATGATTGTATTTCTGTGATGTTGGTTATTATTTCTCCTCTCTCATTTGTGATTTTATTTATTTGAGTCCTCTATCTTTTTTTTCTTGATTTGTCTGGCTAGAGGTTTATCAATTTAATAATTTTTTCAAAGAACCGGCTCTTGGTTTCATTGATGTGTTCTATTGTAGTTTCCATATCACTTATTTCTGCTCTAATCTTTATTATTTCCTTCTTTCTGCTGGTTTTAGGTTTTGATTGTTCTTTTTCTAGCTTGTTTAGATCCAAGGTTAAGTTGTTTGAGATTGTTCTTGCTTCTTGAGATATACCTGTATTGCTATTAACTTCCCTCTTAGAACTGCTTTTGCTGCATCCCAGAGGTTTGGGACTATTGTGTTTTCATTTCCATCTGTTTCCATATTCATTTTTTTATTTCTTCTTTGATTTCCTTGTTGACTCATTCATTGTTTGGTAGCATGATATTTAACCTCCATGTATTTTTGGTCTTTCCAGATTTTTTTTCTTCTGGTTGACTTTTAGTTTCATAGCATTGTGGTCAGAAAGAAAAATACATGGTATGATTTCTACCTTCTTTTTGAGGTTTATTTTGTGTACTAATATGTGATCTCTTCTGAAGAATGTTCCATGTGCACTTGAAAAGAATGTGTATTCTGCTCTTTTAGGTTGGAATGTTCTGAATATATCTGTTAAAGCCATCTGTTCCAATGTGTCACTAAAAGCCATTATTTTGTTGTTGTTGATGTTCTGTTTAGATTATCTGTCCATTGATGTAAGCAGGGTGTTAAAGTCCCCTGCTATTTTTGTATTATCAATTAGTTTATTTTTGTTGTTAACTGTTTAATGTATTTGGGTGCCCTATGTTGGATGCATAAATATTTACAATTGTTATATCTTTTTGTTGGTTTATTCCCTTTATTATTATATAGTGTCATTCTTTGTCTATTGTTAGTCTTTATTTTAAAGTCTATTTTGTCCAAAATAAGTATTGCTACTCACCTTTCTTTTGATGTCTATTGACATGACAAATGTTTCTCCATCCTCTCACTTTGAAATTGCAGGTATCTGTAGGTCTAAAATGGGTCTCTTGTAGGCAGCATAAAGATGGGTCTTGTTTTTTATTCATTCTGTCACTTTATGTCTTTTGATTGGAGCACTGAGTCCATTTACATTCAAAGTAATTATTGATGGATATGTATGCCATTTTATTACTTGTTTTGTGGTTGTTTCTGAAGATTTTTTTCTGGTCCTTTCAAGTCTTTCTCTCATGTTTTGCTGATTTCTTCAGTGATGTATTTGAATTTCTTTCTCTTTATTCTTTGCATATTATCACTGTTTTTTGATATATGGTTACCATTAAATTTGTATATAACCTCTTCTGCATATAGCACTCTATATTAAGTTGATGGTCATTTAAGTTTGAACCCTCTCCTCTTCTTTTCTCCTCTCCTCCCCACATCTTAGGTATATGTTTTTATATTTTATATCCTTTTTTTGGGTGAGTTCCTTGACTGATACTTTCTTTACAGTATTATTCATCTTTACTGCTTTTGTGTCTCCAACTTCTCTTCTGTTACTTTTGGTCTCTCCTTTCCACTCAAAGTGTCCCTTTTAATATTTCTTGCAGGGCTGGTTTAATGGTCAGGAACTCGTTTGGTTCTTCCTTGTCTGTGAGACTCTTTATCTCTTCCTGTATTCTGAATGACAGACTTCCTGGATACAGTATTCTTGGCTGCAGATTTTTCCCATTCAGCACTTTGAATATATCATGCCACTCTCTTCTGGCTTGCAAAATTTCTGTTGAAAAATCTCCTCTTAGCCTTACGGGTTTTCCCCTGTAAGTTAATGATATATATTTTTTTGTCTTGCTGCTTTTAAAGCTTTTTATTTCATTGCCATATTTTGCAAATTTAATTACAATATGTCTTGGTGTCAGTCTGCTTTTGTTGGTTCTGTTGGGGGTTCTCCATGCCTTCTGGATCTGGATATCCATTTCCTTCCCCAGATTTGGGAAGTTTTCAGCTATTATTTTTTCAAAAAATTTCCTTTCCTTTTCCCTCTCTTCTTCTGGGACTCCTATAATAAGAATGCTATTATGTTTGATGGAGTCACTGAGTTTCCTAAGTCTATTCTCATTTTGCATAGTTCTTTTCTCTCTCTTTTGTTCAGCTTAATTACTTTCCGTTACTCTCTATTCTAGGTCATGAATTCATTCCTTGGCTTCTTCTATCCTGCTGTTCATTCCACCAAGTCTGTTCTCAATTTGTTTATTGTGCCCTTTATCTCTGCTATGTTATTTTTTTATCTCTGTGTAGGGGTCTCACTCATGTCTTCCACTCTTTTCTCAAGTCCAGTGAGTATCCTTATGATCATTGCTTTACATTTTCCATCAGGCATGTTACTTATATCTGTTTCATTTAGAACTCTGTCTGTGGCCTCGTTTTGTTCTTTCATTTGGAATGAATTTCTCTATCTCACTTTGTTTGCCTCCCGTGTCTGTTTCTCTGTGTTGAGAAAGTCAACTGTGTCTTCTCTTCTTAAAAGTAGTTATTTTATGAAGAAGAGGTCCTGGAGTACCCTGCAGTGCATTGTCTCATATTTACCAGAACCTAGCCCTTCAGGAGAGTATCCTATGGGTGTTGGTAGTGCCCTGCTGTTGTGTCTAAGTCAATTTCGTTTTAGTGCAGTTGTCTTCACTGACTCTCCGCCTGTTGTGGATTGTGCTTGTCCTCTGTGGTGTTAGTGGGACCTAGTCAGGCCAGCTCTGAGGGGCGGTGCCTGCTATGGAACTTGAGAGCAGGGTAGTGGTGTTAGCAACATTTGCACTGGGCCGCTAGTCCTGTGCAGGATCCCCTGAAATACTGCAGCAGCCAGGGCCTGTAAACCCGAGTGGCTTGGGTCATGAGACTGGGTGCAACACGTGATGGTGGCTAAGAGCATGTGGCTGGGTGTGGCGAGATTGATGTGTGGGGCTTGCAGCAGGAACTGTGTGCCTGGAGGTTGGGTGGGGTGCCTGTGTTGCTTTAACAAAATTTGCCCTGAACTCAGGGCCAAGACCGGCAGGCATGGAGTGGACAAGTCCTCAGGAGAACTCATGGGCAGGACTCACTGCTGGTGGGTTAGGTAGTAAGTATCTGTGCAGCCTCACCTCCCACAAGTGTCTCTGTTTTATGCTGGGAGGTGGAGGAGGAAAATTGTGCCTGTTGTCTCCCTCAGTTTTGGGGAAGTCCTTCAAAATGCTCTGAAATCAATACGAGCAGATTTGTTTCCCATTTGTTCCCCAGCATTGTGTTAACTGCCATTTTTATATTGCCTCTGTATGCAGGCTGCTGGCTCTTTAAGGGTAGCGACCCCCAAGGATCACTCACCCTCCCAGCTTGCCCAGTGCGGAGTCAGCTGGCTTTTAAAGATTCAGGGTCCAAGTCCTACTGGTTTTACAACTCACAGAATTCAGTGCCTTTGGTTTCTAAAGCCATATGGGAGTAGGCTTCCCTGTGTGAGCTCCCTGATGTGAGGGCGCATTTCTCTGCCCTCTTTGTGTGTGACTCCCTCCCTCTTGTAGGCAGCCTGCCTCCACCTTTCTTACCTTCCTCACCTTTCAGGTGCAGCTGCTTCTCTGTATTTAGTTGTAGGGTTTGTTCTGCCAGTCTTTGGATTGCTCTTGGGTTTATTGACTTGGATGTGGACGGTATCTAGTCATAAAAGTGGGACAGGATGAGCTCGGGGTCCTCCTACTCTCCATCTTCCCAAGCTCCCAGGATCTCTACAGCAGTTCCTGATAGTTTTGTGGGGGAAATAAATTTCTAGGATACTTTTTCTGTGATCCTTCTTTATTAGATCTAGTTTTTAAAATTTTATTTAGAGATTTGAATGAAATTTTAAAAACCTAATGAATTATCACTATTTTGATGTATATGGTAATGAGAAGACTATATATTTTGTAATTTCTTAAGAGAATATGTTAAAAGCAGAAAAATATTCCTTCAAGGGACAGACCCTATGGACTGTGACATCCTTCAACCCACCGGCAGTCTTTGTCCCTGGCTGTCCCGTAGGAGGGTCAGTAGCTGTGTTGGCCTTCATGTCTGGTTCTTACACTAACAGAGAAGCTTTGAAATGGGGTTTCTGAGGCCTCTCTAAAAAAATGGCCTTGATGATAGAACACACAGAACAACCAGTGAGGTGTGTTTCCATCCTGATGTTCTTTTTAGTGGGCAAACTCCATAGGTTCCCCTTCTCAGAAGAGTAAGAGTGATTATTTTCTGGCTTGCCAAATGGCTTTCTTTAGATGCCCATTTTACCTAGTATAAAGGTCATTTCTCTAGGTCCTGAACTGTTCCAGATTTAGGATATTTTTGAAGTTCCTAATTAAAAGAAACATAATTGCAAAGGTGGGAAGTGTGCTGCAGAAAAAAAATGTGAGGCTAAAAACAAAAACAAAAAACAGTTGTACACAAACTGTAACCTTCTTATTTTTCCTGTAATTACTTAATTTCTGTTCAGAGTCTGTTCAGAAATCTTAATTATAGGTGTAATACATCAATTCAACATTTTCCATGAATTCCCCTGGTAAACAGTCTTTTGGATGGTAGAAAATAAATATCTATGAGTTTAGAGTCTTTCCCCCTTTCCTGAGGTTTCATCTGTATCCTGGGGGTCTCATAGAGAGCCAAGATGTCAAGGGCATGAGGCTACTACTAGGCAAGGGTCACGGTCAGGTGCTTGATGACTCTCAGCTGTGTCTACCCCACACGGCTGGTTCAGGCCCCAGGTCTGCCCCACACTCATTGGTGAGGGCAAAGTTCTGCCAGGACTGCATGTGCTCGGGCATGGGGACTTTGAGGCTACAGGAATCTGTCCAGGCCCCCCTTTGTAGACATTTCTCCAATCCTGCACTGAATTGGGCATAAGAAAACTTTGGGCCTTGCTTTTTCCCCATAAACTCTACCTGGAAAAGAACCTCTCAGATTCCCTGACCTACCTGGGGTTCTTATGTGAATTTGGTCTTGGTCTGGGAGTCAGGACAAGGAACTTTCCTTTCAGGACTTCCACTGATGTCTCAGCTCTTTTCTTTACCTTTGCATCTTTACTTCCCTCCTCCCAGTCCAGAGATGTTTTCTCTTGTCTGGGGCTGGGCGAGCCAGCTCCTATTTCATTTTTTCTCATCCTTTGTTTACTGCATACATTTTAGGTCTTGAACTTTTTTGTGTGGTATCAGACAGAAGCTAGAAAATAGATGTACACATGACAATGTGGACAGGTAAGTTATTATGAATAAAATAATGTAAAACATATATAGTGGCTCTGTATATTTTAAAAGGACAGTGGATACTCAAGGTTAAGCAAACACTTCAGATACATTATCTACACAACAGGGGAATGGAATAGAGATTATGGATCAAAGGGAAACATAAATCTGAGAAAGGCTTTGCAGGCACTGATACTCCTAATAAAGTGCTCAGAACTGAGAATCATGACTAACTTGATTTCTGTGTCTGGGACCCATAAAATCAAACCAACTGGTCTTTATTTCCTGAAATATTTAGGATGTGTGCAATTTAAGCTCAAAGGCGTGTCCCCTGGAAAGGCAAAGGTTGTAGATTCTGATAAGGAAAGACACATTCAAAGTCATATTCAAAAAACCTCCCTTTTTCGTTCTTATTCTGTTATAAGGTCACTTCCCTGACTCAGTGTCTGCTTACTGACGCTGAGTTGGGAAAGGCCGGAAGGACTGCATGGGTACATGAGAGGCAAGGGAAACGTTCAGTTAATAAAGCAATTTTTTCTTGCTAGTGCAAACAAGATTTGCCTGTTATCCTGATATCCTCATCTCTCCTTTGAGAACAAGCCATTGCTTGCATGGTTTGGGTGGTTGAAATTCTGGATCTTCCACTATGTGGGTTATTAATTAATATGACCTCCTGCAGCAGGAGGGATAAGCTGAGTCCCCCTACTCTTCCCTGAGAGATTCTGTAAGCAAAAGCGAAACACGCTTATGGGGCAGAAATCTTAATTATAGGTGTAGCACATCAATTCAACATTTTCCATGAATTCCCCTGGTAAACAGTTGCACGGAATCTTAGGAATGACGTATTTCAACTCTTTCACCAACCCCCTCGAGCTTATCTGAGGTCCTGGGAAATAACTCCATCCTCATGGAGTTAGGGGGTGTGGTGAAGAGTATCACTTGGAAGTATCACCTGTCATACAAGTCAGTCATTAAACAGGCAGCCTGTAACTGTGCATCCTCCCTTTTGCAAAACATCTGCACCTCAGGTCCAAATCATTGGTATTTTCATTCCTACCCAAGAGTGGGTAAGAGAGTGCAACTATGGCATTCTGGTTTCCATATTCAGCCTCCTCATACGTGGTCCAAGACTCCATTCAATGGAGCGCAAGTTCCAGTTAGACTCCACACAGCTTCCGCCTTTCCTTTCTGCTGGTATCTGCCCTACCTTTGTGGGCACTTGGACTGGAATTATGCCTTCACTTCTTGCCACCTAGAAAACCACAGGGCAGGTGGTGCTACATCTTCTCTGATCTCTATCAGCTCTTCTATGGTTCTATCCCTTTCACCTTGTCAGGGGGGAGGAGTGTTAATTGTATTTGTTGATGCTTTTACCCTGCTTTTCCTTCTCTCTGGATTTCCATATCTATTGGGCTCTCAAAAGGTCTCTCTGTCCCTTTGATTTCTTTTGCCTTTCCTTCTTGATTCCCTTCTAGATTACATTTTTATTATCTAGGGTGGGAATCAGAACTTTCTAAGTGTAGGTAGAGAGACTCATGCAGACTTCTGGAGTTCTCCCTGTCAGTATGAGACTCAGACCAGGCACCCAGGAGTCCCAGTGACCCTACTGTCTCCTTGCCCTCTCCACCTCCCTCCTCTGCCCAGCGCCGCAAGTGATCTCACACACGCCCATTGCCTAGTCCTGGCCATCCTGCCTCCTGCTCACTTTTACAGCTCCAGTTGCCCCATCCCACCCCGCCCCACAACGTTTCCTCCCTCTGGCTGGGAGCATCTCATCCCATCTCCCAGCCTCTCCCTTCCCCGCCCTTCCCCACCCTCTGGCAGCCAGAGTCATCTTCAAAACCCCTCCCTGAATTCCTCTACTTAGAACCACTTAGCAGATTCCTCTTGCCTATAGAATAAACATCATGTGGGCCCCAACTGCCTGATCTGGCCCTTATTGACCTCTTCCACCTCTACTTCCTTCACTCCTCAGGGATCCTTGAAAGTGCCACACCTTTTCCCTCTTGGCTCTGGTTGGTGGTGTTTGCTCTGTTCTCAGCACTTCTCTTTCTTCCCCTCGTGGACACCCACTCACCCTTCCAGTCTCAGCATGACTCCCTGGACCAGCTTGGTTTCCCCATAATGCACTCCTATAGCACTCCTGCTGCTTCTTTGTAAGTCTTGTGTCATTTATAATCACTCCGCTTCTGCCATCTTTCTCTTTAGAATATCTGTTCCACAGGGGAAGTGAGCTAGTTTATTTTGCTTCCCCCTGTCCCCTCCATGGTACTTGGAAGATAGAGTGCCTCAATAAATATTTGTTGACTGGCTCAATTTCCTAAGTTCGTTAACTGCTTATCCAAAGTTCAGTGCTCTTGAACAATGCTAAGGAAATTGACCTTTAAAGCACAACTACTGTGTGCCCAAGTTAAATCCTTTCTCCATGCCCATGATTATAAATACTGCATTCTGGGTGAACTAACACATTTTCTAGTTCAGCACAAGACTGTCTACTGTTTGTGTTCCAACAATTTCCTTATGTCTCGTGTGTTTCCTTTGGGCCGTGTCTGAGCTTTAGTCCTGCAGGAATGATTTCTCATCTGTTTCTTGTACTAGATAACACCATATTAGTCTTGAATAAATGTGACAAAATTCTAGCCAAATTCATCATCCTAATAAAAACCGATGCCCAGGATTTCAATCAAATGGAAAAAGAAGAGATAAATAGGCTACCCTGAACTTACTTATGAATTGCATGCTCCCAAAATTACAGTCTACAAGGGCTGAAATAAAATAAAATAATGAGGCTACCATTATGTAGGATTATGTCCAAGCCAGTTCTGTCTTCTCTAGATAGTAGAGACACAGGAAATTCCATAGGCAAAAAAGGTCTTTTCCTCATGTGGATCAGGAGGCAGCAATGTTCTAGTAAATGGCACCACCATCCACTTTTGCTCAAGCCAAAAAGTAAGAGCTATCCCTAATTCCTCTCTCGCAGAACCTACACTCAACCTGTTGGTGGTCTGTTGCCTCTATTGCAGATCAGTATGTACCTCTCTGTGTCTCCACATCTCTGCCCCCATCTCCTCACACTTCCATGTAGCTCTGGACTTCCACTTTTGCCTCTGAAAATTCATCCTCTGCACAGCAGCTAACGCGATCCTTCAAATCTACAATCAGGTTAGATCATTTTATTGCTTAAAACTTTCTGATGATTTTTGACCACTTAACGAAAACATTTGAATGTCTTAGCTTACAAGCCAAATGCCCCCTCCTTGGGGAGAGATTGATGAGATCCCCTTTTCAGAAGCAGTAGCTCCTACCTGAACCTGTCTCCTCTCTGGCTTTGCTCTCCCTCGGAGCACCTATTGCTACATGACTTGATACTAGGTACTTGTTGGATTATTTGTTTTTCCATCTTGCCCACCAGAATTTCATCTCCTTGACTGGGCAGGGACTTTGAAGATCTTGTTCAGTATTGCATCTGCAGCATCTGCAAGAATGTCTGGTGCAGAATTAGTGCTCAATGAATGCTTATTAAATGAATGAATGAAACAAGCAAATAGGTAGGATTCAGCATTCCTTGGGTCCCTTCCTCAGAAAAATACTCATAAGTCAAAAGGAAAAGTGATGTAGGGCAGTTATAATCAAGCAATTACTATTGTGAATATGCGGCTTTCTGGTTATCTGCCTTGATGTTTGGAGAACCCAGACGTATGAGACTTAGCGTGTTCTTCCACGGAGTCTGTGGCATGATAATTAACCAGGATTCCTTTTGGCAATCAATGCATGACTGTGCCTCCTGGCTGGTACCTGCTGGGCACAGAGCTCATTTCCCTCCATAGAGCTTCTGACTGGAGCTGTTTGTCCCCCAAAGGGTGCTAAGCCCTCATTAGCAGCTTATAAACATTTTCCTGCTCTTCAAGACTGGGTCTTTAGTAAACAGTGGGGGCATTTACTAAGTCCTCTGGAGAAATGAGCCAAAATTTTGGAAATGTGCATATTGAAAGGGCCTGGAATAAAAAGTTCACTTATAATAACGCAACTAGTATGTTTCTTTGTAGACAGAATCACCAGGCTTCAATTAGGTGTTTTGGAAACATTTTTCTTTCTTTCTTTTTTTTTCCCCCATGAATTATCTTGGTGGCTCAATTTCAGAATTGGTTTCCTCAACTCCTGCTTTAACTTCCTTCTCTTTGAATAGAGAGCCAGGGAGGGCTCTTCCTTTCAGTGCTAGGGTTGGAGGATACCTGATCAAGGGGTAGAACTCTTGTGCCTAAAAGTTAAAACTTTTAATTGAACTATAACATACATGTAAAGAAGAGTACATATCCTAAAGGGTACAGCTTGATGAAATTTCAGGTTCAGTTGTTGATGAGCATTTGAATACTTCATAATCTGGCTGATATGGGCAGAAATTTTGCTCTCTCACTTGTTTACTCTCAATTGCTCCTTCCCACTCTCCCTCCCTTTCTTCCTTCCTTCTTTAAAATGGAGACTGTCTAGGGGCACCTGGGTGGCTCAGTCGGTTAAGCTTCCTACTTCGGCTCAGGTCATGATCTCACAGTTCGTGAGTTCGAGCCCCGCATTAGGCTCTGTGCTGACAGCTCAGAGCCTGGAGCCTGCTTCGGATTCTGTGTCTCCTTCTCTCTCTGTTCCTCCCCTGCTCATGCTCTGTCTCTCTCTCTCTCCTTCAAAAATAAATAAAAACATTAAAACAATTTTTAAAGATTAAAAAAAAAATGTCTATAGCACAAGCTCCACAGAGATAGTCATTAACACAGGGGTCCCACTTTGAGGATAAATCTGGATCTTGTGGTCATGAGGGTCTTCACTGAGCGTATACCCAAACTGATTCTCCTCCGGAACAACCCGGTGCTTACGTGGGGCTGGACCCAAGCATCCTTTGATACTCCCTCTCCCATCTACCAAGACTGAAGAGGCACCTGCACCAGACCTGGAGTAAGGGATGGTACAGCCGGCGGCTTCCCAGGCACTGAGTTCTGATGGTGAATTCAAACATCTCTCTAAATGGTCCGCCAGTTAACTCCTATTTCTCTGTTCCTCAACTCGCACGATCAAGAAAGTTTAACTTGGGCCACCAGAGACAGCGCCCTCCAGTGGAAATTTAAAAAACCCCAAGCCACTCCACTTGCCCAGAGCTCTCTCTATGGTTTATCTGCTGTAGAAATACTCAAGCTATAGCTGCTAAAATTCTGAACCCAAGCAATGCTTTCCAGGAACAACTGGTTTAATTTGTCTATATGTTTCAAACCCTTTTTGTGCCTTCCAAAGATCTTCCTGGTTTAGTAAGACAGAAAAACGAAATGTGTTTTGTCATTATTTCTTTTACAATGCAGATGCTGCTTTGGGTGGGGAAAGTGATTGGGAAGTGCATTGGTTTCTGTATCTAATCTTTTATTAACATAAATCTTGTCTCTACCAAAAAATGTAGAACAAATGCTTAAAGAATATTGTTGAAAGAGCTCAGATTATTGGCTGGCCTGAAGCACATGTTTATCCTGGCCTTGTGTGTATTTCTGGCCCTATCTACTCCAGAAGTCCAGTCAGCCTGCAGGGAGCTGGAGCTGGACAGTGTTGGCCCAGCAGCCAAGAGGCTGGCACCGAGTCCTGGGGCCCATGTGAATTGGTTGTGTGGTCTTGGGCGAATAACATAGTCGGCTCGGTCCTTAGTTTCCAAAAGATGGCAGGCTTAGAGGAGATAATTCTGAGATTCCTTCCAGTGTTGACAGCCGTGAGTTGATGGGATGTGTGTTGTGTGGGCAGTTGTATCTTGTCCCGAAAGAAGAAAGGGCTTCCTAAAAGCGTTGTGAATGCCCAGTGACTCAGTCCCAATAAACAGGCTGTCGCAACTCAGTTTTTCTTCACTGGTTTTCCCTTGACATGAGAAATTGCCTCACTGGGCTAAACAAGAAAGCTGCTGTCAACTGCAGAAAATTGACACATAGTTCTTTAAACAAATTTTTTTTGACGCTTATTTGTTTTTGAGGGAGAAGAGAGAGGCAGAGAGATAGGGAGACAGAATTCAAAGCAGATCCAGGCTCTGAGCTGTCAGCACAGAGCCCGATGTGAGGCTCAGACCCATGAACTGAGATTCTGACCTGAACTGGAGTCAGACGCTCAACTGGCTGAACCACCCAGGCGCCCCTGACTCATAATTCTTTTTTTTGAAATTTTTTTTCAACGTTTATTTATTTTTGGGACAGAGAGAGACAGAGCACGAACGGGGGAGGGGCAGAGAGAGAGGGAGACACAGCATCGGAAACAGGCTCCAGGCTCCGAGCCATCAGCCCAGAGCCCGACGCGGGGCTCGAACTCCCGGACCGCGAGATCGTGACCTGGCTGAAGTCGGACGCTTAACCGACAGCGCCACCCAGGCGCCCCGATAATTCTTAATGAAACAGTGATAATCATCAAAGTACTCCTTGTAACTAACTGGCCTCCCTGGTGTTGCCAGGAGAACCAGTGATCATCACAAAGTGAGGGATCCCGTGGCCCGAGTTCCCCGGGGAGAAACAACCCCCTTGCCAGTGTGCATCTGTCCTGTTACTTCCGGCTTCAAGGCCCAAGTCTGCGTTTAACTCCTGCTTATTTTTCGTTTTGCTTTTTCTTGTTCACGAAATCTTAAAAAAAATTTTTTTTTAAAATAAGTTTATTTATTTTGAGGGAGAGCAGGGACAGAGAGAGAGAGAGAGCCCCACACAGGCTTTGTGCTATCTGCACAGAGCCTGATGCAGGGTTTGATCCCACTAACCATGAGATCATGACCTGAGCCAAAATCAAGAGTCAAATGCTCAACACACTGAGCCACCCAGGTGCCCCAAGATTTTTCCTTTCTGAACTATAGTTTCCTAATCTATAAAATGGGAATGATATTTATTATTTCATAGATTATTATAGAAGTTGAGTAAGATCTAGTAAGATAATACATCTAAAAGCACTCTTCCTGTTAATGTATTTGTTTAAAATTTTTTTTATTTTTTTAAATGTTTATTTTTGAGAGAGAGATAGAGAGAGGGAGAGGGAGAGAGAATGAGGATGAGCAGAGAATGAATGAGAATGAGGATGAGCAAGAGGGGCAGAGAGAGAGGAGACACAGAATCTGAAGCAGGCTCCAGGCTCTGAGCTGTCAGCACAGAGCCTGATGTGGGGCTTGAACTCGCAAGCTGTGAGACCGTGACCTGAGCTGAAGTCAGATGCTTAACTGACTGAGCCACCCAGTCACCCCTTGTTTAAATTGGTTTTATTATTCTTTTTTGCCTTTGGATCAGGAAGACTGTTGAGGGTAGGAGACAGTAATATTCTAGGGAAAGAAGGTGCTGTGTCAGTGAGGGTGAGGGCAAAAGCTGGATGGGCAGGGAGATTGCTGAGGACAAACTACTTACTTTAAAATATTATCTAAAACATAATGCATAATAATATCTAGAGTGACCTTCGTTTAAGATAAACCAGATATATCAGTTGGCTTTTGATGCATAACAAACAATCCCCAAATTAACTGGATTAAAACAATGACCATTTATTTAACTCATGATTCTGCTAAGTGGCTATTTTGGTCTTACTTGTGTTTGGCTGATCTTGGCTGGGCTTGTGAGTCTGGTCTTTGGTGGGTCAGCTAGGTGCTGGCTGGTCCCAGATGACCTCTCTCATGTGATTGGTTGGCTTGTAGCTGAAGTGATATGCCCCAACTCTCTCAACTTCAAGTAGGCAGCAGGGTCTATTCATGTGGTAGAAAGGTTCTTAAAACCAAGCCAGAGCAAAAATCATCTTGAGAATTACTCTAAGAAATGGCCCCATATCATATCTACTGCCTTCTATTTGTTAAAGCAAGTCACATGGCCAGATTAAAGGGACAAGGAAACAGACTCTGGTCACAGGTTTTTGAACCATATTTGAAATCTACCATACTGGGCATAAACCCTTCCAAGTACTTAGTCTGGGTTTATAATTTACTGCTTCAGGTTTTTGTTATTCGAATTCTGAAATTAAGATGAGCTAAGAATTGCCCAGCATATGCTATGCATCCTGATAATCTTATTCCGATTTATGGAAGGAAGTATACAAAGAACCACTAAGAGTTTATAGAATTCTGAATCAGGAAATATAAATGCTCTTTTGTACCCCAGGTAGTAGAGAAAAGCATTTCAGGTAATTAGAATTTTGAGAAAATCACTTTTGTTTTATTTTAGTTAAATTTTTTTTTTGTGTGTGTGTAGAGAAAAGACACTGAAAGCTGTTCCTCAATTTTGTGTGTGGTGGAAGAAAGGGCAAATAAAATGAATCATATATAAAAGTTCCTTGAGCTAATTCTGAAACCTGAAGAACTAAAACAAAACCTTAGTATAAAGAAAAAATAAAACCTTAGTATGGATATATGACTTGAAACGGGTGGGTTAAGATTCATTTCTAATGTAGCTAACCTTTAGAAAACTTTCTGACTTTCTGACTCTATTCTCTACATGTTGGATCTTTATGTGAAAAGATCTTCAGAAGACTGTGGCCCCTACAGACTGAATTATCTTATGAAACCCAGGTAGTTCATAGTAGACTTGGGACTAGAACCTACATCACCGAGTTTGCAAATCCAAGATTTTTCCATTATTTCATACTGTTTCCATCACAGCTGCTGTGTTCAGAGGCTCCTAAGTTGAAGGGATATACTCACAGAGCTTAGAGAGGAAGTCCATTGGAAAGCTGCAAAATATTAGTCATTCCCATCAGAATGGGAAGTTGAATGGATGTGGGTATCCCCTGTTCTTCCTATTTGAAACAGCAGCTGTGTCTTTCAAGGCATTTTTGGGTATGTGCTAATAGTGCCTCTTGCCTAGCTTTTGGTTGGGTATGTCTACATTACCTACTAAGTAGGTGACAACATTTTCCTTGGTGGAAAGTGCATTAGGTAATGATATTTTTCCTATGCACTCATCAACAACACTGTCCCTGTCCAAGACATGGCCATGAGTTAGCTCATGTTCTGTCTGGGAGGGGGGCACAGTCACACCTCTCCCAGTCACCCCTTGTTGATTTTAAGCTACTGAAGCTACTCTTTGTGTTGCTGGATGACTATTAACCATATTTGACAAAAAGAATGTTTTCCATGTTCTGGTAAGGAAATCCTCTGTCAAGATAAACAGCCCTTCCCCTCCTCTCCTCCAACTTAGGTCTTGCCAGGAAGGTCTAAATAGGTTCTCTGTAGTCATTTCCTTTTCAATATTTCACACTGGAGTTCAGTTATAAACTCGAAGCCAGCAAAATTAACTTTTGCTGAAAGACCACAGAACCCACAGAATAGAGAGCTATTTTAGGTTCAGGTGTTCAGCCCCAGATCTCTTTTAGACATTTTGTGTCTAGGGAAATGTCCTTTCTCTCTCCCCTTCTTTTCTGTCATTTTCCTATGCAATTAATTTAATAAATATGCCTCCCTTTTGAATTTTTGTGAATATAATTTTCTACAAAAACACGCAACTCCTCCATTTTTCTGTTCCAAACTACTTTATGAAGGATCTGGTTTGCCAATAAGCTGAAATCTACACTTAATCCTTTATGATGCTGTTGAACCTATCCCAACCAGCTCCTTGGCCCGATCTTTTGGTTCCAGCAAATAGATACAACTGCCCCTGGGTGGGGTGGGGGTGCCACATGTTACTGCTGGCTGATGGGCTGTAATTCCACACACAGGTGGTGCATTAACGGACATGAAAAATGGTTCAGGGCACATTTATGTGTATAGGAGCTGCTGTCTTCATTCCAGTTTTCTCTCCCTTCACCCCTTCCGCTGTTTGTGATTTCTTTCCTTCTTCCCAGTGACCATTGATGTGAATTCTTTCTTTAAGCCCACCCATCTAGAAATTCAAGTGGTAGTGAGATGGGTTGTGTGGTGGGGAACGGGTGCTGATGGTGTTTTACTTAAGGATCCACAGATTCTTGCCTTTTAGAACTAAATTCTCTGCTGTCCTCACTAGGCGTGCATAGTGACTTCTGTAGATGGAATTGACTTGGGTGCTAAGGGTGCCTGCAGGAAGTGATCGAGTCCCATCAAAGAGCAAGTTGGAAAAACAAAAGTGAACCTGATTTCTGGGAAAGGGATCTTGTGAAGGCTTGGGGCCCCATAGTGCTTCCCCTTATGACTCTGTACATCTCAGGGCTGGAGGCTCAAGACTCTGGCAGTCCGGGCTTGCTGTCCATCTGAGTGTTTTGTGTTTCTTTAAGACCCAGGAGAGCATGGAATTCTGAATCATTGTCCCGGGCTGCCCACAGGCACACCTGAGTGTTCTTGGTAGGGAGAGGACACTCTGCCATTGAAAATTGCTTCGAGTTTTCCTTGACAATAAATAGTAAGTAAATGGAACCTGTAATGTTAAGCCTGGAGGAGAAGTGGCTACTGTCTCTCTCCCCATTACATGTTTATTCTTCCCTTTAATGAACATTCACTGAGGACTTACTCTGTAAAAATGACTGTCCTGGATGGGTGGGCTTCAAGCCTGGGGGGGCCTTTCTTCTAATTGTCTCCATACCAACTCAGATCAAGGGTGTGCATGCACTCTCACATACATATGCACACCTAATTTATTGTTATTATATTATTTGTTTCTGTCCTCTGTATCCCCAACACCTTACTTTTAGGCCATTGTTACATTATTCTTCTAACTTAGAAAGTTTAAATAAATCTCTACTCTCCACCCCTCTACCCTCTCCACCCATCTCCCTTTCCACAATGACATCAATTGAATCTCTTGTTAAGATGCTGCTGTATGCTTGGAAGATCACAGGTTTGGGAGCAGTGAGAAGTGTTAGAACCCTGCGGTTATCATGGCTTCTCTGTCTCAGTTACTTTATCTGTAGCGTACAGGGTTAGCAGGGCAGGAGGATTAGGAGACTTTTCATGTCCCTTCCTGTATTGATTTTCAGTGATTCCATTCCCCATCTCCCTCCTCCCCCAGCTTCAACAGCCAACTGTTGCCTAGAGGACTCGATGCAAACTCATTTGTTTCCTGTTCCCGACACTCCCAGTGAGTCCCAGGCCCCTTGCATAGCACCACATGCCTCCTGCACACGGGACCTCCAGGACAGCACACCCCTCGTCTGATGGCCTTTCCCACTTTCCTTCCTCTGTCTGCTCATAAAATTCTCCCTATTGAACTACCACATCCATGTCCAGATTTTCCTCATCTTTCCAAGGCAGTGTCATGTAGGAAGACTCCTCTCTTCTTATTCAGTTGACTGAACTGTCCTTTCTCTGAAATTCTATCTTGCAGAGACTGAGACTTTCATGTGGCATACATACATACAAACACATGTGCATACATACCTACATATCATGTATTGTGTGATGTCTAGGTATGGATGTATATATCCATCTCTCTCTATACGTATCTTTATTGTAAATTCTATTCCCGTGTCATTAAAAATTTTTTTTTAATGTTTATATATTTTTGAGACAGAGCACAAACAGGGAAAGGGCAGAGAGAGGAGACATAGAATCAGAAGCAGGCTTCAGGTTCTGAGCTGTCAGCACAGAACCCCATGCAGGGCTTGAACTCATGAACCACAAGATCATGACCTGGGCCAAAGTCAGATGCTTAACTCACTGAGCCATCCAGGTGCCTTTATTCCCATGTCATTTTTTATCTAGGATGTAGGGCATGAAATATAGCTCAAGAATAGGTATTCACCTCCTTTCCTCACTTAGAAGAATTCACAGCATTTTTTTTTTTCCACCTGGAGGAATTCTGTGTATTCCTGGTCAGCACACAAAGCTTGACTTGACAGAATCTGAGTGATGGGAGAGGGGAAATAACTGTATTATTTTATTTCAGAAAGCTATGGGTAGAAGAGAAACCAGTCAATCAGGAAGATTGGGAGTTTCATTTCCTTGCTGTAAAATTTAAGGTCTGCAACAGCATGGATTTTGTGTGACAAGCTCTCCTATTTATCCCTGTTCTTGAAATGCTTGGCATGCGATAGGCGCATGCTACATATTTGTTGAAAGGATGAGTGACAATGGGTCACCCCAGGTAGGCTGGGGTGATGGAAGTAACAGATTTTGGAAGTTATGAACAAATCCTTCCTTGGCTTATTTTTTCTAGATGTTTGTAAATATTCAAAAGATTAGCAAAGATTTCTTAGATGTTGAACTGACATTTCACTGAGCGAGGTAGCATCCCATCATCCCTTGCAAGGGAGGACAGTCCCCAGAAAGGAGGTGCAGGCCCCCACAGGAGGGGGTAATGCACTAAGTACACAGAACAGGAGGGGTCCATCTCCCCATGGGCACTTTCACCACCACTGCAGAGACCCCCTGGCATGCAGGCTCAGTCATGGGAAGTCTTCCTAGAAGAATGAACTGATTCCCAGGTGCTGTGGCTCACTGGCTATTTTGGATACCTCTGGTCACTGGTTCTGTTTTGTTCAGTGACTGATGTTCTGCTTGGAGTGAATAAACAGAGTGCCAGCAGGTGCCATCCACACTCTGTAGAGGACCCTAGGAAGGGAGAGAATCTCAGCAGGTAAAAACTTAATGGTCTGCAATTTGAAAAAAATAAGACGTATAGCAGTGGAGGTGGCTTTTCTCTTGTGTTTAGGCCAAGGAATCAGAATTTAAGATGTCAAGTTTTTTTCTGTGACAAAACAGTGGTTTGAGTGTAAAAAGTGGCCAGATGTCCATAGGAGGGAGTGCTCTGTAGATGAAAGAGAAATGTGTCTTTTGTTCCCTGTTCATTCATGCATTCATTCATTTTACAAATTTGTACGGAGTACCCGCACAGCAGGTGTTGGGGATACAGTGGTGAATAAGGGCATCCTAGACTCTGACCACCACCCAGAGTTCATGGTCTCACGGGGAATAGATATTAAGACCAGCAGAGCCAGGTGTGATGAATACTTTGAACGGGAAAGTAGAGGGAGCATGAGAGCCTCTAACATGACCGGACTGAGGGGTTCTGGTAAGATATGTTTTTTTTTTTTTTTTTTTTTTTTTAAATTTTTTTTTCAGCGTTTATTTATTTTTTTGGGGACAGAGAGAGAGACAGAGCATGAACGGGGGAGGGGCAGAGAGAGAGGGAGACACAGAATCGGAAACAGGCTCCAGGCTCTGAGCCATCAGCCCAGAGCCTGACGCGGGGCTCGAGCTCACGGACCGCGAGATCGTGACCTGGCTGAAGTCGGACGCTTAACCGACTGCGCCACCCAGGCGCCCCGGTAAGATATGTTTGAGAAAGTGGTCTTTATTGAATTTGGGAATTGGAGTTCATCAGATAAAACAGAAGAGGGTTCCAGGAAGTGGTGATAATGTGTTCCAGCCTCAGAGAGGAGGAGTGTAGACCCTTTGAGAATGGAAAATAAGTTCAGTTGGTGGCAGTGGGGACAGGAAGGGAGGGTGGCTGGAAACAGGCTGTGTGAAAGGATTCCGAGCTTTCTCCCAAAGGCACTAGGAAGCTATTGAAGGATATCACATTGTTTAGGTGCTATAAATACTGTGACACTGTGATATTAGTTTTCTGTGTCTGCGGTGACAAATGACCACACACTTGGTGGTTTAAAATAACACAGTTCTAGAAATCTAAACTGTGGCTCAGTGGACTAAAGTCAAGGTGTTGACAGAGCTGTGTTCCTTCTGAAAGCTCTAGGGGAGAATGCCTTTTCCAGCTTTAGAATCCGCCTACATTCCTTAGCTCATGTCCTCCTTCCCTTGGGATGTGGACATGTTTGAGGCCATGACTCTGCCAACAGATATTAAGCATGGAGGCAACACTGTCTGATTGGTGTGTATTCCATGAGGACAGGAGCCCTGGATCTTTGGATCCCCACTATATAACCTGTGCTTGGCACTGTGCCTGGCACATGATAGGTGCTTCATAAATATTTTCCGGAAGAGTGAGGAGAAAGATATTTAGGAAGTTTTGACTACAGAAAAAAGAATGGGTTGAGTTAGAGCAAGAGTGGATATAGACAGGCCAGTTAGAAAGTTATTTTTGTCCAAGGCACCTGGGTGGCTCAGTCAGTTACACGTCCGACTCTTGATTTCAGCTCAGGTTATGATCTCACATTTGGTGAGATTGAGCCCCACCTCAGCTCTGTGCTGACAGTGCGGAGCCTGCTTGGGATTCTCTCTCCCTCTCTCTCTGCCCCTCCCCTACTCACATGCATGTTCACTCACTCACTTGCTCTCTCTCTCTCTCAAAAGAAATAAACATTAAGAAAAAAAGTCATTTTTTTTGTCCATGAGATGTATCAGAATTGCCTGGAAAAGACAGTATCTGTGGTTGGATCTGAGAACAATTTAGGAGACACTCAGTACAACTCAGAGGTTGATTAGATGTGAGGGTGGGTGACACACAGATGTTTAGCTTGGGCATGGAGGAAGATGGTGGTGCCTGTAATGTCACAGGGAACCTGGGTTCAGATGAGACAATGAGCATAGATTGGGATGGGCTGAGTTTGAGTCGCTTGAGACTGGGATCCCTAAGTGGCAACTCCTAACAGGCAGTGACCTATATGGCGTCTGAGGCTTAGGAGTGAGACTGAGGCTGGAGTTTAAGATCTGGAAGTGAAACCAGCACTTCAGGGGTGGTTGGTGGAAGTCACGGAATCTGACGTGGTCACACGGAGGAAAAGTGCAGAGGGGGAAGGGGAGAGGGCCTGGACCAAGCTCTGGAGCACGGTTCACAAAGTCTGCTTCTCATTCCCATATCACTGCTCTGCATGTTGAAATTCAGGCTTGGAAAGGGTCATTGTTTGCGTCAAGTGTTTCTGACACATTCGTTAGGACGAACCCTGGGGGGTTGGCATGGAATATGGAAATCACGTATTTTTAGAAAGCCCACTTGGAGATTACTTGCACTGAAGTTTATGTGTGTCAGGTCTGGAATTTGGGTCTAGTTAGGTGTATATTTATCGAGTTTGAATGGAGAATGTGCTTGGTTGCCTCAAAAATCTGTAATGCGCAAACAGGCACCCCCAGGAGCTGGAAGGAGCCGGGCCTGGCTCCACTCCCTTTCTTGCCTTGTTTAGCTTCTTACCATGACGCGTGGACTGAGCCAGAAGCCAGGTGTCCAGCCTGGGTATCCTGAGGGCCGAGGCCCAGCGAGAGTTTGGGGACCTTGGAGTAATAGTTACGAGGGATGGAAGGATCCAGGGCACTGCCAGAACCCAGTGACCTCACGCTGCGAAACCGGATAAAGCCCAGTCACCAAATCTAAAGGGAAGAAAAGAAGAGGAGCATTCAGTGCACTTGTACTTAAGAATAATAGTTGAGGGTAGACAACCTTATGATATCCTTCCCAGGATTTTAAACAGGTTGTGAGAGGCCCATGATAACGTCAAATTTTTTGAGATCCTAAGTATAAAAAATCCCAACCAACAACAACTAAAAAGGGAAGAAATGTTGAAACAGCATTACAAATATTACAAATATCTAGGCTCACATTTAACAAACAAATCATTTTAAACCCCTGAATTTTAAATTTTAAATTGTACTGTAATGTAGTACAAGGGGTTAGGCATGATATAGTCCAAGGTTTTATAAAAGTTAATTCACAGTGTATCAGGTGGTATGGTGTGGTGAGGCAACATGAGATCGAAGTCTGTTGATGGATGTCATTGTCTTTTGACCATGTGTGTTATCTATAGTTGTTATGTATATTATATATGTATATGTAATATATATAAAATATATAAAATATATAAAATATATTTATATTTATAATATATATAAATATATATTTCATGTATATTAAATTATATATTATATATATATTAAAAATTAAAGTTAAAAATTGTGTCCCTGTGATTGTGAGGCCAAGGTCAAATGGCCCTTCAGTGATAGCTCTTAATACATTTTATCCGTTATTTAAAACCCAAATAAAATATTCTTCCCCTCCCTTCAACATTAATCAAGAGCCAATAAATGCCAGGAAATGGGCTGTGCCAGGTGCTGGGGGCACAAAGATGGATAAAATGCAGCTCTCTGCCGGAAAAGCTCATATGGCTGAGGAATCCACCCCAGCTCTCTCTAACTCAGCAGAATCTTTCTTGCTCTTGCTATCTTCTCTTGAGTCTGGAGACTTGAAGTTTGCCTCATTTCCTTTTGTTCTTCCTGTACTTAAATTCTCCACTACTTTTTGAACACACTTGAAGCACATTCTGTTGCTATTTATTTTAAAATGAAAATAAATTTTATTGTATTTGTATCATAAATAATTGTAAATTACAAGCAATTTTGATGCAAAATCTAATCATCAAGTGTCCTATCCTTTGGTGTAGACTCTGCAGCATGCAGCCCTATGCCTTGTGTGCTCAACAAATGCTGTTCTGCTAGTTGATGCTTTTGATGTTAGGGTCCCTTTTGGACTCCCACATAACAATGGCTTAAAATAACAGGTGCAGAAACTGCTAACTGTTGTCCAGTTGTCCTTCTCCCTGTCTTCCTTTTACTAACGGAGACGCCACCATTTTAGAGAGTAATGGCTGCTCAACCAGGGACTACATTTCCCAGCCTCCTTTGCAGTTGGGTGTGGCAATCAGAGTAAGTTCAGGCCAATGGGATAGGAGAGAGACAGCCACTCCTGCAATTTCTGGGTTTTGCCCTCAAACAGAAGCTTCCAGTTAGCTCTGATAGCTGTTATTATCTCTACTTCTGGCACTGTGGGAGAAAAGTTTTTACCTCTCCCTGATTGCCAGGCCGCATGCACGTGTACATGTTATATCACTTCCCTTTGTTGTAAGAACCTTCTTTATCTGCCAGGCTCCCTGTGGAGCTCCCTGAACCCTGAGTCATAGTTACCTTTCCAGCCCTGGGTAGTAGTCCGGTGTTCTGCCACGTTAGAGGGTCCCCATCAGTGTTTGCTAAAAAAAGAAGGAATGAAGGAATACCCCTTGCATCGGGATTCCTATCAATTTGGCTCAGTCTACAAAACGATGCAAGGTGCACAGAAAGTATAGTGTGATGAGCGTTTTTTGCTAGTCACCCAAAATAAGCAGGTGTAATTGTATCTTAGCAATTAACCCCTCCCCTTATCCCACCCTGTACACATTACAGAATGCACCCTTGCCTCATGCTTCTACCATCCACAAAATGCCCAAATATCTAGCCAATGGTGACAACTTTTAATTTTCATTGAATTTTTTTTAGGGTGCTACCACATGATTCAGTCAAACGGTTAAATGTCACTTTCAGAGAATTCGGTAATACCTTATAGGAGTTTCAGCTTTTAAAAGATGCTGATCATCTATGTTCCTTTATACAAAGCTGGTTGGTTTGTAACTGGAGGAGGGGGCTTGCCTCCCTGTCATGACAACAACGTTTCATTTTGGAGCATCTCTGGGTAACGTGACCTCACTGAGCCACCCTAGACACTGCCAGTGGCCATCAATGCCGTCAGCCAGTGCCTAAGCCACCCTGATTTCTTCTGCTTTGGGAATCCCAGGCTAGTTTTGCTTGGGCTCTGAATACCCTCCATCAATTGCTATTTGTAAGGCAAGCGGGTAAACAGCAAGGCAGGGTGGAAAAAAGAAACAAGTTTATTGTACTTCAGTGGTGCTAGCAACAGCAATCACTAATCACGGTGGCAAAATACATTTTATATTCCTTCCCTCTTGTTTATACATTTTATTTTCCTTCCCTCCTGTGCTTTTCTATAAACAGCAAAACACATTGAATCAATTTTTCAAACAAACTTGGAAAATCAGAAAATACAATGACCTTTAACAGTTGGTAGCATGAATTATCTTGGGCCACAAAGAGGTTTTTAACTATTGAGACACATTGGCAGTGTGACAAGTGAGTTTTTCCCCCTTCCAAACCGTTAAAAATAGCTTTTATAAACTCTTAACTCCCTCTGATGGTGAGCTCACCATTAATCACCTTTATGACATCTTATATTTAGGCCACGGGTAAATCCATGGGTCCTAATCAACCACTTTCCTGAGGAAATTGGCCAAATCCCGACTTGGGGGAGATGAATCACAACAACTCCGCTATTCAGACAAATCTCTTTTCAAGTGCCCTTAAAGCTTTTTTTTCATACACCAGCGAAGACAGCCACACAGGAAACAATAATAGTTTAATCTCTTGAAAAATTTCCTTCCTGCATCGCCGCGCTCTCAGACAGGTAGTCAGAGCCAGCCAAAGAAAATTAGCGGCAGCCCCTGCCAAGAGCAGGCTGCTACTTGAGCCTCTGAGCTCCCCCGCGCCTTCCTCCTCTTCCCGTCCCCGGTGGGGGGAGGGGGGCTGAAATGGGGCACTCTTCTGCCCCGGTGCAGCCCTTCCTGCCATTGGGAAGGAAAGAAAGAGGCTCAGGAGGGCCACTGGTGACTCATTGTATGACGAGGCACTTTTAAAGCCTCCCCTCCCGGAATTCTCTCAAGCTTCTGGTCGGGAGGACGCACACGTTGTCTGGAGGAGCCTATTTGCTTCTCAGGAAACGCAGTTGCTCTGAGATGGAAACATTGCACATGTGCGTCCGCCCTTTGCTGGTTGCTCTCAGTGGGCTGTTCTAAGTGGGCTAGTTCTAAGCCCGCTGGGAACTGCTGTGGTTGTTAACAGGGCTCCCATGAATCTGAGCTAGGTCTGAGATTTGTGGGAGGGAACAGGTCCTGCTCTCTGTAGGTTTGCCAGCTTCCCCCTCTGTGACCAGCAGCGTCTAGCAATCCCTCATGCAGGTTGGTTTGGGCCATCGTGGATACCTTCCCTTAGGGATTTGGTCACAGTTCCCAAGAATGGCTTAGGCTGTACCTTCCCTCAAAGGAGCTGCTTCCAACCAGCAAGTTCACCAAACTGTGGACAAAAAGTGATCCCCTTCCCCCTTCCCCACTAACCCCTAAAAGCCATTGACCTGTGGCTCAAATCCCCAGATGACCTGTCCTCATGTGTTCCCTGGACCTGCTGGGTGCCCGTCCCCTGCACGCACGCCTCTGTCTGTGGCACCATGTCGCTCACTTGCCTCTTGGTGCTGGCTACTCACCCAACAGTCTTTTTGTTTTCCACCTTGGCCTGGCAATTTCACGAACATCCTGGACAGAATTAGTTGCATTTCCATCTCTTCTGCATTTCCCCTTCCCATGTTTGTGACTTCTATGAAGAAATAGGGGCACCTGGCTGGCTCAGTTGGTTGTGTCCAACTTTTGATTTTGGCTCAAGTCATGATCTCACGGTTCCTGGGATCAAGCCCCACTTCGGCCTCTATGCTAGCAGTGTGGACCCTGCTTGGGATTCTTACTCTCCCTCTCTCCCTGCCCCTCCCCCACTCACATATGTGGGCTCTCTCTTTCAAAATAAATGATTAAACTTAAAAAAAAAGAGAGAGAGACTCTCTGTATAGACTAGAACATGGCCCAATCTCTCAGATTAGGAGAGAGGGGACAAAAGGATTAATTGGCCAAACTTCTGATTGGCACAAAAGAAAGCAGAATTAATGACTATAAAGATAGTCCCTCCAGGCCGCCCACAGTGTCTAAGAATTCTCTGGCCCTGTTCTCACACATTTTCTAGGCAAAGCAGAAAGTACTTGAAATAGGGCCTAATGGTTTTTTTATCTTCCTCCACTGTTCAAGGATAACCAAAGATGAGCTTTGTAGGATTTCCTTGAGACAGATGCACTGGCCAGCCAGGAATGTCGTCTCGGGGTCCACATGAAAGTCAGCAATCCGTGTCGCCACGGTGGCTGTGGAGGGGGCCTTACTCACGCTGTTGTGAAGGAATGTCAGCAACTACGTGGCACCTTAAGATGTTCATCAGAGAGTTATTTATGATATAAATTCTTGATGACATGTATTTCTGGCGGTAAGGGAATGCTTAAATCAGTACCGTCCATTCAACAGACCCTTGTCTCAGCAGCAAAAAGTCACGTTTTCAAAGAAAACTAAATGGGAATATGCTTGCACTATGTTCAGTGAAAAAAAAAGTAGAAGGCACTGTTTATACTGTTTGATTCCAATTTAAGTATATTTATTACAGAAAAAAGGTTTATTTTTGGTAAATGGAATTATGAGTGGTTTAATTTCACTGTCACAAATTTCATTATATCTAAAATGTTTTTAATGCAGCAATGTTGTTTTATAACCCCAAACCCATTGTCTTTCTTTTTTTTGTTTGTTTGTTTAATGTTTTTATTTATTTTTGAAGGAGAGAGAGAGGGCTAGAGCATGAGTGGGGGAGGAGCGGAGAGAGTGGGAGACACAGAATCCAAAGCAGGCTCCAGGCTCTAAGCTGTCAGCGCAGAGCCTGATGCAGGGCTCGAACTCACGAACTGTGAGGTTAGGACCTGAGCTGAAGTCGGATGCTTAACTGGCTGAGCCACCGAGGTGCCCCTGTCATTATTTCTGATTGTATCACTACCCTCCATTTTACCTTAAGACTTCGAGTCTCTCGCAAATTGCCATTTTTTTTCCTCCCCAAGTCTTCGCCCATGGAATTCTATGTAATTATGTTCTGAGTTTTAAAAAAATTTTTCTGGTTTAGGATTTTTCAAATATATTCTTCTGCTTGGCTGCAAAACCCCAAGGGCATGCCATAATTCTCTTTGGGTACCTGTTCCTCATCTCCCAGACAGTTTATTTTGGTTAGTAAGAGTTCAGTGTTGGTGGGACTTCCCATTATTTTCTCTACAATCTGATAGATGTGAAATTGCCACTGAGGTAAGTGAAGAGTGTATCAGATATGTTGTTCACTGTTCCCTCGAAGTGTCTACAGTGAGTTTCCTATTCCTTGCGTCTTGCTCAGCCTCTGAGCCAATAAAACCAGATTTGTCAACACTTTCCCCTGGTCTTTGACGTACTCTCACCATGACATCCCTTCTGCTCATCTTTTTTTTTTTTTTCCTTCTTGTCCACATTGACGTGCTCTTCACTCTGACTTATACTCTAGGGTTAGTGGGTTCCTCCCACATGTCTAGAGCCTGTCTCTGTCCCTGAGACATGACTGAGGTCCAGTCTTCCTCCATTTCTTCCTCACCTCTGTTCATCTCCGGCATCATCTCTACCGCCATGTAGGGAATTATGTGTCTGTCTTCTTCCTTAGAGGCGGGGATCACTTCTTCTTTATCTGTCCAACCCCAGTGTGTAACAGGGTACCCCATTTTCATAGGTGCTCAGAATAATTATGTGAGGTAAATTATGCTGGTTTTATTATTTTATTTTTATTTTTTTGAAGTTTATTTATCTTGAGAGAGAAAAACACATGAATGGGTGAGGGGCAGAGAGAGAGAGAATGAATGAATGAATGAATGAATGAATGAATCCTGAGCAGGCTCCATGCTGTCAGCGCAGGGCCAGAAGTGGGGCTTGAACTCACAAATTGTGAGATCATGACCTGAGCCAAAGTCAAGAGCCGGATGCTTAACCGACTGAGCCACCCAGGCACCCCTGAATTATGCTGGTTTTCATTTCTATTTTCTAAGCTACAGGATCAGTTTATTTTAAACACTGTTATGTTTGTGTTGTGATTCCTAGCACATCAAGTTTTCATGTTTTTTTTTTTTTTTTTTTTTTTAAGTCCTTGCACTAAAATCTCACATTTTCTTTGTTTATCATCTCAACCAGCTATCTTGTTTTCTAGCTGGTCCTTTCTGGTTGTCTTCTCTGACTCTGTCAGGTCACACATACATATTATACAGAACTGCATAGCTATTCTGTCTTGAGAACTTGCCTGTTTAGCTTTATTTGGGAATTTTCCTCCTTTCTTAATTTGAATTTGAAAGCGCTGAGAAGGAGGAAGCCTAGAGGGAAGGAAGGGAGAAAAAGAGAACGATAGGGGGAGTGGAATGATTATGTCTGTATTTTGTCTTTAAAATTTTTGTGCTATATTTTGGTGAACATTTCAGTGGTTCTTAATTAAACACTGTATTTTTCCTGGAGTTTCTATACTAGGTAGAGGATAAAGACATTGAAATACCAACTGGGCAGGGAAAAATTATGTTGACTCATAAATTCCAAAGAAAATTTGAATCAGTAATGCTACATTATGATGTCTTTGGGTAGTGGCATTACTATATAAACAACCTCTGAAACAATAGCATTTGGCAAAGTAAAGATCTTTGATAGATATTTTTAAGGCAACCTTAAGTTTTATCTTCTGGGCCAGTGAAGGCCTACGAATGTCCAGAATTTGATGTAGGGTAGGAAATGTTCTTACTATATATAATTAAAAAGGAATCCCTTCAAAGATTGACTGATGAACCAAAATAAAATTCAGAATAAACAGGGCATAACTGAATGGCAAGGAGGGAGGTCATCAACCCTTGACAAGGATCTCTGCCTTATCACCACAGCCCTTCCTGGATGCCTGTAACTATAGCTGGCTAAGCCCTGATTTGTCTGACTTCACTTCATGAAATTTTTGTGACCTAATAAACAAATAAGGTGTGGTGGGAACCAGAATGAGATCCGGCCTGGCCAAGCCCAGACTAAGCACTCAGCAACAGGCTCATCCAAAGCAATGCCTTGCCCAGGTCAAGTGTGTTAACACTTTGCTCATTTCAGGCAAAAGCTTAGGTGGGTCAGAGAACATCCATATGCCTCTGACCTCCACCCCATGTTGCCTCTTCTGTTTAGTTGTTGAGGGAGACACTGGCCCAGAAGATTCAAAGGACTGATTGCTCTCGAAAGCGTAAGAAATCACAACGTGATTTCCTGACCTCACAAGACATGCGTGGATGCTGGCTCTCTGGGTGGGGCAAGGTGAGGGAAGGAGCGTGGCATGCCACACTGATAAGTGTGAAATTCTTCTCTTGCTCTCTCTCCTTTCCCCCCACCTACCCTATGCTTTTTGTGATCTTTCTAATTGAGCTAAGTGTGCACCGAGTTGCTCATTTTCCTCCGCTCACTCACTCAGGAGACCACATTCTAGGCCTCTTTATTGTCCACCAGCTGGATGTGTGTGGTCCAAGGAGAACTCCAAGGGCCAGATGATGGTGAGATCACCAGAAGGGACAAGTCAGGGTCCCCAAATGCCCCTGTGGTAAGCTGCTGCTGTATGTTTGATCAGACTGTGATATGAATGGGGCCCAAACATTGATTAGGGTACACTGCTGAGATTTTGGGTTGTTTGTTATGGTAGGTAGACTGACCAATACAAGGTGGTTGCAAAATCTAATTTTCCAATGGCCACGATACCTTCCTTGTTCTCTGCCTCAACTTCTGCATCTATAAAATGGGACACTGATAATACGTATAAGGACTTGGGGAGATAGAATCACAGACTAGTGCTGGTACTCAATGAGATGCTAGCCACTGGTACCATTAGGTATCATGATTCCTACTACTCTTACCTCTGCTGGAATACCACTCCAGTTATTGCTGTGAAGCTTTCTTTTGGGAGGAGGAAGCCCATGAAGTAAGGGGTTGTCATCCCAAGAAATCCTACCACAGCCCTCATCCTTCCTGAGAGGAGAAAAATAGGCTTCTCGATGAGAATTCATGTGAGGTACTAGCTAAACTAACAAGTCTTAGATCATGTTACTCAGGGATTCTGTGTGAGGAATGGATGCATTTTCTACTGTTACTAAAGCTGAATGCCACCTAATGGTTCACAATGGATTTAGAAGGGAGAGATCATTTTGGGTTATGAGAAAATCATTGAAAAGTTCATGGAAAGGCAGTTAATGACTTAATTTTCCTAGCTTATTCAGGAGTAGTGGTCTCACTTACTGAAAAGAACCTACAGTGAATGTGGTGCTAGAAATTTAATAGTGGCCATAGAGTAAATTTGACATTTCAATGGGGATGTGCTTTATGAAACTTAGGTAATGGGGTTTTAAACAAAAACGATGTGGCATTAATAGTAATTTCCCAACCAGTCAATTAGGATAATTAAAATGGCTTTAGTTGGCTAGTAGATGTCTGAGTCCTAGGAGGGTATAGTTGAGAAGTCAGGTGTGGTCATTGAAAATGTAAGCTTTGGAGTCAGACTGCCTGGGTTTAGATTTGTCAACTTACCAGCTGTGTGACCTTAGGCGAGTAACTTAGTCTCTCTGGGCTTTTGTTTCTTGTAGAATGAAAATCGTCATAATACCTTTCTTACAAGGTTATGATGATTAGATGAGTTAATACATATAAAAGGCTTAGAATAGAATGATAATAATTATCATCATCAGTATAATTATTATTATTAGAAAATATTATTTAGTAACTTGGCCTGGGACATATCCATCTGTTTCTTTCTTTCTTTTTTCTTCAATATAACTTGTTGCCAAGTTGGCTAACATACAGTGTATACAGTCTGCTCATGGTTTTCGGGGTAGATTCCCGTGATTCATCGCTTACATACAATACCCAGTGCTCATCCCAACAAGTGCCCTCCTCAATGCCCGTCACCCATTTTCCCTTCTCCCTCACCTCCCCCATCAACCCTCAGTTTGTTCTCTGTATTTAAGAGTCTCTTATGGGTTTGCCACTCTCTGTTTGAAACTGTTTTCTCCCCTTCCCTTCCCCATGGTCTTCTGTTAAGTTTATCAGGTTCCACACATCAGTGAAAACATGTGATATCTTTCTCTGACTGACTTATTTCACTTAGTATAATACCCTCGAGTTCCATCCACATTGTTGCAAATGGCGCGATTTTATTCTTTCTCATTGCCAAGTAGTATTCCATTGTATTTATAAACCACATCTTCTTTATCTATTCATCAGTTGATGGCCATTTGGGCTCTTTCCATGATTTGGCTATTGGTGAAAGCACTGCTATAAACTTTTGGGTGCAAGTGCCCCTATGAATCAGCACTCCTGTATCCTTTGGATAAATTCCTAGTAGTGCTATTGCTGGGGCATAGGGTAGTTCTATTTTTATTTTTTGAGGAACCTCCACACTCTTTTCCGGAGCACATAGCCATCTGTTTCAAAGGTGTTTTGAGTTTTAGAGTTTTGAACTTCAATCTTAAGGAGCTCCCCCTAGGGGTTTATCACAGAACTACATTTGCCATATTTAATGGACATTAACATCAACAGCAGGAATGACAGGGTTCAGAGCCAAGAAGGTGATACACATTGTTTGCACTAAGAGGCTCATTTTCATACTTTTTGTTTGAGGATATTTTTAGGCTGAATGCTTTTGAAAGCTGTTTACTGATGAGGAGGACTGGAAAGATAAGAATGAACCTGGTAGACAGAAGTACAAAGAGCATTTATGGCTTCAACCCATCTCTGAAGATGAGAAGAAGTCACTGTCTTCCCATCTTGTAGAGAATTATTTTCCAGGAACCTAATTTTTAACTTCATCTCTTCCCTTTTGTCTCTCGACTTTCCAACTCTTCAAAACTATTTTCAAACCATATGGCATCTATTTTTAAAACTTTTTGCTTGGAAATAATTTCAGACTTCTAGGAAAATTGCAATAAGAATATTTACAAGATCAATAAAAACCCTTACCAGGGTTCTCCTGTTGTGAACATTTTATTGGGTTTGCTTTATCATTTGTTCCCTCTCTTTTATGCACATACACACATGATAATTTTTGGTTTTGATCATTTGTAAGTAAGTTGCATACATCATGGGTTGTCATCCCTGAATACTTAGTGTTTATTTCCTAAAAGCAAGGATAATTATTCTCTTATATAACCACAACACACTTATCAGCTTTAGTAAATTTAACACCAGCATAATACTTTTATCTAATCTGCTGTCCATAATAGCCCTTATAACATTTTTTTCCTTCAATACAGGATCCAGCCTAAGACTGCATTAGTTGTATGTCTTTTTAGTCTCCAGGAGGCTTATTTTTAAAAAGAACACTTTTAAGTTCTAAAAGGTTAATCTAACTTTATTGCTGTTAATAACCTGATCAATTTATGATATTGATACTGTAATAAAGAAATAAAATGTTCATCTACTAGAATGGCTTACTTTTTCATGTGCCATTTAGAGATAAGTGGTTAATTTTTCTAAGTTATTGCATGGTTCCTTTCTGGTGCTTCTGTTCCCATAAACTTCTCAAGGATAAGTATTCTCTGTCTTCCTCAAGTTTGATTTGATAAATGTATGGGCATCAACAAAATGAAATTCCAGGGAAATCTTGCAGTAAATAGCTGGGAAATGCATCTTTTTGGAATTCAGATTGAATCTGTACTTTTTCACGTTGAAGTTTGCTCAGACAAATGCAGCATATTATACAAGGAGAGTTCTATTGATATTTTTAGGTGCCTCTCAAGTTTCTGGGACAGTAGACACTTTACTGGGGTGGGGGTGGGGATGAACCAACCCATAAAACCTCTTGGAATGAATTGAACAAAGAAATGAGAAACAGGCTTCAAATTGGAGGTTTCCCTTTTCATTAGCATGAGTGATTACTTCTTTTGCCATTTCTTCTGCTCTTTGGACAGACCTCTGCGGGCAGAACCAGTGGCTTTTTTGAGGCAGTTTGCTACGCGTCTTTATGGATTCCATGAAGAAAAACGGGTGTGTGTGGTGGTGGGTGGGGTGAAGTGAGGGGTGGAGGGAAGATACTTACTTGCTGTCCCATCCTTCAGAAGCTAGTATATGGTGAATTGGCTCAATCAAATCCAGTGTCTTGGAGAGAAGCAGTTGGGGAAGCAAGGAAAGTGCTAGACTGTGGAAAGTAGGGTTAATGGATAGATGGGAGAGGGCAGAAAGGGGGTTTCCTTTATAATCTTTCAAGTGGTAAATGTCATTATCAGTTCATTATTTATAAGATTGCTAGGGGAGGACCCAAACAAACAAACAAGGAAGAGGCCACGTGGAGAGGGAGCAACTTGTCTTCCTTTTCAGGCTGAATGTGATGAATGATTGGTTGAGTACTCGGGCAGAAAAGTGTGTTTCGGAGAATAAAGAAAAAGAAATGCACCAGGGAAACTGGTGTTTGAATTTTGGATCTAGATGAGAATAATATGAGAAATAAGGAAAGCTCTGGAACCTCAATACAAGGGAGTAGAGAGTGAAAATGAAATCCTAGTCTAGGTGTAAAAAGAGACTCACTCTTCGCCGGGTGGGGAGGAGGTCAGGATGGAACAGAGGGAGGTGTAGCACAGCATTTTTGGACTCACTGAAAAATGCTGAGGTGTTCCATTCACTAGCTGTAGAATGTAGTCCACTAAATGGTGAAATGGGCATGAATTCCTATCTTTGAGTGCATAAGCTCACTTCTATTAGGAAGAGTGGGTAGCTTGTAATTACTTCTGAAGAGTAGCCACTCTGTGTGCGTAGAAGGGCCCAACTCATAGATGACGGAGACCTTAAACATTTGCCTCAGAAAATGGCCGCAAAGGAAGGCAGGTATTGTAAAGCCTTTCAGCCCCATTTCAGGGGCTCACGGGCTGGTGTGGGAAAACCCTAAGTATGCTATTGCTGCAGCTTCTTAACCAACCACTCTTGGCAGCTGTTACCTGCTGTGAAAGTTAAGCATGACACTGAATAAATTAAGGGAGGTGTAACTATAGTTGTTCAATTGTCTTTCCTGCGTGACTTCTACAGATCAATCTGATTATTTTACAGACTGACTTTATAAGGAATAAGGATCTGGAACACAGTCCAAGTTTTTCTTAATAGGTAATATAAGTGGGATTAAAGATTAAACTTTAAATGGTTTTGGTAAACACTGAAGACTTCAGTACCACATAACTAGTGATGCCTAGTGATCCCTGGCATTTTTTCAGTATGTATGTGGGAGGGAACAATGAATAGGAGAAGGGTAGATAAAATCTTCCTGTCGTATGATACCTGGCAGCATCCATCCATTTCCAGAATGGCCACTTTTATGTCTTGATTTAAATAATCCATGAAGGAGAAAAGGGTGTAGTTCCTTCAAAGGCGGGTGAAGTGAGCCACTCTCTGTCTATCAAGTCTTTTTCCTGCTGTGACTCACAGATTGATGGCAAGGTGAAACTTCCTTAGTTTCACAAAATGTAGTTTGATGTTTAGATAATCATGCTTGTGGTTTTTTAACCTTTTTCTTTAGAATTTTTGTATAACAAGTAGTGCCCATAGCAAATTAAAGTTAGATTAGCTGTGTGGTCTATCTCATAAGGATACGTTACATAGGAATACATATATTTAACACTGACCTTTTTTTTAGGTAAAAGTGGACAAATATTTCTAATTTCATGAGATTCAAATTAAAATATATACAGGCATATTGCTTTTCTACTTATCAAACAATAATGGCTACAAACGACAACTCCAGTAAAAAATGTTGTGAATAATAACAACAATATTAAAATATTCAACAAACTAATTTGTTGTCAGTGGAAGTCTACTATTGGGTGCAGGTGGTGTGTTTCATTCTGTGAAGGAACTTGGGGTTCAGGTTAAGGATGAGGCAGTCAGAAAGATCTCAGAGGGTATAATATCTGAGCAAGCCTGTAAATAACTTTTCCTCTGATGAATAATGGGGGAGGGATGTTGTGTGGGGGTGTGAGAATGTAGGGAAAAGATCTTCCTGCTGGGAGCATATATACAAAGGCAGGTGGGTATGGAGAACTATAAGCAGTCCACTACTGCCGTAAATAGCATTCAGCAGATGCCAGACCTTGGAAAGCCCTCTCTGCCGCCCTAAGAGATGCAAAACAGCTTCTGCTGCTCTTCTAGTACCTTCCATTAATGGAGTTGAGCAGAGGGCTGCACCGGTCTCTAGTGTGGAGGGTGAGCTAGAGAGCCAGCTGAGAAGGAACACTGAGGGCTTGGCTCCGGTTGCCCCAAAGCCATCTGCCTGGCCCAGATGTCTTCACAAGTGTGTGGTGTAGACAACAGAGAAGTGGGGAAGGGTTTCAAACAATCCCTGGGTGCGGGTTAAAGGGGGTCTGGACTGGGATACCATTTCTAGTTGTGAACTGGAGAAGGAATGATGGGGTTGGAGAGGAGAGACCAGATTCAGGGGACTTTAGGTCAGCGGGATTTGGGTATGACTTGGAGAAGGCAGGGGATGGTGGAGGAGGAGAAGTCCAGGATAACTTGCTAATCCCTGTCTGGTTTCACCTGCAGAGGTGGCGAAGAAGTTGGCTTTAGTGCTGACGTTTGCCTCTTGGACACCCAAGTGCCTCTGAGACACCTCATAGGCAATTCAGTCTGGAACTCGTGGCATAGTCTGGGCTAGATGGACGGATTTGCGGGCAGCCAGCCCTTCTGTTCCCAGGGGTCCTTTTTAGCTTGCTCTCTAGTTCTCTAGCAGAATCTATGAGCAGAAGATGTTAGTATAACCAGCAGAAGCTCACTCTGTCTTGCCTACCAGGGTCACAGGAAACCACATTCTCTTTTCCTTAAAGCAAAACCAATGGCATATGGTAGAAAGGGGCTTGGGGTGGGGGAAGGGACTATTTACTCTCTTAGGAGCACATCCACCAAAAGTGGTGCTGTAGGGGGAGGAATTAAGATTGTGCTTGCCAAACTGAGAGGAACTTTCAGTACAAACGCTGAGCGCTCTTAGCTGCAATATAGCACCTTCTGTAGGCAAAGAGTTTTGTGAGCTTGGAATGATTACAATTTAATATACATGTATAGAATTAGGATTTAATGCAAATGTAGTATAATTTATTATCCTCATAGCGCCACTGGGACTAACAGGAACTCCTGTTCTTAAGGTGCAGCACACAGCTCTATACCCCAAATCAGAACCAGCTCATTAAAGCTGGCCCTATTGCAATGCAGGCAGGTCAGGGAGGTTCCTAAATTGGATAAGGAGCACCATGAACATTGACCGGCAATACTCTGGTGGCAGGAAGATGTTGTTAGGCTGGGTAGGACACAGCTGGCATCGTGAGATGATTGAAAAGGTGGGGAAAGGGAGGGAGCTGGTGGTTTTGAAATGGAGCTATGGTTGGAGGAGGTTAGGGAAGCAGATATCAGGGATGGATAGCTTTCAACTGGGAGTTCTGGGCCCTGAAGAGGGTAAGGGAGTCACTGCTGATTACCTGGAGGGAAGCAACAGAGCAGAGAACGAGACCCTACCACCTCCAGTAAGTGGGGTTGGACAGTCACACGAGGTGAGAGGTGAGAAAGCCTGCTGGAAAAGCATCTGAATATGTGATGGATGAGCCACGTTAAAAATACATGAGATTGTAGATCAGGGGCAGAAAGCACAGGATATATTTACTTTCTCCTTGGGCAGGAAAAGAAGAAAAAATGTTGGCCTTAGAATTTGCACATGTTGGTTAAACGAAGTGGTAAAGTGGCCTCTGGAAAGAAATCTTGGAGACACAGCAATTGAAAGCAGGGTGATGATGAGGCACTATTAGTACTTAAGGGCATCAGGAACCCATGAGAGATAAGATTGGGTTTGTCCTAGGGTGGAGGACAGCAAGTTAAAGGTCTGGGGACAATGAGATAAATCCAACCATTTTTATGGAAGAGGAGGAAGAAGAGAAAGTGGGCCGTCAAAATAATAAAAAAGTAGGAGCCCAGAGAGGGAAAGAAAAGGCTACAATTCAGTGTAAAGTGAGCCATGAAGCCTGGATTTGAATCCGGATTTGGCTGTTTCCATCTGTGTCCTCTGGGCAAGTACTAGGCTCTCCGAGCCTGAATCGTCCTTTCTCTCATTCTGAAAACAGGGCCTAACTCACATTCTCTGAAGGGTCATTGAACAAATGAAACAACCTGGTTTCTCATTTCTATTTTTATTTTTTTCTCCTATATGGAACCTGTCTGGAGGTCCACGGAAACAACGTGGTGGCAGGCAGTGGGGAGGATTCAAGGCCTGGGTGTAGGACATTCATAGTGGAGGAGCCTCCAAGTCCATCTGGTTCAGTAGGAAAAGTTCAAGAGCTCTCCTGGACTACAGTTATTGGGCTTGGAGGTGGGAACACATGTGGCCCCAGAGGAAACATTTTGCTTACCAACTTCCCACCTTTGCTGGAGTTCTGGCATTTCCACTGGTCAGTAAGCAGCAAAGATCCACGAAGCCTGATCTGAATCCAAGTCTCTGTATGAAGGGCATTCTTCTCCTGTCTTCCCATAGGAGGTACAGCTATTAATTACACTAAGTGACAAAGATTCTCCTTGTTGCTTGACAGACACAAGGATGAATCTTTGTTACTGACTGCAAATAATAGAAGTCTGGTGCTGATCAAGAGCCAGGCTGGGAAAACATGCTTGGAGACACGCGGGGGGCATATGGCACCTTCTTCTGAATCAACCCAAGAGGCTGCAGGGAAACAGAGTAGGTATTATTTGGTCAAGTTCCTCCTATGAAAATATAGCCTGCCTCCTTTTTTTTTGCTTGTTCAGTTCTGGCAGTGGAACAACCTGTCTCTTTACATTAGTTCAGTTCTGTAGAGAAACAGTCATTTAGAAGGAAATACTTGGAAAATCCAGGCACGGATCCATTTTTAAAGTCACAACTGAATGATTGCTTTCTTATTGTGCTACATGGGGCTGGAAAAATCATTCCTTTCTGTACATATTTTTCTTTTCTTTTTTTTTGCTTTGTGTTTTCATTTTGCTTAAGACACGCATATGTGCCAGAAATGAAAACATTTTCAAAGGGCAAGTTTCAAGGACAACTAAAAATAGGACCTGTTGCCAAATATACATTTCCCCAGTATGTAAATGACTGGAAAGGAGTACAATGAAAAGCATATGCTATTCAAATTTTCTTTAGGAAAAAAAAGAAAAAAAGAGCTGGAAGGTTTGACTTCTGGCTCTGAAACTCTTTAAACTAGTGGTTTGCTCTTAAATTTTATCCTTAGTCTTCAGACATGATTCTCTGCATAGTCTATGTCTATCTTTTCATGAAAATGGGGGAAAAACCCCAAAGTAAGAACAATTTTATTATCTAAATGGGAAAATGTTATTTCATTGCATCAGTCTGTGGCTTGACATGAAACATTCAAGTAATTATCGAGGCTAAAAAAGGTATAAAACACCCAGAACATCTAGGCGACTAGCAGCTGCTTCAAGACCCAAGGATGAATCAATGAGTTGAGAAGTAAATGCAAATTTATTGAGGGAAGAAACCTTTGGTTTCTTGTGTTCCGTGGTCTGCAATCAGGAATTACCTCAAATTCTTTCTGGGGGATAAAACCAAAGACACAACTAAATACATTAATTAGAATCAAAGACATCAACGGTGACAGAGATTTCCTTGAGATTCTGGTGTGGTCGCCCTCTGTGAATGAATGCTCTCTGTGCTGTGCCTTGTAATTTAGCAGAATCATCATTCATTGTGAAAAATCCCACTGGTGAGCCAGTCTTTTGAGTGCCTTATTTTATTGTCTGAAAAAAAAATAGTTTGGTCAACGAGTCACACTTACAATTATTCTACAATGTCGTGTTGGAGAGTCGCACACCTGAGCTGCTGCATCCTTCACGAGGAGCATCCCATGGGGCTGGGGTCCCCTGAGTTCCCTGGAGCTCTCCTCTACCTCTGACAGGGCTGTGGAGGCAGTGCTGGCCCACGAATTGTGACTGAAGGTCTAGACCTTTATCCTTGGAATTATCTCACTTTCCCAGCCCTAGTTAAATTTTGCCTTCCATATCTTAATGTTTCCATGATAGAACATGGAAAAAGAAACTTAGAAAAGGTTTCATCTTTGCTGTGAAGAAGGTCTGACCTTTGCTCACATTTGCCAGAGAAAGTGGCTTACAGCACCAATTAACATGAATTATTAACTCCCAGATTAATAATTTATTAGAAGCCTAACGGCCCGAGGCACTGCCCGATCACACTATTGAAAGAAAAACGAAGAAAACAGCATAGCTCTAATTATAACAATTTATGGACGATGCTTAGAATAAGTAATGGCTTTTACACTTTCTAAAGGATTTTAAAATTTCTCCTTAATACCACACTGGCTGCAAAGACAGATGAATTAACTAATAATTCCTATAATGACTTGTGTGATGTTGACATGTTGACTTAAAATTATTTAACAAGTACTCACATAGCCTTTCCTTTGTGTCCACTTTTTTTTTTTAATTTATTTTAGAGAACGCAAGTTGGGGAGAGGGCCAGAGAGAGAGAGAGAGAGAAAGAAAGAAAGAGAGAGAGAGAGAGAGAGAGAGAGAGAGAATCTTAAGTAGGCTCCTTGCCGAGCCCATGAGGGGCTTGATCCCATGACCTTGGGGTGATGACCGGAGCTGAAATCCAGTCAGATGCTCAACCGACTGAGCCACCTAGGTACCCCTTTGCACCCACTTCTATTGAAAGCATTTGTGCATATTAATTCATATAATCCTCCTCACAGCCATCTGAGCTGGACACGGTATATCATTCACATGTTTCCTGGAGCGGCACCCAGAGTCACACAGAGAGATGGTGATGCGGTGTTAGTTTGCCAGGACTGCTGTGACAAAGTACTGCAGACTGAGTGGGTTAAATAACAGAAACCTATTCTCTCATGGTTCTGGAGGCCAGAAGTCCAAGATCAAGGTGTCATCAGGTCTGGTTCCTTCTGAGGACCATGAAGGAGAATCTGCTCCAGGACTCTCTCCCAGCTCTGGTGGTTTCTGACAATTTTGGGGGTAGTAGGGGTGAGGGATTCCTTGGCTTGTGGAAGCATCACCCTGATCTCTGCCTGCATCCTCACAAGGCATCTTCCTTGTGTGGGTGTCTGTGTCCACACGTCCCCTTTTCATAAGGACAGCAGTCATGTTGGATTAGGGGCCCACCCTTACAACCTCATTTTAACTTGATTACCTCTGTAAAGACCTGATCTCCAAATAAGGTCACATGCTGAGGTGTTGGGAGATAAGGACTCTGACATAATGACATCTGAATTTTGGGAGAGACGCGGGGGAGTGGACACAATTCAACCCATAATTCGTGTAGAGCTGGGATTTGATGCTGGGAAATCTGGCTTGGGTCTGTGCTCTTCACCATCAGGCTAGGCCACTTCCCATTTGTGGGTCTTTTTGAGGACAAAAAGCTCATTAAGGCAAATTCAACTTAGAGCATCTTATTGATTCCTGTCCAAGAATTGTCCTCAGCATGGCATCTCATGGGAACAGTGTCTCTGTGAGCTCAGGCAGGGATCTGGCTAATTTAGGGGATCAGACTGGTTTATAGCTGGAAGCTCTCTAAATTCCCTTCAAGGCCCAGGCCCACTGCGTTTTGAAATCAAAAAGCTCTTCCAGTTCTTTCGGTGTGACTCTGGAGCACATGTTTTCTTAAATCCACATTTTAAAGGCATTTTAGGAGGGAGAGACCTAATTACTCCTTTTTTTTCCTTCCAAATTCCTGTTCTTGGAGCCACGATTAGGTAATACAGCACCAGTCTACCTTGCAAATTGACCTGACCTCATCATCTTTTGAAATGGAAAGGGAGAAACCAAAGGGCCCTAGAGTTCTTATTCTTTGGCCTTCTGGCTTGACAAGTTAGCAGAGCTTGAAAATCCTTGTTCCCTAAGGGAGGAGAGAAAAGAAACCAAAAGAGCAAGGAAAAGGAGAATCAGGAAAAGGAAAGGAGCAGAGAAAATAATTTTGCAAATAAAAATAAAAATTGTATGTGGGATTTAGAAAATTATGCTTTGCTTTATCAAATGCCAATCTTCAAAGGAGAAGAGTGAGAGCTCACACATGGTTATTCCATGGGTGAAACCCAGGGTGGAGATTTACACGGGCCACTTCCTATCACCTCATTTCACTCCCCGCCGAGCTCCCTCCAAGGCCGTCTGGGAGATTCATTGCAAAGATCAGATTCCCAAGAACATATGCTACACTTGGCACTCAACCTCAATATTTTTAGGGTTTTCTTCTTTCCTTCTTTTTGTTTCTTTGTGAGTACAGACTTAATAGCATTTTAGTTCACTTTGCGTGGCAGACCACTTCCTTGTTTCTCTTCTCTTTTGAGGCAAAGAATGTGATAACATCGTGGAGGAGGATGCCAGGTAGATTATAGAAATTCATTCCTAAATTGTCCACTCCTTCCGGTATGCTTACAAATTTGGTCCATTTTGAAGACAGAAGTCATGGAATCCTTTCTAAGTTGAGTCTAAAAGAGGCACAGGGAGTTCATTACAGAGGGTAGAGTGAGCCCAGGAAGGTCAGAGTTTCGAAAAGAGGGACATCAGATCTGTTTAGGAATTTCTGATTCTTGCCTTGAAATGACTGGCCTAGAAGTTTGATCAGGTCCCTACTTCCCTCCCTCCCTTGGGGGCTGCTCTTCTTTGGGACCCCTGACAACTGTTAATTCATACAGAATCTAGCAGGCTGGTAGAGTGCAAAACTGGCCACACTCCTTTACTTTTCCCTGTGTCTGTCCATGTTCACTGAAGTATGATTTTGCAACTGTCTCATCAAAGGGTGGGGTCAGAGTCTGTTTCCCCTATCTTTGAACCTGAACCGCCCTGTGAGTTGAACCTCAATAAGTTGGGCCATCCCTTTCTCCATGTTTTGAGGTGCCATCCTAACAGCTGGTGTGTGTAATCTCCTGGGATCCTACTGAAGAAGGTTAAATAAACTCTAAGCAAGGCCAGTCTGCTATGCCAAGGTCAGGGCCCTGGCTGGGAAAGAATGGGACCCTGACACCTGGATGCAGGTGATTAGGAAGACACAAAGGAGGCACTGGGGTGCGATGGAAGGAAGCACTCACTCTCAGGTCCATGCAAGTGCAGGGGAGAGCAACTCTTGAAATTCAGTATCTTTTTGATGTTCTCAAAAGTCTCAAACCTCCAGATTCGCTTGTACCCACTGAGCCTGCAGAAGTAGCCTACGCCTCCTCTGAAGAGCTGGCACTTCTCTCACGCTTGGTGGCAATGCAGAGGCATCTCCCTTCCTGGCCCCAAGGCCTATAATGAAGGTTTCATAAGGACATGCCTCAGCTGAAGATATGATAGCCCTGACCACTGAGGGAAGAGCTGCAAATTGTAGGTGGCAGGGACCAGCAGGACCTGAGAGCATCCACTGGCCTGGTTCCAAGGGCTCTGGGTCATGGAGCTTGGGACGCAAGGTTGGATAAGGGAGAGTTTGTTGATTTTTCCAAAGTCAGACCCACTAGCAAGGACCCCAGGATGCTGTTCAAGCTTGCTATGAGGGGCACCTGGGAAGCCCATCCCTGCCCCAGCACATCCTGGGCCAGTCCCTCCAGAAAGCTGACTGGTGAATGGACTGGGCTCAGGATCTATGGAATAAGGAACTTTGATTCCTTGCACTTTGGCATGAGGTCTATAATTAAGACTTTATTATTAAAATTTTTTAATATTTATTTTTGAGAGAGAGAGAACGAGTGAGAGAGAGAGAGAGCAAGTGAGGTTGGGGCAGAGAGAGAGGGGGACAGAGGATTAGAAGCAGGGCTCCGTGCTGACAGCAGAGAACCCAGTGTGGGACTCAAACCCATGAACCACAAGGTCACGACCTGAGCAGATGCCTGATGCTCAACTGACTGAGCCACCCAGGTGCCCCGTTTAATTAAGACTTCAAATCTGATACTCTTACCCCATCCCTGGTGCTTGTTCTACTCGTTAATATCGATAGCTGTTTACTGGCCCCACATGCAGATGATATCCTTAGAAGTGTTGTCTATACTGATTTTCTCATTCCCTGACCCCTCCTTCATGTTTCAGCCCCCTAAGCTCTGATCCTGCCCTCACTCAGAAGCTCTAGGAAAGAATCTGTTTCCCTGTTTTTTTTCTGGCTTCTAGTGACTCTGCATTCCCTGGCTTATGGCCTCTTCCTCCATCTTCATAGACATCAGCACAGCCTATTCAAATCTCTCTTTCTGACTCTGACCTGTCCTCTTTCTGTTCAGAAGCCCAGTGGACCTGTTTTAGTGCTCATGTAAGGAGATAAAAGCCTTATTTTCATAAAGCCTGTCATTGGAATTCTTCATAGGGATTTGTCTTTGCTTGGTATATTTGGCAAAATAATTCCATCACAGGCCACCGCCCCCCCCCCCCCCAAGTTATGCACATCCAATCTCAGAACCTGTGAATGTGTTATATTACATGGCAAGGGGGGAAGGAAGGTTGAAAATGGAAATTACGTTTGCTGATCATCTGACCTTGAGGTGGGGAGAATTTCCTGGATTGTGTGAGTCGGCCCAGTGTTACAAGGTCACAGGTCCTTATAAATGGAAGAAGGAGGTCAGAGTCAGAAAGAGATTTGAACAGGCTGTACTTCTGTCTTTGAAGATGGAGGAAGAGGCCATGAGCCAAGGAATGTGGACAGTCACTAGAAGCCAGAAAAAAACAGGGAAACAGATCTTTCCTAGAGCTTCTAGAAGGAATGCGATGCTGTCCACATTTTAGCCCAGTGAGACCCATTTCAGACTTCGGGCCTCCAGAGTGATTATCAATTCATGTTAAGTCATGGAGGTTGTAGAAGGCAGCCACAGGAAACCAATATGTTTGAGAAAACACTTTGAGACACAGCTTGGGGCATAAGACAAGGCAGAATAGTAATTGTATGCAGAAGAAGAAGCCTTTGGGGAGAAGCGGGGGAGGTTCAGGGCCTGGTAGGCTTGTGGGGGATGTGAGCCTCTGGCCACCTCAGTCCTGGTCTTCACTGTTGTCCTAATGCTGTCCACTCTCTCCTTCTATATCCTCCTTTTCTCCTGGGCTTCATGTCACACTGTACCTGCAGGAGGACATATTGTTTCAGGGTTTGGCCAGGTAAAGCTGTCAGAACCACCTGGTAAGTCTAGGAGTCTTCTAGCACCTTCCCCAATATCACCAGAGTGATCCACATCTGAGTGCCCTCCATGACTGCATTTGTACTGGATTCCTGCTGTTCCTGACTTCCATGCTGCACCATGAGCTCCTTGAGATGCATCTTCATCAGTCTGGCTTCCAGATTGCAGCACAACACCTACACGTGGCAGATGTTGAGGAATTCTTTGTCAAATGAATGAATGAATGAATGAAGAAATGAAATCTGAGTTTAACTTTGAAAAGTTCCCATTCCCATGATCAAGGCCTGTTGTGAGATAGCCTTTTCTGACGCCCAGCTCCTGTCCCCACAGGCTTGCCCCTGATGGTCCTGCAGGGGCCACCGTGGAGCATAGATAGCTTCTGCCAAAGTGAGGGGATGCCTGCTGGTGACTCTGTAGATCTTCTGTGGCACAGGGCTGGGGCCAGGGTGGGAAACTGTGTGGGACACAGCGGATAGGCAGGAAGTCTGCTGCTGCTAGTCACTTTTGACCAAAGCCAAATCTGCATTTGGAACCTGGGACAGCTTATTTGAGCTGTGTTATGGGTTGAATCGAATACCCTAAAATTTATATGTTAAGTCCTAACCCTTAGGACCCCAGAATGTGACCTTATTTGGGAAGTGAGTCTTTACAGAGGTGATCAAGTTAAAGTCACACCATTAGGGTGGCTCTGATCCAGTATGAGTGGTGCCTCCTTAACAGGGTAAATCTGGACCTAGAGACAGACATGCATAGAAGGAAGATAGATAGATAGACATAGGTATCAGCAGGGTGGCTCCTTGTGAGGGCCTTGAGATAAGGATCTGTTCCAGGCCTCTCTCCTTGGCTTGCTGATATGGTGATTTTGGGCTTCTGGCTCCAGAACTGTGAGACAGCACATTTGTTTTAGCCACCCAGCCCATGGTACTTTGTTATGGCGGCCATAGCAAACAAAGACAAGCCAGCAACCTGCATGCATGTATTTGCTTCCAGGAACTTGTGTTCATTCCTACAAAAATGCTGATGGCTCTCAATCCCAAGCCCTAAATGAGGAGGTGAGCCCTCTCGTCCCTTTCCCGTTTGTGATTAAGGTTTAGAATCAAAGATCCCACCTCTGTTGGTTGTGTTTACAGTGCCCAGGCCAAAAAGAACATGTAAAAATACGGTGCCCCCCCCTCCCCGGGGGCTGGGGAGGTGGAAGGAGGTCAGCAAAGAGCAACCTATTACAATGTCGACCTTCTGAGAAGAAGAAATAAAGGCGTGTAATCTCGTTTTCTCCAAAGACAAGTAATGATTATAGGGCCCCAACTTCTGGAAAGTAAGATGCTTCTGCGGATATCTACAAGGATAAACAAAGTTACAGAACAGGTTATAAATGGGGCCTGTGCTTGGGGACTGTGACTCAGTGACACAGGTTGTGGCTCTAACTAGATTCTCCAGCCCTGCCTTCCCCCTTTGTGTGACTTCCGCTTATTCCCAGCAGTGCTCTGCCTCAACGGCTCCGAAAGGCAGAGCCCAGGAAAGGGAATGAAGATATTTGCTCCTTTTTGTTTCTGATACATTTTGGAAAGACTCATCTTAGTGGAAGAAAGTTTACAAAATGCATGCTGAAGTGTTTGCAAGTGGTGATTTCTCCCTCTCTGGGGAATGATTTTGTTTATTTACTGGAGTCCTTGATTGATGCCTGATGCTGACCTGACCTAGGGAGTTTGACCTTGCGGTGACTTTCAGACCTGCCATCTGACCATGACCCTTGATTAGGGAGAGTCCATCAGTCCGAAGTGTCAAAGGGAAGTCCATTCATGAAAGCCCCCAGTTCTTCTCCTTACGTCCATCACTGGCGACAAATAGCACTGTCTTAGTTAAGAGTATGGTAATGGTGCTGGGAAATACTGAATTATAGATGCTGAAATTAGGAGGCTGGATGTGTCTTCACAGAAGGTATCTTAGGCCCATTGGGTACAACTGTGGAGACCACGGGATAGGGCAGAAAGAAAGATTAGAATGGGGTCCAAGTGTATGTATTTGGAAGGGGTAGAAGTCACTGTGCTCCGCTGGTTTGCAGGGAACACGGATTACAGGTAGGGTGCTCCAGGGTTGCAGACACGAGAGATCGATCACACTGCGTAGCAATGGCCTTAGGGGAATTAAGCTTAAAATAGTAGGGTGCCCTGAAGGGAAGGGAGCAAGAAGCCAATACCAGAAGCCAAATATGTTTCCCAAGCACCGAGTTTAGGCTCACCTGTGCAGGTGATGATGTGAAGAGGCCTGATAAAGATGGAACTCCTAGACCTTAAGACAAGAGAAACCCGTTTACACATTCAGAGTGATAAAATATGCATTTCTGAGCGATGTGACATTTGGAGAGGGACTCAAGCAGTGAGGGTGGACATAGATCTTTGCCTCATACACCTAGATGGGTGGCTCCATGCAGGAGTCAGTCTGTACTTTTAGGGTTACAGGACAGTGCTGTTAATAGTGTTACTGGCAGGTGGCAGGGCTGACTCCTTACAGAGACAGTGCTCACCTGGAGCTCTGAAGGTCCAACCTGTTTGCCTGAGAAGTTCGTTCATTCACTCTAGAGTGTTGGAAAAGTCACCAAACCTCTCTGTTTTCATTTTACTCATCCGCAAATAAGGAAATAATGATGATACTCACTCCACTTGTCTCCCAGCAGAAATATGAACACCAAACTTTGAAGTGGTTTAAAGACGATTTTAAAAATTTGTTTTGGAGTTATAGGAAGAAGGAAGAAAGAAAGGAGGAAAGAAAAGAGGCAGGGTGGGGGGAAAGACAAATGGAAAGAAGGCAAGGGAGGAAAGGGGAAGGGTGTCTTAGTCCCTCTGGGCTGCTTTAACAAAAATGCTTATAAACCAGTTGCTTGTAAACAATGGATATGTATTTCTCACAGTTCTGGAGGCTGGAAGTCCACAGTCATGGGTGACAGCAGATTCATTGTTTGGTGAGAGCCTGCTTTCAAGATGACTGTCTTTTTTCTATAACTTCACATGGTGGAAGGGGTAGCCAGCATTCTGGGGTCTTTTTTGTAGGGGCACTGATCCCTTTAATGAGGGCCTCACCTTCATGACTTGATCACCTCCCAAAGGCCCCACCTCCTAACACTATCACATTGGGGGCTAGGATTTCAGCATATGAATGTGGGAGTGGGACACAAATATGCAGACCATAGCAAAGGGGAAGAAACAAAGGAAGGAAAGGCAGGTAAGGAAAGAAAGAAGGTAGGAAGGAGGGGAAGGAGGAAAGGAAGAAATATGGGAAGGAAGCAGGGAGGGAGGGAGAGGAGAAGGAAGGAAGGAAAGTGGTTACTTGAGTCTCGTTTCCTCTGTGTTGAGATTTTTGAATTAGTTCCGCGAAGGTTGGGTGTTCTTGGGGAATAGATAACAGAAAACTCTCAAAATCAGTTTCTGGAATACTTAAGTTAGAAAAATGTTGAGAAGTACAGTCATCAGACTTATATCCTACGTGAAAAACCTGAAATCCCAGTCTCTGGAAACTCAGTTGCTTTACACATCTTAACTTTTGTTGGCCACAGCCACCCTTAAACTATGAGGATTGTCTTTAAAACTGCAGCACTGTGCAATATACTGGAAGCATCCAGTCCTAACCACAAAACCCATCACAAAGCGTGGCAGAGCAGATCAGCAGTAAGAGGGTATCTTTGAAAGACTAAGATGAACATTAATCAACCAATGCTCTGGGGGGAAATGGCCACTAATTTCAAATTTTTCATCTCTGGAAAATCAATTATTATTATGTTTATTGATGTTGTATTTGTCACTATTTTCAGCCATTTCCCCTGATGGCATGGGTTAAAATAAGAACATTGTTATAAAAGAGATTAGACATGTTCGATTTGGTTTCCGGACTTTCCACCTTTTAGCTACCTGGGGTTTGGGGGACAAATCAACTGCCACCCAGCAAAAGCTGAGCTTGCTTTTCTTTATTCCTTTCTATGGCAATCTCTTTTGCCTCTATGTGATTTTAGATATTCAGTTAAACGTCATCTAAGGCTATGTACTCACTGGACAGGATTTTGGAAACATGAGTGTATACAGTGAGCACTCCCTTCCCAGCCAGGTTGGTTGGGTTTGGAATTTGTTTCTTTACTTCCTGAAGATTCTGAGGGTCTCTAGCTCAGGATGGGCTAGAGTTCCCCATTGTCAGTTGCACAGAAAGGGGATTCCTGTTCATATGCTTGATCCCCCAAATGGTCCAGACACATGTGAGCCAGTTAATGGCAGCCTGTGGTCTTTGGTGCAAACCCAATGATCCATTCTCTATTGAATGGTTCTTGTCCTTTTTGGAGCACATGGTCATTTGGAGTTCTCACCGTGGTGAGCAAGACAGGGTTGTCAGTGAAATAACAAAATGCAGTCATTCTCCCCTTCAGAGGGGGGCAGGGGATATATATTTGCATATAAAAATATGCAAAACCAGAGATATGTATGGCCTATATTGAGCTTTAGAAGAATGATTCCACAGTCTATGTTCCAACATGTTCCATTAATAGAGAATTGGTAGCGCGCTCTCTTTCTCTCTCTCTCTCTCTATATATATATCCATCCTCCATATATCCTCCGTGTGTATATATATGTATATATATCCTAATATATATATATATCTCCATCCATCCTCCTAATACAGGCCAGGCATTATGCAAAGCATTCTGGGAAAATAACAAAGATGAATTAGATCAGACTCTGCCTTTAATGAGAACACAGTCTAGTGAGTACATTACATTGTTGAATTTTAGGTTTATACATATACATATGTTAATGTACTCCAAATTAGAATACTATAGGAACAATTTCTACATGAAACCCTCAGATAACAAGTGCATTTATAAACCCTATATTGTCTTTAGGTATTTAAAAATAACATCTGGTGCTGTAACACATTTAAATAACATGGGAGCTTATAAATTAATAAAATAAGAATAAAAGCTCACTTTATCCCCTAATATTTCTTTTTAGTGGCAGCTATAGGTTAACTGGTATGTGTTCCTCTTCAATTTTTTGTTTTGTTTTTGCTTGTAGATCATAAAATTAAGGCACACATATGGTGGATATCTTTGTGTGCCACTGTCTCATTCTTTCAAAGGACTGCTTTTTATATATATTCCATATCTTGGATATACTAGAATGTCTTTAACATTCATTTGTTGGATACTTATGTTATTGCCAGGTTTTTTTTATTACTCTAAATGGATTATGAATAAGTGAGAACTTGCTGTAGCAGGAATATTAGCATTATAAGTGGTATCTAAGGGATGTTTGTAGTTGACCACTGAAGCTTTCAATAGAGGAACAATATGATCAGGGTGTATATTAGAAGGATTCAAGGTAGGGGATGAATTGGATTGGATAGACTCCAAGCAAGGAAGACCAGGAGGCTTCTTGTACATTAATATAGAGGCGAGATGCTGAAGATTTGAATGAAGGCTATAGTGAGTGATAAAGGAGGAGAATGATTCTAGAATTACAGTCTATATTCCATTAACTTGGAGAGATTGGTAGTGAAGAAGATATTAGTTCCTAATTACAATTAAATGAAAACTGTCAACCTTTGATTTTCTAGGGGTGGGAAGAGTATGGCTAACACATGGAAGACAGCTGGAACATGACTACAAGTCAGCTGATGGATGCTGAGTGTCCACACTTCATGGTCCGGCAAGCCTTGGAGTGAATGCCATATGGGGTGGAGGTGGGGGGGAGGGTGAGACAGGAAGGTCAGATAGAGTTCTGGTCTTTCTTCCCTGCTGACATCAAAGGCTGCTCTTCTGCACTTTGGGTTCTTCCCTCCCAGCATGGCAGTTGGCCAACAAGGAGGGTTCTCATTCAGCTGGAGAGGTAAACGGGTCCCAGCCTACTGCTCAGGCTTAACCCTGGTTAATTCAACCTCAAAAATCAAATATGACCCTTTTTAGGCCCTAGAATTGACAGGAGCTGGTGACATATAAGATATAGGAATATAGGAAAGTTGAAGTGGTTCTGAGATTCCAAACCCAAAAGAATGGATATATTATTGTGATATCAGTTGAGAGAACTCAGAAAAGGATCAGATTTTTTTTTTTTTTGGTGGAATCAGTGGGGAAAGGATGTATTTAAGTTGTTAGAATGCAAGATGGACAGTGTGCAATTGGCAACTGAAAATTTTGTGTTAGAATTCTGGAAAGAGTGCTATAGAATCACCATGACCTGGGGGATGGTTAGTCCTGTGGAAGATGAACTTTCTCTGGAAAATCCATGAAGAAAAGGCCAGTGAAAGCCCCTTGGTGAACAGCAGCGTTTGGTTATGAGTAGAGGAAAGAGTGGTCAGAAAGTGCGCTCCCCAAAGCCAGAGCAGGATGCAGTTGCAGGAAGGAGGTTGTGTTTTACATCAGTCAGTGCTCAGGGATGGACGGGACCACACTGAGAAGAGGCCGTCGGATCTACAGGCAGTAGATGATCCATGCCATTTAGAGTGCTGTTCCAGGGCAGGCCAGAGTGGCAGCCCAGTATGTGTTTCTCCAATTTCTTCATTCTGGTTATAGAACTAAATTTTGTTACACATGCCGATGGCAATAATATGCTCATCCCTTTCCATTCCAAGAACTTTCCTTGCGGTTGTGTTTGAGTTGGGCTTTTGGCTCTATCCTTCTTGAGTTGTTCGTGGTAATGAAAAGCTGGAATGACCTAAGTACCCAACAACTAATAGTTGGTTTAATTAGATATGGCCAGTATTATACAATTATATGGTCACTGTTATAATATTTTTCTTTTCTTTTGTAGAAAAGAAATAATATATGGGTACATAGGAATGGCCAATCATTTGTTCAACATACCCTGGGACACTGACCACATCCACAACTGGGAGCCTTGCGGGGTGGAAAAAGCCATATCCGTCTTGTCTACAAACTGTAGTGTTAGAAAAAGAAAAGACTGGCTCTCCTGACTTTCCTCAGCCAGAGATGGAAAGTTTAGTCATGAGTGGGGATTTTTGCAGATGGGTCTGACTAATGATTAGGAAGCCCGAGGGAGGCTGTACCTGACTTGCGATGTAAGAAATGAGCATGATTTCTTGTATAGACCTGATGCAGTTCTCTGTGCACACAAGAGGGAAGGTTAGCCTGCAGACATGCTCCCACCTTTAGCTTGTATTTGGGCTGATAACAAACCTTGGAGCCATCATAAAGTACTGTAATCATCACTCTCATGAACTAGCAATGTTATAAATGTCTAAAAACCATTAAAAAATTGAAGGATTCATCTGTTCTGAGTAGAACATACAGGAGCCTTGTTAGGTCATAATGTGCACTTATTAGATTTTAAAACCACTTCAGCTGTTTACCAATTGATAGTATTTAAAGGACATATTTTAAAAGAACAATCAGAATTCACACATAAACATTTTCACATAATAGTATATTTCAGTGAAATTCACTTGCTGGGTTCCAAATGTGTTTCTGAGGTAGTTTGGTACTATGTAATTCTCTAGGAATATAATCGTATATTTGAATCACAGGCAGTTAAATGCGAAGGGGTGTTAGAAACCACCTCGTAAGAGGAAATTGAGGCTCATAGAAGTGGGAGGTCATGTAGCTAGTGGCCAGTTTTCAGTTCTCTTGACTCTCCATCCAGTGCTCTTCTAGAAGCACCATAATTCCTCTTATATAAATACAACTGAACGATCACATGCACGTTAGGGCATTTCCAGGGTGTTTTAATAAAGTACCTGTGTAAACGTATATGGAGGCTGTAAGTAATTTGGACTTGTGAGACAGTATGAAGGGCTATTTTTAAAATTCTTTTCTTGGGAGAAAGAGTATCATATTCACACACAGATAAGTTGCTGTGGAATAACTTAAGGATATGCCTTTCTCTATTCAGGAAGAACACATGTGTCCTGGGGAAATGACAAGGACTCAGCCCCTCCACAAACCTGCATCTCTAAGACCCTGGAGCCCCCTCTACTCCACAGTATGTCCATTTCTTTTCCTTCACCACCAGGACAATGAGCCCTCTGTTCCTGTCCATGGCCATCCCATCCTCATGGGTGGTATCATGGAGAGTGTCTAGGGTGACGTTCACCTCTGAGAACTCATTCTAACATGCAGGCATGTAATGGCATTGATGTGGACTGGGGTGGAGAGCTGGGGTGGGTCTCTGAGTGAAGAGATCAGGGTCTGCTTGCAAAGGATTCATAACAATTTGGACTTTTTAAAAGCTTCACTGGAAAAGCAATTACACAACATCGAAAGTAATAAAAGAGAGCAAACATAAGAAGTAGCACTATAAAAATAAAAGAAAATATCTTTATGCCTTGGACGAAGGAGAAGCCTTCTTACACCAAACCTCAATATCACAACTGAAGGTAAAAACTTGGTAGATTTTATGACATGAAACTTGAGAATCCAATTCATTGTAGAATCTCCTATAGGCATAGTTACTGGGTAGAAGGCAGGCTAGGAGAAGATATTTATGACTCTAAAATTGAAAGGCTTGTAAAGGATAATCAAGGAATTCCTACATATTAGTATGAAAAAGTCAGAGAAACCAGGAAAAGTGGATTTCATAATTCAGAGGAGGCGATATCTGAGTAACTACCAAGTATATTAATAAATGTTCCAACTCATTAGGAAACAGAGAATGAAAGTCAAAAAAGCAATAAGATACTGTTTGCCATGTAGTAGACTTGCCAAATTAGAAAGTTGAGGGGTGCTATTGCAGGCTGGGCTCTGTAGGAACAGACCTTCAAGACAGAGCTTGGTTAAGATGTTTATTAGGGCTCAACACCTGAGACAGGAGCGGGGAGGATGCAGAATTGGGCAGAGAGAGAAGCTGAGATATGATGCAGGCAGGGCAAGCCTTAGGCAGCCCAGCCAAGGGCTCTCGAGTGGAAATTGCCCTTCAGGGTTGCCAGCATCAGGTGAAATAGCTGGCCCTTCACGCCCCCCAGATGCGAGCTACCCTAGGAAGGGTGAGACCTGGGGCCCGGTCTTTATCTATCTTTGGCCTTGGTCAAATAATGAACTTCAGGAGGTTGGAGACCAAGTGTTCTGGGACCGAGGCAGACCCTGCAGGAGCTGACAGTGGGGACTGACTGTTGATCTCACTCCCTGCAGCTGGGCAGCGGGTCCTTTCTTGGAGATCTGGGCAGTGCAGCTGTGTGTCTAGCACAGGCGTGTGTGCATGTGTGTGAACATGCAGATGGGGGAAACTGCAGCCCTCCAGTATTGTTGATGGAAGTGAAATCTTATGGAGCCATTTTTAAAAGCAAAGAGTAGTCCTTAGGTTAAGTAGGTATGTCCATTGTAATGCAGAAATTCCTGTCCCGCTGATAAATACCAGAGGAATTCTCACAAGGGCCCATACTATGCAAGAGTATCCATTGCAGCAGTGTCTGCGCTGGAGATGAACACATCTGAGGTGTTCATTACTTGGCGAATGTGTAAATAAATCAAGGAATACTACTCAGACACCAAACTAGGCGTACACACAATAGGGCGAATAGACTTTAAAAACAGAATGAAGAAAATAAAAATAGAATGGTATCTTTAGGACATCACCATTTACGTAGATTAACACTATACTTTTTTAAAACAAGTTTTTAAATGTTTTATTTATTTTGAGAGAGAGGAGAGTGATCAGGGGAGGGGCAGAGAGAGAGGGAGACAGAGGATCTGAAGTGGGCTCAGGCTTCTCTCTGAGAGTGGAGAGCCTGATGTGGGGTTCAAACTTATAAACTGTGAGATCATGACCTGAGCCAAAGTCAGGCACTTAATGGACTGAGCCACCCAGATGCCCCATCACTATACTTCTTAAGAATACATTCAAACTCAACACTAGTCAAACGCAATGAGGTGACCACCCATGGTAGGAGAGAGAGACATATGGGAAAGGGAATAAAAGGCAACCAATCAGTCATCAGTCCAACACAAACCAATACTGGCATGCCACTAAATGATGGCTCACCATTAACTAGGAGGATGATTAACTCAACTCTGTGCATTTGAGGCTCGAAGGGTTTTAAACTAAACAAAGGGGTGAACCTTTTCTAGTCAAGGGTTTGTGCCAGCATCTGCTGCTGGTGCCATGGCCCTTTGGTCACTAGTGTCCTTACTTGGCTCTTTGTCTCAGCTCTAGGCTGCTTCAGTCTGTTGGCCTGTTCCACCACTGAGGCTCATGGGAACTTCTGGATCTTTCCATGCTTTGCTGCTCAAGCTAGAGATCTGGGATGGGAACTACTTCAGAGCCTCCAGCTCCCACTCTGCCATTTCAGTTTTTACTGGGACCACCTCATGTTGCCTTTGGGCATCCCACAAAGCGGTCTCCTCCCAGAATTCCAAATAGAAATTGGGATACAAGACCTTCTTCTTTTTGGATCCCCTCAAGCTAACTGGCATTTTTATTATTGCTCCTACCTCAAGGCCATCTAGGTAGGAGCCCGACCAATTCGGGGACCTGGGAAGTATCTTAATGTTGGCCTCATTCCCTGTGAATCTCTTCTGAGCTCCTTTCGACAAGCCTGGAATAAACACATTTATCCCTCTGGTGTAATGGGAGCTACTCTCACTTCTGGATTCGGCTCTCATCTTGGCTGTTCACATTTCCTGGTGCCTCCCAGCTCAGAGACCTTCTGGGATGAGCCTGTTCAGAAATGTTTCAAGAGTTCTATTTGCATTTAATTTTTTAAAATATTTTTGAGAGAGTGCACGAGCAAGCTGCGGAGGGCAGAGAGAGAGAGGGAGACACAGAATCTGAAACAGGCAGGCTCTGAGCTGTCAGCATAGAGCCCAACACAGAGGTCGAACTCAAGAGCCATGAGATCATGACCTGAGCTGAAGTTGGACACTCAACCAACTGAGCCACACAGGCACCCTGGATTGATTGATTGATATTTTTATTATTTTTTTAAATATTAAATTTATTGTCAAATTGGTTTCCATACAACACCCAGTGCTCATCCCAACAGGTGCCCTCTTCCATGCCCATCACCCATCCTCCCCTCCCTCCCACCCCCCATCAACCCTCAGTTTATTCTCAGTTTTTAAGAGTCTCTTATGGTTTGGCTCTCTGCCTCTCTAACTTTTTTTTTCCTTCCCCTCCCCCATGGTCTTCTGGTAAGTTTCTCAGGATCCACATAAGAGTGAAAACATATGGTATCTGTCTTTCTCTGTATGACTTATTTCACTTAGCATAACACTCTCCAGTTCCATCCACGTTGCTACAAAAGGCCAGATTTCATTCTTTCTCATTGCCATGTAGTATTCCATTGTGTATATAAACCACAATTTCTTTATCCACTCATCAGTTGATGGATATTTAGGCTCTTTCCATAATTTGGCTATTGTTGAAAGTGCTGCTATAAACATTGGGGTCCAAGTGCCCCTATGCATCAGTCCTCCTGTATCCCTTGGGTAAATTCCTAGCAGTTCTATCGCTGGGTCATAGAGAGATCTATTTTTAATTTTTTTGAGGAACCTCCACACTGTTTTCCAGAGTGGCTGCACCAGTTTGCATTCCCACCAACAGGCACCCTGGATTTAAAGGCAATACATGGTTGTTGAAACAGTTTTAAAAATACAGTAAAGAATATAGAAGAAAATGAACAGATACATCATGTCTCAACACCCACAAAACCACTGTCAAATTTTGGTGCCATTGTCTTTTAGTCTTTGTTTTGGGAACCTTGTTCATATACTTTCTGGGAACCGTGTTTATATATTTGGAAGCATAGTGCATACAGCATAATATACATGTAACATTCCATAAGCACTTCTTTCTGTGGCTGGGCCATAATTTATTAAATCAGAAAATTGGTGGGCTTTATTGTTTTTGGCCATTAGAAGCAACACAGTAATGGACATTCTTGAGTGCAAAGCCTTTTCTGCATTCTGGATAATTTCCCTAGACTGAGAAGTAGGATTATTTGGTCAAAGGATATAAACACTTTTTAGAGGCTTTTTATTTTTCTAAATTACTTTCCTGAAAGGGTAAGTCAGTTTATCCGAGTTATGTACGAGGTTTATAGAGGATAAGACCCTTTTAGCCCATCCTCACTAGCATTTGCCAAACAGCTTAGTTGCTACATGAAAGGATTATGGAAATGTCGAACTTGAAAGACTCCAGAATTAAGAAGTAAAAGTGTCCAAGTCACAACAGATTTGTCTCCTCCTAAGTTTATTATTTTGGGGGCAGTGACACTGTCTGAAGATTGACAGTCTTCTACATTCCATTTGCTCTGTGGCTGCGCATTGGTGACCAGCCAGCTTGGCAGTAAGTTGGCAATGTTTAATAAGATTGTCCTCCATGATTGAAACAAATGACCCTCTTTTTGTCATCAGAAATGGAACCTTTATGCATTTGTTTTAGTAATACAAGATCTGACATCATTAATAATCTGGGCTTGCAACTTGTGCTTGTTGAATACAATAGATGAATGAAAAATTAAATTTTTTAGTAGATCATAAAAAGATGTGCCAATAGATCAAAAATAATTTAGGCAGAGTACCTCTGATGCACAAGCCATTCCTTTGTTTCTACTTTTTGTTGCTAGCGTGTACATACTGATCTCATTCTTTGTGAGACCTCTAAATGCCATCGTGTAGTATCCAGAGACTTGTATTAGCTGGTCCTCTCTCCTGCTGTCTCTCCCCGTGACTTTCCACCCTATTTCACCAACAAAGTCTATCTGCTCAATGTTCCCCGGATGAGCTGCAAACCCCACCTTCATGTTTCTGTCCCTGATATACTTCATGTGAGGAGCACCTTCTTTTTTACGGCAGTCTGTATAATTCCTCTCTTTCCAAGACCCCATTGAAAGATCACTTCCTGGTTTCATTTCTCAGGTTGCTCCTTCAAACCTAGCATTTGCATCGTGAGTCTACAGTGTTTTGTTTTCCATTTGATTCAGTGTGGCTTCTCCAGGATCTTTATTGATGCTTGGTATTGGACAGATAATCAGCTTCAGGAATTTAGAGGCCACAAGTTTGATTCTTTGCTTTTGGATCCCTACCAACCAGTAGAGTTTGAGCTTAATAGAGTCACTTAGGTATTTCTTCAACTTTCATTTCTCCGTCGTGCGCTTAAGAAGACGAGCTGGGTTGGTGTCTGTCTGAAGTGCAGTAGCAACCAGCATGGAAACGTCTGCCCAAGGACTATTTAAAAAACTTCCCAGTTCTGCTTTTGTTCACATGGGAGACGGAGCTTTGCAGGAATCTCAGTACCAACAATGGCTTTAGTGTCTCCTCAGCCAGGGACCTGCAGTGCTGTGACCAGTTTCTGTATGAGTTGTGTTTGGAGCCACACAGCCAGGATCTGGTGCTGAGGATGGGGAGAGTGGGGGAGGACAGGCAATACCTGGCAAGCAGTTGGGTTTTGCTTAAAAGAAAGATTCTAGAAAATGTATTGAAGCCTCACCTTTGCCCGTTGTTTCTGAAGAACAGATATTTCGTGGTGTCAGGATGAAAATGTAATTCAATAATTGTGAATAATGATAGCAGAAAGGTGGTCACATGACATCACCATGCTTCCTTTCATTACTTGTGGGTGAAATTTATTGGCCCCTGAGAATTTTTGTTTTTCTGAAATGTACAAGGAGTTAGAAGACAGTCTTAATGGATTTTTCTGTTTTATCTCTTGTAGATGTGTTGTTGGGTGCAATACAACATGTCTGTAGGGATTCAAGGAACAAACTCCTCCCAGGTTGCAGTATCAGAACTTCAGTCTCTCCTCCCCACTTAAAAAAAAATCTATGGGGCGCCTGGGTGGCGCAGTCGGTTAAGCGTCCGACTTCAGCCAGGTCACGATCTCGCGGTCCGTGAGTTCGAGCCCCGCGTCGGGCTCTGGGCTGATGGCTCAGAGCCTGGAGCCTGTTTCTGATTCTGTGTCTCCCTCTCTCTCTGCCCCTCCCCCGTTCATGCTCTGTCTCTCTCTGTCCCAAAAATAAATAAACGTTGAAAAAAAAAATTAAAAAAAAAAATCTATGGGTACCGTGAGCCTTGCAACTGATTCCCTCTGTGGCCAGTAGGAAACTTAGATGAAAGTGTAAGACCACTGCTCACAGCTGCAGAGGGTTGTGGGCTTGTGTTTCTCTGCTTTTTAATTACCCTTGGACTTACCATGTTACTGCCCACTTTCCCCTTTGCCATGATATGCTCAGTTCTTTGTTATTTTACCTTTTAGATTATATTTTTTTATATTGATATTAAACTTGTTCTTTTGAGATCATTGTTAAGTCATAGGCAGTTGTAAGAAATAATAGAGATCCAGTACCCCCTTTACCCAGTTGTCCGCAGGGATAACATCTTGCATAACGACTGTAAAAGTATCACCACCAGGAAATTGACACTGGTGCAATCCGGGAGGTGTGCTGTCCCCACCGGTCCATCAATGATGGACAATGGACAATGGACAATGATGGATGAGCATTTTCCAGAAGAGGCATTACTTGGTGGTCTCAGATGGATGGCACCTCTGTATCAAGAGAAAAGAAAGTACATATTCTGAGGTCTTTTCTTTTCTTTTCTTTTCTTTTCTTTTCTTTTTTCTCTTCTCTTCTTCTCTTCTCTTCTCTTCTCTTCTCTTCTCTTCTTTTCTTTTCAAGCATTTTGCTTTCTGTTTCCAGAATCTGGCCTCTGTTGGCTCCAATCTACCAAGTAGCTGTAGAGATTTCACAAAGAAAAGAAAGAAAAATTCATCCTGTTCTCATAGTGGCTCAGATGCTCTAGGTGCATGCGTCCTTACTTCGCATGGTAGTGTGAGGCTGTAGTTAAAGACAGTGCCAGCTAAAGCCATGCAAAGGCACTTAATGATCAAAGAAAATGTCCAACAGAGACAGGGAAGCATCAATCCTCCAGAAGAAAGCTTTGAGACCTATGTAGTTTAAGAAATCATAGTATAAAGCAAATGGCTTCTATTTAGTATATCTGGCACTCCCTTCATGTTTGTTTCGCATACAAAAAAGTCTTCTGCTGTGGTACGTGAATGAGAAAATCTGGGTCTTGGACTTAAGTATGTGACTACTGAAAAGGAGGGGGCAGAGAGAGACATAGAGAGATAGTCACAGAGATGGGCAGAATGAGGTAGGTAGAAGAGCAAATGTAAAGGGAATTGTCATAGATGTTCAGAAAGGGACATAATCAAAGAGTGACTAGCAACTTGCTGAGCTTGTTCTAGAAAGAGGACTCGTGTTGGAGGAAGATAGAAGGAATTCTGAGGTACACAGTGCTGACATTTCTCTTAGGGCTTATGTGTTTTCCCATTCTTGACATTTTGTTTCTCTTAGATTCTGTTGGTGGCAAGGAGGCATGGAGAGGCATTTGGCAGGAGGTCTGTGCCTCCCTTAGGTGTTCAGGGGGTGGGGGACGAAGAACTTAGGGGATGAGACGCCCCTGACAGGTGTTGTAGCTACAGGTGGAGGGGGGCAGCTATTGCAAAACTACACCGTGGAAGGAATAAATACCCTGGACTGGCTCCCAAACAACCTTTCCTCAGTCTCCCACTGGCACCTTCCATGGCACACAGGCTAAGAGAAAGTTGGGGTTGTATTGTGTTATATTTAAAAGAGATTCAGGGGGCGCCTGGGTGGCTCAGTCGGTTAAGCGTCCAACTTCAGCTCAGGTCACGATCTCGCGGTCCTTGAGTTTGAGCCCTGCGTTGGGCTCTGGGCTGATGGCTCAGAGCCTGGAGCCTGCTTCCGATTCTGTGTCTCCCTCTCTCTCTGCCCCTCCCCTGTTCATGCTCTGTCTCTGTCTCAAAAATAAATAAATGTTAAAAAAATAAATAAATAGATTCAGGCCAGGTCCATTGTGACAGTCATGTGGTTTTTCAGGCATTAGTAATTCATAAATACCTTCTTGATTTTCAAATAAGCAAATGTCTCAGCTATTCTTTCTAGAAGACTTTTACATTTTTCCTTTCTATAGACAGCCTCCTCGTATGACCACAAGCTCTGGAATACTTAGGAAATACGTACCTTCTCAGACTGCTTGTCTCTCACTATCATTTAGTGCAGGCTCTTTACAAACAGGAAAAATAAATATGGACCTCTTCTTTCAGTCATACATTTTAATATAGTTTAGCATACCGAGCTGTCAGGCTTTGATCTCCTGGGTCAGAGTTCAAATTCCTTCTAACCCTAATGTCCATATTTCTAAATTTCTGGGGCAGTTTCAAGCACAAGCCAATTGGTGTTAATAAAGGCTAGTAGCAGGGTTGTACTTCGTGCAGAGCCTGACGAGTTTTTGGATGGTGTCCTCCAGTAGCATGAAGGTGTTTGTTTGTGTTGCTTCTTCCTTTTTTTTTTTAAAGTTTATTTATTTATTTTGAGAGAGAGAGAGAGAGAGAGAGAGAGAGAGAGAGAACGAGAAAGTAGGGGAGGGGCAGAGAGAGAGACAAGGAGAGGGGGAGAATCCCAAGCAGGCTCCGCACTGACAGTGTGGAGCCCGATGTGGGGCTTGGGCCCAGGAACAGTGAGCTCATGACCTGAACCAAAGTTGGATGCTTAACCCACTGAGCCACCCAGGCGCCCCAGTCTTTGTTATTTCTTCAGGTGCTTCTTTGCCTTATCTCCTGGGGCAGAGAATGGAAGTGAGTACACATTGTTCTAAGCCCTTGTTCGCTTCTGAGGTAAAGAGGAACCTCCTTACCCAAAGTAAATGGAATCTATGTGGTAGATGGGTGTGATGGTTGATTTTATGTGTCATCTGGCTTGACTCTGGTGCACAGGTGTTTGGTCGCACCCTAGCTTGATGTGGCTATGAATATATTTTCAGATGTGGACAGTGCCTAAAATCAGTTGACTTCAACGAAGCGTATTGCTCTCTGTAACATGGATGGGCTTCATCCAATCAGTCAAAGGCCTTCAGAACAAAGACTGACGCTCCCCAGAGAAGAAGCAATCCTGTTTCTGGACTGAAATGTAGAAAAATTGAAATGGCAATGCCAACTCTGACCTGAATCTCTTGCCTGCCAGCTGGTCCTATGGATTTCAGCCTTGCCAGTCCCAACAATTGTATAAGCCAATTCTTTCAAATATATCCTGTTGGCTCTGTTTCCCTGGAGAAACCTGACTGATACAGTGGAGGAAGGGTTTGGACATCAGGGTCGACCCCCAGAGAGATCTGTCTGCTCAGTGAGCACAAGTGCCAAGTATGACTGTCTGGAAGATTGTGCGGCTGTGGAGTCAGGCTCCTGGTGACATCAAGGAGGTCTTCCCCATCAGGTTCCTGGCAGGAAACCGATAGCACACTCCAGGGGTTCACTGGACCCTTTCAGAGGTAAAGGGAAAAGGAATCAAGAAGCATGGTGCACCCAGGGGTAAGCATCAGTGGGACTCTGTTAGTTCCTGTAGGCTTGGGAGGTGCAGGGCAGAGAATGAGATCTGTGGGGGATGCTCTCCTGACCGAGGCTGGGGCCATGGGCAGAGGAGTGCAGCCATCGGCGAGACTGAGGGTTGGCAGACAAGGCGTGGAGAGAACAAGGGCCCTGGCCTTTGTCTCCTCCAACCCCGGTCTCCTGCCAGGACCTGCCATTGTCAGAGCCCAAGCGGCAATCACAGGACAAGTAGAATCACTGGAAATGTTTGGTGGGTGGGCCACTTGGGTGCCAAACAGGGGAGCAAAGGGCAGAGAATGGATCTGGGGGAAGAAAGAGAATAACCAAATCACATGGGGCTCCATCTCTGGAGAATTCATAATAACTTATTCACTTTCAATACATTATCAGCTTGATTAGCTTAATTATATATTCCATGATATGGTGGAGGAGGATTCTTAGCCTCCCTGAACTCTGGGGCTCAGGTGACCCCAATTCTCAAACACTTGGGGTGGGGACTCCTTGCCTTAGATCCTGTTCTCTGCTCCCCCCACCCCCGCCCCCCACCACACACACATCTAAAAAGCCAGGCCTGGGATGCCTAGGTGACTCAGTCAGTTAAGTGTCCAAATCTTGATTGGGGCTCAGGTCAGGATCTCACAGTTCGTGAGATCGAGCCCCTGCTTTGGGCTCTGCGCTGACAGCATGGAGCCTGCTTGGGATTCTCTCTCTCCCTCTCTCTGCCCTCCCCTGCTTGTATTCTCTCTCTGTCTCTCTAAATAAATATACAAACTTAAAAAATAAATGAACAGCCCGGCCCCAGTTCCTGTCTGTCATTACATGGCTTCACAGTGCGAACAATTCCAGAGTCATGCCTTGGGATAAAGGTCTGTCATCTGTGGGTCACCTCATGCATAGCTATCAGCCTCCAGTTTTCTGTGACAAGACAAGGGTTCAACCTTTTAAGTGAGCATTTGATTATATGCTTATGGCTTTCCTAAGTAATAGCTTTTGAGGGCTTGGGAGTAATTTATAATGCTAGCTGCACATGACTTGCTTTAAAGCAATTGAAATGGTAGCTTTTGAATAGGAAGATTTGTTTAGTTTATACTGAACAGTGTGCCCTTAGTGGGGTTCTAACAATCCTTAGCTGTTTTATTGATTTTCTATTAAATTCCAGCACACCATCTGTGGGCATATGAACAAGCTCTTGAGTCAGGATGTGTTGGGTGCTTATGGAGCTTTCACCTGATGCCAGGAGATGCGCTAAATCCTGGTTATGCAGAGATCCAAGTCTCTGCTTCCTGGGCACACACAGATGGGTCAGGGAGACAGACCCACAAATGGTAGCAGCAATGTGATCAGAGCAGCGTTAGAGGTATTCATAGAGGGGCAGTGTTGTACTGGACCCAAGACCTGAAGGGCGGGGACCCCTCAGGAGGAATTGGTATCCATGTTACAGCCTGGACCTTATGGTCAGTTCAAGGAATGACCCCAATGCCTTCTAAGTAGGGAGGTGGCACAACGGGATTTTTATTGTATTAAAAAAAATGTGTGTAGAGATGGATGGAGACTGGACTGGAGGGAGTGGGCCAAGACTGAGGATCCAGGCCTATGAGGAAATGGTTACACCAAATCCAGTGAGAAATGCAAGAGCCTGGATGAAAGCCGTGTGTGGGGCATTGGAGGAGGGATAGAGTATAAAGATATTTGTGAGCTGTGGTCGCAGAACTTTGCCAGAAGCATGACTGTGTGTCCAGCTTAGTTGGCAAGACAGAGAATCACCAATACAAACAGTGAAGGAGGAGAACAGACTGGTGGGCGGCTGAGAGGTCAGCGTGGTTGAGTTGCCTGGAGGGCATCCGGGTGGGGATGGCTGGAGGTGGGAGCAGACAGGCCCACAGAGCGGGACAAAACCGTGGAAAAGATTTTACAGTTAACGCTGTTAAGGGGGAAGGGAGCATAGAATAATGGATGAAACCACCAAGATCAAGCATAGAGTGTGGGAAAGTAAGAGATTCCAAGATGAGCCTGCTAGACTCTGCACTTTTGAGTGTTTGAAAGAGTTCATTGTTGAGAAAATAAAATTTAAAATTATAAAAAAGAACAGATGGAGGAAGAGGGACTTTCATGGATAAAGATGCAGTAACTATGGGTCTGGGAATTCATGAGTTCACAGAATGAGAAGGTTGGGAAAATGGCAGCTCCTGGCCACAGAGGATAGAGATAAATAAAGATGGAAATAATTCAGCTGTATTTGGAAGTTAATGGGGCAGTAGGGACTTCAGCCCGAGCAGTGTCATGAGTGTTGGTAGTGGGATTGGGGAATGAGAAGGAGGAGTGGAAGCAGAGCGAGGTGTAAGCTATTCCTTCAAGAAATCTCACTTGGAAGAGAAGGAATGAAATAAGTAGCTAGAGAGGCAATTGGAGTGTAGGTGGGCAGAGCTAGGATATGACCAGGATGAGGGCAGAGTTAGAAGGGAGACAGTCTAGACACCCGTGATGATGCAAATGTAAAGCCCCTGAAGAACTGGAGATACTGGACTGGCAGAGCAGGTGAGCTCAGGGGAGCAGAGGACACAAGCACAGAATCCCAGAGTTGCTGATTTCAGAGGCGGAGTGGTACCTTGTGAGGAGAGCCCCAGGTGTGATTTGGGGAAGAGCCTGGAGAAGCTCAAGGAAGTGAGGTGTGCAGATGGACCCTTAAAAAAGTCAAACATAGCAACCAAAGTCTCCAGTGAATGTGGGGAGGGGAGGGAGGGTGGAAACGGTGCAGGGCTGAGTTAGGGGGCAACATAGCTTGCAGGCTCAAGACTCCAGATACTTCGGAGACTGGGAAAGCAAAGCCAAGGCACAGCCAAGCCCTGCCCTTGTCCATTTAGACAGCCCCTTGAGGGGGGGTGGAAATGGATGCTACCAAATCCAGTAGGCTCATGGGGCACAGAGGAAGCAGATAGATCCAGATTTCGGGTGAGAATTGTGAATTAGTGAAAGCAGGTTAGGGGAATTGCGTTTTTGGCATCATTTTCCTCTAAAGTTGAGGCTTGCAGACAAGGGAGCGAGAGGGGCACCGGTGAAAAGATGGAGAAATGAGGATTTGTTATGAATCCGTTTTAAACATGTTTTACCTAGGATGACCGTTTCTTTGTTGCGAAGAACTCTTTGCATTTTATGACCCTTTTCTGTCACTAGGCACAGGTGTCATTCTTATGAGCCTTCTTCACGGTGAAAGTCTCACTAGCGGTAAAGCATATGAGCTTTGAAAAGAGGAGTGTAAATGGAATCATAATTCATGACCTTACTAATTTTGTATAGCTGATTTTACATCTGAGATGTCACCATAATGTTCAAAATGCAGAACTTTCTATTAAAATGAGCATTTAAAAACACTGTGTGAGTTTAAATAACATAAAATTAAAACAATCATATTTAGGTATATGTATAAATAAATATATAGAATCTATTATACTACACCATACCACATTATATTTCATACGTGAAGTTAAGGGTAGCATTTCAGCAAAGTTCAAAGCAGTCACATTGGTTGATGTGTGTTTATAGTTATATATCTATACCTATACCTATCTATCTATTTCTACCTCTGTTATCTTCATTGTTTATACCCTAAATTGTGTATTGAAATATTCTGGGGTGACTCCTTTAGGACTTAGCAAAGGTAAATTATTTTGAATTCTGTAATTTTAAAGTGGAAGTTTGGATAAAAGTTCATTTTTAGATAGTTGAGTGTAATAACTCAGAATTTTTGCCCAAATTATAAGACTATGTGCAAAGACCTTGAAAGACCAAGAAACGACATAAATTTATGATATAATTTTCTAAATGACCAGCCATCGCTTCTTTAAGAAATGCTATCTTCATTTGTAACTCTCAGGATACCCTGAAATTTATAATACAAATAAGATTTCTGTGGTATTGAGTCCGCAACCCACACATAACAGCCCAGTATATCTTCATTAACAAGAAACATTTCTATTGATTTCATTTTGCGATGTTTCATATTACATATAACAAATATGTATGGTCACCTAAATGAATTATTACAATCCAATTTGAAATGATTGCATAGGGTTATTGTATTATCTCTAGGATGCTTTAGTCTCTGGGTGTCAAAACTGTTTTTATTTAATGGAATAACATGGAAAAGTTAATCAGAGTAGGTTAACCTCTGTGGAACTGAAGGTCACACGCATTTACTCTCAGTTGGAAATGGAGGAGCTTTTGGTTTTGAACTCTCACTGGGGGTGGGTGAAGGTGGACGAGGGAATAACCAGGAGTGATTTAGTGCCTGTGTTTCCTCGCATCTTGCTACTATCAGTTGGCTTATGGGGCTTTTCGATAACTGGATTTTTGATTAAAAAATTTCCTGCAAGGGAAATAAAATTAAACAGGCAATACAAACATAATAAAAAATCAATACTGCAGTTAACATTTCTATTATATGTTATTGAACGGCTCTGCTTCAGGCTCATTCAGCTTTGCATATACGTGAAACAGCTCAGAGTTTCCAACCAGGGTTGGGGTGAGGAAGAGTTGCAAAGAAAGAATCTTCTTGTCAAAATTATATTTTCAAGATAAACGATGCTTCTTATGTGTCCTTTCACTTCTGAGCCAGGAACACAGAGGTAGAAACCTCCCTTTTGCTTCACTAACATCTTATATTTGTTGAGTACAGCAAGATGAGTGTTCACTGAGCATATTAAAACTCATTAATGCACATCATGCTTTCTCTTTCAGAAGAGAAAATGTGTAGGCATTTTTTTGTCTTGCTATAAAGGCATTTGCTTGCTCTTGTAGGACTCAGAGGTAGAGGTGGATGGCTGGAAAGGCATCCAGTTAGGGGCATTACCCACGAGGGAATTCCTCTAGAGTAGCAAAGTTCCTTTAAACTTCCGGTCAAGATAGTCAAATGAGGTAATCGTGAAAGTCCCCCACTTCTACTCCAAAAATAACAACAACGTGAAAATCCATAGGTGAATTCAAAAGCTGGAAAGGGAGATCTCCAGGTACAAGAAACAGGAAGTCAGCGTTGGAGCAGAAGGTGGCCTGGAGACTCTGGATGTGGGTCACTACCATGAGCCTGGGTTGTAGTAGTGTACTGCGAGTGAGTTCAGGCGTCAACATCCTTGGTGGACGAGATGAGACTGAACTCCAAGTGACAAGGACTGTCCTGTCATTGAAATAGGGATCAAAAGCTCCAACCACCAGTCCCAGATATGGACTTTATGTTCTGGACCTTGGGTAGAAAGAGTTGCTTGAGGGAAATCAGAAAGTACAAGCTGACACAGCGAGTGTGAGACTAAATGTACACAGCAGATCTCAAGCCAAGAAATCCCGTTAAAAACAAGTCTATGAATCAGCGCCCCTGTATTCTTTGGATAAATTCCTGGTAGTGTTATTGCTGGGTCATAGGGTAATTCTATTTTTAATTTTTTGAGGAACCTCCACATTGTTTTCCAGAGCGGCTGCACCAGTTTGCATTCCCACCAACAGTGCAAGATGGTTCCCATTTCTCCACATCCTCGCCAACATCTGTTGTTTCCTGAGTTGTTAATTTTAGCCACTGTGACCAGTGCGAGGTGGTATCTGCTTGTGGTTTTGATTTGTCTTCCCCTGATGATGAATGATGTTGAGCATCTTTTCATGTGTCTGTTGGCCATCTGGATGTCTTCTTTGGAAAAGTGTCTATTCATGTCTTCTGCCCATTTCTTCATTGTACTATTTGTTTTTTGGGTGTTGAGTTTTGTAAGTTCTTTATAGATTTTGGATACTAACCCTTTGTCTGGTACGTCATTTGAAAATATCTTCTCCCAATCTGTTGGTTGCCTTTTAGTTTTGTTGATTGTTTCCTTTGATATGCAGCAGCTTTTTATCTTGATGAGGTCCCAGTGTTCGTTTTTCACTTTTATTTCCCTTGCCTTCGGAGATGTGTTTATAGCAGTGCTATCAACAATAGCCAAATTATGGAAAAAGCCCAAATGTCCATCAACGAATGAATGGATAAAGAAGATGTGGTTTATATATACAATGGAATACTACTTGGCAATGAGAAAGAATGAAATCTTGCCATTTGCAAAAATGTGGATGGAACCGGAGGGTATTATGCAAAGTGAAATAAGTCATCATAGAAAGACAGATATCGTATGTTTTCACCTATATGTGGAACTTGAGAAACTTAACAGAAGACCATGGGGGAAGGGAAGGGGAAGAAATAGTTTCAAACAGAGAGGGAGGCAAACCATAAGAGACTCTTAAATACAGAGAAGATTCATGGGAATCTACTGTTAGAACCAAGAGCACACTGTATGCACTGTATGTTAGCTAATTTGACAATGAATTACATTTAGAAAAAAAAAATAAATGATAAAAAAACAAGTCTAGCACAGAAACAAATATAAAAAGCAACCTGGAACTCCTCAGGGTCTGTAAGAGCCAAATTTTCACCTCCATGACTGGGAGCACACGGGTGGCATTCCTTTAGGGGCCAACATATGCCAAAGACAAGCTTCCATCAGACACACGATGCAGGCTTGTGTGTTCTGATTTCCCTTGAGCACCTAAAAAGATTACAGAACACACAGAGACATTTATCCTTGGAGTGAGGGCCAACAGATGCAGCTAATGGAAGCACTCACAAAGAAAAGTGCAGACAAATGTCCAAAGAATTTGAAGATAAGCATGATTTTGATGCTCAAAGATAAAAGTGAGGAACCAGTTTTATAATGCACGATGCAAGAAAAGCAGGTGGGTTTGAGAAAAAAAAAAAAAAACCTAAATAGTCTGCTAATAAAACTGAAGGAATAAGTCTTTTTGAAGATCAAGACGGAAAAAATGCTCAGAATATAGCTCAAAGAGACAGCAACTGTGAAGCAGAAATCGAGACAATAAACACAAAATGAGAAGCTCCAAATAGAGCTAATCGGAATTCCAGAAGGCAATTAGAGAAAGAATGGGGAGAGACAACAGTTAGAGAACTATTGGTGAAGAATTTTCTGTAACTAATAACTATTAGACCAGTTTGCATTAGCATCTTAAGCCTTGGGGAGGCCACATAACATAAATCCACATCTAACGCACTGCAGTGAAACTTGAGGGTATGTCAGATGACGTGAAAATCTTCATAATGCACACCCTAAAACGGAGCAGCAGTCTGACTGACAGCAGACTTTTCACTGGCAACCACACACGTCTGAAGATGATCCAGTGCTGTGTCCTAACTGGTAAGGATAAGTAACTATCCGCTTCCAGCTCTTCTCAGTTCAATGATTGTTCAGAGGGGAGGGAGCTTTCCAAGCAGCTACAAGCCTGGAATGTTGCCAGCGTCCTCAGGGTCCTCCTCCCCATTTCCTCTTTTCTCATCACCCCCCAGACTCTCTTGATATAAAGCAGGAAAGACTCTCCAATGGGAAAAAGACAGCCTCTTTAACAAATGATGTTGGGAAAACTGGACAGCTACACGTAAGAAAATGAAGCTGGACCACTTTCTCACACGATAGCCAAAAATAAATTCAAAATGGATGAAAGATCTAAATGTGATACAGGAAACCATCAAAATCCTAGAGGAGAACACAGGCAATAACCTCTTCGATATCAGCTGTAGCAACTTTTTGCTAGATATGCTCCTGAGGCAAGGGAAACAAAAGCGAAAATAAATGATTGGGATTTCATCAAGTTTAAAACCTCTGTACAGCAAAAGAAACCATCAACAAAACTACAAAGCAACCTTCAGAATGGGAGAAGATATTTGCAAAGGACACATCTGGTAAAGGGTTAGTATCCCAAATATAGAAAGAACTTATAAGACTGAATACACCAAAACCAAATAATCCAGTTCAAAATGGGCAGAAGACATCAATAGACGTTTTCCCAAGAAGACGTCCAGATGGCCAACAAACACATGAAAAGATGCTCAGCATCTCTTATCATCAGGGAAATACAAATCAAAATTACAATGAGATACTACCTCATGCTTGTCAGAATGGCTAAAATTAACAACACAGCAAACAACAGATGTCGGCCAGAATGTGGAGTAAGGGGAACCCTCCTGCACTGGTGGTGGGAATGGGGAATGCAAACTGGTGCAGCCACTCTGGAAAATGGTATGGAGATTCGTTAAAAACAAAACAACCTTATGTTCTAGCAATTGCACTACTAGGTATTTACCCAAAGGATACAAAAAAACTGATTCAAAGGGCTATATGCACCCTGGTGTTTACAGCAGCCTTATCAACAATAGCCAAATTATAGAAAGAGCCCAAATGTCCATCGAATGATAAATGGAAAAAGAATATGTGGTATAGATATACAATGGAATATTGTTCAGCCATAGAAAAGAATGAAATCTTGACATTTCAGTAACAGTGTGGATCCACCTAGAGAATATTATGCTAAGTGAAATAAGTCAGAGAATGACAAATACCATATGATTTCACTCATATGTGAAATTTAAGAAAACACAACAGATGAACATATGGGAAAAAAAGAGAGGCAAACCAGGAAACAGTCTCTTAACTATAGAGAACAAACTGAGGGTTATTGGAGGGGAGGTGGGTGGGGATGGGCTAAATGGGTGATGGACGTTAAGGAACGCATTTGTTGTGATGAGTACTGGGTGTTGCATGTAAGTGATGCATCACTGAACTCTACACCTGAAACTAATATTACACTGTATATTAACTGGAATTTAAATAAAAACTTGCAAAAGAGAAAAAAACCTCTTTTAACATAATGGTTTCACTCCTTGCTGTATAAATGAGTGGAAGTAAAGTAAAGAAAGGTATTTTCAGACACAAAAAGACTAAGAAACTTGCTATCTGAAAGAGAAAATAAAACAATGCAGTACTGAAAACAAGAAAAGAAGCCGTAAAGAATCTGTAGGCAGCAAGAAGCAAGGGCAAGTTAAGAATCTGGTAAAAACAGATTCTGGTAGGTTGCAAATCTACCATAAATATAATATGAATGATATTTGAGAGGCTATTTACAATGAGAAGTAGTTGAAATACCGGACAACAATATGACGTATGATAGAAGGACAGAATTTGGGGATATATTAAAGAGTTATAAGAGCCTTATCTGTGGGTGTTGGTTCGCATCACAACCTGAAAAAAAAAAAAGCCCAGTTCACTTAATTCTGTATTAATATGAGTATAGAAATATGGGTGCATAATTCCAAAAGAACAGAAAGAAAAAAGGATAAAAAGAAACAAAAACAGAGCAGAAGGCAGGAGAAAGGGGAGAAAGGAAAAACACAGCTGGGGAAGTGATAGAGAAAGTAGATGCAAATGAATGATCAGCCATTAAAATAAATAAAAATGGATTAAACTCTTTTCTTAAAACAGCAGAGCCTGAGATTGGACAAAGCTCCCTCATTCCTTGGATACTCTGAGAGAACCCTGGGTTATCGTGTTCTCCAGCATCAGCATGGAGATGACGACAAGAGCACTTCATCTCATGTTTTGGAAATGAAGTGTTACCTGTCGTGTCTTTCTGCAGATGTGATCAGACCCCAGACCAAGAGTCCCCTCTAGTATCATGGCGGTGTGCCTCCAGGGAGTAGGGGTAGAGCAGTTGATTGGGGTCACTCTACCCAGATCAAGTGAACAGAGAAAGTCTGATGAAGCGATAAGCCTCCTCCCGCGTGGAGCGGATGGAGAGATGTGGAAATGCAGGCTGCGTAGATTCTGATTCACAACGTGGTTGAATAGCTTTACTCAGAGGGTGCTGATAACTGGATCAATGGCCACACACAGAGAGGTTCCCAGTGAAAAAAGACTTTGGAGTTTTAATTGAGTTTTGGCTCAATAGGATGTGGCTACTATGATCAGCTAATGTGATTTCAGAAGGCAATAATGGAGGTAGAGTGTCCATAATAAAGGGTGTGATAGAGCCTCTCTCCTTGTTCTTATCAGACCACAGTGGGAAGGCTGAATTCAAAGGCAGGTCCAGAGGGCATCACCTAGGTGTTAAAAGTTATCATATCCTATCACATGGACACTTAAGGAGGAAAGGTGATGCTTATCTCAGAGCAGACATTCCATTTGTCCCTAAATATTCCATGAGCTGTCATGGTGCACAACAGTTGGACCTAATTTTTGTGGTCTCAGTAAACACAACTGGAACCACTAAGAACTTTGTAGCCAAACTGTAAAGGAATAAATGGACAATTTCGGGAGGAGATGCCTCCTATTACAGGAAGTGTTCAAGCCAAAGATAGACTAGTTTCTGTTGGCAACATTATCAGGTATTGATATTACTGGGTTTGGGGTTGAATTCTCTGGTTCCTAATCTCCTCTTCCACCCCAAGATCTTGATTCTGTGTTTTTCCCTGCCACTTGCAGTGAGTACCCAGAGTGGGAGTATTGTCTTTTTCACCCCACTTCTGACTCCCTCTACAAGTCATGTATGTATTTGTGAAGCTAGCACTTTAAGGCAAACCCTGACAATAGACTAAAGGAATTCCTAGAAAAGGTCTAGGTCTCTGTGAAGGGCGTCCCTTCATTCCAGTCTAATCCAGGACATCGCAAACCTGTGATGTCTTCAGAACTACCTGAGGATATTACATGATTCTGGATTCTTACCAACTTAGAATCTTGGATTTATACCAGGAAATCAGCATTTTTAACAAGCTTGATAAACAATCCTGTTTTTGTTCTCACTTAGGCATAAGAACCACTGCTTCCGGTGCAAGGTTGGTTTCATCCCAGCTTCTGGTGAATGATTGAAACTTGTTTATCTCAAACTTTTCCCCCTGATATTCCCAATAGATGACATTCTCATAGACATCCTCTCAGATGTCTTTGGTGCAGGGACAGAAAATAGTCAGTAGGTTGTATGCAAATCACATTTAGTTAATTGTAACTCCGCCCTTGTTCTTGCTCAGGATGCAAGAGATTTAGGCATTCATTGTGGACTGTTAATGGCTATATACCCATTCATCCAAGCCAGCCAGCCAGCCAGCCATCCCTCCACCCATGTATCTGTCCATCCACCCATCCATCATCTACCATGTATCTATTAAACACCTACGACTGTTTGTATCATGTACCAGCAGATGATGGGGGAAGGCTTGTTGGGATGGGGAGGAACTGATTCATCCCAAAGGTTACTGATTCACCCCAAGGTTTGGTGAACTCAGTGAACTCTTTGGAAGTCTGTCCTTGGTTGTCCCCTCCACTGGGGCAACACTGTGCCATGGAAAAACCAAAGGCATTGGAAACAACTAGAAATGCTGTTGAATGCAATATTTGACTCTGGGTGATCTATCAGCCTCTCTAGACTCCGTTTCCTAATTTCTAAAATGAAAGAATGCTAACAACACTGATGTGAGAAACAAATAAGATAATATAACCAGAGGGTTGTACAATTTAAACCCTTCTATGAATAGTAGTGTGTGCGTGTGTGTGTGTGTGTGTGTGTGTGTGTGTGTGTGTGTGTAATATACATCCAAGTTTAGGTTTCCCTAGAAGCAGGTTGTGAGAAAAGGATTCAAGGTCAGCAAGTTATTTTTGTGGAAAACGAGGGCCTAACACCTTGGGGGAACTCTAGGAAACAGTGTTGCACATCAGAATTTTCCCACTTAGTGACCCCCATCAGTCACTGCGGGAGAACTGCTCCTGGTGGCATTAATTTTCTGCCCATTCCAGCCTGTGATGTCTACGGGCGGGGGGCAGACTCCGGTGGCCAGAGAAAGCCTTCGGGCAAGTAAGTGAAGGTGCTGGGAGTTGGCAGCTGGGCTGGAGAGCACTGAGAGGGAGGGTCAGGGGGCTAGTGCGGAGCACCTGGATCGTCTGCCCCAGTGCGCGTGTCGGCGTTGGCACGTGCCAGCTTTACTTGCACCAGATGGCCTCTAACCACAGAGTCCACTGCACTAGACAATAGTTGGGCACCAGGCGGGATGCAAGCAAAGCACTGACTGAGAGGCGGACCAGTTTGCAACTCTGCGCCCAGAGCCTGCTTTTCCTCCCTAGGGTTTCTAGGCATTTTTGCCACCACTTATGCAGCCTTATCCTGCTTCCTAACCCTATGTTTGCAACTTAGCTTTTGTTCCTAGACGATTAGGGTTCTGTCGCGTCTGCCACATCTCCTCTCCTCTCTCTTTTCTCCTTGAGAGCCTTGTTTCGTGTGGGTCTGAGGGCCGTTTCCAGACAGTGCTGACATAGAGACACATCCCTGAGTGGTTCAGGTACGTTTCTGATATTAATAATCTGGTGCAGACACAGAGCCCCAGATCAGAACCACAAGATGTCTAAGCCCCTTTGCATGTATGCCGTCCTGGTATGAGTCCTGGAGTGAGCTTCGTCTAAGGGTGCAGGGCTGACAGCCATCGGACTCCATACATGACACTTGTACCCGCCCCTGCCAGCAGCGAGCGGCCTGTTCATTGCAGACCCTTGATTCTGCTGGCAAGCCTCTGTCCCCACACCCCAGTGTTTGGGGTTAGAACTGAGTTCTGTCCCATGAGCAAATCTCACTCGAGGCCTCCAGAATTCAGTGAAGGAAGGAGTGGGCCTATGTCACTGTCACAGTGTAAGGGATTTCCATTGACCCAAAGACTTGATGGAATTTCAATCCCGGGCTCAGAGTCCATTTTGTGTGCCTCTGCCTCCCCGAGGGACAGGCACTGTGTCCATGGTCAGCAGAACAAAAGCCAGCCAGCGCCATTAATATTTCAAAAAGGTGAACACGGAAATGGCATTGCGAATGGTGCATTGACCCTCCAGGGCAGTTCTTGCGAGACTGTGGGTGAAGGGTCCGTCAGGAAGTTCCTGCGGCAACTTTGTATCTGATTCTTCCAGCCTGTTCTAGAAATCAGCCAGGGGTGTCCTGACTCCTTGGCCCAATTATGTCCTAACTTCCCCAAGGAGCTGTGGTCCTCCTCTGGTGCCAGTCTTGGTTCACCATGCTGCCAGTCCTGGGAAGCCCTGGCCGCCTCTCTCCCTTTCCCACATCCTATCAGCTAAATCAATAGATGACGTTAGATGGGATGCGACGTGTGTGTGATGCTTTGATGGTGACAGTATTTGCTGAACCAGACTGTGTGCTCCAGCAGGGAAAGGCCAGGATAGAGGAAGATACTGTCTCTGATGTCAGAGGCCAATCATGTACTTGGGGAGAGGAGAGGATTCATAAAAAGTGACAGCAACTCCAGACCCTGTCACCAGCACACGAGCCCCAGGGTTAGAGTGCGTGCAGAAGGAGGAGTGATGGCTGCTGGCACCAAGACTCAGAAAGGCTCAGGAAAGAGAAGACAATGACTGTCTTCTTGAAGGACTAGCCAAGGGACTATTTTAGTGATGTCCCAGAGGCCAGTGACCACTGGGTTCGATACACATTGAGTCCTAGGGGAAGCACATTAAGTATTCCTTAATGAACTTAATGAACTTGAATGGGGTGGTACCAGGTAATGTTTAGGAAGACGGGCTCTGGAGCCAGGTGCTGATTCTACCACTTACCAGCAGTGTGGGCGGTGGGGGGGGGCATGCCTCAGTTTCCCCAGCTGCGGAATGGGGATGTCGAGAGTGCTACCTCATGAGGACGGAAGGGATGGGTAATTTCAGAGCACTCCATCTCATGCCTGGTACACATTAGGGGTGAGGTCACTATTGCTGTTACTATGAACTCTATAACCCCATAGGGGGACCCATTCTCCCTGCCCAGATGGGAGAGCCCCAGCCTTTTGTGGGCAAGGTGATTTAAAAAAATATTTTATTTATTTATGGGAGAGAGTGCAAATGGGGGTGGGCAGAGAGAGAGGGGGGCAGAGGATCCCAAGCTGGCTCTGTACGACAGCGGTGAGTCTTATGTGGGGCTTGAACTCACGAACTGCGAGATCATGACCCGAGTCAGGTGCTCAACTGACTGAGCCACCCAGGTGCTCCAAGGTGATTTATTTTTAAAGACCCCTCGGATGATGGCCCACAGAGGTGGAACCAGAACTGGGCTCCTGGGTCCCAACTGATAATTCTATGCGTCAGGCCTGGGAAGCTGTGACCCTTTACCTCATCTTTGTAGGAGAAAACAAAATTTGGTCTGAAAGTATCTAATATGTAACCATATTGTTCCCAGAAACCAAGATCAATAATTCTCAACTGTATCAAAATGCCACAAGAAAGTAAATGATTCCACAACTTTGACCACAACCCTCCAAGCATCTAGCTTCTGTTGAGCACCACACGGAGGGCTTGGGGAATAAGAATCGTTGGGTGTTTTCATTTGGTGTGTGTTTGTTTGATTGTTTTTTTCCCCCTGTTCTTCAGAAACTTAAAATTGAGAGAGAAAAGACAAGGCAGAAAGAGCTACAATAAAATCAGGACTGCAAAACTTGTGCGTTTTTCAGATTAAAAAAAAACCTTTTTATTGTTTATTTATTCTTGAGAGAGAGAGTGAGACAGAGTGTGAGCAGAGGAGGGCCAGAGAGAGGGAGACACAGAATCTGAAGCAGGCTCCAGGCTCTGAGCTGTCAGCCCGATGCAGGGCTCGAACTCACGAACTGCGAGATCATGACCTGAGCCAAAGTTGGAGGCTTGCCCGACTGAGCCACCCAGGGGCCCCAATGTTTTTCAGATTTCAGACCCTCTTCTTGGTGCCTCTCAGGAACACACTCAGTGACTCTTACCTAGCCCTTTGAGGTAGGTTGTATTATTAAGCACATTTTTCCAGATGGAAACACTGAGGCTCACAGGGATGGTTATTTTGCCAAAGTAACATGGTTAGAAAAGGGGGAAGCTGGGATAGAGCCCAGGCTTTTGCCTGGAGTCTTTGCTCTTGACCCCAACATGGCAGCATTTTCAGCTAGAGGAGCCAGAACGCTGGACTGTAGTTTACTGGGTGTCGGTAAATGCTTTTTGATGAAGTCTGTCTTCCATACGTATGATCAGGTGTGCAGGTCTCCAGCCCACAGCGCCTGGATTGTTTTTTTTTTTTTTTGTTTTGTTTTTGTAACCAGCAGCTGGGACAAAACATGGAATACTATTAGTGTTCTGACTGTGAACTGTTATTGCATAGATCAGTGTTTCCCCACCTTGTCTTTTCATTATCTACGCCCTGTGGAGATTGTTAAGATATTGTTTTCCTATTTGTCTTCCGGCAAATGATAGTGCCACAGAGGGTCTGTAAATCTGTATATGTACTGGATGTATATCTGTACCTTATGCCTTAAAAAAGTAAGTGGTTTTTTTTTTTGTCCCCCAAGAACCACTTTATATCCAGAAACAGCATGTGCCATCAGAAATGCGTGTCCTAGAGCAGGGGTTCCTGGGTATAAATGCAGAGGACACAAGGGGGACACTTCAGGGGCCTCAGTGCCTGCCCAAGGTGTGCACAATGTTGTCTACAAGAGCATTTTTCTGGAGTGATCCCTAGTGTAAAGGCTAAAGTCATCAAGGTTCCAGCATGATGGTGGCCAGATCAGATCAGTCACCAAGGCTCGGTTAGCTACACAACGAGCCCCTTGATGGGACATTCCATTGTGGTGGACACCTCCTTCCTCCGGAAGTACCCCACAGGAATGGTCCTTCTGTCGGGGCCACCCCTGCTTCATGCAGTCCCTGTTACTGTTGGGGTCTACATTAGGTTTCCAGGCTATGTTACAAATTGCCCAAACTTAGTGGCTTCAAACACATACTTGTGGTCTCATGGTTTCTGTTGGTTAGGAGTCTGGACATAGTTTACCTGAGTTCTCTGCTCAGGGTCTCCTAGGCTATCCTCAAGGCATCACTGGCTGGGGTACCACCTTCCCTGAGGCTTGAGCCTCTCCCAAGCTCTCTGGTAGTTGGTGGAATTCAGTATATCCTGGTATAGGTCTGAGACCCTGAACTGCAGAGACGCCCATAGCTCCCTGGGGCATGGTGCTGTCCACAGGCAGTTCACTGCATGATAGGTAAGCTCCTCTAAGGCCAGCAGGACTCTCTCTGGCTCCTGGAGTCTTATACATATTTAGGTAACAGGTTATATATGTATATGTATGATGTATACACACACACACACACACACACACACACACACACACATACAGTTATAAGTCAAGAGGAGGTGGTTGTATGATGCACAATTCCAGAGGTGGGGATCACAGACACCATTTGGAATTCTGCCCCCACAGCGTCTCTATCTGCTGGCCTTAACCAATGGGAGGTCTTCTTCCGAGAGAATCTGTCAGGGGAGATACATCTGAAGCTTCAGGGGGTTACTCAGTTGGCTGGGAAATCGGTAGACCGAGGTTCCCCATCACCTACAGGTGTGGCCCGCTGTTAGCAAAACAAGTTCTAGAGATGAACTGGATGGAGTAGAATCTGAGCTTGGCTCTCCAGCAGTGATCAAGTTACTTTAGTTCTCTGTGCCTGAGTTCCCTCATTTGCAAATAAGTTACTTCATGAGTTTTGGTTTGCAATGAGTGTAACAAGCACAGAAGAATAGAAGGGTTAGCACTGCCAGTGTCAACAATAATAATGGCAACATCATTATTAGTCTCGGCATCCATCCTCTGCGGGAGTGCACCCGGAGCCAGCACCTGTTTGACCTTGCCGACAAATGATTTGGGCTCATTCTTCTAGCACCTTCATCTAGGGACAATGTGAGTTGTGCATGTTGAGACTTCTTCCTTGGGCTCCTTCTTCCTGGGAAGTGGACATGTGACCCTGTTGTAGCTGAAAGTCTGGCTCTCTCAAGACAGACGGCCTGTTGGAGCCGTGCCGTCTTACCTCTGTGCCTGAGAGAACGTTCTGGGGCTTCCCCTTGGGTATCAGGGCTGTACCAGAACCTGTCTTTTCAGGCTCCTTGCGCATCCCCCCGATTCTTTGTGTCCCTTCCGGTTTCCTTTTACAGAATCCCGCACTGTGTTGGAGTCAGGCAGAGTTCCTACCAGGCACAGGCCATACTGACCAGATGGAGAGACGGTGGTCAGCTGTCCAGCCTGGTTTGTCCTAAAGGGGAAGACCCAAGTGTGTCAGTGAGTTCAGAGTTCAGAGCTGTGCAACCGGGGGGAGCAAATATTTCTGCCTTTATTCATTTCATCCAACCTTGGGAATTTCTTAATGAATTAGTTGGAACGTGGATTATTTTAGGCCCCCAGCATTTAAACTAGTCTTGTATGATGATTGATGGTCACATACATAAGGTATCAATAAGCCTTGATGTATTCATTTTTGAAAGTTGAAAAACTTAATGAGGCACTAAAATATAAAAGCAACCCTGAGTTCCCATCAGAAATATTGATTATATACTTTGTCAGATAGGTTTCTTTTAAATGCCCAAACTCAGATGCTCAGATTAAAGAGATGTCTACCATTCCTGGCCAAATGTTTTCAACTCTAATGTATCTTGAGGACCTACTCTATGCCTGTCACTCTGCTGAGTGGTGCATATTAGGGATTAAAACACCATGCACTTCTTGCCATTAGGGACCTTACAGTTGGATGATGAAGGTATTTTGAAAGTCTGCAAACAAGTAAAAAAAATTTTTTGTGAGAACATTAAAAACATTTTTTTAAGGGGCACCTGGGTGGCTCAGTTGGTGAAGTGTCCAACTTCAGCTCAGGTCATGATCTTGCAGCTTGTGAGTTCGAGCCCTGCATAGGGCGCTGTGCTGACAGCTCAGAGCCTAGAGCCTGTTTTGGATTCTGTGTCTCTCTTGCTCTCTGCCCCTTCCCTGCTTGTGCGCTGTCTCTCTCTCCCAAAAATAAATAAACATTAAAAAAATTTTGTGGGTATTTTTCGTCTCCTGAGGCCATACTTTTCATTCTCTAATAGCTAATGACTATTTTCAGTAGTATTTCTGAGTAATGTATGACCAAATGTTATAGGATGAATGAGGTGATGTCAACATACTATGGTGCTTGAAGGTTCATCTGCTATGTTTCTATTCTGTTTACTTAAAAAAAATTTACTCATGTCTATTTATTAAAAATCAGTATTTCCTAATAATATACAAAATTCATAGTAAATTATCTAATGTAGGTAGAGTTGGGCTTTAATGATAATTTCCCCAAGACATCAAAACTATTAAATGTAATTTCCATTTTTAATCTTTAATATGATGCATTATTTATTTTGAATAATTAATTTTAGTAGCAACTGACACATATAAGGAATTTTGTATCAGTTTTGGGGGAAACATATGAACTAAGTTTCAAAAATACTTCTAATGAGAAATTGACTAAGGATAGTTAGGGTTTTCCTGTGCTAGGAAATTTTGGGGGAGAAAGAATGAGAAATTGGACTTGAAGTGCTACATCCCCCTGAAAAATCGTATTGTGGAGCTGCAATTATTTTTAAACTGGCAGAGAGAAAATTGTCCATCTCCAAAATATGCAGAGTATCCAACTTGCAACTAATCCTGAATTTCAAATCAATAAGGTTTAATATTTCACCAGCAATCATAGGTTGAAATCAATGCTGTCATGGCTCTTTGGAAGAAAGAAGCTTATGAAACAAAGAATTGAAGGCAATCATCCAAGGGTGAAATAAAGAAATATGCTTTGCAAGGGCTTTTGTGAAAGGAAAACATACGGCAGCTCAACCCTTCCCCTCGCCAAGGTTTTTTGTTTCGTTTCAATGTTAGATCCTGGTGGCCCACGAAAAATGGTTCCAAAAGACCCTGTGGCAGATGGAGCAGGGATATCACCAGCTGACTATTTGAGAATGATTCAGGGGGTGGGTTCTTTCAAACTGGGAACCCTGATGTTTTTGCTGATAAACTATGGAGCCTGTATCAGTTAGCATTTACTGCAAAACAAACTACCCCCAAATGACGTAGATAAAAACAGCTGCCATTTGTTTCACACATGTGTCTGTGGGTTGGTCCGGGCTCTCAGCTGGGCAGTTTTTCTGGTCTCTGCTGGGTTTACTCAGTCGATAGTCAGTGGCTGGGTCGGCCGGGACCTGGCTAGTCCAGGATGGCATCAGACAGACAGCAAGCTTCTCCTGAATGTTGTCTCTCATCCTCTAGCAGGCTGGCCTGGGCTTACTCTTTGCAGGATTCTGAGGTGGGGGAATTAATGCAAAGCCTCTTGATGCCTGGGCCCCAGATTATCAGATGGTCATTTCCACCTCATTCTTTTGCCTTAATTAAGTTCGAACAATGATTCAAATTCACAGTATGGAGAAAGAGTGTGTTTCTTGATGGGAGGCATCACCAAGTCACATGCAAAGGGTGTGACTCTCTCAAAGATGGAAGGATTGTAGCCATTTTTCAGTCTACCACAGAGCCATTCTTAGTATTCAAGTCCCCAAAGAGCATCAGACTTGTGGCAGTTACGCACTGGAAACACTGTCTCCCCAAGGAGGGCGCCATGTCTGGATAGAGCTTGGACTAGAAGAACTTTGTGATATTCTCCTGTGCAGTTTTCCCACCACTTTACAGAAGGAGAAAATAACAAATTAGTCTTCCCCTGAGATCTCCAGGGGAAAGCCTTGTTTTAGAAAGAGAGAGAGAGTGTGTGTGCAAGCAGGGGAGGGGCAGAGATCGAGAATCTTAAACATGCTCGGCACAGAGCCCGATGCAGGGCTCGATCCCACCACTCTGGGATCACGACCTGAGCCAAAATCAAGAGTCGGACACTCAACCGGCTGAGCCACCCAGGTGCCCCTCCAGGGGCGGGTCTTAAGAAGAGGAAATAAAGAGAACAAGATCTTCACTGTAGAATGAAACATCATGGTGATTAATTTCTCAGTGGTCAGTTCTCAGGGGAGGTGATGGATGACATCTTGCATTATAAGAAAGCTGAGGGGATGGCTCCAGCAACAGCCTCTGAGTGCTCCATGGAGTTGAAACTGCTGGAAAGAAAATGTTCCTTTTAGGCAGCTGGTAAAGTCTGGGAATTCCCAGCCACAAGTGAAAACGTGGCTTGGGGGATCGTGTCACTTAGGCATGAGCTAGGGGCCTGTGTGATAGTCCGGTCTTCAGAGGTGACTCCAGAAGTGACCTAGTGCCTACATTGCCCCTTGTTACATTCGTAGGCTAACAAGCCAACTGTCTGTGCAACAGCAGAGAGAATGTAAGGGCACGATGCCTGAAGACGTCCCCAGGGCCAGGAACCTGGCTCTGAACTGCCCGTCCAGCTTCCCCCTTGCCCTGTCATTCCATTTCCTTTCTCCAGGTGACTGTTGACTCTTGCTCAGCACCTGCAGCAGACAGACCTTCAGGTGGCCCTCATATGCCCACCCAGTGTAATTGCCTCTTCTAGAATGTGGGCGACACCTCTGACTTGCTTCTGAGCAACAGAATATGGCAAAGGTCAACTGATGCTCCTGGGATCAGGCTACTTTTTAGGCAAAAGTGACGGAATGTGGCTCCTGATCCAGGACTCTGTCAGAGTGGACGGGGCTGGATCACAGAAGCATCGGAGGCAGGTCCCTCATAACAGGGAAGATGATGAGGAAGGCAACAAATCAAGGAGATCTAAACTTCAAAGTTGCCACGTGTGGGCAGACAACATCTTGTCAAAGGAACTGCGTAGAGAAGCTGTAATTCCCAAATGGTAAATATGGGGAAAGTTTCAGGAGTGGGAACTTTTGGGACGTCACGGGCATTGTGGCTGTGCTTCCAGGAGGCCTTAGCTGGAGCTCCAGCATCTGCCGAGGTCAAATGCTACCCGTTCCGTGAAGCTTTCTTTGAATGGCTCCAACCCAACTTAAAGTTAACTTCACCTTCTCTCCATCCTGCAGCTCTTTCTTTTTGCCTCTATTATAATGAATTTCATGTGCCTTTTACTTGCCAAGTACTTACTTTAGATTTCAAGCTCCTCCAGGGAAAGCCATATGTCATGCTCATTTTTATTTTCATCACACCTTCGCTCTGTACACAAAGTTCCTTGAGGCAATATGTGGCTAGAGCTTATGTAATGGATCTAACCAGCAGGCTATGTTGATGGCAATTCGATTGTCAACACATCTCCACACACCCCGAATTTAGCCCTGCAGAACCACACAGAGCAATTTCTCACACCAGAAAGGAATAGTTGGTTCCTCCAGCATCCCAGCCTATAAACCCAGCCCTGTGAATTCCATCCCTCATGGGGCAACATGAGCCCTGAGTTTCAGGAAGCCCTGAAACTCTCTGAGCTCCTGTAACTCCCTCTGTCCTCACAGAGCAGTGGAGATCATGTTTTCCCATTCTTCCTATGTCATACTCCAGCTATTAGAAGACTGCCATCCTTGCCTTTCCTTGGGTAAATATACCCAACTATGTCAATGATTTGTCACCTAGTGTGGCAGCCACATCCTTCGCTGGTATTGTCCCCCTCTACTGAATTTCTCTCTTATCTGTCCTAGAATGCAGTGCCTGACCTGAACCTGGGTATCTCCCAGCCCACCACATAGCAGGATCGTAACTACTTTTGTGTGGGGGGGCGGACCCGGAGTGTCTACCAAGGCAATCTAAAATCCCTTGGGTCTGTTGTTGGCTACAACAAATCACTGAAGCACGTCATGCATGGGGCCAGGTCTTCTCTCCCTGAACTGCTCCTGAGCCAAGATTCTCACACCCTCTATTGTGCTATTGATTTTGGAATACATTAAAGGACTTTATCTTCATTCCTATTACATTTCTTCTTGATGGTTTGGGGGCCATTGGACTAGCAGGCTAGCATTTTGGATCCTGATTATTTTGTTTAATGTGTTAGCATCCCCCCTACATTCCTGTCCGTCAACATTCTAATAAGCATGCCTCCTACAATGCTGTTCAAGACACTGATGAGCTCGCTGAACACAAGACCGAAAACAGAACCCTGGCTCTGGTCTCCTTTCCAAGTTGACATCACTCTATTAATCAACACTTGGGATACGCTTGTCTGACCAGCTACAAATTCACTTAACTGTACTCTAGTCCCACCCCCATTTCTCCCTCTTGTCTACAAGAATATCCTGAGCAACTCTGTCAAGTGCCTTGCTGAAATCCAGATCCACTGATCAACCAGCCTAATAACCCTATCAGGAGAGGAAACAAGATTAGATTGGGGTGATTGTCTAAGAGCAGTCAGCCTCTTGGCAGTCACTGTTTGTCCCCGAGCACACAGATCAACCCATAATGATTAGTTCTCGTGTTCTGCCAGGGATCAATATTAAGCTCCCTGGTCTGTATTTCACACGATATCCTTTCCTCTCCACTCTCTACCTCCTTATCTTCAAGCCCTCCTCCAGCCCTTTTGAAAATGGAACGCTTTGCCTGCCTCAACTCTGCAGGAATCTTTCCTTTTCTTCTCAATTTCTTGAATAATTTTTGCATCTTCTGTCACTTTCATGTCTCCCGGTAATTTCCTGGGCATCTTTGACTGCCCCCCCCACCCTCGGTTTCCTCCCTGCGGGAAAATAATGCGAATCTTATCTAACCCCTGATAAAGAAATATGCATGAAAGCTCCTTACACAAGTCCAACATAGATAGAATGAAAAACTGTTAATTGAATAAACTACAAAGAAGCATATAAATGCAGAATTTTACTATAATTGCATGAGATACTCACAGATACCCACAGAATACTTTTCTAGAAAGCCTAATAAGTTACGCTTTGAATTTCACTGTGTGCTGTCATAATTTCAGCAAGGTATTTCTTAAAGAATCTAAAAATCTTTGGCCCAATTGTCTATTTGAAATTAGCATACCCTAAAATCGGATTTAATAGAAGAAACCCAAGGTTTTGTTATACCCCAATTGATTAGTTCTAGTTAAGGAAATTTAAGATTGGTGACATAGTTTGCACTAGGGTTTTTTTGCTGGTTGAAGTGGGTAAATCAAATGATGGGGTTTTGGATCAAATAGTATCATATTTGAAACCTGGGAAAAAGAGTATTGAAAGGGTGAGGGAGATCTATTGGAAAAGAATTTCTTAAAAAATTTTTTTTTAAACATTTACTTACTTTTGTGAGACAGAGATAGAGCATGAGTGGGGGAGGGGCAGAGAGAAAGGGAGACACAGAAAAAAAGTAGGCCCCAGGCTCCCAGCTGTCAGCACAGAGCCTGACACGGGGCTCAAACCCACGAACTGCAAGATCATGACCTGAGTTGAAGTTGGATGCTTAACCGACTGAGCCACCCAGGCGCCCCTTGAAAAAGCATTTCTTAATAGAAACAGAATTTGTGTAATAGGTATTAATTACAATGCTGCTGCTGTTAATTGGCAAATTTCCCAGAAGTAGCAACAATGTCTGTTATTTCAATCAAACTGACGGTCTTCCTCCTTGCTACACAGAGTATGATTTTTACTCTCTAGAAGTAAAATAATAATTAGGGTGGAAGGGCCCTTTAAACTCAACCAAAGTTAATACCCTTCTTTTATAGAACAGGAAACTGAGGCACCTAGAAGCTAGGCGACTTGCTCAAGCTGATCCGCTGGGCGATGGCTGAGCTGGAGCTCACAGCGGGGTCTTCTGACTCCAGGTCTATGCAATTTGCAATGACTTGTAGCTGCACTGACAGGTCTGGGATCTCTGGGGCGATCCATTGTAGGTGCTTTGCCTCTGATTCCATTGGATGGTGGGCAGAAAAAAAATACTATGTATGGTTGTCATCTTTCTGCCATTTAACTTAGTTCTTGGAAACACGAAGCTTTCAACTCTGGCCTGTCTGGTGCCCAAGGCAACGCAGATGTGAAGATGACAACGTGCATCTCTGTGATGCACGTATTAAAGCTGATTGATAGAAGGCCACAGATAAGATGTCACTTCTTATAGACGTGGATGGGCCATGGGGCCAGTGATAAAGCGAGACTGGTGCGCTCTGACATCCACACAGCCTGGCCTTATTATTGACAGTGGGAGATAGTATTGATCCAGCTGCCAAGATGATCCTATTATGCAATTAGAATATTAGATTTGCATTTTTAATTCCTTTAGAAGAGATTGGCCTGAGGCAATTATGGCAGGAAAATATTAAGATGGATCCAGCTTCTTTGAAAATAACTCAGAAGAAGCTTTTAGGAAGATGCGGTCATTATCAGAGAAAAGTTTTGCTTATAAAAAGGGGTAATAAGGAAGCGATAAAAACACAAGGCTAGGCAAGTTGGAAGGGTTCATGGATACCAAGCTTTCCCCTGTGGAAAAGAATAAAACTGCCCGACCGTAGGACGCTGTCCAGACCAGTTTGGGCATCGCCTCCGTTCCGTGTGCAATCCCCAGCAGGCTGCATTTTGGGCTTCTCGTTTGGGCAGATTTTGTCCCAAAGCGTTTGGGCAGGATCGTGTTCCAACGCTCCTGCCGCAGACGATTTTCCTCTACCGGCTTAGCCTGCTTGTTAGTTGTGTTTTCGTTTTTTTGTTTTGTTTTTGTGGTGTGTTTTTGCGGTGGCTCGGCTCCGTAGCCAACTGAAGTCGATCCTCCCTCCCTTGAGATAATAATATATTTTTTTAAATTGTAGACTCAATTTATAATAGCTTATGGAGAAATCTGTAGAACCCAAGGTGGTAGCAGGTGCTTCTAAAACTCTAAATTGCCTCCTTCTAAAGTGTGGATGGCCTTGGTTCCATTAGGGCTGTCTGGGCCCGATCTGCGGTCCCAACTGTTCCTGAGCCCTTGGGAAAATTTCTGGGTAAAGCTGGAGTGAGGTCATCCTAGAAGAAAATGAAGGCACCGCTAGATGATGTCTGCATGCTCAGTGTGGGAGACAGTAAACTTCTTCTATAAAGGACCAGATAGTAAATATTTTAGGCTTGGGGGTGAGGGGCACTTACAGACTCTGTCTCATGTCCTTCTCATCCGTTCAGGTCACTTGAAAAAAATCTGGCCACAGGCTGGATTTGACCTGCAGGCCAGTTTGCTGACCCCTGGTTTCGTGGGCAGTACACGTAGACCAAATAATTCCCTTGGGATTATTGATTGAATGCCTTCTACATGGCAGATACTCACTTTCAAGAGGAAGAGCCTTGGCTTCTGTCCCCTGGAGCTTCTGGTAGAGCGGGAGAGGAAATCATGCAAGACGTTACAATCAACAGGATAATCGGTATGAGGACGAAGAGAGGGATACCCGGGAGAGGGCGAACCGTATGGATACCACCACCTCCTTCACTGACACCAGAAAACACAGCAGCAATTGAAAGCTACTAGATAACTACGAGGGTTTCCATAAGCAATGGAGGAGGAAGGTAAAAGCTGTTTAGAGAAATCCAGAAAAGCTTTTCAGAGGTCCCTGCGTTTGAGTTGAGCTTTTAAGGAACAGGAATTTGAACAAGGAAGGAACAGCAGTACAAGGGCAATGGGTAGAGGAGAACACAGTGTGTTTGCTGCCTCTGCACAGCAGCTAAGGGTCTACATGATGGAGCCTGTCAGCCAGACTGGGCGAGGGAGCAGGTCCGACGCACAGAGGCCATAACGACCGCGACAAAGCTCACCCAGCAGAGGTATTGGTGGAAACAGCTAGGATGGAGACACAGGTGTTTGGGGGAGGTTGATTTATGCTCAATACGAAGAGGGCATTTTTAGTCGCAGGTTGGTTCCGTTTGTCCACTCAGCAGACATGTATCAAGTTCCTGTTTGCATTGGACATGGCTTTGGATGCTGGGGTCCTAAGGAGCTTGGGGACACACCCTGCCCTCCAGAGGCTTACAGGGGGATGCCTTGGTAGGAGGAGGTGATATCCCGACAGAGATATGGCTGCAAACAGGGAGGGTGATATCATGGATATATATGAATAATGTATTTCAGATACAAGTGCTGACTTTGAGAGGCTCTGAGAAACTTTAGTCTCATGGAAAACAAACCATATTGCAGAGCTTATGTTCTTCATAGACTTGGCAGAGGGAAACTTGCCCCCTGCCTCTCTGCAAGCTGTCAGATTCATTTAGTCCCTGGGTTCTGCTGAGAATTTCCCCTGATGTCTTCATTTCCTGGGGCTGCTGTAACAAATTGCCACGAGTCAAGTGGCTTAAAGCAACAGAAATGGATTCTCTGACAGTTTTGAAGGCTAGAAGTTCAAGACAAAGATGTCAGTAGGGTTGGTTCCTCTGGAAGTTCGTGAGGAGGGAGAGAATCTATTCCATGCCTCTCTCCCAGCTTCTGGTGGCTGTTCTGCCATCCGTGGCATTCTGTGGCTTGTGGCTGCATCCCTCCAATCTCTGCCTCCACCTCACATGCCTTTTTCCCTGTACTTCCTCTGCCTTTCTCTTTTTATTAAAACAATTTTTTAATGCTTATTTTTTTTTGAGAGACAGAACATGAGCAGGGGAGGGGCAGAGAGTGAGGCGAGACACAGAATCCAAAGCAGGCTCCAGGCTCTGAGCTGGCAGCACAGAGCCTGACATGGGGCTTGAACTCATGCATCATGAGATCATGACCTGAGCCGAAGTCTGATTCTTAGCTGACTGAGCCACCCAGGTGCCCCCGCCTTTCTCTTATAAGGACACCTGTCATCGGACTTAGGCAGGATCACACTAAATCCAGGATGATGTCATCTTGAGGTCCTGAGCTTAATTATATCTTTAAGACCTTTTTTTCCCAAATCAGATCACATTCACAGGTTCTGGAGGTTAGGACTTAGACATATCTTTTGGGGTCCCTTAAGTGTAGCCCTATTCAACCCCCTATACCTGATAAAGAGCCCTTGTGAGTTATATTTATTTTTTAAACTTTTTAAATGTTTATTTATTTTGAGAGAGAGAGAGAGAGAGAGAGAGCGAGCGAGCAGAAGGGCAGAGAGAGAGGGAGACCCAGAATCCGAAATAGGCTCCAGGCTCTGAGCCATCAGCACAGAGCCCAACGTGGGGCTTGAACTCACGAACCGCGAGATCATGACCTGAGCCCGATATCAGATGCTTAACTGACTGAGTCACCCAGGCGCCCTGCCCTTGTGACTTTTAAAGACCATACTGGTTGCATCCAGGTTGCCTACTATGTGATGGGGAGACAGGAAAATCCCCAAGACTTGGGGTTCGTCGCTGTAACTCCCCGGCAAGAACGAGAGCACTTCCATGGGGCGAAGCTTCAGAACGACTTCAGGGCGAGGGACTAGCATTGTGAACGCAGGGGCTCCTGAGAATCGAGGCTTGGCGGTATTTGCCCCGGAGGCCAGCTGCTTCAAGCAAGGCCGCTCATGGAGCTCAAAGTTGTACTGTCGGCAATGTCACCCTGCAGCCCAAAAGACAAAGACGAATGGAGTAAAAATGTAGTACTCTTGATTTATCAAATGATTCCACCTAATGAATCCATCACATTCAATAGAAACCACATTAGCAATTCCTGTTATTGGTCTTACCCTCCCGAAAGCCCCCGAGGTCCACCCCAGTGCCCACATGATCCGCTCAGGGGAAAAAGAATGCAAAGTTTAAATAGATTTTTCTGTAAATGTAAACTGCTTGGACGAAACAATGCAAAGCCCGGCGCGGGGGTGGCCAAGATACCTGGCTTCCTTTTGCTATTATGGAGCTAGCCGGGTGATTATCACGCAACCCCGTAGAAAAGCTGAGACCTTTCCATCAGTTCATTGGAGCAACGATACGGTGTTCTGGAAAAGTTTGATTCAGTTTCTCATGGTTGTAATAGCTGTGGCATGTTCTTGGGGGTTTCTGTAACTGTGTTTGTCAGTTTCTGGAGCCGCGTTTTTGTTTCCTTGCTTTAAACAGCTGACTGGATCCCAGCTTTCAGTTATTGTGGTGCTTAAGTTGCTTAGCTCAGTTCAGCAAACATCCTTAAGCATGCACTGTATACCTGGCTCCATGCCACGGCCAGTTGTTCGGATGCTGAATAAAACTGTTTTAGATGTAAGGTGGGAAATGTGGGATCCTTTCCTTTGACTATCCTAATGCTTTAAAGTCGCCTGTATATTTGTAAGATGTATTTTTCGATGTGTGTTTTTGAATGGTAATGAAATGGAGGGACTGTAAGGTGGAGTCAATCCTCTGCAATTTTAGCTCGGGATCCTCACTTTCTTCAGCTTTGAGTCAACGATGAATAAGTGCCTTAAGCCCTCCTCTCTCTGGGTCTTTTGAAAGAAGCACAAGATGTTAACACGATGATGCTGTTTCCAGAGAACAGCACCACTAATTGGGTCTTGGCTATTTTCTGTATAGACTGAAGCTTGATTTGGGTGTCAGCAAGTTGAAACTCCAGCACATCTATCTTTCCTGTAAATTCGGCTGTTCCCCACCCCCATCCCCGTCGATTGCAGTCAATATTCTCTGCTTTTCATCAAGATTCTCCTGTAAGAAAGGGAAACGTGGAAGCAGTGTCTTTGCATTTCCTTTAACTTCTAGAATCAGTGCTGCCCAGTAGAAATATGAAGCAATGTAATTTAAAATTGTCTAATGAAAAGAGACAGATGAAATTCGTTTTAATGATCTATTTTACTTAACACAATATCCAGAATATTATAATGTCAACATGCAATCGATATAAAAATTACTGAGATATTTTATGCCTTTTTTCATACTGAGGTTTCCAAATCTGGGGTGTTCTTTGCATGTGTGGCACAAATTGATTTGGGCCAGCCGCATGTCAGGTGCTCAATATCCACATGTGTTTAGCGGTTATCATACTGGAAATTGTACTTACAGGGGAATTTATCAGTATTAGCTTTTGATAAGAAGGATATATCAATCTTTTTAAAGAAGCACTGAGGAGTTAAAATGGATTACTTTGTGTGAAGTTGAGGACTATGTTTCCCGAGAAGAAAAATTTATGAGAGTTTTTACTGTAAAAATATCTTTAAGGTTGAGGGTATGCGTGTGATGTGTGTAAACGCACTTGTATACACAGAGCCTCATATTTTAATGCTTTATCAATAAAGAAGATGAATTGATAACTGGCTGCAGAATGTACTGATTGCAACTCCAGCCTAAAGCCAATTAAAGGCTAGCAGGGCATGTGTTATAGGCACTCGTATCCAATAAGAATTGTTGCATAATGATTAGACAAAAAGGGTCAGACACACACTGGGAGCTTTGCATGGCTATGCTCATATGTGGCCCATACACTGTCATGTTGTTGTGAGGGAAAAAATCGAGAACTTCCAGTTTGGAGAAGAGAAAGAAAACAAAACTCTGCTTGCTGAGGCTACCAATTCGTCATCTAATCATGGTTAGTATCTAGTAGCTTTATATTAATTTGGATGGAGTATTAATTTGAATGGTATCACCGTCACCAACCCTCGCCTTGTGATATGATGTTAAAGTGCTAAATTCTTTATAATTCTATTTTTTTCTTTATAATTTTAAATGGAAAAGATAAAGGGTGGGAACAACAAATGAAGACTTATGTACCGATGAGTTTCCTAGGGAATCACTCGCTCGTGTCCTGACTGCAGCTGAGAACCCAACATGGAGGGCTATCCGGTAGAACACTCAGGGACTGTTGGAAGCCTTGTTACAGGAAGAGTAAGAAAGACTCTCAAGTCTTACCACTGGCTCCTATTTGACAAGCCTGGTAAAAGCCAGTTGGCAAGGAGCCTGGGAAATGCAGACTCCTGTGGCATAGAGCAGAACAAGGCTAGGTTGGGAGGGCATGTGAGAACAGATAGACACCTGCCGCCACCGATGGATAGCCTTAAAAAAGCTGTATGGCTTTACAACAGCTTTATCATCTACTTATGTTTTAAAGCTAATCTTAGAAATGATTTGTGTACCAAGTTCACAATAACTAAGGTGGAGTGGAGTTGCCAGTTGAGAAGCAAACCTTGGCCATGAATGTTCACAATGAAGAGCTGGCTATACCCAGCATCCCTTTGGCCTTACTTTGATCCATCCTCATTCGTTTGTCTCGAGGTGTTGGACTTCCCAGTTTCTTGTCTGAATCTATAGTCTCGTTCTTCTCGGACAATGCGCAATTTCTGCTCATGGCTTCCTGGAGATTTTTTCTACTTGTTTCATAATTCGGAGCTTCTGAAGGTGGTTCCTCAGGTACAGGATGAAACCAGAATTCATGACTGAAGGGGCACTCTCACATAGGAGGGTTTTTGTTTGTTTGTTTGTTTGTTTTGGTTTCATCAGTACAAAACATTTTTTTAAGTCCATCCATTTATTTTGAGGGAGAGAGAGAGTACAAACGGAGGAAAGGCAGAGAGAGAGAGAGAGAGAGAGAGAGAGAGAGAGAGAGAGAGAAAGAGAGAGAATATGAATGAATGAATGAATGAATGAATGAATCCCAAACAGGCTCCACGCTCCACACTGAGTCCCACACAGCACTCCATCTCACAATGGCGAGATCGTGACCTGAGCCGAAATCAAGAGTTGGTGGCCCAGCCACCCAGCACCTCAGCAGTACAATACATTTTAAATTATTTTTTTAGCATTGAATGGTGCATGGCAGGAAAGAGTTAATGTGCCTAACCCCCCAGAGGAGAAGTAGCTGAAGCACTGAAACATTAGCCATCTTTGAGGATTTTCTATGTTCTAAGAGCTCTCTTAAATGCTTTGCATCTATTAACTCAGGTAAGCCTCACACTCACCACACTATGTGTTAGAAACAACTGGTTCCCCCCAGTTTTCAGGTGAGGACACCAAGGACCAGAAACATAACTTGGCCAAGTTGGAAGGTTGATAAGTGGCGGGGCTGTGTTTGGACCCCACGCAGTTTGGCTGAAGTGTTCATTTGTCACCTACTCGTTTGTGTCTCGCTCCTGTCCGTGTAGGCTTGTTGCAGGTCCTCCCCAGGCTCCTCCCCCCGGCGCATGGGGCTCTGATACCCAGAGGGCCATTGGGTTGGCGGGGAAGCTGCCGATGCTGTCATGAGGTGGTGAGTGCCCCATTATCGCAGGGCACTTAGTTGCTAATTGCCATTTAATCACAAGATGAATATAGTTATTTCTTTTCTCTCCCTACCGAGTGCCAGTGAGATGGTAATTACTGCTGAACCAAGTGCTGAAGATGTGGCTTTGCACGGAGCTGGCGCTAAATGCCACATCCTTTGAGCCACCACATTCCTGGCAGCACTCGTTTCCCCACGTGGCTAATTAAACACATCACTCTGAGAACAGATGCTCCTTCCAAGCTTCCCATTTCCCTTACGTGAGGACTTCCTCCCACCCCACCTAGGGAGATTTGATTTAAAAAGAAAAAAAAAAAGTTTGGATTTTCTATTTGGTAAATTAACTCACATTTTTGTAGAGGTGACATTGTGTTTTGGTCAACAACTGAAACAGAAAACTTTGCATCTGGATAGTTCTAAATTGACAATGAGTTAACTGAGGATTTGTTTCTCCACAGTTCCTTGTTTCCAGCTATTGCGTACGGAGGTGAAGGAGCTGCTTTTTGTTTTCTGTGGAAAGTCTGAAGGATGTAAAAACAGAATTATATGGACTTTCTCTAAGCATGGAAATACCATCTATGGGCTTATGCTTTTCTGAGGATGTTTCCTCCAGGCGCCTTGTAAATGAGTCAGGCTTGATCTACTTTGTACAGAGCGGGAGTTAAGTGAGCAGGTTAAGTGACTTGTCTAAAGTAACTCCACTAATGCCGGGCTTGTTCTCTGGCTCCTGGTCAAATGTCATAGCCGATACCTGAGGTCAGTAAGCCTTTGACCTTGTGAAGACCTCATCAGTTTGGTCCAGGTTTGGAAGAGTCCACAGGTCCAAAATAGGTCATCTGAGTAGCAGAGAAGCCAAATGTTCGAGATCGAGAAGTCTGCAACACAAATGTGATCCCCTGATGGACTTTGCAGGGGCCTGGTAGGTGATGGAGGCGTGTCAAAGTCCCTGGTTAGGTGGTGGTTAAGTCTTAATTGGTTTTTGAGGTCTCAGTTTATGGTGTCGTGTTGGAACCCCCTGTGGATCGTTATCTAGACACCCTATCAGAAACCCTCCAAATCTCAGGGTCTTTACCCAATAAAGCAGTGGTTCTCAAACTTTAGAGCCTTCAGATATCCTTATTAAGACACAAACTGCTGAGCTACTTGTCTAGGGATTCTGATTAAGTCTTGACTGGGGCCCGAGAATTTGCATTTTTAACAAGTTTCTGCAGGGGTGGGGGGGTGGGTGGTGCTAATGCTGCTTGTCTCACGATCACACTGTGGGAACCAGTGCATTACAGGCTTATTTCTTCCTACTGTCACGGTGCAATGTGGGTGTTTCTGGCTGGGTGCCTTTCTGAGAATGATCTCCTCCACGTGGTAAGTCAGGGACTTAGGCTACTTTCCTAGAAGCTCTGCCATTCTCAAAGGCCATTGACTCCTGCTCTGCAGGCAGCCAGTGGGTCACGGAAGAGAGAGAGCACAAAAGATTGTGCTAGAAGGTTCTAGGGCCGTCAGTCATATGGATCTACCTAATTGTAAAAGGAAGCTGGGAACAGGGTCCAGTTGAGTCTTCAAGAAGAAAAGGAAACTGAATTTAATGAAAACACAGCTTTTTTTTTTTTTTGCTACACCTAAGTTACGGAAGTCCTCCTCTTTACTTTCACCTGCACCTACGCCACTGAAATTATTTACCACTCATTGATTTTGAGAGTTTAATGATGTTCTTTGACCCGCCTGGGCATATTCTTGAGAACTGGCAAATGGAGATGGTGAAGCGCATCGTCATCCGTGTTCCTTGCACGGATGAAGACACTGTGATAACAGATCACAAAGGCGAATGGTTTGTCTGCCCTGGAGGCCAGGCCAGATCTGGAATAGGGGTCTCCATCTGTGCCAAGTTTCAAGGTATTGTCTCTCAGCTTCACATCCACCCTTCTCTGCTCTGATTTGTGATGCTGGAACTGGACCCTGGAATGTTCCTTTCTTGCCCACTGGCTGAATGTTAGCTTCATCACTAGAGGGTTCTAGAGTGCAGTGCAAGGTGAAGAAACTTTGCTTCTGAGCTCTGGGCCTCCATTATTATTGTTCCCTGTGGTAGTCCAGTGGCCCAGGAGGCTGAGCCCAGCTGTGCCCTCAGGCCATGCTCTCCCCACTGGCGGCCAATTCCCAGAAGCTTTTCCCACCATGCCTCCTGCAAGGACAGGCTGCTCCTCCAGACCACCTCTGGCCTTTGCCTTCCAGAAAGGTTTGTATCTTTTAACTCCACCAGCATGTTGCAAGTTCCTGTGGTAGCTAAGCTCTCTGATGAGGTCTGAGTCTGGGGAGAGAGACTTCTCTCTTAGTCCTTGGTCCCTTTGTCAGTTTTCTGTCAGCCTGGAGGTAATAGCCACTCTTCACACATGTGACTTCTTTACGGTCCATGTTTAGCCCTTTTTCACAGTTAAGCACCTTTTATAGTTAACATTTCCTTATTTTCCTTGTTACAATAACCAGAGTGATTTCTTTTGACCAGACCCTGGCAGATATGACCTCCTCCTGGTAATTTTTGCTATAGAAAAGCCAAGTTAAATGTATGTCCTCTCAAATCTCAAAGCAGGACAGCCAAACTATACCTACTCAAAGCTCCTTTCCACCGAGGGCCCTTCTTTATTCTTTGCTCTCAGGATGTTGATTTCTTGCCCTGAGAAAGGCTGGTGTTCTTATCAAAGATCCAACAGGAAAAGGGCGAGGGGGTCTTCAAGTCTCAGACTTCTAGACTCTCTAGTCTTGAACCTCAACAAGCAGGGGCTCCCGTGGGTAAGGCCCTGGGTAGGATTCCCAGGTTAGCAGGGGGCATGGGAAAGAAAGAGGAAGCACATGTGTCATCAGTAACCAGAAACCAGTCTTGCTGCCTCAGTCTCTGTCCAGGGGTGAAACCAGAAAGTGAACTGTGTGTAACCACCAGGTCTTTTGCCCTGGCTTGGTTTTGCTGCCACAGCAGTAGGGAATCAATACAACCTAAAAAAAATACAATCCCAAGAGAAAGTTGAATAAACAACACAGGATCTAATTTTAGGCCACAGAAAATAAAAGGTCAGCATAGAAAAAGGATAATAATAATAATAATAATAATTCCAGTCAGCATTAGCTACTTATTATTTCTTTTTCTCCATAAAGCATGGATCCGTGCCAACAAAAGGTTGAGGCCAACTCTGCTTCCTTCCTTGCGAGCTAACCTTGGTTTCCCAGACAGGCCACAGTGAAGGCTTCCCATCCGAGGCAGGCTCAGTTTTGGACAAAGCAAACAAATTCCTGTGATTTAAGGGCCCTGAGAAAGCGCTTTAATAGGAAACCTCTACCCCATTGCTACTACAGCTTAAATTTCATCATGAGAGATTCATGGATGACCATCTACAGACTCCCCCACCCTTTTAAAAAATTGTGCTCAAATTCATATATCATAAAATTAACCATTTTGAAGCAAAGAATTTAGTAGCATTAAGTACATGTACAACACTGTATAACTACCAACTCTATCTAGTTCCAAAACATTTTCATCACCCCAAAAGGAAACCTTGTACCCATTAAACGGTCATTCCTTATTCTCCCTCCCTCCAATCCCTGGTAACCACCAGTCTACTTTCTGTGTCCGTGGATTAGCCTATTCTGGGCATTTCATATAAATGGAATCATAATGTTTTCAAGGTTTGTCAAGCTTCTTTTTTATGGTTGACCCAAATGATCGTCAGTGGGTAGATGGATGGATAAATAGACCATGGGGTCTACGTATCAAATTATTTTCTACAAATTTAGTTGAGAGAGAGAGAGAGTAGGGGAGGGGAGCAGAGGAAGAAAGAGAGGATCTCAAATAGGCTTCACACTCAGCACGGAGCCCAACGCGGGGCTTGATCCCACGACCCTGGGATCATGACCTGAGCTGAATTCAAGAGTTGGCTGCTCAACTGACCGTGCCACTCAGGCGCCCCTCCCTTTTAAGTGAGTTTTAAATTATCTCCTCAAATAGAGGCAGTAACACGCAGGACCACTGCCACCAACCAATATCCTACTTTGAATGCGCTTATCTGACACAATTACTTTGGACTAAAAAGACCAGGGAAAATTGCAGGGTAGAGGAGACTCTCAAATTACAGAGAGATGGCGGAGAGATGGAGGGGTGTAGTAAACCAACTACAATTTCGTGGAGGTCTGACTCTGGTTTCAGTTCTAGGGAATGATTGCTGTGGCTTCTCTCTGACTAAATGCGACACAGCATGGCCGAGTGTAGGATCCACGCATGCACACCCATATTCTCAAAGGTCAGCGCTAAAAGAGGATCTGGGTGAGAGAAGATCTGCCTTCTCTTTATCCAGCACACTTGTGGACCAAGTCTTCAATGGATGAGGACCTCAGCTGCAGAGCGCATAACCTCCTCAGCCCCCAGTGGCTACAAGCGGTGCCACGGATGGAAGCTGCTCCCCTGTGACTGCCTGGTGATCACACTTGCCACAGGGACGTGGTCTATATATACCGACTTGAGTTGAGTTTCCACTCCTAAGGTGGGACAATAAAATACCTTTGGAAGGAAACAGTCCAAGAGTCAAGGAGACAGATTTCCCTTTTCATCTTCATTGGGAGTTAATTTGCTGGCAATTACAGTGTCTTTAGCATACACTTAGAGTCTCATTCTTTTACACTCCAGGAAGAAGAATGACTCTTTATGACTTTTTTATTTTAATTATTGATGCTTAAAACCATGAGCCATTCATTTCCTGCTTTCTCGACATTAGTAATTGACTAATTCAAGGCAGGTGTGGGTTTTGAGAAAGCTGTTTAGTTGGCATGAGGAATGATCACTGCAGGGACCATGCTGTTAATTTTGCCCACAGATAATTATCAGTCATGTAACATTGTAGTCTCCATATTGGAGCACACAGGTGGCTCCCTGTGTGCAGCTGTTTTCTCTAGATGCCAATGCCAGGGCTGGGGTTTGGGTTATCTCTATAGGTGTACATATAAGGTATTTCTAAAGTAAGTGCTGAGGTACATGTAGATCTTTCACTCTACCTACTGTTTCCTCTGTACTTCCTGTCAACATCCAGCTGGTAGTAAAATCTTTTTTTATTTTTTAAATGTTTTTTTTATTACTTACTTTTTTTTTTTTTGAGAGAGAGAGAGAGAGAGAGAGAGAGAGAGAGAGAGAGAGAGAGACAGACCGAATCCGAAGCAAGCTCCAGGCTCCGAGCTGTCAGCACAGAGCCCGATGTGGGGCTCAAACTCACCAACTGTGAGATCATGACCTGAGCTGATGTCAGACACTTAACTGATTGAGCCGCCCAGATGCCCCTGCTAGTGGTAAAATCTTAGGCCAGATTCTGCTTGGAAGTGATTTATTTTTAAAAAAGGCCAAATAGAAACAGCTACAAAGGGAGAGTGAGCAAGGGTAATTAAAGTACGGTAAGATGTGCAGCCAGAAAAGTCATAGAAGTGTAAATTGGGAATGATCACATTTTGGATCAAATATGTCACTTTCTTAGAGTATGGCATGAGTTCAGCCAACATTTCAAGAGAGCGTAACATGTTTGAGAAGGTGTGCCACACTCCCCAGACATTTGAAGAATGTGGTCCCAAACCTGAAGAAATACACAAGTTTATCAGGGGAGAATGAGTCTTATACATCAGATCATGGTAGAAACAGGATGGGTGTTATAATTGAAGAGAGAAAAAATAAAAGAGGGCATCGAGAAGAGGAAACTTCATTTTTGGGAGGAGGTGGGAGATAATAAGCATACAAGGAAGTGACATTTAGCTCAAGCTGGAAGGGTGAGGGGGATTCATTAGGTGGAGAAGGGAATTCTAGGCATGTCTGAATGAAAACACACCAGCTGGCTTTCAGATTGGTAGTGAGAGCCATTTAGAAGGCAGTTGGGAGACTGATGATAAGGTAAGAGGGAGGGAGTATTGAGTGGGGTGATTCAGGCAGACATTTAGGAGGTAAAGTGAGGACTTATCCATGGGGAACTGATGGATGCAGGAGCTTAGGGAGAAAGAAAGGAGACATGGATGATGACAGTGTTTCCAGCTTAGGTGGACAGGTGGACACTAACACCCTTAACGGAGGGAGAGAAGGTTTGGAGAGGATAACAATGAATTCAACGCTGGCCGCGGTGAGTTGGAGCTGCCCCAGAGATAGGTTGGGAGAAGTGGCTGGCTGGCATTGGGCTTGTGCCCTCCTGGTCGAGATAGAAGGCAACTCTGATGATCTGTAGGTATTAACACATCTAATTCTAATTGTAAGCAATTAACATATTTGGGAATGGCATTAGAACTTCTGGCATGTGTGCCGGAAATCCTCACGAGTGCATTCTTCATCATGGTTTTTGTTTTCTTTGGTTCAAAAAATGAAGTTTCCTCATGAATGCCTTAGCACTTTATCTGGTGATGTGTTTTGTTTCTATTTTCTTCGTCTCTGGAGAATGGAGCACCACGTTTCGGTTATAGACTGCTACTGCTGCCACCACATTGTGAATCTCTGGAATCGTGTTTATGTTTGTAAGACCAGTATAAAGTGTTATTTAAAAATCCAAAATGTATTAAAGGGAAACACCTAAAGAATTACTCGTCAATAGAGTTCTCCTTTTTCTTTCGTTCTTTCTTTCTTTTTTTTTTTCCTAGCGAAAGACCAAGGAGCTAGTCACTAGCAAAAATGACTAGCAGCCTCATGACATCATTCAACGGTTGGCGTGGCAAGTAGGGGAGGGGATTGGTGTTTCCAACTGCACTTTGCCTTCATCTGCCTCTTCATGACGTGCGATGGTTCCCCAGGGATGGAAGGATAAATTCCAGAAGTCTCGGGCTGATTTTCAAGTCTCAGATTTGAACCCTTTTGACTTTTATGTCCCAGTCTTGTATAACTATCACTAATAAAAATTCCTGTTCAAGCCACTTGGGTCTTCTTGCCGTCACCCAAATATGACACAGGCATTTCCTCTCCTGTGCCTGCGCAGGCTCATCTGCGTCATCCGCAGAGCTTTCCCAGTACCCAGTGCTGATGACTTGGCGTGTTATCTGATCGGTGATGTGAAGCCCATAGCTGTTTTCAGTATGATTTGACATAATGCGCTCCGCTGTTTCCAGAAGGGTCTCTCTGGCAGCAGAGGGTGGGCCAGAAATACTGGTAGGCTTTTAGGAGGGCTTGCAAGGGGTTCGGTGAGCGGGGAGGAAGCAGCAACAGGTTGGATTCTAGGGTAAAGGAGTCAAATGAGACGTTTCCTAAACAATGTCAACCAATGGTCTTTGGTTGCTTTTTGGATTTCTCTTTTAGATGGTGGTGGAGATGTGGAGGCTTTTAATGGTATGTGGGAAACCAGGAAGAAGGACAGAGAGCAAGAATATAAATATCTGATCCAGTTGGGGACAAATAAGTTCATGGTGTCTGGAATATCCAGGTGTACTTGGTCAGTTGGGAACTGAGAATACCACTCTCAAGAGACGCCAGATCAAAGGGTATTAAATAAGTACAAAAAAGCACCACAAATATTTGCATGCTAATTGTGGCTTCTAAAGTCTTTGAGGGGGTTTGAAAACAGTTTGTTTTTCACATAGTTTCAGCATTATTCTTGCCATCTTCTTTGGAAGATTCTGTTTGTAGGGTCGACGAAGAAAATGCTTGCTTAGCAGTCTAACCCATATTAATCACAAATTCCAAATTCATGGCATCAGAATTACAAGAAGTTTCATATTATATAATTAGAAGAAGATTCCGGTCCTTGGTTCATTGACTCTGGATCCATATTACAGTCTTGTTATATTTGATAATGACATAGCAGACATTCTATCAGAACTTGGCTATCTGGAGAGAGATTCCAAAATGCTTTAATCTTGTCACAAATCGGAAGCAGCTGCTCCTTATAAAAAGGAGAGTTCAAGGCTGGATGATCCACAGAAAAGCAACTGTGACTTACAGTCTTAGATCGCAGATTCTGGGGGTTTTCAGTTGGCAGGTATTCATCAAACAGTCCTCTCCCCACACTGATTCTTGTCGCCTTTATTTCTTTAGACTTCCCCCAAACTGAAGATTGCATTTGTGCAATGAACTTTATCTTAGGAACTTAGGCATTTTGTAGCTAAGATGAAGCGTCCTCTTGGGATTTTTACACACTGATGAAAACAGTTACATGGAAAATGTGACTTAAGTACAACTTGCCTCCTCTGAGTGAATCACTGAAGACAGAACTGTGGTTATTGTCTCTCAGTCAAGGACTGTCAGCCTCATGCTGAGCCTACAAACCTTCCATAGGTTCTATGATAACATGAAACTGCTGTAGTAGAAACTCTAAAACTAACAAGGGTATTAGCTTCATTGATTTTCTGGAAATGGGAAAGAAAAAAAAAAAAAAAGGAGCGCTCAGCTAAGTCCAGGAAAGAGATTTAATACAACTGTCTTTTAATAATATTAAGTTTCCTAGAATCAATATTTTCTCCCCTCATATTATGCTATGGGTTGCTACACACCAGTTGCTATGTAGGGGAATGGGAATCAATAGAAGGCTTACCTTCTTTGGAGACTATTTCAAAGGCCTGCATAATGGAGCATAGATCAGGAAGAGTGAAATTGAATTTTAAGTACACTGACATTATGCTATCATCTTCAACCCGGGGAATATAGATTGTTCTGGGGCCCATGGGACCCATGAGGCACAGGGTGAGAGGTGCCAGTTACTGATCGGCCCACAGAACTCCGGCTTCCTAGAGACTGTTTAACAAATGCTAAATACAGGCCTGTGGGCCACACCTAAAAGTACCTTCAAACACTTCAAGGAGAGCAGGGATGATGGTGTTCTTTACACAGTTTGGCACAGTGGGTTGTAAAATCAGCCAGACCCAGTGTGTGTTAACTCAGTGTCTGATGTTAAAAACCTTTCTACTCAGCTTCTTTTCACTTTATTTTGGAAAACTGAGTGACCGTTTCTTAGCCAGTAAAAATAACTCTTGATAGAATCACTGAACTTGTTTTTACAACAGTGCTAAAATGACCTTTTTTGTTGGTATCTGTGGAAAACACTCAATAGTTCCACAAAAATATTAAAATCTCAAATTTTGGGTCTCTGGGTGGCTCAGTGGGTTGATTTCAGTTCAGGTTGTGATCCCAGGGTCGGGGGATCGAGCCCTGTTTTGGGCTCCGCACTGAGTGTGGAGCCTGCTTGGGATTCATTCTCTCTCTCTCTCTCTCTCTCTCTCTCTCTCTCTCTCTCTCTCTTCCTCTCTTCCTCTCTTCCTCTCTCTCCCCACCTCACCCCGTCTCCCTCAAATTAAAGAAAAACAAACAAACCTCAAATTTCTGGAGATTTACTGTGATGTTGATATTTGCAAGTCGGTATTTGTTCAAAAAAAATTGAATAAGGGGCGCCTGGGTGGCTCAGTCGGTTAAGCGTCCGACTTCGGCTCAGGGCGTGATCTCGCGCTCCGTGAGTTCAAGCCCCGCGTCGGGCTCTGTGCTGACAGCTCAGAGCCTGGAGCCTGCTTCTGATTCTGTGTCTCCCTCTCTCTCTGACCCTCCCCCCGTTCATGCTCTGTCTCTCTCTGTCTCAAAAATAAATAAATGTTAAAAAAAAATTTAAAAAAAAATCGAATGATTCGGCAACCCCACTCTAGAGAACTAAAAACTTACATTCACACAACCACCTATGCATGAATATTTATAGCTTCTTTATTTAAAATTACCAAAATCTGGAAGTAAACCAGATGTCCTTCACCAAGAAAATAGTTAAAGAATCATGGTACATTCACACCATAGAATACTATTTAGCAATAAAAAAGAACAGGCCGTAACTTTGGTGATTCTCAAAGATGTTATGTTGAGTGAAAAGAAAAAGCCACTTTTAAAGGCTGTATGCTGTATGATTCCACTTGTATGACATTTTTTGAAAAGATCAGAATAGACCAGGAGAACAGATCCATGGTGTGGGGGCTGGGGTGGGGGGTAGAATTTAAGCGTAATAGGGACTTTTTTAGGGTGATGGAGCTGTTGAGTATTCTGATTGTGATGGTGTTAGGCAAATTTATGCATGTGTCAAAATTCATAGAACTGTACCCCAAAGGGGGAAAAGGTTAAGGTTAATTTTTCTGTATAGTGAAAAAGAAACTTAAAAACTGCTCTTATCTTGACCTTCTTTTTTAAAAAAATTGGAAACAGCGGCATTAGTATTATCTTTCTGTAAAAACAGCTCTTAAATATGGATAAAATCCCACATATTGGTAACTATAAGTACATGTATGGTTAGGTTATGGAGGTCATCATGTAGTTGCCTAGGTAGGAAGTTGCTTATGTGTTATTTTACAGGTGACTTCAACAGAACCTGTACGGCTCTCGGTCATTACTGTGGCCTGGACCAGTCTGTGTTAGGCATAATCAGAGGGCACATTTACCTGCTTTATAATTCCTAGCACTTTCCTGTGTTCTCATTTTAGCACTGCGAAGTAAGCAGGACAGGACTCCTTACCGGAGTCTTGTGGGTACAGGACATTGAGGTGTGGGAAGCTCAGGGAGCTAGCTGGTCTCAGATCACCAACTGGAGAGTGGGATTGGCGTCCAGAGCATTTGATTCCCGGCAAGTTCCAAATCTCGGGTTTGTTTTTAATTTAAAAACAATTTTTAATGAAATTGATTATTTTTTTATTTGCACCAGCCTACATCTAGGTGATGTCCTACAAAGCTGGAAATCCCTGAGACCCCACTTAAGGGGATTTATATATGTAGCCAAAGAGCCTCTTGTCACAATAAACAAACAACAGCACAGCACTTGGTCACTCAACGATGGAATAATATAGAGAATTCTATATCCTTCCTGGTTTTTAAACTTTTGGCTAAATTTCTTGAAACTGCATTATCTCATCCTAAAAAGAAAGGTAATATATTGAGGCTGTAGTTCTCTAACAGAATCCTGGGATGCCAATGAAACAGGTACAATGTGGAGAGAGAGTAGACCTCAGCTGTGGCCACATTTCAAAAAGACAGTCGTAGAAGACAAAGGGGGTATCTGCCTGGGCCACGTGTGCTCCAAGCAGACAGAGGGCACTTTGGCGTCAGCCCAGAGAGGGGCAGCACCAGCCAGGAAATGACCCACTGTCCTGAGCAACAGACTGTTCTTTCCAGGATAAAGTGGCTGTGTTGAGCACTTAATTTTAGCTGGAGCCCCAGAAGGCTGAAAGTTGGGCCTTTCTTTGTATCTTTTCCATCCCCACAACTCTAGAACTCTGTGCTTCTTCTTTTTTTTTTTTAATGTTTTATTTATTCTTGGGAGACAGAGAGAGACAGAGCATAAGCAGGAAAGAAGGGCAGAGAGAGAGGGAGACACAGAATCTCAAGCAGCCTCCAGGCTTTGAGCTGTCAGCACAGAGCCCAACGAGGGCCTCAAACCCACGGGCCGTGAGATCATGACCTGAGCTGAAGTCAGATGCTTAACCAACTGAGCCACCCAGGTGTCCCCAGAGCTCTGTGCTTCTAACCTGCCTGTGACTCGTGTCAGGAATGTTTTAGAAGTTCTGCAGGAGGCCTGGGGAAAAGTCAGGGTCCTATTCGTGGTGCAGAGGAAGTCTGATTCCATTCTGAAGAGCTGGTGGCAGACCCAAAAACGAGTGTAATCAGAGCAAAATGAAAAAAAAAATAAAAAAAGAAAACGCAAACCTAAAGAAAGATCCTTTCTCTCTCCTTAAGATGGTTCACTGTATCCCCCATGGTGCTAATACTTAGAAAGGTTTGCAGAGTGTTTGGGCATCCAGAAATAAGTGAGTGGATGTGAGTGTAAATGAGGTACTGTGGTGCCAGGGGCAGGAGGCTTGTTCGGCCTCCTGGTGTTTCAAGACCTGGGTAAGCTGGCCAAGCTCATACATCAGCATGGCTGCCCAGTGTTCTTCTTGTGTGATGACAAAGTAATCTTTGGTGCAGTTTATGTCACCGGGGCAGGTAACTGACTCTTCGTCTAGGAGCACCCAGCACGTTATCACTCATTTTTCCACGCCAACCTCTTCCAGGGTGTAGCTGTTAACACACTATAACCTGTAACCTCTTGCTGGTGTGCTGGCCAGCAAGCAAACAAACCCACCTGCGTGAGACTGGGGCAAACCTGTGTGTGAGTGACAGGTGGACAATGCCCTAGTCCAGGAGCAAAGAAGGAAATCAATGCATGTTCCTTGACCCTTTTTCCTCATAGGTTGGATGTCCTATAATTCCATCAGGGCCCCAGAGAGTTTACAGAGATGAAGTGACTGTCACCTTGGGGACCCTGCTTGTTCTCATCTCTGTCTGTCGTGTTTCTCCCCATCACTTTATTCCACCCCCCCCCCCACATTGTTTCTCCTTTTCCAGCTCTTTCTCTGGAAATCTGCTTTTTAAGTGAATCTCTTTCTTCCTCTGTAGTTGGCGATTGGCAATCCAAATCCAGGGTGGGCAGTAATCCCTCTCCCAAGAACATTCCTTCAGAAGCTCATGGGGTAAAATATATATATCTGTGAAAGTAATTCCAGAGTCGTCGATAATATTTTCATGCTGATTAGCATTTTTGAAGGCTAGTGGTCTAGATGAAACTTTTCCAGTCTTTTCTCCAAGTTTAACCTCATTCCAATTTGCTGCCGCCATAGATGAAATATTTGTAACGGGACGCGGGCAGCCAGATCCATGGGGCGATGACTGCCTGTTAGCCCACAGATTCCAAAATGACAACCTCATAAATGTGGAAACAAAATTAATTATCGTGGGGCTACGTGCCAAGTGTAACTTGAAACTTATTTATGTGTTTGCTGACTCTCATCTGAGCTCTTGGTGTCTCCTCAGATATAATTCTGGTGAGGCTCTTTGGTTATCCTTGTTGGCAAAGTTTACCTTCCTTTATTTGGGAGGAAACGTACCACAGCTCTCTCCCTGCTCACAGGAGGTGTCTTTTACCTTCTTCCTCCAGTCGACACCGATGTGCTCCCTGCCCTCCCAAGTGGTGACAATGTCAGCTTTCTCTATTTGTGGAAATATTGCATCAAGATTTGAGTTTCACCGTGCATTGAAATTTGGAAAAATAATGCCAATTGATGAAAGTTTCATGGTACACGATTTATGTGTAGTTGGCATTCGGTGTCCCCATGGTTGAGGCTCTGGCTGAAATGAGATAGAATGGCAAATGATGCAGAAACACCATTTTCATTGTTATTTTAAGAGCATGCATGAGTAGGTCAGGTAATCTCCGATAACCTCTCCTGCCCTAGAGCATTATTGCTGCCCCTGTCCGTGTTAGTCATTCCATCTCTAGCCACTTATTGGCACAGTGTCTCTTTTCTAGGCTTTTTATTATTTTCATTGCACTTTAATTTCTCTGTCAGTCACTTTTAATGGGATGGATCCACACTGAACCAGTAATCTACTTAGGGTCTTAAATTCTCAGTGTGAGGTGGGAGCAAGTGCCTGGATTTCGAATGATATTTTTCTGTTAATATGTTTGGATGTCACATTTCTTTATTGTGATAAAGTATGCATAATATAAAATCTACTGTCTTAACCATTGCAAAGTGTACAATTCAGTGCATCGAGTATATTCATAATGTTTTGCAACCATCGTCAGTATCTAGTTGTAGAACTTTTTCATCGCCCCATGTGGAAACCTGTACCCATTAAGCCATCACCTCTCTGTCCCTTCTCTCCAGCCTCTGGCAACCCCTCATCTGTTTTCTGTCTGTATGGATTTGCTGATTCTGGACATTTCGTATAAATGGAATCATAGAATATGTGGCTTTTTGTGATTGGCTTCTTTCACTCAGCATAGTGTTTCCAATGTTTATTCATGTCAAAACATGGATCAGAACTCCCTTTCCCCTTTGCTAGCTGAATAATGTTCCTACATTAAGCTTTTATTTTTTAAGTTTATTTACTTATTTTGAGAGAGAGAGTGTGAACAGGGGAAGGGCAGAGGGAGAAGGAGAGAGGGAATCCCAAGCAGGCTCCACACTGTCAGCACAGAGCCCAACACGGGGCTTGAACCCGTGAACTGTGAGATCATGACCTGAGCCAAAATCCAGAGTCCGACACTTAACTGACTAAGCCTCCTAGGCTTTTAATTGAAGCTTTTAGTTGAAGCACATTCTATTGCTGATTCAGGACTCATGGGCTATGTGTTCTCCACAGATCCCTAGCTTCCTAGTGTATTTCTTTCCAAAACATAGCTTGGAATTTTTCTCGGGAGCCTTCATTTTATTAATGAGATGATGGTGACGGTGATGATACGTATCTTCTTTTGAGCACCTACTGGGTAACCATAATAGTTCTGGGTAACTTCATACCCACTGTCAAATCTAACTCTCAGAGAAGTTGGGCTAATTCAGATTTCAGGCCCGTTGGACAAAGGGATAACTGAGGTACAGGTGAGTTAAGTAACCTACCCAGTGCCCCTCAGGGAGTGAAAAACAGAGTTGCATTGGTGCCCAGGACTGACTGCTTCAAAGCCTAACCTCTCATGGGCTCTTGACTTGCCTGCTTCTTTCAAGCTGTTTCAGGTCAGAGACTAAGAGAAGAGCCTAGTTTTCCATCTGGTCTGAAGCCCTCGGGAAGTGAGCTGAGCCAGGTTGTCAGTTGGATCACATTGACCTCTCTAGAATGGACTTCAATACTTTGATGCTTCTGGAGAGCCCTGCGGAGCCCAGCCTGTCGGGTTTCTTCACTGCACCAGGTGTTCTGAGCATTCCTGCCTCTGCACTTTTCTTTGCTTCTTCCCAGCTAGTCAAAGATGTCCTCCCTTCCAAATTGAGCTCAACCCAGTTCCCTCCTGAAAGTCTTCTCCTACTTCAACCACGATTCTGATTATGTACTTTATTGCGCTTTGCCTGCAGGCCCTTATCATACATGGTCATATCGTTATGATTTTGTGTGCATATTTTGCCTCCCCCAGGAGATAAAATATGACTTCAGATCTCAGTCTTTGCTTTACATTTCTTCAGTAGATTCCCCACCTCACCCCCAGCTTTTATCTCAGCTTTAGACGCAGAATCATACTTTGAAGTAGTAATTGGAAGTTACCAATAAAATGGTGGAATTCAACCCCACACTATCTCCTCTGAAGCTGACCAAACAGGAATTTAAAAACACAAAGATATAAATATAAAGTGGGCTTGGAAAGGAACAGCGCTAGACTGAGTCTTTTAGAAAATGGTTGTTGGGGGGCGCCTGGGTGGCTCAGTCGGTTAAGCATCTGACTTCAGCTCAGGTCACGATCTCGCGATCTGTAAGTTCAAGCCCCGCGTCGGGCTCTGGGCTGATGGCTCAGAGCCTGGGGCCTGCTTCCGATTCTGTGTCTCCCTCTCTCTCTGCCCCTCCCCTGTTCATGCTCTGTCTCTCTCTGTCTCAAAAATAAATAAAACATTTAAAAAAAAAGAAAATAGTTGTGGGGAATCAGGAGGATGGCCTAGCGGTTAGTATTGAGATTTGTCAGCTGTGTTTGATGTGGCCCCTCAGTGGACAGTGGGGACATGGGACAGGTGTCCACTATCATGGCATGAGTGGAAACCTCCGATTTCCTGCTAAAAAAGACTGCACGTCTATCAGTGTTCCTCCAAAAACAGCTTAGGAAATGTCGGTTAAGAGTTGAGTAACCTGATTGCTTTTCAAGCATTCATTTAGTACTGGAGCTATACTCCCCTAAAGTAGAAGTCTTTCCTGCTTTGGTTAATTTGATATTTAGAGAGGATGTTCATGGACTCCTTAGGGAGATATTCTATTTGGGTTGGGCAGGGACAAATGCTACCAACATCTCAGTGGCTTAACAGAGTAAGAGTTTGGTATTATTTCGCATAGGTTGCTGGGGTAGGGGTGGGGGCTCTGCCCCCCACAGTCACTCCACACCATCCATGGTGGTTTTAAAATGCTTCCTCCTCTCTCGCCATGCACACACATCTTTGACACTCCTCTAATGGAAACATGGCATCTGTTGTCCCCTCTTCTTGAATCTGAGCCAGCTTGTTACTCCTTTAGCTACTTTAACATGGCAGATGTGATGCTGTGTGGCTTCCAAGCTGGCTCTAGAAAGGCCATGAAGTTTCCGCCTCCTTTGCTGGAACCCTCCTGCTTGGAGCCCTAGGTGGCCATATGTGGAGTCCAACGCCTTGATGTCACCATGTTGTGAGCTGGTCCTCACCACCTGCTGAGGCTGTAGTAGGCACTCCAGGTGGCAGTCTTAACCTTTGAGTCATATGTGTGTGAACAAGGCTTCAGATGACTCTAGACCTTAGCCACCGAGTCTTTCTGGTCTCAGACATTGCACAGCAATCCAGGAGCAGAAGTTGATGGTTTAAGCCACTCACTTCTTCTGCAGCAATGGTAGCTGGCATACCACGTATGACACTTTCTCCTCCATGAGGGGTTCAGGGCTTGCTGACAGGGTAAGAGATGGCAGGAGAGCTGAGACACAGCAATGAAACATTTTGGCCTGGAAGGAACATGCGTCGTATTTCAAAAGCCATGGCTAATCACATATGCAACCTTAATTTCAAGATGGGTGGAGAAGTATAATCATCAATTCACTAGAAATAGGAGCTAGAAATTGATGAACATTGGTAACATCCACCCCTGGAAACTGATAAGCCCATACTCTCTGCTATGGACTGAATTGTGCCCCCCAACACAATTGTATGTCGAAGCCCTAACACCCAGTGTGATGGTATTTCAGATAGGGCCTTTGGGAAGTGATTGGGTTTAGATGAGGTCATGAGGGTGAAGCCCCGGTGATGGGATTACTGCTCTTGTAAGAAGAGACACCAGAGAACTGGCCCTCTCTCTCCCTCTCCTCCATGTGAGGATCACGAGAAAACAGCCATATGCAAGCCAGGGAGAGAGCTCTCACCAGAAACTGACCATGCTGGCACCTTGATCTTGGACTTCTACACCCCAGAACTGTGAGACAATAATTTCAGTTATTTTAGCCACCTAGAGTGTGTTATAGCAGCCTGAGCTGACCCACAAGTCCCACACTGCAAACATAATCAGACTTATTTCCTAGGTACCCAACTTGCACAGAGAATTTGCTGGCATATTACACAGCAAAGGAAATAGAGCCCTTATGGTTTTGTTTTCCTCTCGTTACATTATTTCATCTGGGTGATGTACGTCCTATGCCACAGCATGTGTGACCTACAGGTAGAACTTAAACACATACGTCACATTCCTCTGACTCCTAGACACATGGATGTGCTTGACGGATTTAGAGGGTCCCAGCATTTTGGCAAGTGACTTCAACAGATTGATATGCAACGATATGCAAGAGGCAACCGTCAGCACACTCTGACTCTTTTGAGAAGCAGAGACATGCCCAGCTGCTTCTGGAGGTGAGCGGATTTTTCTACCACAGTCCATTCCCATCTGGTTTCACCTGTCACATCCCTCTAGGTGATCAGGAGAACCAGGTTGGTTCTGGGACCCCCAGGACTGTCACCGTCCATGCTGATGGACCTGCCAAGTCATAGTTAATGTAGGATATTTTAAAGGGAAAAAATCACTTTAAAAACAACCCAAGAAATGGTGAGCTGTACAAAACTGTAATTTTGGGTACTTGTTATTCACCGATGATACTCTGTTTTTGGACCAACATTGTACATTTCTCACAGGCTAGTGGACAATTATGAATAGATTTGCTGTGCTTTGTTTTATGAGAGATAACAGGCTACATAAATATGATTCTGGTGGATTCTAATGGACTGAGTCCCTTCTGAGGATTAACACAATTTGTTGCATTTCGGATTGTCTTTAGACAACTACAATTGTGCCCAAGTGAAGGTGCCATTTTTTAAGGATGAAATCTTGTCATGGAGAAGATATTGATGTCCGGGTGAGTCCTGGTTTGCCTTGAACGTCAGGCAGTGCACACACCAGCTGGCGTTCTCTCCCTGCTCTGCCTACAAGTGCACTGTTACCAAAATCAACGATTAATGGCTGAAAAAGTCTGAAAAATGGATATCCCTTTGACCTTTCTAAGGTTTGTCATTTAGTTGACATACCCATTACCTCAAAAATCAAATGTGTTTGTCTAAACATTATTCTGATGTTTACTTTGGGCACTAAAGGGCAGACAGCTGACCACGGACCCGCTGACAGTGATCAATTCAGCCCCGAATCTTGTCACTTTCCCTGTTTATTCTGCTATCAATCTCCCCTTTGCCTGCCACCACGGCCACTTTCTGCTGCTCAGGCGCTTTTAAAACTAACAATAATCCAATTTAGAATTGATCAATGAGAATGTGTGGTCAGTAAGCAAAATGACAAAGTCTGCATGTAACCGCTGACCACAGTCGTGGGGTATATTTTATATGGGCTGGAGGCAAATTTTAATTAATTAATTAATTAATTATTAATTAGTTAAATGCTGACAGCATGCAAGCCTCTTCTCTGAGGTTTTTTTTAAAAGTCAGATCCTCTAAGTTCTACTGTCTTAGAAATGGGGAAACTACTGTTAGAAGCAGTGTCTTCTGGATTAGTGTGTCTAACGGAACTTCCTGTAAACGTGGGTATGGTCTATACCTGTCCCTTCCAATGTGGTGGCCACCGGCCACCTGGCTAAACTTGAGCCAGGGCTTTTGCCACTGGGGAGCCATATTTTTGGGTTTATTTAATTTTAATTAATTTGAAGTTGAAACTCAATGGCTTTGTATGGGTAATGGCTCTGATACTGGACAAGTCAACTCTAGAGTGTTGAGAGTTTTGTGATCAGGTGAGGTTTGCCAATGACATTTAGAATATCATGCTGTCTGGACACCGTGCATCAGGAGGTCATAAGTCTCTGGCCTGATCCAACGTGGCTACAAACCAGGCCAGAGAAGTTCAAGGCAATACTCATAGTCTTGCCCACATCCTAAAAACACCATCATGTCTGACCAGGGCACCCTTCCTGGTCCACAGGGGTGGGGTTCTCTCCATGGCTAGAGGACCTGGGTACGAGTCTGCAGGAGTAGTTCCTGTCCACCAGAAAAGAAAGCCCCAACATGAGAAGGGGGTGTGTAGGGCTGGTACAGGAGACAGAAGAAGGCTACTTTTCCTAAAGGCACTCCAAGGCAAGCGCCATTCTGGGCTGCATCCCTGGTCTGGTTTCCAAGACAAAATTGTCCACTGGGTTCCCAGTGCCAGGTGACTCCCGGCTCCCAGGTGTGACTAGACCTCTTTCTGGGCCACTGGTTTCTGGTTCCCCAGCTGACTGGACTCCTGCACCCTGCTTTTTTTTTTTTTAAGCTCCCTCCCTCAACCTCAAGCTCCATTTTTGCCAAATCCAATGGTAGGGAGTCATTTGATGGATTTCTTAGAGTGATTTGAAAAATCACTTCTTAAAATGTTACCTTCAATGAGCATAACTCTTTAAAAACCAATTGCTATTGGGGGCGCCTGGGTGGCTCAGTCGGTTGAGTGTCTGGCTTCGGCTCAGGTCATGATCTCACGGTTTGTGAGTTTGAGCCCTGCGTTGGGCTCTGTGCTGACAGCTCAGAGCCTGGAGCCTGTTTCGGATTCTGTGTCTCCCTCTCTCTCTGCCCCTCCCCTGTTCATGCTCTGTCTCTCTCTCAAAAATAAATAAACATTAAAAAAAATTAAAAAACCAATTGCTATTAAGGTTAGAACTAGATATGATATTTGCGAGTGTTTTTAAAAACATGAAATCAGTTTAGCCTTTATCTCTAGATAGATATATGTCAAAAGCTAGATGAAAATTTTTTTTAAAAAACTGCATCACTTATTTGAATTTCAAAGTTTATGGGGGGAATTATGAGCAAGTAGAAACACTTTATGAGGGCTGCGTTATAATCAATAGAGATTTAGAATGCTGTACCAGATTATTGTCTTAGAAGGAAAGTGGTCTGGGTATTCTCTTGAGGGAAATTCCAAATCTATAATTCTTGTATTATTTGCATACCAACAACAACCAAAAAATTAAAAACAAAAGGCAGTTCTTACTTTAGAAGAATGGAAAAAAGTTATTTCCTGAAAATCTTATGTAGGAAAAAAGACAATTTAATTTGGGGCATTTAAAGAATATAGCTTTTAATAAAGCTTTATGTGACACACTATAAGAATTTGAAAGTGTCAATAAAGGGATATCTCATAATGAGAAGGTCCTTTAATTAAAATGTGTGTGTGTGTGTGTGTGTGTGTGTGTGTGTATCCCCTCCATGGTTCTATCCAAAGACAGACATTGTTAATCTTTTCTTGTATTTCTTCCTAATTCTTAGTCTATTTGTTTTCATGCTAAATGTAAAAGCCACATTTACACTATTTTTATTCTGAGTTTCTAATTCAACATGTAACCTATTTTTTATATATTGCATTTTAATTATAAGCATAATTGTTTGAAGTTACCTCATAATCAATGAAGTGAGCACTCATATTTAACTATTATATGTTTTTCTGATATTTAGATCATTTCTGATTTTTTTTGCCATCATAAATAATGCTTCTCAATATTCAGGATTATTTCCTTAGGCTCCATTCTCAAAAGTGGACTTCCTGAGTTATAGAGTATAAACATTATAAGGCTCTTTGCCAAATTGCTTTCCAAAAGGCTTATCCCAAAATATCAGCAATATTCGAGAGTACCCTTTTCACAGTCCCCACATCAGCAATGGATATTATTATTTTTTAAAAAAATCTTTGCTAATTTGATAGGGGTCAAATGTTACTTCATTGTTATTTTAATGCACCATTCCTTGATTACCAGTGAAGGAAAGCATTTTCCACACATTTGTTGATTAGTTATATTTCCTTTCTGGAAATTGCCTATTCACATCCTTTGTCAATTTATCTATTAGAGCTTCAGTATTTTAAAATTCAATTTGATTAACCTCTTTCTATATAAGGATATTAGTACTTTGTCTATATAGTATTTCCTGTGACTATTTTCCCACAAATATGATGCTTGTCTTTTACTTTTGTTCTATTTCTTTATTTTTTTTGATAAACAGAGGCTTAAATTTGTAACTTAGCAAAATAGGTTAATGTTTTTATTCTACATTTAGTGAATTGTATCTCCTCCAATGATTTCTTCTTGATTTTTTTATATATTGATATTTTATATTTAATTATTAAATTTCTTGGAATTAATTTTGGTGAATAATTTTAGATAAGCATCTAAATAGATTTTTTTTCACTGAATAATCAATAGCACCAAGGGAACTTACTCATGAAATGACTTACCATCCCTCCTATGCATAACATGTTTCTTTTATCATTATATACATATATATTTTTAGTTTATGAGATAGCCTGTTTCTTGATATTATGTTCTGTTGGTTTTCAGTTTAAGCTTGTTCCAGAATTTCAGTGTTTCATTTACTATTGATTATTGAATTTTCCACTGACATATTTTGATTTTTACTTTTGCCAAATTCTTCCCATTTCTACAGCTCACAGAGTCTTTCCCAACCCTTCTGGGTGGAAAGAACTTTATTCCCTCTCTTTCTCCTGCATGGCATTATCTGTACTTCTTTTAGAGCATCATTACTCACTTGCTTCCTTGTACTATAGTTATTCGTGGCCAAATATCATTTTCATCTAATTATATATCTATAGTAGACAGAATAATGGTCCCCAAATCTGTCCACATCCTAATCTCCAGAACCTATGAATGTCACCTTACATGGCGAGAGGGACTTGGCAGATGTGATTAAGGATCTTGAGATGGAGAGATTGTCCTGGGTTATCCAGGTAGCCCTAAACATATTCATAAGGGACTTTGTAAGGGAGAGGCAAAGAGAGACTTGACCAGAAGAAGGAGATGTGACCAGAGTGGAAGAGATTGGAATAATGTGGTCAGGAGCCACCAGAAGATGGAAGAAGCTAGGGACAGATTGTCCCCTGGAGCCTCGGGAAGGAACCAGCCCTGCTGACACCATGATTTTAGCTACTGAAGACTCATTCTGGACTTCTGACTCTTACAACTGTGAGAGAATAAACCTATGGGGCTGTTTTTGTTTCTGAACCACTAAGTTTGTGGTAATTTGATACAATAGCACTCAAAAACTAAGGCAGGTCTCCCCCACATCCTAAAGGCAAGAACATGCTTACCCAGACCACCCTTCAGGTATGTGGTATGGGGAACTCTCTTCCAAACCCTGTCGGGGGAAGGATGCATAAATAGTGGCTTCTGGGTTTGTTCCACTTTCCAGAATTTGGTCCAGTTCTGGATCCAGGAGCATGACTGGCTACGTACATGATCCTTTTTCTTCTGAGGCCACAGCTTCGTGTTCCAATTTTGTCTGCAAATGAAGTTTAGCTCATCATTTATCAGTCTTAGGGAGATGAATTCAGAATCACTGTGGCCATGAATTCTACTCTATAGGAGTTACTGTCAGGATTACCACTGAAAGCCACGAATTTGATAGAAGGGAGTTCACGAGAGAAGGTTGAATGACTATGTTGATAGAAGTTTTCATTAAACATCTTTATTTGCAGCTTACTTATTGTATCAAGTGAATGTGAACGCAATTATTGGAATTTAGCAATACTATGCTTTATGTGGCATGTATATGTATTTATTATTTATTTTGTATGGCATATGTTTATTTAAACAAATACTTTTTAAAAATTTATTTAGAGATGGAGAGAGAGTGTGCAAGCAGGGGAGGGGCAGAGAGAGGAGAGAGAGAGAGTCCGAAGCAGGTTCCAAGCTGTCAGAGCAGAGCTTGATGAGGGGCTCAATCTCACAAACCATGAGATCATGGACTGAGCTGAAATCAAGAGTCAGACACTTAACTGACTGAACCATCCAGGTGCCCCAACAAATGCTTTCTTTTATTTTCTTGTAATTTTTAAATGTTTATTTATTTATTTTGAGAGAGAGAGCAAGTGCAGGAAGAGCAGAGAGGCGGGGAGAGAGAAAATTCCAAGCAGGTTCCATGCTGTCAGCACAGAGCCCAGTGTGGGGCTCAAACTCACAGTCTGTGAGTTCATAATCTGAGTAAAAGCCAAGAGTCAGACATTTAACCAACTGAGCCACCCAGACGCCTCCAAATGCTTTCTTTTAACCCAATTTACCTGACCAATGTCTTTGTAAGTAGGAGAAGAACCATTTTACATATTTTCCTGAATAGAAAACAGGACTGAAAAGGGGAAGCCATTTATCCAATATCTTATTTTTGTATCCATCAAGATTTTTAGGTTTGGGAAAAGACTAGGCATTGTGCTACATTTCCATTGATTTGAAGATGAATGAGACACCGCATTGGCCTTGAAGGATATCACAGAAAGTAGGGTAAACAAGCCAGGAAACAATTGCAGTTCATTCAGACAGGGGCACAATTAGTGGGAGCAACATGAGGGGACCATGAAGGAGTGCCATGGTTTTCAACCTTGCTTGCACATTAAAATTATCCCTAAGAGTTTTAAAAAAAATACTCAGCTGTAGACCCTACCCTAGACTATGTGAATCATAATCTCTGTGTGTGGAAGCTGGAATCAGCTGGGGAGAGAGACATGGAGGAGAAGGATGAAACACACAAAGGGAATTTCATGCTTGCACAGGACTTTAGGGAGCAGCAAACAGGGCACTGACCTAACACAGGATGCATCGTCACCATGGTTCCCAGTCTGGTTGGCTGGAGGCTTATTGGAGAGAATCCCGGAGGGGAACAGAAATATGTGGAGGCATCGGGTGGGGGTGGCTGAGTGCCTCTGCGTGCCATGCACTGTGCTGGGCTCACACATTCTCTCATTTAGTTGTTGTAAGACTTGCTGAGTTATGTGTCATTATCCCAGTCTTACAGATAAGGAACCCAAGGCTTGGGGTAATGGGGAAGCTTCCTCAGGATCACAAAGCTGGTTAGTTTCAGAGAGTCAACTCCTGATCCACTGTTGTTTCCATATGCTGGGCTGCCTTGTACAATTGAGGTAAGTAGTGGAAGAAATGCCCAGCTCTGGGGGCTTCACTAAGAGCGCTGATGTTTGAGTTGAGTCTGTTTAATAGATGGAGATGGAAAAGAGGATGAAATAGCATTCAGGACACATTAAATAAGTGGAAGGCTCAGATTAATGGAGCGGTGACAATTTTGCAGAGGGATCCCAGCAACCTGGTACATCTCAGGACGGACTGATGTGGAGGAGAGGGACAACAAAAATCCATTTTATGAATTATTAATCCATTCTTAAAAGCAGTATGCTACCACTTGAAATAAAACTTTTGGCAGAAACACTACATTTTGATGTTCTAGATGGTCAGTAGAGAGTTCCATGTTACTTACTATGTAGGACTTTCCTGGCTGGTGTCGACACATGGCTAGGTGATAGCAGAAGGAGTGCTTTAGCTTTCCAATACATTTAGGGGCTTGTTTCTTTCAACTGCATTAGATTAGATTAGCAGAAATTGCAAATATGACTAACTTGAGAGATGTTTTCTTTAGTTGCATTTTTATCTGCCATTCTCTGCCCAGTTTCAATAGTCTGATGTGGATGAAAGTTTTTGCAAGGGGAATGTTTTCCTATATTAACGTAAATAAATTCGGTATTTCTATGACTATTTACTTTCTCTTAGGAAAATACAAGCACATCTTAAATTCTCCTTGGTTCCAAACAGCTCTGCCATTCAGCATCTCTGTAGTCATTTTCAAATCCCCACAAATACACAAGTCTCTATGTACATACTTATATCCCACTCAATGGACATCAGTTTGTTATTAAGATAATAATCGCTCAGCAGGATAGTCTCCTCCGATGGCCCGGTCAATACATTTATAGAATGTAATTAAACCATATCACTTCCATGACAGGAAATTGATGACCTTTTAATTATTTCAAGATAACTGAATACGTAATCATTTTCTCCTTTAACTGGGAAAGAACCATATATTTTGAATAAATTGAAAACAGAATATAAATACTTACTTGTTTTGTTTATAAGCTGTACTTCTGCACTCTCACTGCACAGGGTATCATTTTGGGATAGTTTCCACAGGATTTAGGAAAACAATTTAGAAAATCCAGTGTTAAACACAGAGGTTAATATTTAGTAAACAGCATTTCAAAGGCACTTGATGATTATTGGATTTAGGAAAGATCTGTCACTACCACCGTGGAATTTCATGTTGTGGGTAAGCTCACAATAATTTTTCAGATCGTCTAGTGGGACATTGGTGGCAAGTAGCTTTCTGAAAGAGTTAAACTAGACTGAGGTCTGCCTATAAAGTCAGAGCTGTGGCATGGGGTTAATTCCCATGGGGAAGACTGAATTACAGCACACTTTTATTACGTGCCATTTCGGGTGACCCAGTGTGATGGGACATTACAAGGTCCATATTACCCAAATCAAAGACCAAACCCAATGTGTGGTAGGTGTAAGTGTTCTTATGGGGATAATGGAACGTGATGTTTCAAATCACCATTATTTCACACATTGGATGGCATAGCCTTTATATCTCTAGTGTCATAGATTTTCCCCACTTGAAAATATATTTTTTAACTCCCTTGAATAAGAAAATTCTCACCTTCTACACTGCACGAATGGGTGATTTAAAAACTCTATCCAGAGGGGATCATTACTTTGCAATCTGATACAATAGTTTTGTCTCTCCACATGAACTACAAATGTGAAAAACACTCTTTTCTCACCATCTTCCATTAAGAGAAGGGAGAATTTGTACTACCACTTGAAAAATTAACTACTTAATCTTCAACTGAAACTCCAGTCAGCAAAATTAATGGGGAGTGGGACAATTTCACTAGAAACACCCCATGGTGAGTGCTTTTGATTTACAGCTGGACAGATTCAGTGTGTAAGTTATGCCTAGGAGCAGCTCTTTACTGGATATGTTTTATAAGTAAATTAGTATGGTGACTTTCATGCATTATATTTAAAATTTCCTCTCTTTAAAAAAATATTGCAAGCATGTTCCGAAAACTTTCCTTAATTAGAGCTTCTCTTCAGAAAACTGTTTGGAATGTTATGGATCTTTTTCCTTAACTTCAAAGAGAGCATTAGGAATATTCAAGTGTTCATTCAAGGTATGTGAAACAATTTTCTGATTTTATTTTATTATTTTTTCATTATTCTGGCCACGCATGTTGATTTGGAGTATAAGCCCCTTGTGCCAGAAAAAAAAAAAAAAACACAGGCAGGTTGCTCTTGTGGTCCTGACAAACTGGGTGGGTGAAAGCAGAACACTAGATAGAAAGCAAGCCTTCTTTCTGTTTAAACTCCGCAGGCAGAACATGAACTACGAGAGAGTAGGGGTGGATCAGAGTTTTAAAAATGACTACGAGTGCAACTATGATCAGCACTTAGTGTGTGTAGAAGGACCTCCATTAAATACTTTTTTTACTTTGCTCCACCAATAAGCCTTTCTTGGACGTTGGCCATGTGCTGGGGGCTGGGGATTCAGGGTTGACAAAAAGAGGATTCCTGTTTTTAAGAAGCTGGAAGTTAAGTGGAAGAGACACATCTTGCGTCAGGAAGTATGTCTAAGAACAGGGATTCATATGTTGGAACACTGAAGAGGGAGTAATCAATCCTGCTGGAGAAGGAAAGGCAAGTGTTCACCCAGAAGTGATATTTGAGTGGGGTCTTGCATACTTGCATAGATATTTGTAAAGAAAGAGCAAAAGTGGTTGAGGTTCTTCCACACCTTTCTGGCTTGCTCTTCTTAAGCGAGTTTGTTTCGTGAACCGCGGGATGTAGATGCTAATGAACCCATCCCGTGTCCGTCTAGTCCCTCGCATTTTGGAAGATGGCCCACTCCAATTTTTCTTCTTCATGAAAATGGCTGTGTTCAGTAGCCTTAATTTTACCGGCATTAAAATATTAGTGACAGTAAAATCAAGCACAGAAGTCTTTGAACTTCTCATTGTTGGTAGCTTTTAAGTGATCGATGCAGGGCAACGTGAAGAAACGCGAATGAAATGAATGGAACACTGGTTAAAATGGATTGAAACATCATTTGATTCGGAGCTGTGAATTTCTTCATTAAAAAAATTATTTTCAATGACCTAATTTCCTAGGTATATATATCAAATGACACCTGAATCATGTGAAAGCCTTAACCTTTTTCCATTTCCTGTTGTAAAACTGCCTGATTTTGACATCTTTTTAAGTGGAGTTGAAATTGTTTTCACTTGTGATGTCAGCATTCAGGTAATGCTCAAATTGATGCTTGGTGATATTTATCTTAAATACCTCATTTTCTGAGATGTCTTCTTTTATTTTAAGGAAGGATAGAATTCCATTTTGGGTCTCCCTAGAATTAAAAATTGTCACTTAGTACAAAACTCCCTATTGATTATTTGAACCCCGCAGTTCTGGTGACCGAGCAGAGAAGAAGCAAATGCATTGCAACCTCTACCCAGATTCTGGATTTAGCGCAAAGGCTGGAGCGGGAAAGGTTGTTGATGGGATTTATGTTTCAACCTGTCTGACTCTCCCACTGATGGGCAGGGTTCCCCACTGACCCCTCAGCACTGGCCCTAAGGAGTATGGTCTCCTCACCATTTTCTCAAACTGCTTTCTCAAATGCCTGCCATGGTCCACTTTGAGTATGTTCTTGCTCCCATTCAAACCACCATAATGAGCATGTATTGTATGCCAATACTATCCTAGTCTAAAGCAGTGAAATATCAGACAGGATTTATGGCTCTCATGGAAATAAAGTATAAGAAAGAGGAATAAAGGAGAAATACAGTATTTGGGGTTGCAATAAGTACAATGAAATAAAACATAATGAAAGAACATAACATAACATAACATAACATAACATAACATAACATAACATAACATAACATAGCATAAAATAATCAAATCAAATAGTGGTAAAGAAAGGGGACTACAGGGAAGGGTGTTACTTTAGATGGAGCAACCAGGGAAGGCTTATCTGAGATGGTGATGGAGGAGCCAGCACAGTTCTGGGGAAAGAACATTCCAGGTGGAGGGAAAAGCAGGAACATTGGGAAGATGAGGAAGAAGACTATGAAATCTAAAAAGAAAGAGAAAATAATTTTATTCTGAAGGCGATGGGTGATGTTGGGACACTTCAGCAGGGGAGGGACGAGACCAGTATTGGATGACTGGCTACTCTGTGCAGAGTGAGATGTGGTCTGGGAGAAGGGAAGCAGGAGGCCAGCTGGGAGGCCTTGGCAATGTCCCAGTGAGGAGGGATGACCTCAGCAGAAGGAAGGGAAGTGAACCGATGAGGAACATCCAGTGATGTTCCCCTGACAGGACTTGTGGGTGGTTAGTCTTGAGGAAGAAGGGGAAGGAGGACTTTAGGATGACTTCTCATTTCTGACAACTGGGTGGTTGACAGTTAGGAGTCTGAGAGAAAGTATGTTGCGAATAGAAATCGAGACCATTGCTTGAAATTAAGTGTGAGAATACTTAGTAGATGCTGAAGTGCAAACATCAAGTAGGATGGCGGGTTTACAGGTCTAAAGTTCAGGAGCTGAAGATATAGAACTGAAATCATTAACGTATGAAAGTGTTTAAGATCAAGGTGAAGGAAACTTCCCAGGGCAGAATGTAGAGGAAATGATATGGCAATTAGAAAATACTTAGGAAAAGAAGTATTCAACAATTAAAAAAAACCCACCAAAATATTAGAAAAACAAAGTATTTAGAAAGCAAAAATAGTAAAACTTAAAGAAATAGAAAACTTGAATAATTCCGTAAAATGAAGAAGTTAATGTTAAAAAAACTTCCCACACAGAAAATATTCAGATTATTTATAGAACTTACTGGCAACTTCTACAAATAATTCTGATTTTATATTGTTTTAAAATATGTAAGACCTTGGTTTGCGAGCATAACTCCTTCTGGAAACATGCTTGTAATCCAAAGCATTTGCACGTTCAAGCGAATTTCAAGAACCATTGGCTCAATTGTGATCATGTGATATTCGGTGTCATGTACTAATATTGCAAGACATTGCTCATTTATCAAGTGAAAATGTCTTATAAATGTTTACTCATGTTGTGGAACCCTCACAGAACAAGTTACTCACAATCCGAGGTTTTACTATAGGCTTTATTATTATTGAGGTATGGCAATGTCAGCAGATCAGGAGATGAATGCCATTGAAAACATACTTTGAAAAAAAAATACTTTGGTACACTTCTAGATCCCAAGAGGAGGGGGCATTCTATGTCATGGCCTTCCCCCATGGCGAAACCCCAGGAGTGGTCAGGAGGCTGGGGAAGGAGAAGTCTGGCAAGAAACTTTATTGGAGTTTCTTAGGAAGGAAGAGTGGGGGTGAGGCAGGGTAAGCAGGTTTAAGGCTGGCTAGTTTGAATAATTCCAGGAGGATCTGGGGCATAGGAGATGTCCTTGTTGTTTGGTAACTGTCACTGGAGTGACTGGGACAGATGGCTAGTGGCCTGGAGTGTGAAAGCCTGCTGTGAGAGGTGGTTAAAGATGTGGGCTGTGGACTGATTGGTTTACATTTGAAAGGCATGATCAGGGGTGAGTTGTTTACTATCTCTGAGATTAATTAACTCTGGGAAGAGCAGTCCCTCCAAGGTCAGCAAGCCACTCCCCACCATCCCCCCATGTCAAAGCATCAGAAAATAAGACACATGTCCAATACATACATAAACTATTCCAGAATATTGAAAAAGTCTAGCATAAACTTGACTAATCCTGACATGAATGGGAGAGGAAAGTGACAGTGCAAATTTACCCATGAATACAGATGCTAAAATTATACATATAACTTGTGAATAACGAAAGTTTTGTTTCCTAAATAACAATTCTTATGCATTTAGCTTATGTTTTCTTGCACTTGCTACAACTTCCACTAAAATGTTGATAGAAACTAAAATAACATGCATCTGAATCTAGTTCCTGATTCCCCTAAGAGAGCTTTCAATTTTCACCTTGAAGTGTGATTTTTGCCATAGATTTTCATTATAGCTTAAGGAAGTCCCTTCGTATTCTTAGTTTACTAAAAGCTGATTAAAAAAAACACAAATGAATATTAAATTTTATTTAGTCATTTTTTTACATTATTAGAAGTATCATATGATGATTTCACATTTAATCTGTTAATGTGGTTAATGACATTAATTGATTTTCTCATTTTAATCCAACTTTGCATGCTTAAGATAAACCCAAATTTGCCATAATGTATTTTCCTTTTACATACATTGCTAGATTCAGTTTGTGAATAATTTGTTCAGGATTTTGATCTAATAAGTGAGCCTGACAGATTTTCATATCATGATTAAGCTGAACTTCTTCTAGTCTTGTGTACAATGGATGTTATTTCTTCTTTACATATTGAAAAGGGCTCCAAAAAAAAGAGCTCACAGTTGAACCCATCTGGACCTAGAATTTGCTTTGTGGGAAGATTTTTATTTATAGATTCAATTTCTAAGATAAATACAGAGCTATTTATATGTTTTCTTTCTTCTTGTGTCAGCTTTGGTAAGATGTTATTGTCAAGGAATGTACTCATTTCATCAAAATTGTTGAGCTTATTGGCATACAATTTTTCATAATATCTTTTTCACCATCTCTTTAATGTCTATTTCCTGGAGGATGAGATGAGTATTTCCTTGGTTTATTTCAGAAAGAAGAAATATTGCTTGATAAAAGGAAGTGTAGCATTTGGGGAACTCCAATCTATTACGTAAACCTAAGCACAATACCAAAGTAGGTATTATGAGATATTTCTAGTAATTAGAAAAGAACAGCAACAACAGAAGTCATGGTCCTTGCCCCCAAAGAATTTATAGTCAATTTGCATTGAGATGAGGCTTCTACACATTCAGATTCCAAGAGGGCAATTGTAAGACTACATGTATGCTAAGTGCTATATGGTGGATTTCAGACTGTATGCAAGTATGCCAAAGGAAATGACAAATTAGGGAGAAAATGAGTTAATATTTTTGGGTTGTTTAGAATGAATATCTATGTTTCATGCATTTTTAGGTCAATGATATCTTTTTCAAAAAACAAGTAATGCCTGCTTCTCTGAAGGATATTTGATTTAAATTCATACTCCTTCAGAAGCCTGTATGTTTGTGCCTCTCCTTGGCATGTTTTTCTTGTGGCTAATGGACCCTTCATTCCTTTTAGTTTTTCAAAAGATTTTGTCTTTCTCTTCCAAACATTAAATTAATAGTTCTGTGATAAAACAAAACTCAAAACAACTTTCACTTACATCTTTGGCATAAATCAATTAAGTTAGCCACAAATATTAGTGATTTAGAGATGAAACAGAGTTACCCAATTTTGCCCAAATGAGGGTACTGGTAATCTAGTGATTAACATACATGTATCTACATTTACCAGCTAGAAGCAAAAGACAAAATTACAAAAATAAGTAAGCCTTAGTGTCCTGAGCATTGAGTCTCCTCTCTGGCTTTAACATGTGGAATTAAAATAGAAAGTTTATGGGGCACCTGGCTGGCTCAGTTGGTAGAGCATGGGACTCTTGATATCAGTGTCATGAGTTCGAGCCCTACATTGGGTGTGGGGCCTAATTTAAATAAATAAATTAAAAAAAATAAAATAAAATAGAACGTTTAAGATATCTTGTTTAACTTATGTATATTTTTAAGTTATGGAAACTATTCATAACAGTTCTGGCTTTGCCTTAAAGTATGGCAATGTGCAAGAATGCTCCTAAGGTCTTCCTACTGTACAAAGCTATATAGGAATGTGCCCCTATTGCTGGTTTTTTTTTTGGAGGAGAATTAATGTAGTCAGAGGTAAGCAAAGGAAAGAAGTTGATTAGAGTTTGTGGAGAAATTTGAAAAAAGACTCAGTTTTACAGGTAAGGTTGGTCCCAGACAGAAATTAGGAGGAAGCCAAGTCTTTTTGTTGGGCTCCAAATCATTGGTCTGTGTCCTTGGTACCATCATTAGTGAACTTCCTTGGCCCTCAAAATATGGAGGGATAAAAACTGTCAACTTGAATAAACATTTATTGAAGGATGAAAGCAAAACAAAATTATTTCATATAATTACTGGATAAATTTACCACTCATGGAATCTGACTAAAATAACTGTTAATCAGCATACTTGGGGAAAAGAAAATTATACCAATAGGAATGTGTGGAATACAAGACAGAATGGTAGATGAGACTGGAAGAGATACAGGCATATCATTAAGGGACATCTCTCTTGGGATTTAGCTTGATCTTTTTTTTTTTTTAATGTTTATTTTTGAGAGAGAGAGTGCAGCAGGGGAGGGGCAGAGAGAGAGGGAGATACAGAATCTGAAGCAGGCACCGAGCTGTCAGCACAGAGCCTCCTGATGCAGGGCTGGAACCTAAGAACCCCAAGACTATGACCTGAGCCAAAGTCGGACACTTAACCAACTGAGCCACCCAGTTGCCCCTAACTTGATCTTTATAACAGAGGCTACTGGATACATTTAAGCATAGGAGACACAGTGCCTCTACCTGATGAATAATGGTTGAAAGGCAGCAATATATAAGGCAGAAAGATGGGTTAAGAGGTTTTCCTTGCAGGGAATGATGATGAGGACATCGCCCCTGACAGTGGAGATGGATTCTAGAGGTGTGGGAAAAGAAAGGAGGGATTTACAGCTATGTCAGAGTTACTAGATATGAGTGGTGAGGCAATGCCATTAGTTAAGCACAATTCAAGTCTTTCCCTGTAGTTGTTGTTGGTGGTGTCCTTGACTTTGGCTGGGAAGAAGAAACAATTTGGAGGAAGGAGTTTTGTTTTGAATACATTGAATCAGGAGGCATCTAAGTGGAGATAGGCCTCATAAAACCACAAAACTTGGTTGTTTTTTTTTTTTTTTTAAATTTTTTTTTTTCAACGTTTATTTATTTTTGGGACAGAGAGAGACAGAGCATGAATGGGCGAGGGGCAGAGAGAGAGGGAGACACAGAATAGGAAACAGGCTCCAGGCTCTGAGCCATCAGCCCAGAGCCCGACGCGGGGCTCGAACTCACAGACCGCGAGATCGTGACCTGGCTGAAGTCGGACGCTTAACCGACTGCGCCACCCAGGCGCCCCACAAAACTTGGTTTTGATAAGTTTTAGAATTACAGTCAATCTCATGACTGTATGGTGATCTCTCTTGCCCTCCCTTTCCTCCCTGCCCCCCAGTTAAATTGTATTCCTTTGATTACTAGTGAAGCCCACAACTTTTCATTGGTTTATTGGTTGTTCTGGTTTGTTCTTCTGTAAATTGCTTATTAATGGTCTTTGGTAGATGCTGTAGATTGTCTACAGAGCCAACATTTTCCTCCATTCTTCCTGTTAAAAGTGTCCTGACTTGGTTGAGGTGTGAGATTACAATGTCTTAAGAAAGGAAGAAATGTCCTCCCTAAGCTCCTGTGGATAAGCAATGATTGGTGATCATCTGACACATTTCTGGCCAATAGGACCTAAAAGAAAATCTCCTTTGTGGGTATTTGTGCTCTCATGTCTTTTCTAATATTTGCTTTATAGATTTTTATGGTGTCATACAGAGGTTTCAAATTTCAACACAGCAAAAAATGTATCACTTTCCTTTCTTGTCATTTTTGTGTCTTGGTTTAGAAATGATTCTCTGCACTGGAATTCTAAAACTGTTCTGTATTGTTTTCTTCTATAAATGTTAAATTTAAAAAACCTTTAGGTTTTCAATCCATCTGGAATTCATTTTTGTATCTGGCATGAAGCAAAGACATTTTTTTCAAATGGATAGTCAGTCAACCCAGAAACATTCTTTGAATAGTCTGATCTTCCTTATTGGTTTATAGCATCACCATCAGCATACATGAAGTACACATGGGCATGTTGGTTTATTGTAAGTTTCCCTAATCACTTTGTTTGACCTATTTCTCTATCTCTACTTCTTTTCATTAGTAAGTCATGGTTTTCCTTGAATTTTCTATGTAAATAATCCTACGGTCTGTAAATAATAACAATTTTATTTCTTCTTTTTCAATGCTTATAGCAATTATTTCTTTTTCGTGCCTTATTATGCTGGCTACGATCACTGGTTAAATAAAAACCATGAGAGTAGGCCTTATTTATTGTTCCTGACTTGTTCCTCTTAAAAGAATGCTACTAATTATTTACTATTGTGTAAGGTTTAGATTCTGATTTCATTGACCAGACTAAAGGAGTCCCTTCCATGCTTGACTTGTTTCGGGTATTTATTTGTTTTGTTATCTTTAAAGGTATTGCATCTTTGTGTATTTCTACGTATAGTGTTCATCATATAGTTTTTCTCTTGCAATGTGTTGTGAATTATATGAATAGATTTTCTAATGTTAACCTAACACAATGTCTTTGTTATTTATTTAATGGTCTGCTGGATTTAGGTTACCTATATTTTATTTAGAATTTTTGCATTTAGGATCATAAGATGGATTGCCTATAGTAATTTTTTTACTTATAATGTCCCTGCTCAGTTTTGATGACTAGGTTATACCAGCCTCATAAATTGAAGTGGGACACTGTCCTTGGAATCATTTGCATAAAAGAGGACAGTTTGTGGAACATATTTGCAAAATCATCCAGTTCTTCACAGTGTGTCTTTAGCTGTAAGGACACTCTAAGCCAAGGAGCCCACTTGATTGCTAGCTGTGGCTTGGCCCTCAATCCCTAGCTGGTCTTCTGCCCTCAGGATCTGGGCTGAGTTACAAGGAATCTGGACTCCCCCCCCCCCCCCTTTTACCTCATCTGGAGGTGCTCTTGGTCTTTGCTTCATTTGCCCCAGCTAAGCTCATTTTCCCAGCAGCCCCAGGATCCTCACGTTGACCTGGCGAAAGGAGTTTTCAGAAACCAAGCAACTAAATTAGAAAGACAGACCCTAAAAGAAGTATATGGAAGTAAGAGCTTTTAACAGGTTGGCCCTTCACACTTCCACAGGGAAGAAGGCTCCTACCATAGTTAGTTAGAATTCTCGGGCGACATGCTGATAAAAACTTGTCTTGATTTCCCTTGCTTTCTATTTTGCAGATAATTTGGAACAAATTCCCACTTGTATAGCCTTGAGGAAGGGGAAACTAAGTCATGTATTATTTTTTATCTTGAAAAAAGAAATCTGAATTTGAGTTCCTTAAGGGCATCAGCTGTGTTTATCCCTCTGAACCCATACACCAAACACAATGCCTGGTATCGTAGGTGCTAAGTAAGCAACTGTGCATTCAATCTTGCTCTTCCAATAACTTACAAAATCAGTGTCAGAATTAGGTAGGGCAATGAATATTCTATTTTCCGGGAAGAAAGCTCATTTTATTTCTGTTTGAAACTAAAAGTCCTTAAACAAACAAAATGGTGGAAAACTGAAGTGTTTTAGGACACTGTTAATACCTACCATTTTATCACATCAGTATATTCAATTCTGACAGTAAAATACTCTTTGAAAAAAAAAAGGAGTTTGCTTGCATTCAATGCCTGCATTTCTTATCTTGGCCTTTTGGTGTCATTCTTAGATTAATCTGAAAAGCATATTAAGCAAGGGTGAAATTATTTCCCCAGCTTTGGGTCTTTTTGGTTTCTGATTTGAAGTGAAGATTATCATACCTATAGTACAGTTGAACTAATCTAACCTTTTTGATATTATCTTAACGGTATGTTTTATAACTGACATGTAACTGCAGAAGTTTAAATATAATATAGAGAACTAGCAATAGTACAGAAAACCTTTATTTTTATAGGCAGTCTAGAAAGAGCTTTTTCTGAAATGGCTACACTGAAGTTAACTACATATGTTACTAATAACTATGTATATATACTAGTATATTAATATATAACATACACAGTTCTTTTTTTAAAGTTTATTTATTTATTTTGAGAAAGGGAGAGAGGGAGAACCAGCGGGGAAGGGGCAGAGGGAGAAAGGGGAACAGAGGACCCAAAGCGGGCTCTATACTGACAGCAGAGAGTCTGATGCAGGGCTCAAAGTCACAAATGAATCATGAGATGGTGATACTGAGCTGAAGTCAGATGCTTAACTGAATGAGCCACCCAGGCGCCCCACGCATATACAATTCTTACACACAATTCTAATGTACATTATTACACAGTCATATAACTATATAATGTATTATATAATAATTCCTATATGGGTTTTTAAGCCATGGCAGGCTTCATTCATTTTCAGTGATCTATAAAATAAACTTGACTGCTCTCCATGGAGCTACAGAAGCTGGTAACGTTCTTAACAGTTCCTCTTTCTGTTCTGTATATGGAGCCACTCACACCCTTTCTCCACCTAGGAATGAATGCAAAAACCCTTTGGACTTCAAACACATTGCCAATCTCAAGCACCAGCCTGGAGCTTGCCTTCCCTCTCAACATGCAGAAGTCGTAATGACTTTCCTTCTTTCCACCATTAATTATATTTTTTTCCTCCATTGTCATTTTAATGCATACACTTAATGCGATTGACTCTTTGATGCTGTAACAAATAAGTGAACAAACAAACAAGTCCAATATTGACCCACAGTTCCATAACTAAGAAGCAAAAGTAATGAGTGTTTGATTGTTACGCTGGGAGTTCTTAAGACTGCAATAGTTCTCAGGGAAGAGAGCTGTACTTGTGCCCTGGATCTGTGAGCAACTTCACTATCTGAGAGAATCAGTGTAGTAAATCTTATTAAATCTATAGCCCCTGGTATATCTGGCAATAACTGGGGGCTTGAGTGGTTCAACTTTAAGTTTTGTGGCCAGAAAAAAACTGGAGATCTCTTTTTCAAAGTATTAAATTTTAATTAGGATCCTATCTGAATAATACAGCAACGTTTTAAAGTAAATATTATTAGAAAATGATTATTCTAATTTCAGCCAAATTCAAATTCAATCTGCAATTGGTCATTTTCCATGATGTGAGATCAATGGAGTCTAAGATGACCACCATACTTTCAAGTTAATAGGTTGGCTTGACACAGTTTCATGGATACTGGCAGAAAATATGAGATCCCTATATCAGAAACAAAGTACTTTGTTACTTATAGTACAGCAGACAGTGTAAGCATTAGAGTGTTGACTCTCCTTGAACCTAGTCCCATGGGTATGATCCAGATGGGCCTAGACTTTGCCTACACAGGTAGTGGGTTGGAAGCCTGTACTTAGGGAATCGAAACCTTATATAATAGGCAGTAAGAATTCTTGCCCTTTGTTGCTGAGGGAGACTATTTGCTATACAAGGCTATTTGCTCTACAAACATCCTTGAACATGTGGTCCAGAACAAAGAGTGGTCAGTGCCTCATTTGCCAGGTTTGTCTTTGGGAGACAGGGTGGAAGATGCTTTCAGAGCTATTCCACCCTACAGAGGTGGAAGAAGAAAGTTGACTATTTATCCTCCAACTAGGGGCTGAGAGCTGATCCAGGAGCATTCACTGTCTAGCGTTTCCAGTCTCCCTCACACAGCCAGAGAGACATCCATGGGGGCAAGGGACTGAGAGCTGCAGGTGAATATAGCAGGAGTAGGGAATCATGTATGGACCATACATAGACCAGTGTGTGTGTGTGTGGGGGGGGGTGTGTGTGTGTGTATATACACACACACGCACACACACACCACATATAGATGTATATATGCCTGGGGACACTGGCATGACATTGATAGCATCTGTCACCCTCCCCAGTTTTAGTCCTTCCTCCTCCCAATATTACCCATGTTTATTTTGCCTCTTTTCAATCTGCGGTTGGGTAGTCACGTCCACTAGAAACACCCATAGGCCTTCAATGGCTGGTGGTGATATTTTCAGTTAGATTTCCCTCCTGTCAATTTCCCTTAACCAGCATTCTGCTGAACAGTGTACCTGTTATATGGTAGGCAGTGGAACGGAGCAAAACAGAATTCAAAGAAGTCAATTTAGCTACTTATTAACATCTTTGGAAATATCGAGAGGAAAAGGTGGGAAGTAATTGCTCAAATTTGTGCTTTAAAATAACTCTGTCTTTTGTTCCTGATCTCTGTGACCCCAGCCTTGGAAAATCAAGAGTTGGTCCTCAATCAAAGAGTGTGTCAAGGATTATTTTAAGAACAAATTGAGGAAATGTAAGCGCAAGGCTTTCATCACCTTTTCACCACGATTAGATTTATTTGCTCCCGCGCCGATGGGCCCCTTCTCTTTCAAGCTCTCCAAATGCTTTAAAATCAAGGGTGAAAAATGAAACCTAGTTCCTGCTTTTAAGAAAATGAGAGAATGCACATACCACGTTGACAGGTGCATTTCCTGGGAGCATGAAAGTCTTGAGGATTTTTAGAAAAGAAACAGTCTGACCCTGGCCATTGAGAAACCCACTAATTCAGAAACTGGGATAAATGTAAAAAGCTGGTGAAGTGCGTTGATATATTAGGGCCAGGGGTTGGGGGAAGGGTTTGCCGAGCAAATGAAAAGTATAAACTAGGGAAATATATAGTCTTCTTAAGGCTGAGGCCTTATAAAATGTGAAACTAAAGCGTAAAACCACTTTGTATTTAAGTGTTTCTGCAAAACAATGAATGTTCTAATTCCTAATGTGTTTTTTTTAACCTATTATTAAAAATCTTAAAAATTCTGTAAGACATTCCGCTGTTCCCCTTCCTCGGGGCCCTGTCATCCTTTGTTGCCATGCGAACTTGAAATTAAGTTGAATTTTGTGAAAGCGTTTCTCTACTTCAGACTTTTCCACAACTTTCCACCCAATTAGGGAAAATTAATGAGGTTTACTGCACTTTGTGCTGATATTTGAACACCAGCAGACAGTCAGGCTTTGTGCCTCCGGAGTAAGTTTGAAAGAGAGTTGTTTTCTTAACTTTCCCAAAGTTTAGGAAAACACTTCTCTAAAAAGATTGTTTCTTATTATTCTAAGCATCCCTTGCGTTCTGTTTCCCAGTTTGCTTTCTTCATCCTTCCCCAATGCGTCTTCCAGATCCTCCTTTATTCTCTCTGTTTGTATACAACCGTTACAGGTTATGGAAAATGGCGGTAAATGGACCTTGAGACTTGGGTGCAGTGTCTTTATCTGGTAGACGGGGGAATGGAGATTTGCAGAGGTAAAGAGGTTTATCCAGGGTCTTCCTGCTTATTTCAGGCAGATCCAGAACAGGAACCCGTGAATGCCTCATTTCTGGACTGGCGCCTTTCCCGGCATGGCGTATCACCTGGAGGAGACACACACAGAGGGGGAGAAGGAGACTGTGGGGGATTTGCACGAAGATTATATCAGCATTTATTGTACTGTTCTCGACACTTTCCTCTAGGTTTGAACATTTTTTTTTTTTCAAATTGCAAAGGCCTAAAAGAGTAGAAACCTGATTAGTCATATTTTAAAAGTTTGACACAGTGTGGTGACAAGGCACTCACTCTCAGTGGCTGGTTTTCCTATTGTCACCAGCAGGTGTATTTATCAAATAAAGCAGATGTTAGCTTTCAATTACGGTTTGTAGAGGAGCAAGACTTTTCTTTTTAAAAAATGTTCTTCGGGCACCTGGGTGGCTCAGTTGATTACGCGTCCGACTTCAGCTCAAGTCATGATCTCGCGGCTCGGTTTGTGAGTTCGAGCCCGGTGTTGGGCTCTGTGCTGACAGGTTGGAGCCTGGAGCCTGCTTTGGATTCTGTGTCTCCCTCTCTCTCTGTTCCTCCCCGACTCACACTCTGTCTCTATCTCTTAAACCTAAATAAAGATTAAAAACAATTTTTTAAAAAATATTCTTATACTCTTTGTTTTGGATCACAGATAATTTTTTAAAAATGTTTATTATTTTTGAGAGAGGGAGGAAGAGAGAGAGTAGGGGGGCAGAGAGGGAGAGAGAGAATCCCAAGTAGACTCACACTGTCAGCACAGAGCCGGATGCATGGCTTGAACTCACGAACAGTGAGATCATGACCTGAGCTGGACTTGATAAGCTCTTGATAAGAGCTGGGCTCTCAACCTACCGAGCCACCCAGGTGTCCCTTGAGTCACAGATAATTACTCATGAACATTATGTGTGTGATTCCCCCCCCCAATCATGAAATAGTGAAGCAGCAAAAGTGACATTATGCATTTCATTCTGACCAGATATTAAGAATTTCTAAATTGAGCTTTTCTTGAAAGTTCATTCATGCCCTAAGTGGAATTAAATAACTAAAAATTCAATATAGTTCTTAATGGCTATTTTACTTAAGGCTGTGAAGACTAGCATGCCAAACATTTGTGTATGGATTATAATTGCAATATAATCTATATTCTAATTTGCACTGCTGCTTGAATTTCTATACATACTTCTGGGCTTAAAAATGTTATCCAACATTCTCTTCATAGCTGTACCGTGAGATCTTCCCCTTTCCACACTAATTTAACTGTCAGTACATTTTCCCCCATCATTTTTACCATAAAATAGGAATTTTTAATATCAAGTCAATCTTTACTTTTGCTAAAATAAGTAATCATTTATCTTTCAACTGGCTGATGGAATTTTAAAACATAAGCCTGTAAGGAAATTTTTTCCTCCTACCTATATTCAAAAGTAAATATTCAGATACTGAATGCAAATGGCGTGGTGGATTAGTCAAGGTTTTCCACCTTGGCACAAAAACCTCCTATGCCCAGGGGTGCCCGGCTGGCTCAGTTGGTTAAAGCGACAGACTCTTGATTTCAGCTCAGGCCATGATCTCATGGTTTGAGGCCCACGCTGTGCTCCATGCTGACAGTGTGGAGCCCGCTTGGGATTCTTTCTCTCTCTCTGCCTCTCTCTCAAAATAAATAAATAAACTTAAAGAAAAAAAAAACCCTTCTATTCCCAATATCAAACAAATGTCAAATGAAGCAAAGATTTAACCATAAAACTAAAGGATCTTTTTTTTTTTTAATTTTTTTTTCAACATTTATTTGTTTTTGGGACAGAGAGAGACAGAGCATGAACGGGGGAGGGGCAGAGAGAGAGGGAGACACAGAATTGGAAGCAGGCTCCAGGCTCTGAGCCATCAGCCCAGAGCCCGACGCGGGGCTTGAACTCACGGACCACGAGATCGTGACCTGGCTGAAGTCGGACGCTTAACCGACTGCGCCACCCAGGCGCCCCAAACTAAAGGATCTTAAATCCATATCTCTTTCTGTCTATCTACATATGTACGTATCTATGTATACATTCTTAGAAAGGGGGAGGAATTTGTCAACATGGTACAACAATCAGAAGTAAAATAATGGGAAAGATTGATGAGCATAACTATTTTAAAGTTGAAAGCTTCTGCCTAACGAACATACTATAAATAAAACCAAAGACAAATGGTGAGCTGGCCGAAGCATTTTCAAATAGAACAAGGTAGATTTCATTGCTATATATATAAACTATTTACAGATCAGTTTAAAATTAAAAACAAGGAATCCGTAGAAAGCAGAAATGGTAGAAGGCCAATAAACAAAAACGCTACTTAACATGTTTCAATATTAAGAAACTCAAATTAAAACAAGATGCCAGTTTTTCTAATCCATCACATGGTCAAAGACAAGATTTGAAGTTGCCCGTGACAGTGCTCACATGTATGCACACTGGCCTGAGGTGACCAGAGTGTTCTGTTTGCAAGGTGACAGCAAGGATTCCTTTAAGAGTTTAGCAATGCCTGGGGCGCCTGGGTGGCTTGGTCGGTTAAGTGTCCGACTTCGGCTCAGGTCATGATCTCACGGCCTGTGAGTTCGAGCCCCACGTCGGCTCTGTGCTGACCGCTCAGAGCCTGCAGCCTGTTTCAGATTCTGTGTCTCCCTCTCTCTCTGCCCCTCCCCTGCTCACGCTCTGTCTCTCTCTGTCTCAAAAATAAATAAACGTTAAAAAAAAAATTAAAAAAAAAAAAAGAGTTTAGCAATGCCTTTTGCATCCGTGCTCAGCTAGGTCCATAAAGAAGTATGTTGAAAGATAGTCGTTACAGAAGTGTCTATGCTAACAAAAAAAAATGGACACATCCGAAGTGTCTACATGTTTGCAAGGTTGTTTAAATAAATCACACCAAATCAGACAATGAGGCAGACTATGTGTGCGGGTGTTGGAGAGACAGGCTTAGCTGAGCCAGAAGGGTCCAAAACCCTGTTTTTGGTGATTATTTCTGAGCCTGGTGTGGGCGACTGGAACAGGATGGGGGAATTATTTTATTTCTGTATGAATCAAATTTCAATTGCAGGTGTGGGAGTAGACCATAGTTGTTAAGCAAAAATTGATGTGATAGGTCTTTCTTTTATAACCTAGTATATGTGTTCTGGAAAAACCCTGTGTTCTTCAAAATTAACAACAGAGCACACAGATTCAGCGCAGAGCATTCAAAACCGATTTAATTTTGCGTCCACAGCACCAGCAAATGCAGCGATTAGAACCTCAGAGGGCTCTGGCACAGGCAACCGAACATGGCCAGAGTTAGCCTCAGGGATGTTAAAAATGGACAGAAACAAATGAGTGAAAATATTCACTTTAGGCCTGAAAAAGTGCAGATGGAAGCTCTGAACCCTGGGAGAAAGAGTCCACCTGTTCTGTGCAAGGTTGGGAGTCCCCTCTTGTCACGAAGGGCACCTTTGTGTAGGTGATCATGCTCATTTTTCTTAGGAGAGAACCGAGAAGCATCCTGTAGCCGAGCTGGAGATTTGTTCTTTTCCTGCTCTTTTTGCTGGGAAAAATTGTACATGAATCAAGACAATTGTCATTTTACGGTGACATCATCCCCCGACTCTCAATCCTACATGAGCAATATATCCTGGAGTCTTAGAAGGATGTGTTGTGGCAGAGCAGACACACTCCACTATGGGGAGTGGGGGGACCTACAGAATTTTGGGGAAAAGCTGAAGGAGAGGACGCTAGGCCGGCCACCCAGGTGTTCCAAGGACACGTCGGGGCACTGGCCCTCTAAGGAAGCCACTAACCCAGGAGGGGACTGGGACGCCATCCGCAGAACCACTGAGGGCAACTTTGCGCTGTCAGTGCATCAGAAATAAGCAGTGATGTGTGAAAATTTGGTGGACATGTGATGAAGCGGTTATAACAAAACGTTCACAATTATAGAATCTAGGTGGTGGCTATTTGGGCAGTCGTCATATGGTATTTGCAACTATTATGTATGCTTGTAAAGATTCACAGTAGGACACAACGAAACAAAAATCAAAACAGACTTGCTACATGCAGCTTCTCCCTGTTCTGACTGCCCCTCCAGATACACGCGGCTTGTGACCAACCGTGGAATGGTGAGTCTGGCTTTGGCCACAGGGACACCTGTCCAGGTCAGGAGATCCCCTTTCACTGCCCACCACCTCACTGACCTTCAGCAACATCAAATAGCAGAAAGATGGCCTCCCCCTCACCTCTCTTTGCCTGCCCCTTTGCAAATGTTGCATGAGTGCATCTGATTTGAAGAAGCTTAGTTTTTGCCTCCTGGATTCAAGAAAGTCTGAGAAGCATGATTCTTAGCTTCCCAATGTCTGTGAACATAAGAAAGTAGCTGTAATGGATGCTGATGTAATGGATTCCTTTTATCCACTGCAATCTTATACTCTTTTGGACTGTTTTCTCTTTTTTATGATTTTAAAAGTGGAACGTAATTTTCATACATTAAACCTCACGGTCTGATGAGGTTTGATAAATGTATCTACTTCATAGTCACCACTCAGGTCAGGATACAGAATATTTCCGTGACCTCAGAAAGTTCCCTCATGACATCCCTAGGGGTGCTGTTCTGATTTACAGCCCCCCAAACTTGGTTTTACCTGTTCTCTACCCTAGAGAAATGGGGGGTGGGGAGGGGTGGGGAGGATAAATCCACTTAAATGATTTGTACAAGAATGTTGATAGCAACATTAGTCATAATAGCTCCAAACTGGAAACATCCTAAATGACCATCAGCAGGAAAATTAATAATCAAATTATGATATGTTTGTACAATGCAATGCCACTCGTGAATAAAAAGGAGTCAACTGCTGATATGCACCATGTGGATGAAGCTCAAATGTAATGTATATTACTTTTAGACTATTAAAAAGTTTTAGTACATTTTAATGCTGGGACAACTTTCACTTCTGCTCTCTGCGATTCTGTGGTGGTTGTTACAATATTACATATTCATACCACAAGTTTAAATATGATATACAATAAGCCTTGTGATTAGATGCTTGTGGCCTTTGTAGTAATATTATAAACATTATAAAATGAAATATTTGCATTATATTTATAATTCAAATACAAATATTTCTAATACAAATACAGAATATTTGTATCGTAAATATGAAAGTAAAATAACGGATATGTTATTTATTTGGAAGTGAAGGGAACTAGAATGTGGCACTCCAAAATATGCCATTTTGGGATATTGATTATTTTGAGCTGAAGGCAATCGAGAGATGGCAGATAGAGGAAGGCTCTCCACACTTACCCTCTCTGCCTAAAAGCAGGACATAAATTTCCCATGAGAAAGGTACCCTCTTGGTATGGGGAAGAAGAGAACATTTTTCCCCGGGGGATGGAGCTGATGCCAAGATTAATCCCGCTCCAACAAACCTCTTCTTCCATTAGTTTACCTCATATAGCCACCCCTGAAAGCCCCGTCCCTTTTCTTCACTTTTTTGCTTTTCTACAGATTTATCATTTTTTTGTTAAAATGGTATATAAGTTCCTGAGCCTAACTCTTTTTTGTGGTAGCCACTTCTTGCCTATGAAGCCCTCGGTGTCACATAAAAAATATTAACATCGCATACACTTCACATGCGTTTCTCTTGTTATTCTGTCTGTTGTTCCTTTAATTTGCATGTCCCAGGGAGATAACTTAAGAGAGTGGAGAAGCTTTTCCTCCCTTACAGAAGCAAGGAGAAAACCATGCTTGAGTCAAAGTTCCAACAAGTCACTAACTGTCCTTCTAGGTGACTTTGAGGACAAGAACCATGTTCAGAATAAGTAACTCATTCAGTCACTGAACATGCTCAAGTTTCATTTTCAGAGTGAATACAAATTGTCTTCTGATTTGACTTCATAACTGTATCAGTTGGGATATATGTGGAGTAATAGGAAAATTATTAAATTAAAATACAAAATTAGTAACTGTGGCTTATGCCATAAAAACATTTATTTACATTACAAAACCTCTGGAAGTAGGTGATCCCAGGATTAGGTTTGATGGCTAATCGTGTCTTTAAGCCTCCGAACTTTTTTCTTTCTCATTCTGAAAAATGCCCCCACGTTCTACTCATGCTCACAAGATGGCTGCCGGTGCTCCAAACACTGGGTCCTCACATGACTCATGGTGGTGTAGCCAGTAGGAGGAGCTGGGACAAAGGGACTTTGTCCCCTGTGTGTCTTATTTGTCAGGGAAGAAAATCTTTTGCAGAAATCCGGAACAGATCTCTTATATCTCTTTGGTCAGAACAAGGTCAGATAGCAACCACTAAACCGATCACTGGCTAAATCGATTGGGATTGCCACTGTTCAGTTAGCCAAGCTAAACCATCCAGAGTGACACGTTACTGCCTGAACAAAATGAGGGTCTGTGGGCTGGGAAGTGGCTGCCTGGGACATTTCCAATGTCTACGTAGATCAGTAATTACAGGTGATTTCAATAATGTCCTGCCCCATCAATGCTAAAGTGTAGACCTTTCTCCTGAGGAAATTGTAGAGCAGAGAAAAAAGATGAATTCTGGATGGGATCACATAAGCTCTGTGTGCTTGAGCAAGTAAGTGACTCTTTCCTGAGAGTCAGTTTCTTAATCTGTAAAATGGGAATAATAATAATCCCTGACACGTAGAATTGGGTGAGAAAGATCGGAAATAATATATGGAAAGCACTTGGCATAATGTCTGGCACATACTCGGATGTGAATCAATAATCAGCATCATTATTCTCAGGAAGACTCAAGCTTAACCCATGGCTTATATCATCAGTAAGTCAGTGTGCACATTTCTGTAGTCATTGCCTCTGAAGAATTAGGGGAACGCATTAGGTTGTTGGAAGGAGTAAAGCCTTTCAGTATTTAGCACAGGGCTAGCCGATAGCTGGTGCCCAAAGAATTCTATTTGGAGTCCAGTTGGGAATCACGTGACTGTTCTCTTGCTGACTGCTATGTAAACTTGGTGATGCTGAGAAGGGGCACGCCTCCCCTCTCAGATGCCCGAGGAACCTGGCGTGCGTCTGCCCTTATCTGCCCGTCTGTTGCTCTGAGTGTCTCCAGACAACTGGTGGCCGTCCAGGCTTGCAGGTTGGGATCTGTGACGAAGTGCAGTCACAGGATGTTTTTCTTCACAAGATTTTAAAGCTTAATTTCAGATTTTTGGGCTTTCCCCTTTGGACCTTTGGACTTTTCCTCTCGATCTCTGAGGTCACAAAGCAGGCACATCCTTAGACGATGTGTCAGGACTCGGACCTTTGCAATGTCATGCTGCGTGTTCCGTCCATTAGGAAAGGAGCCAATAGCTCGGTGTAGTTCTGAGTCCGCAGCTTTCAAGGTGCAGAACACCTTCAGCCTGGGTGGGGCCCGTACCACGAAAGATGTAACTCCTTCTCACTTTCTGTAAATGAGCAAGATGAAGCCTCATGGAGGTTACCCAGTTTTGACAAAGTTACCTGTTTAATACTTGATTCAGAATTGGAACTAGAAATCTGATCTGAGGCCCCCAAATATATTTAGGAGATAATGACTTGACCATTATGCATCCAAAACACCTTTCTTTTTTTTTCTTTTGGGTTTCTATAAACTCATCATTTTTCTCTCCTTAACTGTATATAACTGAAGAATTAACACAAACCCCACCCACCTCCCAGCATTATCTAGGCTCCCAATTTATGGATTATGGAGAAAAAGGTTAGCCTTAAGACTTTTCCTTTAAAGAGTAAAAGCAGTCATTAGTGTGTATGGCATGGAGACCTTCTCAAGGCAAGAGACTTCTGGAGCCTTGAGACCGGGGTGCCTGGGAGGCTCAGTCGGTTAAGTGTCTGACTTCAGCTCAGGTCATTATGTCACCGTTCGTGGTCCCGAGCCCCATGTCGGGCTCTGTGCTAACAGCTCAGAGTCTGGAGGCTGCTTCAGATTCTGTGTCTCCATCTCTTTCTGAGCCTCCCCTGCTCACGCCCTGTCTCTCTCTCTCTCAAAAATAAACAAACAGCAACAACAAAAAAAGTTAAAAAACCAGAGGTTAATTTGCTCCACCTTTGTGAATCAAATGGATATTTCTTTTCACAATTAGTAAATTGGAGAGAGATTAAATCATGGTTTTTGGTTTTGTTTTTACTTCCTCTAAAATCCTCTAAGACATTGAACCAGCTTCCCCCAATCCCTGAGCTTTGAAATGAGATTTTTTTTTTAATTTAAAAGTAGATGGGGGCACCTGGGTGACTTAGTTGGTTGACCATTTGACTCTCGATATTGGCTCAGGTCATGATCCCAGGATCATGAGATTGAACCCCAAATCTGGCTTTGCACTGGGTATGGAACCCACTTAAGATTCTCAATCAATCAGTCAATCAATACCACAAGGCCTTGTGGTAGAGGGGAAATTGAGGAAAGAAATGGAAGAAGGGGCTCTGGAGTTTAGGGTTTAACTCAGGGCCTCACTCTTGAAGTGGTGCCATAGCTGGCCTGCAGCCCAAATGTTGCAGGGCTGGGGCTGGGGAAGACCCAATGAGAGGTGCTGAGTGAGGACCCAGATCTGAGGTGAATGGGATCCAACAGATGCTTGAGTAGATGCCATGATGAGTCTAGAACAGGCTCTGGGGAACCTGGGGAGACACGCCCCCAACTTCCCAAGAGCCCACTCACAGAAGGCTTCTAAGATTCAGACCCAAACACACCCCTGTATTATCCTAGGCCTGCTCTCCCTTTTTAGGAGTCAGTAAATGACATACAATGTCCAGTGTCCCCACGAATTGCTTAGAGTGTCCTCCTCAACCAGTAGCAGCCTGTCCCTACAAGTATCTACTGTGAGTCCTTGAGAATCCATCTGACGAAGCTGAATATGCACTCTGGAAGCTGGAGATGTGCTCTCTCTGTTCACTTTGGACCCCCTGCACCCCTGCTTGAGGCCTGGTGCACAGCAGCCTCCTGACACTCATTGAACAGATGCAGGAACCATGGCAGCCTGTGATCTCCACCTGTAACCGCATCGCTAATATCTCACCTAATGGGTATTTCACGGTGCTACATCCCAGGCGAGTCATTGTGGATTGCCTCCCTCCCTGTCTCCTCTCTAGGCTTTAAGTGATGGGACATGAACCAAACTAGCAGTTTTATTTAGCATTCAGTAGTCAGAGCCAGATTCCTATTTTCCCCTCTGTATTGAAGACACTGTCGCATAGGTGGTTCACACTGAGTTACCTGGGAACCAGGTAGCTGCAGCATCCCTACTGGAGGGCCCTGCCCTAGTGGGTTTTCTAGGTGGAGTCAGGGCCTGCCAGAGACTTGAGCCCCTCTCCCAATCCCTGAGGCTGTCGTGAAAAGGGACGAGAAAATGCCATGGGCAGAACCTCACACAGTAACTACACCCAGCAGAGCGCCTGATCCTCTGGGGAAAATAGAATCAGCCATTGTGAGTAATTGTTCAAATAACAGATCTGATCAGTTTCACCTCTTACTTAAAGCCTGGGAAATGCCCATCCTGGAGGGGGGACACTTGCTGACAGGAAGAGAAGATGCCCTTGATTCTGGTGCCTATGGCTCCAAGCCAGGGCATGTGGTTTGGGGAGGCAGCACAGGCAGCATTCCTGCCTGATCCGGGGGCAGCCCAGCTGTACAGCTGCACCCCTCTGGATTAATGCATAGATATCTGCACAGGAGTCCGGAGTCCCTGCTAATCTGCTCACCCTTCCTCTCCACCCACCCCTGACCCTGTGCAGCCTTCTGTAGCATCCTCTACTCTCCCTTATCAAGCTGCACTGAAAATGTCTGTTTATGAGCCCATTTCCCCCCAGTAGTACAGCATTTATGCCCTACAGTATCTGTGCAGTACTGGTTATGTGCCAGGCATTGTTCGAACTGCGTCACACACATGAGCTCATTGAATCTCCATGATAACCCACTGAGCTAGAGATCTCAATGGTTCCCACTGGATATTTGAGGGGAAGGGCTACGTGATTGACTCTTCTATCCCCAGAACCCAGGACAGCGTTGGGCACAGAGTTAGCTCTTGGGATGTGGTGTTGAACGAGTGGACCAGCCGGGTAGCTGGCTGTTCAGAGGAAGGAACACATCATATCCACTCAGCAGTTTCCTGCTTTCTTCCTTCTTCCATCAATGCCCTGTCTTATCCTTCTATTTTCCCAATCTCTCCTCCACCACCTCAAAGACAAAGATTTAAGCCAGCTGAAGTATTCATTAAAAAACAAAGTCTCTTAATTGGCTAAAATTATATTTTTCTGTTTGCTTTCTGCGGTTTGGTACAAGAATGAGATTGGTATTACCGTCTGTTTGGAAAATGCCCTTTGAGAACAGGGACAGTTAATGACTGTTTCCCACTGAGTCCAACAGCCGGTGCCAAGTACCCTGCGGGCACAGAGAAAATATTAATTGATGTTGATTTCCTTACTTATTATTTAAATATGCTAAATGGCCCCTGAGAAGCTTCCCAAGAATTAATATGTTACCCCCAATATATGACTTATCCAGGGAGTACTTTAATCACTGAGCTTTCAGTGTCTGTGTTTGTGATGCCAATTCATTTTATAAATTTGATGAATTTACACAGGAAGAAGTGGGATAAGAGTTATAAAATGGTAGAAAATAATTGCTTATTTTAAGTACAAGTCAACTTGAATACTCAGTATTCAACAAACATTCAAATCCACATGGATTTGAACATTTAACGACCTCTCCTTTTTACCAATATGTCATCAAAAAATTGTTTACAAGTTTAAATATGGCAAGCTTAATTGTTTTTCCTATTTCCTCACTTCTAGAGCACCTCAGCATAAGCCTAAAATATTTTTGGTGCTTTAGTTAGTGGAAAATAATTTTATTTCAAAACCAAATGTCAGAAACTTACTTATTTTAAAATAGGGAACACTTTTGAGTGATCCATATCTTATATTGTTGAGAGATTCCAGAATATATAAGGCAGATGAGTATTTAAAGTTCTATAACTAAGAATTCTGTTGTCATCACTTTTGTGAATGAAGGTTTGCAGAATTTCTGTGGATTTCCTACAAGCCATCAACAACCACAAAAGATGATTTTCCTGTGCTGATGTTTCTAATACTCTGTCAGGTGATTAGCACTGAGGGCTGGTGAAATTTGGGCCACGTGTGGCTTGTGATCACAGAGGACAGACAGTTCAGCAAAGGGACTTTGGTGCTGTTGTTAAAGTATGATGACATTAGGCAGTAACATAAGATAGATCCCAGGGTCACCGTCCATCTCTTGAAAGCTTGAACCAGATGTGTCTTGAAATTTGGAAGTTTTGGGGGGTGCCTGAGTGGCTCAGTCAGTTGAGTGTCCGACTCTTGATTTAGTCTCAGTCAAGTCATGATCCCAGGGTTGTGGGATTGAGCCCCACGTAGGGCTCCGTGCTCAGCCTGGAACCTGCTTAAGATTCTGTCCCTTTTTCTATCCCTTTGTCCCTCTACCCTGCTTGCATGTGCACGCTCTCTCTATCTCTCTCAAATAAAAAATTTAAAAAGATAAAATAAAAAGAGTTTAAAAACAAAGCAATTTGGAAGTGTTTGGATTTGGAAAGCTAACTTAATATGCACACTGTGAAACAGCCCTGACAGGATGTGCAACATTACTCCATAATCAACTGTTGATACGTCCTTAATCAAATATATCAATATTCCCATAGCCACGTGTCACTTCAGGATAGGTTTTGCCCCAAATGAGTTAGCACAAGGGTTTCAGTTTCCAGAAATTTTTGGATCTTGAAATTGCCATAAGGGACTTTGAATGTGCATAATTAAGGTCTAAAATGTTCATGTTACCAACAGAAACTGTGAAGGAGAGTCAAATCAGATAACCACTGCATGTTTGATAAAATGCCACACAGTTCTGTCCTGGGAAGGATTTTGTATTTTTAGACGTCACTTGCTGAAGTATTTGCAATCTCTATCCAAAATAAACAGTCAGCCTCCATTTGTTGTTTTGGAATATGTTCCTAATTATATTAAACTTTAATTTGTGTTTGAATAAGTAATAATCTGGTAGAAGTTTTGAAAATCTGGAAACAGAGCAAGTCTTTTTATGTTTTCCATTAGACCTTAGGTGTACATGTAAGTTACTCAGTATAGACATCTTTTATCTGTTTTAAAGTCATAGCAAGTATTTTTATTTGTATTTTACTTCTTAATAACTTTATTTGTTTTCAAGTTTTTGTTTTTTTGAGGAGGGGAGAGCTGCACACAAGTGCGTGAGCAGGCGAGTGGCAGAGAGAGAGTGCGAGAGAGAATCCCAAGCAGGCTCAGCACCATCAGCATGGAGCTGATATGGGGCTCAATCCCACGAACTATGAGATCATGACCTGAGCGGAGATCAAGAGTCAGACGCTCAACCGAATGAGCTACCCAGGAGCCCCTGTAACTTTAAAGTTTATCCTGAGCCTGGGCATCTCAGTCAATTAAGCTTCTGACTTTGGCTCAGGTCATGATCTCACAGTCTGTGAGTTCGAGCCCCACGTTGGGCTCTGTGCTGGCAGCTCAGAGCCTGAAGCCTGCTTCCGATTCTGTGTCTCCCTCTCTCTCTGCCCCTTCCCCGCTCATGCTCTGTCTCTCCCTGTCTCTCAAAAATAAATAAGTGTTAAAAAATAAAAGAAAAGAATCTTTCCTGAGGCAGAATTGAACACAGCATTCCGCTGGTATCTTGGAGGGAGGACACAAAAATAAGGAGAACACAACAGATATGACTATCCTGTCACATGGCTTAAACACAGCTGTTAGTATTAGACAAAATAACGGTCAAGATCGTGGTCAACTACACTTCTGCCGTGATGAATACAGTAGTAGAAAATACAATAACAGCATCAAAAGAAATACCATTTAGGTTGTGTACTTATTTTAACAGATGACTATGGGAATTTGCACAAGTCACTTAACTCCAAGGGGACTTGATTTTCTCATCTATAAATTAGAAATTTTCTGAAATGCCTACGCCACTAATTATTTGTTAAGCGACGAAGGACTATTTTTGTTATACAGGTAGTGTTTCTGGTGACAATTACCATTGTTAGCTTGAAGAAATACAGTATTAAGATTTATCAATGATAATATTTACAAGTTTTAAAGAATCATTCCAGTGATTTAATTTCTACTGGAGTTAAGCCAGCAAGTTCATATTTTAGAGCCTTTGGGTCTGTGTTAATTTGTCCATATACCACTTTCCTGGTGTTTGTGTCTTCGTTAGCTACTGAGCTAATAGGGACTGAAGTTGTGACAGCAAAATGACAGGTAAGAGGACGTGAACTGAGATGTAATGCTGTTTGATGAGGAAGGTCATGTCATGTGTTCAAATGTTAAAGTCTTTTTTTTTTCAAGAAATATGACATCTTTGAGCTTACATTGAAATTTTAAAAACCTGACTAAAGAATCCTAGAGTGACACTCGTAAGAATAGATGAATGACATCTTTCATAAGCAGGCTAGAAGAACTCTATAAACTAGAAATTACAAATTAAACTCATGCAAGATTAATAGAACCACGTATCTGTTAAATGCCTGAATTTCTAATATAACTTGGAAAAGTCTTGCCTATTTATTTCCCTCCCCCACCCCTCGGATTTTATTTCTTGTTCAGAGCTATAGTTTAATTGTCATTTCCTCATGGTCACTGCAGAGAGACCACCTATTTCATTCTAGAAGTTGCTTTGATTGGCCTCTTGTGAGAGATGCTTTGCCACATTATCCACTTGGCCTCGAGGTGAAGTACTACTCTGGAGCATATTGTCACTGTTCCTATCCTCACAGAGTTTTCCACATTGATGACAGCCACCTCCTAGAGATGGAAGACCTCCACCTTCTTCCTCACATTTTGGATTCAGCGAAAATGGCGGAGACACCAATGTTGACATGGAAGAAGAGTGATGGCCAAGGCCAAGGAGGGCAAGGGCCAGTGTGGCAGTTTTTCTAGAACTTTCTGTCCTTATGGGTGCCCTTATTTCTCAACAGATATGTAGGGAACACCCTTTCTTCTGGTGTTGGCTCTGATGTTAAAGAAGTGAAGAAGGTATTTGCCCTCATGCAGCTTAGAGTCTACTCTAAAGAGGAAAACATGAAACAAATAGATAAAATAAATAAATGGGTGGATAAAAATGTATATAAAATAAACAGATACAACAGGTGACTTGATAAATGGACAAAAAGTTCAGGGTAATTGTAATGTGTGCTGTGAAGAAAGTGTGCAGATAGAAAGGGCCTGCCTCAAGAAGAAACGCTGAAGCTGAGAAGAGAGCCAAGGTCTAGCTGCTCATGGTTCTGGAAGCATCAGAGTCGAGTCCTCCTCCTCAGTGAACTCTCACCCAGGAAGCACTATGCTGCAGGAATCATATGAACTTTCCTTAGCACTCATCAGGTTCTCTCTGGGAAGTTTTCTGAGCAAAACGTATCGAGCAAGATTTCCCAGATACTCTTGCCAAGGCTCTTCTTCCATTGCTCCAAGTGCCGACTTGAGAGTTATTTGTTCTTGTTTCTGAGGAATGCAAGATGTCTAATTTCAGAAGAATTAAATGAGACTGAACTTCTATGTCCTTGGTCACATCTTTGCTGGTTTTTCTCCATTGGAAGATTCTCTGGCATAAAAAATTAATTGTCTTAGTCAAAGGTATAGTGGGGATTGGACTGGGAGGGAATCCTGGGAGGTAGCTATTTGAAGCGTGGTCCTGGTGGTTTGGATGTTGCTTGCCTCTGTGTATGCTTTTGTGAGATTTCTTAGAAAAACACTCGAAGAAAAAGATTAGTAAGTTAAGATCCTTAACAAATCTAGCCGTTCTGGTTCCCGAAATATTATGTGAAACAAAGAAGAAAAACTTTGGGCGGGTGTTGTGGGCAGACCTGAGTTATTGTTACCGTTTTGCCATGGATTACCCTGGAAAGTTGGCATGAGTCATCTCACTGCCTTGGATAAGAGAATCCCAAATTCACATGTAAAATGAAGCTGGTAGACCAGATAACCCCCAGGACACTTTACAACCCTTGCATTCTAAGGTTCCGAGGAATGTGTTGAAAAATTTTAAGAGCAGGAGATACTTGGCGCTTAAAATTGTCAGTTGAAATCATTAGAAAGCCTACTATTTCTGTTTGTTGTTTTATCCTACCCTGAACTTCAAAGTGCCCTGCAAGGATTGCCCATTACACACCCACCTCAGATGCTTCTCTCTACCACTGTCATTTGTATTAGACGTTTTATTTTCATAGAAGAGGTCAGAAATACTTCTAAATTTCAAACTTTACTTCAACTGGGAAGCTTGTAGGATCTTATTTAATGCAATAAAAATGATTCAGGAAAGTACAAAGGTTTCATTTTATAAAGAATGGCAAACTCTGTCATGTATAGAATGAATGAAGAACGATAATGGGAAGAATCAGACAAATTTTTATCTGCAAAATCGGGATTTCTTCTGAAAATTCAAGGGCAGCAGCTTCATCCTTGAAGCTGAACAATATTCCCCAAAAGCCTTTGTTTGCCCTAATATTCCATAATGTTATGCTTTTACAGTCAATAAGCCATTAGTAATCAAGAGATATATAATTTATTAATTACACTCCACATTAATATTTAATCTTTTTGGTTCCTGGGCATATTTCTAAATCTACTTTTTAATTACATTTTAGGGATATAAATCTTCCAGGCAACCATTAGAAAAGTAATTTTTCTGCACATTATGATGCCAATTACTTTAAAGCAGCTGGTTGGGAACCCTTGCGGTAAAACTTGGTAAAGCAGAAATGTCAGTGCATAGGTAATCTTCACTCATTTGAAAGCTGATTGAATAGTAGTGAGGAGGAGTGTTACAAGGGACTTACAAAGGCATAGGATAGCCAAGGAGAGAAAACAAGAGAAAGAACATATATCTGAATGGGCACCAAAACAGGCACCACCAGTCAGTGGTGACCCTTGTCTGAGTTCTAAGCAACTCCTGGGTTTTAGGTCTGATATTTACTGTTCTCCGAAATAAGCAGTGCTTTTTCTGTTGTGACTCTTGTCCAAGTAATGTCATTTTTAGAGCCACACATAGATCTTCCTTACTTTTTTCCTCCCGATAGTGATGTCAGATACCAGAGATCATGATTTTATCTTTCTGACTTCCTGAAATGCTGATGAGCTGTTGACTAACATTGCTTTGGCTAATTGTTTTTTTGTATCAGATGCCTATACTTTTGAAAACTTTGGCACCAAATGTTTTGTTGATTTAGGTTTGTTTTGCCTTTCTGATATTTTATATGTTCTTTTTTTATTACCTCCATATTGGGACAATTTTTGGAAATGAGCTCTAAGTTTTTTCATACACTCAAGCTTTGGTGTTAGTGATGGTAATTTCAGCAGGAGGTAGATTGAGACATTGAATTCTATTTGGGGAAAGTATCTGCTTATTTATAAAAGGCCATCATCTCTGAAAACTCTTCCTTTGCAAAATCACCCCCTATGGGGGAAGATGTTCCTCTATTGGCTCTGAGATTTCCACCATAAAAATCACTCCTTATGTTGGACAACATATGAGAGTTATTGTTTTGAAAAGACCATTGGTAAAATGCCTATGGGTCACCTGGAAGCAGATGCATACCCACCCCACTGTTCATCTCTGAGCTATTTGCATGGCTTAATAATGCAGTTCAGTTCCTGCAGCCTTCTGAACTTCTGTGTTCACCAATTCTCACTACTGCATTTTTTTTTTTAATTTCTTAATTTACTTGGAGGCTTCATTATTTCTTTCACTTAAAATATGAAATATATCACGTATACGAGAATGCATAAAAGTTAAATACGCTGCAAGTAATTTAAAGAATGTTCTCCTTTTCCCCTACTAGTTTGTAAACTTCATGAGATCAAAGATCATCTCATTCATTGCTGGATCCCTGGGATTTCACAGTGCCTGGTACACAGGAGGCCTTCCAAAAATATTTGTTAAATTAAGCCACTGAATGGATGGGGATGTTTTTAAGTCACAGAATGAAGAGTTTTTGGAAATTTCTTTTAAAGAAAAGTTTGGCAGCTGGGTGCCTGGGTGACTGAGTAGACTAAGTGTCCGACTGTTAGTTTCAGCTCAGGTCATGATCTCTCCGTTAGTGAGATCGAGCCCTGCCTTTGGCTTTGTGCTGTCAGCGCAGAGCCTGCTTGGGATTCTGTCTCCCTCTCTCCGCCCCTTCCCTGCTCACTCTCTCTCTCTATCAAAATAAATAGGTAAATAAACATTAAAAAAGTAAAGAAAAGTTTGGAAGGAAGACAGACTAGCTTTACCTCTCAAAGAATATATAAGGAAATTTGCAAGCGAGGAAGACATTTCTTTATCCTCACATGAGATTTAGAAACTGTTTTTGTTTAGGTCTTATTTTCTAATTGGAAAATAAAATGATCTGAGTTATGAAGTTATGAAGTAAATTTCTCTCCTTCCTTCCTTCCTTCCTTCCTTCCTTCCTTCCTTCCTTCCTTCCTTCCTTCCTTCCCCCCCCCCCCCGACTTCCTATTTAGGTAAGGAAATTTTTGTTGAAATTGGAACTTATAACTCCTTTCTCAGTCTCGATGCATAACCTTCCAAGTACTCCAGGGAGATTTTCCCATCCACCAAAGTCAATTTTAATTTTTAATAACCAAAAAATGATAGCCTAAAAATTCTCTTGAAAAGCCCAAGTATACTTGTATACATTTGCTAACTTCTGCCTTTTAATGTGTGCGGGTAATTCATGGGCAACTCGCTATACTGGCCAAATGGTCAATAATACTTGAACCAGAAACTGTGAAACATCTCTGGGGGAATAATATTTGAGATGATACCTGAGTGATTATGTTTGAATGGATTTTTTTAAATCGTGCGGTGTTCCATACAAAATTGTCCTTCTTGGCTTTAGAAATTTCCATCATAGAGCACACATTAATAGTTATTTATATAGACCTCCTTTTTTGTTAATGTTTATTTATTTCTAGAGAGAGAGAGAGAGAGAGAGAGAGAGTGCAAGTGAGGAGAGGGGCAGAGAGAGAGGAAGGGAGAGAGAATCCCAAGCAGGCTCTGTGCTGTCAGTGTAGAGCCTTAACCCAATGAATGTGCCAGGTGCCCCTACAGACCTCCTTTCTATGGAACTTACTCCCAGTCAGGCCACTGGGTCACTGAGGGGAGGGCTGCAGGGAGTCCGGACCAAAGGAATAGGTCTTGGGTTCTGAGCTGCTCTCAGGGAAGAATTAAAACCCGGAAAGAAAGAGGAGAAAAAGGAAGTAGCAGAAGTTAATTAAAAAGTAGTCATGATCCTTGTGAGACAGGAGGGTCAACAAAATAAATAAGTACATAAATAAAGATGGTGGACATGAAGATAAAACTAAGCAGCATTTTGATAATTGCTCCAGACAGGCCATTTGTCACCTCATGCACACATCTTAAGAGATAGAGGCAACTTTACAAATCGTTTCTCGGAGAATGGTGCCTTCAGGTACATAAAGGGTTATATTTCCATCCCCTGCTGGTGGGGTCAGGAGGAACAGTTAAGACCTCACACCCTGGCCTTGCGGCAACTAAGTTCTAAACCCAAAGGGAGCTTGGAAGGTAAATGTGCTCTTTCATTAACAAAAAGAGGGTGAGTGCACTGTAGCAGGGGTTCCCTTCCATGAAACTGCCATTTATTATTTTGGGGGAATTCAGTGTTTGTGGCAGGACTCTTGGTTATTCACGCAACTTTGTATAAGCAGATGCGTAAGACAGTACATGACCCTGGCCGGGTGTCCATTCTACTTCCACCACAGTTATTCCTGCAGAAAGGTCTATTATTGATCTCCTTTCTCTCTGAGAGAAACTTTGTCTCCCTCTCTCCTCTTCATTTCTTCTCCCTCTCAGTTTCCTTCTGTCTTCTTTCCCCAAATCATAAGGATTCTGATATTCTCCCTTGATTGCTTTTAGTTCGATTCGTTCTCTCAAGCCCTCATTTTCCCCGATTTTCTCAATGGCTGCTGGAAATTAAGAATTTAACTCGGTGAGTTCCAATGTAAATTTGAATGGCAAGAGCATGGGGGAGGGTAATTAACTAAAGATCTTAAGACAGATTCCTGCTGTGACTCATCCTGAGGATGGGCTTACTGAAAGAGTAACAATTGATAGAACAGAAACAATGATCACAGACGCTGTGTACCTATCCTATCTATGGAGTGCCTGCAACATGCCAGAAACTTGACCTTATTTCTAATAGTAATGACTGTTGTACTAGTGAGCGTTATAATCTCAGTTTGGAGATGGAAGTCTTGGATCAGAAAGGTTCATAATCCCAGGACTGCCCAGGGTGAAGTGGTTCAGCTTGGATTCATATCCCAGTTCTCTGCACCAGTGCTCTCCGTTGTGCATTATACGGACTCTAGAGAATGTCAAAGATGGCCACCCCACCATTTTTTTTTTTCTTTTTCAATGTTTATTTATTTTTTGGGACAGAGAGAGACAGAGCATGAATGGGGGAGGGGCAGAGAGAGAGGGAGACACAGAATCGGAAACAGGCTCCAGGCTCTGAGCCATCAGCCCAGAGCCCGATGCGGGGCTCGAACTCACAGACCGCGAGATCGTGACCTGGCTGAAGTCGGACGCTTAACCGACTGTGCCACCCAGGCGCCCCACCACCCCACCATTTTCAAGGACGTGTTAAGGAATCTAAAATGCAAAATCAATCCTCTTCCTCTTTCAATTCCCATCATTTGAACCTTATTCTTAACATTGGTGCGTTCTAAAGTTAGGCTTTGTTCTCTCAAAGCCCAAATCATTGGAACTCTTTATTTTTCTGTTTTTATAGAAGAAAATTTGTAGCCAGTGTTCCTGGGCAAAGGAGGACAGGAAGAGTATAATAGTAAGAACATGGAGTCTGAAACCAAATCACCAAAGTTCCTAATTCCAATCCTGTTGCTGGCGTTGTCGCTCTAGGAAAAATGACTCATTGATTCTGTGCCTCAGTTTCCTGTTTGTATAATAAGCATTAGAATATTTTACAGGTTATAGGAAAGAATAAAGGGAGAATGTATAGATAGTATATATCAAGCATGTAGAAAGCATGTGTTGGATATTATTTATATATTTTTTATCTATATCAATTGATATTCAACAAATTTTTAAATATTTATTTATTTTTGAGAGAGAGAAGGAGACAGTGTGAGTGGGGGAGGGGCAGAGAAAGAGGGAGACACAGAATCTGAAGCAGGCTGCAGGCTCTGAGCTGTCAGCACAGAGCCAAACACAGGGCTTGAACTCAAGGACCGTGAGATCATGACCTGAGCCGAAGTCGAACATTTAACTGAGCCACCCAGGCGCCCCTCAACTGACATTTTAAAATATATGATGTAATAGTGTAAATCATAGTTGGTGAGTTCCGTACAATAGAGATGAAACCATATTAACTTTTGTGGCAATTGAAAACAATGTTCAGGTTTAAAAAACATTTTTATTAATTATGTTTATACATTTATTTTTAAGAGAGAGAGATCAAGCCAGAGAGGGGCAGAGAGACAGGGAGAGAGCATCCCGAGCAGACTACATGCTGTCATTGCAGAGCCTAACAAGGGGCTTGAACTCATGAACCGTGAGATCATGACCTGCGTCGAAACCAAGAGTCAGACGCTTAACTGACTGAGCCACCCAGGCGCCCCAAGATATTCAGTTTTTTATGAATCAGATACAGCTGATCAAATTGAAATAAAATAAGGAACTCAGTCTAAATCAATTTTTTGTGCAGTTAAGTTGTGGAATCTGTTGCTTAAGTCCTCGGGTTGGAACTTTGCAAAGTGGAGTGTGGAGTCACCTAAAATGCAGCGTAGTGAACAACTATGGAAACCACCAACTCCAAAGTTTGCAGCAACCACGTCAAACGTAAATTCCAAAGGAGAGCAATTCGGTCCCATTGTTAACTTCTCCTTAGATTGCTTCGAGCTAATGTTTAGTGTTAATGCCTGGCAAATTCCAAACAGGGAAAAACATAGGTACTTATCTTTCATATTATATATGACTAAAATTAAAGTTGATTTGTCCATTAAGCAGTGCAGTAACAGGTCTTCTGACTTTTCATAAGGCATTAAAAGGAATGATGCATATCAAGAAGGCATTCTATTTCAAAAGAACACTAATCAATGCTGAGAACATTTACTATAAATTATTCACATTTGTTATAAACTACTCCATCCCTTTAAAAATTAACGGTATGCAACCTACAATCTAGGAACAAAAGTAAGGCTGCCTCACCTTGAAAAGCTTGAATGTGAAAGGCTGATTATAATTAGAAGAGCAAATAGGATACTAAGACGTGAATCCAGTGTATTAAGAGGAATAAGTCACTGAGCAGCCTTACATCTGATAAAACATGATCCCTGCTCTTGTTGTGTGTTCTTTTACCACACATTAATATTTTATGCAACCATTTCAAAATAAAGTCATAATGTGAGTCATAAATCACAGAACGGTGGTAATAAACCACTTTGGTTTATATTAGCTGTATACGGATGATACTTAAGTATTTCCACCATTAGCATGGACTATTTGAGCTTTCTCTGTACCACATTTGGTCTATTTCTTCCATTTTAAGAGGTGGGAATATGGAAAACAACGCTAAATCCATTCATTAGTGATAAAACAGTGCTATTTGTTCTCCTAATTGATTTCGTTTCCACTTGGACCTGTGAAAATGATAGCACAGTTGAAAATGACAATATTATTGACCTTGTTTTATCAGAGAACATGCCTTCCCAGTGAATCCTGCTGATGGGGTAAAAGGGCATCATATGGAAATAAAATATTGGAAGAACAAAGTGGAAGAATGAGTTGAAGATTAGAATGATTGAATGTGTAATATGGTTTATACTCATTAATGAATGACTTATTCTTTCTATAAGGCCTCCCCCAAAGGCTATTATAATGTATCATCTCGGTCTTCTTCTTCTTATTGATTTTCATTTATTTTCACTCTAGAAGAATCTGTTCTACCCTATTGCCTGAGTATTCTTGAAATTGTTAGTACTAATATCTAAAGTGGCTGGATAAGGTTATATCTGATAAAAATATATCTATATATATTCTAGATGTATACTACTTATATATACATCTACTATGTACATATATATCTACATAGATCTATATCTATCTACATCTACTATCTATATATAGTAGATGTGAATAAAAAGACCACAAGTTGAAGTATTCTGAACTCATAAAAATGGAATTCCCACCCATTAGATAAATTGACCAAGACATAAAACACATGCATGTATTAGATACTTGTAAATATTTGAAGGATGCTGCTGGTGGTTTCTTTGATAAAGCTCACTTCATAATCTTCAGGATAAGGACACTGTTTATGGATCAACAGTTGGGTTAGTCCATGAGGCTATGGCCCTTGAATTATAAAGTGAGTGTTAGGTTAACATGGAATGCCCTTGATGGATGCTCATGGTTTCTTTCCAATGCCAGTTATGCAAAGTGACCTATACCTTTTCATCATTAGAAAAAATAAATGGGGGGGGGGGAGGTGGTTTGCTTGGGTGGCTTAGTGGTTAAGCATCCAACTCTTGGTTTACGTTCAGGTCATGATCTCACCGTTAGTGGTATTGAGCCCCGCTATGGGCTCCCCACTGAGTGAGGACCCTGCTTGGGATTCTTTTTCTCCCTCTCTCTTCCCCTCCTCTACTTGCTCTCTCTCTCTCTCTCTCTCTCTCTCTCTCTCTCTCTCTCTCTTCTCCCTCTCTCTTCCCCTCCTCTACTTGCTCTCTCTCTCTCTCTCAAAATAAATCAATAAAGCTAAAAAAGGAAAGAAAAAGTAAATAGTTCTACTTATTGGATGTGGTTGAAAGGAGCACGTAAGGAGGACGTACACAAAAGTACATTGAAAATTAAAACATTAAAACACCATGAGTAAAGGGGCGCCTGGGTGGCTCAGTTGGTTGAGTGCCCAACTCTTCATTTTGGCTCAGGTCATGATCTCATGTTTTGTGAGTTGGAGCCCCAAGTCAGGCTCTGTGCTGTCAGCTTGGGATTCTCTCTCCCTCTCTCTCTGCCCCTTCCCTGCTCACTTGCACATGCACACTCTCTCTCTCAAAAAATAAACATTAAAAAAATTCTATGAGTAAAAATGTATTGATCGTTTTTTTATTCATCAGAACTTTCTTGATTAAAAAAAAAGTTTATACGTTGCAGTAGACCACTCAAATCCCCTTGGGGATGGCCTGGGGTATGTATTTGAGAGAAATAGGATGGGTTCCTGAAACCCCAAGAAATACATGTTGTATCATCTGAAGGGCATATAGCAACTGTTCAGTCACTACATGGGAATGTGCTCTCTGTTGTCAGGATATCTGATTTCTACATACTGGCAGCCAAATCAACGAAAAAACAAACAAGCCTGTATGGGGCTAACCAAAACACATTTGCCAGCCTGATATGTTCTGCCAGTTCCCAGTTTGAGCCATCTGTGTTGTTATCCAGGCCAGACCTTGACTATAAATGTTCATGTTGTTGTTCACAAAAAGAATGTACACCAGGTTTCCATTTTTCAAATTAATCCTCTGGAAGTACTCAGATGCTTTTCCTTAGCTTCGATCTCCAGACAGCCCTGAATTTTTGTTGAACATCTTGTTTTCTTAAGGGACAGCTAGGTAGCTGGTGACCCTGATGTTGTCTGTCTTTTCAGAGAATGGCACTTAAGAAGTGGGTATACCTGGCGTCTCGTGAAGGTTAAGGTAATATTAGAAGAGGAGATGATAAAGCCTAGCTCAGCATTTCTGTAGCCTGGGAGCAGGAAAGGGTTATTACCGTGTGGTCCACTTTAGCGCATGCGGTATGCTTTTATGGAGGACAGGAGATTGCCGAAAAGCAGGTCACCGTGGGCAAGGAGAAAGCTGAGCTTTGACCTCAGAGGGGAATTTGGTCTTGATTTCAAGGAGGCATTTAAGACAATAATCCAACACTTTGGAGTACCTAAATGGATGGTGGAAAGTACAAGAAAACCACAGGTAGTGTTCGGTCAAACAGAAAGTGGTGGGAGGTGTGTGGAGGTGAGCAAGCAGAGAGAGAGAGAGGGGGGTTCTGAAGTCGTGGAAGGGCACACAAGTGCTCGGGAACTGCAATATTTATAACTATGTGAGACCAGCAAGAGGAGGAGGGTGACAACGAAGGGAAGGCTGCGGCCAGAGGAGAGCATGTTGAAAGATTCATGCGGGCCAAGACTTGGGAGGATGTCGGCGTTGTGGCAAGGTAACACCTTCATTCTTTGGAAGCCAGGTTTCAGAGGCTCAGCCGACTTCTGAGGATGGAAATGTCTTCCCCATGTTACCCATCTTCTGTGTACTTAATATCTGCTACCCATTTCTGTCACATTGCTGGAGCCTTTGGGTCTGATACCTCCGCCGGAGAATCCTAGAAAATTCCCCAGGCAAGTCCGTGGTCTTCCAGGCTGCCTGGATTCTGGGTTGTAGATGGCTTACCGCAGTCTGGGGTGGGTACCGGATATCTGTACCTTTGGAAGGCTGACCCTTGCCTGGGCTCCTGCTACCCCATGGTGGGCAGAGGATAGAGGCTGAATGGAAGTAGGCTCTGAGTGTGCATGTAAGTCACGGTCTTATCACTCAGCATTGTTGATGTCAGTCTCCCCAGTCCTGGCTGTGCAGGTCACGGCTAATTGCTCATTGGCCTGACTCCGGGGTCCACCCAGCTCTGGTCCTGCACTGCCATTCATTTCTTTATTGTTTCCCTCTGAAATAAACTTGGACAGAATTCTGTGTCATGACAGGTAAATGGAAGGTTTCCCCCTTCTTTCAAAGTGGAACAGTAACCAATCAAGTCCTGACATTTTGATCCCCCTGCAAATGTGACTTATCTTGGTTGCTTCCCATTGGAAGCTCGGCTTATCGTGGTTTAATTTCTAGAAATTGTGTCTTTCTCCATTTTTAGAGATATAGCTAATCCCAGAAATAATGAACACCCCCAAAAGTATTTTCCATAATCATCTGCTCAGTAAACAATTATTTTTTTTCTTAAAAAAATTTTTTTTAATGTTTATTTATTTTTGAGACAGAATCAGAGCGCGAACAGGGGAGGGGCAGAGAGAGAGGGAGACACAGAATCTGAAACAGGCTCCGGGCTCTGAGCTATCAGCACAAAGCCTGATGAGGGGCTCGAACCCACAAACTGTGAGATCGTGACCTGAGCTGAAGCCAGATACTCAACCGACTGAGCCACCCAGGCGCCCCATTTTTTTTCCTTGAACTTAAATAATATTGAACTCTACGTTTTGTCTCCTAGAGAGCATAATTTTTTATAAGTCCCATTTAATGAACAAAATGATGTCACCTATTTAGTGTGTGCTTAAGTAATGAAGAACTGGGAAAACTCTCAATACATTTTCACCCATTGAAGTGGAAACACCATGCCTGCTGTATTTAGCTACTGAAAGCAATAAAAAAAAGAATAAGAAAATTGCATGAAAATCCTAGATTGTCTGGAGTCACATCATGTCCTTTTTTCCTTCTTTTAATGTAATGTGTCTTTTTGTTTGTTTTAGTATGGGTGTGCCCATAATAGTGTTACTAGCATCCTTTGCTTTAAAACCCGAATACAAGTCCTTTCCCCCAAAGTTAATAGAGGGAAAGGTCAAGGTCAAACGTGAGACATGCCTCTCCATTTCAGAGATGGAAAACGAAGGTCCTCTTTGACAGAATGTATATCTTACAAAATTATGAAATACACTGCAACGATTTATTTATTGGATTAGGTCCTAGAACCATTAACAAAGTTCTTTTAAGATGTGAACGGTGAAGTATTGATTAAGCCAGCCGTGAGTGCATGTGGACGCCAAAAAAGTCCCGAAGCTTCTTATAACTTGGACCAGCACAGCCCAATCTCTATCATCGTGACCTCCTTTTAAAATTGTTGAAGCCACGTTACCACTTAATTGCTAGCTCATCTGTAGCAGGAAACGATTATTCCGAATAAGCCCATGTACTGCTCTGGTTTTGCGGCAGATTATTTAAAAACAATATTTCCTCAAGATAACAATTTTGATAATGATGCAGGAAGGAAATATATTTGCAATTAAGCGAACATGCTTTAGCACAACAAGCAATAAAAAGCTTAACACTGAGCCTTTGTGAATTAAATGCCGGAACAACATTGGACAAAAGTCATGGTTCTGCTGACACATTTATTTCTCAGTAAATGAAGACTGTTTAGGTTTAATGCATTTGTGGTTAGCAATAGTTTAAAAGATCAATGTAAATTCATTCTGAACTAGTAAATAAGACTTTAATGAAACTTCTAACAGCATGCTTTCACACCTTAGATCTCTTTATCATTCTGAGGTGATACAGCAGCATTCTCCTTGGGTTTGGTGACGTGCACATAACATTGTGAAGTGTTTGACAGATTTTATTTGATGTGTATTTGATTTATGGGGTTGATATTGGATTTCAACATCTCCCTATCAGCCTTCTGTTCGGGCTTACTGCAGAGTGCTTATAAAGATAGTTTCTTCTAAATGTACTTATTAATAGAGAGAGAGAAATGTATATATATATACATCTCTCTCTCTCTCTCTCTCTCTCTCTATATATATATATATATATATATATATATATATATACTATTAATGAAATGCAGTATAAGACTGATCATTAAACATTCCCACTCTACTAAATGAGGTAATGTATGAGAAAGCACACTGCAAACTGTAAAGCCATATACAGATGTTAGTTATCATAATTATTGTTGTTACAGGAAACCCGGGTTTTCTATATTATTATTCTGTTTTCCTTTAACACTTAATTCAAAGAGTAAATACAGACAACCAATTTCCTTAAAAACCTGCTGCAGCTCTTTAAACAGTTCTGAGCGTTTCATTAAGGTTTTATTGTAAATCATGCATGATGCTATTAATTTAGTTCAGCCTTAAAAAGAATCCACTGACATAGTAAACATGACTTGTTACACTCAACTTTGCCAACACCGAACTTCATGTAGAGGATGATGGAGAATTTCCACCTCGGCCTGGAAAACTGTCAAGGAAAACACAACCAAAAGTGACTCTTCTAGATGTAAAGATGCCTCTTGTCACCTTTCCAGTTGACTTGGTCCTTCATGGGTGATGAACTCCGCAAATTATTTTTTGTCAGGTGGAGGCAAAGAAAGGGTTTTTTTTTTCTTTCCCTGTCTCTCCCTTTTTTGGTTTGGTCTACAACACACTGGGGGCTGGGAGACGTTCACCTGCTGTGAATCATAGTCAAGATAAATTTATTTAGGTAAACACAAATGACTTTTTGAGTTAGAATTTGAACCTTATCCTAGTGATATGAAGAAAGCTTGGTGAGCTTTATGAACAAGGAAGGAACTTGACCCATGGAGATAGATGATCAAACTCTTTCTGCACAACCCACCTCAGTGATAAATGTAAAAGTCCAGCTTCCTTTTTACCATATAAACTTCCCAGTATGATCACATTTTTTTTTCTTTCTTTCCGGTTTAAATGCATAAGGAGTGCAAAGAAATCACTCATGCTGTATTGGGTATGTAAACAAGAAAAGCAAAAATGAAGCACATACTTAAACAAAGGACCTCGTTACCCAGTTCTGGGGCTTGGGATCTCTCATACGCTCTTGCTTGATATGTACTTGAGAGGGAAACAAAAATGCGAAGAGGCAAATGAGCAGAAAATACATCTGCCCATTAGTAAATGACACCCTAACCGTGTTCACCATATAGAACTTGGTACTAGATCTTGTAGCCTAGTGTATCCATTTGGGAGCAGGTAAAGTAAACGGGGTAACATATGCTCGAAAAGTAAGAAAGCTCCAATAGCTCAGAAGAAAAAATACTACAGAAAAATAGGGAGGGGATTCCCTAAACTATATATAGTCTGGGAATTCCCAAAGTTCTTTACAACCAGGTTATCTGCTCCCTGGGCTGAACAGAGCTAGTGCCTGACTGCAGGCACCCAAATTGTGGTTCCTCCCCTCATAATGCACCCCAGGAGTGTCCCTACTAGTATGGCTGGAAGTGACACTCTGGTAGTAACTGACCACTGACACACTGTTTCTGTTAATGCAGCCCAGGGCAGTATTTGCTTTATTAGGACTCATGCCATCTTATGAGGCCTTGCATGTATTAGAGGCTCAATGAAAGGTCTAGAATGTCCAGATGAATGAATGAAAAAAAAAAATCAAAGTTCCGTGTCCACTCAAAAAAGGTCAAAGTGAAAATTATAAAGATTAGAGGTGAATCAAAAGCAGAATCACTCAGGTACAGGTGCTGGGCACATTGTCACATAGAGAATACGTGAAAGTCCTCTTTTGAATGGTCAAGGATATCTACTTTTTGTCCCTTCTGCTGGCTGATAATAACTTAAATGTCAATGTATTTGTAGTAAGGAAATGACATTCATCTTCCTTGCTTTAGGTGTCAGCATGGGTTTAGGTATAGTCAGAGCACCTGATCTTAGAGTAGAATCTGCAACTTAATGTGTTTTTCTTCTAAAATTCTGCTCAGTTGTGCTTGATTTTCTGGATTTGAAAATAACAGTATAACAGACGTTGAGCCTGATTACAATTTTGGGGGGTTCTAGGGGTTGTTGCCACTCAAGAAATAATGTCAGTGAATTAGCTGAAGGTCTTATAATTCAGTATCACATTTTGTTTGTTTGCCTCATAATAAATTATATATACTGGAGCTCCATTTTCTTGGCCTCAAAATGATACATTTGAGCTAAAGTATCCTCTAGATTTAAATTACTTAATTATTATAAGTATAATCATACAAATATAAGTTTCCTATTAAAGTCTTCAGAAGATAGGAAGTTTTCTGAGAGAAAAATGAGAAGTCCCAATTAGGGTCCAAATAATTTTGCCCTGAAACCAGTCATGATCAATCCTGATGTTGTGACACATTGAATTACACTGAGTTTTCTGAAGGAACGATGTGAACTTTCAGCTCTGAATATTTGTTTCAAAATAAATATGTTAACAGTAGGGTATTGAAACAAAACATGTTGGAAATACAGGCTGTGCCCCGTTATGTTCCATAACATAAAATGGAAAACAGGGAAGGTAATCCTTAAAAAGCTTATTTAAATGATACAACCATTTTATTTTTATTTGACATCAGTGTAATCTTTTAATACTAAAATATGCTGAGAGGTGAATTTACTTACCCACTAAAAACATTGATTGTTTAAAATCAATTAAAGTTAAAGCTAATAAGTTTGTCATTTTGATTTTAATGCCTCATCTGTGGTGGGGCTTGGGAATAACAACCCGGTGGTGCAAGCATCCTGTACTCTACTGGTTTTAAAAAACATTCTTTTTATTTCTTTTTATCTTTTAAAAAGTATTTTTAACGTTTATTTTTGAGAAAGAGAGACAGACAGAGTGTGAGAGGGCAGGGTAGAAAGAGAGGGAGACACAGAATCCAATGCAGGCTCCAAGCTGTCAGCACAGAGCCTGATGCGGGTCTCAAACTCACGAATCGTGAGATCATGATCTGAGTCGAAGTCGGATGCTTAACCGACTGAGCCACCCAGGCGCCCCATAAACGTTCTTGAAAGGTCAGGTAAGTAACTGGTTTACAATGTGCCAATTCTAGAGAAGATTTAAGGTGTTTATAGGTGTTTAGGTTTATAATTGAAGCTAATTATGATCTGTACTCAAAGGAGCACAGATTTTTAGATGTTGTCTTTTGAAGTATATATAATACCACCAAGAATTTCCAATGTAATCATTTTTATAATTCCAAAATGCTGACCTCCAGTAATTAAGTTTCCCCCTGACAATGTCAACTCATCTAAGTGAAAGAAACAAAACAAACTTTCTGGATATGTGTGGACGTGCGGAGTTCCTGGTAAACATATCAAGTTAAGGAAACCAAGGAAATTGGGGATTCTTGTGCCATTTTGCAAATATACCAAGGCTAGATAAGATGAGGGAAGAGAATTGTCTAGTGTGGGTCTAATAAGCTTTGGGCAAAGGCAAATACAATCAGTCTCAAGTGTCAGTTACTGTAGCTGATTGAGACACATGAAGATGAAGTCAAGCAATGGTGTCCAATTTGTGGCAGATCTTTGCAAATTTACTTTGATAACTAAAGTCAGTTATTAATGACATGTTTTTTAAACCCAGATGGCTTATCTGCCTGCCTCAAAGGTCACATCTGTTTGCAATAAAAACTTAAAGCATCTTCCTGAATTAAAAAAAAAAAAAAAAAAAGAGTCCTTTAGAAATAAATAAATAAATAAATGAACTAACCTTTCTGGTCTTTATTCTGTTATGTACATCCTGGTCATACCCCGCGTGATCTTTCCCCTTCCCAGGTAAAGCCTGAATAATTGCTTTGCTCGCGTCTTCCTCTGTTCCCAGACAGTGGAAAGAGAAAAATGGAACTCGTTGAGGGAAGGTGGTCTTTGCCGCGCTGTATGCCCCCATTTATTCCCCGTTGCAACGTGTGCGCTCAATGCCAGGAAAGCCATGCTACCTCCTTAAGTATTTATTAAAGCCTGGAAACTCCAACAAGTGTTGAGGGTACCTTATTAACTTGCTGTTGCCTGCTGAGAAGACATTGTTTATACGAATTGGCTTCTTGCTAATGAGAGCATACATTAAGGCGTAACACTGGCAAGGCATAATATGGACTCTCTTTTTCTAAATATTTTCTTTCAGATCTCTCCCATTCCAGCTGATGATATTAAAGGGTCAGGCATGTCTTCACTCAATCCTTTACTTACTGGAAAAGGCAAACGGATTTTATTAAGATTGGAAAGTTTCCCCCACCCCATCTGTCTCTTCCCCACCAGCAATAGCCCTTTCCAGCTGCAAATGCTAAATAGTTCCAATGTTTCTCTCTTCCTGTAATAATCATGCATATGCCCAGCTTGTATGTCTTCTTGCCTCATGAATTTGCAGAGTGGCCCCAATGAGGCTCCCTCTTGTCTTGGGGACAACTGCCAAGGCTGATCCAAGGAGAAGAAAATTGTGGAAGAGAAGGTTCACTTTATTTAGCAGAGCTCTGACCCCCTTGAATGCCTGTGGCTTTTGGACATGGCTCTGCACCCCTCCGCCCTTGTTCCCTGCGCTCTGGTTTACACCACACATCCCTGTCCGTTGGCCACTGGGGATTCTGAAGGCATCACCTCATTAAGGACTGAAATGTGCCTTGCCTTTCACATAGGTGCAGGGCCCAGCTCTGGCAAAATGGCAGTGCGTAGTGGTGGGTGAAAAGGGACTCTGATCTCAGGCCTCTCTTCTCCATTTTCTAGGAACCAAGTGAATTCTAGTGGCAAGAAGAGAAGAGGAATGAAGTCATCAGTATCTTACTGCTGGGAGCAGCGGGTTACGAAACCCCTGTCTGCGATGTGGCAAGTGCACTGTGAGGCCCCCTGACCCTCTCAACCCCATCCTGCAGACCAGGTGAGCTCTTCAGGACTCCTCCGGACGGCAGTCACTGGCCCAGAGTCGTTGCTTCAGGAGGAGGGCTCTCCCTGCAAAAGCTGATCTGCATTTCTGCTGGGATTGATGCCGTGGAGACTGCATACTTGGGTAAGTAGTGAAGCGGCTAGTTTTGTCTCAGCTGACAATAATTATGGATTTGGGTGCCCAGAGCAAGAACGAACAAATGGTCTGGAGAAAAATCAGCAGTGAAACTGTACATTTGGGGGGCGGGTACGTAACATCTAAATCAGCGAAGAGAAAGTGCTACAGAGCAAAGGCTCAGGAGTCTAGGAGAATATGGGGAAGGCTCCAGAGACTTTAACGTACAGATTTTCCCAAATCCCTTCATTCTATACCTAAACTTCTTCTAGGAGACCATGTTGAATTATTCTCTGTCCTTCCTTTCTCCCTGGCCCTGTGCTCTCTGCTTCTGGGTTCTATTGATGTTCCCAGGCCTATTTCTGCCTTCCCCGCCCCTCAATGGTGCCTGCTGTGTGTTCTAGAAGCCCCTTGTCGGAGCATGTTGAGGGTGGCCAGAATCTGTTGTGCGTGCGTGTTTGTTGTTGTTGTTGTTTTTAATTTAATGATCAGCAACTCCTTTATGAAGTTTGATTTCTCTTATGGGCTAAATAAAAGCACAAACGTTAAGAGACATTGAAAGTTGGGGCGCCTGGGTGGCTCAGTCGGTTGGGTGTCCGACCTCGGCTCAGGTCGTGATCTCACGGCTCTGTGAGTTCAAGCCCCGCATCGGGCTCTGTGCTGACACCTCGGAGCCTGGAGCCTGCTACAGATTCTGTGTCTCTTTCTCTCTCTGCCCCTGCCCTGCTTGCTATCTCTCTCTCTGTCTCTCTCAAAATAAATAAACACTAAAAAAAAAAAAAAAAAAAGAGGCATTGAAAGTTATGGGAGCTGGAACACCATCTCTTAGAGATTTCATGTGACTTCCTTTCTCAAATGGGTAGAATGTTCTACCATTCGCTCCTATAGTTCTGTCTCATTACCCTCCCAAATGCCCTTTGTGCACCAGTCACTATTAAAAATGGAAGCAGAAAACAAGCAGGAACACAAATGAATACTACCCCACTAACCTTGATCAGTGCCAGACACATTGTGAGCGTTGACTCAATGAATGAGTAATAATCGTTTAACATTCCACTGCCATCGTGCGCTATATCTAGTGTTAGTAGCTTACCAACAAACAACATTTTCTTTGTAAGAGAAAAAAAATACTTGCGAGACTTTTTCTCAAATACTTTTCTCAAATATCTCACCTCAATATTTTGCCATGTTTCAGATTTATTTCAGTAGATTTTTGATAGAACACCGTGAAATCCCCGTATGCGTTGTTACGGGTTTGGATTCAGAATCAGACATGGCCGGGAAAATGGTCTCTTTGATAAGCCATGCTTTTTGGTTCTTTGGCACTTTGTTTTGGCCTTCTCCAGCCAAACCGCTCTCTAGGCTATACTGCTGTTACCCCAGGGGAGTAAGTCTGTTCACACAAAAGCCCTCTGTGCCATGACCCTTTCAATGTGTATCAGCTCTACTTTGAACAAGGCGAGTGTTGTTGAGCTTTACGGCGTGGGAGATCTCAGAAGTGGTGCCATCCCATTGCCAAATGGCACAATGATGGGTAATTTAAGGGTGCTTGACTTAGATGAATTTAGCAGTGTTCATCCAGTTGGGGTGACCCAGAGAAGAGGAGTCAGCCTTGTAGGTTTGATGACTTTGAGGGTGGTGAGTTCTGTTTTGTTCCATTAAGATTTGCCAATTGTGGGCATAGGGGCATGTGATGTAAATATGGTTGAAGTGGGATCAGCACAAATGAATCCTTCTTACTTGAACAACTAAAACAAAGAACAAGTAAGTGGGAATCTTTGGCGAACATGGAGGCAAAATCTCAATCCCTCCCTCTCCCCCTCTCCCCCTCCCTCCCTTGTTCTTTGTATGATCATTACTTCATGAACGGAATGACAGTGGGGTGTACTGGTTCCATCCTGTATGGTTTAGGATGCACCTACTGCATGACAACTCATTGGTGTTGTAAAGGAAGGTCAGCATCCCCCTGTCCGTGTTCCCTCCTAAGCTGGTCTTCTGTCGGTGTCTCCAGGACCATGGCGCAGGCCCCTTGTTTATGTTGCTGCACTCCATGGTTAACAAGATGCTGTTTTCCGTCTAATGAATTTGCCCTGCAGGCACAGGAAAGGGGCTGGTTCCACCATTTTCAGAAGCCAAGCAACCGATAAATTTAACAGGATTTTGTTGACATTAATTGGGTTTGCGTTGGTGTGAGGCATTCTCGCTCCTGGCGCATTTGCCTTCTGGATCATTTGAATCACCCAGGTTCTGGTCAGCCAGTCATTCAACCATGTGATTCCAGGCTTAACAATATCTCCGAGTCACTGGCGACTCAATCACACTTTCGTTTATTGCTCAATAAAATAATAATAACAATTCATGCAGACATTTCACCAGGCTACATTTCTCCAGGGGCAAAATAAAGCTTTCTGATTTAAAGAAATGTCTGCTTTCACTTCTTTTTTTTTTTTTTTTCCCCAAAGAAATAAGTCAAAATGCTTTTGGTGTTAACAAAAGACCCTTTCCGAAGGCGTAGCTACTGACACCTGGAGCGAATTCTAAGAACTGGTTTTAGGATTGAGGAAGAATGGGGAGAAGACTGGACGCTACTACTGTTTCTGTAGTGGAGATACACGCACACAAACATTAACTCCTTTAGCTTATAAAATAAATCACTTCCTAATTCTTATTAAGACACAGACTTTGCAGATTTGCCCACCGAGAAGGCTTGCCGTTTTGCCAAGTGGCAAAATATAGGAATGCTAAGTTTTTGTTTAGTTCCTATTGCAAATGCTGACTTATGGAATGTGCCTCTGTCCTTGAGAAGTTTTTATGTTGGCTGTGTGTGAGCTAAGACATGAATGAAGCTGAGGGCTAACTTGCAAGTGGGGCCTTTATATCCACACATTGGTGAGGAGAGCCATCGCCATTTAGGGTGAAGGGCCAAGATTTCAACTCTGTTCAGAACTGACACTTTTGTAATTTGCCATGACAATTGTCAGAAAGTGCATCACACATTTGGGCCTCGTGACAATCTCATATTGCTATAAAAGTCTTTAATTACTTGATTCCCAAAACTCTTTGTTTATTTTAGCACAAACAGATTACAAATAATCCCTGACCCACACGGGCCACAGACCCTCCTTCCAGCAGCTGTATCCTGGACTGTTCAGATGCAGAGAAAGCTCTACTCTAGGCTTAAATTAAATGAAATATCATTGAACACACACACACACACACACACACACACACACACACACACACACATTGGGTAAAAAGCAATCAGTTCCAAATTTATAAGAGTATTAAACTATCAGCTTAAAGGTCTTTTTCAAGTCAGTTTCTTTTACTAACGCACTATTCTGGAATACAGGTATAGTGCCTTTAAATTGACTTTATTGTTTGTGCATCCCTAATTAACACCTTTTTGAATCCTGTCAATGATCAGTGTGCAGGTGGTTGGAACATTTGCAAATGGGCTGTTTTCTGTGAACTTGCTTCAACATTCAATACAAAATAATTATTATCAAATTCCTTCAAAACCCCTGAAAAAAATAATCTGTTCTTTTATACTATTTCATCACTGCACCTTGCTTTTTAGCATACGTATAATCCTGTGTTGTTTATTATGACCAAGGTGCATCTTTGGGCAACAGCTGGCAGAGAGCAGGGGTGACATTGGCCTGTCCCCACGTGGAGAAAAAGGTGGTAAATTTCTGACTCTGATTTTGCTAAACCAGTCAGAATTTCAAAAGTGTGATACCCAAATGTGTAGACATTAGAATCGAGTTGGACTTGGGGATATATTTTAGTCCTTGTGTGTATACTCAGACATCCATAATGTGTAGAGCTGTTCCAACGAGCGGTTTGGCTCTGAGTCCATATTGGTTAAGGGCATAGGTTCGCCAATTGGGACCAATGTCTCCTGGATCAGATAGAAGTGTACAAATTCTAGCTGGTATGGCAGTTCACTCAGTGAAAGCTCTGGGGCTCAGACCCCTTCTGTCTTGTGTCTCCATCCTGCCAGCAAGATCGTCACATCTGTGTGGCACCAGGTAGGTCACGGCCTGGCTGTACTGTCACCAACAGAAAGTGGGGTGTGGAGGCTTAAGGGAGAACATGCCCCTTTCCTTTCAGGGCATGACCTGCAAGTTGGGTCCTTCCTCTCACAATCTTTTGGATGGTCTGCTCTGACATGAGGACGGAAATCAGGGGTCAAGTGCTTAGAAAGTTTTACAGCAGTATGATGTTGCTGTGAAACCCAGATCCTCGACCAGTTTCCTCATCATTTATTTTCATATTCCTATTTTACAAAGGCGTCTGTTCTCAACAGATTTGAATTTTTTCAGAAAAAGGCCCTTTACCCCAGAAAGCAATGGTCTGGTAACCAATTTGCAGGTTTAAAAGCCCATTTGCAAATTAATTAACCACCTAGCTGCAGAGAACGAAATGTGGTCCAGAGATAACCCATAGCTTCCAGCCACCACAGGCCTTTAAATATGGTGATGCTGGGGCGCATGGGTGGCTCAGTTGGTTGGGTTTCCGACTTCAGCTCAGGTCATGATCTTGCAGCTTGTGAGTTCGAGCCCCACACTGGGCTGTCTGCCCTCAGTGCCGAACCTGCTTCAGATCTTCTGCCCCTCCTCTGCTTTCTCTCTCTCTCTCTCAAAAATAAATAAACGTTAAAAAAATAATTTAAATATGGTTCTGCTGTAGGGAGTGGAGGTAGGCCGGGGGCCACTAGCAGTGCTTACTCAGACGCCTTTCCAAGACCTGTCATGGTTGACTTTGGTTCCCAAATAAAGTTTCGATTATTCGCCTTGTCATCATTTGCCGACACGGGAGGCAGCGATGTGTCATGTAGGTTCGGCAGGAAGTCCCTCACACCATCCTCCGCCCCCTCTCAGCGTCGGCTTACCTCATGTGGGCAGTATCCAGCCATTTCACGTGTTGAAGGAAGATTTACTCAAAAGCAAAGGCTGAGGGTTTGTGATAAAACACAGCGGAAGGTTGAAATTCCAAAAGCAAATGCCTCAAGGTAACGTGAAGAAGACTCATCTTTGGATGGCCTGGGCAGAACCCGCAGGGGTGGTACAGACAGACAGTCTGGGGAGCAGCCGCTCAAATGCAAATGTGCAGAGCTTTGTTTTATTGCAATAATTACCCAACGGTTAAAATATGGATAGAGCTGCCTTTCTGGGAAGAATTCTACGTGAACATCACATCTTGTAATTGAACTGTTTACTCTTCACCAGTGGAAACACCCCAAGGATGGGGAGCCAGGCCTTCGTGCTGGCCTTTCCTCAGCACCCAGGGCTATGTGTGGGGTTTGAGGCCTCCTCTCATCCCAGCCCACATCCGATGTGTCCGATCCAAAACCCAGTGTGCATCTCTGTCCTCTAGTTTCTTCCCCTCCTTCTCTCCTTGGTTTGAGAAAGTCTAGGCTGTGGTTGTTGGGAGCCTAGGCCTTGAACCAGAAGTACTGTACCCACTTGCTCTGGTGAGCCAGTTGCTTATGACTGAATAATGGATTGCATTTTCCCAGCTTGTTGGGGTAGAGGCCAGGGTGATGACACAAGGGAGTCTGAACCAGGCTCTCTGTCTGGGTTTTACTGGAAGTTTGTCTGAGGGACATAACTCAGTGGAAGGGATGATGGATTGAAGGTAGCAGGCTGTGAGAACACCTATCGCTTTTTTTAGGTAGAATGATAATATATAAAGGAAGAGCCAAGGTCTTTCCAGAAGTGACCTGATAGAATTAATCACATGGTTTCTATAGGGGAGGTGCGCATTGGGCTAGTGCTATAAAGTCTTTATTAATTATTTACTTTATTTTTAAAAATTTTTATTTATTTTTGAGAGAGAGAGAGAGCACGAGGAGGGGAGGGAAGAGAGAGAGAGAGAGGGAGACACAGAATTCGAAGCAAGGTCCGGGCTTTGAGCTGTCAGCACAGAGCCCCACGTGGAGCCTGAACTCACGGACTGCGAGATCATGACCCAAGCCGAAGTTGGACGCCCAACCAACTGAGCATCCCAGGCACCCCTATTTATTTTATTTTTAAACTCTGATGTCTGAATGTCTCTCTGGAAGAGAAGTGTCTCTGATATGCTACCTGGAGTTGAGAGATGGGATTAGAAGGGATTGGCTGCAGGCAAGGGAGTCAAAGATCTGTAAATGAAAGAAACTGAATTTGAGGGTGAGAGAGACACAGAGGAGGTGGGGTAAAGAGAAGACCAATCGTTTTGTGGGAGACTGGAGCCCAAGGTCTCAGAACTAATGAAGGAAGAAGTATGTCCTCACCTTGTGAATCTACTAAAACCCATTCAGTTGTACTTCCAACAGGTGAATTTTATGGTACATAAATTATGCCTCAATAAAGCTTTAAAAAAAAGAAAGCATAGATATGTCTAGAACTCAATTTCGAGTTGCTTGCAATCACACCGTTGCCGTAGAATTTCCAAATGCCTCCCCAGAATTTCGCAAAGCTCGCTAAACACCATCAGAACTCATCAGAGGGTTTGTTTATTTGTGTGGTTTTGGTGAAAATCTAAGAAAGGGTTGACATTCCATATTTGGGTTTATGTGGGGTGGAGGGAGAGTGTGCACCAGAGCAGAGATGGTCCATCAGTTCTTGGTTCAGTGGAGCCTGAGGCTTGGGGCCTTAGTATCCAGGAGAATATAAGGCCCCAATAATTTGCAGAGATGCTGAGAATGGCATTAAAGTCTTCTGTCAGTGTGGACTGGAGGTTTATTTGGAAATTAAGGAGCCTCTAGTGACAATAAGTTTCCCTTAAATAGAAATTCTCTTTCTTTCTTTCTTTCTTTCTTTCTTTCTTTCTTTCTTTCTTTCTTTCTTTCTTTCTTTCTTTCTTCCTTTCCTTCTTTCTTTTTTTTCTCTAGTCTCTACTTTTTTTTTTTAATTTTTTTTTCAACGTTTATTTATTTTTGGGACAGAGAGAGACAGAGCATGAACGGGGGAGGGGCAGAGAGAGAGGGAGACACAGAATCGGAAACAGGCTCTAGGTCTCTGAGCCATCATCAGCCCAGAGCCTGACGCAGGGCTCGAACTCCCGGACCGCGAGATCGTGACCTGGCTGAAGTCGGACGCTTAACCGACTGCGCCACCCAGGCGCCCCATCTAGTCTCTACTTTTAAGGAACGCTCACTCTCTGGCTTCAGTTCTATTCTACTACTTCTGCTTTTTCAAAAGTGCATTCCTGGGATGAATAATTCTAAGGGATATGCAGTGAGAAAAGAGATTAGATGGTCAAATAGACTTTAGGAAACTCTGCAAACTCTATCCCCCTCTCATGGGGTCACAAGATGTACCATATTAAAGCCTCTGAGAAAGTCTGCAGTAAGATCCACATTTCTTTTTACCCCCGTGTTTTCCGCACTTGGTTGACCACTGACTTTTTTTTTCAAATAGCACACATCATCAGAGAAAACCATGGGAAATTTCAGTAATTGAAAACTGTTTTGTATTTGAGCAAAAACCTTCCACCTGCAACCAAGATGGAACTCTGCACCAATGTGCCTGGTGTTCTATCATTCGTTCCTTCATTCTTCTGTGCAGTGTTCTCCCAAAGTGTTGGAGGACTTGTTGGTTTGGCTTCAACGATGTGTGTGCTCTCGGCCTTATCAAAGCGGGGAAGCCTATGTTGCTCTGTATTTGTCAAAGGCAGCAAACTGTTGAACAGTAATCATTCAGCAACCACAAAAGGCATCCGGGGAATTGGTGCTGTCAGATTCGGATACAAGTCTTTGGTGGCTTGACTGTAGTAATTAATATATAATGATAATGCAAATGCTAATGAAATTAGCAGTGCAATTGCTATTAATATGGTTTAGGCATATCATTACTGGCCCTACTGCCCTCGATGAAGAAGTCTTCACTAAAGTCAACCTCGCTCCATGATAATAGGTAACACAGTGAGTTAATTTTTCTTGTTGAATTCCCTGCCTTGATTTAGTAATCTGTGCGTATCACTGGTGCATGCTGCTGTAGAATTCTGTTTTATAACTCCTGCATAATAATCACAAATATAGCGACTGTTCCCAATAGGCTAGATGAAAGCCGAATATCAGGCAGGAGGAAATAAAATGAAAAGAGTGGTTTAGAACTCAAAATGTGGCAAATACCGTGGGGCAGGAACCAGTGGAAAGTCCATGCCACGTTAATTTGCTAGTTGTTACAGTAGAGAATTCACTTATACGACTCCCTAGTAAGGAAGTACAGGTCTTCCTAATGATGTTCTCATAAATATCTGTCCATTTACTTAATTTCTACCTTTAACCAGGTCCCTATAGAAATTCATAACACATTAGGAGCATGTTGTTTGACACGGAGACTTTTCTGATTCAAAAGTCAGGAGGAGGGCTGATCTGGGCTGCCCGCGGCAGCTCCCCACATCTTTTTACACCTGGTGTCTTGAAGGGGGCCCTTCAGGCTCTTTCCTTCACTTCCCATTGTTCACTCAGGTTTTCATTCCCCTTATTTCTCCTCTGGAACATTGTCGCTTTACGTCCTGCTTTTCAGTTCTCTCCATGTTGTCTTTGTCTTGTGACCCAGTCTACACATTTCTCTGTAAGTGAGGGCACACACCATTTTGGCAGAATTTTGGTTGTCTGTGTCTTCTACTCCAGTGTTAGTAAGAGCATTTGTCAAGTAAGGGTTTTGAAAGTCCTAGGTAACAGAACAAGTTATGTATTAACTACTACAGTCGTCATATGTGCATTCAATGTTTCAGAGTCCTGTCCTGGGGTGCCTGGGTGGCTCAGTTGGTGAAGAGTCCAACTCTTGACTCTTGATTTTGGCTCAGGTCATGATCGAGGGTCATGGGATTAACATGGGATTAACCCAATGTTGGGTTCTGTGCTGAGTATGGAGCCTGCTTAAGATTCTCTCTCTCTCTCTCTCTCTCTCTCTCTCTCTCTCTCTCTGTCTCTCCCACCCTCCCTACTCCCTCTACCCCTCACCCCTGCTCATGCTGTCTCTCTCTCTCTAAAAAAAAAAAAAAAAAAAAAGAATCCTGTCCTCACTGTGGAAGAGAAGAGAAATCCTAGAGTAGGCTCATAATCCCATAATGGGTTATGTAATGGAACCATTTAATAGAAAAAGGGACAAAATACTAGTGTAATTAGATGAGAAGGTCAGAGGTATCATCAATTTAGATGGAGCTGATGTGAGAAATAAGTCTTAAAATTTCCAGGAAAAATATCTCCTAGAGATTGCTAGAACCACAAAAAGGGGTCTTTGTTTTCAGTTCAATAGCCAAAGGCGCAATATGCCATGTGCAGCATGGCTGGGGGGACGCTGCAGGGCGTCCCTAACCAGAAGTGCTGGGGGTTTGTCCGGTGCCTTGTCTGGTGCTAGGAAAACATCGTGGCCTCAACTTCCGCTCCCCGGAGAGGGACTAATCTGCTCCTTGGCTAGTGCTAGTGGGTTTCTTTACAGGATAATTATGGCCAATTTCTCTACTATTAAAGAAAAAAAAAAACAATTTCATAGGATTTTTCAAATTTTATTTCTAGGATGTATGAGTTTTGCCTCATGACACTGTTTCCTAGCATGTTTTCACATGTGACATTCAAACTCCTGTGTTTGCTTCTCTCTCTATTAAGCCTGTCTGCATCTGAGGTGAATCAGAGACTGCTTCTTTCTGAAGCGACCTCTGACCTCCACGGGCGCCACCTCTGGCCCATGTTCTTGCTATTAGGGGTGTGCCCTGTCTCTCCCGAGAGACTGCAGGTGACTGTGCGGTAGGCTTCTCTCTTAGTTGTTGGTGTAATACCTTACCTCCTTCCTCCCCACTTCCTCTGTGCCTGGGTGAGCGTGTGGCTCCTGGTGTGGGCACAGTCGATATTTACGAATAGAACAATAAATGGGAGAAGAATGGAGTTGACTTACTGAGGGCTGGTAAGAAGTGTGTGCATGATTGTTTCCCATGTGGCAGAAAGAGAACCCGCCTTAACAAACAGATGGGCACCTCTGTCTTCAGGGATCCCGTGTTTGGCACGGGCAAGGGCGCCTCGAGTCATTGGAACATCCGCTATAGTGACTGACACCATTCAGGTGCCAGGGAAACACCCCTCCACATCTCGTCTTCTTGGGTGCTTAAAATGAGAGATCGCCGGGCCCAACTGCCATGAAGGAGTATGGGTCTGTTATGGCAAATCCAACTCTGGGACACCAAGATAAATGTGAATTTCAGATACACAATGAATACTTCTTTTTAGTAGAAGTACGTCCTGAGTGTGCTGTAATTTATCTGTCGACCCTACATGGGTCCTGCTGCTGTTGCTGGGGATGGGCTCAGCTTTGGGGAGACACCTAGAGAAAGGATGGATTAAGGAACTTGTCCGTCCTTCTCTTAGATATCCTGGTGACAACGTATTCTCACAAAATGAAGGATCACTTTCCAATAGTTCCAAACTTTCCTATTCTTGCTTCTCTTTATGTTCCAATGTGCGGTTTTAGGGATACTCAGGCATCAGTGTTCTGAACAGTTGCTCATAGTAGCTGAGAAATATTTTGCAACATTAAACACTTGGAATTGGGGCACCTGGATGGCTCAGTCAGTAAAGTGTCCAGCTCTTGGTTTCGGCTCAGGTTATGATCTCACAGTTTTGTGAGTTTGAGCCCCGAATCAGGCTCTGTGCTGACAGTGTGGAGCCTGCTTGGGATTCTCTTTCCCTCTCTCTCTGCCCCTCCCCCACTTGCACATTTGCTCTCTCTCTCCCTCTCTCTCAAAATAAATAAATAAACTTAAAAAAAATGCTTGCAATTATTCCTGAATTTTTATACAGCCAGGTTTGATGTAACACGTATGAAGCATGACATTGATTTTTCATATATTCTTAGATATTTACATATTACTTAGATGCTGCTTTAAGAAGTGGTGAAAATCCCAATATATTTTCGTGATCTATATGGTGCAGTTAAAATATTTTGTGGTATTTTCTATTTGAACACGATATGCAAAATTCATGTGTTGTTTACAAATTTAAGACCTGCCTTAAAACTGTTATTGATGATTTCATTCACTGCTGCCTAAACAGAGCAAAGGTTTTCTTTGAAATTGAAAATTTTTAAAAACTCTACTGTCTCAGTTGGCTTATGGTCGATAGAGTGCAAATTAAGTGATAATTTTGCTTATAATGACATTTGAAAAAAATTTTATGACATATGAAAAAAATTTAATAATGACATTAAAAAAAATTTTAAGGGATAAATTTGTAATATTTAATCAATTATGTACATTTAAATTTTATTACTGTGCTAAAAATGCTGACCCATGAGAACACTAAAATGTTAATTATTGCCTAACAATGTTAATTACTGTATTTTGCTGGCATTTAATCAAACAAAAACCATGGCTTCACATATTTTCTTATTTCGTTAGTGTGAAGGTAGAGTTGTCAAGGTAGAAGGATAAAACATTATTTAACAGTTTGTTAATTTGATTGGTAGCTTGTGGACACTTATACATAGACATGGGAGCTCCTCAGTCTCAACCTGGGCCACAAATTTTGGGGGACTCACCTGCATGGAAGGGCCAGCAATATTCCCTCTCCCCGCTCGGCATCTGGTAAATGCTGCATTGACCCGGCAGTGGACCCTGGACATAAGTAGTACGTATTTTCCCGTTGACTTTCTCTCTGTGAGATATGAAGACACATTAATTTTCTCGGGCTGCCATAACTAAGCACCACAACGGGGTGGTTTAAACTGTAGAAATTTATGGCTTCGGTTCTGGAGACTAGAAGTTTGAGGTCAAAGTGGTGGCAGGTTGTTTCCTTCAGAGGCTTGTGGGAGGGATCTGTTCCGTCCTCTCCTGGCATCTAGGGGTTTGGAGGCACTCTTTGGGGCTCCCTCATTTATAGACCCATCACTCTGATCTTTGCCTTCATTTTTACATGGTACTCTCCCTGTGTGTAGGTGTGAGTGTGTGTCTGTGTTCAAATTCCGCCTCCCTCCCTCCCCCCACTTTTTTTTTTACAGGGACACTGGTCCCGTTGAATTAAGGGCCACCCTAATGACCCCATCTTAACTAATGATATCTGTAATGATCTTACTTCCAGATCATATTCCGAGGTAACTGGGGTTAGGACTTCAGTATGTGAGTTTGGGAAGAGGACACAGTCCAACCCGTAACAACACCCTGTCTTGCCCCATGATACAAATAGGACATTAAATTCTTCTGGACCTGAGAGGGGATCAGGTATGGGGTTGAGGTTAGAATGAGTCCAGACATGGAAGGAAGCACTTCAATTCACACATACTTGGTAATTGGAAAGACGAAAAAAAATTTTTTTAAATTTTTTAAATGTTTTATTTATTTCTGAGAGAGAGAGAGAGAGAGAGAGAGAGAGAGAGAGAGAGAGTGAGCGAGAGCTGGGGAAGGACAGAGACAGAGGGAACAGAAGATCTGAAGTGGGCTTTGTATGTGCCAATAGCGGCAAGCTCGACGCGGGGCTCGAACTCACAAACCGTGAGATCGTGACCTGATCTGAAGTCAGATGCTCAACCGACTGAGCCACCTAGGTGCCCCAAAAGCACAAAAGAATGTATTTGACTTTTATTGTTTGGTGGAGAGGAGGGACAGTGTGAGGATCTGTCAATATATCCTTAAATCCAAGTACGCCTAGCATCCCATGGCTGCTTAGCCCTGCAGTGTGGAAAGTGGAGCATACACTCTACTTACCACCCTTGGGCAGAATCTTAAATTGTTTTTTTTTCAGAGGATGAGTGAGGGAAGAGGAAGCTTTAAGTGGTTCTTATCTATTAGGTTAATTTAAAACTTAATTGCATGTAGTTTAGGTCCCTTTGACACAAAACATAAAGACAGTACAGTCATTAAATAAATCATTATTTCCCAGATTAGATAGACGTGATAAAAATTTCTAGATTCTGGAAGGTTATCATAGCCAATGTTAGTAATTATTCTTTGTTAAATATCAAAAACATACAAAGGATTTTATTAAAACTTTTTTTAATGTCTATTTTTGAGAGAGAGAGAGAGAGCGAGCATGAGAGAGAGAGGAAGACACAGAATCCAAAGCAGGTTCCAGGCTCTGAGCTGTCAGCACAGAGCCCGATGCGGGGCTCAAACTCACGAGCCGTGAGATCATGACCTGAGCCGAAGTCAGATGTTTACCTGACTGAGCCACACAGGCGCCCCCATACAAAGGATTTTAAAAAAGGAAGCCCGAAGTTAAAACATTTGAAGTTCTGTTTTGAAGTTCTGGGAATGGAAAATGTCCAAGATACAGGAGGAGGCAATGCCGACCTGGAACCTGGTGGACTGCAAATAAATATTTCTGGAATGGAGAAACACAGGCTAAACATCCTAACTGTCTATATTTACAATCTTTCAATCTGTCAACTTCAAAGTATTTTTCTACCCTGTCAGGTAAGCACAGTTATTCTATGGTTGTCCTGCTGCTCTGAGTGGGACTGAAACCTTCATGCAGGACATCAGTTGCCTATGAGGCTTTAAGTCAGTTTGAGATTTGTTTTATTACGTCCGTAATTACCTCTAAATGAACCTAACACCTGACTACCTAGACAGAACCTTCCAAAGTTATTTTTTCAGTAGGTGATGTTGGGGAAGTGCACAGTAAATATCACCTTGTTTTTGGCAAAACTCCTACCCACGTACTTGGAACATATACATCTTCCGGACAACCAGATGTCTCCACCCACAAGAAAATGGCCAAGCTCCTTAGGGATAGAGTTTGTTTTCCATTGTGGTCACGTGCTCGCTTTGGGAGCACATACACTCTGTGGTCCCTTACCACCAGCACTTGGAACAGTGTCCAGCAAGGGGTAAGAACTCAAAAGACTGATAGCCAAAGCTATCCAATTGCCACATTATCACAGCAGGCGGAATATCTTAACAGAAAACGGAGTCATTATTTATGCTGTGTGAGAGTAGCATCTTCCAGAGCGTGCTGGGGCAGTGGTGGGTGGTAGATGAGCAGAGTATCTTACTGTCTCCTTCCCTCAGTGCTGAACCCAGTTTTTAGCTCTCTGGATCCCCACCCTGGATTTCTCTGCTGCCAGTTCTCAGTCATGTGCCAGGAATGAGATGATCTTTTCCCACTTCTGGTGCCTCTCAACAGCGTGATGTCATCAAAGGGACACAAGCACTGGAATCAAATCTGAACCCATTTTGGGGGTCACTTTATAGTTTTGTGTTGTTGATGCTGAAGCTAAAGCGTACATGCATTTCTGAATCCACAGGAAGTGAAGGCTGATGCCACCCAGAGTGGCTGAGATAGTTAATTAAGATGGTGCACTTGGGACAATTCCTGGCAGGGCACGATTGCTCTTGGGGTCACAATTCACCACAGGTCTCCGTCTCTCAAGTCTCGGATGTCTCATGGGAAGAATACTAACTGTCCTTCTTTCTGGACTGTCTTTTTGAGGACGTTCATAGAGTTCCCATCCTTGGATGATAGAGATAGTGTCTCTGAAGGAAGCAAAGGCTGGGGCCGGTTTCCTTGTGGACCTCTATAAAGATCTGGGTTTCCTAAGCCCGAGGTTCCTCAACTGCGACTCAAGGGGAAGACCCCTTAATTTTGGAGAAGAGACTCGATGCAACTCTGGATGGATCTTCAGTTCCAGGACCTTCAGCAATTGCCCAAATAAGCAAGGCAGTTGAGGCCAGTTGGGTGTCTCTAGATAAGACATCAGGCTGTGTAGACCAAACAGTGGCTGTGGTCATCCTCCTTGCCCCAGTTCCAGCTCTGCTTGGCTTTGCTTAGCTACTAGAAGTACCCTTCCCCACTCACCCGTCAGATGAACTCCTATGCACTCCTCCGAACCCAAGGCCCTGTGCAACAACCTGGCTGAATCTGTGGAGCTGTGTTTCTGGGCAGGAGGCCGAATGTGCTGCGTTTCCTTGATTCATGTGCCTGTCAGTTACCAAATATCGTTTGAGTGTGCTAGGCATTTGCGTTTACGATGTTTTCTTATGTTCTGTATTCTTGATGTTTTGGCAAACAGGCCGCGGTGGCTGATGTGGCCCTGCCCTTCCCAGGGCTAGCTAATTCCTAGTGATGACAATCAACTTCCCTGAGGGGGCGCTTTTCACTTGCAAACCAACTGACCTGAAACCCATACCTCCAGGCGCTTCCATTTTTGGTCTCTCCAGAGCTCCTATACTGGGGGCCGGTGTTACCCTTCCCTAATCACTCCAGGACCAGATACCAGACCACTTTAGACACTCCTGTAACCTGGAGCCCACTGAACTTACTCGTAATAGCCAATCCTAAACTGGCTTGCCTTGCGTACCCTGCCTTGCTGGTTCCTTCCAGTGAAAACCACCATAGAGGCCCTTGCCCAAGTTTCTCTCCCACCTTGGGGATGGTGTGCCCTCTCCTCTTGGGAACCATGAGTAACCAACTGTTTCTTCAATAGCAGCGGTCTCCTGATCTGTCCCCTCACGACACCTGAATAATAACAAAACCTAGGCTTTGAAACAGCACTGCCTTCTGCACCGAATAGGAGACAGGCCTGTGCTAAGGATCATGGGAGCAGCTTTCTTGTTCTCTGTTAAAGGAAATAAATTGAAGACTTGAGCAAGCATTCTGTGTTCTGATTTCCAGCGGAAAGTCATGGAAAAAGAGCAGGACAGTGTTTCAAGGGGTTTCACCCACCCAGAGGGGAGCGACTGGAAGAATGAGAGGAGCCTTGCATGTTCTGGAATGTACCAAATGCTGTCAGAGCCAAGAGCTGGACCTGTAGGGCTTGTCTGGAGGCATTTTCCTCAATTCTGTCGAGAGAGAAGCACAAAATGCAGAGAAGTGCTTATAAATAGGATCTCATTTTTGTAGAAAGCGATGGCAGAAATGATCTATCTATACGCCTGTCTGTGAGTCTGTCCACAATTATATGAGTATAAAGAAGAAAAAGAACACAAGCTATGTTATGAGTAGGAGTTCATGTGGGCAGGTGGGCTGATACGAGAGGAGCCAGAAGACAGAGAAGAGAGAAGCCAAGGGAAAAACTGGGGAGAGTATTACATAATTGCACTTAAATAGTTATATTACATTATCTATTTGTGTACGCATGTATAATATGCTTTTTAAAGTTCTCTAATTTCGTGATTCGGCTTTTTAGCAGAACTATACCCATGCATTTTTCTGTGACCTTTTTCTGTGATTTAAATTCAAAAGGGGGCGAAGAGACTTTTGCTTGCCATCTGCCTTGTTGAGCTCAGGTGAGCAGATCGCTGGGTTCTGACATTCTCTACCAGGCAGATGCGGGTGGCCTGGGACCATTGCCTCCCCGCTCACGTCTGGGATTTGTGACCCCAGCACCAGGGAGCCTGGCTCTCCAGAGACAGCGAAGCGATTCTGTCTGGCTGGCTGCAGCGTGCTGCCTGCGGTCACGGGGGCCAGACAACAGCAAGCTCTTTTCTCACAGCACGGGGCCACCGGCCCTGCAAACGTAGCCCCTTCTGCTGGGTGTTACTAAGCTGTGAGTCTAAATATGGCACAAGGCAGTTTGATGGAAATCATTTCCAGTAAAAGAGGATGTTTCTTCAGCAGTTTCAAGCTGGCGCTGACTCAAGCATCCTCGAGGGAGCCCATTTAACTGGTCATTAGGGAGACAGCAAAAAGGCATTGAGGAATTCTGTAACAAGATGCGCATCCTGTGTGGGAGACCTCCTGGGACCCTCTGACCATTGACTCCCTGTGCCTGCTGCTGAGGTTTTATTGATGCTGCTGAACAGTCTTTTGCGGCCGCTAATCTGCTATTTGCACATGGTTTTAAAGATGCCGTTTATGGGGAACAGCTTCGGGGCGAGCCCCACGCCCAAACAGTCATGAAACCTTCGGAGTTGATTAACTCCCCGTCACTTCATCCTTAGAGGCGGAGAAGTGAATCGAAGAGGACCCAAAAGAAAACATGAAAGTTTAGGCTGGGGTTTGGGGTTTTTTTTTTTTTTTTTTTTTGGCAAAATATTTACCCTCTCCTAAAGCAACACATGCACTTATTTACAGATTTAAAGTTTTGAAAAATTAGAATACAAACAAACGGAGAATTTCTTCACATGGACCATACAGTGCAAAAAATAGTTTATTTGAGGGGCCTGTCTGCTTTATTTTAGGTTTAGTTTATTTTGGGTCTGCCTGCTATGGAAAAAAGTGATCCTTACAAGAGAAAGTATAAATGCCACAAATCTTCAAGGACGGCACTTGCAGGCAGACAGTCAGAAGACCGCCGATCTGAATTCTAGCAGGGCCTTGGAGATCTGGGGTCACTCAGCACCCATCAGGCCTCCAGAGGCAGGTTTGGAAGAGGAGGGGTTAAATTTTAAAAATGAAGCATGGATTCGTAGCATCTTCAGAGCCGGAACTCTATTCCATTAATGTTCATTCCCGTTCCCAATCATTCATTTTTTTCAGCACTATTGATGTAGATCTTGAGGAAGCATTTTAAATGATTTGAATGGCAGGAATGAGAAAATATATTTAAAAAAAATGGAAGATATGTTAAAAATGTTTTTGTTTTTTTTTTTAAGGAACTAGAACAAAACCACAGTTACTATGCTAAGGGACAATGCCACTGACTACAGCTGCCAAGTTCTCAGTGAATTTATGAACGTGTATCATCAAGAAATGTGTCCTGGGTATGCACAGAGGGGTCAGAACCTTGTATTTATTCATTTATTTTAAGTCTAGAACTCTCTTCCTGGGAAATAGGTGTTTGTAAAGTTAGGCAGTGAAAGTACCGCTGTGTTCTTTCGGCAAGTTGAGTCTTTGCACTGTGTCTTAGTTTTAAATGGATGGACCTTGGGGCGCCTGGGTGGCTCAGTCGGTTAAGCATCCGACTTCGGCTCAGGTCATGATCTCGCGGTCCGTGAGTTCGAGCTCCGCGTCGGGCTCTGTGCTGACAGCTCAGAGCCTGGAGCCTGTTTCAGATTCTGTGTCTCCCTCTCTCTCTGACCCTCCCCCATTCATGCTGTCTCTCCCTGGTCTCAAAAATAAATAAACGTTAAAAAAAATTAAAAAAAAATAAATGGATGGACCTTTACCCTTAAGATAAATATTGATGTCTGTCCCATGGGAGGTCAAGGTCAGGGCTCCTTGCAATTCGTGCTTTCTGCCCAAGGTCCCGTTGGCCCTGGAGATGTGGGGGCCTGTGGGAAGATTTGCATGGAGGAAGGAAAGATTGGTAAATCCATCCTATTGGAAGAGAATCCAGCTGTAGACCCCAAGCTGAGATGGTTGCCTGAGTGAGGACCTCCCTTCCCTTCTGCACAGCTTCTCCAGGGCCATTAGCAAGGTGCCATGGGTTGAGGGAGCCTGGCTGCTTCTGTGGCAGTGCTGGCACTGGGTGTGACATTCCGTAGAGGCATCACCTTAGACAGTGATCACTACGGATGCAGAGGCAAGGCTGGCATGAGACCAACATGACCACACGAGGCTGGACTTTGCTGTCATTGGCTAGAGGTTTGTTGTAAACAGAGCAGGGAAGAGCAGGCACTTCTGTGCCTATGGAATACAATATTGGAAGCCTTGGCAGCAGCAGTCTGGTTAAAATCTTCAGCTTGCCTAAGGTGTAGACTGTGTGGTGTTAAAATACTGGGTAGAAAATACTTAAGTGGAGTTTATCATCTGACTACATGATTTTCAAACTCTTTTTTTTTTAGTTTATTTATTTATTTTGAGAGAGAGAGTGTGCACACGAGTGGGGGAGGGGCAGAGGGAGAGAGAGAGAGAATCTCAAGCAGGCTCCTTGCTGTCAGCACAGAGTCCAAAGTGGGGCTCGATCCCAAGAACCATGAAATCACGACCTGAGCTGAAATGAACCAAATCAGCTCCCCCGACTGAGCCACCCAGGCGCCCCTGATTTTGGAACTCTTGACTCAAATGTTTTGGTGTAATGGCAGCTTAGGGCATGGTCCAGTTCCCCCTTAGGTCACTCACCTCCTCCTCCTGTCCTTCTCTTCCCCTCTTCTTCTTGTCTCCCCCCCTCCCCGCCCCCGCTTTCTCTCTTCTTCCTCTTCCCCTTCCCCTTTCCTTCTCCTCTCTTCTTTTTCTCTTTCTTCTCCTTTTATGAGGACAGATCATGGAATGGATCTGCATGGAGAACCTTCTAGCGCCCTCCAGCAGTGGACACGGGTAATCAGCAGGTTCTTCCCTGTGTGGTCTCTGCTGTGTCACATGCCGGTCCAGGTGCTGAGGGTCCAGCAGTGGGCACACCAGACAGGTTCTTGTTCTTGTGTGGTTTGCACTGCAGTGAGGGTCAGCCTTTGGAGGTAGACGCGGGGAAGACGTGATATGAGACACTGTCAAGGAAATATTATAGACTGTCTTTGAATTTTCGGAAACTTAAAGATGGTCCAGCACTGCTTTCCAAAAATGTCAAAATCATTGCTTAAGAATCTTAATTTTTTGCTTTTGATACAATCAGACTGTTCCCAGTTGCTACTGTGTCTTGTTGCTTAGCCACCACAGGGTGGTTTCTCCCTGAGTGGGGGCGGATATGGTACGTGTGGTTAATTTCCTTGGAATTACATAACTACAGTGAAGATGTCCAGAAGACAGATGTGTGCAGTCCAGACTGTACTCCTAATAAAAACGTGTTAAGACCAAGTGTCGTAAATATTTGACTTTGGCATAAACGACAGAGATCCTCTTTGGGTTGTGTTGTGGGCACCTCTATTCCTACCTCAAAGGTAGAGATATCCGCCCTAGCACCTGATGAGGAAAAATAGCCATTGCTCAGAAGAATGAATTTTAATATGATACGATATGACATAATCTAATGCCAGTGTGCTCGCTTTTAAACTACTGCTACGACATCACAAAAACCACTGACCTATATGGTTCGGAACACACTCAAGTCTTTAGTGTTTTTTGAGAAAATGCTCCAAAATTGAAGGTCGTTCTTCCTGTTTGTCCATTAATAATGCTCATGCTCTACGGGCACCTGGGTGGCTCAGTTGGTTAAGCGTCCGACTTTGTCTCAGGTCACGATCTCATGGTTTGTGGGTTCGAGCCCTGCATCGGGTTCTGTGCTGATGGCTCAGAGCCTGGAGCCTGCTTCAGGTTCTGTGTCTCCCTCTCTCTGCCCCTCCCTTGCCCCACTCGTGCTCTGCCCCCCTCTCTCTCTCACACAAGTAAATAAACATTAAAAAAATATTTAATAGCACTCATGCTTTGTGGCAACGCTGCTCCACGTGACTCGGCAGCAGGGGTATTGAGGATGAGGCTGCACGGTCTTTAGAGAGAGTAATGGAAGCACCTAAAATAGGAGGAGGCATTCCCAGTCCTATAAAAGCCAGCGTGTGCGAGAGATGCTGCTATGGTGGGCCCACCAGGATGGAAACTGTTTCTTGGAAACTGGAGGATTTGGAACCACCTTTGCTTCCTAGATAGAGCCCTTCTTTAAAAAAAAAAAAAATTTTTAGTGTTTATTTTTGAGAGAGAGAAATAGAACATGCTAGTGGAGGAGAGCAGACAGACAGAGAGAGAGAGAGAGAGGAGACAAAATCTGAAGCAGGCTCCAGGCTCGGGGCTGTCAGCCCAGAGCCCAACATGGGGCTTGAACCCACGAACTGTGAGATCATGATCTGAGCCGAAGTCAGACGCTTAACCGACTGAGCCACCCAGAGATGTCCCTAGAGTCTTGCTTAACTCTCTCTGCCTCACTTCCTGACCTTGCGGGGCCCTTGTAAACATAAGCAGTATGACACTGAAAGCAATCTGGTGCAAGGAAATAGCACAGGAATGGTGATGATCGTCAATAAAAGTAAAATTCTAAATAAACACAGATAATATGACTCACTGGTTTGGGACCCCACTTTTGAAGGTATCTGGATCCATCCCTTCACATCACATGAATTTGGCCTTGGATGTGAGCAAAGGAGCCAGAACACTGGAGCCCTGATTAGTTCCCAAACCCAAATCTTTCCGCAAATCCGTCTCCTCCAGAAATGAGTTATTCTTATGGTATTTGTCCGAAACACTGGAATTAGCCATAAAGGGAAAATTGGACCTTAGGTCACACCATGGAAATCAGCTAACCGTGTGTGTCTCACAGCTAATGCACCCAGAGGTCCTGTGATGAGCGCAGTGTACGAATCAGTACTAGTTATTCAATACAGTGGACAAAGAAAAATGCCAAAACACCATGTTAGACTTACGAGAAAAACAAATCTGGCCACATATGGTGCCTGTGGAAGTCTGCAGTGGACTCTAAACATATTTCCTGGATAGAAATTATAAGCCCAATTGTGTAAACACACAATTCCTCTCCTTTCCTTCCTCCCTCCCTCCCTCCCTCCCTTCCTTCCTTCTTCTCCCTTTTCTTTCTTTCTTTCTTTCTTTCTTTCTTTCTTTCTTTCTTTCTTTCTTTCTTTCTTTCTCTCTTTCTCTCTTTTTGTTTCTTTCTTTCTCTTTCTTTCTTTCTTTCTTTCTCTCTTTCTTTCTTTTTCTTTCTTCCTTTCTTCCTCTTTCTTTCTTTCTCTCTTTCTCTCTTCCTCTTTCTTTCTTTCTTTCTTTCTTTCCTTTCTTTCTTTCTCTTTTTTTCCTTTTCTTTCTTTCTTTCTTTCTTTCTTTCTTTCTTTCTTTCTTTCTTTCTTTCTTTCTCTTTCTTTCTCTTTTTTTCCCTTTTCTTTCTTTCTTTCTTTCTTTCTTTCTTTCTTTCTTTCTTTCTTTCTTTCTTTCTTTCTTTCTTTCTTTCTTTCTTTTCTTCTGTCTTCTTTCCCTGTTGTTCTTTTTTCCTATAGATCATGCCAAAAAGCCACTCACAAGCATAGGAAGGAAAGCAGACTGAGCTTAAATGCCAGTGCTCACAGGGATCATATGCCTGTGCAGAGAATATTGGTTGTCCAGTGCTGTTCGCACCTGGAGGCCCATGTGAAGTTAAGACTATGCTTAGCCCTTCCTACTGGGCAAAAGGAGCTACCAGTGCAGCCGGCATTGCCAGATAACCCAGACAGAGACACCGCCGTCGTCCGTTAGACCCTCCTGCCCACCTCTCCTTGGTACCCCACTGTGGGGCAATGGGACAATTATGTGAGTGAGCTCCTGGCTTCGGCGGAAGAGAGTGCAACAGTGGCAGATTGCATATGCAGATTTTAATTTCTCAGCTGTGAATGCAGTTGGGTTCACAGTGGTTACTTAAACGCTATGGTAAGAAATAGAGTGGATACAGAAGCCAGTTCAGAAGTTACTGTGTGAAACTGGCCTCACTCTCCTCTTCCTATTTTTATATTTTGCATGTTCTATGTTTTTTCTAAATATGAGACTTTATGCTTTCCGCTAAGTCTTTTAAAATCCCAAGAGATGTGCATTAGCTGGAAGTTACTAACTCAGTGACTAAAGGGTTAATTGTTCACAGGCTCTGGTATAGATGTAAAAAAAAAAAAAAGAAAGCTAAAAACCTCTATTTTCTCTCCGCATCTACCCGTGTGATGGGAAATATATTTATTTTGTGGTAACCGAGGGCAGTAAGTCCTTCAAATATTTTCTGATATTTGACTTCTTTCTGATCTGTAAGTTTTTTGGCAGTGTGTTAAATATCCAAATATTTGGAGTTTTTCTAGATATCTTAGTGCAATTGCTTTTAACTTCGTTTCACCTTCAGCTGACAATATAGTCTCAGAAGTTTACTGATCTCTTGTGACTATTTCATGTATAACTGAAATAATGTTCTAAAGTTTAGTATTTATTACTGAGGTCAGATACATCAAACTGACAATGTCATTTAAAACTGCCTGATACTGATTTTTACTTTTTTGTTTTTGTTTTTGTTCGGTCTGGTTTAGTTCTATCATTTACCGAGAGAGGGATATTAAATCTTCACCTAGGACTGTGGCTTTCTCTCTCTCCCTCAAATTCTGTCAGTTTTTGCCCATGAGTCACAGCCTGCGATCACAAAACACCGATCTGGGAAACCAGAGAGGAAAATGACCCCGGCCGCAGTGGCCTCAAAGTCTGACAACAAATGACCTGGTCATGGCCAGGATCACTGAGTCAGAATAGGGAAAGTCGAAGCGTGAGGTGAAGTCCAAGAACCGAACGTGCATAGCTGCTGAGTTAAAATGTAGAGGGAACCCTTGGGGTGGGGTGGGGGTAGGGAACAGCACGCAGACCAGCCTCCCCCACCCTCCACCAGCTAACTGAACCCTTAGAAAGTCTGGAGTCCCTGGGAAGACGAAGCTCCCATGGGCTGCGGACAGTGCCAGAGTGCAGGCAACACGGAATGTTCTAGTTGAGGTGGGAAGCGAGGCTGAGATAGGAAACATTTCTGCAAATTGACTTTGAGAATTCATCAGAAAGGCCCCGAATCTCTGATCTCAAATAGTTCATTATGATTTTTCCCCATGCAAACCCACATTTGTATTTATAATTCCGCCTAAGTTTTCTTAAACATTAAATTGTAGGAGCTTCAACCCTCCCACTCCTCCCTGCAGAGCTTGCTTGGGTTTACCCCCCACCCTCCTGAACCATCTACCAGCTAGGCAACCCTAGACAATTTGTGAGGCTCTCTGGCCTAAGTTCCCTCAACAGTACAAGGTGATAATAGTACCCACTTCATAGACTTTTAGAGAGACTTAACTGAATGAGTTAATACGCACAAAGCCACGTACAACAGAGCCAGGGGCACAGTAACACTAAATCGAGTGTTTGTTAAATAAAAGCAAACAAAAGAAACATGGGTATCAGCTTTGAAGTAGTCAGACTGGGGTTCTGGCTTTAACCACTGTGCCCCCAGGCTCAGTTTTCTCATCTGGAAAATAGGAATGGTATGATGTTCAAGCTTTTACAATTCCATGCACGTGGTGAATTCCACAGTTTGACTCACCCTCAAGCTGCCTCTTGTAGCTCCTGAGTTAGCTCCTCCTCCGTCTGCCCTGAGTGGGAAGTTTTGGCACCAGGAAATATGTTGCAAAACCATCACATTTGGCGTTTCAAAACAAAATCTGAATATACAAAGAGGTATCCCAATCTGTGTCTTTAATAACATGAATTTTGAAAGATTGGCTCTATGTTGTTCTTTCTTCTTATTAACTTGGTGTGGAGTTAAGTTTTAAGAATGTTTGTTCTCTGTCTCTCTCTCAAAATAAATAAAAATATACTTAAAAGAAGAAAAGATTAATAAAAAAAACAGTTTCTAAAGTTGAGACAATTCTGTTTAATAAAAGTGTCAGTCCTTCTAATGATCACCTGTTCTGTTTCCGTGTTCCAATGCCCATCTTTACAGTATTACCTTTTTTCAAAGATTTGTTTAAGTTTATTTATTTTTGGGAGAGAGAGAGAGAGAGACAGAGTGCAAGCAGGGGAGGGGCAGAGAGAGAGGGAGACACAGAATCCAAAGCAGGCTCCAGGCTCTGAGCTGTCAGCACGGAGTCCAACACGGGGCTTGAACCCACAAACCATGAGATTGTGACCTGAACCCAAGTCGGATGCTCAACCGACTGAGCCACCCAGGTGCCCCGGCACTATTCCATTTTTTGAAAATATCCCCTGTGCCTAAGGTGTCATGTGTACATGGAGATATTTCAGGCAGACAATGCCAGGAGTTGCTTTAATTTCAAATATGTTCTGCATCTCATCTTTCACCCTTCAAACTACTAATGGTACCTTAATATGTCAGGTAAAGGGGCGCATGGATGGCTCAGTAGGTTAAGCATCCTAGTTACTCTTGATCTCAGCTCAGGTCATGATCTCACGGTTCGTGGGTTTGAGCCCTGTGTCGGGCTCTATGCTGATGGCATGGAGCCTGCTTGGGATTCTGTCTCTTCCTCTGTCTCTTTGTCCCTCCCCTGCTCGCTTGCTCGCTCGCTCTCTCTCTCTCTCTCTCTCTCTCCCTCTCGAAGATTTTTTCTATTTTATTATAAAGGTGAAGAGCATGAAGGATTCAACAGCCACATTTCTGGTTTAATTATCGATGATAAATTTGTTCAGTCACGAAGTCTAGGATCTCTTTATAGAGTCAAAACCAATAATGCTATTTATTGAACAACAACAGCATATTCCCTATAGAAAAAATATATAGTATAGAATAGCAAAATTCTTACTTGAATTTTATAAATGCAGCATTTAAAATGATAGAATGTTAGTCTATGAATCAACACACATGACTTGGATTCATGTGGCGTTGACATGGGCCTCAGTGCTCTGATCTGAAAAGTCACCTCCTTAAACACTGTTGCCGTATTAGGGATGATGTTTTAGTTTGCCACCCTCCAGAGGAAGGTTACAGGTAAAAGTCAGGAGTAGCCGTGGCATTGGAGGTATAGAAACTGAGAATCCCTGGAAATGATTTACACGCACGTCTTACTAGCTAAGCAAAGACAACCTCAGTAACTGACATGCATAGCACTTTATCGAGTCAACAACCTATTTGCCCTATTTGATTCTCGATAATAACACTGGGAGAGAGTCTCTGTGATCCCATCTTACAGGCGACACATCTGAGGTTCCAGAACGTACCATCTGAGCCTATAGACTCCAACTCTGGTGCTCTTTGCTCTAGGCTGCTGCAAGTGTCACGTGGGCCAAAGGAAGTGATTTCCATGTCTTTTATATAGTTTCTATCTCTCATCATCTCTCATTGGGGAATCGTAGACATCTGCTGTCTTTCAGAGCTTTGAGAACCTGAATAACAAATGCGGTGCCATTGCCAAGTGATGAGTATCTTCGTTACCTAAACACATGACGTGACGATCTTGAGGTAATGAACAGATAACGGCTATAAACAGATGTTCGTCTGCTTGGGCTTGTAGCAGGAGCTCTCTAGTGATGTGTTTCCTGGGATGCTCTGGTAGAGTGAAATTCCCAGGACTTTGCCAGCCACAGTCCAGGTAGACTGTGGAGCGAAGGGGAGGGGTGCAGGGAGAGAAGGGCATGGTGAGACCCCCAAACGGTGCCTAGTGGGAGAGGGAGATTGACGAAGATAGCATTCAGAGAGACTGGAAAATCCATTTTGATCCATGGCATTTACAGGGCTCTGACCTGAAAAATCACCCCCTTAAACAGTGTTGTGGTATTAGTGATGATGTTTTAGTTTGCAGCAGCCAGAGGAAGGTTACAGGTAAAAATGTAAAGCTTTTAAAGCGTAGCGTGCGAGACCTCTGGATATGCGCATCGGTTACTTTATTCTCGGTGCATTTGTGTGTATTAGTGCTAATTTTGGACATGAATTGAAATCTGTGGGTAAGAACTGGACAGACCAGTCCTGTTTACGCATGTGGTATTATATAGCTCACTAATCACATCACACAGTAATATAGAAGCCGGAGTGCACGGGTGAAGCTAACATTTGTTAAGCGCCTATTCTATAACAAGCGCTTTCTGTACGTTATCTCACTTAATCTGCATGACAACTCAGTGAGATAGTTATTTTTATGGACATTTCAGAGAGGAGGAAACAGTTCAGAGAGGTTAAGGAATGTGCCGGTAGCTACCGAGCTATTACATGGCAAAGCCAATACATGGGAAGGCTATTATACTGTAAAGTTGATGTAATGAAACCCCATGCATCACATCACACCCTCCACGTGGATTTATATGCTGCCCGTCTCTGAGAGGGAGGTTGCTTTTCCTGACAGGGGCTCGCCCTTAATCAATGGTTTCAGAAAAAATAGCCATTCACGGAAAGGTGGAAGTTTGCACAAAGATTTAGATATGATCATATCTTAAAATAAAATTGCCAAATGTGTAAAGCAGTGACTTGGGGACACGGGTTCAAATTATTTTTCAGACGGGGGTTCTGTTTCCCCTGATTGGTTCCACAAACTATCCCCAACTCAAAATAAGAAGTGACCTATTGGGCCTCAGAGTAAATCGCTTTTCCCTCATGCCTATTTTTAAAAGTAGCATCTTATGAGGAAGTGCACTGTTTTCAGTATGAAATATTAAAATCAGTTTGTTTTGCACTGGATTACATTTTAGGGTTTTCTGATAAAGAATCAGTGGTTTTGACACTAGGAGTCTCATTCAAAGTAGCCATCGTCAATTTTGCTCACTTTAAAAGTTTTTAATGGAAAATGTTCATCAAGTTTGTGGAAAGTTGATAAGATACCGGGAGAGAAGAGGGATTTGTGGGAAAATAAAGTGGCTATATATTATTGATTTTTTTTTTCACCGTGAGAGTGGTCTTGGGGGGAAAAAAAAAGCCTCAGTTGATAAGTGCATGTTTTTCCAACACTTCAAGGTTGGATTATAAAAAAGGAGGTCAGGAAATAAGAGCTTGGAAGGGGAGTATGTGGAGTATGTAGCCACATTGTAGCTTTATGACGTGTCAGTGTAGATTTATCCACGGTGTAAATGTACATTTTAGTGAGTGATGTTGATCTGGAGGAAAGCTACGCACACGTGGGGACGGAGGTTGGTGAGAAATCAGACCTTCTTCTCGATTTTCTTGTAAACCTGAGACACTGCTCTAAAACTCAGTCTTCAAAAAAGGAGTTCGTGAGATAGTTGTTTACTATTTTCTTTACCCAAACTGAGGGCTACTCTATAAAAATGGGCAGTCACCGAGAGACTGACTGCCACTGAGTTCATCATGGCACCTCCCAGAGCGAGTCACAGAGTGACGTGTTCAGGTGTTTGACGGCATCTGTCTGGTATGCTGGGCAAATGATGTTCTTTATTTTCAGAGACATGCACTAAATTGCCATTTGGCTGCAAGGAAACCAGCTGATTTCTTTAAAAAATTTTACAATATGAAAAACCATTAAGCAATAGGAAGTCATTACCTTTGGATTAAAAAATTATGGGGCGCCTGGGTGGCTCGGTCGGTTAAGCGTCCGACTTCGGCTCAGGTCATGATCTTGCAGTTCGTGAGTTCAAGCCCCGCGTCGGGCTCTGTGCTGAGGGCTCAGAGCCTGGAGCCTGTTTCAGATTCCGTGTCTCCCTCTCTCTCTCTGACCCTCCCCCATTCATGTTCTGTCTCTCTCTGTCTCAAAAATAAATAAACAAGGGGCGCCTGGGTGGCGCAGTCGGTTAAGCGTCTGACTTCAGCTAGGTCACGATCTCGTGGTCCGGGAGTTCGAGCCCCGCGTCAGGCTCTGGGCTGATGGCTCGGAGCCTGGAGCCTGTTTCCGATTCTGTGTCTCCCTCTCTCTCTCTGCCCCTCCCCTGTTCATGCTCTGTCTCTCTCTGTCCCAAAAATAAATAAAAAACGTTGAAAAATAAATAAATAAATAAATAAATAAATAAATAAATAAATAAATAAACGTTAAAAAAAAATTAAAAATTAGGACAGGGTGCTTGGTTCCAAAGGTATTCACACAAAGCATGGAAAAGGCAATGCCTTATGGTATATCTTCTGGTCAACTTTTCTGTGTTCACTGGAGGAAACAAAGGATCCCTCACATACCAAGACAGAGGTCCTTACAGCAGGTAACACACATTCATTCATTCTTCCCACGCATCGTTATCACTTGTGTGTCACTCATGGGCACTGTTCTAGGCTTTGCAAATAGAGTGGTAAACCTCATGGACAATGCCCCTGCCTCTTTGAGTGACATTCTTTGCAAACAACTCACAATGGAATTTGAATTTCAGGGAAACAACAAATAATAGTTTAGTGTAAGTACGTCCCATGAGCTCTTTTATTCCACATTTTATCTGGCAACACTAAACCCTAAAGGAGTGCAAAGAGGCACTCCTTGGAGGTCAAGAGGAAGAACATTTGTGCCGCAGGAAGAGAGGGGAGAGCTGTGCAAAGGCCCCTTGGGGCCAGATGAGGAGGGGGACTTTTTTTGTGGGGAGTCAGTGTGGCCAGTGCTTAGGAACGCGGGGCAGGGGGCGCTGGAGACAGATTGCTTAGACCTCAGTTCTGTCCCCACTGCTTACTTGCCACACCACCCCTGGGTCAAATCACACAACCTCTTTTCCCCAGTTTACACATTTGAAAAATGGGAATAATGATAGTACCTATGACATAGGGTCAGGAGGAAGATTAACATAGTAATACACATACACAGAATGTACCATCTAAGTATTTGCTATTATAATTTTTTATATATAAAATTTTTTTTAACATTTATTTATTATTGAGAGACAGAGAGACACAGAGCATGAGCAGGGGAGGGCCCGAGAGAGAGAGAGAGACAGAGCATCCGAAGCAGGCTCCAGGCTCCAAGCTGTCAGCACAGAGCCCGACGCGGGGCTCGAACTCACAAACCACGAGATCATGACCTGAGCCAAAGTCAGATGCTTAACTGACTGAGCCACCCAGGCGCCCCGCTATTATAATTTTTTGATCGACATAGGCAACATTCTATGAAACGTTCCTCTTGCACATCAAGATAAATTGACCCACACTTATCAAACATCGTCTTTTCTTCCAAAATAAATCTCTGACAATATCAGGCCCATCATTCCTTCCACGAAACAAAATGTGTAGGTACCTCACCGGTAGCCATATCCAGGGTGCCAGGCTGAGCATCTATTTTAAGAGGACTATCTGAAATATTTCTTTTTTTTGTTTTAAAGTTCATGTATTCATTTTGAGAGAGAGAGAGAGAGAGAGAGAGAGAGAGAGAGAGAGAGAGAGAGAGCGCGCGCACACAAGCAGGCAGAGGGCATAGAGAGAGAGAGGGAGAGAGAAATCCAAGCAGGCTCCACACTGTCAGCACAGAACTCCATGCAGGGCTCAAACCCACGAACTGTGAGATCGTGACCTGAGCAGAAATCAAGAGTCAGACGCTTAATCAACTGAGCCACCCAGGCACCCTGAAATCTTTCTTCACTCACTGTCAGAGCTCCTGGCTTCTCTTAGCAGTTCTAGTACAGATCATGTCATTTAAGGAACCCGCTAAAACTTCTTTCTCTGCAACTGGTCCTAACACTTTGTGGCCATTTCCAATATAGAGGTTTCATAAACTTTTTTAAGCTACTCTGTGCAGCAACTCTTTGTTGATTCACAAATAAATGGTACATGACATGGCCCTTACAGCAAGGGCTTTTCAAAGAATGTCAACCCAAATGTGTCAGAATCTCTCTTTAATTTTTAAAAAAATTTTTTTAACGTTTATTTATTTTTGAGAGAGAGACAGAGCATGAACGGGGGAGGGTCAGACAGAGAGGGAGACACAGAATCTGAAACAGGCTCCAGGCTCTGAGACATCAGCACAGAGCCTGACGCGGGGCTCGAACTCACGGACCGTGAGATCATGACCTGAGCCGAAGTTGGGCGCTCAACTGACTGAGCCACCCAGGCGCCCCAGAATCTCTCTTTTAAGTAAAATTCCATGCTCCCTTCTGGATTCCTGCATGCCACGGCCAGGCTCTTCTCACTGCGGCGGTGGGATCACCATGCTCAGACAGCTGTGGAGGGAGGACACGGATATTGGAGATGCCATGTTTTATGTAAGTCATGGTGGACATTGGCTTCCACCCTTCTGTGTCGAGCTTGCCTAATCATAATGACAACAGCATCAAGGGCAGGAAGACAGGGTGATTGAGAGCACGGGCCCTGATTTCTCACTAGCTGGGTGGGACCACCCTCTTCATCATGACTCTCTACTTCAGTTCCCTCAACGGCAACATAGGGATGAGTCTCTCGTCGAGTTCTTGTGAGCATCACATGAGTTCATATATGTAAAAAGGCTCTTACAACTGTGCCAGACACATACTAAATCCAACATAACATGTAAACGTACATAGAACACTCAATATAAAGTACAATCATTATCTAAAAAAATTTTTTTAACGTTTATTTGTTATTGAAAGACAGAGACAGACAGAGTGCAATAGGGCAGGGCAGAGAGAGAGGAAGACACAGAGTCCAAAGCAGGCTCCAGGCTCTGAGCTGTCAACACAGAGCCCGATGGGGAGCTCGAACTCACAAACCACAAAATCATGACCTGAGCTGAAGTTGGACGCTTAACCGACCGAGCCACCCAGGCGTTCCCATAATCATTATTATTTCACTGGTGTTACGTTGAACTTGCACCGCAAAGTTCCCAGATGCTGCCCAGACGTGATGGGGAATCTTGCTGTGTGAATACGTGTATACGTGCATATGTGTGGTACATGTTTACTGCCAGTGGCTAAGTGAATTTTAACACATTTAAGCACTAAGTTTACTGTTGCAGTTGTTACTGCTTTACAAAGAAGAGCTAATGGCCCAGGCTAATTTTGAGTAAACAAATATGATCTTAGTTTTCAAATAATTATAGGACCCTTCAGGACAGCTGTCAGTCCTCCACACAGCTTTGGAATCTGTTTCCTTGCCTGTCGACTTGGGCCCATCTTTTGAATTCATGGATCTTTTGGTGGCAAGACTGATGGATGAACTGAATGAGCCAATGGGGCATTGTTATCCTCAGTCAAAAGCAAAGGTTAAGTTTGATAAGTTCTTTATAGATTTTGGATATAACACAACAGATGAACATAGGGGAAGGGAAGGAAAAATAAGATAAAAACAGAGAAGGAGAGAAACCATAAAAGTCTCTTAATTACGGAGAACAAACTGAGGGCTGCTGGAGGGGCGGTAGGCAGGAGGATGGGCTAAATGGGTGATGGGCATTAAGGAGGGCACTTGTTGGGATGAGCACTGGGTATTATATGTAAGTGATGAATCACTGAGTTCTATTCCTGAAACCAAGACTACACTGCATGTAACTAACTTGAATTTAAAAAACAAAAAAGAAAAGCAAAGGTTAACTTCAAAATACTAGAACTGATTTTAGAATACGTTACACAATTGTCTCTAAAGCAACTCTAAAGAACAATGTCAAAGATGATTTTGAGCCATGGCTCCAATTTTGGAATGCAGGTTCCTGTGACCACTTTGAATGGAGAACAATAATTAATGTCATCGAGTTCTATGTTGATATTTTTTAGTCTTCCTCCTGAAAGGGTGTCCCAATGGACCAGCTATCCCCTAACATAGCGCTGTGCCCCGGGAGCTTGTTAGAAATGAAGAATCTCCATTTCTGCTCCAGACTGCACCAGAATTTGCATTTTAACAAGATCCTCAAGTAATTTGCACCCATGTTAAGGTTTGAAAGGTTCTGTTTTACTGTCTCTCTACATTGGTGTCACGCCACATGAAGCCCCTTTTCTTACCTGAAAGGTTTGAGGTCACTACGCTCGTCACAGTGTGATATAATTCTTTGGGTTACAAAAATCAAGGTATCCTATATACATGAAAATGTCATTGAACATATACCAGTGTGATGTAATTCTTAACCGCCCGTGCTGACAACAGTAAGATCCTTTGGTACACGTATCATTGGCCCACACGGCTGGAATTTTAACTGGCTCCTCTGGTATTTATCTTGTACAACTTGTAACACCAAATAGAGCTGACCACAGGGGTTACCACTTTACCACTATGAAAAGCCACTATCGGAATGTCCTAGTTAAGGCAAATTGTTGGCATTGATAACAGCCTCTGGGGGTTGGTGATGGCTGCCGGGGTCATAAATGTCCCGCTGGCTTGTGCCAAACCTCAACTCAATGAGAACGTGGCTGTTCAGTATTACCACGTTCGTGGGTACTTCTTAGTTTAGCTCATCATACCGGACAATTTTACCAAAAAAAAAAAAAAAAAAAAGCCTCAGCCCATCCACCCAAAAATCATTTCAGTGAAAGTATTTCTCCATGGAAGGAGGGAGGAGAATGTGTCACTGTTAGTATTAACTAATCGAGGTACAAACCATTCTTTGCTCAGTGGCACTGCCACAAAATATTTGGAGATCTGCCTCCGCCCACAAACTACTTAATGGGGAAAAGAGTCATTTGCTGCCAACCCGCTGTCTGATTCTGAGTTTTTATGACTGCATTTCTCTGCATGGCAACCTGGGTCTAAATGTGGACCTTGTTCCCTCCTTTGCTTTTTTTACTCTTTCCAACCAAAGCACCCAGGAGTTTCGACCCCCAAGCTCTTGAAACCAGTGTGTCCGTTTGGGTTGAACAATCCGCACTGCCCCGTTGCACTCTGTGGATATTTCTGTTTGGTTCTTAGAAGATGTGTGAGCCCAGTCTCTGAGCATTGGAATGGCTCTTTGCCACCCGGGGAGTGAATTTTTGCCTTTCTTGCTGACATCTTAAGTAGACCACTGGGTGTGGGCTGCTATTTTATTTCCCAACATGCTTGGTGCAATTACACTAAAATATTACAAAGCCTGTTTGTGGAAAGGGTGAGGGCTTTGGCCCCAGAGCCTAAACCTCTCCAGAGGACCGTGTGAGACAGAGCATGAACAAAGGTGGCAGCCTATTGGAGGGATTGTGGGTAGGTCCTTGGAGGTCTAATCAGCCTGATCAATTCCTGTCAGTGCCTGGAGAGCTCCCTGAGTTTCCAGGACTCGGTCCTCCTCCTGAGGAGATCCATGCCACGTGGACAGAGTTTCCCAGAAAGAGATGGCAGGAGAGGTTGACTTTTATTTCACTGCAGTGCTTTGGCAAAATTCTCATTCACGATGACTCTTTCTCATTCTGCCGCCACGACATTAAATTGTGGCTGCATTTTACAATGGCTCCTTTTTAATCTGTTTGTTTGTTTGTTTTTGTCCCTCCACATCTGAGCTATGGCTGAAAGCAGAATGTGACCATGAGGTGTCCTTGTGAACGCGGTTGACGGATGATGAGCCTCTGCTCACATTCTTCAGAGAGCGCCAATCCAGGGCCAAGGCTGACGTGCTAGATGGTTGAATACGATCACCTGCTCTAAACACTACTTTCCATGGTTGAGTCCATTATAGCGGCATATTCTGAACAAGGAAGGGAAAATCAAAGATGTGATGACATCTGTAATTATTGAAAACCACATTTCTGGAAAGAGTTGCAAAGAGTAGCATCTCTTGTCCTACAAACTGCTTCCATCCCAGGATACTGTCGCCCCAGGATAATTGGTTTTGAGGCAAGCTTGGTTCCACCGTGGAAGGGAGCAAGAACTTGAAGCACGCGGTGTACTTTCCCCCAGGGTGCGGTGCTGGCCGAGGGAGCGAAGAGTCCTGGAGGGGGCTGGAAGCTACTACCACCAAAGAGAGGCTGGAGCTTCTAGGTAATGAGGAAATATCTGCAGATGTGGGTGGAGGTGTCAAGGGAAGAAAATGACTTGGTTCTAAATTCAAAGGACAACGGGCTGAAACGCAAGCTCCAGTTACACTGAGTTACCCTTTCCCAGCCACGGGTCTGGTCAACACCGCAAAGCTTGACAATAGGCTCTGATGGGGAGGCCATGGGAAGCACCATTTTGTACGCAGCTGGAGGGAACACAGCACAACACTCGGAGAAGGACAGTTGGCACAGTCTAGAAAAAGGACTTGTGGATTTACCCCTTTAGGCAGCAATTCCAAACATACTGCAAGGTAGGAAATGCTGTTTGCACTAGACTCTTCACTGACTGAAGCATGGTTTGTAATAGCGAAGGAAACAATCCAGATGCCCATCAGTGGGTTGACTGGTTGAATGCATTGAAGGACATCTATACAGTGAAGCCGTTATGAAAAGAAATGAGGAAGACAGACTGCTTTGGAATATAGCATTAGGATGAGGAAGAGCACAGTTAGGATTTCGTGTAAGAAAGGAGGAGAAATACCAATAGAAGTTCACAGGGGCTTATATTTTTTAAAAGAACCAATAGAATGACATAGAAAAAAGTAGGAACAAGACTGGACCCTAGACCTTTCTGAATAGGCCTCGTCATAGAGATCTGACTTCGGAACCGAGTAAATGGTTTATGTAACTAAATAATACACAGTACAAGTAAAACAAAATCTAACAAATCGGGACATGAAACAAAACCAAATGATCCTAACTCTATGTCAAGTGGATAAGAAAGATAATCACACAGAAAAAAAATGGTTTCATATGGCAGCATAGAAGTTTGACTGTAAATGCTTTCCATGGGGATATACCCTAAGGAGTGAGTATTTAACATTTTTTAACTGCATTTTGCAGTTTTATTTTCAGTCTATACCCTAAGGAGTGAGTATTTAAAAATTTTTAAATTCAGTTTATGGTTTTATTTTCAGTAATAGTATTGGTGTTGTTAATTCAATTATACAGATGTATATAGATAGATTTTAGGATAAAGACATAATGTTGGTAATGACATTAGGAAATCAGATTTTTCAGACTAGAGATACAAAATAAAAACAATAAATCAAGTAAAAATTCTGCACTTTTTCTTCTGATTTAAAAACACAATACAGACTCCTGGCCTATTTTTTCTCTTTTTAGAAAATAAATATTTCCCAGTCCCTTCAAACTGGAAACATCCCAATATTTACCTACAGCTGAATGGGTAAACAATGCGGGCTCTCCATACATTGAGATACCACTCTGTAACAAAAGGAACGAACTGCCAGGAATGAATGAACTACACAATGGCATGGATGAATTTCGAAAACATTATATTGCGTGAAGGAAGTCCGGTACAAAATTCAGGTACATTCCGCAGGGCTTCATTTATAGAATATTCTAGAAGAAGCAAAAGTGGCGCAAAGTGGATCAGTGGTTGCCTGGGTTGCAGGGTGGAAGGATTGAATGTGAAGAGGCACAAGGGAAGTTTCTGGGGCTGGAAATGTTGTACATTTTAGCAAGGGTGTGGGTTTCATGAGAGTATACATCAAACTTCATATTTAAAATGTGTGTAATGGATATAAATTATACCTCAATACATCTGATTTAAACAAAGAGAAGGCAAGAAAACCCAGGGGACGAGGGATTGGGGTAGGAGCTGTGTATACCAGTCCCGAGCTCTTGCTACACATTCGAGAAGGGAACTTGCCCAGTTCACAAGCAGGCGAGTAAGCAGGAAGCGGGGCCAAGAGTAACACGCACGCCCTGTCTGCCATCAAAGGTCAGGTCTGGAGAGTTCTCCCATTGCCTAAGAATGAGCAATCAGGAAAAAAGCCACACAAGGCAACAGAAGTCCCATTAAAAATATGCATAAATAAGAGAAATGGTACATTGTGTTATAACGTATCTCTGCAAAAGGTTTCCTCCTGGAATTAAAAGATGTGGAAAAGGCGTCTGCTCACTGCACAGGTGATAGGGAGACAAGACCTCCAGAAACAGGATGGGGGTGCCTTGTGGGGAGAATGTGCTGCCGTGCCATTTGGCAGGATGAGACACACCTCAGAGCCTGTCTGGGTAGGACTGTAAAGAGCTTTGATGACAAATTAAGGAGTGTGCATTTTTATTTTGCAGGCTTTGGATTTTTTTTTTTTCCCTTTTAAGTTCAGGAGAGTAATGCAATCAGGCTGTTGTAGCTTTGTTTGTTTTCATTGAGGAAGATTATCCTGGCTGTGGAGGGAAGGATGGCTTGGTTACCGGAACGATGGAGGCAAGCAGGATTGTTGGGAACCGTCTGGGGGAAAGATGATCCTGTTCCAAACTGTGACGGTGGTGGTGGGATAGAAAAGGCCAGATGCACTTGAAAGGAGTTCGGATGTGGCAGTGGAAGCAACGAGTGGCCAATGTGTTCCTGCATGGGGATAGGTGCAGTGGAAGGCGAGGGCAGGTAGGAGGAAATAGGAAGAGAAGCAGGTGAAGAAATGATGGGAACTAAGGTTTCTAGGACTAAGGACTCTGGGAAATGATGACTCCATCAACAGAGACCGGAATACAGAGGAGACACAGGTTTGAAAGGAAAATAATGAGACCTGGTATAGAAACTGGAGTTTGATTTGCCCGTGGGATATCCAGGAGCTATAAGCCAGGGGTATTACATGAGGCTTTTACTAGTAATTCTGTTTAGGGAGATATTATTAGACTTGTGTAAATCTAAGTCTGCATTATAATAAGCTATTTCATGACAAGATTTCTGCATGTTTGCCAGAAAGTTCATTTTACTTCTTGGCATTTTGAGGATCATCTCGGCATAACACCGCTCCAGAAAGGGACTTAGCTTTTACATTTCTTAAATCTGCAGGTTTTAAAATCTCAAATTCAGCTTTATGATTTCATCACTCCTAAAAAGTGTTGAGTGCTTCCTCTATGCAAGACACTGTGCTAAGTGCTATAAATCCAGAGAAATATAAGAACTGTGCCTATGTGTAGAAATGAGCCAGATGCACCCAAAGACTACCCCGCTTGAAGAAAGCAATTTAAGATGCACGTCAAGCATTGAGACGGATTGAGTAGCCCAGTAGCTGAGTTCATACTTCGCACTGATTCAGAAAGTGCCGTATGAAGGATGCCTCAGAACTAAACGTTATCTACCGCAAAGAGGATTTAAAACAGTGGGACGACTGTGGAGCTCAGCCTGTTTGTTGAAGAGTTCATTACCTAGACCCAGAACTGGGCGTGCACGCCCCTCGCTGCCTGTCTGCTGAATTCATCCCATTGCTTTACAAACAATTTGTGCTCAGTCTGGTGGAGGCTTTGCAGATATGGTAATTAAGTGACTATTGAGGGAATATCATTTAGGCTTTATGATACAGGAGTCCTCTCTTAATTGGGAGGTGCTTATTCGGGAAATCTACTCCTTCAGGATGTGATCAGAGAACCGATTTAGCCCTAATGATACTTAATAGCAGTGGCTGGAATTTAATGGGGATGGTAATTTCAGGTAATTGGGGGGCCTGCAGGTGAGTTAATGCTCTTGAGTGGCACTGCATTTGGGGTGGTGTCTGAGTCAAACACATGCTTCCTGTCTGCAGCTCTGGTGAGGATGGGAGACGCCTCGTGGGTGGACCTCTTCCTGAGAGGTGGCCCGGGACAGCTGCTGTTGCCTAAGGGAGACGCCACTCTGATGGAGTGTCAGGCAATGTTTCAATCTAAATTTCTCTCTTCCTTCCTTTCTTCTTCTTCTTCTTCTTTTTTTAAACCATAAACCAGTTTACGTGAATAATTCTTTACATGGACCTTGCATAGACCCTGACACCTAAGTGTGGAATGAACCGATTTTAACTGGGGCTGCCACCTCTAGAGTAGAACGTTGCTGGTCCGCGATGCTGCTTCGTCAATATCGTGGAACCATCGCAGCGACAACATGATGTAATGAATCAAACATGTATGCGACTAATTACATAAGCTTGTGAGCATCTGCTTTGGGAAATGCTGTCACAAGCCAGAATTAATTTTCCCTGTGGATAGAGCAGGAAGAGAAGGGATGTTCCCATCAGACTTTCACTGGGTCGCTTGCTATGCTAAGTGCTTGGCGTGCATTATCATTTCATTTGCTGGGCAAGATGGGCCTTTGGTAGGGTTTGGCGAAGACTTTACAATAACGGTTTTGTTTAATGAGCTGCTTATGGTTTTTTTTTTTCCCACTGTGAAAAAGTGTACAACCTTAGCTTTAAAAAATGGATCCACTGCAATGTATGAGGTCCTTGGATTAGACTCAGGTCCTGTAGGTTGCCCTCCTGGACTCAATCACCAGGCTCCGTGTGGAATCAGCTCCTCCTGGGGGCTTATATGCAGCCAAACTGTCGTTTCACAATTCACTGAGAGGATCTAACTGATCCTCTGAATCAAGCAAGCTCAGTGATCCTGCCCATCGACAGGTTGATATTTTACATAGATGAAACGCCCACGGCCCAGCCACTGGAGCTGCTGTGTGGAGGACCTAAAGGCAATTGGCCGGTGTTGATGCACTCTTACAGTTTAAAGACCCAGATGGAACACTCCACAATGTCAATGTCACTACAGATAATGCCGGGGATTGCTACTTGTCATCAGGTGGTTTTGGAGTTTCTTACTTCATGACATCATAAAACCAGAGATGAGCAAGACCGACTTCACAATCTAGGCTTTTCTGGGGCACAGTGGAGGCCACAGTACTTCTGTCTGCATTTCACACAGAAAACATACTAGGCTTCCATTCAAGTGTTTTTTTTTTTTAAGTTCATTTATTTATTTTGAGAGAGGGGGAAAGAGGGAGAATCCCAAGCAGGTTCCTCACTCAGTACGTAGAGCCTGACGCGGGGCTCGAACTCATGAAATCATGAGATCGTGACCTGAGTCAAAATCCAGAGTCAAACTGCTTAACCGACTGAGCCACCCAGATGCCACTCAATTCAAGTGTTTTGGATTTCCATGGGAATCATCTAGTTTTGATAAATGTGGCACCTGCTATCAGTGAATCCCATAGACTGAATATTTCTATGTCCCCCAGATTTCATACATGGAAACCTAATGCCCACTGGGATGGTATTTGGACGTGGGAACTTAGGGGAGTGATTGAGTCTGGGGGTGGAGCCCTCATGGATGACATTAGTGGCCTTATAAAGGAGACCCCAGGGAGCCCCCTCACCTTTCCTAGCTGTGGGGACACGGTGAGAAGACTGCTGTTCGTGAACCAGGAAAAGAGCCCTCACCAGACACGGAGTCTGCCAGCCCCTTGATCTAGAACTCCCAGCCCCCAGAACTGTGAGAAATAAATATCTGCTGTTTAGGTCACTCAGCCTATGGTATTTTTGTTGTAGCAGCCCGAACAGACCGAAACACAGAAGTGATGATAACGTCGGTGATGGTGGCACTGGTGACTTACTCTGTCATCTGCACGGGCTGCTACAACATTTGGTCTAATCAGTCTCTCTGCCCTTAAATTTAAACTCATTGCAGGGGGGCAAGGCAAATGCAATGTTATCAGCACAGGTGCTCACAGAAACTGGTGACTCACAGGTGGCCTACTCTTACCCACAGAGCCATGAGTAGGAGGTGCCCCAAAGTACCCACACTGTCCGGAACCTCCTGCCCCATGTTGTCCGAATGGCTCAGCTGCATAGACAGTAGAGATGCTAACATCAACCTGATCTGATATCTGATGGCATTTCAGGACACAGTGTTCCTTTCTCATTAACAAGCTAACTGTACTGTAGGTTCCCCAAGAATGGACCGCAGGGCCAGGCACGTTTTCATGGGAAGGCAAGTTTCCGGAAAAGGCTTTTGAGTAAAGGTCGGTATAGATGAATAGTATATGCGAGAATGCTCTGGAGCCTGGAAATGGGAGAAGGGGGGCGGGCAAGGGAGGGATGCAGAATGTACCTGTGGTTGACATCGAACACTACCTTAGTGATGTCTGCTCGTCAGGAGCTGCGGCTGAGCATTTCACATGGGTTCTGCCACTTAGTCCTCACGACAGCCTACTGAGATGAGTACTGATCTTAATCCCATTGTACAGAGGAAGAAACTGAGGCACAGAGAGGTCGAGTAATTTACTCAAGGTTATAGTGGTATTAAATGATACAATCTATAACCACAGCACTACCCTGACTTTCCGATGTGAAAATGAGATATTTGAGAGGAAGGAACTCAGGAGAAGGAGCGAAAGACACAGCAGGGTGCACTTGGAATGGGTGACCTTTATTGAGATAAATCATATTAAGACAAGAATTAGAAAAAAAGTCCACTAAAGGGGAGATGTGGGGCTGTAGACATTATGCAGGGAGAATGAGATTCGCAGAGCAAGGGGCAAAGGTTATGCTTGAACACACCTGGAGAAGAAGGGATTGGGATGGAGAAAGGCACAGCCGGGCAGGTGCAGTGTGGATGGAAAGAGATGGCCAGGGGAGCCTTAATGCAGATGGAATGAAAGAGCCATGATTCTAGCCAAAGCAAGGGAGTGTGAAAATGCCCCCAGCAAGGGATTTGTGTGACAAGACTTCCTGCTTACCAAGCTCTGGGACCTGGGGATCAATTCTAAATACAATGTCACGATAAAGTTCTTGTAGAGTTTTGGCTGACATTTCAAGTTTTAACACGTAATACGTTAGATTGTAAGCATTTTTTGTTATTTTTAAACTAAAAAAAACTTTTTTTGCTGTTTTTATTTTTGAGAGAGAGAGAGAGAGAGAGAGAGAGAGAGACAGAGCATGAGCAGGGGAGGGGCACAGAGGGAGGGAGACACAGAATCCGAAGCAGGCTCCAGGCTCTGAGGTGTCGGCACAGAGCCTGACGCGGGGCTCGAACTCACGGGCTGTGAGATCGTGACCTGAGCTGAAGTTGGACGCTTGAAGTCGGACGCTTAACTGACTGAGCCACCCAGGCAGCCCAGTGGAGATATTTTTAAACCTCTTTTAGGATTGTATTCAGACCATTCCCCATAGAGGAAGGTAGCCTGATAAAGTCTTCTGTAACCACAGCCGTACCCTGTGAGGATTCCAGACATTATCATTCTGCAGCCAGCTGGTCTGTAGATCACCAGAGAATCTCCAGCCCAGGACGCCAGCGTTTCTGGCCTCTGCGTCCAGGTGGCTCTGAGATGGCAGCTTGTGGTGGATTCTGGACTGGTTTCTCCTGGAAAGCCCTCCAATGTGGGTGCTCGTTCATGAGCTGCTGGGAATTGGAGCTGACCCTGCAGAGCTCCAGAGGTTCCCAGGCTGACCTTGAGCCTGCCAACCCATGTCCGGGGGATCAGAAAGGATCTAAACTTTCAGGATAAACCCAAAATGGTTTGGGTCTTTGGAAGGTCCTTCAAACCAAAAGCAGTCCCCTAATCTTAGAACCCCTGTTACTGCCTCAAACAGAAACCAACGTCTCAGCTATCCCAGGGAGTGAGCAAAGGGCACATGCTTCAGACGATACTCCCTGTTTCCTGATAATGACTATGTATTATAATATCAACCTTACACAACACAAACAGAAAAATCGTGACATCAACACTAGCAAGCCTCTCTTCAGCACGTCCACCAATACTCGCGTCCTTTGAAAACTCTGTGTTTTGGTCCCTGACCGCGACAAAGAGGTATATGAGCTACTTTGAAAGACACGAAGATGAATATATAATCCAGCAGTCAGCAATGGCCGTGAGAAGCCACATAAATAGTCACCTCAAGTCATAGCTCACTGAGAATTTCATCAGGGGAAATAGCAAAGCTCGTCATGTCCAGTTGTGTTTATTGCGATGCTGCTAATAATTTGTATAAAATTGGACACGATGCAAGTATTGAACAGTAGAAAAATGGGAGATGGTTAAATGATTTCTAGTCAAGCTCCTTGAAATGGAACTGAGTGGGTTTAATCCTTCTGTAGCCTCACCTTGTGCCTTGTACTGTTTATGTCCTAAATGGGTGTCTGCTGTTTGTGAGACTATGTGTTTCCAAAAGTTCTGAGAAGTCTTGGGGTGTCTGGGTGGCTCATTTGGTTAAGTGTCTGCCTCTTGATTTCGGCTCAGGTCATAATCTTGTAGTTTGTGGGTTCGAGCCCCTAGGTGGGCTCTGTGCTGACCGCTTGAGATTTTTTCTCTCCTTCTCTTTTCTGCCCCCCCATGCTCACTCGTGTATGCTCTCTCTCTCTCAAAATAAATAAATAAGCATTAAAAAAGAAAATAAATTTCCGAGCAGTCTTACTCAAACATAGAGCAGTCATTTATAATTACAGTAAAGTCTTGGTTTGCGAGTAGAATCTGTTCTGGAAACATGCTTGTCATCCAAAGCACATGTGTATCAGAGCGAATTTCAAGAACCATCGGCTCAGTTGTGATCATGTGACGTTGGACGTCACGTACTACTCGTATTACAAGATATCGCTTGCTTACCAAGTTAAAATTTATTAGAAATGTGTGCTCATCTTGTGGAACATTCACAGAACAAGGTACTCGCAATCCAAGGCTTTACTGCATAACCAAGTGCAGTATATTTAGTAAGATGGGGTTAAGGTTCATGCCGAGCAAACCTGCAGGAGGTCAGGGGGCTTCTTGGACAAAAACCAGTTGAACAAAACAAAAGAGTGTAAAAAGTGAAGGGTCAGAGGGTTTATAAATTGTCCAATGTGAATCTGAGAGCTGTTCCCTCACATTTGGTGTCAGAAACTTCAGAAGGGTCTTATGCCGGACCATGTGGGAGGAGACTCTTGGGGCGCTGTCTGCACCCCAAAGTCCCAGTTGAGGCATGGCCCTGCTCTTCTGTGGCCCCTCTCTGGGGTCTAGTGTTGGTCAGCAGCCAGAGGCTGTCCTTGAAAGGTTTAGCCCTTCACATCTACTGCCTGTTTACCGTCTTAAAGGACCTACAAACACTCATGTTTGAGAATCATGCTATCTTGAGAGGCCTCTGCGCCCTGCTTGGAATTTGCTTGGCCGCAGGTAGGTTCAGAGAAGGAAACTGAATTACTCCTTGCCTGGATGGATCGTTCTTGTACAGGAATTATGGAGACTGTGTTGTGGCAAGAAAATCCTTAGATGAGAAAGATAAACATGCAAATTAGAAAGTAAAAATGCACGTGGGCCGTGTGTTTGGTGTCATTACCATGCACCATGTGTGCAGATTACCAAGGTTGGAAAACAGTTCTGGAATGGTTATGATGAGGCGTGCCCTCTTTACTTCCTTTTCCAAATTTTATTTAATTAAGTTACCTCATTTTTCTTAAATATTAAAGAAAAGGCAAGCTTCCCTTTCTCAGTGAGCTTTTAGTCCAGGCCCATGTTTCACCGGTTTTTTTTTTTTCTTTTTTTTTTATTGTACCTCTGAGGAGAATTTTCACACATTTTTGTTAAACTAATCTTGCCCCTGGTCTTAGTCCATCTGGCTGCTATAATAAAACACCACAGACTGGGCGGTTTATAGACAGCAGACATTTATTACTTATAGTTATGGAGGCTGGAAGTCCAAGATCAAGGTGCCAACATGGTCCATGAGGGACCTGTTTGTAGTTCATAGACGGCTGTCTTCCGATTATGTTCTCACACGGTGGGAGGGCCAGGGAGCTCTCTGGGGTCTCTTTTATAAGGGCACTAATTCCATTCATGGGAGCTCCACCCTCACAGCCTAATCACCCCCCAAAGGCCCACCTCGTAATACTTACCACATTTAGGGGTTAGGATTTCAACAGATGAATTGGGGGGGCACAAACCTTGAGGCCACAGCACATCTCCACGAAATGTTAATGTACTGTATATGAGTTTATATACTGTGTGCACGTCCCTGCTCTAGCCATAAAGAAGAAAAATATGTTCTTGCTCCCCCCACCAAGAACCACTTTCTAGAAAGTGGATCTAGAAAGCAGGATCCAGGTGGCAGTTGAGATGCGGGATACCCGACAGAGGTGAGGTGATGCAGAGTGGTCGACGTCTTGGGGGTGGAGGAACCCACAGGGGACCCAGGGAGGAGGGAAAGGACAAACTCACTGGATCAAGTTCAGACTTTCAGTCTGCAGTTCAAAGTTCAAATCTAGAACTCACTGAGAAGTATCAGTGGCTTTGAGGCACACCTTGCGCCGGAAGCAATCAATCCCGTCACTAAAAACGAAAAGAAGTTCATTTTCAACGGAGCATTAAAGGCCACTGGCAGGAAGCAACCAGCCGAGGTGCTGATGCCTCCTGTCTCCTGCGCCCCGAGCCCGTGGCTGTTGTGAGGTACCCCGGGCCATGCACGTAGCCTCCGTGCTTTGATATCTAACAAGGGACTCTCCACCGACAATAATTATTGACCTTTAATGTCTCGCTGCAGTATATCCAGACTAATTATGCGGCACGTTTGTGAGCTCCTTTCATCCTTTTCTTTTTAGGCAGTTTGAAAATGAGGCCCCAAGGGTGTGAGCTGATCCACAAAACAGGAGGAAATATTAATCTTTCTGACTCTTCAAACACCTACTTTTTTTTTTTTTTTCTGATGGGGAGGATCTTTGTCTTCTCATTTTTGCCGACGTCCTCTTTTCTGCTTGAGAACGGACGAGGTGTAATGGGAGTACTCAGGGAGATTTTGCAAGTCCTGTCTTGTGAGTGTTGACAGAATTTAACAAATTTATTACATGGAACCAACTTCTGTCAGGAGGGAAATCTAATTGGATGGCATTGGAAGAGAAGAGACGTAATTCTGAATAATGAAGGCACTGTGTGTGTGTGTGTGTGTGTGTGTGTGTGTGTGTGTGTGTGTGTGTGTCTGTGTCCGTGTCTATATAAATATATATATGAGCAATATGAACATCAAGATAGTTCCACAACACAGTTTTGGGTTTGGTTTTCCTTATATTTTCTGGTGTTTTCAGAGAGTTTTAAGACACTATTTTCTGCTCCTCAACCATTTGCCAAACGATCTCCCTTTCGCCAGTCTAAAGGCACCATATCAAATCACCTCCACTTTACCTGGGGAGACCATGTATTGAAAGTTGGAACACAATTTTTAATGTTTTAAATAAATTTATCACAGAACTTCCTATTCTGATTCTATTTCTAGTATCATTTTTTTTTTTTGCAAGGTGGGTTTTGCCTATTTTATTCAAATTGACAGATACAGAGGAAAGGAAATTAGCCATGTTCAAGCCCATGAGGAATATCTATAGTAAGGAGAGAGCAGCATGAGCAAAACTCTTTGACCTTGGAGCCCGATCAGGATTAAATATGCAAGAATCTCTATAAATGGACTTCTTTTTTTTTTTTTTTTTTCTGCAGGGATGTGGGCTGCCCAAACTTAAGTTACAACGACGTTCATGATACCGTTCAAAGCACAGCTTTGGAAACTCCTGTTCACTCCAGCCAAGTAGAGGCTATATTAATGAACTCAAACAAAGATAGCATTTTAGGCAGGCATTATATTACTGCTTATATTAGATATTAATAATCTCCTTTTAAAAGTTTGTCTTTTTTTGGTTTTGTATTTTCATCGATCAAGATGACAGTTGGGTGCATTAATGGTGGCTTGGTGTGATGTGGGCTAAGATGTGTCTAAATGGGTAGCTGGAGAAGTCATCAATTCTGGAGAAGTCTGCCAGGAAGTAACTAGATGGCCTGCTGGTGACTGTCCGGTGAGAGGGGTAGCCAGGCCCCAGTTAGGGTAAGCAAAGACCTGAGACTTGTAGAGCTAGTTGTGGGGAAAAGTGTGCTCACAAGAGAGATGTGTATATGTAGTGTTATTCTTCGTGAAGTCATCACATGTGGAGATAAAATGTTTCACTGAATCACTTTTAAAAGTTCCTAAATAACCCATAGCAATTAAAAAAAAATGTTTTGTTCAAGGGCAAGAACTGGGACTGAAGTCATCATTTATTGTCTTAAGTCTGGTGGCTCCATAATCATCAGGTCTTCTCCTGGGAAAAGGGCGCCATTGAAGAGACCTTGTAATTTCACAGCGGATGTGAGCACATGGTGTTCTGTGATAAGGTCATGCCCGCATTTGATATTTCTACCAGCTGTGAGCTTTTTGTATTCAGGGACCCTGCCTACCTTTGGGACTTTAGAACCAGACAAGTGCACGCTGTGGACTTGACTGCTTGAAATCCACTCTAAGACCTTACATTTATTCAGTCATTCCAGTCTGCTGTGGACTTCTACAGTCGTGATTCTGCTACCCAGATGTCTCTCCCAACTTTTTTTTTTTCACCTGAAAATGTTGTTAGCACATCTTCTGTATTTTCATCTCAGTTGATAGTCAATATTTAAATAAGTACTGAGAGTTCCTATTCATAAAATCCTAATAAACACAAAAGACTTGTCCTTGATAAGCTACAAAATACAAGGATTGGACAGTTTTCAACTTCTAAACTTTTTAAAGAAAGTTTAGAGATTTTTAAAAATTATTTTATTTTGTTACCTTTTTTTAAGTTTATTTCTTTTGGGAGGGGGAGTGGAGAGAGAGGGAGGGGCAGAGTGAGAGGGAGAGAGAGAATCCAAAGCAGGATCCACTCTGTCAGTACAAAGCCTGATGCAGGGGTCAATCTCATGAACCTTGACATCATGACCTGAGCCAAAATCAAGACGTGGATGACTGATAAACATGCCAGGTGCACTGAGCCTGTATCTCAGAAGTTCCTCATCACTGATCTACTTGAGAAATTCAGCAAGCAGGGGCAATTCATAAATTGTATTTTTATATACAATTAAAAATCAGGGCAAAGGGTTTCCCTCCAACAGAAATCTCAAGACGTGTCTTTTTAAAAAAAAAATTTTAACGTTTATTTATTTTTGAGACAGAGTGAGACAGAGCATGAACGGGGGAGGGGCAGAGAGAGAGACACACACAGCATCCGAAACAGGCTCCAGGATCTGAGCTGTCAGCACGGAGCCCGATGCGGGGCTCGAACTCACAGACTGTGAGATCATGACCAGAGCTGAAGTCGGATGCTCAACCGACTGAGCCACCCAGGCGCCCCGAAGACATGTCTTTTTTTTTTTTATATGTAGACAGAACTTCCTTCATTTCTTCTGTTATCTCATGTCTTTCCTTTTCATTTTTTTACCTCTGTCTGAAAGATGCCAAGGAAGTGAGTGGAAATGCGTAGAGTACACGTTCTGCTGTTCTTACTCAGGGGACAAAGGCATCATGATCCGGGGGTGGAGGGTGGCCAAAGGGCATTCAGATGTCCTGATGTCCGGGGGGGTTGTGCACATGAGCTGTATGATCTAGTTTCTGCAGAGGTTCCCCTTGTTTTGCTGCTCAGAGGGGGAGCTCAGGGGCCCAGCAGGGCAGGTGGGGACAGAACAGAGTTGTGCTCTTCTCCGGGCAGTCTCCACCTTTGTCGAGTGCAGCCTGGCCATTTTTGTCTTGCCAGTTTCTTTGGAGGGAGAGTCCTGCTCTTGAACCAGACTGTGAGCACTCCAGGGGAGGGAAAGCCCCAAAGAAGGTGGCCAGGAGACAGACATTCCTACAGCTCTAAGTAGCAGCTGCAGAGACGGCTTCCAGCTATTCCGAACTCACAGAGGCAGTGACACGTGGATGTCCAGCTTACCCTTGGCCTGGGCTCTCTGGTCTTCTCCCAGCGGGCAGTCCACTCCACCTAATTCATGCCATAGTTCACGGTTGATCGTCTTCTTACGTCTTACTCTTGGTATCTTTTTTAAAAGCTTATTTGTTTTGTTTTGTTTTTTTTTTTTGAGAGTGAGAGGGAAGGGGCACAGAGAGAGGTGGAGACAGAGAATCGTAAGCAGGCTCTGTGCTGCCTTCCGTGCAGAGCCGGACGCGGGGCTCAAACTCATGAACCGTGAGATCACGACCTGAGCTGAAACCAAGAGTCGGACGCTTAACTGACTGAGCCACCCAGGCGCCCCTTACTGTTGACATCTTAAAAGCGTGTACTTGAGCCAAAGAATGAATCTGGCATAGTAGGGTGGGCAGCTGCCTTGCCCAGGACTGAGGGTGTTCTTGGGACAGAAGACTTTTAGTACTAGAACTGGGAAAATCCTGCACAAACCTGGACAAGGTGGTTGGCCCACAGTCAAATTTCAAGTTGGACAGTTATTTAGAATAGGAAGCAAACCCCCTCCATCCTGCTGGTCATCACTGCCTTGGTCACTACTGACTTCTCCATCTGACTTGTCTTGTAGAAAAAGTCTGTTTGAAAGCTTGAAATTTCATGGATTGGCTTGTTTTCTTGGCCAGTGGGCTTTAGAACTTGAAACGACATCCAGGTGATAGAATGCATAATTGCTTTGAAAAGGCAAAATATTGGGGAACAGGGCAAAATGAAAATAAGTAAATTAGTTAAGAAGAGCCACGACGCGTGATCTTAGTCCAAAGGCCTGGAAAGGATGGAAGAAGTGAACCTCTAAGTTCCGCCTTTGCCGTCATTAATAGTGATGGATCACCGCGACGCATGCTGTGTTCGTGAACGTGAAGGAGACCGGAGAAGTCACGCACACCGCTAATACTCTTTTTGTGAATGATTAAAATATCTTGCAGCCATCTATCGCTTTAAGCTTGAATACTCAAGTGTACTTAAAAATCAATTCTAAGTAAAAGTGAAAGGCGGGCGCCTGGGTGGCTCAGTCGATGAAGTGTCCGACTCTAGATTTTGGCCCAGGTCACGATCTCATGGTTTGTGAGTTTGGCTCTGCCCTGGTGGTGTGGAGCCTGCTTGGGATTTTCTCGAGGGCGCTCTCTCTGCCCCTCCCAGGTGCGCTCTCTCTCTCTCTCTCTCTCTCTCTCTCACTTTCTAAGTAAATAAACTTTAAAAAAAAAAGTGAGAGGAGAGGTGGGCTGGAGAGGAAAATGCTGGCTCCTGTTGGTTTGTGGGTGTTTTGTGCGACAGACTGCTTTGGCTCTTCACTCAGGCAGCCCGGGCTTTAGCTGGGATTCAAGGCGAGCTGCGCAGTACCAACCCTGACAGGCTTTAATAAAGAGATATACAACGTCTCGGACGTATCTGAGGGAACTCTGGATGCTTGTGGTTTTGTATACAGTTATGGTAAATAACTAACCCGCTGATTGTTGTGGTCTGGCCTTTGCTGGGAGCAGGGGACCCCTGGAGACCCACTTAACCCACATCGCCTGCACCTGCAGGAGAGCCTCTCTCTCTCTCTCTCTCTCTCTCTCTCTCTCTCTCTCTCTCTCTCTCACAGTGCAGACCCGCAGCCCCTCTCCGCTGAGCGGCGCTTGCTGTTAGCCAGCAGGAAAAAGCGTGTCTCCCACCCCCCCCCCCTTGTTTGTGAAGCTGACAAGCCGGGGGCGGCAGAGAACTTTCTGCGTGTTGGGGTTGTCACTCTGCATTTCCCCTTTCCCCATGACTGGCTTTTCGAGATGCTCTCGGTAAATGAGCCCAAGTGGGAGGATGAGATGACGGGCTGCGTCCTGAGCAGAGCTCGCCGCCCTCCAGGGGGACAGCAGCCTGCACATCCTGACAGGAGGCACTCAACCCGAACAAGAGGACCGGAGCGGCGGCCTCAAGGTCCCTGCTCCTGCCTCAAATTAGAGCCCGAGCTCCAGACCTCTCTCTCTCTCTCTCTCTCTCTTTTTCTTTTTCCCTCTCCGTCTGTCTCTGTCCCTCTCTGTCTCTCTTTTTGTCTCTTTAGCTCTGTCTCTCTGTCTCTGTCTGTCTCTCTGTTTCTCGCCCGTTCTGTCTTTTTCTCTCCTGTGTCTCTCTGTCTCTGTCTCTCTGTGTCTCTCTATCTCTGTCTCTCCCTCTCTCTTTATATAGAGAGATATAGATATATATACATAGATAGAGATCTCTTTCACTCTGTGTTTCTCTCCTTCTCTCCCAATCTCCTCTCTGTCTTTTTCCCCTCTGTCTGTCTCTCTTTCTCTCTCTGCTTCTCTCCCTCTCTCTTTCCCACTTTCTGTCTCTCTGTTTGTCTCTGTCTCTCTCTCTCTATGTAAGATATATATACATATAGAGATAGATAGATCTAGATAGATAGATCTGTCTCTCTCCATATGTGTGAGACCTCTCTCTCTCTCTCTCTCTCTCTCTCTCTCTCTCTCTCTCTCTCTCTCTCTCTCTCTCTCTCCACACTGGTTAATGCCTTATCCTTCTAACTGCTCCTGCATGTAAAAGCCCTGAAAAAGAAAGGGGCATTTTGGACACGAGCATTCATAGACAAGGAATTTGCAAAACCATAAGGAATGAATGTTTTGGAGCAAATGCGTAAGCTCATAGCACTGGTCCAGTCTTAGCCTAGAATAAAGGGCTTGATGCTTTGAACAGGCTGGGATGGGAACTCATGTGGTTCCTGTCTGCTTCGCGTGTCTAAAGGTCTATATGACTCAAAAGATTGGGCTTCTCTATGATCACGCCAAATCTGTTATCAAATGAAATGTGGAGAAAGTGATGTGATTATAATCTCCCCAACCCTCAGACATGAGCAGTTCTTGGATTTTAAAAGAGAGAGGTGTTTTCCTTTGAGCCCTTGGTTGCATTTTTATTACCCTCCAAAAAGCAAAGGTAGGATGTTTTGATACAGGAAAGAATATGATGTCCCCAAGACTGCTTCCCGGCACCTCCCCTGTCCTTCGCACCATGCCCACTGGGAGAGATCCTTTCCCAATGTCACAGTAGACTCTTGTCATTTTCCTTCGTCACCAAATGCTGCTTCTCAAGGGCCGTCGTGTTGTGCTATGTTCTACTGGATGCTAGATGGGAGAGCTAGGGACTCAGGGAAGGTTCTGTAGAAATACCAGCCTTTCTCTTCCTCTAGGGCATCTAACACTCACTAGATGCCTGTTCTTGGAGACTTTTTATTGTCCCCTGCTTCCACACATCCACAGAGCGCTATAAGCAGCCTGGATTAGGATGTCACCATGCCAATGCCATTGGAAGATCTCTTTGGTTCTCTGCCATCTCTGCCCAAGGACAAGAAAGGACATGTCTCTGAAGACCAGGACCCTCTACCCTCCACTTTCTTGCATTATTTTCCCTGTTCCAGAAATGCCACTTAATTTTTTTTACTTTATTTTTTTATGTTCATTTTTTAATTTTTTTTAATGTTTAAAAATTTTTTAAATTTGATTTATTTTTTTTAATTTACACCCAAGTTAGTTAGCATATAGTACAACCATGATTTCAAGCGTAGATTCCTTAATGCCCTTCCCCATTTAGACCATCCCCCCTCCCACAACCCCTCCAGTAACTGTTTGTTCTCCATATTTAAGAGTCTCTTATGTTTTGTCCCCTCCCAGTTTTTATATTATTTTTGCTTCCCTTCCCTTATGTTCATCTGTTTTGTCTCTTGAAGTCCTCATATGAGTGAAGTCGTATGATATTTTTCTTTCTCTGACTGACTGATTTCGCTTAGCATAATACCCTCTTGTTCCATCCACATAGTTGCAAATGGCAAGATTTCATTCTTTTTGATTGCTGAGTAATACTCCATTGTATATATATACCACATCTTCTTTATCCATTCGTCCATCTATGGACATTTGGGCTCTTTCCATACTTTGGCTATTGTCGATAGTGCTGCTATAAACATTGGGGTGCATGTGCCCCTTCAAAACAGCATACCTGTATCCCTCGGATAGTGAGAGAGAGAGAGAGAGAGAGAGAGAGAGAGAGAGAGAGAGCGTGCACAAGTGGGAGAGGGGCAGAGAGAGGGGGAGGCACGGAATCCGAAGCAGGCTTCAGGCTCTGAGCTGTCAGGACAGAGCTCGACATGGGGCTCAAACCCGCAAACTGTGAGCTCATGACCTGAGCCGAGGTTGGATGCTTAACCGACTGAGCCACCCAGGCGCCCCTTTTTATTTTAATTTTATTTTTAATGTTTTGGAAATGCTGCTGGAAAAGAAACTTTAAATAAAATGCCCTTGGACTATATATTCCAGGTCACACAATTGTTTCTCTTGGTCGGTAGGTCTAAGAGGAACGACATAGACCCCACCGAGGGAGTCATGAAGGATCTTGTCTCAAGTCCGAATCAAAGCACTTGAAACTTAACTCTGCCTCTCAGCTTCCCACAGACAGCTCCTTCTCTCTTGTTTCCAGGTCCGATCACTATTTGGCCCTTTTGGTTTGTGGGGTGGAAAGGCCCTTAGTTGATGTTTGATGACACCAAGACAAATCTGCTATCCCGTCAGCCTCCTGGCTCAGTCACCCAGCTGATGTCCCCAGGTGCTGCTCCCCAAAGTCTCATTTTCTCTCTCAAATCGCATACATGCTGAGTCCCAGCCATAGAAATCTGCGTCTTGGGACTCTAAGTCTAGGATGTGATTCATGGAGCAAACTGTGCCCTTGGACCTAGACACTTTATTGCTTTATTGCTTTCTTATTAACCTTTCCCTTGTCTGCCTTCAGCTTTTAGGACACAGGACCCTCTCTTTAATATGAGCATCAGGGCAACTTCCCACAAAGGAAGGTCATGTCCTTTCCCAATACCTATATTACAGACACCCTTCCGTGGATCCAAACCTCAGGGTTCATTTTTTTCTCTCCAGATTGACGTTTTTTGTGCTGGAGATGTTCCATATTTCTTCTTGAAACACTACTTGTATTTGTTCACTGCCATAACACCACAGACTGAGGAGTTTAAACAACAGACATTAATCATCTCACAGTTCTGGAGGCTGGGTATCCAAGATCAAGGTGTCATCAGGGTTGATTCCTTGAGGCTTCTCTCTTTGGCATGTAGATGATTGCCTTCTGGCTGTGTCTTCACATGGTCATCCCTCTGCATGTATCTGTGTCCTGATCTCTTCTTTGGACATCAGTCATATTGAATTAGAGTCCGTTCGATGGCCTCATGTTGCCTTAATCCCCTCTTAAAAAGCCCCATCTCCAAATACAGTGACATTCTAAGTTACTGGGGTTAGGCTTCCAATAGATGAATGTCATGGCACACAATTCAGCCCATAGCACTACCTGAGGTCAAATATTTATATTTTAATGAAAAAAAAAAAAGGCTTATTTTCTAAGGATTGGTCCCAAATTTAGATTTTCCTTAAAGTTAGGAAAGGACTGGGAAAATATTTTGGTAGGTTTTTTGGTTTTTTTCCTCTGGCATCCTTTTTCTAAAAGGTATTTATGCACCGAAGACACAATTACATTAATATCCACATCCTGGTTCCCGGCAACTCCCAGGCCACTTGCACAATTCTTTCGCAACGCTTAATTTTATATACTAAGAATATTGACTGTCTGGATGAAACATGTTGAATTTTATTTCATTTTATTTTTTTTTAATTAAAAAAAAAATTTTTTTTTTCAACGTTTATTTATTTTTGGGACAGAGAGAGGCAGAGCATGAACGGGGGAGGGGCAGAGAGAGAGGGAGACACAGAATCGGAAACAGGCTCCAGGCTCCGAGCCATCAGCCCAGAGCCCGACGCGGGGCTCGAACTCACGGACCGCGAGATCGTGACCTGGCTGAAGTCGGACGTTTAACCGACTGCGCCACCCAGGCGCCCCGAAACATGTTGAATTTTAAATCTGTTAACATTCCTACTGCCTATATTAATGTTCTGCTTGCTGTGATACTCTGTGGAGTGAAAGAGACAATAACTTTGTAAAAAAAAAAAAAGGAGATTAAATAATTCGGGGGTGGTTTCTTTCCTTTTGAGTTTACATCCATGGGCAACTCACCCTCACGTCTGTCTCAAGTCTGATGCCCTACCATCTACACATAGCACATCCGTGTGGGGTGTCCTTTCTTTTTATTTCATAATGATCAATTCCACGTTGATTGATAATCTACTTACGCAGTGGACCCAATCTCTTAGCAATGATAGCCTCAAAGGTAAGAGCTGTGTCTGCAGATCTTTGACCCTCCAACCCCTTCTATGACACAGGTACCAAGGAGGCTTAAAACGTTAGCAGGGTGCTCAATAAATCTGCTGGTGGATGGATAATTCAGGTGTCATTGCTGAACCAGAATCCTCATAACTTTGATTCCCTTCTCTAACAAATATACATGTTTTTTTTTCCTTGAGAGAGAGAGAGAGGGAGAGGAGGGAAGGGGCAGAGGGAGAGAGAGAATCTTAACCAGGCTCCATGCTCATCACAGGGCCGATGTGGGTCTTCATCCCACGACAGTGAGATCGTGAGCTGAGTCAATATCAGGAGTCAGGCATTTAACTGACTGAGTTACCCAGGTGCCCCGCAAATATACTTTTTATAGGTTAAAAAACCAAAACGCAGAACAGAAAGATCAAAACTGACTACTGTAATGGGCTCTTCTTCTGTTGACCCCTCTCCCCTCCAGGGAAGATGGCATGAAGGATAATGTAATCCGTATACAATAAGCGATAACAATCACATCCCTATCTCTGTTTCTAAGCCCCGGCTGCTTCCCTACTTGTGTGGTACTTCTGGTTTCTTGGGATGAGAGGCTGGAGGCGCTCTGTGGGTGCCCAGTATTGAGTACAGAGACTTGGATACAGACACCTGTGGAGTTTTCTGCCACTTCTGATGTCAGCGAGCAAGCTCACTGAAGAAGTATTTCCCCTTCTATGTGACTCACACCCCAGGAAAACCAATGTGTGTACTGAAAACTCACAGCTTTTCAGAGGACATAATTGCAAATGGCAGGACAGGCTATCATGTTAATGATTACACCCAATATGATTTAAAATCCCAACTGTTTTGGCTTGTGTTGTCACAATCACTGGAAACATCCAGGAATATTTAATAGGCAGCTAAATACGTTTCACTGTGGTGCACAAGTAACACAATGACAAGCAAAATAACTCAATCACATTATGTACAACCATCACCCAAAGGCTCTTTCTTTGTGATGCATTGGAAAGCTGTAGCCATCTAGTTATAATATTGCTAAACCTCATATTTGAATGGAATTTGATGAATATCTAGAAATAGAAAGGGCACTGAGCAATAATAAATCACATGTACATTGGCTGTTGTACTTTCTCAAGTAATTTTCAGAATGAAAAAGCTGGGGTATGGTGTCGGGGGAGTCTGGTCTGACATGGCTCCTCTTGGGGCAAACCTTTAGGAGTTATTTGCCTGTACAGGGTGGCAGGGCAGGCAACTGAGGAAAGAAAGTTCAGGAAGGAGGAGGATCTCTCCTGGGGAGGTTCCCACTTGGAAAGCCAGTATCAGTTTTTAAGTTTTGGGGAAACATTGAATGTCGATACGTGAAGACAACATGGAATCTGGGGCATCGTGGAAGAAATTCACGGAACTGATTGAAACACACCAGGAACAGTATTTTACATGGTCCCTCCAGTGACTAGTACAGGCACACCCTGTGGGAATTCTAGTCCATGTGGGGAATCGGAGCTAATGTAAGACATAAAGAGACCCCCGTAGAAGGGCAAGGCTTCTCTGGGAGCTTCCTCCGTTTGGTGGGAGGGAAGTCACTATGTACAACTTTTTAGAGTAGCACTTAGGAAGACATTGCTTTCAGCTAAGTAGCAAAATCTCCATTGCAAAAAAAATCTGTTATTTGCTTTATTTAATCTACAGAGAAATTTTTCACTTGACAAATGATTGTTTATCAGTGTGCTAGTGCATTTTGACAAAAAAGGCAAAAGTCCTAACATTTAACAATATGAATGCATCAAAAAAAAAGTAAATGAAATGGAGAATTAGCAGTATGTGTATTCTGCCGCATTTTCTTTTCTGGTGTTTTTGATTTTAGCCATTCAGACAGGTGTGAGGCAATAGGATACCTCACTTGTGGTTTCAATTTGTATTTCCTTGATGATGAGTGATGTTGAACATCTTTTCATGTGTGTTGGCCATCTGGATGTCTTCCTTAGAAAAATGTCTGTTCATGTCTTCTGCCCATTTTTAATTGGTTTGTTTTTTTGTTATTGAGTTGTATAAGTGCTCTATATATTTTGGATACTAACCTTTATCAGAGATGTCATTTGCAAATATCTTCTCCCATTCAGTAGATCGTCTTTTAATTTTGTTGCTTGTTTCCTTTGCTGTGCAGAAGCTTTTTTATTTTGATGTAGTCCCAATGGCTTATTTTTGCTTTTATTTCCCTTGCCTCAGAAGAGACATATCTAGAAAAATGTTGCCATGTCCAATGCTGGAGAAATTACTGTCTGTGCCCTCTTCTGAGATTTTTATGGTTTCAGGTCTCACATTTAGGTGTTTGGACCATTTTGAGCTCTGCAGAAGTTTCTATAAGAGATACATTAAAAATAGCCTCAATAGTCGACAAAATAGTTTCGATAAATTTGATAACCTACATACTTACAATGGGATATTATGCATTCATAAAATGATATCATAAAAAGGCATGGAATCATATGAAAATTTGCTTTCAGTATAATCAAAAATAGCAAGTTTAGAAAGTGTATGTTGTATAAATCAATCTTATAAATAAATGCATTCATAGAAAAGTGTATGCAAATATTAAGTGATTATCAGCAGACCATTTTAATTTTCTTCTTAATCCTACAAAGAACCATAAAAATGTAAACTTAAAAAATAAGTGGAACAAAATTTTCAAGCTCTTAGGTGTTTTTTAATAGTGGCTACCGTTCATGACAAATAGATCAGATGTGGAGATTTAGTGAAGCCCACGCAGCCTCAACGTGACTGGTAGTGATAATGGGATAAAAGAGAAACACTGGCCAGGCATGGCCTGACATTGTTAGGGGATGTTGATGGTAAATTGAAGTAGAGCTCTGTGTTTCCCCTGCTTGAATAGACCAAAGTAACTGGAAGGCCTAGTAAATGGTTCCTTACAAAAAGCTCCATTGGGCCGGGTGTCCCAGGCTGACCAAATGGTACCACGTCATGCTCTGGGGCCCTGCATGGTCTCCAAGGATGCGGGACAGCAGGGGGTGGTGCTGTCTGTGGTCTGCAGCTGACACGCAGAGCCAGGGAGGCAAGCCCACAGCTCCTTCCTTTTCAAGAAGCTGTTACAAACACAAAGCAGTCAGTTCATCTCGTCAACCCTCCCAGGACACACAGAAGTGTATTACAAAGAATGTCCTGTGCCCTGTTGGAAGCATCAAGTTGAAGACTCTCCCTGATAGGTATCTCGGAGCAGAATGCTGTCCTGGGGCCGTGCCAGCGGCGCCTGACTGTCTCATTTCCAAGGCGGCAAGTGAGTGATAATTGCAGGATCCTATTTTGAACAACACTACAGCAGGGCCCGATAAAGTTTGTAACTATTTAGATAGAAATCTGAGAACTCTAAACAATTTATTTACAAAGAAGGACACAGATAGGTTTTAACTCCCTCATAAATCGGCTCTCCTTGACCGCAAAGACAGCAGATAGGAGGTTCTTGGGGGAATCAATTAGCCCCGGACAGGGATTATTCTCTCGGCCGGCCTTCTTTGGTGTATGGCTTTCGTAATTAACAGACTGGGCCAAGCAGTTACCAGCACTAAGCTGAACATGGAAAAGCCCTGGGGCTTCACTTTGAGGTTGGGGTAGGAGTTCCCTGGGAATACTCAAGATGAGCCAGGGAAGCATCCTGAGTAGATGAACTGTCTAAGTGCCAGCATGGAATCCTTAGACGAGAATTCGCAGCCTGGGCACTCTTGACCTTTGGGGCTGGGTCTTCTTTGTTGTGGGGACAGTCCTGCCCATGATAGGTCCTTCAACAGCATCCCTGGTACCCTCTGCCCACCGGATGCCAGCAGCACCTCTCCCGTTCCCAGCCGCGATGACCCAAATGTCTCCAGACATTGACACATGTTCCCCGGAGTCAGAATCCACTCCCCACGCCCACCCTACCCCCCAGCCCCCCCGCTGCCCGCTCCTTTGAGAACCTTAGACAGAGACATTCCTTGGGTTTTTCACAGTAGTTTTTCAGGGGTTAATTTTTTTTTTTCCTAAGTGCAGATTGATATTTGGATATCATTGACTTCCCTCCTCGCCTTTCTGAGTGCTCCGCTATACGATTACATGTTGGCCGATTCTTCCATCTTTAACCTGAAGCTTTGAAAGGAAGCAGCTTTTATCTTCTCTGTTACATGGAGGGGGGCTGCGTGGGTTTGAATATCTATTGCTTTGCATGCAAATTTCAATCCTCGGAACACCTTCCCACAGTTTCAGGGGAGACACTGAGAATCCACCAGCCCTTCCAGTCTTGACCTTAGGCCTGTAAACAGACTGGAGGAAGCCTGAAAAGGTCATTTCCTTCCCCCTGGCTAGAAGACCCAGGTTTTCTCGCAAGATAATTTCAGAGTTTTCCCACCTTTTAGCTCAGAGGAAGGAAGAGAACGTTCCCTCCCATGTAAGATTCTGTCCATCCCGCCCGGGGCCATAAGGCAGACACGAAGGCTTTTTTTCATTCATTTCCCATTTTCATGTTGTTCTCCATGCTGAAGTCTCTTCTTTGTCCTGAAAACAAACAAACAAAAAAGAGTTGTGGGAAGGCTGCACTGGATGCCAATTTTCTTGATTTTTTCAGACGGGGCAAAATGAAAAAATTCAATATGTTGGCAAATTCGACCACAGAATAAAGCAAACGTGTTCTTTTAGTTCGCGTAGCAGTCATTAAAAAGAACTCGGACGTTTGTTTTTCCTCCACCAGCTCTTAATTGCCCAAAGACAAAGGAGAATGGGGTCTCCATCTATGCGCTGTTATGTCTATGCTTCACGAAGGTCTGTCTCCAAAGCAACCTCTTATCAGGGCAGAGATGGCTTCGCGTGGTGACTCCCCTCACTGTTAACACAGAGCCATAAATTACAAGGCTCTGGTTTTTTTTCTCACAGTCTACTCGTTTCTCTGGGGAAAAACAGTGTCTTGCCAGGCCCTGCCCTTCACAGACCGTGTACAAACGCATGCCAGACTCCAGCACGTGGGGAGGAGAGCAGGCCTTCCATTCTTCCTCTCAGACCAAGCGTCCCACATCACAGCACAGTTGTTTTCCAAAGTTCAACCTCTCGAGAAAATATTTCTCCACCCGTCTGAAAGCCTCAGCACAGTGGGCAAGTAGAGGCTGACACGTAAAACTGCAGTCATGGAAAATGAGACCCTGCTGAGGGAAAAAAGTGACAATCACAGCGCTCCTCCATCCCTGGAATTATAAGGTGTGAGAGCGGGCCAGGACCTAAGAGCCACTCCTCCACTCCCATTGTTCTTCAGATTCAGAAACTGACACTGAAAGATGAGAAGGGAATTGTTCCACTGGAAGCGGCCGGTTAATGGCAGGGTTGGGACAAGAATTTACCACAATTCTAAGCTCTTTTCATTGTAATTCGCTACCTGTCCCAGGCAAGAATGCTGCCTGCTCCTGCCTCAGGGCCTTTGCACGGCTGTTCTCTGGCTTCACTGATCTTCCCCCAGATAGTGTCCTCTCTCTTTCATCCGCTTTATTTAGGTCTCTGCTCAGATGTTGTCTCCCCAGAGAGCACCCTTTCCTCAATAACAGCCCTTGCCTGTCCCCTTTCTGTCTGCTTATCTCGCTTTTCATCACCGCATTGACTGCTACCTGGCATTACGTTTATTTGCTAAACAGGGCGCCAAAAGCATCTGCCAAAATTAAATCATAGACATTTGGGTCAGAAAAGAGAGGCCTTGCCACATTCCTGCGAAGCTGCAGTTACAAAAAACTCAGCAATGGTTAATAATTATGAAAAAATCTCACAAGTGATCAAATAAACACAAATCAAATGATAAGATACCATGTTCTTTTATATCATGGCTTATGTCAAAGTGGCCAATAAGCCACCTTTGCCAAGTCACTTTTTTGTTGCTTTAAACCTTTCCCCTCTGTGGTCCTGGGATACCACATACCCGTGGTATATTATTAGAGAAACAAACCAATAAAATGTGTGTGTGTGTGTGTGTGTGTGTAAAGAGAGAGAAAGGGAGGGAGGGGGAGAGAGAGGAGTTACTTTAAGGAATTGGCTCAGGTGGTCAGTACAGAATCTGCAGGGGGGCTGGCAGGCTGGAGGCCTAGAGAAGAGCCAATGCTGCAGGTCAAGTCCAAAGATCCTTTGGTGCAAAGAACTCCTTGCTGGGGGGAGGGAAGAAGGAGGATCAGTCCTTATTCTACTCAACCCTTCACTTAATGAGGCCCACCCACGTCATAGAGAACAATTCGCTTTACTCAAAGTTCATCAATTTCATGTTAATCTCATCCAAAAGCAACCTCACAGAAACTTCTGGAATAATGTTTGACTATTATCTGGGTACCATTGCCCAGCCAGCCGACACAAAATTAAGCATCACACCTCGTTTTCTTCCTACCACACCAAATGCTCTGTCTCAGTCTTAACCGAAATCTCCTCCACTAAAATGATTGAAATGTCTCATGTCAGGGTCTCAGACACAGCAAGTCAAAATACAGGACACCAGTTAAATTTTAACTTCAGATAAACAACAAAAAATGTAAGCATAAATATGTCCCAAATATTGCATGGGAAATACACCAAGAAATGGCTCATCATTGATTTGTATCTCAGATCTGGTGGATTTTTCTCACCATCTTCACTGCCCTGTATTACTTTCTTGAGCCATGTGACGACCCCAGCACATTTCCCTGCCTCCATTCCTGCCCCTCATGGTCTGTTTTCTCCTCAGCAAGTAGAGTCATTTTTATAAATGTGATCTCCCTTAGTCTAGACCAGAGAACATACAGTAAAATCCATTAGACCACGCTTACTCTGCTTACCAAGACTCTCTAAAAGGGGCTGATGATAATTCAAATCTGAATTCTCCACAAATCTCTGTGTGGCCCTGCCTCTGCCCTTGGGTCTCAAGGGCACCTCTTTATCTCAAGTTTTCCGTTTCTCAAGTTCACAATTTGTGCGGGCCTCAGTGTGTATTGCACACCACCTTTCTTCTGCCTGAGAATATATTCCTTTAAATAATTTTTTTAAATGTTTATTTTTGAGAGAGAAAAAAAACAAGCCTGACACGGGGCTCGAACTCACAAACCGTGAGATGGTGACCTGAGCAGAAGATGGAAGCTTAACCAACTGAGCCACCGGGGCACACCCGCACCCAGAAACTCTTCTTTTAGATAAGACTGCTCCCTCCCCCGGCCTCAGCTCAGACGCCAAGGTCCCAGGGAGAACGGCCCAGGGAGGACAGTCCCAGCCATCTGTGGACTTTAGCTGCTGTCTTTACCTTCCACAAGGCACCTGCTGTGCCAAGCCTTTCCCACTGGAGTGTAAGCTTCTCAAGGGCATGCATTCTGCACGGTTTACTCTTCTGCCCATCCCATTCCTTCGTCTCTTTAAATGTGCTGGTCACCTCTTGTTTTTCAACTTTATGTTACCAGAAAAAAATCCAATAATATTATCAGAAATTAAATATAAACACTCTGAAAAACTGTTGGTAAGCCCTTTAATCGCAAAGAGCTTCTCGAAAGCGGTTTGGTATATTTTAAGAATCAGAATCTGAAAATGTCCATTTCTTTGTCTCACTGATTAGAGATTTAAAAATCTGTTCTTAGGACATAATCTATAATGTGGGCAAGGATTCATCTATAAAGATGTCCTTTGTAGAGAAAATATATGGAGAAACCAGAGGTTCAGCAGTAGGAAAATGAATAAAAATCCTAGGGTCCATCTATACTCATGGGACATCCAGCTTTCACAAATGACATTTTCCTTCTAGGATAGATACCAGTGCCATATATGCATCTTTCTCCAGGCACGTTCAAATATTATTAATTAATGAAGAGCTATGTGTAAAAAGATTTAAGCAAAGCCCCAAACTAGGACCGTGTGACTGTTTGCCAGATCTAACAAGGAACTTCCACCTTTATGTCTGTAAAGAACGTCATCACATCATAAAGGTGAGAACTCCTTCCACAGTCACAGCCAATATCTCCTGCAGGGTCTCAGCACCTTCACGAGGCAGAAATGGAGAGCCAGCTGGTCCTGATCAGAAAGTGCTTTTTTGTTAAGTGTGTATATTTATTCTGAGAGAAGAGTGGGGAGCAAGGAGAGGGAGAGGGAGAGAATCCTAAGCAGGATCCCACTGTCAGCTCAGAGCCCGACGCTGGGCTCAATCTCACAAACTGTGAGATCGTGACCTGAGCCGAAATTAAGAGTCAGAAGCTTAGCCAACTGAGCCACCCAGGCACCCCAGGAACTGCATGTTGAGATGTCCTGGATCGGAATATCCCTTACAGAGACAATCCCTTCTCATCACCTCTCAATGTTAAATGTTCCAGGACTGCAGTTCCTGGTACCGTAAGAGTGCTTAAGGCAGATGGGAAAAGTTGGTGTGTGTGGCACCTGTGATGTGACTAGCCATAGAAAGGGCCTGGGACGGAAAACATCTCAGAAACTGCCTATTCAAAAGTTGTGATCTTCATGTATGGTGTTAGGGAATGACAGACAAACTGAACCAAAACATTCAGGAATATTGGCATTTTCAGATGATCAGACCCCTGAATAGGTAAAGAATGCTCTCAGTGAAGGGTAGCCAGAGGAGACCAAGGGACCACTGAGCTTAAGTCTGTGGGGTAGGGGACAAGGCCATCAATTCATGCTTTGTCTTTAGGTCAGACGGATTCACAGATAGTAAAGAGACACACGTCACTAGAAGATGGTAAGATATAGATCCATTGACCAGAAGGCTGACAGGAAAGTTGGGGAGATGGATAGATATGGAAGACGTTATATACATGAGCACAAAAGAGAAATGAAGAGTGATATAGGAGAGAGGAAAGAAAGGGAGACAGATGTGGAAGAGAAAGAGATGGATAGATGTTGAGAATAAAAATTTTCTATATTACAAATTCCAGAGGGGAGAGGACTGGCAATTCTTTGGTCACAGAATGATCAACAGAACCAGTTAAGCCACCGACGACATTGTATGAGCTCATCTTCTGAGGGTGACAATTCCATGCTTCTAAAATTCAATCAGCAACAGCCAGCTTGCCAACATTGCTTCAGTGACTAATGGTCAACCGACTTTTGAAATTCCGGTTTCTAAACTTCTGACAATTCCTGAACTCGGTATTTCTCTAAGCCCTCTATAAACCATTTTAAAAATGGTGTGAGAAACAAGAGGCGAATATCTGTCAAATATTAGGAAAGACTTTTCTAAGCATAAACTAATTTTACAAGTTACCAAAAAGTAGATATATAGCAATAAAATATCAGAGATATATGAGTGTCACAAACACCATAAACAACATTGTTAGGCAGATAAATGAGAAGCTATATTTGCATCAAATGAGATGAAGCAACTTGTGCTCAGCAATCATGCGATTTGGAAAACTCTCACGACTCAGTAAGAAAGACATAAAAACCCCAATAGCCAGATTAGCAAGAGACATGAAGACAAGTCACAGGAGAAATACAAATGGAAATAACCAAGTGCAAATAAAGTGTTTCCCATGCAACCGTAAATCAAAATCAAGGAAATAAAATCAAAGAAATGCAAATTAAAATCATACTGGCATTTTGCACAGCACTGGCAAAGATCAGTCATGGCTAAGCCAGTTTTAGCCAAGGGTGTGATAATGTGGATGCCCTCAGCCATTGCTCAGGGGGGTGTAAGTGGAAGGATCTTTCTGAAACTTCCATTGGCAAGAGCCTTAAAACAGAACTCACACCTTTTACTCAGAAGTCACCATGAGGTATCTCCTCCTTGGAAGTACAAGAAACTCTAAGCAAAGTTTTCAACACAGACATTCATTACTGAGATATTTGTGAGCGTGCAACATTTGGAAAGCCGTCCAACCGCCATGAGCATGATGTAAATTCTGCTCCAGACACACGATGGAATATCTTACAGTCATTATAATGGAGTTTGGAAGAAATTTCAGTCACATGTGAAAATGCTTGATCTATAGTGAAATAAAAAGCAGAATGTAGACTTGTATAAGCTTTGGATTCAAAGTTCACTCAAATGTGTGTCCATGATTCAAATTTTATTAAGATGTATATAGAGAAATACAACGAAACATCCACCAACTTTTCTCAGTAGTTACTTTTAAATAATTTGATTATAGGGGATTATTATTTTCCAAAGTCTGAGCATTTTCTCCCACTGGCTGTTAATAAGGCCTCTATTCAAAAGACATCTAACCCTTGTCAAGTCATGTTCTTTCCTTTCCTTTTGTTTTTCTTAAACACAATTATACCTTTCAATAAATGCATAAAAGTCGTATCTGCTGTGAATCCGGCTGGAGCGCTACATTTTAACAGCATCCCAGGCTTTCTGCGGGTCTGCGTGGCTCTTCAAGAATTCCCCCTCATCTTATAGCTGGGGGTCAGTGACTTCTGAGTCCGATTCATACATCATCCAGAGCACGGGCAGGAAAGAGAATCAAATCCTGGACCTCCTCTAGTGGCTGTTGATGTAACCCTTAATACACTTGCCATATGGCTTAATCCAGAAAGGTTTTCACCATCTGAAATTTACAATTGTTCCCATGCCGGGGACTGGACCTTCCTCTCGGCCATGGGTTGGTTTGGGCATTCTACGTGCTCCTTTTCTTCTCGTAAAACAACGAGGTTATGGCTAGATTCTAGGCTGTGTGTGTTATGTTTATAATCACACACGTACACACAAGCCGCAAATATTACAGATAAAGTTCCAGCGACAGGACAAAAAAAGTCATAATAAAATAATATACAATGAAATGAAAATAAAAGTTATCTAAATAATATGAGCCTAAATATTAAAAAAAAAAAAAGGTTAAAAAAAAAGACCAGAAGAAAATTTTACTGATGTATCCTTTGGATTACAGGAGGGTGGATTTTTGTTTTTTTCTTTATACATTTCCCGTATACTCGCGTTTCCATCACGGGGCAGAAAAAGGAAGCCTGTTATCTTCAGAATGGGGTGGGTGGGGTGGGGTAGGGGGTAACGTCAGCAAAGAGAATGATAAAGCTGATCTCGGAAAAACAAGTCCCCTAAATGAAGGCTGGCTTGCGTCTAACATCCTCTGGAGGCCAAGGCCACCCACATCATCGGGTGGCAGCTGTGCCCTGAGGCAGGCTTTATGGTCCCCTTTGCACATGTGAAAAGCAAGACTTAGGTAGATGCCCTAGGGTTCCTGGGGCCACACATCTGGTACACGGGGGAGTGGAGACATTACTCTTCGTTCACCTCCTGGGGGAGGGGAGTAGACCACCACTGGGTGACTCCACAGAGAAACTGTTTACTGGGCACTTGCAGGAAGTTTCCCCAGAGTTCAATTCAGAACCAGCCCTTCTGGGAACCCGAGGGACCTGCATTTTTCCTGCCCTGGAAAACGAATGGAGCTTACCATGCATGCGTCAAAGCACTCTCGAGGGGTTCAATGTTGTTTTTCCCCAAGTACAATCATAAAATCAACTGAGGGGTGGGTTTACTCCTCCTTGCCTTCCCTGTTGTCAGGCACCCTCGCTCCTCCCCCAACTGGCTCTTCTGCTCTCCACGTGCTGGGAGACAGAGAGGGGGACAGGGTGGTCTGGGAGGGAGGAGGTCACATGGTCTGGTTGATATTTGCAGCATTATGACATCATTCCCCGAAGCCGCGTTTCCTGGAAGGATGCAGCATTCGGCAGCACCATTGTGGGTAGGGTCCCAGTGCCCCTCGGGAAGGACTGCTGGATGCCGCCTTCTGCAGACCCCCTAGCATCCTTTGTTCTTCTGGAGAATGTAGCTCGTTTGGGACTTAACAGAATATTATAGGAAATCTTGTGTCCTGGAGAGCTGAGGAACGCTGCTCCGTTTGGCTTTTGAGTTCAGTGTTGCATCGACGAGGAAATGCTTCTTTGGAGTCACGCTTTTTTCCTCTGTTGCGTTTCCGACTTTCCTTAGTGACACAGGAAGCCGTGAGCCCCCTGTACCCACGCCAAGTGAAGCAGGAGTTACACTTGATGTGATTCAGGCTCAAGTGTACCTTTTGCCTGAAACGATCAGATAGCTGGGAGCAGAGGTATTTTGAATTTTCCGTTCCATTTGTGCTTGAATTATCTAGGAAATGGTTCATTTCGTCAGTTTGCATAAGGAGAGTGCCTCAGATGAATCCCACAGCTTGATGTTGGCAAAAATGCAGACTATCTTAATTATCAACCGGACCAAGTTGACTGCTTTGTCCAAAACATGGAAAAGCCTGAGTGAGGCCAGTTGGAGAACAGGTTCAGGGAAGGCAAGCAGGCTTCTGGAAGTCTGTGAGGGGCCACTGATAGGTAACTGAGTTTGTCAAGGAAGTGTACCTCCCTCCTCAAGTGCATGCCCGTTTGTCTGTGTTGCTCTGACATCCAGACAGAAGGTTTGGAGAACTGTTTTGAAATAGAACCACCTGAATCCGTGTACTTCCAGGGGCCAGACGCCGAGCTTTCTTACGGGTTAACTCGTTAAGCCTCACATCGACACGAGGCGTAGGAGGTACTGTCCCCAGTCTGCGGATGAGGAAGCTGGTGTGCATTCGCCCCGACTGGGTTTGCCAAAGTTTCACAGCTACGAGGTGGCTGACCTGGCTTTGAACTCATGAGTGATGAAGTCCCCAAACCATGATCTTTCTAGGTGACCACACTGCCTTTTGAGTTCCATAGCAGAGAGTAAAGGACCTTTGGGTTCAGTATCTGGTGAAATACTATTTGGGGCTCAAGTTTTTCCAGTTCTTTATTTCTGGTGAAAGTGAGAGGGTAGATGGGCACCCACTGTTGCAGATGCCCCACCTTGATGGCCAGACCCTGCCTTGCTCCTCTGGGAGGTGGGAAGCATCTCCATAGAGGGCAGGACTGGTCCCATACATGTGCACGTTAGGAGTACTTTTTGACTTTGCAAAGCAGGTTTGAAAAAATACACACATTTTTGCACATCTACACACACACACACACACACACACACACACACACACACCACAGACCATTCCTACCTCCTCTTAGGTCTTGTCTGGGACCTTTTGAACTACTCTTAGAAGGAAGGATGTGGCTTAGTCACCAAGGATTTCTGAAATATTGGCATGAAGAGGAAATTGGGTATGATGCAACATACCCAAAATGGGTAAAAGGGGGTAAAAGGGAGAAAATTGCATCCGTGACAATTATTTATTTTCTGAGAGAGGGTCCCCAACTTTGCCCCACCCCCTGTATTTAAGTTTGAGAACTGTCAAAATAGCTGTTTCCATTTCCATTGCTGTACAGGGCCCCCATGCCTCAATTCCAAGTTCAGAAGCCTCAAGACTGGTGTTTGAATGATGAATTCCTGACCGTCGGGGATGGGAAAAGACTTAACCGTAGAGATGCCCCATGGCAGAGGCCAGTTTCAAACTTTCTCTGAAAGTGCCTGCCAGAAGGTAGGGCACACTGTGCCTGAACACCCTTTCTAACGAGCCCTCACTGCCTTCCAAGCACCACTGTCACTTTTGACAGCGGACTCTTCCAAAAATGTTTTCCTTATATTGAGTTGAAATCTGTCTCCCGGCTTAACTCACAAAACGAGTCAGCTGGCCTGGGGACTGACCCTTCTAGCTGCACAGAATGCACCAGGCACTGCTCCAGGGGGAAACCATTCATCTAGACTCTGATGGCAGAGACTGGCAGGTGGCTGGTGGGTGCAATGCCATGGCTCTGGTTAGCCACGATGACCTTTGCGCGTCGTTCTGACTCTCGACTTCGACATCTGCCTCCGTGTGGAGATTTCTGTACAGAGCAGTTCAGTTGGCATAAAGGAGCGTTCAAAGTCCCTTCCTGAACGGGGCACCCTGTGTCACAAGAGAGAACCGGCCACCAACTTATTACTTACACACTATGAAACTTAATGTCCTTCAAGCTCCAACATGCAAGTTAGGTTTCTATCCTGAAGGCAACACATCACGGTTGTTTGACCAACTATTGTTGAATGAGGAGATGGGGAGGAGACAGAAGTATGGTTTTCTTTTTTAGTTTTTTCTTTGAGAATCCATTCTGGTTGAAAATATGGCTGTGTTCTTTTCAATGTCTCTAAGTATCAATTTTGTACATCATTAGTAATAAAAATGTCATTTTATTTATTTTTGAGAATGGGAGGGGGGGATGCTGAAAAAGAAAAAAAAAACCACAATGGGAAAAGCTTGCTTTCTGACCCATTTTTCACTCTGCCATAAAAATACTGTCATTTCCTAAGCCACTCACACATAGCTTTCATCACCTGGGCAAGGACTAAAGCTTGGAAAACACAGTCAAGCACACTTCCAGGAAATGTTCAGCTTACATGGTTTCTCCACCTCTTAGAAGAGTCTCTTTGTATCATACAGCTACTCTAAGTGCATCTCATCTTTTTTGTGGAAGGAAATTTGTTAGGAACTGACTTGATACACATACGGTTAACCTTTCTCCAAACAAAGAATGCACTTAGGTAACAATAATAACAAGACCTTTATGTCGAAAGCTATGTAATTACCTTCTAATTTAATATTGCCTTTCCCCCAGGAAATCTAAATTATTGAAGATTTACCATAAGCTGAAAATTATGGATTCCCGAGGAGAGGGATTGTTGCTAGAAATATAACAATTTGGTCTTTTGGTGGTTGGAGGGAGCAGGTTGAGTTTTTGGTGACGCGGAAGATTAAAGCGAGCACTTGGGCACTTTGATGATGGGTGAAGAGATGATGCGTGAAAAGATGGCTATGGTTTTATTATCAAGGCTTCACATCTGCCACAGGAAGAGGTCTTTATTAACTAAGGGTCGCAGCCACATCACTTTTGTTATTAAACGTTTACAAAAGCCTTCCTGAAAAAAAAATAATGTGGGCAGAATATGTACAAGGAGGGTTTCGGCATCTCATAAAACTGACACTAACACTTTTTCCCCAAAGATGTGGGGGCAGGGGTGAGGGCACTCAAAGAGCACGATGAAACCCTCACTCCCTAGCTATCTGTCTTCCTTAAAAGCGGGTTCCAACTCGGATGAGTTTTGCGGTCAGAGAGCAAGCCGAATTCCTAGCCTCTGGACACACCGGTGGTGAACAATGATGGGCAAGTGTGTGTGCACGCGTGCCCGTGTGTTTGCACGCAGTGCATTTAAAACACATATACTGTCCGTTATTTCCAAACACTTAAAAACATACTTGCCTTTGCTGGCTAGGGAGATGGGGGGCTCGGCAGTTCTTATGAATAACGATGCTGACACGTTAAAACAAAAGAATTCAGGTGTTTCCCCGCTAGCTCCCCCCCTCCCCAAGGGATTTTGTAGGTTAATGAATTAATCAAAACCAAGTGTGGACTGCATTTGAAACTACACAGGGCCTGGATCTCCTTGGATCCAGCTGCTCATACTGATGTCAAAACAGTAAAAGCATCCAAAAGTGATCTTGGGCTAACATGGAACTTGGGCCCGTTATTTTTAAACAAAGCTAATGAAGGATGTGAATTGCAACTCTGGGACAGACTAGGACAGTAGTTATTAAGTACTGATGTGGGCAAATGTTGCTTGTCAGCAGAGATAATAACGAATGGGGCAGCTGCTCAGATTCCTGACTTCGAGATGCTCTCTCCCGCCCACCTCGCCTTATCCATCTACATACACGTTTTACCCTTATCCCCTCCACCCCACACAATTTTTCCCCCCTGGAGACCCGGTGACAAGCCACAGGACATCTATTAGCATGCATTAAAATAAAAAGCATCACTTGGAATCTCTACTTTAGTTGGGGCCAGTCCAGCATCCTCGGGAAGCCAGAATTTGCCAAGTTTCTCTCTCTCTCTCTCTCTCTCTCTCTCTCTCCTGGAATTCAGACATTTAATCAATGACACTTGCTTTGCCAAGGTTGTAAAAATAAAACAACTCTCAAAGTGCTAAGCTTTTGTTTTGGTCCATAAAGAAACTCAAGCACTTCAGCTGGTGATCAGAGTGTAAAGAACCAGACCCCCATTGAGCAGAAAAGAGTTGCACGCATGTGCAGGAGTGTGTGGCAAGTATTTGGTGCCACCAAACATGGAAAATAGTCACCATGAGGGGCGCCTGGGTGGCTCAGTCAGTTAAGCATCTGACTTCAGCTCAGAGCATGATCTCGCGGTTCGTGGGTCCGAGCCCCACGTCGGGCTCTGTGCTGACAGCTCAGAGCCTGGAACCTGCTTCGGATTCTGTGTCTCCCTCTCTATCTGTCCCTCCTCTGCTCACACTCTGTCTCTGTCTCTCTCTCTCTCAAAAATAAAGATGAAAAATATTTAGAAAAATAGTCACCATGAAAAAGACATAATATACCCAACAGTCCAGCTAAATTTGCACTCCTGATGATCTTCAAAATCTTATCTTACCTAAAACTTCTGTTTCCACATTTACTTCTGGTTCCGTATGTATACTAAGAGTCGTTGGATTTTGTACACTTCGTATTTCCATTACTTAAACTGTGAAGTTATATGTGTGTACACATGCATGAAAACTTCTTTGCATGGCATTTTCACCGTCTCATATCCCAACATTAACATGTCACTTAACATAAAATTCATAGCATGGACATACGCGATATCCCCCCAGAAATGAAAAAGCATTGCAGTGTCTTCTATTTAAAAGCTATCCGTCATCATGATGCACCCTCGGTGGACAGTGTGGCAATTTGCCTCTATGTCATGCTCAGTGTGCCTGAGTAAACAAGGACTTGCTTGAGGGACACGGAATCCACTCATCCTAATAGACTAGGTGGACTGTGTATCGTAATCTTTTATTCTGTGGGATAGGCTGTTCACTTTATTCGAATATGCATGGTTTCATAAAAACAGAGGAAGGACAGAGGAAGAACTCTTGGGGACATGTGCTAGGCCAGCTCCAAACTGGGGTTTGCAGCCCCCCTAGATGGGGGAGAGTCCGCGGTAAGCTGGATCCAGGATCCAGAGCCTCGAGCTGGGCTGTTGCGGCCAACGGCTCTGCGCACACTGCCTGTGGGTCTCGTGGGTCCCTCAGTCCCCCTTATTCCCAGCCTCCGGGCCAGGAGGACAGCTGGACCCAGTAACTGCATTCTTTCTCCCACCGATTGAGATTAAATAAAAGCTGGAGGTGCTGATGCATTATTCATGACTTTCTTTGTAATGGAATCCAGAGTACATCTGAAGGCTCTCGACTTCAATATTTGCTCTAGGCAAAAAAAAAAAAAAAAAAAAAAAGAAAAAAAGAAAAAAGTGTGGGGCCAGGGGTGGTGTGGATGTGCCTGCCTGCCCGGCTTGCCGCAAAGATTCCATCTGAGAGCGGCAAAGTGGCCTGCCACCAAAGAAGCCCTTTGGTGACTTACAAAAAAGTGGAAGCCTGTTTTTAAATTCAGGGCGACTCTTCCCAGGTTAAAAAAGAGAGGGAGGGCATATTGTAACCCTACCTGATAGAAAGGATAGGCTTCTTTTGGTATCATCTGTTGACCTAAACCCCAAACTAACTTTTTAGTTTCTCGCAAGCTCAGGGAAACCCTTAGGGCAATTCCTTTGTGAGAGAAAAGAAAACGGAACTGCATCGTCCTTGCGTTTTGCCTCTGAATCGACAGGCTTTCTGCTTTCCCAGGAACCCGCTGCGGATCAGTGGTCCCGTCCGAAGGTTTCTAGCAGGTTTCTAGTACTAACGTACCCTGCACAGAGGGACCGCCTGCAAATCGGTTTTTGGCTGACACCTTTCACGTGCGATGTCATCTCGTTCTTTCGGAAGGAGCCTTCCTGAGACGCTACGCTGCATTTCTGTTCCAAAGCTCCCACGAAGACATAGCAGTGGCCATCCCTTTCCTACAGAGGTTTTGCAACGTTTCCATGGAGGGACTTTGTGGCTTCGTGGGGGTGACATAAAAGGAACGGAGGATGCGTGGGAACTTTGTGTTGGAAGAGGCTTGTCTAGCCCGGTAGTGATTAAGAGATTATAAATTGTGTTTTGTCTGAGCGGCTCACATGGCTTTCGATGCTATTCCCATTTAGGGTTGGCCGCCGGCGGTGGAGGTGGGAGGCGATGGGAGACGGAGAGGCCAGCGAAGTTTCTAAGATTACGTGGCAAGTGGCCCCAAATCCGGGTGCAGCTCAGACCTCCTCACTCGAGAACGACACGTGCTCTGCGTGGGTTTAGCTGGAGACTGTGTGGGGAAGGGGATTTCGGAAACGGCTGCTTTGGTTCACTTTCAGGGTTTTGGCATTGACGGTGACGCCTGGCTCCCTGAGCTGCGATGATTTACAGACGTGGGCTCCGACTCGTCTGTTACACGTATGTCACCCAAGACACAGAGGAAGGATCCTTCTTACTTTTGTTCGTGCTGTGTCCAGAGGGCCGCGCTGTGCGCGTCTCCCTCTGGCTGGCCCTGGAGGAGTCCCTTTTACCTAACATGTCACTGTAACTCAGAAGCCCCAGGCTGTGCTCAGGACTGCCCCGCAGTGCTGGCAGCTGCTGCCGTTTGTCTGTGACAGGCGAGCAGCAATGTGTGGTCTGTAACACAGGGGAGAAAACAGGAAGCTCTCCCTCTTAACAAGCTGGCTAAGCAAGAAGCTTGAAACTTTCTTTTTTCGCGCCAGTATTCCTCCTTCTTCCCTAAAGCTTTGTTTTTGTGCTTATAATAAGACTGCTGTCAGTTGGATTCACTCTCAAACCTCATTGTTCCGAAGAGAGGAGGTAACATGATAAAGGCGACCAGAAAAAAATGTTTTCTTGCAGTTTGGCATTTCTTACGAAGCTAAATATAGTTTTACCATGTGATTCAGACATTGGTGCTCCTCGGTATTTATCCAAATGAGCTGAAAACCTATGTCCATGAAAACACCTGCACACAGATATTTATGGAGGCTTTATTCACAGTTACCAAAACTTGAAAGCATGCCTTTCAATAGGTGAATGGATAAACAAATTGCATAATATCCATACAATGCAATAGTATTCAGCAATAAAAAGAAATGAAGTATCAAGCTATAAAAAGACACAGGGGAAACTTGAATGTACATTGCCAAGGAAATATGGAAGCTAATCTGAAAAGGCTAATAATACTGTATGATTCCAACTCTATGACACCCTGGAAAAGGAAAAACTATGGGGATGGCCAAAAGATCATTTATCGCTAGGGCTTAGTTGGGGGGAAAGGACTGATATGATACGGTCATGGTGGGAACATGACTTCATGTATTTGTCAAGCCCATAGAGCGTACAGCCTAGGAGTTAACCCTAATGTAAACTGTGGATTTCACTTAATAAAAGTGTATCGATATTGTTTAGTTGTAACAAATAGAACTCACGAATCCACGATGCTAAGGGGAAATTTGAGGTGGGGGAATGAGTCTATGGGAATTGTCTGAACTTTACCTTCAGATTTTCCATAAACCTAAATAAAGTAGCTTTAGAAAATAAAGTGTACTAATTAAAAAAAAATAATTGGTAGGTGGGAGATAGTCAATACACTGGTTTTTTGATGGGTAGAGTGGGGGCAAAGTGTTTGGGGCCTTTAGGATATGAGTAGCAGGCACTGTATGAATCTCACATAATTCAGATTTCTCTACAGTCACATTTGATAGGCTTTGATTTTGGTTAAAGTGTCACTTGAATGTGTTGAAGAAATTCAAATCAAGAATCACATGGCCACCTTTTCATCTGGGAGTCCTAGTCCTTTCCTTCCCCCTTCTTTTCTGTTCCTTTCTAGTTGTAGTATGAAGATGGGTGAGAGAATAAAAAAATCATCATAATCAACATCTTCATAACTTTTGTTTATTGACAGTCTATTGAACATTGTAGGAGAGGAAGAACAGTCTTTTCTCTACCCATCTTAGGTTCATGGGCTGGGGCCCTGTATATCGGACTAACACAAGACAGATCACCAAAAGAAAAACAAACAGAAATTTATTAGCACGTGTAGTGCAGCACAAACCTATGAGAGTACCCAGTGAGGAGTAACTCAGAGGGGTGGTTAAAATTTGGGCTTATAGAGCATCTTAACAAAAAAAAAAAAACATTCAATCAGGACAAAGGAAAAGAATTTTTAGTTTTTAGGGGTGGCAAATTGTGGGAAGGTAAATAAATGGGGAAACTAATGGTGGATAAAGGCTAGTTTTTACAAGTTTATTGTGTCGATTCCTCTGCTGACATCTCTGGGCTGATGTGGGTCTAGGGTTGTCTCCAGAGATCAATTTCTGTTTATCCTGGTGGGGGGTGGAGACATCTTTACAAATTTGAATTTGTCTATTTGCTTTTAGTCATATAGGGGGAGGGCAGAGAACTTTTCTTATATCTGCTTCTTCTCAATTGCCTTCAATTCAAAATAATTCTTATGCTCAAGTGGCATATTTTGGGGTGGCATATTCTACTTTTTAGCATCTACTATGAATATTGAGTTATTTTAAGTACATGGAGAGATACAAAGTTTAACCTGAGATCCTTTCTCCTGGATTCTTAAACTCTAACGGAGAGATGATAAACTAACACATGAAGAGAACTACCATAAGATCAGCAATCCCACTTCTGGGTATATACACAAAAGAAATGAAATCACTATCTTAGCAGTGTAACTTACAATAGCCAAGGTAGGGAAACAACCTAAGGGTCTGCTGATAGATAACTGGACAAAGAATATTATATGGCCAAACACATATATAAATATATACATTACATATATTACATATATACACATATATATTATATATATGTATGTATTACATATACATATATATGTACATGTATATATTTATATTTATATACACACACACACACATACAGAATATTATTCAGTTTTTATAAAGAAGGAAGTCCTGACATAACAATATGGATGAACCTGGAGAACAGAGAATAGCATGCTGAGTAAAATAAGCCAGACAGAAAAAGACAAATACTGCAAGGTCTCACCTATATGTGGAGTCTAAAAAAGTTGAAGTCATAGAGACAGAGAGTAGAAGAATAGTTACCAGGTGCTGGAAGGTGGAGGAATTGGGGAGATACTGGTCAAGGGTACAAACTTTCAGCTATAAGATGAATAAATCCTGGTGACCCAATGCACATCGTGGTGACTACAGTTACTAAAACTCTAGAGTATACTTTCTAAGAGAATGGATCTTACATCAAGTAATATGTATCAGTGCCTCCTTTGATAAAATCATCACACTTGGTCCTTGCCCTTGTAGAGCTTAAAGTTTCTAGAAAATATAACCATTAAATTACAGGTAATGACACACAAGTGGTTGATCACTGTCTCCACTCCACTCCTTGTACTTTTCCTGGGATGCTTGGGACAATGTAGATATGGAAGAAACGAGAGACCAAGCTCAGTGTCTTTGGAGGAGAAGGGTAGGGATGAGAAAGGAATGGAGGAGAAGTTTCAAAAGATCAACAGGACCGAGTTTGACAGCAGAATTCTTTAGAAAATTTTGGTGGAGGGTCATGAGTCAGCTTTCCAAACTGGGAGTGAAAGAGGGCTTCAGCGACCTCCATTTGGACCTCAAACTTTCTAATTTATTAAGTTCTTCTTTCTAACTTTTCTCTAAACTCTGGCAAAAGACCCTTTGGGCAAAGCATCCCCTGATGGGAACTGAAACCACCACCACCTCCCCAAGCAATAAAGACCCTTCTGAGCCAGCAAGACTCCTCCCACGATAAAGATCATGGTGATGATCAACTTGACTTTCGCTGTCCACCTGCACATGCTTGCCAATCCTTATCCCACATTTTCCTTACATAAACCTGGAAGTATTTTTGGCACTTTGGAGACGTCTTTGAGACTTAGTCTGCTGTCTTCCCTGTGTTGGCCTCACTGAAATAAATTCCTTTCTTGGTTCACCAGCACTCATCTTTCTGCCTTTGGATTTTTTCAGCAGTGAGCGGCCAAACACGGTCTGTTTGGGAACCCCTGGAGCCAGATGCTCCTGGACCCTTTTGCCCCTGCTCCAGGAGGAAATATTGTGAATGAAAGGTGGAAAGATAAAATTTGAAGACGTGTCTTGTACCCTTTCCTGCAACTTCCCTTTTCAAGCCTATATGGGGGATGGGTTTATTTATTTACTTATTTTTTGGATATGACCCCATGTTAGGAGGGCTATGGAAAGGGGAAAGAAATCCCAGATGGATTCTGTTGATACAGGAAATAGGCTGAGAGGCTCAAAGAGGGAGGAGAAGCAAATAGGATTGTGTAGTGGGAGAAACTAGCCCAGTGTGGAGGACCCAAGAAAGCTGCCTGGAGGCAGCACCGTCTAAGCTGAGACCCATAGTCCTGGAAGGGTGGGATGGGTATGACAGCCACAGGAGGCCACGAGAAAGACTCTTTTTTTTTTTCCCAGAATGACAGACTCTTGCTGACTCTGGAGCAGCAGGCAGGAGCCCAGAGGGCATAGGAGGGTCTTCAGTTTTATCCTGAGAGTTGAGAGCTGTGCCGGCACACCCAGGCCATTTGCTCTAAGGGGCAGCTTGGGGGTGGTGGTGGTGACAAAGGACAGAAGACATTGGATCCAAGCTGGGAGTGGATGGATTTGCCAGCAAAGGGAAGAAAACATTATTCCAGTTGGGGGAACAGCAGGAACCTGGGACAAGAGACAGCATGGATTCTTGAGGTTTTCACTTTGGGCAGTTTTGACCAGACAATTTCTGTTGGTCTTGCACTCAAGTTGAACACATTCTTTCAGAAGCAAAATTTGGCTGGATCATTGGTTCTACCAGCTTTCCCAATTTCCTCCCAACTTCCACATTTGGATAGTTCTTTATATATAGCAATTGTTCCTGCCTTCACCAGGTAAGGCAGAAGTCTTAGAAAAAAACCCTGGGGTCTACTGGTAGGCACCAATCAGTTTTAAAATCTATTGCCAAAAATACGTACAGAAGGGACAATTAGCAGTGGATTAGTAGTTTCGAGGTGTCTGGCTGTGCCATTTGTGTGGCCACTGCAACTGTTGGACATTTAAAGTGGGACAAGTCCAGGGGAGCCTGGGTGGCTCGGTCGGTTAAGCGTCCGACTTCGGCTCAGGTCACGGTCTCGCGGTCCGTGAGTTCGAGCCCCGCGTCGGGCTCTGGGCGGGTGGCTCAGAGCCTGGAGCCTGCTTCCGATTCTGTCTCCCTCTCTCTCTGCCCTTCCCCCGTTCATGCTCTGTCTCTCTCTGTCTCAAAAATAAATAAACGTTAAAAAAAATTAAAAAAAAAAATAAAGTGGGACAAGTCCAAATTGGTATGTGATGTAAGGGTCTCAAAGACTTTGCACTAAAAAATGTAAAAAATCTGACTGATAATGTTTATATTGATAACATGCTAAAACAATAATAATTTTGGATGTATGAGGTCAAGAATATATTGTTAAAATTAATCTCAGCTATTTCTTTTTCCTTTTTTATTGTGGTGTATTCGTTCATGAGGGCTGCCCTAACAAAACACCGCAAACAAACAAAATGCCAATAACATAAATTAATTTTCTCACAGTTGTGGAAGCTGGAAGTCTGGGATTAAGGGGTCAGAGCAGTACCGCCCGTGAGGTCTGGTGCCTGGGGGGCAGTGTGGTTCTCTGAAACTTAGAACACAGCCTAACCCCTGGGGTTTCGGAACCTTGGGGTCTATGCTGGTAGGAGCAACCTGCCAATCTCTGCCTACATTACCTTCAGGGTTGTTCCTCCCTTTTCTTGGAGGATAACACGTGTTCACAGCTGGATAACTCTATTGTTCTGTCCCTAGAATGACAGAAGTCCCCCCACCTTCCTTCATTTTGGCCCATCTCTGTCTCCCTTTGGCCCATCCCAGACTTCCAGCTTCCACAACTATGAGAAAGGGGCAATGTTTCTTCCAGTATAACCCCATCTCTAATACTGACTTCTGCTGAGATGTCTGACTGCATACATACGTCATACCTGTAATCTTCATCAAATGATTTCCCAGCCACATCCTTGGTGTTCTCTCCAAGACACGCAGGCTCATTTTTTGCAATATAGATAGGCTGAGAATTTCCAGTCCTTTGGGTTCTGGTTCCTTTTGGCTAAACAAACCCTACTTCAATATACCCCTCTCTTCTTATATTTTACCATAAGCAGTGAGAAGAAACCAGGACAGGCCTTCAACACTTTGCTTAAAAATCTTAGCTAAATATCCAAGTTCGTTGCAAATTCCACCTTCCACAAAGCACTAGAACACAATCCAGCCAAGTTCTTTGCCACTCTATAACAAAGATGATCTTTCCCCCGACATCCAATAGCATGTTCCACATTTACATCCGAGTCTCATCCATGGCACATTTAACATCTGTCTTTCCATCAACAGTCCTTCAAGGCAACCTAGACTTTTCCTAGCTGCATTTCAAAACTCTTGCAGCCTCTGCCCATTAGCCAGGTCCAAAGCCATTTCCACGTGTTCAGGTGTTTGTTACAGAAGTACTCCCCTTCTTGCTACCAAAATGTATATTAGTATGCCAAGGGCCACCACAACAAAATGCCACAGACTGGGTGGTTTAAACAACAGATTTATTTTCTCACAAGATCTAGGTGCCAGCAAGTCTGGTTTCTCCTGAGACCTCCCTCCACAGTTTGCAGATGTCCGCCTTTTCCCTGTGTCCTCATATGGCCATTCCTCTGTGCTCAAGCATCCCTGGTGTCTCTCTGTGTGCCCAGATTCAGTCTTTTTATAAGGACACCAGTCAGATTGAATCAGGGCCCACCCTAACAGCCTCATTTTTACATAAATATCTCCTGAAATACCCTATCTCCAGAGTCATAGTCTAAGGTAGGGGGGTTAAGGCATGTGAATTTCGGGAAGATAAACTTCATCCATAACACGTCTACTAAGTTTCAAAATTGCAAATATGGCTTGTGTTCACAGCTTGCCTCCTATTTCTACTGGATGGCATAAGTTACCCACAAGGGAAGGACCATCCCAGTACATTCACTTTTCAGCTGGAGTTCAACTATCTAGTTCCCTGTTGACACCCAGTTACAAATGGACTTTGCCCATTAGGGCCTAGGAAAAGGGCCTTGGCGTGACTCTCTTTTTTCCTGATGTCCTTTTCACATATGAACCCAGTTACTCACTGAACAGGATGATAACTTGCAGACATTTGGCCACGGGGAGTAATGCAGGGACTTCCACTGTCACCATTCAAAATCCCCAAAGCTGGAGGTCTAGGATTCATTTCAAAAGCAGCACCATGTGGAAAAGTTCACTCTCTTGTAGGTCACAGGGCAAGAGGCTAGGAACTTACGTGGTACCTCACTAGAAATTTCTTTGCCAGGTTTCAAAGACACAGACAGAGGTAGCAGGTGGGCGTGTGTTTAGAAAATGTGCCTGGAGAGTAGGGTGTGTACGTGTGTGTAGTTGCTTAGGACTGCTGTAACAAATTCCTACAAAGTGAGTGGCTTGGAATGACAGAAATTCTCTCACAGTTTTGGAGGCTAGACATTTGCATACAAGGTGTCTGCAGGGTCATGCTCCCTCTGAAGGCTCTAGGCGAGGGTCCTTACTTGCTTCTTCCTTGGCTTATAGCTACATTCCTTCAGTCTCTGCCTCTGTCATCACACAATCTTCTTCCTGGGTCTCCTCTATGTCTCTGTATCCAAACCTTCTTTTCTCTTCTAAAGACACCAGTCATTGGATTTAAGGCTCAGTCTCAAGTATAACTTCATCTTAACTTGATTATACATGTAAAGGCCCTATCTCCAAGAAAGGTCAGGTTTATAAGTCCTGAAGGTAGTACTTAAACATATCTTTTTGGGGGGGAGGGGGACACAACTCAACCCACTAGCATGTAAGGCAAAGATGGAATGTTAGGTAAGAAGAAGTTTGGGGAGATTCTAACCCCAGGCTAATGATCTTGGGTATCACTTGGAATGGGGGGCAGGGGGGCCAGGGAAAAGCTCGAGATGACACCTTTCTTAGGATCTAACCCTGGCAACAGAACATAGGTTGGGGGATCAAGAAAGGTTATAGGCTGGTTCGTATTGGTAGTTCACTACATTAATCTGGTAGATAAGCAAGACCTGCCAATGGCAATGAAAATGGTAAACTCACAGAGGAGGTTTTATGTAGGTGGAATCAGTCACATGGCCATTGATAGAATACTGGGTGGAAGAAAGATGAAGAAAGAAAAGAAAGGGAGAGAGAGAGAGAGAGAGAGAGAGAGAGAGAGAGAGAGAGAGAGAAGCTGGTTTTGCCATGCAGATAACAGAGATAGGAAAAAAAAGAAAAGATAAGTCAGTTTTCAACATGAGAACTCTCAGGTGCTAGAAATTATTCCACAAAGACAGATTCAACAGAAAGCTGGGGTTGTGCATATAGAAGTTCAGCAGGAAATATTGATTATAAGAGAGTTCGCAATAAGAAAAAAGGAACATTATAGCTTGTTATCAGTTTGCTGTTTTCCTGGTTTTCATTTTGAGAGGAGAAGTAAAGGGAAGGTGGTGGAAATAAACACATCATGTTACCTATATCCTACTAATCTGGGAGAGAGAAGCTCAGGGGACAAATTGGGGTCAGGAAGCTATAAACCATGAAAATCAGAGTCTTTGATGAAAGATTTGACCTTAGATGGCAGGTGATGTGTGAAAGACAGCCACAGTTACAAAAACACAGGAATGGTAGGGCATGCCATGTTTACCAATATTCTTTTAGCTTCTTCTCTCCCAGGACCAATATTTTGTAAATCCAACCAATTGTATTTCTTGTCTAATTGTATTTCTTGTCTGTACTTTGAGGGTTCTGTTCAGTTCATATACTTTATCCATTGTGCTGACAATTTCATCTTTATTTGTATCTGGTGGCATATTTCAGTGTTTACTGTGCTCACGGACCTGTTTTCGAAGGACTTATTCCCATCATTCATGCTGAAAGGGTAGGTCTAGAAGGCCATGTTTTGCTCTATCCTATCATCGTGTTTGCCATAGATAGTTGAGCAGAGCTGAACACCTGACCCAATGTCAACCAATCAGCTTGCTGGCTCATGACCAATCGGTTCCTCTCACAAACATTTGAACAGAGACACTGAGAGTGGTAGTGGGTATTGCATCTAAAACACTCAGACCTCTTGGCTACAATGAATCCAGTGGAGAGACAACGTAGGCAGAGAGGAAAAGTGACAAACACAGAGAAAGGTGGAGGACCATGGAACTGCTGAGAAATGGAGAGACTCCTTTTCTGAGAATTTCCTGGCTGAATGGACCAGCTGTATTTTTCGTTCCTCTCTCTGGATGAGATAACTTTCTTATCCTTATAATAACCCAGTTTGGGCAACTAACATCTACACTCTCTGTAATTGAGCCAGAAATTAACCAGAAAAGCAGAGCTACTGGGAAATGCATCTTTCTGGTTGATATTCAAATATTCATGTCAACAATATGTAATATAATGTAATGTACTATAGAGCTATGCACAATCATAGATACTGTAGGGGATAAAAAAGTAGTAAGGGACAAAATTCATTCTCTTGAGAGGATATGAACTTTCTTGGGAAAAATACACGTGTAACAAAGCATGGTTAATATCTCACGGAGTGAAGAGATCTGTGTAGACGACGTTGGGTGAAAACTTGGTGCCAGTTCTGAAAGGTTAGGTAAGATGCAGGAATTTTGTTTTGTTTTGTTTTGTTTTGTTTTGTTCTTCAGGTGAGATGAATTGGAGGAAAGTATGAAGAAAGTGTCTGCAGGGCCGTGAAACCATCCTGTTTAGAGCAGAGTCCACATAAGTGGATCAGAAAGTTAAACTGTTTGGGTAAAAACTCTTCTGGAATGTTGAAGCCTTTGATATTCTGGCTGGAGAATTTGGACTTTACTCAGGGGACAATAGAGTTATTGAGGACTTTGGGGGAAAGTAATAACATTGAAAACTGTTGCACTGATAAGATTACTCGGGAGCATCAGTACATCAGGAGGTAACCAGTGCTTCTGGTACCCTATAACATGCATCACTGGTCCACACCTGACTTCAGCTGCTGCTGGGGTGGACAGCCCCCCGGGCACGCTGCCGGGGTCGCATCTCACGGGCAGCTTTCAGTATCTCTGGGCTTTCCTCCCTCAGGCCATTATGCCTGCCCAGACATGTGGGGGAGTTATGTCTTCTGAAGTCACTTCAACTGCTGGGGATGGGGAATCAGGTGATAAATGCCCCAGGCTCCTGTCCTTTAGAAGGACAGGTCATGAACATTCTGGAACGTACTTCAGAAGGTCTCCAACAGGATTGCACCATATCTCTATATCTATATGTATATCTATATCTATCTATCTATATATCTATGGTGATATATATATATATAGATCACTACAAAATCACTCAACTATTGCCTCCCAAGTTTCAAAGAATCTCTCCATTTCCATCTGGCGCTCCTTTCCTCTGAGGTTGCAGATGGGACAATAATGACAATAGCTCTATCTGTTGAGTCTTCATGATTTTACAGGTACAGTTTTAAGCACTTGACATGAATCCATTCATTTATTCTCAAAAAATTTTTTTAATGTTTATTTATTTTTGAGACAGAGAGAAACAGAGCATGAACGGGGGAAGGGCAGAGAGAGAGGGAGCCACAGAATCGGAAGCAGGCTCCAGGCTCTGAGCCATCAGCCCAGAGCCCGACGCGGGGCTCGAACTCACGGACCGCGAGATCGTGACCTGAGCTGAAGTCGGATGCTCAACCGACTGAGCCATCCAGGTGCCCCACCATTCGTTTATTCTTCACATCAACCCTAGGAAGTAGATACAATGATGAATTTCATTTTGCAGGTAAAGAGGTTGAAGTAAAGGGAGACTGAGCATCTAGACTAGAGTTATGTAGCCTTCCAATGGTGGGGTCTGGATCTGAACTCAGTCCAATCTGATCCGCACCTCAGTAGCTGTGTTTCTTCACTAGCTGCTCCCATTTTGGAGGAAGCTAAGATCAGAGTTAATTCTTCCTTTAGAAACCATGGGGGAGTTCAGGAGAGAAAGATGGGTTCGTCACGCACATGGAGTTTCGCATTCTAGCTGGGAATTTAGCTACAAATATGAAAAGAACAAAGGAAGAGTGTTGACCCCCCACCCCCGGCCAGAGAGGTCACCCATAGAAGCTGATACTGACCTCTGCTCTGTGGTCCAGGACAGACTGGCTGGGATGCACAGGTGGGAAAGCAGCCTGCTCCCAGCCAAGGACCCGTGCGGCTCAAGCCAGAGAGAGGCAGGAGCGGTTACAATCCACTGTGATAAAGCCCACACTCACTGGCAGAGGCTCACGCGAGTGAGACTTCATATCTTATGTCTCTTACTACTGCTGGGTGCTAACACTGGCCTCTACCTGGCTCCCCTTCCTCCTCATACCTGGGCCTCCTAGAGACTAAGTTAAATGAAATGCCACGTAGCAAGCCTCCCCAGTGCTCATATATGGAGCGAGCATCTTTGCTGCAAGGCCACAGGGATCCCTTCTCCCGGGCTCCTCTACCCGCTAAGTAACCCGCAGAGCAAAGCATCCATGTTCTTCTAATGCACTGTTCGACACACATCCCGGGCAACATGTCTGTGGGATGTGGGATGTGGAAGTGCGTTGGGAGAATAATCCATTAAAGAGGGGAAAAATCAATAGCACAATTAGGAACCATTTCATCCTATAATGACGCCAGCTGCTGTGAGGGCCACTGCTACCCAGTGCTGCCTCTAATGGCGTCTGCTGCTCACATCAGCCTCTCTCCCTTCCCAGGATGTGATGTCCTCTTAGGACACGAAGGATGTCGAAAATACAGCAGATGCAAGGCATAAATATCCTGTCTTCATCACCAGTACAACAGAACAATTTATTACGAGACTAAAAACATCCTTCCCCAATCAGCTAAACTTCATGGACAATGCAGTTTCACTTCTGGGCATATTTTCTCTTTGGTTTTCTTCTTTTCCTCTTCTCCTTTCCCATGGAAAGAATTTAAAGCACCAAGACAGCTGATTTTACTAAGTCAAAGAAGCATAACATTCCCTGGGAAATTTTGCATGAGAAATGACTTGCATGTTGTTGTTTTCATGTCTGGAAAAGAGCTCAAGTTTGCCGGCTTTGTCCTCAATAATCATCGTCTTTCGTGACCACCCATTGATTCATTCTAGAAACATGCATTCGGTACCTACCGTATGTTGGAAATGGTGTGGGGCAGCTGTAAAGGTCATTAAAAACACAGGTTATTGACATTTCCCCCAAATAAAAAAAAAAAAAACTAATCTCAAGACAAACCATGAGCACATCTTTTGAAGGTCACTTAAAACCTAAGTTATTCGTGTTTGGTGGTGAAATAATTAAGACTAATTAATAATTAAGCTTTTAGAAGAAGAGATGTTCCCCGTTAGTTTTAGTGTAATTAAAATGTGTGTATCTTATAGGACAAAGTGGAAACGGAAAAGCAATTTGAGAATCCTGGCTTGATTCTTTAATTAAATGTCCTCGGACACCTGGGACAGTCTCGCATGCAGGTCTGGCTTGGGGTTGAGCGTTCAGTTGGCCGTATGACCTTTCTTCTTGTTTCCCGAACATCACTCAGATCCCAGGGATGAGCAATCATGTTTTAAATGGCTCCTGGAGGCTAACCACCCGGCCCCTGCCCCCAGTGCCAGAACACTTCTGTCTTCCTCTCCATCTTATGTCCTCCAGGGGAAAAAGCACTTAAAAGTCAATCTTTCAGGGGTTCAATCCACATGCCCCTTTCTCATTTTCTAATGCTCAAGAGGAACGAGAAATACACACACAGAACATGATGTCAGTGCTCCCTTGTTCGCTGCCTTGCTTCTTTTTGCCTTTGAGGCTCTTGGGCAGTGAGGTATCTGCTCCTCAACTTTGATAAGGACCGGAGGTGTCCACCTGTCCACTCTGGTCCCAACTGCTTCCTTTTCTCCGACCTCCACAGAGGAAGGGGACCCTGCTACCTATCACTGGGACAACATCAGGGCATTGGCCATCGATAATGGTGTCAAATTGGACACGTCTCCAACCGGCGTTTTGAGTTGCTTTTTCTAAATGCTGGTCATCTGCTTGCCTTTGCTGTGTGTTGAGAAGGGGCCATCCTCATGGCCAGGAAGCCTGGATCAGTAAATAAATAAGGGTAATTAAGTCTAATGCAGGACAAATGACATACGCTCATCACTGAGGTCAGGAAAGCATTATCAGTTCTCACGTCAGAATTACATTATGGCAAATAGTATGGTTTGGGGTTTTCCCTCTCATAGTTTTCGTGCATTAAGCATCACTAGAGACAGGATGCAGGGTGCAGTGATTCTCCATTACTGTGCAGGTCCCTGAATTGCATTTAGCCTCCTAGTTGTGCTTGTGTTTTCATAGCTGCTTATTCAACTTGTTGCTTTGGGTTAAGTTTTCCTTCCTGCAGAGATTCTGTGAGGAGAGGAACACTTGCATCTGGGAGGGAGCAGGAAACATCACCATCTTCCAGGCCACTTGTCAGTGAACCGATTTTCACATCAAAGATGAAAACCGTGCTCAGATATACTTTGCCTCTTGTTTCAGGATTATAAAATATCCCATATTTCAAAATCAGTGTGATCTTTACATATAAAACAAGTAGTTCTAGTAATTATTTACTTTCAGATATTTTTTTTAAGTTTTTTTTTAATTTATTTTGAGAGAGAGAGAGAGAGAGAGAGAGAGAGAGAGAGAGAGAGAGACCCAAGCAGGCTCCCACCATCAGGGCAGAGCCTGACATGGGGCTCAATCTCACAATCCTGGGATCAGGCCCTGAGACAATATCAAGAGTCAGACCCTTAACCGAATGAACCACCTAGGCACCCCTCAGATTTTTTTTTAATGTTTATTTATTTTTGACAGAGAGAGAGAGAGAGAGAGAGAGAGAGAGAGAGAGAGAGAGAGAGAGAGACAGAGCATGAGCAAGGGAGGGGCAGAGAGAGGGAGGCACAGAATCTGAAGCAGGTTCCAGGCTCTAAGCTGTCAGCACAGAGCCCGATGCGGGGCTTGAACTCACAGACCGCGAGACCATGACCTGAGCCGAAGTTGGACACTCAACCTACTGAGCCACCCAAGCGCCCCGATCTTATTTTATTTTTAATTTTTTTAACGTTTATTTTTGAGAGAGAGAGAGACAGAGACAGAGACAGAGACAGAGACAGAGGGACAGAGCATGAGCGGGGGAGGGGCAGACAGAGAGAGGGAGACACAGAATCCGAAGGAGGCTCCAGGATCTGAGCTGTCAGCACAGAGCCTGACACAGGGCTCGAACTCAACAAGATGCCAGATCATGACCTGAGCCGAAGTTGGACGCTTAACCCACTGAGCCACCCAGGCGCCCCACCTCAATCTTATTTTTTTAACTGAGGTTCTACTAATCAATTGGATTTGAAAGCCAACACGAATACATGTTTCATAAAGGTGTCAACTTGCTGTCCTCCCTCCCCCTTCCCCTCTTACTCTGCCCTCTTAAAATCACTGAAAGCTCAAAGAGCTCTCCACTTCTAGATATGACTTTGAATGCTCTGGGCATAGTTGAGTCCAGATCTCTCTCCGTTGTGATGCTTAGGGTGCTTTTCATCAAAGGCGTCACTGTGTGTTTTTGAGACCACTCAGGACAAGCAGCAACCAACAGGCACCTCCTTCCTTCAACAAACTCCGGAATCCCGGCTTGGACACAAAATGTCCTAATTTACCAAACTTAAGCCTTAAAAAGTGCTCTGAAATGCTTCATGCCATGAAGTTTGCCGGGGCATCCCTTGGTTTGGATGAATCGTCCCAGATTCGTTTTGCCCTCAATCCAAATGAAGCACAATTAACCTCGAGGGACGAAGGAGATACTTTTCTTGCAAGAGCAAGGGGATATGAGTTGTTTCTAGCATTTGTATCTGGATGCCAAAAATATATATGTTCAAAGTACGAAACAGAAAATTTGAAAAAGAAAAAAAAAATAAAATACAGGGAATAAATTACTTGAAGCAAGATAGTTCCTCTGTCAAAACTTTTGTCCCTGTTCTTCTATATCGACATACATTTGCACGCACACACACACACACACACACACACACACACACACACACAAATCCTAGTTACCTGTGTTCCTTTTGAGAAAAGAAGAGGGTTTTACTATACAAACTTCTCTGCCCTGTACTTTGTACTTTACAATATATGGTGAACATTTTCTCCTGAGGCAAATATAATAGCCACCTTGTGTCTCATCTTATGAATGGCTCATATTTTGCTTTACCAGTGTCCTCCTGTTAGAAATTAAGCTGTTGTACAGAGAGGGCCACGAACCGTAAGAGACTCTTAAATACAGAGAACAAACTGAGGGATGCTAGAGGGGAGGTGGGTGGGAGATGGGTTAAATGGGTGATGGGCATTAAAGAGGGCACTTATGGGATGAGCACTGGGTGTCATATTAAGAGACGAACCACTGGGTTCTACTCCTGAAGCCAAGACTGCACTGTATGTTTACTAACTTGAATTTAAATTTAAAAATAAAGAAATCAAGCTGTTGTAGGCATTATGCATGTTTCTACCTCATGATTATCCTTGCATTAGACCTCATGATTTCTTTAAAATAAATTCCCAGAGGGGCGCCTGGGGGGGGGGGGCTCAGTCGGTTAAGCATCCAACTTCAGCTCAGGTCATGATCTCACGGCTTGTGGGTTCGGGCCCCACGTCGGGCTCTGTGCTGACAGCTCAGAGCCTGGAGCCTGCTTCAGATTCTATGTCTCCCTCTCTCTCTGCCCCTCCCCTGCTCATGCTCTGTCTCTCTCTCTCTCAAAAATAAATAAACATTTAAAAAAGTTTTTTTTTAAATAAATTCCCAGAAATGGAATTATAGGGTTAAATATTATGTATATTCTACAAAGCTGTTACACCTGTAACTTAGTGGCCCAGAAAAAAATGGTAACCGTTTTCTACTCACATACATAAGTGGAGTAGCTATTTCCGTAGTCTTGTGATAATCATGAATAGTATGATTTACCATGTGCCAGGTGCTGTGTTAAGGGTTTTCTATGCATTTTTTTTCCCGCTGGATTCCCACCCCATCCTCTGAGGTAGTACAACTATCATTTGCATTTTATAGATGTGTAGGATGAAGCTTACAGAGCATGAGTGAATTTGACCAGAATCCCATGACTCTGGTTTTGAATTGGAAGCCTGACTCTTAGCCACCATTGCATAGACTGATACATGCACATTTACTGAGTGCCTACTAAGTGCAAGGCACTGTGCTGGGGTACTACAACAGGCCTGTACAGGGAAATCAAGGATGACCTTTGTTTCCAGGATCTTCTAATCCAGTTCAGGGAAAGAATAAATGCTCTCACGAATATAAAATAGAGCTGGGCCAAGTTATATAGTAATGGCAGCAGAAGAATGAGGTGGGATGGGAAGGAAGGGGACATCACAACCAGCTAACAGGACTAGGAAGCACTTTGAAGAGAAAGGAATTATTTGAGCTGACCTTTAAAGACATGAAGGGTTTATGCATGTGGAAATGGAGCATGTGCCTTTCCAGTAGAGTTGGAGTCACGGCAATGGAGGAACTACACGTGGTCATAAGGAAGAGTTGATGGTAATAAAGGGGGTTATGGGAAATATGATGGGAAGCTGTGGTTGGAAGGAAAGTTATGGAAGTCTTTGCTGAATTTAGGAGATTAGATGTGTTCCTGCAAACAGATGAAGTGTCACTGAACACTTTTAGTAAAGAGACATGATTCGTGTGCTGAAGGTTGGTGTGAGAGTGTTTGAAATGTGATTAGAGAAGAGACTAGGGGTGGGAACATAAGTGTCAGCAAGAGAATGCATAATCCTTAGGTAGAATCAAGATTGGATGTCTGCTTGGCTACGGGGGCCAAAAGGGAAGGAATGCAAGATTTCTCCAAGGTTTTAGCCCTGGGTGAGTGGGAGGCTCAGATGCTATTATCAAAAAGAGGATAGACATTAAGAGCAAGGGCTGGTTAGGGAGAATAAGGAATCAAGTTTGGAACTGGTTAAGCCCCAAGTGCTTGGTGAATACTGGAGACACCAGCCGAAAATCTGCCCTTGACCTTGGGAGACAGTTCAAGATTTTAGAAATAAAGGTAAGCACTATCTGTAGGGAAACAATAGTGGAAGCCATAAACTTGAATATTACTTTTGAAAGAAAAAGAAGAGAGAAAAGAGAAGGCCAGGTGAAGCTCTTGAAAACTTTTAAAATGCAAAGAAGATGAATGAGCCAAAGAAAGTAACGATCTGTGGCTATAAACAAAGGAGGATGGGTTCAAGTGTTCTGAGCTTAGGAGACCGAAAAAAGAAGAGACTCAAAAGAGGAGGAGTTGGTGAAGAGCAGGAAGCAAGGGCTTTGCAACGTTGGGGAGAAAGTGTCCTAGAGGTTCCCAGGCAAATGATGACTGAAAATAGGTCTTTAGACTTGGCAAGAGCCATGTTACAGGTGGTCCCTTAGAGGGCCACCTCAGTAGAATTCGAGGGGAGGGGTCCAAGGCAGGAAGGGATTTGGATGTTTGTTGTTGAAAAATGTGGAAGCAATGAGAAGAAAAGAAGAGAGCTCGAGGGTGTGAATATATACCAATGTGCATGTACACATACACATGTTATATACCTAAAGCTTCAATGTGGAGAAGACCTACCATACTTAATAAGCTGAAGATAAGGAGCCAATAGCAGTATCCGGCATAGAATGGAGATACAGGCAAAAGGGAATAACTTCTGGGAAAAGGCCCAAAGGAGGTGTAAGAAGTAAGAGCAAGAGCCAAGGTGAAAAGCTTATCTACTAACATGGTATGTCTTCTGGAGGAGGAGAAGGGAGTGAAGGTCGTTAAGAGCAGTGTAGAGGTGGAGGGAAAAGCCAATGAGGCAATTGCTCTGATGTCCTTGGGGGCTTGGTAGAGAGGGAGACGTGGTCCTCTGGGGAGCATGGGGACCAGGGAGAGGGTGGAGGAAGGCCTAGGGCAGGTGGTGTGGGACAGACACAGTAAGGAATGCATCATACTCTGACATTTATTTATTCCTGGCAAAACTAGCAATGGGAAATACCCTTCCCTTAAGAATCTTAGATTAACTTTTTCTAGAAAGAACATTCTGCTATGAAGGGTTAAGGAAGACAGAGGAGAAAGGGCAAAGTGATAGATGGGGCACAGGTGTTTTCACACATGGAGAGTTTGTTCAAGTGTGTAGAATGGATTGAGCGTCCTACCCCACCTCAATTCCATTTCAATAGGAAAGTGGTAGGATATCAGTTTTCTTTGTAAAATGGTATGTGGGGATATATAAAAGCTTTTAGGTATTTTACATTCTAAATCTACTATGTAACATGTTTACTAGCTTTGCATATGCACGGAAACTGGAGGGAAACACGCACAATGAAAAATAACCACGTGGGAATAATAATTATTTAAATATTTTCTTTTTCTATATTACAAACCATGTATAAGGCCTCTGGCTGTATCGTTTTTTTAAATATAGAGAATGCTTTAAAATTGTTCTTTTAAGCATAATGTTTACCATCCCTTTCTGGACATCTGAGGTTTCATTTTGACATAAGCGCTCAGATATTTGTGAGTTTCAAGGTAGCATAGTGACCCTTTTGTATCAGAACTGAGCTAATTCTGTAGAAGCTTTCGACTCAACTACTCATGACCTATTCCAGGAAATGCATTACGAAGGAGTGAGCAGATAACAAATCTCCAATCTAGGAAGAATTGCTTCTGGAAACTGCGGAGCATGAGATAAGGTTTATTCCATGGGAGCTGACTTTATCCAACCCCACACTCGAGTGATGTAGTGCGCTCTGAGTAAGCTGTGTACACAGAACTGATAAACTCTGCACTAAATTAATTAAGAATTCTATTGCTTTAATAGCTTGTCTTCAAAGACCAGTGACTAATACCAGGATTTATTATGCAAACAACAAAAAATAGACTATGTAAATTTTATAATGGGAGATCTAGGGTCGTATTAAATCATCTCCAGATTTGCTGCTCTTTGTGATAATCAAGCTACACCATTACACCATCAGGCTACAGAATTACTAGACCATAGAGATCCAATGATTCTTTTGTAGACAGAATAGGAAATTTTGCCATTGAGCTTAGGGTTTGTAAGGTAACGGAAATTGTGTCCTTTGAGTTTCATGACATCCCTTAAAGGAGATATGACTAGTTCCAATGTATAGATGTAGTTGCTGGTTCATTAAGATTCTGCTTCCTGGAATTCTTTCCAAGGAAGCTGATCTACTTAAGTGGTATGGCTGGGATTTTTTACTCTAGACTTCACACTTCACATCCAATTATTTCTCTGCTGTGGTCCAAATGCATTGAGATCTTGCTTGATTTTCCCCCTTTTTTCCTTTCCTTTTCTTTCCTCTCCTTTCCTTTCCTTCCTTTCCTTTCCTTTCCTTTCCTTTCCTTTCCTTTCCTTTCCTTTCCTTTCCTTTCCTTTCCTTTCCTTTCCTCTCCTTTCCTCTCCTCTCCTCTCCTCTCCTCTCCTCTCCTCTCCTCTCCTCTCCTCTCCTCTCCTCTCCTCTCCTCTCTTCTTTTTCTTTTTCTTTTTTTTCTTTTCTTTTCTCTTCTCTTCTCTTCTCTTCTCTTCTCTTCTCTTCTCTTCTCTTCTCTTCTCTTCTCTCTTCTTGTCTTTCTCTTCTTCTTCTCTTCTCTTCTCTTCTCTTCTCTTCTCTTCTCTTCTCTTCTCTTTTCTTCTCTTCTCTTCTCTTCTCTTCTTTTCCAATAAGGAAATGGAGACTCAGAAAGGCTAAGTGATGGCATTTCTAGTTGCTGATGAAACCAGAACTAAATCTGGATGCATCACCCTGACTAGGGCTATTTCACCTTGTGCCTTGGAGTAGAAGATAGGTTTAAAGCTGGAACTTCAAAGTGCTACCACATGCTAATTCACATGTATAGTTTATCTATCTTTCTATAAAAAGGTATGTACATTGTATATTTGTACAAACGTTTGTATGTCCAAGGCTAGGGCAGGGTGGATGCCTAAGTACTGTCGGACAGGGCCAACCATCCTATCACTGTCGACATTGTCTTGGTCCCATTTGTCAGCTCTGCTCCCCGTGCTGGGTCTTGGGGGCTCTGCTACCATCATACCCCATATTCTTGTTCCTGACAATGGTATACATTTCTGGTAGAATGCCAAATAAGACATGTTTCTTTCTGTTCCACCCCATATCCTCTTATGGATAAGACTGAATCCTCTGCTCCAGTAATGGAATGTTATGCTCAAAGTTGGAGTTTCCATGGCTTAGATGCTGGATTAGTGCCTATTACTATACTGTTCTGAATCACTCTGAGCATTCCCAGATGGTGTCCACTTTTTGCAATTAGAGAATGAAGTCATAATATAATTACATGCGTTTGTCTTCTAATGCATATGCACTGGCACTTCTGTATGTTATGTACCTACAAGTGGAGTATATCAGGTGAATAGTATTGACATCTGAAGGTTAACAAGAGAATTAACAAATGGCTCTCTATATCGTGGCTATGATGATTTAACTAGAACTGCCTGAGACTTCTGGTTTGATGTCATTACCATCATCTTACGATTCACTGCTTTCGCTTGCAGGCATCGTTCTACAAATTATATGTACCAATTCACCCAATTCTCACAACAGTCCTAAGAAAGAACCTATTTTTCAGATAAAGAGATTAAGGCACACCAAGTTTATACTATTTGCTGAGGGCCATGCAATTTGTTTATGGAGCTGGAATCAGATGCTTAGCATTCTGGCCCCTCAGCCTGCCCTCATAACCATCGCTGTAGGTTTTTTCTCTCCACATTTGGTGTGAAAAGAATTCTACAGCTTTGAAAAAAATGTAAAATGTTTTCACATTGTTGTTTTAATTTGCATATACCTGATTTCTGGGATATATGTGAGGGTGGGCATCTTTCTGTGTGTTTGTTGTCTACCCAGGCTTCCTTTTGCATGCATTGCTTGTTCAACATCTTTGCCCATTTTCCTTTCGGGTTTCCTGTTTCTTTTTGATTTTGCATAGTGTTTCAGTTATGTATTGCCACATAACAAATTTCCCCAAACTTAGTAGTTTGAGGATGGTTTTGTGGATTGCCTGGGCTCAACCAGGTAATGCTCACCTGGTGTCTTTCATGCAGTTGCATTACAGATGGTGGCTGGGGCTGGAGTTAACTAAAGCTCATTTACCTCATTGACTCACATATAGTCGCTACTGCTGGTTGTTGATTGGGATCTCAGCTGGGAAGTTCAGTGGGGACATCTACCCACAGCTTCCCCATGTGACCCGGACTTCCTCGAGACACAGTGGTGAGGTTCCAAGTGCAAGCCTCAGAAGAGGTCAAAGCAGAAGTGCTTGCTCTTTTTTATGACCTTGCCTCAGAGTTGACATAGCCTCACTTCCAGTGTGCTCTACTGGTCGAGGCAGTCACAAAGTCTCATCCAGGTTCAAGGGGAGGTGATGCAAACTCTGCCACTCTGGGAGGAGAGTCAATGTCATTGTAAATAGGATATTTGAGATGGGATATTTCAAGGCAGCTGTCTTTGGAAAAGTCCTTCAGGCCCCAAGAGTAATAATAATTTCTCCAACTCTTTTCGTGCCATTTCGAATTCTGAATAGTGTCTTTTGAGGCATAGCAGTCCAATTATTAGCCAATTTTATCCACCTTTTTCCTTTTGGTTTGTGTTCTCTTGTTGCTTTTCAAAGATATCGTTATTCTATGCCACAATTTCAGTCATGTGCATGTATAACATAGCAATATATATGTATAATATATATACATATATATATATCTTTAAGATTTTAATTTAGGGAGGACATGTTTCTATATGGTATAAGATAAGGATCTAATTGCTCTCTTTCTGTATTGACAGTTGTCGAAATTTGTGGTATATATTATACTTTTCCCTTATTTTTTTTTAATTATGCTTTCCCTACTTCTATCTTATTGAGTTTTTTTTTTTTTAATTTCCTGACACCTCCCCCCTGGCCTTCCCCCAATTTACTTCATTTCTTGCTTTGGAAAACATGTGTTTATTTCCATTTTTAGTAGTTACACACACACACACACACACACACACACAGTTTTTTTAAAAAATATTTTTAACAAATAATCTTGACATAATTAAGTCTAAATTTCCTCTGCATCTCTACCCTTCATTCCTCAAATATAAGGGCCTTAGGAGTTTTTAACTGTAATGACCCCCCAGTAGACTATGATGTTGTGGTGTAATATTTTTTTCTTGCTTTTATATAAATAAAAATAAGTCAGTATTGTTGTTTTACTTATAGCCCATGTCTATTAGAGATATCTGTATGTTTGCAAATGTCTTCATTCACTAGTGGTTAATTCTCACATCACATCCTTCTGGGTTCCAATTTTCTTCTTTATACAGAGAGTGTTCTTTCAGTGTAGATATAAAAGTGTCAACTCTCTCAATGTTTTTTTGTTTCTGTTTTTGTTTTTTGTCTGAAAATGTATCTCAGCCACTTAAGGGCGTTATTCCATTCTCTTACTGCCTCTATTTTTTCTGATCAGAAGATCTTCACAATCCAACTCTGTTAGTTTGTGGGTGTATTGTTTCTTTGTTTAAATATATTGTCTTTGCCCTTGATGTTTTCTAGTTTCACTTGGTTTAGTCTAAACGAAAGGATAACCTTTTCATTTGAATTGGGTTCAATTTAATCTAAGGACTCCTATTTCTTACCAATTCTGAACAATTCTTCACCATTGTTTCTTCAAATATTGTATCTCCTTAATTCTATTTAATCTTTCTGGAATCCCTACCAGATTCATTCTAATTCTTCCTCTATCTACCATAAGTCTAGCTTACCTATTTTCTATACCTTTATCTGTGATTCATGCTGTATAATTTCCTCAGTATTGACTTCCAGTTCACAAATTCTTTTTTCAGCTTTGTGTAATTCATTGATTAACCCATCCACTGCGTTTTAATTTTAATGTCTTAGTTTACTGTTTCTAAAAGTTCTATTTAGTTATTAATAAAATGTACAATTTTTTTAGTCCATCGAATCTTGTTTTTACGTATTGAGTTTTATTCTGTCTTTCATATCCTTGCTTTAACGTCATACATTTACAATTTTCAGATTTTTTTTCTGATGTCTTTCGGTATCAAACATTCCTGTTTGTTGCATCTCCCGCTTTGTTCAGAATAGAGCATTTGTGGGGTGCCTGGGTGGCTCAGTTTTTTAAGCTTCCACCTTTGGCTCAGGTCATGATCTCACGGTTTGTGAGTTCAATCCCCGCCTCAGGCTCTATGCTGGCAGGTTAAATCCCTTACTGTGTGCTCATTTTCAGTGAGGATTATATCCCTCTGGCCTGGGTTAAGGAAGGTCCCACTGAAATAATTTAGCATTCGCCTTGGCTGGGTATCCCAGCAACCCACTAGGCTGAGGCAAACTTCATGTTAGTTTCTCATTCTGAAGCTGTGTGTATCACGGAGGCAGTGCAATGCATTCTCTCAGTCACGTTGCTTTAGAGTTTCCGTTTTTCATGGGGATGTTTTCTCCCCCCACAAAAAATCTCTGACTATAGAAAATATTCCTTGCAATCTTGACTAGCCAGGTAGTACAGTCTTGGGGTGGGATTCTTTGAAAATTCTGACTTTATGCAAATGTTTCCGTGTCAACATCCCACCTTGACGGGGGGCACAGACTTGGTTTCTAAGTCCTGGTAAGTGCAGTTTCCAAGTCATTAGAATCTCTCTCCGCCAAAACCCTTTTTCTCTTATTCTGTCACCAGGCCAGCTACAGTTTCAGTTCCAGTGCTTACGGACACTGTTTTCAGTTCCCTTTTCATTTCTGGAAACTGATTTTTCTCTTTCTTGTGTATTCAGCTATACATTTAACTTATTATTATTATTGTTTTATCCAACATTATTGCTTTATAGCACTAGGACTTCTATGATAGCTTTTTCTGCACTGTTGCCAGAACTAGACATGTCCTGAAGGATGGAGTAAACCCTGGGTGAAGCTTGGGATTAGAGTTTTCTCATGGTCTTGGGGTCACGCAGCCAGCTGAAAGGCTATTCTTTGGGGTTCAACTCACAGGTGATAAACCTCTTCTATTGGTGTCCAAGAGGATCCTGTCTTTCGCTGCATGCTGTGCTCTAGAAGAATATTTTCCGGAATGTGTTTACAGGATATTAATGCACACACACACAAAGATTTTATGTGTATATGAGTTTGGAAAATTCTGGGATAAGCCAACTTAAACATATTTCTGTCCTGTGGTATTTCTCAGAAGAGAAGAGAGATTCAGCTACCTTTAGCATCACTCCTGAATATAAAAGGAAGCAGGAAGGAACATGTCTTAGCAAGAGCAGGGATGAAAACCAGAGGGTCAGAGTATCTCCGAATCCAGCCCCAGGAAGCAGCAGCGATCACATCTTGGGGGGCTGCCTCATTGGTTTGATTCCAATATATGACTGTCCACTTAGCAAGGACTCTCTTTAATTTAATTTTAACTTAGTTTAATTGAATCGTTTTGTAATTTAAGGAAAACACTCCTGTGATCTACAGGACAGTGATTTGCTGACATAATCAATCCATCTTTTTGATTTCAGATTCATCTCAGGTCAGATAGCCTATGCAGAAGGAGAAGCAAAGTAAACGTGTCCTCTCGTAATTGTGAGGCTCACCTCAACTGTAACAACAGCTAACATTCATTGAGTACTGACTGCCTTCCACACGCAGCGGCCAGTGCCCTACAGGTGTGTAAACCTCACAAGTCAGTGAACTTGGTTCTACAATTAGCCCCATTTTACGGATGAGAAGACTCAGATGCAGAAACACCAAGTCTCCCCCCTCCTCCCTCCCCCCCACCCCCCCCACCCCCCGCCGTCTCCACTGCCACGTTTCTACTGGCTTGTCACTATGTAAATGAATCCTGGACCACATCAATGCTGATTTTCAGGACTTTGAATAAGACATTTTTGGCATTCATCTTGAATGGAGAGCCAGAGAGGAGCTGTCACTGAACCCACTCTTCTGGGCGTCAAATGTCCCAGCTTCTAGACTTTTGACTGCAGCATGTCATCAGGCAGAAGCTTCAACTCCTTGGGTTTGTTTTCTTCATCTATGAAGCAGGGGCTAATAACATTCGGTATGTTTACCTCATAGGATTTTCAGGGTTATTAAATGAAATAATATACATATATATGTTTATTAAGTGAAATGATACATATGGAAGTAATATGCTTTATACTGTAAAATGCTATGCAATATTTAAGCCACTATTATTGTTAATGGAACACAGCTTTGTTGTCTCTGCACCTGTGATGTGAATCCGAGGGCAGGCCATGCTCCTGGCAAAGGACGGTGCAGCCTGGTGTCTGAGTTTAAGGTGTGGAGTGGCTGTTGACTCTCCAGTGTGGTAGGTGGTCCAGAGTGTCAGTGACGGGGACAGAACATTCCATCCTCGCTTCAGTCCGAGGACCAGAACTGGGAGCTTTCTTCAGCTTATATCCAGCTCTAGCCTGGATTTGCTGGTTATACTTTTAAAGTAAATACCAGCAGTTTATTCCAGAATGTTCTGATGGGAATGTGCGAGCCTTGTGTCAATGGAAAGGTTAATTTCCAGGGACTGTTACATATTTGTATTATTTTTCCCCCACCAGACTATCTCAAGATTCTTTATGATTAAAAAAATATTTTTAAAGAAGCATAGTGTACTTAACTCTATTTATAAAAGGAGACCCAAACAAGTCTGTTTGTCCTAAATCTGCCTAACAACTTGGGCAATAAATATTTCTGTATTTGTTTTTGGAGTCCATGAGAGCAGTCAGACATGTTTGATTTAGGCTTAGTTCCCTTAGAGCAGATGCACTTCCTTTTTCCTTTTACCACTATCATGTTTTTCCAAGAACAGAGACTCCCTCCCCCAGGGCCCCCCAGTCTCCAGTACTAACTGTCTACTTTGCTGGGAAGCGTTGTGTTCCGTGTTAACTAAGTAGATGGGAGAGTCTGGGGTTGTAGGGAAAGACAGATTCTTGCCCTGCGTAGTGTTTTTCCATCCATTCATTCACCGGGTGACCCAACCATTCAAGAAATGCACATTCAGCATTTAGGCACAAGTCAGCTGTGAGTGAGACCTGTAGGGCCTCTGCTAATTCCAGAGAGGAGGTTGTGAAGCGGACAGTCGCCTTATCATTTATTCCTTTATGAAGGGACATTTGCACGTTCAGTTCTTCCATGGGAAGAAATGGAGACCACAGAGAATTATTTGCTGAAGGACTTATCATGGGAGGATCTTGCATTGTTGGGAGGGCTATTTTATGGGTAGAGTTTGAAAGAGTTGTAGCTATTTCATGGGCAGGAGAGGAAGTGAGCTAAACTGTGTTTGAGTCTGGAGAAGAGACGTGAACATGGCGAGAGCCTGTAGTTTTCTGTTGAGAGTCAGGTAAGAAAGAATGCAGTTTGGAGGCACCTGGGCGGCTCAGTCGGTTGAGCGTCCCAATTCGGCTCAGGTCATGATCTTGCAGTTTGCTGAGTTTGAGCCCTGCGTCAGGCTCTCTGCTGTCGGTGTGGAGCCCGCTTTGATCCTCTCTGTCCCTCTCTCTCTGCCCCTCCCCCGCTCACTCTCTCCGTCTCTCTCAAAATAAATACAGAAAAACTTAAAAAAAGAGAGAAAGAATGGAGTTGGAATTGCAGAAAGAATATCCAGCAACTGTGAAAATGTTAGGCCTCGTCCAGGGGGATATTGAGCGTCAGGCTGCAGACGTGCCCTGGGTTTGGGGGAGAGGGTGGCTCCGGTTGAGGAGTGGGGTCCCGAATTCTGGGGGTTCTCTGGCTGTCTCAGGCCACTCCTGTTGGTTGCCACAGCTCTGCCATTAGAACATGGGTGGCCATGTGACTTGAGCCTCAGCGAATTGCAACACTCATTTCCTTTCACATACACCGCAGCTGGATCTTGCATTGTGTCTTTCTTAGAAGTATTTGATTTTTTTTTTTCACATTTTCCATTTTTATCTATTATGATCTATCTCTTCCTGTCACAGCCGGAAATGTGATACCAGGATTAGGCAACTCTCCCGTCTCTTTCTCTTGGGTAAATCTGAAACAGAATAACCCCAACCCATCTGTTATCTTTGCAGCATTTTATTGCTGTTCTGTACCATCACTTTCTAATTTTGTGGGGAAAGAAATCAAGCATTTACTCTTCAAATGAATGTATTTATCTGAAGTCTCCTTTGCATCGCACCAATTCCTTTTGGTTTCTATGTGGGTGATGGACCATACACACGTCACGAGGCAATTTTGTCTTTCATTCCTGGCTAATTAGGTTGGGTATTCTTTAAATTTGGGGGGGAGGGGTACAGTTATCAGTTTTGTTTGTACTTAAATTCTGCCTCCTCGAGTAACATTGATTTCCTGTTTAAAGGAGTACATAAACGAAAACAGAAAAGTAATGAATTTAGATTTTACTTTTAAGAGTCTAAAAAGCATAAGGAATTGTCTGGAGAGTAAGAAATCAGGCCACAGGGGGATGTTTATTGAAACTCCATATGTCAGGATAACAGAGGTGCCACTGCCCTCGACCTAATGAAGAAAGACCTGCCCGGGGCACTTCCCTTTCAGAAAGCAACAAACGAGACCAGTGCTTTGGGAAGTGTGCGTTTAGGACAGTACGGCTATCGTCACATCCCTGATGTTAATATGGTGACTAAGATAGAGACCGCGGGGACTCATCACATGTCACTTAAATCACGGAGCAGCTCAACTTCCTCAAAGAGCTTGGGAAATGCTTTTCATTTCAGAAATAAAAACAACCGAAAACAAGCCCTGCCTGCGTATGGAAAGCCAATCTTTTGCATTCACACTGACCCCCCCCCCCCCCACCGGGCACCTGACACTTGTTTTACCACTTTGTAGTATGCAATGGGAGGTGTCTGCCCTAAGCATACAGGAGATACAGATACAGGTATCTGACCTAAGCATACAGCATATCAAGGCTTTTGATAACCAGAGATTCAGTTAGAGGAGCTAGGTGAAGAAGAGAGCTCATTCCGTGACAGTGTTCTCTGTGCCACGAATCCCGCGATAGAAGTTAATACACTTTGAAATTAATCTGTTCTTTAATAAAGCTATTCCATTGCTAGAAGTTTCCAAAAAGAAATTGCTTTAGGGACCCAATGTGGAAATAAATCTCTCCGTATGCTGCATCTATTTCTTTCAGTCACATTCTTCATTGCTCACTGAGATGTTTGTTAGTAGACATAAATTGTGTCAAGGTTCCATCGGACGCCACTCCTTATGATGAGCGCTTCAGGGAAAACAACTGTAATTTGCAGCGGATAAAAGACTCGAATTTATAGATGTGAATACAGTTCTGATTTACCAGGCAAACCATTACATTTGAGTTGTTTCTTTTGGAAAGCCTCATTGTAGAAAAGTAAAAAAGTATATATATACTTATATATATATAAGTATATATATATAAGTATATATATAAGTATATATATATAAGTATACTTATATATATATATATATAAGTATATAAGTATATAAGTATATATATATATACTCCTGTTTCTTCATCTTCATATCAAAAAATATATATATACTTATATATATATAAGTATATAAGTATATATATATATATGTATATAAGTATATAAGTATACTTTGGAAAGCCTCGTTGTAGAAAAGTAAAAAAGTATATATATACTTATATATATATGTATATATATAAGTATACTTATATATATAAGTATGTATATATAAGTATATATATATTATATATATATATGTATGTATATATAAGTATATATATTATATATATATATAAGTATGTATATATAAGTATATACTTATATATACATATATATACTTATATATACATACTTATATATATATACAAATTACAGTTGTAATAAGTGTAATGTTTGGAATTGCATGAGAGTTGTGAAATCGAATATTGGAAGGCAGAAACTACCATGGTTAATTTCTTCTACACGAACTTAAACATTTCAGGTCAGTTTTTTCCTCTGTCATTCTAGGAATTACCATGGTAAAACAGAAGCGCTGAAGGAGATTTTGATTAAACAAAGATTATCCCGTGTTCTGAAATCTTTTACATTTTCAGGGAGCTTGGCCGTCCTGTAGCTCTTACGGGAAACAGTGCCAGGAAATTTGGGGGAGACAGCTATCCTGCCCCAGAGAAGAGGCCCACCCGGGTCTTCTTGAGAACCTAGAGGCCAGCTAGATTGTTTAAGAAGTAAAAAGTCCGTTTTAACCACCTGCGCAGCTTCAGAAGTTGTGAAATGCAAGAGTCGGTGAAAAGCAACTTCCCATCCTGGTTTCTAGGAAATGTTTCTGTCTCATCGGAAGAAGACTTCATGATCTCAGCCTAAGTCCCTTCTACTTTCTCTTTCCCAACTGCCTTATCCCCTAAAAAAATTCCACAGGGTCCTAGAGCTGGACAGTTCTGCTCTTGGTATCTGTTTTTAAATGTTTATTTGTTTTTGAGAGAAAGAGAGAGAGCTCAAGTGCACCTGAGAGGGCGGGGTGGGGGGAGGAAGAGGGCAGAGGATCCGAAGCAGGCTCAGCGCTGACAACAAGGTCCAGTGCAGGGCTGGAAGCCACGAACCATGAGATCATGACCCGAGCCAAAGTCGGATGCTTAACCAAATAAGCCACCCGGGCACCCCTGATCTTGATATCTTTAAATGAGCTCTGAACTTTATACTTGAAAGCTGTTCAGAGAGTGGATCTCATGTGTGATCACCATACAGCAAAAATGCTAATTGTATGAGGGGTTGGAGCCATTAGCCAACTTGTTTTGGTAACTGTTTCACAGTATATACGTGCATCAAATCACCACCTATGTTAGCTGCCAATAAAATCTCAAGAAAGCTGGGAAAAAATGAAAGACTTCTCCTGCAGTATTTCTCTTCATTCCATCAAGTGGGCCTTTGAGGTTCTGTCTGGATGTGAGAGTTTCCAGGTACGGCCCCAGGGAAGGGGCCCACTTTCCTTCCTTGTCCTTAGGGCATGAAGGACATAAGTGGTGGTTATTAGCTCATCTTACTGAATGTGGACCCCAAAGTATTTAATAACATTTGGGATGCAGAGAAAACATTGCCTCTCTGTGGCTAAATCTACATGCTCATCCATTTTCCAGGACATTCAGCCTCACATGTGTCTGCGACATAGGTAGTGGAGAGAGGGAGGAAGAAAGGAATGAGAGAATATTAAGGTTGGGCTGAGGTTAAGCATGTTTCTTGTCATTTACTTTATCAGGGTTGTATAGTCTCGCAGTTCTGTTCACACAGTGGGTGGAGGACCCACAGGAGATAAAACAAGAAAGCTTATGTTAGAAAATTAGGCAGTTGAGTATTTTAGTATTTTCTCCTAGTTGTTCTACTTCTGTCTTAGGATGATGTGCACACACACACACACACACACACACACACACACACACACAGCTGGAGAGCCAAAGAATGGAGGAAAGAGGGTAGGAGACACAGAGAGGAAGACAGACAAAGAGAGAAGAATTAACCTTGGTTTCATTTCAGGGAATTTCTCTCAAATTTGTGGCAAAAATGATCATTAATTAACTCAGGTTTAAAAAGTTCAGGGAGAACAGAGTCTCAGTTCAGATACTACATGTGCTCACGCTCTAGGGAAGAGAAGGGAGACACACGTCCCTTAGTGTGGCAGGTGGACAGATGGAACTAACAATTGGCAAGAGCCATTTCTTACCCAGTGATTCGCAACAAGACTATTATGATTGTCCCTGGACTTGGTGGGGGCTTCGAGACTCTGCGAGCACTCTCTTCTTCTGGTGATGGTGATTAATATTTATTGAGCCCTTAATACATACCTGATACAAAGCACTGGACATCAGTTGACTCACTTAAACCTCAAAGCATCCCTGGTCATTACTCTGTTCATCCTCCCTGGTTCCTATTCCGGAATTTTCTTTGATATGAACATGAAGAAACAGGAGCCTGCCAGTACGCAGTTGGTGAGGGCTGAACCGGGATTCAAACCCGAGCAGCCAGGCTGAGCTCCTGTCCCCAGACTACGCTGCCAGGAGCTCTGAATTCTTATCTCTCTTTTGCTATTTGTAGGAAGCAGAGACTGTTACTGTCCTTGGTGACTGTTTTTCATTTGCATTATAACCTGACTCCTAGAAGAAGTCATACTGGGAGGACTCCAGGTAACCAGGTCAAGGTTTTGTGGCCATTTAAAGACAGAATCAGTTCAGGTCTTTTGTGAGTAACGAATGGAAAATTTTATTTGCTATTTTAGGTCACTTCTCTAAGTCACAAGAGCGGAGTGGTACAAAAACTGTTATCGTGGGCGGTGTTTGCGAAAGACAGCGTTCAAAAGCAAAGGAGGGTTTTGTGGCATTAATGCCGCCCCACCCCCCCACCCCCGGTCTAACGCCAGCACCTGCTGCTGCCGGGCTGGGTCCAGAACTGGCAAACGTCCTGCCCCCCTGCACATTCCTCCTGGCCCCTTAGCAGAGGAAGCCTTTCTGCAACTTGCCTTCTCAAGCTTGGCTTTTCCAAATTCACCTACCACGCCCAGGGACTGGGGAAGGATGAGAAAGAACTTGGCAGCTTATTGTACCCCGGGCATCCTGAGGTCTGTGTTTTCCCCTCTTTCCTCTCTGCCCTGAATGGGAGTCCTGTAAGAGATCAGAAATCTGTAAGCCACCCCTGATGTTGTCCCTGCCACTTTGCCCACATCTTTATAGAACCGAGAGGCTTAGACAGCATACGACACGGTTCTTCAGGGTGTGCCAGGCGTGTTCAGAGAAACCCTGGCGCTCGGGTCAGATGGGGTCAGATGGTTGAAATGCAGGATCCCAGGCCTTTCCCTGCCCACTGAATCAGCACAGCAGAGGAATGGGCTCTGGAGTGTTGGCTCTAAATCAAGTGCCTCAGATTCTTTGCACAAGAAACCTTGCAAACAATCCTTTGACAAGTTTGCTGGTTCCTAGACACAAACTTCTTGGGTAAGAATTATTTTTTTTAATTTTTTAATGTTTATTTATTTTTGAGAGAGAGAGAGAGAGAGAGAGAGACAGAGAGAGAGAGAGAGAGAGAGAGAGAGAGAGGCAGAGAGGGGGACAGAGGATCTGAAGCAGGCTCGGTGCTGACAGCAGAAAGCCCAGTGCGGACCTCGAACTCACAAACTGTGAGATCATCACCTGAGCCGAAGTCGGGTGTTCAACCAACTAAGCCACCCAGGCGCCCTTTGGATAACAATTATTAAATGCATTTCTGCTCAAGGACTGCTGTGGCAGGGTCAATACCAGGGCCATGTGCATTGATAACCACCTGTTCCTGCCCTGAGGAGGGTACAGGTTATCAACTGAAATTCACATATGTGTGAAATGAGTCCAAGACTCAAAAGCAGGACAGATTCTCTCATCGCCCTTCTCTAGTTGACTGCAAAACTCTTGGAGGTGGGCGTTTTGAAATAGGCTGTCCCTATTCAGGTAAGTTATCTTTCTGCTCTTTACAGAGAATTTGACTCATAAGCCTTTATTTAAGACCTTTCACAATAGTCCTCAATGCAAGTCTGTGGTTTCAAACTCTTCAAGAAATCACAAGGCTTACAAAAGCTTAAATATTTGGAATTCCTTGCAGACCATAGGGAAACCTGACAGCATAAACTAAAGCAGCACTGACTTTGTGGAAACTTTCCACCAGAATCAATAATACTTTTCTCACATGGGGATGGAGTGATTGAAAACATAAATGGAAGTGTTATTGATTTTATTTATTTGGAAGAAAGAAGCGTATCCTTCCTAGTGGCCGGCATCTTAATGAAAAGAATAGGTATTCTGAGAATTAAAAAAAGTTAATAACTTGTATTTTGGAGACCTTTCACAGAAGGAGAGATTTTCATCGACACTGCAGGGGAAATGAGGCATTGCACTAGCAATGATGTTTTGGTTTCCCAGTAGGGCTCCTGAATCTTTCTTTGATTTGGTGTTTTAAGGGCCGCCCCTGATCTATCATTCCTGTCACATGGGGACCAATAGTTTCAAACACAGTCACACCTCTGATGGTTCCTCCAGAGAAAGGGTACACAGAAACCACCATTGCTCAAAGCAAGAATTACCAGATAGGTAAATACAGGATGTATTTACGGTACAAACATATTCATTGTTGTTCTAAAATTCAAATTCAACTGGCCATACTTTATATTCTTATTTTTTTATTTGCTACATTTGTCAGCCCTGCTCCCTAGAAAAAAGAAATAGTAGCATTTTTGAGACCAGTAGTTTGAAGATACTCATTTCTCACTGTGATTACCCACATCACCTCTCCTGCTTACAGAAGCGGTCTGTGTGGCCATCCTCGGCTGTCACCTGCTGCTGTCTCCCCAGCTCTTCCTGGACATCTGACTTTCTCAGGCTTTACAGCCCAACAGTGGCTGAGGATTAGCATTTCAGAAAAAAGACAAAAAAAAAACCCCAAACCCCCCCAAAAAGAAGAAAACAAAAAACCCCACAGGATTACAGCACGTGTAAGTGACTGTTTCTCTGGGGTCAAGTCAGCTCAGGCTTCCCACCATTTCACACCGTAAGAGCTTTTGCACACAGAGGCTCACGACAGACCCAGGCATATGCATTCTTGCACACACCAGCAGGTGCACACACTCACGTCCCTCTGCCCAGTTTCATAGATAACGTATTTACTTACCACGTTATGGATTAGGCACAGAGTTAATACATTTTTCATATATGTCACATTTACTCCTGTGTCAGTCTTATGAGGGCAATACCATTTTCTCTCTATCTTTTTCAAGGAGACAATTAAGGCTTAGTATGGGTAGGTAATCTGCTCAAAGTTCTTACAGATTCACGGGGAACACTTACTGAGCCCAAGCTCCTACCTCTTTCCTACTGTCTCGCCCTATTTCACTCTTCTCACATGCCCACCCCACTCTGTATGTGATATCAATCAAAAAGAGATCATAAGGATTTACTATGAAATGAAAAGATGTCTGGGACTTTGGGGTCATGCTGTCTCAGGGGGAAAGTTACTGAATCTTTCTGAGATCAATTTTTTTCATCTTTAAAATCGGGATACTGACCCTGAGTGCCTAAGTTTGTTGGGATGAGGAGAGGAAGAAAAAAACAAAGAAAGAATAGAAAGAAAAAACAAACAAACACAGAAGAATTCCAAGAGCAGGGGAGGTTAAGTGTCCAAAGAACTTGGGAGGAGGTAGGGTTAAACCTGAGTCTGATCTTTCATTTTGGGTTTCTTTGGAAGCCCAGGGAATGATGCCAAGCATGAGAAACACTGATGGCTTTCAGGGGAACATGCAGAGCCCTCAGATTTTCACATGTAGAAGCTGTGGGTGCAACAACCCTGTGGCTCTTGATTCACCCTGGGAGGAGAAAGGTCAAGACTCAGTATTCCTGAGAATTACTTGAAACTCTGATTCATGACTCAGCAATATTTATGTTCTTCATAGGATATACAGTTGCTTTTCTGGGCTTCCCTTGGGGAAAGACAGTCCCCACCAGTTATTTAAAAATTTATTTTCTTAAAAACAAAACAAAACAATCTGAGGCAATGCTTAAAGGCAGAGATTTCTGGACTCAAACAAAATGTTCAATTATTACAGCTCTCTGAGTAATCTTGGGTGGACCATGCCATCTCTGGGCCTCTCTTCCCCATTTGTACAGCAAATGGATTGACTAAGAAATTCCACGAAGCTATGTCTTGTCCTGTGCCAGGCACCAGTCCGTGGGACAAGCCAAGGCTCCAAGGCAGTCCCATTACAGGGGGATGAGAAGGGTAAGGGTAAGGGTAAGGGAATCACATAACCCAGTGCACATTAATAGAGTTTATCAGATGGTCCACCCACTATGAAGAAATTAATGCCAGGCAGTGGAAGAGAGTATGGTGGGGGTAGACAGCCAGGAAGCAGAGCTGGACATATCACAGGAGGCTTCTCAGAGGAGGTGACATTTGGGGAGGAAATTTGTATAACGTGTAGGAACCACTCATGAGAGTGGGCAAGAAATATGTCACAGATGAATCTTCAGAGAGTCACCTGATGCTTAGGAAGGAAGTCAAGGCAGGGAGGAATTTGAGTTTTGTTGGGAAATGTGGAAGAAACAAGAAGATGCCTCCACTAGGTCCTTGTCTTCAGCTTACAAACACCTTTGGACTTCTCCACATTCTATGTGTATTTTAGATGCAGTGTGTGTATGTGTGTGTGTGTGTGTGTGTGTGTGTGTGTGTGTTGTACTCTTACGAGATGGTGGATCAGATGTGGCCACAAGAGAAGACAGAGGAGAGGCTCAGGAAACACAACAACAAAGTGCCTTATATTTGCAGGTCTTTGGGACAGGAGGCACCACTCACCGTGCAGGGCCATGGGGGGAAGACACCAGGGTGGCCAGGAGACAGGAGATGAGAGGGTGAGGGACACTGCTTAGTCCACCTGGGGCTTCCTCAGGAAAAGCAAAGCAGGGCAGGGACAACAGTTTACGACTGGCTGGTTTTTAATAATTTCCAGGCTTTGGGGTATGGGGGTGGTCCCCAGTGATTAAGGCAGAGGAACATGGTCTACTGGGGTGTGATGACTACATAGAGGGCGTGTGGCTCTGGACTGGTTAGTTTTTTTTTATTTGATCTTAGTATCTCATATATATATATATATATATATATATGTATATATGTATATATATATATATATATATATATATACACACACACACACACACATACATACAATATATTGTCAAGTTAGCTAACATATGGTGTATATACAGTGTGCTCCCGGCTTTGGGAGTAGATTCCGGGATTCATAACTTATGTAAAACACTCAGTGCTCATCCCAATAAGTGCCCTCCTCAATGCCCATCACCCATTTTCCCTACCCCCAAGCCCCCACACCCCCTACCACCCTCAGTTTGTTCTCTGCATTTAAAAGTCTCATGGTTTTCTTCCCTTTCTGTTTGTAATGATATATATTTTTTTCTTTCCCTTCCCCCATGGTCTTCTGTTAAGTTTCTTAATTTCCACATATGAGTGAAAACATATGATATCTATCTTTCTCTGACTGACTTATGTCACTTAGCATAATAGCCTCCAGTTGCCTCCATGTTGTTGCAATGGCAGGATTTCATCATTGCCAAGTAGTATTCCATTGTATATATAAACCACATCTTCTTTATCCATTCAGCAGTTGAGGGACATTTAGGCTCTTTCCAGAATTTGGCTATTGTTGAAAGTGCTGCTATCAACATTGGGGTCCGAGTGCCCCTATGCTATTGCTGGGTCATAGGGTAGTTCTATCTTTAATTTTTTCAGGAATCTCCACACTGTTTTCCAGAGTGGCTACACCAGTTTGCATTCCCACCAACAGTGCAAGAGAGCTCCCCATTCTCCCCATCCTTCCCAACATTCCGCTCTTGGCTGGGCCCTTTGCTATCCCTAAGAATTGGAACCAGAGAGGACTGGTATTTTTTTTTAGACTGTCAGAACAACATAATATACAGAAAAGTTTTAGAGAAATTTAGAGTGCAACATATATGTACATCCTTCACCTACATGTCAAGATGTGGAACAGACACAGGTGCCCTGGGGTTTCCTGCATCAGTCCCTGAGGACTGGTATTGGGGGGTAAACGGGTGCTGGCTATGTCTGTGTCTGCTGCCATTCCCATGTGGATGCCAGCCTGGCCAGACCCACCACCAGACCGCTTGGCAGGGGAGCGAGAGCCTGCTGGCTCCAAGGTGCGGGCTCTAGGCTTTGTGACATTGACAAGAAAGGGAAAATGCACCTTGCAACACAGGACAGAGCGAGCATCAAAGGCTGTGGGTGTAGTCTAGTCAGTCGTGGGACATTAGAGAACGAACAGTGCACATAAAAGGGCCTGGCCAGGAGAGAGAAGGTGGAGATGGGGGTAGCAGACAGGAAGGGCAGCTCTGGGCACCCAGGGAAGGCGCAAGATGGGCGGGGCCCGACTGCACAGACACTGAGGGAGGAGCGGTGTGAAATGCAATCAAAGCTCCAGAGTCCGGGGAGAGTTTGAAATAGGACGACAAAAGATGCTTTTCAGATGAATACGGTATTCCCCTTTTCCTGCGGTCTGGCTTTGCCTGGTTTCAGTTCCCCACGGTCAACCCTTCTGGAAGCGGATGATCCTGCTTCTGATGTATTTCAGAAGGTCAGAGGTAGACTAAGCTATGTCACAGTGCCTGTGTCACTCACCTCACTTCATCTCATCATGGAGGCATTTCCTCATCTCGCATCATCACAAGAGGAAGGGTGAGGACAGTGCAATAAGATATTTTGAGAGAGAGAGAGAGAGAGAGAGAGAGAGAGAGAGACCACATTCACATAACTTTCATTGCAGAATACTGTTGTAATTGTCCTATTTTATTATCAGTGATTGTGATTAATCTTTTCTGTTTCTAATTTTTTTAATGTTTATTTATTTTTGAGAGAGAGAGAGAGCAGGGAAGGGGCAGAGAGTGAGGGAGATGCAGAATCCGAAACAGGCTCCAGGCTCTGAGCTGTCAGCATGGAGCCTGACACGGGGCTCGAACCCACAAACCATGAGATCATGACCTGAGTCCAAGTAGGATGGTCAACTGACAGAGCCACTCAGGTGCCCCTTTTGTGCCTAATTTATAAATTAAACTTTATCACAGGTATGTATGTATGGAAAAAACCATAGTATATATGTATGGTTAGGTACTGTCTGAAGTTTCAGTCATCTACTGAGGGTCTTGGAACAAAGATGAGGGCAACTCTTGTAGGAGGAGTCCATTCCCTTCCCCATGTGGTCTCCTCACCTTCCTGGTGCTCTCTGTGTGCACAGTAACCAGGCATGTGACATGTGGCAGAGGGGTAGTTTTCTCAAGTTTTTGCTGCATCTACTGTAGCAGCATTGACTTCACGGTGTGCTCTGGAACCTTCCATTCAGGCAGTAACACGGGGGGCCATACATAGACAGCAGAGGGGCTTTCATGGGACAGGGGCTTACTCAGAGTGTACCATTGCTTTATGCCGTTGCAGAAGTCTGCATAGAAGACCTAAAGATTAAGAGTTTAGGACAGATAACAAGAGTTCCTGGTTTGTTTTTTAATGTTTATTTTTGAGAGAGAGAGAGAGAAAGAGGGAGACAGAGCGCGAGCAGAGAGAAGGGCAGAGAGAGGAAGACATAGAATCTGAAGCAGGCTCCAGGCTCCGAGCTGTCAGCACAGAGTTCGATGCGGGGCTCGACCTCACGAACCGTGAGATCATGACCTGAGCTAAAGTTGGACGCTTAGCCAACTGAGCCACCCAGACAATCCAAGAACTACAGTTTCTTAATCCAAAAAGGCCTTGACTCAGCGTGGTTCACCTGTGGCATTGTACAGAATACCCCTTTGGATGGGTATTTGCCAGCAGGATAGAAGTTGAAATGCTAACCACAGGGAAAGAACAGCAAAAACAACCAAACTCACATCGATACAAAGTGAATGAGTCACTTGTCATATTTTTGGTGATCCTGCTCTATTTTAAATTGAATTCCCCATCGTGTAATAAAAATACCAAGCTATTGATATGAAGAGGGTGCGGTTAATTCAAATTAATTGGGACTGACAAGATTATTCATGGGAATCTAAGGGATATGGCACAGTAATTTGTCAGAGGCCATGCTGATGGAATTTATCATTTCCCTAGTCTCGATGCCCTTTAAGTTGGGATTTTCTTTGCAGCTGGGTTTATTTTTCTGTCATCTGTGAAGAGCGTGGTCTCAGTGAGGTTTTGAAGTTATGCCTCTATTTAACTGTGTCTAAGGAACACTAATCAACATGGCAGAGATGGTTTGAAGGTGGCACTTTTTCTTCCTTTCATATAAGCATCAGAAAACAGATGCTAGGGACGCTTGGGTGGCTCAGTGGGTTGAGGATCCGACTCTTGATTTAGGCTCAGGTCATGATCTCAGTTTCCTGGGATCGAGCCCCACCCTGGGCTCCGCGCTGACAGCTCGGAACCTGCTTGGGATTCTCCCTCTCCCTCTCTCTGCCCCTCTCCCACGTGCACTCTTTCTCTCTCTCTCTCTCTCTCAATAAATAAACTTAAAAAAATAAAGAAAATCGATACTATTGGGATGCTGGTCTTGCCAAGGGCATCTGAAGCCACACCCCGTCTCCTCCCTTACCATCTCCCACTCCTCCCTGCTCCCAGCTCTGTTGAAATGCGCTGCCCTGACAACCTAGCATGCAAGTTTCCCTATGCTTTCCATACTTACATCATTCCAGTATGAACTGATATAATCTTCACATACAGGAGGGTACGCCTTTGTTGGGTGGCTGTCTGTTGCCCTACAGGATGTTGAGCGGCTCGTAGCATCCTTTCCCCGGTGATGACAACCAAAACATGTCTCCGGACATCACACTGTCCCGTAGCCCTGTGCCACCATTCTTCTATCAATGGATAAGAACGTGGTTCCCAGTCCTTGGCTCCTAAAAGCAGTGCTGTAATGAGGACCATTGTGCTTTTACAGATTCCCAGAAATGGCATTGGGGTATACGTGTTTTTAATTGTAATAGATATTGCCAGATTGCCTGATGAAGGCATTTGGAGAAAACTCTAAAAACTGTAAGTGAGACGAGACTGATGTTATTCTAAAACTGAATGAATGAGTCCGGAGAGAAGTGATCCTTTCAGTGATTTTTTTTTTTGTAACATGGAAAGAAATATGAGTAAGTTGGAAAATTCGCCCTTTTTTCTCATTTTAAAAGTGACAGTTCTTTTTTTGTGGGAGGGTTTAATTTTTTTTTTTTTTGGATCAGTTCAATTATCAGATCTTTCAAATGTCTTGCTTGTCAAGGTTTGTGGGCAAAGATATCAATTAAAATGAACAACTGTGAAAGAAAACTTGTAGGTTTTCCCATACCCAAGGTAACCCGAGTGAAATATTTCAAGGCCAGAAATGAAAATGGCATAGGGGGACTAGGTAAAATTGTATTAAGGAATAGAATAATAAAATGTATGTATGAGTTTCTTTAGCATTAATGGTTATCTGCAACCAGCCTAAATTATCAATCAGCCCAGTCTGAGTAATATGCCAATATTAAATGATTGATGAAAATAGTTCTCCATTTGATAGTTGGGACATTTTAATATACTCCTTTATCCCCTAGCCAACAGGTAAGGAAAGACTTTAAGCAACATTTTAAAAACTTATTTGTTTCACCACCCCCCTGCCCCCTTTACAGAGTCATCTGGTGAAAGAAACAAGCAAAACCTGCCTTCTGGATCCCAAGATCACATTGTCCAGTGTGGTAAGGAAATTAAGATGTTTCTTTTAAAGTTCTTGATGGGCTCACCAGGTCTGAAGTGGGCAGACATTATTTCTGATGAGTAATGATGGTTCTGCAGGCAGACCGTGTCTTCTGGAAGTCTATGTTCTGGGTCCTTCTCAGTATTTGTAGCGTATCAAGGGAAGAATAGTACCCATTGAAAATTAATCGGAGTGTTTGTCTTCTCTTGGTCAAGTTTACTTTAAAAAGAAATAGATGACTAATGCATATATGTTAAGCTTTGTACTGTGCTTCTTGGTTATCATATATCAGGGGGTGTTGGATCTGGAGCTCCAAGTCTCCGCTGAGCCTTTGCACTTTTCTTTGAAGACTTGATATCATACGATCTCACTCTGTCCGTTTTGCTCCTGCGATATACTTGGACTTCTCTAGTTTCTGTTTTCGTTTTTTCCCCTGGTTGTTTCTCCCCATAAGTAAGGTTCTATTTATGTCACTCCCATTTTGTTGTTGTTGTTGTTCTTTGCCAACTTACAATGCAATAATGGCATTTGTTGTATTTTTGCGTGATCCCTAGAAGGACATTTATAAAGAGTTGCAATTTAGAATTACAAGTTATGTCACAAAATTATGGAATATTTAGAGCAAAAGATACTTAAAACACTATCCGCCAATTATTTAGAAATAACCACAATTGTCACTGTTTGCTATCAATTTCGTATGCTTTCTTGTCATATTACACATCCAATTTGAAATTCGGACTTTAAAGAGCTTACTTAAGTAAGTAAGTAAGTAAGTAAGTGCCAAACTTAAAAAGCACTATAAAGCTATTCAGTGAAATGTATGTATCTCTTCCTCTGTCCCTTGCCCCATGACAACTATTTCCCTTTCAAGGAGACATCTGGTGTTTCTGGGTTTCTAATTTACTGGACTTCTTAAACTATTTTCAGTGTCTATCGTCTGTTTCTATATTAAGCAGCGATTTGTTGAGTCAAAAGCTGACTTTATCGCTTGTTACACAGGGGGAGAGAGCGTGCGTAGTGCACGTTCTAGCCAAACAAAGCACAAGCTGATCTGGTATAGGGTGGGGAAGCACTGACTCCTGGGACTGACAGACTTTCTGGAGAGGTAGTTCTGAGGGATTAGGTGACCCTTAGCTGCGGAACCTTGGCAGTTTTGTGTGTCTGTTGCTTATGGCTGGCTTCAGGAAGTGCCAGAAGTGAAGCGGATTGTCACTGATCCATTGGGATGGCTCTGAGAAAGGTTGACATGGTGACTTGTTTGTGCCTTGGGACTGTGGCCACAGAAGAGTCACTGTTTTTCTTTCTTGACTTGGGAGCACAGGAACTTTAAATTCTCTCCGCATGAGAAATGCACGGGGATGGAATCGCTGGGTCAAACAGTATGTGCGTCCTGTATTTTGATTGACTTCCATAGGAGTTTACCAACTTACACTCCAACCGCGAATGGATGACAGTGTTGGTTTTCCCACAACATAGTGTGTCATCAACTTTTTGATCTCTGCTAACCTGATAGGTGAAATACAGTATTTTCCTGAAGTCTTCACTCGTCTCTTTCTTAGTATGAGTATAGTTGAGAAACTTTGTACATGATTAAAAGCCATTCTATTTTATTTTCCATAGATTTTTGCTAGCATCTACCCATTTATAATGAAGTTTTTAATATTGATTAAAAAAAACTTTTTATATATTAATTAGTTCTTTACATTAAGAGTTGTAAGTATTTTCCTATCTGTTCTTTGTATTTTGATTTTGTTTATTGTGTTTATTTGGGGAGAGGAACAAATCAAAACATGCTTTTACAGAGCTGGATTGACTAATTTGTGTTGTTTTTTGGGTTTTATATCATAGTTGGAATGGCTTTCCATTTTGAGCCTATAATATTTTTCTGTGCTTTCGCCTAGTGCTTTTATGATTTAATTTTTGTTCATTATTCTGGCCTCTATAAGGGAGGAATACTCTTTTTCAGGGAGTTACTTAGTTGCCCCAACACTATTTGTTGGGTAATACATTATTTTCCCACTAATTTCAATGATCATTTTTGCTCAAAATTCAATTTCCGTAAATATGTTGATTTATTTCTGACATTTATCCTTTGGTCCATTGATTTATATGTTGGTTTTTCCATTTAACATGATATCACTTGCATTTTTCTGCTTGTTGGTTGGACTTCTTGTTTATCATGGTACCATTTATATTAAGTGAGCATTCTACACTTATTCTGCGATTCTCCTTCGCTTTTCCCTCCACTTAACATTGTGGGAATTTAGGTTACAAATCAACTAACTGATCCAAAACTTTACCTCTGTTTGCTTCAGAAACAACCACTTGTGAAGGCTACTCTCTCAGTGAGCCCTTGCCTGGTCACCAATTTATATTTGCCAATGGATGTTTCAAACACCCAGCATCCTACCTTCTACATCACAAGAGAACATTTTCCCATCCAAACAACATTTAGACCTTTGAGTGAATTGGTAAGAAAAGGCTGACAAACATTTTTCAATGACCGGGTACCCGTCATGAAATGGGAAAGAACAATCTGTAGAATCTTTAAAATTTTCCGTTGAACTAGGACATCTAAGAGCTAAAGAAAAATGTTATACTCAGTTCCAAGTACTGCTTGAAAATAGCTGGCTATATGACTTCATTTTCTTAAGAACATGCTTGCACTAAAATCAGTTATTTTTTTTGTGGATGACTCAGAAACATTGGCTGAGCCATTACAGCACCAAATTTGTACGTGTGTGTGTAGGTGTGTGTAGGAGTGTGTGTGTGTGTGTGTGTGTGTGTGTGTGTATTTCCTAGAGAATAACACCAATATTTATGTGATTCCCCATGGCTCTTCTAACTTTTATTCACCATACAAGAGATTCTATTGATTTATATTGAGAAAGAGGAGAGTATTCCATGGATGCTGAAGTAAGTTGTAATGCAGAAACAAATTCCTTTTTTTTTGTACCTCAATTTGTTTCACTGCTTAGGAATGGACACATCTGCTTACTCCTCTATAGGCTTTAAGTAGTTTTCCAAGCTTATTTTAAGACACAATGGCTAACACTTTTATTGGAGACTTTGTTACTTAAGCAAAATTACCATTCCTCCTATGATCCCAAAGTCTTCACTGGCTGTTAACTCATTTTTCTCCTTACACAAGGATGGATAGGAGTTAGTGACCACAGATAGTCGAGGTTACTCACCCAAGGTCCTATGGCAAGTCACTGGTGAAAAAAAGAAGTGATGGGTAAGATAAATGTCACCATCCTAATAAAAATCTTATGCTGAGTGAGGTAATTATTATGAATCACAGCATATACTCAGTAGATTCCAGCAAGCACAACTGCATATGGCTGTTTAAATTACTTCTTATTATAGAATTTAAAAAAGAGGAGAATAAAGAATGAAGAATGATTGGTTTGATGACTGGTGACAGACTGAAGAATAAGCAGTCTCCCACGTTGTTCCTGCCTTAGTTGAGTATCATCATTCTCGCTAAACTCAGAAAAAAAAAAATCATTGCCTTCTTTATATGCTATATCCTCCTTCCAAAGAGTTGGTAGATGGAAGAGAGCAACTGGGGAGCATGGAGATCCAGAAAATACTTGTAGACTCTATGTGGGCTCTTTAGTCTTCACAGCCAAACTTTTTACAACACCAGGCCATCATTTCTGTGATGGTCAGTGGTAGCTCAAACTGGAGAATCTCCTTAAATTTCGTGGGAGATGACGTTGGCAAACCCCTCTTAGCAAAACACAATGTGATAGTGATTGAGTAAGGGGAACTTCCCTAGTTTTTTGTAGGGGGCAGAGATGAGGGCACAAAGTCCATTCTAAATAGAGCTGCCTTAAAATCCCCGTTTTGATCCATCACAGAGAAGACTCCAATTGGCCTGGTCCTTTAAGATGCAATTTCTGAGGCTGGGATATGAAGTTAGAGCATGCCCAGAGCTGCCATCCACCCCTAGCTTAAGGAGGTCTAGGTGGGACCTTGTTCTTTTTAGGGACTCTCCGGAATCAATGTTAGCTTCCCCAGACAAGGTCCAAAATAGAGGTGAAAATCAGGAGCCAGACAATGCTTTCTCAAAGTTTTCTTTTTTTCTTCAATGTTTTAAGTCTATTTATTTCTTTTGAGAGAGAGAGACAGTGCACAGGGAAGGGGCAAAGGGACAGGAAGAGACATTGAGAATCCCAAGCAGATTCCATGCTGTCAGCACAGAGCCCAATGTGGGGCTCAAACTCACGAACCTTGAGATCATGACCTGAGCCCAAATAAGAGTCCGATGCTGAGCCACCCAGGAGTCCCATCGAGGTTTTCCAAGAACGCATAATTCTGAGCCTCATCTCCAGGGTCTGTCTTGGTAGTTTGTGACTGCATTTTGCTGGTCACTCTTTAAACAGGTGCCCAAGGTGATTCCACTGAAGGCTGAAATCCTGTTGCGCACTGCTCTTTGGGATTGAATGTGATCACACCACTGTAATAGAATAATATGACCCAACCAGTAGTGATAATTGATTCATTTTCAGGTGATTGTTCAAATTTGTCCAGTTCGCACATGATGGAGTTGCACGTCAGTTCACTTCTATGTGTACATAAATACACACGAGCAAGTGCCTTGCATGATTCTGCGGGAGGGGGATTTATTTGATATAATTTTTTAGGGAAAAAAAATCAAGTCTTGATATATGGCGAGAGTCTATTTCCAAGTCGTAGTTTTCCTAGAGAAAAATTGGAGGGGGCTACCGACTCACCTACCTTAAGACCAAAAAGGGCAAGAGTACAGAATGAAGGCCAAACAATGATTTCATTATACAAATGAAATGGGAAAATGCAGTGAAATTCTATTCCTCCCTGAGGACTGACCCCACTTAGAAGTTAGAAGAACAGCCTAGAGTGATCTCACACTTACGGGCTCTATAACCATCACTCTGGAGCATTTGTAGGAGGGTTATGACTAAGGATGAAAGTCCTCACATAAAGTTTTGAGCTTTAACTACACTTCTGTTGGGTACATAAGAAACAAAATAATCAATCCAGACGGCCCATCCCCTGATGAATAGTGAACAAGGGGTAACTAGATAGGTGTAAAAAAAAAAAAAAATCAGCAGTGAAAACCAAATAGGATTGTCAACAATGGGTTTAAGGTCAGTTTCAGGGACAGACTGTTAGTACATTAGGTGACGTCACAGAATATCTGTGATAAAGATGTCAGAAAGAACTGGCTCGGGAAAGTTTCAAACTCAAAAAAGAGTGATTCTGTGTATTTTCACGGTCCAGTGTGGTGTTCAGGGATTTTACACATTAAAACAGACTTCCCGACATCCAGATTTCTGACGAGGAAACAGACTCTCGTCGAGGTGAAGTCTCGCAGACAGCGTCTCATTCACACACTTCAACCCAGTCACATGCATGGAGGACCCTCGGGTGTAGGGCACAAGGTCAGGGGTGTCAAGACAAGTGAGAGTCAGTTGGGGTGTGGCAGCTTCCTGACCTCTTTCTGTGTCTTAATTGTTCTTTCCCCTCCAGGAGGTCTGGGCTGAGGGCCAGTGGTAAGACTTTGGAATTAACATGAAATTTTCATCACTAAAGTCAGAGCAATAACCTAGACACCTGGAAAAGTAAACGTTTTTTTTTAAAGCAGGGAGCTCTGGATTATGTTGCTTCTGTTTACAGGATAGCCACACACAACTGACATAAGAGAACTCAGCTAACAAACCATTGTTCGATGCACAATAGATTGCTAATTACTCGTGAAGACATACTTTTTGAACAAGAACAGCGGATTTTAATTGCCTCTTAGTGAGATGCTTTGCCTTTTTTACCCCTCCCACCAGATCCCATCAGCACTTACCCTTGCACTGGCCTGAGTTTTAATAGATTCATAATAGAAACATTTATGTATTCATAATAATAAAGATAAATGATGTTTGCAAGTGCTTTCCTCTACATTTCTTCTCCCTAACAACTCTGGGGGATATGCAGAACAAGTATTATCTCTGCTCTGTTGATGAGGAAACCAAGGCATGGTGAAAGTTTTCCAAATTTTCAGGGGTGAATCAGGACTCAAGCTCTGGTTTTGTTTTTTTTTGTTTGTTCGTTTGTTTTTTAATTTTTTTAACATTTATTTTTGAGAGACAGAAAGCAAGCAGGGGAGGGACAGAGGGGGAGGGAGACACACAATTGGAAGCAAGCTCTGAGCTGTCAGCACAGAGCCTGACATGGGGCTTGAACTCACAAACTGTGAGATCAGGACCTGAGCGGAAGTCAGAGGCTTAACCAACTGAGCTACCCAGGCGCCCCGCTCTGATTTTGTTTATTTGACATCCTGTTGTGCATTTAATAAGCCACGCTTGCTGGAACAAAATGCTACATGCCTGGCCACTTCTGTCCCTGCTGGCTATGTGTTCTTAATCTTTAGACGCTCAATTTCCTCATCTTTAATATGACAAATGTAACAGCTCTTCTATTATAAACTTTCAGTGAGGATCTGTTGAGAGAATCCATAAGAAATTGCTTTGAGGTTTGAACAGTTTGCTCTTTGCCCAGGGTCCTTGAATGGACTTCAATGGGTCTATAAAGACCTTTAACTTTATGCAAAATTTGGCACTCATTTGCATATAATGAAGTTTTTTGGGGGGGGAGAGTTCTGAAGTTGTATAAGATTTTCAGAGATTTCTGTGATTAAAAAAGAATGAGAATTATTGCTACCAAACATTATGCAAGATACTAGTGTTATGAATACATGTCCTTTTGATTTTATAATTCATTCTTTCTAGAAAATGTGGGAAATACAGAAAAGTACAAAGAAAAAAAATAATAGACAACTGAAAAAAAGAAACATTTAGAGAAAACCCTTCTATTTCCATGATGCACTTTTGTCTGATATTATCTCTCAGCTTTTTTTCCCCCAAGAAATCAAAACTAAAAAAAGGTTCTGGGGCGGCACAGATATTTATATATATATATGGTATATATATCCATTTACAGTTTGGGATCATTCTAACTACGTGAACATAACCTAGTGGTGTAATAGTTTTCTACACGACGTTTAATGCCTGCCTTGGAATCTCTATGTGGCTTTTCCCATAATTTCTATACCTAATACTCTTATACTTTCAGAAGGCTTGCATTTCTGTCATTTTCTTTTACCAGATTATAACGTATATGCTTTTACATATAGTTATACTATCTAGTCATGGAATGTATATAGTTTAAAAAATCACCATGCATGTCTCTTATTACTCAAAACAGATGGTAAATTAGTAAGTACTTAATTCTTCGAGGTGTACTTTAGCTTTTCACTGCCATGTTTTCAAAGATTTTACTAGAATTAAAGATATTCATTATACCTAATAATTATTTGGGGGAGAATTTTCCTTTTTATGCTTTTATCCTGGATGAAATGGTTTACCTCTTCCTTTGTTCGGGTCTTGCATATCCCCGAGTTAAGTTTTGTTCCTTCTTCGCTATTTCTAATCGCTTGTCTCTTTCTTTGCGATATATATAGATTGTCACTTGTCTTTTTCAAAAATGTTTGCATTGCTGGGACCTTCAGCATGGTGTTAGGAAACAGTGGCTACAGAAGGGGTCATGTCTTCTTTGACATCAATGTGGATATCACGAGCGTCTCAACGTTGAAGCTGGGGTTGCTGAAAGTGGGAGATAGGGGTCTTCATCTTTAGAAACATCGATGTCTACTCATAGTTTGTTGCAAGATTTTGAGACCGTCGGTATTAAATCCTGAAGATTATTAAACACATTTCGGCTTCTAATGTGTTCATAGCCCCGCGTGACCCTTCTCTTCCGAACAACGCAGCAAGTTGCTTTGGGATTTCCATGGCACGTTGTTCTTCCGTTCTTAGAGCAAATTCTTCTTGGTTCCAGGGTACTGTTTTTGGAATACGTTTACAAATGGCATTGCCAATATTTTATTTAGAATTTTTTGCGTGCAATCTTAGGCAGATTGGTCTGCAGTCTTGTTTCTCTGTAAGGATTGGCATTAAAAAATGAAAAGGCTTCCATGTTTCTTGGCAGGAAATTTTAAACAATTACAAACCCTCCATACAAGTGTTAAATCAGGGTGTTGTATACCTGAAACTAATACAGTGTTGTATGTTAATTATACCTCAATTTAAAAAAAAAAAACTAAAAAAAAATTCCCCAGTTATTTCTTCTATCAATTTGTCTACATCTTTTATATTTTAATTTTATTTTTTTAATAATTAAAAAATTTTTAAATGTTTATTTACTTTTTGAGACAGAGAGAGAGAGAGAGAGAGAGAAACAGCTTGAGAAGGGGAGGGGCAGAGAGAGAGAGAGAGAGAGAGAGAGAGAGAGAGAGAATCTGAAGCAGTCTCCAGGCTATGCATTATCAGCACAGAGCCCGATGCAGGGCTTGAACCCATGGACTGTGAGATCATGACCTGAGCTGAAGTCGGATGCTTAACCGACTGAGCCACCCAGGCGCTCCTATATTTTCTTTAAAAATCATACAAATTTATGTAGTTCTCTCATTTATCAGAATAGGATTTTATACAATTTTTATTTACATCTTTGGTCATGTTTCTTTTTTATTCCCAATTTTATATACTTCTATTTTTCTCTTTTTATTAGATTAGACCTGCTAACTGTTTGATCAGTAATTTTCTTCTATGCAGAACCAGACCTTAGATGCATTTATTATATTATTTAGCTCTTTTCAAATTCATTAATTTCTGCTGTTATTTTGTATCTCCATTTGTTTTACTCAAGTTTGTGTGTGTGTGTGTGTGTGTGTTCTTGTTTTTGCATTCTTTAGTTTGACACTGAGTTTAGTAAGTGTTATTTTGTGTGTGTGTCCTAACAGAAGGCTTACTGGTTATAGATTTGCTTGGATGAGTCCTTGTGAGCATTCCAGATGTCTTGACAGATTACATTTTCACTCTTGTTATTTTCTAAACAGTCTTTAATGGTGTGTTTGACTGCCACTGTGATCACTTTGCACAGAGTCATTCGTGGTCTGAGAATATGGGCCTATTTTTTTTTTGCCACTTTTTGAGTTTATGAACATATATATCATATAATTTACAATTACTATTTGCAAATATTCTTGGTAAACTTGGTAGAAATATATCTTCCTGTTCTCCTTTGGACACAACATTTTCTGCACACCCAGTAAATCAATCTTATTGTTTCTCGGACACTCTCTCTCCTCCTGCCCCCCCGAACAGGGCACATCTATTTGCACATTTCAACTACAAGTGTCAGGGAAGGTGTGGTTAAGTCTCTTACCACCCCAGTGCTTTGGTTCACTTCTCTGTGTGCCTCTAATAGTTCATGATTACTATACTTTGAAGAATATTATATGGTGTGGAAAGATTTATGGCTTTTATATTTTCTGTCTAGATTTTATTTACTATTAAAACAATACAACTCTTCATTCCAGGAAATGGCTTTTTCTTTTATTTTTCCTCTGCCTGAAAACAATATGCCAACTCCTGTTTTCTTTCACTGTATTAATTTTATTTCTTCTTGCCTTTAGCTATTGTATCTTTGCCTAATCATTTAATATGATTTCTTTTGCTTTTGTTTTGTTTTCAGATTCTTATTTAAATTCCAGTTAGTTAAAATACAGTGCAATATTGGTTTCAGGATTAGAATTTAGTGAGTCATCACCTACATACAACACCCAGTGCTCATCACAAGTGCCCTCCTTAATGCCCACCACCCATTTAGCCCATCCCCCGTCCACCTCCCGTCCAACAACCCTCAGTTGGTTCTCTATAGTTAAGAGTTTTGTGGGGGCGCCTGGGTGGCTCAGTTGGTTAAGCGTCCAACTTCGGCTCATGATCTCGTGGTTGGTGAGTTTGAGCCCCACGTTGGGCTCAGTCAGGCTCTCTGCTGTCAGCACAGAGCCTGGAGCCTGCTTTGGATTCTGTGTGTCCCTCTCTCTCTGCCCCTTCCCCACTCATGCTTTGTCTCTCTTCCTCTCTCAAAAATGAATAAACATTAAAAACAATTAAAAAAAAAGAGACTTGTGGTTTGCTTCCCTCTCTCTTTTGTTGTCAATTGCTTTTAAATGTCATAACTTTTAAATGCTATTTGGTGTAATTTCATTATTTCACTATTTGAGGGAGGGTATCTTTTACTGTGGTAGTTTTGGTGAGAAGGGGTAGATTATTACTGATGTAATCATGCGTGTTCCCATTGTCTTGTTTCATGCTTATGTACGGATTCTTCCTGTCTTTTCCTCTGGCAACTTTTTTTTTAATGGCCTATGTTTTCTTTGCTTTTTTCTCTAGTGATTTTGTTTTAAATTCTACTAATGATTTACCTTAAGGTGTTAAAAAATGCTCATATCAATATTTATGAAACTATCAACATATAAAATCAAATACTATTTACTTATTATCTTCTATGTAAAATCAGGACATAAATAGTCTTTTGTTCCCATGTGATATTCAAAGCCACTTCCCAGTTTTTGTTGGTGTTATCTGTGACTTTAAAGTGGTGTTATTATTTTTGATGAGTTTTATTATATTATGATACAGTGTTTTTCTCTCAGTAAAGTGAAGCATATCCTTGACAAATACGTTCAGAGATGGTTGTGTGCTTTCTGGAAACATCTTTAAGTTACCTCATGTATAAGTGACAGTTTTGCGGGGGCATAGGATTCTTGGCTAACATCTTTTCCCTTCAAAATTTGATGTGTGTGGTTTCAAAACTTTGATGATGCAGGGGAGAAATCTGAAGCACTTTTGTATACTTTTCCGAATTTTTTTTAATGCACTGCTGATCAAATTCTTTTTCTATCCTGGAAATAAAAAATACATATCTATATATCTATATCTATCCCTATCTCTCTATATCTATCTATCTATCTATCTATCTATATTTATATATCTGTCTTTTCCATTGATTTTGCCTGAAACCACATGTTTTGGTCAGCCAGGTCAGATTTTGCATCAGGTGAGTGCACTCTGCAAAACTGAGGGAGAGTCATCACTTCTGGTGGCACTAACAAGGTCCTTCGGGAAGGTAGACTATGATGGAGAGACCGCTTCACTGGAAGCAAGACACCAGATTCCAATTTTGGCTTTGTCGCTAAATGCCATGTGAACCCCTGGGCCCCAGGTGCCCATCTCTGAAACGGGGGTGTCAGAGAAGTTTCTCTTCTGATCCCCAGAATTAGTGAAGGTATTCAATACAAAGAGGTAAATTCATTTGCTGTATTAGCATTAACATCAATTTTTAAAAAATGAAGCTGCTTCTGTTTTCAGTTAAAGGAAAAAAGCTTTATGATCAAAAGTACCGGTGAGAACTAAGCAGGTGCCTTACGTACTGTGGTGGGCAGAATAATGGCTCCCCAAAGACGTCCACATCCTAATCCCCAGAACCTGTGTGTATATCACCTTACATGGTAAAGGGGGATAAAGTGGGCAGTTGGAATTAATCAACTGACCATGACAGAGAGATTATCTTTGTGGGTTCAATGTGATCAGAAGCAGCCTTAAAAGTGGAAGAAAGAGACAGAGTGGAGGCCAGGGTGATGCGATGGGAGAAGTGCTGGACCCATCATTACTGGCTTTGAAGATGGAGAAAGGGGTCATGAGCCGAAGAAGTTTCCAGAAGATGGAAAAATCAAAGAGACACGGTCTCCTCTAGCACCCTCAGAAAGCAGCACAGCCCTACCAAACCCTTGGTTTTAGCTGACAGCACCATGGCAGACATCTACCCTTCAGAACTGGAAGATAATAAATTCATGTTGCTTTAAGCCACTAAACGTGTGGTAATTTTGTAAGCAGCCATGGGAAATGAATACGTACATATTATTTGTGGTCCTCGAACCCTTTGCTGTAGATGGTGTTGCCTCATTTTACACATGTAAAAACAGAGAATCGGAAAACTTTTCAAGGTTTCCCAACACGGCAGGATTCATTTGTGATTTCACCACACAATTAGCCAATTCTAAAGTCCACTGCATTGTTTCTACATTATTTTCCAGGACATTCTTTGGAGGGGAGAAAAGGATTTAGCAAGAACATCCCTTATAGTTGCCTCGCAAATGTACATCTTCCCGCATACCTAGCCCAGGCTGTAATAATGCTCTGCTGGTCCTTAGGCATGAGATTAGTGATGAACTCATTCATTTGCTATTAGAAATTGGAAGGAAGTGGCTGAGTTGGGGATGTCTTCACTCTGCTCTACTTCTCAGGCTCAGGAGACCCTCATCTCAGGTTATGGTAACTGTGGCCTCTACCTACTGGCCTCTGGCATGGGTCTTTCACGCGACAGCCAGAGTGATCTCTCAGGAATACAAATCTGATTATTCCTCAACCTTGCCTCCGCACCTCAACCTGCTTCCCTGCTCGTGTGCCCCTTGTGCCCCCCAAGTACAGCACTTCTTGCCCAGCATGGGGATCCCATTTTCCTCTCTCTACCCGCCTCCACTAGGTTATAGGTCTTTGGGGTCACTGTTGGGTTCCTAGAGTTCAGCATCCTTCCTGGAGCTCAGTAGTTGCTCAATTAAGACCCGCTTAATGAATGAGACATTCACTCTAAGGGTCTCTCAGATCCTACTTAAATAAATTCAAACCCTTGGGATTTCAAGTTCTGATTAAGTTTGACTTCATTTTGCCATCACATGTCACTTCCCAGGAATAGTTTTGGTTTTTTTTTTTTTGGTGTACCAAAGGAAGAGTGCCCTCAGCTCCATCATGAAAGTCAGGTGGCATTGGTAAGATTACCTCTAATATTGTCCTCAAGAAGGAAACAAAACTGAGGCCCTTTCACTCACGTAGACCAAGCTGGGCCTGAGGCAGGCTGCTCGCCCTTGGTCAGACTCACACCATCCCTGTCTGAAAGCGGAGGTAGTGCCCCACCTGGGAGGCCGGTTTTTCAGATTAGACACTGTGTGTTAAGATGCTTGGTGTCAGTTCTGACACCCAAAGGCCTCCTATGCTCTTCGGGCTTGGAGTCACTTTGGCAGAACCCCGTGGAACTGTTTGGCTCTTAGGAGCCAGAAGGCTGAGGGCACGCTGGGGCCGAGGGAAGGAAGAATACTGAGTCCCCAGGCGAGGTACCGGCACGGTGAGCGAACAGAGAATCTTTACTGAAGAACAAGGAGAACACGCGTTCCTAGAGACATCAGGTCAAGGACATGAGCTTTCTCCGAAAGGATCTCAACGCGTTTAATAAACACTTGGTGATTCAGAACTAGCAGTCACGACACCATCTGCTTCTTGAGCTTCTGGAGAGGAGAGTCAGGCCTGTCCTGTACCGAATAAGAATGGAGTGAGGGTGTCTATTTGACCAAAAGCAAAGATCATGCCGTTTTACCATTTTGAAGATTTGCAATGACCATTAGAAAAGCAGTCAACTCCAGAAAATGTTAAATGATGCTGCTTTGGGCAGATTGCCCTTTTTGCCGGTGCACTGTTGACATCAAAAGGCCCCGGGCGTGGCTTCTGCGAGCTTCCGGGTTTCCACAGGGTTTAGGAGGACGGGAGGGTTCTTCCTTGCCCCAGATGCCTGTGGGGGTGGAGAGCAGACTGGGGGCCCCACTATGAGACACTTCCCACTCTTGCTGAATGTGTGGTTTTATCTGATGAAGGTCATCAGTTCTCTGATTCTTGGGACTGGAGTGAGGCATCCTGTGCTGGGGTCAAGTTGGGGGTTAGAAATTGATGGGCTTGGGTCCCAGGCATGGGTCTGCTGATATTTTCACATTTACATGTTCATCACATTCTTGACACAGAAACTGGGACTGACGTTTAAATCATGAAGACCTTAGTTTAAAACCGATAGGAAAAGTATTTTTTGTCCTTCATATTTAATGTAATAAACGTGTGGAAGGAAATTAGAGAAAGAATTCCTTGTTAGTTTTGTCATTAGTTGAATAGACATAAAACGATAATAGGTCACGTTAGATTTTATATAACGCTGCCGGGATTTACGCAAGATGCAATTTTCCAGGTAGCTGGCCTACTTTGTGTGATAATGAGCCATTTTGTCATTTGTATCAAAGTAATGCTTTAATATCACAGAGTTCAGGCTAGTCAGGTTTCTTCCCCAGCTTTTCTTGAATTTCCAAAGGAAGGCTAGTGGCTATGTCAACCTGACCCCCTTTCCATGATAAGAGACTCCTGTTTTGAATGTGTTGGGACCTCAGTCTTTTCTGTGTGGTCTGGGTCACGTCTTTGTCTGGTATCCTTGGCAGAGCTCATTCTCCCGGTGGCCAAATATGGGAAATTTTGTTTCTTTTTTTTTTTTTGGCACACAGGTCCCTCAATTCAGAGGTAATTAAGGCACTATTAAAGAGAATTGAATGAATTTTGGTGTGAATTTGCTGTGAATTTCTAAATGGACACGTAGTGTGCATTTCTAGCTCAATGTAGAATGACCATTAGGTGGTGACCTTGTGGGTGCGAAAACAAATGACTGTTGTTATGGGTTGACTCGTGTCCCCACAACATTGAAGTCCTAGCCCTCAGTGCCTACAAATGTGACCCTGTTTGGCAGTAGGGTCCCTGCAAATGATCAAGTTAAGATGAGCTCATTGGGGTGGGTCCTAATCCAGTATGACTGGTGTCTTTATGAAAAAGGAGGATATTTGGACACAGAGACAGAAAACACGGAGGCAAGATGATGTGAAAACACAGGGAGAACACCGTCTACAAGCCAAGAAGCATCAGAGACTACCGGAACCTGGAGCACGTTCTTCCCTGCATCCCTTGGAAGGACCCAAACCTACTGATGCCCTGATCTCAGACTTGGCTGCCTCCACTGCTGTGAGACAATAGATTTCTGTTGATTCAGCTGTCCAATTTTGGTACTTGTTACAGCAGCTGCCACAAACTAATACAACCACTTAATCCCCAGTTCAGCCATTTGGGTTGAACACCGGGATGGTGGTAATTCTCAGTAAGGTTTCAAGCCAGCTGATGGAGTCACTTATCTCTTGTCTCACCCAATGCTCTAGGAGAATAGGGCCACAGTTGTTGTTACTCTTTTTTTTTTTAATGTTTATTTATTTTTGAGAGAGAGGGAGGGAGAGGGAGAGAGAGAACACAAGTGGGGGAGGTGCAGAGAGAGAGAGAGAGACACAGAAGCTGAAGCTGGCTCCAGGCTCCGAGCTGTCAGCGCAGAGCCCGATGTGGGGCTCGAACTCATGAACCATGAGATCATGACCTGAGCTGAAGTGGGACACTTAACCGACGGAGCCACCCAGGTGCCCCTAGTTACTCTTAAGCCAAAATAGGAAGCACTCTGTTGGAAAGTTCTTATAGAGGGGACCTGTGATGAGGTTGCTTGGGCAAATGGTGGTAGAGACTGGTTAACCAAGGTCTGATTTCTTTCTTCTCTTCTGACCCTTGGTTCTCCGCAGACACTGCTTCCCCCTAAATGCTTCATCATGGGAATCAGCAGCACCCCCTGCTGCCCCACAAGTACAGGATATCATTTTGACCTTACTGTCTCTAATTTTTCCATAGAATTATATATCATGTTTGAAAAAGTTCACCGTCGTGGTCTTCTGAACGCAAGAACACTGCCGTGTTTAATTATGCTCTGCCCAGACAGGTTTCTCTTTCAAAATAATTTCACTGCAGCTTACGCACAAGTCTGCTGCGTGGTGAGCGGGTGGCTTGCGACCAGTGCCACCCGCCACGAGAGACTTAACCAGCCTGGGTTTCGCAGTCGATGTAAGGGCTCGGGGGGATGCGGCGGAAACCACCTGGATGCTTTGGTGGTTTGCCGAAGTCCCGGTCGTTTTCCACGGAGTCAAACCCCCGAAATTTAAACAAGGAACAAGGAGAGGAGAAATGAGGGAAAGGAAGGACGGAGGGAGGGAGAGAAAGAATAGAAGAGAACATTCAAAAGGGGGAAAAGGAGAAAGAGACAAAGAACATGAGAGCCGGAGTGGACTCCAGAGGCGGCCCGGCAGGTTTTGTGTGTCCGTCCCGGGCGGCGACATCTATCTGAGACCACATCAAGCCCATTCTCTGTACCGAGAGACTAAGATTATACACCACCGCGGGTATTCGAGTTTTAAAAGCGCGATGAGACGTGATAGCGATACCACATTAAACACATCTCCTATTGATTCCTTCTAACCTTGCAAAACGAGCTGTGCGCGCTAAGTACCTTTTACTGCAGCCTGGCTGATGGGACCGCAAATGGTGGCTGCGGGGCTGAATTTCCTCGGAGGTCAGCAGACAGGGCGAGCGGGAGGTGAGCGGGGGGCGCGGCTTCTGGCCCGGGGACCGCTTACCCTCCCTGCCCTCAAATGCAGCCGGAGGACACCTGTCTGGACGAGTCTGCATCGCGGAGACATTAAGCCAAGCCAGGCTACCCGCTGCATACCCAGCCACACGAGCGTGCGCGGCTCAGCGAAAACAGGGCATTCCGGACAGAAGGACATGATTCGTGCTTTGTCAGGCTGATCTTTTGCAACGCTTGTTTGCTCGTAGTTACGGTCTTGTTTCAAATAAAATAAAAAAAATTAAGTTATTTCATCTACTCGGCTCGCATGTGTCTGCCCTAACAGCTTTGTCCTTATGACTCTGCTCTCCGTGGGCTGGGGGTGGACACGAGAAGGGTGGGGACAGAGACGCTTTGCCATTTCTGAGAGTGGCGTCCATGCCGGGCAGGGATCCCACTGTCTGGGCAAGTGGAAAGGAAGCAACTGCTTAAGCGGGTCCCCGGGGATGAAACCCCAGTTGCCATTCTCAAGACCTCGGGCTAGCGTTTTGGAGGCCCTGCTTCTGCAACTGGAAAATGGGACGGCAAGACCGGGGGTAAGAATTCGCAGTTGAGGGGTGCCTGGGTGGCTCAGTCTGTTGAGCAGCTGACTCTCGATTTCGGTTCAGGCGGTGACCCCAGGCTTCTGAGATTGAGCCCCGCGTGGGGCTATGTGCTAGCATCACAGAGGCAGCTTGGAATTCTCTCTCTCCCTCTCTTTCTGCTCCTCCCCCACACAAGCACTCTCTCTCTCTCTCTCTCTCTCAATAAACTTAAAAAAAAAAAAAGAATTAGCTGGAATGCCTATGTGGCTCAGTCGGTTAAGCGTCCGACTCTCAGTTTCGGCTCAGGTCGTGATCTCGTGGTTTTGTGAGTTTGAGCCTCATGATGGGCTGTGCGCCGGCGGTACAGAGCCTGCTTGGGATTCTCTCTCTCTCTCCTTCTCTCGCTGCCCCTTCCCTGCTCACGCTCTCTGTCTGTCTCAAATATAGATAAATAACCTTAAAATTTTTTAAAAAAAGAATTAGCAGTTAAGATGTATAGAATGTAGTATGTCCTCATCAGCGGGTGGCTGTTATTTATTTTTTCCTGTTATTATTATTGCTACTATTAAAAAAATTTAAATTTTCACCTGCTAGTCTAGATGGTTTCCCCCTCTGTGGAGGACAATCTGTATTTGCAGTGGGGCTCAGAATTCACCTCAGAGGAGGCAGGAGGAATCTGCTGCCTGCTCTGGGGCATTTGGAAAGCACTGGGAAGCTCCCAACACCTCCCACTCACGCTGGCTTCTCTTGGTGCCCAGAATCCCTGCCACCATCCCTTAGGTTAGCACAGGATGCCCTCCTTTACTCCCAGGAAGGGGTGTGGGGAGGGGTCAGTACCACTGATTTATAAAGTGTGAGACGGCATGGGGCATATCTATCTTGTATGTTGCTCACCCAGTATGTAGCATATGCACTGGATGAATGAATGAATGAATGAATGAATGCATTAAGTCCTAGGGTATCTTTCTCATCACATTTCCTCCTTAGCGTGCTCAGCCTAAGGCTTTGTGCAGGAAGCAATCTGGAACTGCTCGCTGCATTTATTAAGTGCAGTGGCAAATGTTTGCGTGGGAATTGAAAGTACAATTCATAAAAAAGTGTCTCATGAAGAGGAGGTAAGTCAGATGGGGGTGAGGAAGAACATCGGGAGATGTCCATGACACCGGGGACCTTTCGGATGGACACTCGGGGACTGGGATCTGGATCAGCCATGGAGCGTGGCGTGGATGTGAGCGCCTGTCTGCATATGCATCGATGTATGTTACACGGGCTAGAGATGCATGGTGGCCGTGCGTGTGCATGAGGGTGTGTGTGCATGTGAGTATGTGGTGTAGGCATGTCGTGTTTGCAGGCCTGATGCCAGTGTGTGTTACTTATGAACAGTGCAGGTGTTCAGTGTGTTTCTGGTGTGTGTGTGTGTGTGTGTGTGTGCATGTGTGTGTGCTGCAGGTGTGCCAGATGCAGATGCGTGTAGATGTGTCCCGTTTTAGCACAGGCAGGAGTTGGAAACATTGTGTACCGGATGTCATGGGCCAGTGGTTCTCAAGCATGGCCCCTGCACCAACAGCATCAGCGTTGCCTGGGAACTTGCTAGAAATGCAGTCTCTCGGGTCTACCCCCCAGAATCACCGAATCAGAGGTCCTGGGGGTGGGCTTGCAACCTGGGATGTAACAAACCATCTGGGGGATTCTGATGCCAGCTCGGGTAGGAGCATCGTTACCACTCATCCATGTCCTGCTTGCTTCGAGCTTTCTCCTCATCATTGCAGAGGGTAGATTTCTCTTCTTCTCTCCTGGCAATGAGATCTTGGCAGTTCCTTCCAACCTCATAGAGGAAGGTTAGAAGTGGGGAGGCTGGAAATCGGATGCTCTGTGCTAGTTGCTTGCTTGACCATCTTTTCTTTAAAACGGAACAACCATGCCCACTCAAGAGTTTCTTTGGTTCCATAGCATTGGCCCACTGCAACTTGGGGAAATAAGAGTGGCTGTTGGAAGAAGAGAACCTTATTAAAATTGTGTTCCTACCACTACTAGATGTGAGAACTTGGGAAATTGATTTGTGTTTCTGAGCCTCAGGTGCTTTACTTGTAGAATGGGAAGACTAATCTTATCTTACAAAGCTGTTGCAAAGATTAAATTAAATAGTCTATGTAAATCAGCCGGTGTCATGCTCACTGCCCTATTATTGGCAACTGAGGTGTCACTCTCTTTTGAACACCTCTTTTGCTTGGCCAGAAACTTGATAACAAAGGAGCATCTTCTAGCTTTAGGGAATAGATGGATGAGATTATGGGTATGGCTTTCTAATTCCTGGTGGGATGGTCATTGGACAGCCTTCCTGGGAGACAATTCAAAGAAAACTGGAAGTTCTCTACCAAGCCCAGAGTTTCCCGCTCTGTACAAGATTTAGCTAATAGTGTTCGATCCAAGTTCCATGTCTTTTATGAGATAAATGATGTTATTTTCTGCAGCAATCTAGAGACCACAGATACACGGAATAGTTGGAGTATGAGCCCCGCCCTGCTCTGGCTGTGTGATCTGGGACAAGTCACTTAGACCTCTCTGAGACCCTGTTTCTTCCTTTGAAAAACAGGTTTGCAGCAATGATAAGGCGCCATGATAAATGTAAATCACCTATAAAATGCCCAGCATACACTAGGAGCTTGGCTAATTATTTTTAAATGTATTGAATATTAAAATAAATACTCCCTTTACTTACTCCCCCTTTGTGCCCAACCTGGGTACCAGGTCCCCAGAATACCACCGTCTTTGGAAATAATACCAGCGTGGGAGCATCTTGGGTTCTGGTTTGGGTTTGGCCTAATGTGGAAGCAGGACTTTCCCCACCCTGGTGCCATAGTTCTAGTGCAGTGTCCTTTCATCTCGTGAATGCAGATCAGAGCCCTGAAAGGCAACTGAAAGCCAGTCCCTTAATCCCCTGGCTTTGCAGCGGAGGGAGCTGAAACCCAGAAGGGCAGGCAACAGGCTGTGGATTTCACACCTGTTGGGCAGCAAGACTGAGATGAGGACCATTCAGCCAACTCTTTAAGCCAACGACTCTCTACTTTTCGACTCTTCCACTGGGCCTCATGGAGAATAAAGAACGAACCTTCTATTGAGTCCAAGTAGTTGGATGGCCCTGCCTTGAGCAAGCTACGGTTTCTCCCGGTGTTTGTGACCTTATGTATAAAGCAGAGTTGATACTTGTCGACGAACCATTGAGGTTATGGAAAAATGAGAACTAGGTGTAACTATTCCAATTACTGGTTCTGGTGTTCAACAAGCTAAACAGATTCTCCTCGGTCTACTTCTGCCTTTTCAGTTCTTCTACTCTCTATTTCCACGTTAATTCTAAGGCCTATATGCCTAAGAAGTTTCCATCAAAGACTTTAACAATTTAGGTTGAGGCTTAAATACTGGTCGCTTTATTGTTGGCTCCTTAATAAAGACCTTTCTTTCTTTTTTAAATGTTTTTATTTATTTTTGAGACAGAGAGAGACAGTGCATGAGCAGGGGAGGGTCGGGGTGGGGGGGGGGGGACACAGAATCCGAAGCAGGCTCCAGGCTCTGAGCTGTCAGCCCAGAGCCCGACACGGGGCCCGAACTCAAGGACGGTGAGATCATGACCTGAGCTGAAGTCAGACACTCAACCAACTGAGCCACCCAGGCGCCCCTAAGGACCTTTTTTAATAGGCATCCTAATTGGTTTGGGAGCTTGAAAGTATTCTCTGTTGTAGAGGCTGTGGGGAAATGGGCCTTCTTACTTGTTACGGGTGGAAATGTATAATGACACAGCCCCTGTGGAGAGAATTTAGCAATCTTATATATCTGTATGTTGTGGCTGCACAATTCTACTCCTAGGACAAGGATAAGCTAGCAAAAAAAAAAAAAAAAAAAAGAACACAAAAGTCTGTTCATGTGGCATTAATTACAATAGAAAAAGGCTAATGTTCTTCAGGAGGGGGGCCAGCTGAATAAACCTTGCTACATCCACATAATGGAGTGTTTATTACATAGCTGCTAAAAGGAATAAAAGACTGACTTTTATACTGTTATGGGGAAATCTCTGGGATACACTGTTAAATGCAAAAAGCAAGGTGAAGATGAGAATGTATGAATGAGAGCCTTTATCTAAGAAATGGGACTATTTGTTTTTTACTGCATTAAAAATAAGACAAAAACCAAAGATTAATACAAGTGGTTAATTATAAGAGAAGTCGAAGACAGAGTGGAAGCAATGTGTATGGAAGCCAAATTTTTTAAAAATGCACCTGGGTTTTTTTTTAATTTTTTTTTAATGTTTATTTATTTTTGACGGACAGAGACAGAGCACGAGCAGGGTAGAGGCAGAGAGAGACAGACAGACAGACAGACAGACTCCAAAGCAGGCTCCAGGCTCTGAGCACAGAGCCTGACATGGGGGCTTGAACTCACAAACCATGAGATCTGACCTGAGCCAAAGTCGGACACTCAACCAACTGAGCCATCCAGGTGCCCCCAAAATTTACCCTGTTTTATACATTTAGAAGCACACAAAAAGTTTTTACAAAATTTTAAAACAACAGCTGAAGAAAGCAATCCCTTAATTCAAAAACAAAATCAAATTAGATAAAGTAACCTGATGAGAAGGAATTATTTCAAATGATTTTCTTGTTTTTTATTTTTATTTATTTTGAGAGAGAGAGAGCATGGCAGGGAGGGGCAGAGAGGGAGAGAGACAGACTCCCAAGCAGGCTCCGTGCTATCAGGGCAGAGCCTGACATGGGACTCAAACTCATGAACCACGAGATCACGACCTGAGGGAAGTCAAGAGTCTCAGGCACTTAACCAACTGAGCCACCCAGGAGCCCTGGAATCATTTCAAATGATTTTAACCTTCATTCATTTGGCTATATAACGGCAGTGGGATATATCCTAAGGACAAAATAAATAAAGACAAAGAAAAAAAAGGAAAAGAAAAAGAGAAAGAAAAAGGAAAAAAAACTGCCAAGAAATCTTAAATTGCTTTGAGAGTAATCGTATTGTTCGTAATATGTTGGTAGGGTTATTCTGAAACTTTTTGTACATAAATTAGGATAAAGCATATAACATTATATTAATGTCATAAAGAACCAAGCTTTTTGACATCAGAGAAAAAAAAAGAATCAAACGGAAAATCAAAGAAATTAAGTAAAAACCTGTAACCCTACGCTTGAATTGGAAATATCAATGTGAACTCCTGACGTATTTCTCTTACAAATATTTTCTGACTTTGTCCACTGGAGAGGCTTAGAACCAATAACACTACAGGAACAAGGAGCTTCTTAGCACCCGTACCCCAGTCTCCAACTACATTTCCCACTTAAAGGATCCAGGATGCCTTGGAAAAGTGGTTGATTTGAGGTTGGGTCAGGAAATGTCCAAGATGGACCTGTAACATATTGTCACCCTGGAAAGCAAGGAAGCTGCCCAAGGCCATTGGGCTGTGACAAAACGTTCACAACACACAGGAGCCAAAACCAAAGGCTCCTGGCCGGCCAAAGAGGGAACAGCCATATCCGAGGATGGATGTAAAAAGAACAATGTCTCCAATGTATTGAAACATATGGGATCTGTTAAAATCCATGCATCCGTAACAACATTTACAAAGCTCATGCGCTCCCTTTGTAAGATGCGAGGGAACCAACTCACTGTTCTGAAAACTGGCACATAAGGAATAGACCCAAACGTTTCCCTTTCCCTTCTGGGTAGGGCTGTACCTTGGGATAACGAAATAGTTGAGGAAGTACATTTCTTCTTCCTTAGTAGAATTCCAGTTTATAGATAAAAAACTAGTGAGGAGTTGGCATACCACCGCTCTGCAGCCCTTAGTGGAATAATGGATCTGTGCACCTGAGTGTGGGATTGTGTTTGTGTTGGTGAAACCTTTCTCACGGGTATTAGTTTTGTGATTGCTATCAGTAATTGTGAAACGAAAAGTTGTTGTCTTCTATTATGGAAATAGAACAGGGAACAAGAGGAGGCGGTAGGTTTGGGGCTGGGACACTCGCCCATTGCATCAACTTACCTCCTGCAACTACTTGTGAAGTCACGCCAAGTCAGAGGTGCGGACATTCTAAGACGTGCCGCTGGTTTCTGGGAATGCAGTGATCGTGGTGGTTGTCTGACTTTTCTTCCTATGATAAGGTGCTAATTCCCCGACACTTTCTCAGATGTTTTGTAGCTGCATCTAGGCCATCAAGAGGGAAGCAAGCTTTCCAGGGTTTATTGTGGTTTAAGTAAAACCACTCTTATTAAATCTTAAAGCAGATTGAATTAACCTGGACATAGTTTACAACCTCATGTCACACGTCTGCGGTCAAGAAATTGACAAGGTCTTCTTAATATTGTGAAAGAACTCTCTCTCTCTCTCTCTCTCTCTCTCTCTCTTCCCGAAATACTCAATTCCTTTGGTGCCACCATTGACCAAACCAAGAGAGCATTGAGTTTTCAATGCCACTCTGTGCAACTTTCCCCTTATCTGCCAGTCTGCAAAAAATCCACACCGTAATCTTAAGAGGGTGCGTCTACACTATGTTCTTAACAGGGTGCAGTGCCTCAGGGAGGTGGGAGCTGATGCTGGCCCAGAACATCTGGCTTCAAGAATGCAGCCTCCCCCCCACCCCTCCCCGCTGTCACCACCAGCTCAACTTCTTGTGCTTGGTGCTGGAGTTGTTCCTTTCTGATGAATCAGTGCATCATCTTGCTTTCTCTCAAAACTTGGGGAACAAATTGGGAACATGGTTTTCCCACCCACAGTCCTCAACAATCATCCTTTTTCTGCCTATTTTTATTTTTCAGAGACTTCTAGGAGACTTAAAAGGTGGTTTATTAAACTTGATCTGAATAGCAGCTGGGAAGAAAGATGAGTCGATGTTGGTTGTGGGTATGGTAACCATTTTGTTCTCTGCCAGACTTTGTTTCTGTTGTTGTAATAGAGAAGAAGAAAGTTGGCCGTCCACTTGTTTCAATGATTTCAGAAAGTTGTATGGGAACCGTCTGAAGGGGGAGGGTTAGGGCTTTCAAGATTTCTTTTCTTTCCTTTTTTTTTTTCCTGTAAAATGTCATTTTTTTCCCCTGAAGAACATGGCCATTTGGTGGAATCATCATTGTACTACTTACTACAAAGGTAAACATCGGGAGAAAGACGTTTCTAGGGCTTAACGTTTTATGTTTTTCCTCAATTTTATTTTACTGCCCTTTGAATATATGCTTGAATTCTTTTCCTTTGTATGACTGTTCTGTGTCTTTCACTTCAATCATTGTCCTTAGCCGTTTATTATCTGTGTTTCCCATTGGAGTGAAATCACTGGACCTTATAATTTTCATTGGTTTTCATTTTGTTCTTAGCAGGTAAAAGCTCATGTTGGAACTGTGGAGTGCCGTCTGCCCTTTATTCATTTGCTTTCTTACTTGTAAACGTTATTAGTAACCGAGTTCTTTAGAATATTAAAAGACAGCTACTTGGATACTACAGTCTTAGATCACGTGTGCTAGGTCGTGGGAAGAGTCTGCCTCATTACAGACGTGTTCACAAATTGGTACGCACCGTGGAGAGACGTGAAAAAGTCTCATCAAAGGCTGCCATGATGGATTGCAGGGTGGAAATTTAGTTGAGAGAATTCAGGATGATTAGGAATGGAAGAGTCTGGAATCGCTTGAGTGGCTGGGTGGAATGTTTGTCCACTGTGATCTGGGTAGAGGGAGAAGGGCATCGCGGAGCCAGGGTTCAATACACCACGCCTGTCGTTTGTTGGGTACCGGACCCTGGGCAAGCTGGTTCAGCTTTCTGGGCCTGTTTCTCCATCTGTCAAATGGGACAATAATAACACCCACCTGATTGGGCTGTTACGCCATTAAATGAGTCAACAGTGAATCCTCTGTCTGTGCCTGGAACACGGTGTTTGTTGAATAAATTAAAATATTACATTTCAGAAATGGAATGCCTTGTAAATCATAGACCTTAATTGCTCTGTGTTCAAGGGGTAAAACAAAACAGAAGAAGGTGATTGCCTTCCGTCTTGGAAAAAATTGTAAGAAAAACTGCCAGGTTTTTAGAATGTCAGGCTGCATAAGTTTTATAAGCCATTCGGCTTCCTCACAGAGCAGCCTGGAGCGAGGACAAAAGGTGGGAATGAGGAGTGGTCCCCGAGGTACCCTGGATTCTCTGCCCTCATCTTCAACAGAGGGAAGAGGTAACAGTTAACACACAGGGGGATGGGTGGGGCTGCAAATTTAGCTGAGAGGCTCCTCTCCCCCCAGGACATCACAATCCTTTAATCTGGTTGCGAGCAGCCTCCAGGATATGGGCAAGAAAAACTGTTTCGATTTTGCGCTGTGCTGGTAAGAAAAAAAACAGATCAGCTACATTCTCAGGCACGCGTGAAAAATAGGATGAATCAGGTACAATAAAAGAATGGAAGGAAAGAAAATAAAAGAACGAGAGGGAGGAAGAAAGGAAGGAAGGGAAAAAAGAAAAGGAAAGAAAAGGAGAAAAAAAAAAACTAAATGCAAATAAATCCCTAGGGAAAGAAAGGGTATTGTTTTACTACTGAGGTGCATCAGGATCTATCAGAAAAACTGCCATTTGGGGCACCTGGGTGGCTCAGTCAATTGAGCACTTGACTCTTGATTTCGGCTCAGGTCATGATCACGGTTTGTGGGTTCGAGCTCTGAGCTGACAGTGTGGAGCCTGCTTGGGATTCTCCCTCTCTCCCTCTCTCTCTCCTTCCCCACCATGTGTATGCGCACTCTCTCTCTCTCAAAAAAATAAATAGAATTAAAAAAATGTCATTCAGAAGGGCTATTTTTGCCTTTAAAAATTATTTTCCAGGAAACAGATGCAAAGTGCCGGCTTCACTTAGCCTTTTTTGCGTTGAGATATTTCTTCTTTTTATTCAGTTCAGAGTTAGCTCTGAAAAGAACGCAGAAGGAAAAACGACACAATTCAGTGTGGACCTTGTTTCTAGGCAAACCAGGCAGGTGTAAGTGATGGCTTTTCCTCTTGCACAATTTTGAGGCCACAGAACCATAAACTGCCATAGTTCCCAGAAACGGGACCTGCCTTCTGTAACCAGCAGCCAAATTATAAACCACACCAGGTAAAGAAAAGATGCAACTCTTGGGGCAGACTTGGCCGTTGTCTAAACCTACATGAAGAACTGATAATGTCAGACCTTGAAAAAGATAGGGAGTTAGATTATCCCCTTTGGCTCTGATGAAAATGATTAATTTCTAAGTAACAATATTAGAATTGGTTATTAGAATTTTAGACTGCTGTTGCCTTCGAAAATTTTGATTGTGTTTATATAACTAAACATCCTGGTAAGGATTTTGGAAATTTCCAGTATGCATTGACGTACCTTCTTGTGTAACTTTGTCTTTGGCTCAGTTTACAAAGAAGTCATATGGAAGCATTATATGACTTAGAAAAAAAAATCTAGAAATTCTGCAAAAGCATTATGAGATACAATATAGGATGCCCAGTTAAATTTGTATTTCTGATAAACAACAAACGATTTTTTTTTTTTTAGTGCAAATGCATCCAAATAATGCATGGGGCATACTAAAAAATCACCCATTATTGGTCTGCCATTTAAATCTAACTGAGTACCCTGTTGCTAAATCTGGCAACCCTATTCTGGAAAAGTGAAGTGAGATATTAATTATTTAGTCCTTTGGAGAACATAGGCTCAGTTTCTGAAAAACTTTTTTTTACTCGAGTGTAGCTGGCAGCCAGCGTTCCATTAATTTCAGGTGGTCAACATGGTGACTCCACAACTCTTTACGTTATGCTCTGCTCGCCGTGAGTGTAGCACCCCCTGTCACCGTAGGACGAGGCTATTACAGTGTCATTGATTGCTTTCCTTATGCTGTGCCTTTTATTCCCGCGACTTATTCATTCTGTAACTGGAAGCCTGTATCTGTCGTTCCCCTTCACCCGTGTTGACCACTCCCCACTCCTTCTTCTCTGGCTGTTTTAATTTACTGTGTCCCCCGCCCCCCCAAACACACACCTCATCCATTAACCCCGTTTGCGTGATTGGACCACTCTGCGATAACTTCCGGTAGCCTGCTAGACATTCCTGCCTGGGCAGCCCGTCTGTTTATGACGCAGCTTCTCAAATGTTGACGTGGCTGCAGATCGCTAGGGGCATCTTGTTAAAAATCCAAATTCTGATTCCGGAGGCCCGGGCTGGGGCCCGAGACGATGCATTTTAACAACTCCCGGGTAATACCGATGCTGCTGATCTTTGGACTGAACTTTGAGGAAAGTGTCTAAACCTAAGTTCTCCCTTTCAACTAAACAGAAGCAAAACCCTCATGAAATTTTGTTTTACGCTGCTTCCATTTTGGCAGATTCTTTATTCTATTTTTCTTAAGCCAGAAAATGCTAAATGTTAGGCATTTTGTTAATGGAAGAAAAATGTATTCGGTTGTGAGAAAATTCTGGAAAAGCACATGTTCCAGGAATTGGTCATTAGTTTGTTCATCCGTTCATATTTCTGGAAGGACCAGAAGCGTCATTAGAGAAATCACATGATTGTGCTTGGTTAACAGGCCATCCTGGGAGCCAAGTCCCTAAATGTGTCTGTTATTAAGTATGAAAACCTGCTGGAAGTGATGTTTTTTTATGACACTGAACCCGGTCAGGGAAGAGCGTGTTGCAATGATTTCAACATCTGCATAGAAAGGCTCAAAGGTCCTTTTGAAATGAGAATCCCAGAGGAACAGCCGAACCTTTGGGGTGCCAGGTATTTTGAGCCTTAGAATGGCAAGACCCAAATTAAAGGGGGGGGAGGTGCTTGTCAATCAGGAGGGCGCTCACGCCTCTTCTCATCCCTTGTCCGACTAGCAGCGGGCTCCGAGCCTTGAGACGCAGGAGAGTTGGATGAAATCATCTCAATGTTGGAAGCTTCGTGTCTGCTCCTGACCCTGCAACCACTGTGCAGAGTCAGGCGGCAGAAGATGTGTTGACAGGCTGTGTGTCTGATGTGGCTTCTGTGTCAGACATGGGGCAGACTTGGAGGGGAGGGACCTGGTGGGGAGGGGCTGGGGGAAAAGGAAAAAAAATGCTAGGCAACTCTTCTGGCAAAGCTTGACTATTTAAGGTCTTGCTCTTAGAGGGAATTTTAAGAAATGGAGTCAGCTAAAGGAGGAGTTGAAAACGTGTTTCCTCTGAGAGAGGTGAATGCCATCTCATTAGAGACCCTTTAGACTGGAGGTTTCGAAGGCTGGATTGTCTCTTTTTGGCATCCTCCGAGACTAAGAATGAAGGTCTTCTCTCCTATTCTGAATGCACAGAAACCGTGGAGGAGGTCAAATATGCAGACGAGGCAGTTAAAAAATCACCTCCAAAGTTAGATCATGATCGAATTGCATCAGTGATCATTTCCTGATTTTGATAATTGCACCGAGCTTGTGTAAGAGAATATCCTTCTCCTTAGGAAAGACACGCTGAGATACTTAGCAAGGAGCCATCTTGTCTGCAACGCACCCTCCAATCATTCATAAGATAGAAAAGGACAAAGCAAAAGAGGTAAAATGTAGGTGGTTGGGAACTCTGGCGAAGGTATAAAGGAACTTTTGTAATTTTGTTTCTGTGAGTTTCAAATGATTTCGGAATGGAAAGCAACCGTCTCCTGAGAATAGTATTTGCTGCCCACCCCAGTCCCTTGTACCGTCTCCTCTCTTGACTCCCAGAGCACATGGGCTTCCAGACTTTACCGTTAGCACTGAACCTGGCTGTCCAGTAAGGACATCTTCAGGGCTTTATGTCATTGTTCCTCTGTTGGCTGGTCAGACCCAGGGGATAGGGACCGGCCCTTGGAATCTCAGAACTGAACACAAAGAAAAGAATCCATAAACTTTCTATTTTGGCAGGGGGCGATGCTCAACCAACCTTTCTTTTTTACTTGTGATTTGCTTAAGGAAAGGGAAAATCACGAGGCAACATACGGTTTATAGAATTATCTGAATGCACACGTGTGGCACTACAGGCCAGCATCCTTCAGTTTAGAGCAGGGTGAATTCACATACGTCTTTGCGAGGGAAATGTACAGTCTTCCGGCATTCAGAAAAGTGTTTTCAAAGCAGTTCCCACAAAGCACAGTTCTGCCCTACAGAGAGGGTAAGTGACTTGTTAATATGCAACATAAAGGGGCAGAAAGGGAAAAGACACTCAATTCTTACCAGCTCAGGGCCTTTCCATGCTCCCAAGCAAAGATACCTTGCATAACCTCCTCTCTCAGTGCAAAAACATTTCTTGAAAATCCTTGGTTTCAGTCTACCACGCTAATTCTTATTATTTTTTCAAATGCTAAGAAGGAGCTTGAGGGTTTTAAAGTCTAATATTAATTACTTAAGACAGTCTGTGAAGAGATCTTTTTAAAATTTTTTTAAGTGTTTATTTGTTTTTGAGAGAGACAGAGACAGAGACAGAGCATAAGCTGGAGAGGGGCAGAGAGAGACTGAGGCACAGAATCCACCCAAGCAGGCTCCAGGCTCCGGGCTGTCAGTACAGAGCCTGACGCAGGGCTCAAACTCAGACTCACAAACTGCGAGATCGTGACCTGAGCAGAAGTCAGATGCTTAACCGACTGAGCCACCCTGGCGCCCCCGAAGAGATCTGAATGCCAGAGAATACTTCCCAAGCACATTCATTTGCATACCCCAAGCAGTAAAGAAACTATTCTCCCTTTCTCGTCACAATTGAGGTGGTCAAAATCAATCATCTTGGGGAATTTTCAACCTCAAAGATCTCTGAGAGCATGTAAACTCCAAGATCAATGACCACCCTTTCTTCGGGGTAGAAAAATTGAATACAGTTTAGAAGTATTATTATTATTATTATTATATATTTTTTTTGCTAGAGAGTCTGTTTAGAGAATTCACTTTTTCCTTTTACGACTCATTTTTTTTCTTAAAGAATAGTGGCTCATAATTCTGCCTTAGAGCTAGAGAAGTTGCTGCCATTTATATTTGTATTAAATTGTTATTGGACATTTTTTTTTTAAGATGCTCTGCCTACGCTCCCAGAGATTTACCGCAACGTCTTAGTCAATCTTGTTTTTCACTAAGAAAGAACCCTTTATTGCCCAGAGGCCCATCTGCAGCTCCCTGTCCCCATTCGGGAGATGGGAGGGCAGGGCTGCCTTTTACGGCTGCCTGCCTGAGCAGAGCCTTCTTATTAGAAGACAGGATGGATGGACACTGGGAGGGGAGGGGGGAGGCGGGGGGGGCAGGAGGACCAGGGAGCACTAAATAGCTCTCTAAGTGAGAACAATTAGTGATGTAAGTGTATTCTTGAAAATGAACTGCTTTGGGGCAAGATTACTTACAAGCACCATCATCCCAGCTAAAATCTCTATAAAGCACTCCGTAGTTCTGAGAAGTCATCTTCAGAGACAATACTTATTGGAATTCATAGATAGTGTTTCCTTTTGTACTCTTTGAAATTAGCTAATGTTCTGGTCACTCCAGAGCCTTTAAAAATGGTCCCAGTCCCAAGGGCTTGATAGAGGGGAAGTCTGGCAGTGAGGCGATAATTTATTTTCAGTAGGCATCACATGGGGTCTTTTCTTTTTTTCCCCTAAGCCGGGCATAGCATTAGCTTTTCCTTCATTTATCAACAAATAGCAATGCTTTCAACATAACGAAAGCAGTCACATTTACAACATAATCGTGTAGTCCTGATTTTTAAATATATAATTTAACTTTTTCAAAAGTGCAATTTTCTCCCAGAGGATTTATGGAACTTATCACATTTCATACTTATGAGGCTGGGCGGGTAGAGAGATGGGTGGTAATTTCTAATCATGTACTGACAGTGAAGTCATGGAAGCATTGTTAATATTACTTGTAGCTCTTTACATATAAGAAATAGATCTTATAGTCCAAGTAAAATAAATGGGAGATAGAGGGGTTCCTGGGTTTTGAGGGAAAAAAAATACTGACATACTGACATTTGCAGCTTTAATGTAGTTTTAGCCTTTTATGTTTGTTATATTTAAATACAGGATTTTAGAAAATAAAATGAAGCTTGAAACATCTTTCAAAGTATTTCAGTGATGGGGCAGTTGGTATAGAAGGAACTTCCAGTGTTTTCCATATGTAGGAGATACATACACACACCTCTTGATAATTACATTCATTCAAACTTTTAAGTGACCCTCTGAAAGAGCTGAAGTGGCTTTTTTTAAGCTTTATTTATTTTTGAGAGAGAGAGAGAGAGAGAGAGAGAGAGAGAGAGAGAGAGAGAGAGAAAATGAGAAGGGGAGGAGCAGAGAGAGAGACACACACACACAGAATCCAAAGCAGGCTCTGAGCTGTCAGCACAGAGCCTGATGCGGGGCTGGAACTCACAAGCTGTGAGATCATGACCTGAGCTGAAGTCAGACACCTAACTGACTGAGCCACCCAGGCGCCCCAGAGCTGAGATAGCTTTGTGACTTACGAGGTACTTCAGACAATGTACTAGAAATAAAATCTTTATAATTCTCTCGATAAAGCACTACACTCAAAACATTTCTGCCTTCATTTTCTTTAATTGGGGCTTTATTTTAATTCCGGTACAGTTAACACACAGTGTTATATTAGTTTCAAGTGAACAATATAGTGAGTCAACACTCCACATGACAGCCTGTGCTCATCACAAGTGCAACCCTTAATCCCCATCCCCCCACCCACCTTCCCTCTGGCAACCACCAGTTGGTTTTCAATAGTTAAGAGCCTGTTTCTTGGTTTGCCTCTCTCTCTCTCTCTCTCTCTTATTCTCTTTGCTTGCTTGTTTTGTTTCTTCATCAAAGCATTTCTAAAGTGCTTCTTTAAACTTTCCCAAGTCATCGATATTATATTTTTGAATATTATTATATGCATTTAATTTTTAATATGTTACATAATTCATACTTCCCTAGTTGATCGATACTTTATTATAAATTGACTGGCAGATGAAAAAAAGCATGTGAATACCTGCTAGACGGTATTGCACCTTCCAAAAAATAGTCTTGGCTCCACTGCAGATGAAACTCTGCCAGTTCTTTTTATTTTTTTAATTTAAAAAAAATTTTAACATTTATTCATTTTTGAGAGACAGGGCGAGACCGGGCGTGAGTGGGGGAGGGGCAGAGAGGGAGGGAGACACGGAATCCAAAGCAGGTTCTGTGCTGACAGCTCAGAGCCTGACAAGGAGCTTGAACTCGTGAACCGGGAGATCATGACCTGAGTCGAAGTCGGACGTTGAACCGATGGAGCCACCCGGGTGCCCCGAAACTGTGCCAGTTCTTACACACATCACTGTGGGCATCACTAAGGCGTGGCCGGGCTGCTGTCAGGGACCCACATGATGGCCAGGAGAAGGGGGGTCAATTTCAGCCAACGTGCTTGGTCTGCCGGTGGGCAAAAGGTGGTGTGCAAAGAAAAATCGGTGCATTATAGCAACAACAGCAACCAGCGAAATGCATGCTGCTACAGGCTGGAACTTTGTCTCCCTCTAAAATTCATAAGCTGAGGCCCTAATCCCCAATGTGATGGCATTAGGAGGTGGGGGACTTGGGTGGTGATTAGGTCATGAGGATGAAACCCTTGAGGTTAGTAACCTTGTAAGATACACTAGAGAGACGGTCTCTCTCCCTGCCATGCAAGGACACAGCACAAAGGTGGCCACCTACAAAGCGGGAAGAGGGCCCCCACCAGATGCTGAATCTGCCGGCACCATGATGGACTTTGCAGCCTTCACAACCCAGAGCAAAACATGTTGCCTGAACCCCCCAGTCCCACACTTGTAAGGCGCCCCTAGCAGACGGAGTCAGGTGCCGAGGGAGCAAAGCCAACAGATGTCCGCGCGGTCAGGAAAAGTTTTGTCACAGCCTACCTGACATTTGCTCACCACCAAACAAATGCACATGTTTTAAAGATATTTTGGGGCATTTCCCAAGCGTGCACTTTGGAGTATCAGTGACATTTTCCCTTTGCTGAACTAGAAACCCGAAGGCGAGAGGACTTGTTTGAGCCAAAACAAGACTGGTTTTGTGAGGTCGCTTTGGGTTCTCTTGTCTCCAAGGATCACATGCTTCCTTTGAGTTCTGAGTCTTGCAAAATTCCACACCTTGCCTTATTCATCCATTGTTGCCTCTTGTCTAAGATCTCACCCTGCTTACCAAAAAAGGTCCTTTAGAGAGGAAACCATGTATTGGATTTCTTTATTCTCCATTACACATGGCTTGGCGTGCAAAAGACACCAAATAAATTCTTGGTTACATAAGTTTTGGAAATTGGAAAAACATTCTCTAATATGCTAGTGAAAACTTACATGGTAAGAGATGAGATTGTACAATTTTCTCACACACCGAAAAGTAGTTAAACCCTAGTTCTAAGACCAGCAAGTCTTCTGGTGACTAAATTAGAGGTTTTCCTATTTCTATTTGATACAAGGTATTTTTTTAAGTTTATTTATTTATTTTGAGAGAGACACACCCAGCGTGAGTGGAGGAAGTGGCAGAGGGAGCAGGAGGTAGAGGAGGAGAGAGAGAGAGAGAGAGACAGAGACAGAGAGACAGAGAGAGAGAGAGAACCCCAAACAGGCTCTGTGCTGCCAGCACAGAGCCCAACGTGGGGCTTGAACTCACCAACAGTGAGATCATGAACTGAGCCCAAACCAAGAGTCAGGTGCTTAACTGACTAAACCCCCAGGCGCCTTGATACAAGGTATTTTAAATGTCTCATTTCAACAAATACTGCATTGAGCTCTGATCATACATTTTATGAATGGCTTTGGAAGCTGAGTAAGGAGACGGAAGCATCTTCCAAGAGAAAATGACAAGGTGTCAGTACCCTCCCTGACTCCCACAGGGACGTGACAATGCCTGAAGACACGGCTACTCCCAGCATCTCATCAACATCGTCAATAACACAGTCTTTGAGCACCTATCACATAATGAACTTATAAAGAGGGATACAGCTGTGACTACGAAGTTTACAGTCTAAGTCGAAGAAGAATGAGCACAGAAGCCCTGACAATGTTTCGCATGTAAGAGAAGAATAAAATGTGCGTTCTCGGAGCAAAGACCCAGCTCAACAGAACAAAACCCCAGGTCTTCAAGACTGGATTATAGCACCTCTCCTGACAGCGGGGCTGTCTCATGCTGGGGAAAACAGAAAACTCACTTTTCTCCCCGGCAGGAATTCCTTGGTTGACTCTTCGCTCCTGTGTCAGGATCAGGGCCCCGGTGAAGAGTTTGAGGAGGCTCAGTTTCCAAAGAGGGCTTGTAGTTGCCAACGTGGTCGACCCAGGTCACGTCGGTTTGAGGGCTATACTCTGTTTGGATGGCTTTCCCAGCGCTGCTGTAACAAAGTCCCGCACACTGCGCGGCTAAAATAATTGAAATGTATCGTCTCACACTTCCGGAGTGTGCAAATCCAAGACCAGGGTGTCGGTGGGACTGAATCCTTCAGCGGCTGTGACAAAGCGTGTGTCCCATGCCTGCCCTCTAGGCTCTGGTGGGTTGCTGGCAATCTGCTTTGTAGGTGTGTCACTTCAGCCTCTCGTGTATTCTCCCTGTGTGCCTGTCTGCGTCCAAATTTTCCCCTTTTATAAGGACATACGTCATATTGGATCAGGGTCCACCTACTCTAGGGTGACGCCATCTTAACTGATGATGTCTGCAGTGACCCTATTTCCAAAGAAGGTCACGTTCTAAGGTCCTCGGGGGTTAGGGTTTCAACATACGGATTTGGGAGAGCACAAGTCAACCCATGACAATAGTAAAAATCCGTATTTTGCTATCACCGCCGCCCCCACAGGTGAGAATTCCCAGTGCTCTGGTCCTTAGTCCCCTGCCAATACCCCCCTCCCAGGTATTTCCAAGTGAATGCTGGTGTTCCCAGATACACCGGTCAAATGCCTCTTGCTCACGCCCGGCACTTTCCCTGGGCACAGTTGGCTCTTCTAGACACCAGTGTGCAGTGGGACCCTCACTCTGTGACCATGTGGCAGGCTGGCACCCCAATGACAGTACCAAGCCCCCTGGTATGGAAGTTACTGTGTTTCTGGAGCCTTCTCCCCTCAAGGAGCCTTCTGAAGTGCAGACATGTTCCTGCCCCTCTTTGTTGTTACATGGTCCATGCTGTTTGAGGTTTACTGAGGCACGCAGCCGGCCTGTGGATTGTCCTTCAAAGCTGTTGGTGAAAACAGCACGCTACACGCAGATGATGACTCAAGCCAGCCTTGTCTGCTTGGCTTTGTGTTCCACTAGCGCATGTTTTTGTTTTTCCAGAATGTTCCTGGGCCTTGCATTCGAATCACGTTTACACAGCTGCCCCCAATTATGCCAGATACCCTCAGACAAGTCTGAGCATCACTCGAGGTGATGAAACTTAGCCTCCTCACAGCTTCCTTCTGTGCTCCCACCTTTATGCTCCTTGTTCCGGACAGAATGGACAACGAAACTGATCTTATCATCTTCTTCACAGCAGCCGCGTGCACTGATCAGTGCTGTGATCTGACAAGGGGTGGGGGTGGATATTGGCACTTTAGATGAAGAGAAGGCCGTGACGAACAGACGTGAGTCTCCAACGGAGGGCTTTTCCGCCATGGCGGTCCCTGTGGGGAGAGTGCGTGTGTTCACGTGCACGCGTGTGCCTATGTGGGCAAGCGTGTGCCTGTGTGTGCGACACGCACACGACATGTTCTCTTGGAGCTTTTCCTCAAATTTCTAGTCTAAGCCTGTCACTTCTGGTCCCATTTATCAGAGTGGTTTTCATGTATCTTGAGCCAGTGAACCCTTCCTTCCGATGGAATCTTCAGATGTGAGTGAAACAGCCCAACAGGAGCCCTGGCTGAAACCATCTAGCTTTTAATTCTGGATTCTCCACTTATCAGCTGGGTGAGTGAGCAAGGTCAGTTTACCAGGGCCTTGGTTTCCTCATCTTCAACACGGAGAAAACACTGTACTTAACTAAAGGTGTTATTCTAAGAGCAAGTGGGTTAAATGCACGTAGTGTTTTGAACACTGTTGCCTAGAGCTGCTGGCTAGAGGGTAGGTGTGGGGTGAGACCCCAGCTCTTCAGACGGACGGGTTCTCTTCGTCCTTCAGAGATGCCCATGAGTCCCCTCTAGAAACCCCACAGACTCAACGACGCCTAGTCTGGAAGCTCCCAAGAAGTGACTAATTCCGTAACTGCTCCCAGCCAATAAAAAAACGTGGCAAGTATTGGCCATAATAATCTACTTGAAAATAGGAACGAAGACGGGCTTTGCAACTTCAGTTGGATAATTAAATGCATTCTTTGACTTGGGAAGCTTTAGAAAATTAATGCAAACTCTCTTTTCCTATCCAATTTCACATCAACCAAAGAATGTCTGAAGCAAGTATCAACCCTTCAGTTTCCAGCAGGTGGATGGTGGTATGTCGTAGCCAGTGGTTCTCACACGTTAGTGATGCCAGAACTCCCTAGAGGGCTTCTGGAAGCCCGGATGGCTGGACCCTGTCCCCAGAATTCCTGATTCAGTAGGTCTGGGGTGGGGCCTGAAGATTGGCGTTTCTCACGAGTTCCCAGGAGATGAAGGAGGTTAAGTCCAAGTCACCCCGGAGCCTGGGGGGAGGAGCCGTTGGGTGTTCATGCAGGAAGCACGGGCACGTTGAATTTTTGCCAGTTCTGAGGGACTCTGAGATCTCAGGTAAGATGCGAAGTCTTCTATTTTGTTTTTTAAGGAATTATTTAGGGGCACCTGGGTGGCTCGGTCGGTTGGGCATCCAACCTCAGCTCAGGTCACGACCTCATGGTTTGTGAGTTCGAGCCCCGCGTGGGGCTCTGTGCTGACAGCTCAGAGCCTGGAGCCTCCTTCGATTCTGCGTCTCCCTCGCTCTCTGTCCCTACCTGACTCTCGCTCTGTCTGCCTGTCTCTCTCTCAAAAATAAGTGACCATTAGTAAAAATAAATAAGCAAGTATTTAGATAACAAATGTATGCACGAATCAGGAAATTTCCTTTCTGTCTCTCTTCTTCCCCACCAACCTGTTCACCTTTCCCGGATTAGGGTTAGCTGAAAACTTCTTCACTGTCAAGACCAGAAGTTCAGTCACTCTCCGGCCAAGCTGCAGGAGACACCTGTGAGGAACATGCCATCAACGCAGCCAACGGTGATGCCATTTGGCTCGCGCTTTCCTTGGATGCTCCTTCCTTCCTTTCAGGACCACATTTAGACACACCGGTAGTGAAATCACACAAGCCTAGGACTTAACCAATTCATGAAAACTTCAAATAAAGAAAATAACACTTTTTTTTTTTTTTGAGAATGGCCAAGAGCTGTTTGGTGGGGAGGAAAAACACATCAACGTTATTTTGCGTTGTAGAGCAGCACTGTTTATCAAGCAAGCCCAGGAGGCAGTTAGAGGGAAGATTGCAAGGTGAGGCGATACTCCCCTTTGCGAAACTGTCTTTACCTCATGCTTGACGGATGTTTCAGATAAATGTGATGAGATGAACAAATCGCCAAGATGAAACCGCGGTAGCATCTCCAACACGTAGAGATGGTCTGATAAAAAAAAAGAAAGGACAAACAGGAAAGGTGATCTGTCACACTCAGAATCTAAGAGACGCCTGGGTGGATGACAAGGGCTCCCGGTGAAGCTAGTTTACTTAGTCCGTGAAGCTCGGAGCTTATGATCACAGCTCAGATTTGATCCCGAGGTGATTAGGAGCTGCGGTGGGACAGAAGGGATCCACGTGGCTCTAACCCAGGTAGAGCAGGGACACTGGCGTGGAGATGCTGGGGGCAAGAGGTCCTGGACCCCGGTTTTACTGGCCGCATTGCCAGAGCTCAGGTAGGGGACCCAGGAGGGGTCCGGGAGGGGACCTTCTGGATAAAGGACCCAGCACAGAGCGTGTGAGGGAAGGGCTCTGCAGAGATGCTCCTTCGCAAACACAAAGAAGAGGTTACAATTTAAAGACCAGGTTGCCCATAAATACAAGCAGGCACGAATGGTTCTCTTTCCAGTGTTTGAAAAGTGGAGATTCCTACGCCCACTTCAGACCTTGTGTATCAGATTCTGGGGACTGGGTCCCCAGAAATTGCACTGTTTACAAGCATCCCAGGGGATTCTGGGGCAGTCCATTAGGAAACAAGGTTCGGAAATCAAAGCTCTGGTGGAGGGCCAAAATATGGCCTAAAACATCGCAGAAATGCTGTATCAATAGACGGGTATTTATTAACAAGGGTGCTCAGTATCGCTGTGCTGTTTCACTGCAGCCGTTTATAGGTGCTCTCAATTTGCACGAGAATATGATCCCCGGACTATTCGAAAGTCATTTCAAACTGGAAGTCAAGTTGCGGAAATAAAGATAATACAGAGAGCACACATACACCCCTTCCTATACACAGTGTGCCCCATTTGCTTTATTATTTATGTTCTCTCTCCACACACAGATAAACGCACACATACTCATATGCACACACACATGCCCTTTTTTTCTGAACTATTGGAGGGTAAGTTACATACATTGTGGCCCTTTCCTGCATCGTGTGCTCTTTCCTAAGAACAGGGAGAGTCTCTTACGTAACTCTTGTGCAGTTATCAACTTCGGTAATTTTAACATTGATAGAGTGTTTTATCTGATCTACCCTCTGTGTTCCAATTTTGTCAGTTGACCCAATAATGTCCTTTCGGTCACTTCCCCTCTAATGCGGGATCCCTCTCTTTAGCCTCCCTAATTAATCTGAGATGTCTCTGCAGGCTTTTTTTGTGTGTTTTAGGACATTAACATTTTAAAGAATACCATCGCCCCGCATCCCCATTCTCCTGATAGGACATTTCTCATTTGGGGTTTCTCTGATGTTTCTTTGTGATTAGCTTCACGGCATGCATTCCACGCTGGAATTCTGCACCGGGGACGTTGTGTGCTACTCAGGGGACCATATGTGGGGACCGTCAGTGGTCATCTAGCCCATTGGTGCTGTTAATATTGGTCATCTGGGGGGCGCCTGGGTGGCGCAGTCGGTTAAGCGTCCGACTTCAGCCAGGTCACGATCTCGCGGTCGGTGAGTTCGAGCCCCACGTCGGGCTCTGGGCTGAGGGCTCGGAGCCTGGAGCCTGTTTCCGATTCTGTGTCTCCCTCTCTCTCTGCCCCTCCCCCGTTCATGCTCTGTCTCTCTCTGTCCCAAAAATAAATAAACGTTGAAAAACAAACAAAAACAAATTAAAAAAAAAATATTGGTCATCTGGTTAAAAGGCTGTTTGATATTTTCACAATTTAGTTACTCTTTTTTTTCTCCCTTGCAACTAATAAATAGTGAGATGACATTTTAAGGCCACACAGACATCTCGTTCTTCATCAAAAGTTCTCCCTAGATTTAGTATCCATTGATGATTTTTGCTCGAACAGTCTTTACTATGATAATTGCAAAATGCTGATTTTCTGGGGCGCCTGCGTGGCTCAGTCAGCTGAGCATCCGACTCTTGATTTCGGCTCAGGTCGTGATCTCATGGTTTGTGAGCTCGAGCCCCAAGTCAGGCTCTGCGCCGACAGTGTGGAGCCTGCTTGGGATTCTCTCTCTCCCTCTCTCTCTCTCTCTGCCCCTCCCCTGCTCATACTCTGTCTATCTCTCTCTTTCTTTCTCTCTGAAAATAAATAAATAAACTTTAAAAAAATGCTGATTTTCTGCTTTCTATACCCCTTCTTCAACTATCAGTCACTCTACTGTGAGTAAGCTCCATCCCTTCTCTCTGACCCATTTATTTCTTTATTATCAGCATGTGTCATGAATACCTATTTATCAGGAGTTCACTACTCTGCCTCATTATTCTGGTGTTCCAATTGTCCTTGATTTGGCCAGTGGTGACTGTGTCCTTGAGATATGTCACCATTATTTTTTGAGCACTTTTTTTTTTTTTACTTTCCAGGTCATCTGGACCCTTTCCTGCCCCAGCCCTAGATTAGCTGCTTCTCTGAATATACTTGGTTCATTTTAGGGAACGAATCCAGACAATGGTATTATATGTCAAAATCTGAATACTAGATGTGCTCATTGCTACTGAGGTGTCTGTTTCTGAGCCTTTCCGGGGACGGAGTTAGGAAATACACGTGCATAAGTGCACGTGCAAGGAAACAGACATGCAAATATACCTACATGGCACACAGATTATAGAAGTAATCAGTTCATGCCAATCCCCCTGATTCGAATCTATCCCCACAGAGTTGTCTCTTGCCTTCTCCAATTACATAGTTGTATATTCCTTTTTCCACCGTGAGAACCCTGGCTCCCATCGACACCTGCACATTTACACGTTTGCTCCATCCTTTAATTGTGATCTAGAATAGGTACGGAGTTGCAGAATTCCACTGCAGGAAACCAACCTCCTAAAAAGTGGTCAGGAGTTGTTTGCTGTTCTGCTGGCATCCACCGTAGCCAGAACGGAGGTTCTATAATCACATGCTGCACTTACACATTCCTTGGACTTCCTCCCGCCTCTCTCCTTTTTTTCATTACCAATTTCTCACTTTCTCCTGTCTCCCTTTTTGTCACGGCGTGGCATTCATTTAAAATTACCTTCGTTTTTTTGTTTTCAGTTTGCTTTCGATTTCAGCTTTTGTTCTCCTCTCCACTGGGACTGGTTCTATTCTATTCTATTTTATTTTTTGAGCATTCAGACCCCTAACAGGTGTTCAAAAGTAAAATATACCAGGAGATTTACTCAGAACAGATCACGGCCTCTTGGACGCCTTCCTTTCTCTCACCTTCCTCCCCTTGTAAGTAACCCTTCTTTATGGTTTCCTGGCTTCTGCTTCCTGTGTTTCTTTCTGTAAAAATAAGCTGATCTACATATGTTTTCCTATTTTCCCTCCTTCCTACACAATAGGCAGCAGACTGTGCTCCTTCGTGCTTTGTGGGAATTCACGAGACTGCTATTCTAGCCCGTGTTCCTTCCCGGATGAGCTGTGGGCCCTCAAATCTCAATTTCTTCATCTGCCGAATGTGAGCATTTACAAAATTCTATATTTCTCTTCTCTCTCACCGCAAGGAAGTTTGCTATGAAAAACATGCAATTTTCCTCTTCTTAACCCGTTGTAAATTTAGAAATGTGTCTTCAGAACAACAAATAAAATAAAAAGCCCAAACAGATACTTTGGAGAAGAGGATGGGAAAAGGCAGGACTGACAGGAGCTCTTTTGTAGCACAGAGAGTCTTTCTAACACTTTCCAAGTCGGGAAACCCAGCTGTACCTTTTCCCCTGTCCCCCCTTTGAGGTCTGTCTGTCTGTCTGTATTTTCTTTATAAAAATGGCGTATCTTTAAGGTGTGCAGCCTGATGGTTTGATGTACATACACATCGTGACATGATCACTAGCGTGCCTTTCCATATACATTCTTGCCACGATGGGAAAAGATAGTTTTTGTGTTCATTTATGCAAGCGTCTCAGCATGCTGGTGTAGACCAACCCGCTCCTCGCCGGAGACTGTTGGAAGCGGCACTCGATTGGATGCTCCCTTCCTCTCCCTGATCTGAGGGCTGCTATAGCTGCTTGTAGCAATTAGAGCGTGTTGTGTGCACAGACTAGAGTGTTGACTGAACCAATTAAAAGATCAATTAGCACAGCACAAGTGCTTTCGAGAAGTAGTTTTCTGTGACGTGGAGCGGAGTTGCCTCAGCACATGGAGCTCCAAGGGAATCCAACACTCAGGAATTGGAGTCTTTGTTCTGGACTCTTTTAACCTGTCCTGTGTCTCTGAAACATTCCATGGACGTTAGTAGTCAGTGGGCTAGTATAACAAGATGGCTTTTGTTGTGATAGTATTTTCATGTACAGTCATCAAAGGAATTAATAGCAATTCAGAAATGTGTAGTAATTACGTGATCTTAATTAAGTCGAAGCTGTAAAATAACAAAGAATTTATGCAAGTGTTTTCTTTTTGGCTCTGATAGAGTTCATTCAAAAAAGTTCTGTTTGCCCATCAATTATTTATATGTGGTTTGGATTTCTTTTTTTTTTTTTTAATTTTTTAAATGTTTATTTTTGAAAGAGAGAGAAAGGGCAAGCAGGGGAGGGGCAGAGAGGGAGACACAGGATCCGAAGCAGGCTCCAGGCTCTGAGCTGTCAGCACAGAGCCCAATGTGGGGCTCGAACTTACAACCACAAGATCATGACCTGAGCCGAAGTCAGGTGCTTAACTGACTGAGCCACACAGGTGCCCCTGGTTTGGATTTCTTTTTGCTGTTTTTATAACTAAAAAAAAAAAAACAATCCCAGTTTTAGTTTTTCTTTTTATGTTGGAATCTTGGCAATTCCACAAGCTATATGCAAAACTTTGTGTGTATCAGATCTTGTGACATAGTTCTTCTAGGCATGAGAAGGTGTAAAGATGGAATACATTGAATTTTCAGATCTCTGAAGTGCATAACTCTGGGAGGGGTCTTCTCAGCAGGTGATAAATAAAAAGCGACTCCAGGAGAATTTGTCAAGGTGTAAAGTCTTTCAAACCTTTATTCAACAAGTATCGAGACAATTAGTGGATCGTAGAAGGTGATATGAGTGAGGCCGAGACATATTGCCTGTCCTTTGGTGGTTTATATTCTAGTTGGAGAGGCAAGGGCTACTTATATTACTTATGATGGTGGGTGACCAGGGACAGAATATCCAAATGCTTGACTCTTTTCTCTGCATCTTACAATCCTGTGAGGTCTTCAGAGAGAGAGAGAGAGAGAGAGAGAGAGAGAGAGAGAGAGAGAGAAGATAAGAAGGGGAAAGATAAGCAGGGGAAATCTCTGGGGTGTGTTATGTTCAGGTCTTTGGGGGTAAATTTCTCTCAGGAAGTTCTCTTCGTGATGAATTAAACCTGGCTAAAGGTGACCCAGGAGAACTTCTGCCTTGGGAGAAGCAGGTCATATGACCTCCCTTAGGTAGCCTCTCATCTGGGTCCTACTCCGTATCCTAAGTGGCTCTTTCTTATTCTGGAAACCTCTACAAATTGGAAGTCACCCCCCAGTCCTTCTCGCTCTCCTGCCACATGGATAGGCAAGGTGGAGAGCTTAGAAGGGAATCCAAGGAAGGAACTAAAATGGGGATTCCTGAGAGAGTACTCCGGGTTGATTCCCTAGTGTTTACCCTTTCGTTCTCCAAAATCTCTGCCCAGACCCTGTGACCCAATAACATGCTTGGCATGGGATGATTCTAACGTTCCTTCTTGTGGATGTGAGGGCAGAAGGAGCTACAGCCATCTTCTGCGGACTGGAGTGGCATCTGCCCAACAAAAGATTTGTGTGAGCGAGTCATGATGTAAGGTCGCGTTTGACGGAGCACCAAAACAAAGGTAGCATCGTAGCACGTGCCCCAAAGTTCTTGGCTATGGACCAGAGTCCAGTCTAGCTAATTTCACCAACATAAGCTACATGGTAGTTGGAAGTTTGTGGAAATTTTAAGAGGTTCAGAGGACCGTGCCCCTACACACGCCAGGAGAAACCCACCCACACCCTAAACGGTTCTAGAAGAAACGTCATTCCTGCCATCATGTCTGTCAGTTGACCCAGATTCACGTCCCCACCCCGGATGCTCCTCGGTGCTCACATACACATCACCCCTGGGCACAGCTGCCTGGCAGGACAGAGCTCACCAACCGAAAGAACCTGAGCTGTCTGTGAGCCTGGGGAATGTGGTGGTCGCTCTGCAGATAAACATGCCCTGGAAGGGACAGGAGTGGATGTCCCTGTGTGTATCTACAGAAATGTTACAGGACTTGGTTGAAGGTGGAAAGAAATGTCGTTGGGTGACACCTTGGGAAGAAGTGGACATTTATTGAACTAGAAGGATGGGGTTGTTCAGAGGAGGGGCTGGGCAGTTTAGGAAAAAGGAAAGCATATGCTTGACATTGGAGATGGATGTGACCCTCCCAAAGGAGGCACTCCAAAGGCGGCTGAGGCAGGCACGGATGGAGAGTTCACATTTCGGAGTCAGAATGGGCGAGGCCACACAGAGAAGATGGGGGGAAGCTCTTGAAAGAGTTTGGACGTCAGAAATTTGGGGCTTCTGTGTGTGGAGGAAGGGCTAGAGGTTTATAACAGAGAAGGGACATGTTGAGCCCCAAGAAGGAGTCTGGTTCCACTGTTTAGGACCCCTTGAACGGATATAGCCTAGAGACTAAGGAACCAGCTGGGAATGTGGCAGAGCACCTACCCGAGTCTTTTCAAAGGGAGTCCTGTTTTGGAGAAGGGAATCGAAGTTCAAGTGGCAGAATTTTCCACTTACCGATGGGGTGGCTTTGGCAAGTCACTTGACATCACTGAGTTGGCTTTTGCATCTGTAAGATAAAGCCTGTACTCCTCAGCACCCCCACTGACCTGGGTAGCTACGAAGCCCTGATAATGGGGTTTACAAGAGCACTTTGTAACCCAGGTAGTGGCACACAATGTGAGTTATTGTTGGTATGAGAGGGAGATTCGGTGCGAGGTGGTGGCTGCTAAGGAGACAAGAGAGGAAACTGTCAAAAACGGCTCTTGGCTTTCTCCTGAGAACAGAAGGAACAGGTGAGCTGCTGTGGAGCGGAGACTTCGGGGATCTGGGTAGGTATAGCAGTGTGGATTTGAACACGCTTGGGGCCGACAGAAGGGAAGACAGGCAGAGGAAAGTTGCAGAATCAGGACTGAAGTTGTGGTGAGGTCGAGGTAGGATGAAACTAGAACATTATTTTTGTTCCCTGTTGGTCCAGAAAAACTACAAGGAGGATCTAGTTAGCTTGCTGCGGAGTTCATTTGTTGGTTTGTTTCTCCATTTAAATTCTTCTTTGGCTACAAGTCTAGAAGATTTAAGCTATTTATGGACTAAACTAGACGAAGAGTAAACCAGCGGTAGGAGACGGACCGTCCAGATTTGCCTCAGACTCAGGGGTTCCCAGGACACGGGACTTTCAGGGCTGAAAATGGGACAGTCCTAGGCAGGCTGGGTTGAGACAGGTGGTCACCCTCACGGGCTGAGAGGAACCAGGAGGAGCGAGATGGTGACTCCTGGGTCATCCAATGGTTCCCAAAAGACACTCAGGTGGCTCCTGTTGGAGGAGGGAGTATAGCTAGGAAACATTGTAGTTTAGTAAGAGAAACTCTGGAGAGTTACAAGGTCCTGTTGTGTTCAGGAGAGAGACAGAAAAGTCGCTCCAGGGAAGAAAGAAAAGTGGCATCCTTAAAACTAAAATCGTAGAAGGGCTTATCCTATCAAATTAAGAAGGATGCTGGGGGGAAAGAGGATTCACGTCACCCCAGCAAATAAGGACACCCATGTACTTGAGGAATTTCCATCTTGGGCGGAGTTACCCCGAAGAAATATTTTCCCCTGCGCATTTAATGGAAGTGGACAATCGCCTGGTTCAAGACGGAGCCCTTTTTCCGTTTTTTTCAAAGACCTGGAAACAAAGAGACGGCCACCGGCATGAGGCGAGACTGGTTCGGACATGTCGGTGGCCTCACCAAGCGAGGGCAGAGCCCCATGAAACAGCGGGTCCAAGAAGTACAAGGATCCTTGCCTCCTGAGCTGCCTGGGTGGAGCAGACTGAGAGGTTAAACCTTCTGCCCCTGCAGGCTTCCCTGCCTGGCCCTGTGCTTTCAGGGATGATTCAGAGATAAATGGGCCTCCAAGACCAGAGGAGGGGCAAGCGTCATAAGGAAGCCAACAGCTGTAAGATTATTCTCTGTTTTGTAAAAATTAGGCGTGCCCTTAAGAAGAGTTACCTGGTTTTTATGAGTCGAATTGTGTCCTCCCAAAATTCGTATGTTGAAGTCTTAACCCCCAACGCCTCAGAATGTGACCTTACTTGGGGCCATGGCGGATGTACTTAAGGGGGTCCTTCGGGTGGGTCTTTAATCGAATACGACTGGTGTCCTGCCACCCAGGGGGAAATTTGGACACAGACCTGCAAACAGGGAGAACACCACGTGAGGCTGAAGACAGAGACCGAAGTTGACGTGTGCCCACGCCAAGGAACGCCAAAGATCGCCCAAACCACCAGCAGCTAGGAGAGAGATCTGGAGCAGATTCTCCCCGGAGGCCCTCTGCAGGAACCAGCCCTGCTGAAACCTTGGCCTCACACTTCCAGCCTCCAGAACTCAGAGACAGTGCATCTCTGTTGTTTCCGCCACTCAGTTTGTGGTACTTGGTTACAGCGGCCCCAAGAAATTCATCCACTAATGAAGTTTTATTTGTACGTTGTCTCACCTAAAAAAATAGCCTGTCACTTGACTACTGTGTGGTTTGTTTTTGGTTTTGTTTTTGTTTTGTTTTTTTTTACCTTTCAGTAAAGTAGAGCAAACAATAGTTTGAGAGATTACTTCTAAACAAACTGAGACCAATCCTACAAACTAGGAGAAACCAAAAATGTTCTTATTATTGGTGTTTGGTAATCGTTTTCAGAAATCATGACTGACAGCCGTTCGCTTGTTTACGGTAGGATTTTCCAGCCTCCAGCACTCAGCATTTATGAAACAAAATATTAGTGGAAGGCCTCAGAAGATTGCCAATAAAACTGCTAAAACACGCTTTTGATCTCTAGGCGGCACTGAGGACAGATACTTCATTCCTTCTGGAAAATGCTTTGTTCTTTTGACTCCACTTAAGGAGGCAATAGAGAAGCGTATAATACATCAGGCTTTCCTTCTTTGTAGAACAAAGTTAATCCAGGTCCTTATCGTATGAAACTGCACAGGGATATAATCTTTTGGAAGACATAAATAATTCTCTGTAGTACATTTGGAAATACTTTGATCTTCCTGTAAACTTCTCCGCAGCAACACGGTAGTGCAAACTTTATTTTACATGTTTAGAAGTTAGTTAAATAAAGTTAGGGTGGTAGTATTAGAACTTTAAAACTGTGTTTAAAAAAAAACACAGAGAACCAACATGATAAAGATAATTTTACTAGGTAGGTCCTGAAAATTTCTAAATTACATGCCGGCCGACCCCTCCCATTACGATGGTAACACCATGGATTTATTCGCCGCGTATCTACTTTTCTCTTGTTTTATTGACTCTGTGAGTGGGCTTTGAAAGAGTCTTTACAAACCCAACTCCCCTTGAAAATTTTAATATTCATTTTCTTTTTTAATTTATTTTTCTTTTTAAATTTTTATTTATTTTTTAAAGTGTATTTATTTATTTTTAGAGAGAGAGAGAGAGATAAAGCAAGAGCGGGAGGAGGGCAGAGAGAGAGGGAAAGAGGGAGAATCCCAAGCAGGTTCTGTACCCCCAGTGCAGAGCCCAATGTGGGGCTCAAATTCCCAAGCCACAAGATCATGACCTGAGCCGAAGGCAGATGCTTAACTGACTGAGCCACCCAGGCGTCCCAATATTTGTTTTCTTTTAGCATTCCTGCTCTGTCAGTTCTAAGGGCTCTAATCTCCCTCCCCTGCTCCCCCCCCACCCCCACACACATACCACTCCCACTGTGGATGGGGCTGATCAGGGATGGGTGGAAAAGAACAGAGAAGAGGAAGGCAGAATCTCAGGTCAGATATTCATTCCATAACAAAGAGGTGAGGTTCCTTTAATAGGGGGTGGGGCTTCTGAGGAATTTGAAAGAAGGGAATGAGGGACTCAGATGTGCCACTTGGAGGAAGCACATGGGAAGCCAGTTAGGGAATGGGTGGATGGTCTCAGGGTAGGGGTATGAGGCTGGAATCAGAGAAACTTGGTTGCGAGGCCATGGAAGTAGGAAGACATGGCCGCCCTGAGGGTGGGGGGGCAGATGGAGGAGGCAGACAGATCCAATCAGAGTTTGTCAACTGTCTACACATAGTGCTACCTGTGTCACTTCACTGCTAAAAACAGAGGTAATCCGGATGACTTGATTCATCCCTTTGTGGGAAAATAAAATTTAGTAGTCGAAGCCATTTAGCAAGTGGCAAAAGAACATCAGGAATCATCACTTGGCCCTAGATGTTTCCATCCTGACTATGTTAGTCGCATTCTGAGGAATTCAGGAAATTCCAGGTCAAGAAGCTTGGTTGAGGCAAACTCTTGCACATTTGCAGAATTCCCTGGGCCAGTCCAAGGGGTCAGCGAAACCGCTTTGCTATATTTCTCTGCTGTATTTGTGCTCCACACACCCAGGGTGGCGTCTTTTTCTGCTACGCTCAGGACGGGGGCAGAGAGCAAGAGATTAACTCAGCTGGCCTCAGTTGCGTCGAGGTGGGGTCTGCAGGTCTGTGTTTAGCAGCCCAGGGCCCCTGTGTTGTGAACACTTGTCCCATTTCTAGAAGTTGAGGGAAGTGGTCTGTTACCTCCCAGAATTGGGGCCACAGCTGTGGCATCTCAGGGAGCTCTGCCATTTTCCGTGGGGCGGGGTGCCTAGTGTTGGCCGACGGCCCCAGAGAGAACCAGACAAGATGGCTTGCCCTTTGCCCAGGAGGTGGTACCTTCTCCACATCCAGGGGGCAGGTGAAGGAAGCCTTGTTACCAGGTGTGATCGAATCTATTTCACCCAGAAGGCCAATAGGTGGCAGAGTAACGTTTCCTATGTGCCCAAGTGAAAACGTATATCGAAATCCCCTTTATCAGAACTCTGTCGCTAAGCCTCAACTACGAGACACTAGAATAATTCATAACTCGACAATTTCAGAATTTTTACATACGTTACGTATTTATATACGTTGACGCTAAATGTTGTGCCAAGTGTTTCCAATTAATGAAGATGTTAAGCCCTGGAACAGTTAGCCAAAATATTTATAGGCACAATTTATTTACTGGAATCTTATCTTCTTGTGGTTATAAATTTTTTTTTCTCATTTTATGGGATATGCCTTTTTTTTTTTTTTTTGGTGTGCAGGAACAAAGGTGCAGACAATGCTAATTGTAGGACATTTAAAACAATTATCTTCTGTGGGTTCGAAAGCAGAATATCTACTGAGGGTTCGTCTGTGTGGTTTGAAAAAGTCCCGCACTTAGTAACAAACGTATAGATATAGTAACCTTTTGGAGTCTGAGTAATGGAAAGATTTGCCTCTTTGAAAAATCAAGCTTTTGCTCTTCAAGTGGAAATTAAGATACTGGCTTAGAAATCCTCGCATTATTATTTTAACTACACGCATTTCACTAATGTTTTGTTTGTTTGTTTCTTGTTTGTTGAGCTGACAAAAAAGTCAGTATTGAGAGCTAATTCAGGAACAGCCAATGGGAAGATTTTAGACACAGTCACAGATGTCCAGGTGGCTGTTATATATCTGGAATTATCCTGTGTCTCATATAAAGTGGTCTCTGGGGTTTCGTCTGCCTTGGACACCTGGGGGGTTTCCTCGGCATCTCATCTTTGCTTTTATTCCCTTGCAGTCAGGTCAGAGCTGGGACTGGGGTGAGGCCCGTGAGACACGGGTTCTGCGCATCATTGAAGGGGACATGGAAAAATTCAGCTGTCAAGATAAACAACATTTCATGCAACATTTTCAAAAATCAAAATTAATGCAGAAAAATCCTTGACGAGCAAAATATCAAGAGTGTAAATAATAAGGAGAGCAGCCACAGTGCTATCTTGAGCCCTGTTCGAGCCTTTGGCAAAAGGAAAAATCAGGAGTACTCAATCCTGCCTTTATTTAAAGCGTTTGTTGTTTTGTTGATCGTGATTTGGGGCATTGATTTTGCCTTTTTAGAATACGTATTCAAAGCTTACCCACCTTGATTCCTGCATGTTACAGGTGCCCTCTTGAGTTTTGTGTCCTTGGCTAGTGTCTCACTCACCTCTGCTGGTCTTTGTGGTGTTAAACATCTAGAGGCCCTACTTATGGCCAGGATTGTGGCCATAATCCAAGAAGAAAACAATTGTGAACTGTGAAGTACGAGTAAGGATGTCTAGCAAATTGCTGTGGTTTCCCAAGGTGACTTCAGTTGTTTTTAAAATCTAGATTATATTCTTAAATAATTTCTTTAGTTTCTTCTCCTTCTCCTTCTCCTCCTCCTCCTCCTCCTCCTCCTCCTCCTCCTCCTTCTCCTTCTCCTTTTTTCTTTTCCCTGTCTCGCTTGTGGCCCATCCGCACCCTTAGTCTGTGTGTCGGGTAACCCAGCTGTGTTTCGGTAAGATGCTCACATAGTCCTGAACGTGTCTCCCATCCAGTAGTTTTCAGAGCACACATCACGCCCTTGCTTCAATCAGGCTTCTCATTGAAAAAAGTGCTATAAACAGGAACTTTGCATGTTAACCCATCTGAATACCTAAGTGACGGTCAAATTGAATCCAAATCTCCGTGTAGATTCCTCTGAGTTACAGCCGGGTGCTACAGGGGACACGCTGACCCAGGTGCTACAGGGACATATTGGTTTCCTAATGGCCCCTTTTGTCACAGAGGCAGCCTTTCTTCCAGGATGTTCTCTATATATATTGTACACTCCTGATACCCGTAGCAGCAAAATCCTCTTATTCCGAGAAAGCCAACCAGTGGAGTCACTCTCCGCTCTCTGTACCCTTTCAAGCTGTTGTTTAGCCTGGTCAAGAGAGCTAGCTATGGACCATCTGAACACTTGGCTCTGGGATTTCCTTGGAAGCTGGCACAGGGAACATTCTTCTACAAATGGAAAGAAGTGTCTTTTAAAAAGCAAAGCGAACTTAATTTGTTCTGTTCTATTCCTTCTTCCTCTCTATCCGCCCACCAAAAGTGGGGCAATCTCAGCCCCCGAAGGGCTGAAACTCTGGAGTGGGCCAAACAGGAGTGAAAATTCCAGGCCATCTGGCCAAGTAGTGCTGGGGAGCCCACGCGCACAGGAGGACAGCCTCCCTTGAAGGGAAGGGCATCCTCCACTTTCCAAGGACTTTTGCTTGTAAACAGTGAGGAAGGAAAAGCCAGGCATGAATGCCAATTGGAAAAGTACACGTTTGAGGCCCAGGGTCCTCAGAAAGACGTGACAGGATCAGGGGACAAATAAACATTCGTTAGAAGAAGGACAGTCCTCTGGGAACATTCTATGAATGTGTGATTTAAGAACTACTTGGATTGGCAGAATTTGTCTCTCGGACCGCAGAGCAATCGATGGTATTTAGGATGGGTATTTAAAATTTTTTTTTAACGTTTATTTATTTTTGAGACAGGGAGAGACAGAGCATGAACGGGGGAGGGTCAGAGAGAGGGAGACACAGAATCTGAAACAGGCTCCAGGCTCTGAGTTGTCAGCACAGAGCCCGACACGGGGCTGGAACTCACGGACCACGAGATCATGACCTGAGCCGAAGTCAGCTGCTTAACCGACTGAGCCACCCAGGCGCCCCTAGGATGGGTATTTTAGAAAACAGTCAGATTTTAGAAAGATTTAAGTCGGGGCACCTGGGTGGCTCAGTCAGTTAAGCTCGCCATGGTTGATTTCAGCTCAGGTCATGCTCTCTCCATGCGTGGATTGGGCTCCAGGTTGGCAATGTGAAGCCCGTGTGGGATTCTTGCTCTCTCCCTCTCTCTCTATTCCTCCCCTGCTCTTGATGTCTCTCTCTGTCTCTCTCTCTCTCTCAATAAGTAAAAAAAAAAAAAAAAAATTAAAGAAAGATTTAAGTTAAAACACTTCTAAGAAAAAAGATTAGAATCAGGTTTCTTTCTTACAATTTTTAATTTTACATTGAAACACTCTAAAGAAAAGGAGACTCTGCTTAGAATCAGGCTTTAGGTATCTAAATATTATTTTTTTTCTACAGCAATTCTTTCTCTTAAAATTCTAAACACAGAAAATCATCTTTCTGATTATGTCAATTCCCAATCAGTTTGTTATTTTTGAAAGAAATAAAAGAATGTCTTTACTTTTATGATTACTTTAGGGCTTGCATTTTTTAAAATTATATTTTCCCCATCATTAAGCAATTCTGGAGCAGGAGGACAAAACAAAATTGAATATTGAATAATTTAGTTGAGTTATTTTTCTCCTTACAAGCATGTTTAAACTCATGTTGGAAAAAAAAAAAAGTTGGATGACTTACTTTTTAAGGATGTAAATGTATATTCTGTCTTTTCCTGAATACACAAGAAAACTTGGTTAAGCCGTATTTTCTTTAAAATTATTCTTGGCAGCTCTTTGGGAAAATCTGTTAGCTTGTCAAGATAAATTTTATAAGCAGTATCCCAGGTTATGGAAGCCATTGCAAAATTTCCGAGAGAGAAAGGATCTTTGCAGAACTAGGGTTACACGTGTGTTTATGTATTTTATATATATTTTGGTACTGTGAGTACTCAAAATATTTGGATGTTGGGTAAGCTAGAGACAGCTTTCATTATTGTATTTTATTTTTTAAGTAAGAGATACCGGAGTGAAGGCGGATTTACAGTTTGAAGGGGGCACCTGGCAAAAATGATCCGCTCCCAGATTCTCTCAGGGGCGAATTCTCTGCTCTTTCGAGAATGTTTTCTGTGGACGACGGTCTCGTGCGTTGTTTTTGTTCCCCAATGTTTATTGAGCGTTATCAATGGGGACAAGCCCCCACGTTAACCAAATGAGTCAGGCACTATGATTCTGAATTTGTCTATCACGTTGGCCGTCACAAGATCTTTCATTGTCTTTTGCTTTATTTGAATACGCGTTTGAGTATACATGCTTTTCTTTCAAATTTCTGCTGGTTCTCAAGGGCGCGCCATTGGCTACTCCTCCTGACACACGGACGCATGCTTTCCCTCTACCCTCGACATAGGGGGAGGTTTCCAGACTTCGGGAAAGAAAGGCCATGTAAGGAAGTGTGGCCCACTCACATGATGCTATTCGTTTTCGTAGGGTTCTAATAGAAACTTAGGGTGTCCTAAATTGAAAACATACACTGTGGATCCGGACAGGCGTGAATTCAAAAGCCCATAGCCCACTCCCTGGCTGTGTGACGGCAGACAAGTTATCACCCACTCTGAACTCTTTGCTTTTTGGTCTCATAAAGCTGCTGTGAGAACTCCACGAGGTCACGTGCACGCGTGCTACACACTGGGGGGAGTCCCATAAAGGGGCTTTGGTTTGTGTTGTGCCATTATCGTCACGGTTATTGCTGTTGTTATTAATAAATCCCAGGGTCCCATGCAGGAGCAAGACGATGCAGGAGACGGGAGAAGCAAGCAAGCAAGAGGCAACGTGGTTTGGGGGAGGACGGTCACGGGGATAAGAGATTTGGAAGCGAAGCCAGAACCGACTGGTTGAGCTGGTCAGGACTCTACCTGGACCGCAGCCCAAGGGAATGAAATGTACCTTCTGAGAACAAATTCAGTTCTTATTCTTATCAGACCGTGGCCTGTGCTGAGATAACCCAGTTGGCAGGAGGCGACACAAAGATGCCGTGTTTCCCCACGCTCTGCAAGGCCCTGGGGAGCCCAAGTTATGAGGTTGGACTCTTGAAAATCCTCCTGCTCTGGAAGGGCACAGTTCAGAAGATCCTTCATGACTCAGCCCCGAGCACGTAAACCTACCCCGGCCCCAAGTGAGCTCTGCTCCCGGGGCCTCTCTGCGCTGGCTTCCCGGGCCCCCTCGCAGCGGGGTCAGGCCCAGGTTACTGGCCCCGGAAAAAAGCTTTCTCACCTTTGCTTGGCTTCCCCCATCGTCACGTGCTTGGTTTCGCTGGGTTCTCGGCCTGCCTCCTATCTGGGTCCTGCCCTCCTCCTATCACGGTGGTGTTTGTCCTATCTGAGTCCGCTCCGAGAGCCACAGGGCTTGGGTAAAATCCTGGAAGTTTCTCTGGTCTGACTTGTGAGGGCTGCTCTTCTGACCTGACTCACTCTCATCTCTTCAGGGTATGTAACTCTCATCCCTTCCTATGTTTTAAATCTCAGGATGATTCAGGGGCGCCAGGGCGGCTCGGTCAGTTGAGCGTCCGACTTTGGCTTAGCAGCTCAGGTCGTGATCTCACGGTTCGTGAGTTTGAGGCCTGCTTGGAGCTCACTGTTGTCAGCGCAGAGCCTGCTTTGAATCCTCCGTTCCCCTCTCGTTCTGTCCCTCCTCCACTCACGCTCTCCCAAAAAGAATAAACATTAAAAAAAGAAATAGATATCGGGGCGCCTGGGTGGCGCAGTCGGTTGGGCGTCCGACTTCAGCCAGGTCACGATCTCGCGGTCCGTGAGTTCGAGCCCCGCGTCAGGCTCTGGGCTGACGGCTCGGAGCCTGGAGCCTGTTTCCGATTCTGTGTCTCCCTCTCTCTATGCCCCTCCCCCGTTCATGCTCTGTCTCTCTCTGTGCCAAAAATAAATAAAAAACGTTGAAAAAAAAATTAAAAAAAAAGAAATAGATATCAAGATGACTCATAGAATTTGGGCTATTTTTCACCCTTACTGACTTATATTGACATCTCTAATGACTCTACTCCATGAATCCAGAAGGCTAGATTCTCATTTAATGGAGAACATATTTTTTGAAGTATTTAAGAAAAATATTTTTTTATTTTTGGGAGAGCATAAGTGGGGGAGGGGTAGAGAGAGGGGGACAGAGGATTCAAAGTGGGCTTTGCGCTGACAGACTGACAGCAGGGAGCCTGATGCGGGGCTCGGACTCATGAAACTGCGAGATCGTGACCTGAGCCGAAGTCAGACGCTCAACCGACTCAGCCACCCAGGTGCCCCTATTTTTGAAGTTTTAAAATGGTTGGAAAAAAAAAGAGATTACTTTCAAATTGAAGGATATTTTGAATTGTTTTGAATTCATTAGAATTAATGTTGAATACGGCTGAGGTTAAGAACCTGAAAAGAATGTCCTTGGCCATAACCAAAGAAGTCAAGTGACCCGATATTCTTCCCACTGTTTTTGGCCATCTTCCCCGCCGCCCCCCCCCCCCCCGCCTTTTTTAAACATTGTGAGAAAATATGCACAACATACCATTTATTATTTAGCCTTTCGTAAGTGTGCAACTTGGGGGCATAAAATACACTCGCAATGCTGTCACACCAACTGCGCCCCAAACTTTTCATCACGCCCACCAGGAGTTCTGTTCTCGCTTCTAGCCCCTGTGAACCTCTGTGCATGGTTTTTAACCATGAAGAATGGAACTCAACTAGCTCACTGTATGCATTAGTTTTTTGTGCTGTTTCGTTTTTATGGCCACATAACAGATGATCACAAACGGAGTGACTTAAACAACATACATTCAAGACCTCACAGTTTCTGCAGATAAGAAGTCTGGGTGTGGTGCGGTTGGTCTCTGTCTGGGGACGTCACAGGCTGCAGCAAAGACGCTGGGCGTTCTGTGGTCCCCATGTGCGGCTCGGGGACCTCCTCCAAGCTCACTGTCGGTGGAACTCATTTCCTTAGTACATGCTGGCCTAGGGCCTCCTCAGCCTCCAGGAAGAAGCTGCCTGCCGCTGCCTGCTGTGAGGTTCTTGTGGCGGTTCGTTGCATGGTAACTGGTGCTTCCAGGCTAATAGGAACCTGCCCCTGACTTCTTCCTGGGAGATCAGCCAAAGACACTTGCACTTTTGAAGGCCTCACCTGATGAGGTCAGGCTCACCGTAGCTAATTCCCTCCTTTGGCCGTATAACGGGACACAATCCCAGGACTGATATCTCATTATATTCACAGGGTATATAGGGCATGTGCCCACCGAAGGAAGACATCTTGAACCCCAGGATACAGTTCTGCCACCACATCCTAACAGGGCCAAGAGTCCAAATGTTCTGTAATAGTCCTTGCTGTGCCAAATTTCTACCAAACTATTTCTGGTAGCTTTTTAAGGCTGTGCGGGTTGGATACTGGGGCCTGGAATGTGAATCCCCGGCTCTAATTCATGTGAACTTGATCAGCTCCTTTCCCTTCCTGGGTTATTTAATCTTTGCTTGCATTTAGGGGTCCTCAGTAAGGGTTGCGGACCCATGATATGACGGACAATCACATACTCACTCAACAAACACTCACTATGCATTTACCATGTGCCAGTCTCTGGGAGGGCTGTGATTACTGCCAATTCTGACTATCTCTCCAGGGGACTTCCTTCGTTGTGTGTGTGTGTGTGTGTGTGTGTGTGTGTGTGTGTGTGTGAGAGCATGCACACACGCACAGGGGGATCTCCTTAGTTGTGTGTGTTTGTATTCATTAAATCCTAGTGCATACCAGACATTGTTTCAGGTGCTGTGGATACATTAGTGATTGAATCAGCGAAAAGGCCTGACTTCTTGGAGCTGACATTATCTTAAGAGAAACAGAAAGTAAGCATCGTACGTATACACAATGTGTAACATGCCAGACTATGATAAACGTCACGGTCAAAGTTCTGGGTAAGGCTACGTTGGAATGGGGGGTGTAATTTTCAAGGGTGGTCTTCAGTACCACAAAAAGCCCTAGGAACACCAGCCAGGTGATATTCTGAAGCCATCTCTCGAAAATAATCATTAACCGAGAGAGGCCTTTATCAAACAGGCAGCTACACGGACTGATGTGCTGTTGAAAGGGATTTCGTGTCCACGGCCCCGCCTGTAAGGAGTCAACACTTCCAGTCTCCTGCACAGCCATGGGCAACAGCGGAGTAATAATAATGAAATGTTCAGACCCTAGACGTGGGGAGAGCCGGCTAGCTGCACATTTTCAAAAGGGTTTGGAGTATTTTTGAGCAACTCCACTTTCAGCTGGGGCCTCATCAGCTTTAGCAATGTCCCCGGGACAGGCACAGAGCCAGGACCAGGAGAGCCGGCCCTCTTCAAACGTTTCGCGTGCGAGTTCAGGAAACTGTGGTCGTAGCAAGCAGGTGACTCCCCACGGTCACCCCGCCTCAGCCCTCCTGACTCCTCATGCAGTGCTCTTCCCACTCTGTCTTCCCAGCCAGGGCCTCCAAGGGTTCCCTTCTGTCCGGCACACCCCCACCTGTGCCCAGCAGGTGCCTCTCTCTAGCCTAAAAGCACCCAGTGGAAGGACCACACCTAATTTGATGCTGGATTCATCTTCTAGGGTGGCCATAGTGAAGTACCACACACTGAGTCCCTTTAAATTTATTGTCTGCCGGCCACAAGTTCAAGATCAAGGTGTCGGAAGGGTTGGTTCTTTCTGAGGCTGTGAGGGAGAATCTGCTCTGTGGTTCTCCTAGTGTTGCTGGTGCTTTGCTGGTGATCGTTGGCATTCCTTGCCCCACCTCTGCCTTCATCGTTACTTACTGTTCTTCCTACATCCAGGTCTGGGTCTAAATTTCCCCTTTTTATAAGGACATCAGTCATGTTGGTGTCCACCCTAATGACCTTACCTTAACTAATTATACCTGCAAAGGCCCTATTTGCAAATAAGATCACGTTGTGACATCCCAGGAGTATTAACAAATAAATTTTGGCGGGACACAATTGAACCCGTAACAGATGTCATAAGTCCCAGCACATAGCATAGAAGTGGCACTTAATACAAATATGGGTAACGAAAAGAGTGTGCCTTGTCCTCCCTGGATTCTACATTGCCAGGATCCGCCCCCCACCCATGATCTACCCTTCTTATCTCTTAGCACCTCTCAGGCTCCTGTCTGTCCATCAGCCATGGGTCTAATCTAGGTCTAGTCTACCAATGAGAGAGGACTAGATCCCCAGGGGTGGTTCCCAAAGGAAGCATTGATTGGTAGACATTTTGACCATGGGAAGGAAAGCGGTACTCAGGTGGATATTTTTAGATACGGTCTCTGAGATGACATAAAGTAAGGCCAGGACGTAAGCTTTCGTCTTCTCCACACATTCCACACTCTGGCGGTCTACCCGTGGAGCATCTTGGCCAGATTTCTCCATGCACATTGTTCTAGTGAAATTTCACCATAAATATTTCATAGCTGCAGAAGCAGAGGAGATCCTACAATGTAGATTTCAAGGCTCAACACTGACTTTAGTACCTCCATAAAAAGTTCAAGAACTTTTTCCACCAGGAGGAAAGTCTTTCTCCTCCGAATCCCTGTAGCACTTACCATCTCCATCATGCACAGTGTATTATCCCAGAATCTAATATACTGTAACTGTTGGCCAAGATATTTATATAGAAGCAGATGATTGGGGTGGTCCAGAGACGGCCTTATGTGTTAGCAGAGTAAGTTTTCAAGTTCAGGCATGCTGGGAAGTTCCTCCTCTGTTTTAAATAATTCTTTCTACCTTGATACCAGAAATTCCCGTTAAGGAAGGAAGATGGTGTACGTCACAATTATCAAGATAAGACATTTACTTCAGTTTATACTAAGATGTGAGTGACTGATATAACATCCTCATCCAAGATTAGGTTTTAATAAAAGAAAAGACAGCAGGGCAATGCAGAGGTTGCTTGAAGGGAGGAGAGAAGAGGTAGTGGGGAAAGTGAGCTGAAACATGAAGAAGGGCACAGAAGGAGGAGACAGGAGCCACTGAAGATCAATTTGACTCACTCTACAATTTTGCTTGTAACCGTGTCTCGAGGAGAAAAAGAAGATATGAAAGATCCTGGTTCCCTTGGTTCTCAAGAGAATCATTCTATTCCCCCACCTATTCGGCTGCTGTGTCTTTCCTTTTCAATATGAAAACCTTTTCTGACCTTTTTCTTTTTCTTTTTTTAATGTTTATTTATTTTTGAGAGAGTGCAAGTGGGGGCAGAGAGAGAGGGGGACAGAGGAACTGAAGCGGTTTTGCACTGACATCAGAGAGCCCAATATGGGGCTAGAACTCACGAACCACGAGACTGGGACCTGAGCCAAAGTCGGACGCTCAACCCACTGAGCCACCCAGGAGCCCCATGAAGATTTTCTTTATGAAGGAATATGAATGCTTAGATGTGTAGGAATATGCTGAAAGCTGATAATTTTATCTTTGAACTTGATCTTATACTCCAGTTGAGAAAATACTTACCTAACAAGAGAAAGTCACAATCTAAGCATTAGTAGCTCTGTGAAACAACCATGAGGAAGGCACTTGAGTTTATCGGAACCTCTCTAGGAAGTCGTGAGTTTAGTAAGCTTCGTGGTACTTAGGAGTCACATAAAGGTCCTCAGGAAGGTTCCCCAATAGATGGAGGCCTCTTGTCTTCTGTAATTTAAAACATGTCCCACCTGGCCAGGAAATGTGCTAACTAGACCTGAGGCTCCACTGAGCTCCATCAAGAGGGAAGTTCATGATATCAACCAACAGATAGCTCAGTTAGGCTCTCAGGAGAGATGTGCCTCAAATTATGTCTAAGCATTCATTCTAAAGCATGCCAGAAAGTTTGAGGAGAAAGCTCCGCCACAGACGAGCCAAAGACCTGTCTTGCATCTACAAGGCAGGGCTTAAGCCCAGTCATTGGAACATGCAACGCATTCGTAGTATTAAAAAAAAAAAAAAAAAAAAAGCTCAGCCAGGAAGAAATGCCAGACACTCTGCTGGCTGGGCTGTACCTGACGTATGTTCATTCACGGGCACGGAGCCAAGACGGGGCTGTTCTCAGCCCAGGCCAGACTTAATGCTTCATTAGCTTTGCCCACCTCAACACAGGATGTAATGTTGAGCATTGGACAGTAATAGCTGGCAATAGAAATCAACATAAATTACCGTATGTTTAAATACTTGGATGTTTTTCCAGCATACGCTCACAGTCTGTATTCTGAACATAATTTGGTAGGGTACTTAACAAACCATAGATCTTTGATCGCAAGTGAATTGGATCTAGTAAATATTTTCTTATGTTGATGGTCAATTTCTGTGCAGCATGCAAAATATAAGTAAAACAAAGCTGTGATTTTCCTTACGGAGTTTATGTCTTTTCCAGGAACTGAGTTTTGGAACTAAAAGAAGAGTGAAACGCCAACTTTCGGTACATTTACGAAGTATTTATTTTATGTTTCGTGTTCCTTGTAGCGGATGAGATCATCTTACGTGTGCATGTGTATTTTGAGTCTTATAATTAGTACATCACGTAAATTGGAAAATGCTATTAAGATTCTTTCTTTTTTAAAACTACTTTATTGAGGTGTGAGTGACGTACAAAAAGCTGCACGTATTTAACGTCTACAATTAGATGAGTTGGGTGGTAATTAAACAGCCATGAAACCATCATCACATCGTAGGCCATAAACATACCTGTCACCCCTAAAGTTTTATATTATCCTCCTTATTGTTATTAGTTTTTCTGATAAGAACACTTACCATAAGATCTATCTGCTTAGCAAATTTTTAACTATACAATAGCATTAACTACAGGCTCTATGCTGTAGATAGATCTCAAGGGCTTATTCCTCTCACAAATCTGAAATTTGGCACACTTGGATTAATATAATTTGGTATTTTAGCATTTCAGAAGTGGATCTGTCCGTATGACACAGCTCCTCTAGCTCGAAAGGAAGGAGGGAAGAGATCTGAATGTGGTATGGAAGGAGTAGGAAGTTTCAAATGCATAATTGAAAGCTCCAAAGGTAACGCGCATTGACTGCTCAAAGCAGAACTCTTCTCCATCTGTGGCGTGACATTTTGCCTTTTTCTGTCCATTCACAGTAGCTTCAGGAAGTGTTGACAAATTTTGACAAATATCACACACTATTAAATAATCTATACTTTAACTTTGATCTACCCTCTTTTCACCAAATAAAATGTGCCAGATGAGGTTTTTCAGTGATTTCTGATGAAGTTTGATTTGAGGTTATAGAGCTATCTGAACACACTGGATGGAAATCTGTGTGTAATGGCCTCTACTATGCCAAAGAAATTGTTTCTGTGTGCAAATTTGTCTATTTGATTTTAAATGCATGCTTTCAATGGTAGTGAGTGGTTTTAAAATAATTTGTAAAGTGCTAAAGTGTGTGTGTGTGTTTGTGTGAGAGACACTCAACACACACACACACACACACACACTTACACTTGCTGTTTGTTAGTTATTCTGACATTTGGAAAGAAAGCAGTAGTTTAAACAATTTTTTAAAACTATTTTGGGGGCGCCCGGGTGGCTCAGTCGGTTAAACATCTGACTTCGGCTCAGGTCCTGATCTCACGACTCGTGGGTTCTAGCTCCGTGTCAGGCTCTGTGCTGATGGGTCAGAACCTGAAGCCTGCTTCAGATTCTGTGTCTCCCTCTCTCTCAGCCCCTCCCCCACTCATGTTCTGTCTCTCTGTCTCTCAAAAATAAATAAACATTAAAGAAATATTTTGAATCGGGGTGCCTGGTTAGCTCAGTGGGTTAAGCATCCAGCTTTGGCTTGGGTCATGATCTCGTGGTTCGTGAGTTCAAGCCCCACGTTGGGCTCTCTGCCGTCAGCGCAGAGCCCGCCTCAGATCCTGTGTCTCCCTTTCTCTCTGCTCCTCTCCCACTCACGCTCTCTCTCTCTCAACCATAAACATCTAGAAAAAAGTATGTTGAATTGCTATGTTTTTAATTGTTGTGCTGAGTGGAGTCTTTATATGTAGATAGTTAAAATGTCAACGCAATTTTGAAAGGTAGAACGTAAGAAATCTTAAAGGACATCTTGGCCAATCCCCTCAATGCAGATCCTGGATCTGAAGCCCCACGTTGTCTGTTGTTTTGCTAGAGTCATATCATTTGGGATTTCCTGCTGGGACTCCATGTACAGTGCTCTTTCCACTACACCAAGGCACCGTATTTTCAGATGTTAGTTAGTAAAAACTCAGATAACTAGAATACACCGCAGCATTCCAGCAAATTTGGGATCTTTCTGAGAATAAATGTCCTCCAGTATCTGCTCTCTGTTCCTTTCAGTGACTCCCACTCTTGGTCTGTGCCGGGGAGGAAGAGGGACATTTTTTCCTGGACCTCACATTCATACATTCATAAAGCGGCTTAACCTTGGAACTTTGGCAATATCTTTAATTGATGATATATATATTTGTGTATATATATATATATATATTTGTGTATATATATGTGTGTGTGTGTGTGTGTGTGTGTGTGTATAAATTTGTTTAACATAAAATTTAAAAATATACCACAATACTGCAACCATGTTTTAATATTTCATTTTTTGGAATACTTAAGAATAGAAATGGCTGAGGTCTATCCACACTGAGAGGTCCTCTTAATACTTACGACTTAAAGAACCCATGTTTCCCCTCTTTCCTTTAGAATTCCTGGAGGAAATCTTGGTTTTTTTTCCTAGCCAAAAAGTGTGATAGAATCTTGGCTCTATCTTTACCTGTTCAAATTCCACAAATTCTTCTAGAAAAAAGTTTCTGGATTTCCCGAGAAAGGAATCACTGTGATCTTTTCAACATTCAGGACACTAAAATTCTGTGTGTTAGTGTTCTGTGTTTGCGTCTTTTCCTCTCCAATAAACGGTAAGACCCTTGTGGCCGAGCCAGGGTCTCACTCGTCTTTGCATTTTCGCCCAGAGGAGAGACTTGGTGGTGCTAAGTACCTGCCCTATTTGGCGAATGATGACATATATAATCTAATCCCATGTGCCATAGACTACATGTTTGTGTCCTCCAAAAATTCGTATCTTCAAATCCTGACCCTCAAGGTGGTGGTTTCGGGAGAGGGAGTTCTCTGAAAGATAATTGGGTCCTGAAGGTGGAGCCATCGTGAACAGACTTGGTGTTTATAGGAGAGACACTCTCTACTTGGTGTTTATAGGAGAGACTTACTCTCCTTGCTCTCCGCCACAAGAGGATACAGTGAGAAGACGGCTATCCGCAGACCAGAGAGCAGGCTTTCACCAGACACTGAATCTGCTGGCACCTTGATCTTGGACTTCCCAGTTTCCAGAACTGTGAGAAATAAACGTTTGTTGTCTTAGCTACCCAGTGTTATGGGAATTCATTGTAGCATCCTGAACTAAGACATCATGACAGGCTTAGGGAGAAGAGTAGCGAGAGGCTAGGGGATGGAAGTTGGGGCTTGATTTTGTATGGTTAAGAGATTTGAGTTTTTATTGCAAACATAATGGGGACCGTCAAGAAACATTGGCTAAGAAGGAATGTCATCAGTAGAATATGCCCTTGGAAACTTAATATGATCAATTTGTGCCTAGAAAATTGGAGGGAGTCCTTTGTAACATTTCAGACAGCTAGGAATATTGGTTTGATCTTGTTGGAAGTAGAAAGAAAGAGGGATAAAAACTGGAGTTATAATGAGAGTGGTATTGATTTGGAATTGGCTAGGAATTGATTGGATCATAGAACTACATTAAAAATGACCTTGTAGATCAGACTGCCCAGCCATGACTTGCCCCTGAATCGCCCTGGAAAACAGGCGGCAGGTGGTGAACCAAGACCTGATACCCTAATGGCAACCTCACCACCTCCCAGTGTATCTGTCATCACCTTTGGACAATATGAATTTTTCCTTAACGTAAGCCCAATCTTCTACATCATTCCCATCCACGGGTCCTGGTTTTGCCCTCTGAGACAGTGCTAAATAAATCCACATGATTGTTCTTTAAATAGTTGAAGAACCTTGTCCTGTCCCTTCATGGTAAACCTAGTCTCCACTAGCTACCAGTCCAACCCTTTGTCATGTCAAGTTTCTTCACCATGACTGTTGTTTTTCCCTTGGATGACCTCCAGTTTGTCTGTGTTCCATATGAAGTGCAGCATCAGAACTTACTTGAGTAGGTATTCTTGAGCCAGGGCCAGAGCTGAAAACTCAAGAGAAATTGGGGGGAAAGAAGCAAGTCACACAGCCACATAGAGAGAGAGACTGAAAGGCACTGAACCCAAGGACGCTGTGGTAGGCAGCTTCCAGAATGGCTGTCAACGATCCTTACTTGCTGGTATTCGTATCCTTGCGGAATCACCTCCTTATAAGTATAGACTAGACCTGGTGATCTACTTCTAATGAATAGAAGGTAGAGAACATGATGGGATGTCACTTCTGAGATTACACTGTAACACAGTGACTTGTCTTGCTTGTTCTCTGTCTGGTTCTTCTTGCTTGTTCACTCCAGAGAAGTAAACTTCCACATGGTGAGCTGTCCATTGGAGAGGCCAGTGTGGCAAAGGGCTGAAGGTACACTTTGTCCATCAGCCCGAAAGAAGTTGAAACCTTCAGTCCAAGAGCCCAGGGGAAATTGAACCTTACCAACAGTCATGTGAATGAACTTGGCCTTGAGTCTTGACTCAGAGGATGTGTGATAAAAAACAACTGTTATTTTTAAGCTACTAGGTTTTGGTGGAATTTGTTATGCATCAATAGGTAGCCAACACGAGTACCTCTTACTGCCACTAACCCAGAATAATTGAGAGGGAAATGAAGGTAGATTTCCCAGCTCACATCAGGGTTTTGAAGCAGAATGGAAGAGTGGCTGGGGCCACAGCACTGTTGATGGTAGAAGGTTTCACACAGCCACAGAAATGCTACAACGCCAACAAGGAAGGAAGGAGGAAAGTGTAGTCTTGGCTATTCACGAGCTCACATGAAACTCCCCAGAAACCTCCGTGTTATGAGTGATACATACTTACTCCGTGGTAGGGATCATGTTTAGGGAGTGGATTAATTTTTCAGGACTTCTGTAACAAAGTACCATGCCCTGAGCAGCTTAAACAACAGAAATTTATTGTCTCCCAATTCTGGAGGCTGGAGATCTCTATTCTGGTATGATCTCATCCTAACTAGTTACATCTGCAATGGTCCTATTTCCAAATAAGGTCACATTCTGAAGTACTCAGGATTAGAACTTCAACATATGAGTTTTGGGGAGACATAATTCAATCCCTAACAGGGATGGGCTGGGGAGAAGTAAATGGCATGTGGGAACAATCAATGGGGGGGGGTCTTATGTGTCTGTAATGGTTTTTAGAAAGAAATTTGAAGCAGATATGATAGAATGATTTGAATTGATAGAGTTGATCAGATAAAATGTTCTGTAATCTTGTCCAAATGATGGAGTAATTTCACACTTTAAAACTATTACCACGGTCCCTAAGTGGTTCTTATGTAGTGTAGCAGGTTGGGGAATGTTGACCTAAAGGAAAATTCTTCTTCTAGGAAGACTGATTGAAGAAACAGAGCTAGGGAGTGTGAGTGAAGAATCCAGTTGTGTTCTAATATGAATTACTCTCACGTGGAAAGGCGGGTCCAATTGGTGCTAAACTCCTTCAAGTGTTTGAAGCAGACTCAAATGGCAGAAGCCATTGTGACAATAGATTTTAGCTTAATAAAAAAATACTTTCAGTGAGAAAATATTTGCCGACTCATCCAAGCTTTCCAAAATAGTTTCAACAGTTCATAAATGAAATGCATCATTTCGAGTTGCTAAGTGTCATACACTAGGGATGACCAGTAAAGGTCAAGTGACACCTTGGAGAGGATGTTACATGTGAACTTCTATATTGCCCAGCCATCCCCGAAATTCCTCACGGATCTGGAATTGCTGTGTTTCTGCTATAGTCTGATTGCCTATAAAAATACGGTAGAGAAAATGACAAGGGAGTGATTCTGACATTCCTTTTATAAAAAGTTTATTTATTTATTATCTTGAGTGGGGGGAGGGGGAGAAAGAGAATCCCAGTCAGGCTGTGCACTGTCAGTGCAGAGCCCGATTCAGAGCTTGAACTCACGAACCGTGAGATCATGACCTGATCCAAAGTCAGATGTTTGATCGACTGAACCACCCAGATGCCCCTGACTTATTTTGTTTTTGAAGAACCCGTCTTGCTCCTAGTGCTATCCGCTGTTCAAGATTTCACAAACTATCTACATAACGGTTGATTCTTGAATCATGTTAGAAATGATCATTTTGCAGAATTGGTCTTATTCCCCCTTTTCCTTGAGACGTGGATTTTTCATCTGTCTCAGTTCCCCCCCCCCCCCCCATTTCCTATGGTTCCTTGGGGATGGATGATGATCTGGGGACCACGTCTGCCAAATGTTCCAGTCCCAGAATCGGGTGCCCAGGGATAACACACTTGAGAAATGGGCCGAGGTAGTGATGAACTCCTTGGCTTTCAGAGCTCAGACCTTTAATAGCCAAGTGCTATGAATATCCTCTAAAGTGTTAGTTCCTTTATCTGTAAACCTAACTTCCTAATCCAGAGAGTGACTCTAAGAAGTCAATGAGAATGCATCTGGCACATAGGAGCTGCTCAAAGAAGGCCAACCATCCCCGACGCTAGCTCAGGTGTCAGCTTTATCATCACACATAGTCTTTGTAGGCAAACCAAGTTCTCAACAAAAGAGACGGCTGCCTCTACCGAGGCAGTTCCAATATCTTTCCATCGTCTGTGACGCACGCTGGCCTCGTTCTCAGGGCAACATGATGCTAAAATCCACCCCCTCCTTTTTGTCCTGGGGAATTTTTAAAGGACTTGGGGGGCTTCTGGCCTCCAGAATTTCCAATAATCTCATTACAAGCTGGTGCTGCTGGTTATGAATGCCTCTTTCCTTCTCTGCCCATGTGTTGGAACTGCCCCAGCTCACTGGATGACAGTCCTTCTCATCCCTGGAGACATCAGTATTTGATTTTCCTCTTAAAGGACATTCCAGTTTATCATCAGTACTTCATTTTTGCAAGGTTCCCTTCCTTCTTGAAATAATACCTTTTCTGTCGTGACATATGAAAAAAAAATCACCTACTACAGTCTTTGGAACACTCTAGGTGTCAAATGAAGCTTTTGTTTTCCTTAATTCTTTTGTGGCCATTACAACCTCTAAAATAACATTTTCTTCCAAGATTTCCTTTCTTCTTGTTCCAACCATCTGCTCGGATTTGGAATAACCATGCTCTGTATCTTTTTGAGAGATGAACTTTGGGAGTGAGAAGGAGTTGGAGGCGGTGCCTAGTTTCATAGCCTGGGGGCCCGGGAATTGGTAATGGCTTTTCCAGAAAGAAGGGAGAGGGGAACAGACTTTAGAAAGAAGGAAGGGAAAAGATGGTTGACCTTTAATATGTCAGATTTTATGTGCTGGTGGGATATGCTTGTGTATCATGATCCGTTCAACAGATAGTTTATGGTAGAGGCTGACCCTGGCCCTCCACATTTGCGAATGACCCAGGGGCAAGGCAGGGACAAAAGAGGATCTCTGGTTGTGGGGAAATCACAGATAAAATAGTGTAGGAGGTGTGGGGGTCACCTGACAGCAGACTCCCGGAAGCCACCTTTAGTCTGGTGGGGGACGAATTGGATCCACTAAAGACAGAAGAGAAGCCATTGGAGGTAAGAGCAGAATGAGATGAGCGTTTCACTTTGGAAGAGAAGCAAGGAGAACCTTCGAACAGCTTAAAGAATTTTGAAACAGACAATGCAGAGAAGTTAAAGAAGGTAAAAATGGAAAAAGTTTATTGGATTGGGCCACGCCGCATGGTAGCAACAATAACGCACCCCTCCCTCCCAACCTTCCAGCACTACTGACCACGGGGATGGGACCATGAAGGTGTTCATAACATCACTGAGTCATTACAGGGTCTGTATGAGACGTTGGTATTTATTATAACCTGATTTTAAGATCTGCATGAAGAGGACATTATATACATGAGTTAAAAAGACTCAGTAGCATTAGCCCTCGGAAGAATTGAGCTTCTAACTCTTGGTAGCTCATTCTAATGCAGGGGTTTCGTAAAATTTAGTTTGTACAGAAACCTTGTCTCTATCGTAGGGCTGAAGAATATATTGCAGAGGTCAAGGACACCTTGGGTGATGAGGAAGTAACAGCAGGGGGTGTCAACTACTTTTTCCAGAAATTTGGCGGGAATGAGGCGAAAGAGAGGACTAGCGTATGGCTGAGAGAAGTTTAGAGTTTTATTCTCTGAGGATGAGGAGGACAGGATGTAGGTCAAAGAGACGGAGCTAACAGACATTCAAAGAGAAGGCAAGGTGCTGTAGAAACCTTATCTGGAAAGTTGTGGGAAGTGAGTGTCACTGAGATGGGTGCAACAATAAACTTTTTAGCTTTAGGTTAAACAAAGAAACAAACAAAACCGAAACCAAAGCCCAACTCATTAGTAGGGAGGTCAAGGACAGGTGTCCGGGAACATGGCGAAGGATGGACGCAAGGGCAGGAGAGGAGAGAAGAGGAGACGCACTGCAGAAGAGGAAAGAAGGTTGGGAGGGTGAATGGAGAGAGCCCGGAAGAGGAGTGCTGACCCCAACTCCTGGTGGGATGAACCTAGTGATGCCCCCACCCAATAGCCTTTGCGGGATCAAGTGTCAAGGGAAAACCGTGTCATCAGGTATGACACTTCAGACTTGCCATTCTATAACGTGACGACTCAGTGGGGAGGGTCCTAGCATCTTTGCGATACGTGTATTGGGCCATTGGGCATTTTGTCAGCCAGAAGGTGCCCGGCTCTGCGCTTTCCTTGGTGGTATTTTCTGGAACAGCATAGGTCAAACCAATTTCAATTTCAAATATGAACATAACTAGAAGTTCCTTGTGTCTTAATTAGAGGTCATCAACTTCCTTGTAAAGTGCTCCCTGTCAGGACTGCCTGTGGATAATTTGGGGAGTTCAGTGAAGCTTAAAATGATAGATTTGATAGTCAGGGGTTTTTTTGTTGTTTTTTTTTTTTTTAAGTCAGATTGTTTTGTTCTTCTGCAAATAATGGGTAGCCCAGACTCCAATTAGAGCAGTATTCAAATAATTTTCGATTTGCATATTTGAATTGGTCGTCTTTGGGAAGGAGAGGCCAGGCCATGCAGCTCTCCAATTATTTAAAGCAATTAGAGGAGATAATCAGACACTTCTGAGGTCTCATTAGCAGGCATGTTGCCCTGCTCCGACATCTCTGAAGATCACAGCGGCGACTGGGCCTGGCCGCCCACACTCCCTTTCTGGAGAGTTCTGCAGACAGTGACTCACTCTGAGTGAAACAAAGGTAGCTATTTTCACAGCCTAATTTTACTTTCCCTCTGAAAAGTCATTCATTACTGCCATTTCTCTAAAATATACATTGTAAATACCAATGTCTTTTGCTACTTCAAAGCCCTCTAAATTTTGTTTTAGTTCTAAACCCATCATCATCTCGGTACTTAATACCAGGCCGTAGTAATTTCCCAGCAATAAAACTCGGTGCTCAGAAAACTAACTTTTGGGAAAGGAGGCAGCCAGTGTTCTCAATTTTGGTGCATTCGACTCCGATCCTTTTCCCTGACGCTAAGCACCTGAAGAACACAGCAGAGTTTTGGTAGGAAAAGTCCTCCAGTTGACTAGAGCGTGCTCTTAGCTCTCTGTTCATGATTGCGCTTGGTACCACGGTTTCCAAATTAAGGACTTCCTCTGTGCTGACGCCCAAGCCTCCCGTGCCAGAGGAGGCTCCAAGCCACCCTCCAAGCACTGAGCGGAGTCAGAAGGATGGGTTCCCTTTCCTGGGATCCTGCTACATCAAGCAGGGGCCTGCCTCTGGCCCCATGTACTCCCGGAATTAAGGACATTGCCTGCGTTCTGGAATCCAGATTTTAAATTACAGCAGAGTAATCGTCCTCTGCATTTTCTGGGTTCCATTGCAATTTCCACGTGACGCACCGGTAGAGTGGAAAGAGAACGGGTTTAGATTAGAAGATGTAGCGTTTGCTAATTTGTTAACATCGGGCCAGTGATCCATCACTTACCTACAAAAGGTGGAAGTTGAGGCGATGCTGCTTAGGGGTTTACAGTGTGAGTTCTGGGGCCGGACTACCTGGGTTTGAACTCTTGCCTCATCGCTCTCTAGCTGTGTGGCCTTGCGATGTTATTTGGTCCCTCTCCTTCTCAGGCTCCTCCTCCGTACTGGTGGAATTATAATAGGATCTGTGTTATAAGGCTTTATGAGGACCAGGAGAATAAGAGATACAGAGCCATGCCTATCATGTAAATGAAATGTGAATATCAGTGAAACTTCAAAAAACCACATGTAATATGTGTTTAATCAATGAAGATACCGCTTAAACCAAATAGGAAGCCCTTTGCCCGTTACTTAACAATTGTTGGGGGTATACCATCTTTGATTTTTGCATATTAAAAACAATTGGGGGCACCTGGGTGGCTCAGTCAGTTAAGAATCTGACTTCAGCTCAGATCACAATCTCATGGCTCATGGGTTCGAGCCCCGCGTCGGGCTCTGTGCTGACAGCTCGGAGCCTGGAGCCTGCTTCGGATTCTGTGTCTCCCTCTCTCTCTGGTCCTCCCCCACTCACGCTCTGTCTCTCTCCATCTCCCAAAAATGAATAAACATTAAAAAAAAGTTTTTTTTAAATTAAGGGGCGCCTGGGTGGCTTAGTCGGTTAAGTGACCTACCCTTGATTTCAGCTCAGGTCATGATCTCACGGTTCATGGGATCAGGCCCCATGTCGGGCTCACTGCTGAGAGTGCAGAACCCGCTTGGGATTCTCTCTCCCTCTCTCTCTCTCTGCCTCTCTCCTGCTCACATGCTCTCTCTCTCTCAAAATAAATAAATAACTTAAAACAATAATTAAGCATTCAGCCAACATTCCCCCACTCTTATGGGTCTTTATAGTGAGATTCTGTCCTTCAGTTCTTTAGGAATGCTTGTAATTTCACTTCTGTATTTTATTGAGGATGTTTTAGTAAATAATAATTAAAAAACACAGGAGCCTATGTTAAACTTTGAAGAAACAAATATCCAATCCCAAACCTTAATTCTTTTTGTTACAGAAAGCATGGCTTATTAACTACAGAAAGATCTCTCTTTTCTAATCAATCGCTTCTACCCTCTCAGTTTCTTCCAGAATGGCATGATCTAGCCTATTGTACCACCGGGCCTACTATAAGAATTGGCCCCGATACCAAATGTTTTGTGACCAGGAATGGGATCATACAGCCATTGTGGGGTCTTAGCTTGGGTCTACCCTGGGTGCAGAAATGGTCATGAATTGGCTTTTCATCAAAAGACTGGCACCCAAGTGAAAACCTTCAGCAGGTTCTCTATGCTTCTTTGCGAAGACCAAACATCTCCCGGAAAAGGACCAGAGGCTGCAGCATCAGTCAGTCAACCCCGTCTTAGAGGAGAGATCACACTATGTGCCAACAGGCTGGTGACTGCCCTCAGAGGAACAGGAACGCGTGGACGAGACCCTCGTCTGTTGCACGACTTCATTCTATGCGCAGGGTCATGGTAAAGGAGAATAAAGGTCAAGGACAATGGACAAGTCTGCTATGTATTTCCCTGGCCTTCTGTTCCCATGATGAGTCTTTTCTTGCCTGCCTAATTAACTTGCTGTCATTCCTTCTCATCCACGGGTTCTCTCCGGTTCTCTCTCGCATCCCCTCCCTCCCACCCCCATGCAAAATATCTCCCCACCTCAAAACAAAACAAAACAAAACAAAACAAAACAAAACAAAACAAAACGAGTGTCTGCAGTGACAGGGACTCTTTGGAGAGCAAATTCCAGGAGTCCCCAGGAATCAATCTCTGCCATATAATCCAGTTGCTAATATCAGACAAGCAGCTCCTATAGTATCACTTTGATGAAGCCGGCTTTCACTGCCAAAGATTTCCTTATGTTTTCACCCATTTATCTTTAGAGGCGAGAAAAGGCAATTTGATAACAAAAAACAATCTGATTTTAAGTAACCATGATCTTTTGGAAGAAGTTCTAGGGCTTTCTTAAGTGCAATGAAACAATAAAAATCATCAGCTTTTAAATCCTTCAGGGCTCCAGCCTTTTGTTGTTTCTTTTTACTTGCCTGCGTCCAGTTATTGCGACGCCCTGTCTTCTTTTCTTCCAGGAAAGACTTCCAGAAGCCATATTTGGCAAGCTGGCCGCAGCGACCATCTGAATTTGTGCTCCGTGGGTATGAGCGAGGACAACACGGCATTTGGAGGCCTAAGAGCATGAGTGCCAGCAGCCGAGGGGAACATGTGTGGCCAGAGTCCTATAAGTTGATCACCTTTTCATATTTTTGATACTGGGGGATGAGAGGAAGCTCAGTGATGAGTGGGAAGTTCTCAGTCTTGTTCTTATGGGTCCCTAGGCAAACCCTGTGTTTCACACTGACCACCTCTCACATCCTACCACGAAATACTTTATGAGCGCTTTACCTCTGAACCGAACTCAGTGGTTCTGTGTGGGATAAAAACATGAGAAATTCATGGTCGAAGGTTGCATATGTGCTTTTATTGGCATCAATGGCGAGAGTGCTAATAATCGCAAGTGCTCATATCACAGGAGACGCCAGGGCCACGAGAAAGACACAGAGGAGGCTCAGAGATCATTCGAGCAGCTCCCCCCCTCTCAAAGGAGGAACAGAGGATTGGGCCGTCAGCGAAGGTGACACAGCAGGCGGGAGAGGGCATGGGACCTGGGGCCAGAGCTGGGATTCTGCTTTTGTAGCTCCATGCTCTCCCAAATTTGCTCTGCAGAAATGTGTGTGTTTCCTGTTTCCAGAGCTGTGTGCCTGAATGAGCTATGTCTCATTTGTAAGTAATGTCAAGACCTATGTTTAATCCATTTTTAAAATATCAAGAAGTGGGAATTGCAGATGTGTGTTGCAGAGAGGGAGACCCTTTAAAAAAATTTTTTTTAATGTTTATTTATTATTGAGAGACAGAGAGAGACAGAACATGAGGAAGGGAGGAGCAGAGAGAGGAGGAGACACAGAATCCGAAGCAGGCTCCAGGCTCTGAACTGTCAGCACAGAGCCCAACGTGGGGCTCGAACTCACAAACCTCAATATCATGACCTGAGATGAAGTCAGATGTTTAACCAACTGAGCCATCCAGGTGCCCCAGAGAGGGAGACCCTTTTAAAGGCGTGCTTTTTAATGTTTATTTATTTATTTTGAGATAGATTGAGAGAGGGCATGAGTAGGGGAGGGGCGGAGAGAGACAGAAAGGGAGAGAATCCCAAGCAGGCTTCTCACTGTCAGTGCAGAGCCCAACATGGGGCTCGAATCACGAACTGTGAGACCATGACCTGAGCTGAAATCAAGAGTCCGACTAAGCCACTGGGGCGCCCCTGAGTACATATCTATTAAACAGAAGCGCAAGAATGCCCTTAAGGAATTAATGAGTGAATTTCTTGCGACTCAAACTATCCCCCATGATAGAATTATATTTAAAATTTTAAGTCTCTGGAACTCAACTGTTTAAGCCACTGATTATAATCATAAATAAATATTCCTTCTGACCTTCAGTGGGCTTATTTAGATAAATTTGTTGCATTGTGCTAAATCTTGTGCTTTTATTAGAAAATGAATCTTACTTCTGATGAAATCAAATATTCCAATCCCTATATAAAATGAATATAGTTACTATTCATTACTATTCATTATTTAATAATGATAAAAACAAAACAATGAAATAAATAAACGCTAAAAGTTTGAGAATGCCAAACTTGACATTCTTTTTTTTTTTTTTTCAACGTTTATTTATTTTTCGGACAGAGAGAGACAGAGCATGAACGGGGGAGGGTCAGAGAGAGGGGGAGACACAGAATCAGAAACAGGCTCCAGGCTCCGAGCCATCAGCCCAGAGCCTGACGCGGGGCTCGAACTCCCAGACCGCGAGATCGTGACCTGGCTGAAGTCGGACGCTTAACCGACTGCGCCACCCAGGCGCCCCATTGACATTCTTGTTGTTCTGGAAATCTGTTAGGAAATCTGTTGTTTATAAAATGTGGTCTCTTAAGTAACTTTCTTTTTGGGACCACTCTGAAGTTCAGTGTTATCCTTTCGGAGTTCAGCTGTCATCTTTCACACTGAAGTCACCGCTGACAGTTTCATGGGAATTCCAGCTCCTTCCGTCAGCAAAGAAAAAATGTATTTATTCACAAAATAGTTAGAAATTGTCAGAAAATACATAATTTGGGTGGCATTGGAATGCGGGGATGGGGGCTGAAACGTACACCATGTGTAAAGAAATTTGATGTTAGGAACAAGTGTTGGAGAAGTCCACGGTGGGGTAAAGAAAAAATGAAAAACAGAACTACCAAGTGATTCAACAATTCTACTTCTGGGTATTTATCCAAAAGAATTGAAATGAGAACCTTGAAGTGACATCTGTACTCCTATGTTCAGTTCAGCACTATTCACGGTAGCCAAGATGTGGAAACAACTTAATGTCCATCAGTGGATGAATGGATAAGAAAAAGGTGGTTTATACATGCAGTAGAATATCATTCAGCCTTAAAAATGAAGGAAATCCTGTCCTATGCAACAATATGGATGAACCTTGGGGACATTATGCTAAGTGGAATAAGCCTGTCACAGAAGGGCAGACATTACATGATTCCATCTATATGAGGTGTCCAGAACATTCTAGATCATAGAATCAGAGGGTCGAATGATGCTTGCCAGGGGCTGGTGGGAGGAGGGGAAACAGGGAGTTGGTCAATGGGTATAAAGTTTCAGTTATTCAAGGTGAATGGGCCCTGGAGATCTGCTGCACAGCACAGTCCTATATTAACAGTACTGTATTATGCACTTGAAACTTTGTTAAGGGGGTGGATCTCATGGTAAGTGATATTACCGCAACACTATTAAAAAAGAAGGGGCATGGTAGGTTCGCTATACATCGGGCACCGGTTAGGTACAAGAAAGCCATCAGAGATGCAATACAATAAAAAAGGTGAACCCATTCCTTGGGTAAACAGGCCTAATTCTCAGAACTTCCATTTGGAAGCCAAGACTTAACTTTTCCAGCGTTCAAAGGGACTACCATGATGCTAACCGCCTCTTCAAAATAAAGTTCTGATTTTGAAACTTGAAAAACCTCCCAAATAATGATTTGGTTGCGTTTACCTAATTCTTATTCATTGGTAAGTATCTAAAAGAAATCATTATTAAATCTACCTCACTGATTGCTCTAAGTGTGAAATAATAAATAATGCATTTCTACGTCAATTAATCTACTTAGACATCTCACAGGCCAAATGCTTCGGTGGAAATGCTCTAATCTACAGAATCAATCGGCAGCATGATTCTGCCTCTTGACGTTTGGAGCCCCCTAACACAGAGCTTTTAATTCCAATTACGAGATAAACAGTCATTTAGATGACCACGTTCTGCCATTGTGCCCAAACAAGTGATATGAGGCATTGTAATGACAATTCGCAAGTCTACTCAAGGCAGACTTTGGAGTGAATCGGCCCTCTCCCCCACCAAAAGGAGAATTTTTAAATTTTCATATGCTTGTATATTTTTCAACCTAATATATGGGTCTACAAATACCCGACTATTTTTTTTTTTGAGTGATGTGTATATCATCTCATTACTGTGGGATTTATGACATGATCCAAATTCTATCAGGGTACAAGTGTTGTTAAATGAATTATTAACAGAACATCTAAGGACTCAAAATAACCAGAAACCCTTAATATTAAGTTAGCTGTTTTTATGCATTTTATTTTTTATTTTATTTTATGTTTTATTTTTATGCCCGCCTTTCTTATTCTTTTGTATATACATAAACATTTTATGTGATTAAAATCACAGTATGCCCTTTTTAGTAATCATTATATTGAAAATGTTTCCTTGTGTCAAGAGGTTTCCATAATTATACATTTTAATATTAATTATGAATGCTATATGTAACCTAGCTAAAGAATGAAGCATGGTTTAACTCTCCCATTAATTTTAGAAATTCAGTTTGCTGCCATGTTTTTATTATTATAAATAATGCTGAAGTGAACATCTTTGTACATAGAGGTCTTCTGTCCCCCTTTCTTTTGGGGTCAATGGTCAAGAGACACAGAGTCCAATTGACATGTGTGAGCATATAGGTTCACTAGAGTCTCCCCAGGTTTAGACTTAAAGTATATGCTAACACAATACACAGAAAGTTACTACATTAAGTGTACATTTCTAATTACGAAATGAGATGGAGCTTTTTCTTCCCCACAACTGTGCTCACTAACTAAATTTCATCTTGCACTTCTGCTTAGCATTTGGCCATGTATCTACATGGATCATTGTTTTATCATTTTTAGGAGATTCCTTTGCAAGAATCTGTAACCAAATCTACGAGGGTAGGAGAAGATTAAAGGTGACAAACTGAGACTAAGGCCGGTTATTGTATATTTCACATGCTGTTAATCTCAGGGAGTTAAAAACATATATAATTGTTGAAGCCAGACATAGAAAGTTCCCTGCGGGCAGCATTGTCCTTCATCTGTTCCATACTTTGCACGGAGTTCTTCCTGGAGAGTCCTCCATAAATTGCTGTGAAATTAACTCAGGTACCTTTGACCGGGTTATTTCTGCTCTCTCTGAGCACCCTCTCTATCCGAATACCAAGCTCTTGGTCGTTCTTGAGAACTTTGGACATCACTTTTTCTACAGTCGGTGCGTAGGTTCTCGTCTGTGCGGTCTCCCTCTCTGCACAGGCCTCTGCTGTGGCTCACATGGTGGTGGGTTTACTTATTTATTTACACCTCAGTCTCCCTGGTCGACTGCAAGCCCCTGGGAGAGGACAGGAGGGGCTGCACATTCTCACCTCTGCATCCTTAGTATATGGAATGATGCCATCTGCTAAGATTAATATGAGTCAGTGTACATTGGGTGCTCAACAAATGTTTGCAGGTGCTCAATGAATGCTGAAGAGATTATATTTCATGTCGATATTATTTCTGTACTCCTATCACATTACCTTCTTCCTAGGATCTAAATCGACTCTTTAGTTATAAAGAGCCTTTAGCCAGACTCTTCCTTGGGCTTCCCAGTGGTTGCTAGCACTCCCCACTTCCAAGAGCTACTCATCTCCTTGCATGCTCTCCAGATGTGGTCCAGGCTCCATGCCACCAAGACGTGATGGAGTAACTGGCCGTACTGAAATATGAGCTGTTTCAGTGTAAACAGAGTGATTTCCATTATGCTTTTTTATCTCTCTTGTGTTGCCACACATACTTTTGTAGAACGTCTTGCACACCCCTACATACCACTGTCAGTTTCATAAAATAATGTCACCGTGCCGCGAAGCATTTGGGAACATTTGCGTACATTGCATATAACTGTCCAGCTCTGGGAAGGAAACATACGTATGTCCGTGCCTTTATGGGAGAACGAAGTTAGAAATTCAATCACACTCGTCCTTCGCCCCAAATAAATACATTTGTCAGACCCCAATGAGACGAGTTCACTGTGTTGGTGCTAAGCCTGAGAGAAGTTCATGAGATTCTTGAAGACTAAGGGTTTCCATTTGGTTGTTTAGAGAAAACTAGGCTGAATGCTTTGAAAGAAATTGTTACTCTTGTTGGCTTTTTTTTTTTTGATGTCATGATGGTTGATAAGACAATTGTTTTCGGATGGCATTTTTTTTAAGTTTATATATTTATTTTGAGATAGAGAAGGGGGGAAAGGGGCAGAGAGAGGAGAGAGAGAATCCCAAACAGGCTCCATACTGTCAGTGCGGAGCCCGACGCAGGGCTTATTGAACACACTAACTGTGAGATCATGACCTGAGCCGGAGTCGGACGCTTAACTGCTGAGCCACCCAGGTGCCCCGATGGAATTTTTTAATAGGCTTATAAGATGCCTCAGTTGGCATTTACTTAAACGATGATAGAGATTTGAAGGGCAAACACATATCTGTAACTTATTTTTTTAAATCATATACCAATAACACTTGTAGGTATTCATCCTGGGGAACTGCTATAATCGTGACCTAATGATGTGACTGTGTCCTTGACAGTGAGGTAAATAACAAAGTCAATGTTGCTTTAGCCCAGAAATCTGTAGAAGTAAGCCATTTGCCTTCTCCTGTATGGTTCAATAGTGGTGTTAAGTCTTTCCCCAACTTACCACCCATGAATATTAGGATATAAGCGTTTGGAATAAAAAAAAAAATTAAAAAAAAGGGGGCACCTGGGTGGCTCAGTTGGTTAAGCATCCGACTTCGGCTCAGGTCATGATCTCACGGTTCATGGGTTCGAGCCCTGCATCGGGCTCTGTGCTGATGGCTCAGAGCCTGGAGCCTGCTTCGGATTCTGTGTCTCCCTCTCTCTCTCTGCCCCTCCCACGCTCAGGCTCTGTCTCTCTGCCTCTCAAAAATAAAGAAACGTAATAAAAAAAATTTAAAAGAAAAGGATATAAGCATTTGGAAATTAAAGACGCAGTGTAAACACAGTGAATTTTCCCCATACCGTTTAACATCTTCGTGGCAGTGGCTAGGATTTCTAGCTGGCTCTTCGCACAAACGTTTCATTGAGTAAGGGAAAGAGGTTCCTTGAATAGGAGGATGTTGTTGACTTTACTCCAAAGGCAGTATTCTTGAGCTACAGAATCTTAACTAATACACGGTAAATGCACTTCATTAAATGCGTGACTTCTATGGCAGGAGGGATACAGTCTCACTTGGGAAACCACAAGTGGATGGAATGTACTAACCGGACAGTGAGAAAAGCCTTCTGTCCTGTGCATTCTGTAACTGCAAACCAGGGGCCACCACTGACAGATAGAAACGCTCCTGCTTGTGGTAGCAGTGGGTAGCCACACTGTAGGATAATAATAATGATTAATAATAATAATAATGCCTGTCTGCAAAGTGAGCACTTTTTTTTAATAGATTAGATTCCGACTCATTTATGAGAGAATCAACTTCAGTCTAGAAGAAACTCACCTTTTGTTTTTCTTAAGGTTTCCTATTGTCCAGACAGGCAAAAATAAATTCTGGGTCGCCAACTGACATTTCCCAGCACTCTCTGTGAAGCAGGGAGTACTAAGTTGCATCAGTAGTGACATCTCGGGCCTGCTCATTCACGCTGCGGGGCTGTCCTGTGTGTCGTAAGGTGGTGAGCAGAATCCCTGGCCTCTACCTCCCAGATGCAGCAGCCCTCACTTCTCCTAGCCAGTGCAATCCGAAATGTCTCTGGACGTGGCCCACTGTTCCCCTGGGAACCAAAATCGTCTCTGATTGAAAGCCACTGGTCTAAACCAAATCCCACAAAAATTGGTAAAGAAATCTGGGAACCTGCCTCTATCTGGGACTTCGTTGCTTCTTCACAGGGCAGGTCCCTCGGCCTTTCACCGTCCCCTGCACAGCGGTGACACGGGCACGATGCCACTCACTTCATTCATCCCACAGAAATATGGTGGAATCACGGAAGTAGGGTCAGGCACCGATATTTGTTGACAGAATGATGGATGACTGGGTGAACGGATGCAGGCGTGTAATTAGCAGATCTCCGAGGAAGAGGGTGGCCTCATTTCACGGATTCTCCCTGCAACTGGACAGTCTCCCGGCTTTTGTTGACGTCTGCCTTTCCACAGCGTGGATGGAAGGTGGGAGCCTTGCCCAGCGCCGTGTGTCTGCTGGTCCTCAGGACGAGATCTGTGTTGCACGACTGACAGCTCTGACCCCTGGAGGAAGAATCCCAGGAGCGTGCGCGTGTGTGTTTGTTGTTGTTGGCTTCTCGGTTTTGGTTTTGTTTTTGACTGTCAGAATGTCAAATGTCAAGCTAGACTCAAATCGTGGCGAGGCTCCCATATGGCTCGGTTTACCATACCTTCCCTTTAAGAGTTTACATCACTTGCTTCTGATGGTGAGATCCATCCCATTCTTTTTAAAGTTTCTGACTCCCTCTCCCTACCCTCCTCCACCCCAGCAAAGGCTTCACGTCCATAAGAACCCATGCGCGTATATAAGGCAAAAAGCCTTCTTTGCATCATTTGGCTTCTTGTAAGTGACAGAGTTAAATCACAAAAGAAACCACTCTAAAAACAAAAGTATAAATACTAATAGCTTTAGATGCGTATCTTCTGCAGGGAAGAAAAAAAGTCACCACCAATAAATAACAACGTTAGCTCACACAGGTTTAACAACCAGCCCCAGGAACTTCTTGATATTGTTTTCTGGACACTTAGAAAACATACCTTTGAATTATAGAAGCTCCTTTACTTCTCCAAACTCTGTCCTTGAAGCCTTTATAAATACATTTACTTTTAACCCGTGTATGGGAAAGCTATTGTGGCCTGGTTTCAATCACGTATTGGGTACATGGAATCACAAGAAATGATGTAAATGTGGAGGTGAGAAATTTTAAGTTCCTCCTAAGGTTTAGAGGCTTTCCAAATGGCTTCCTTTTGGCTTGATTTTGTACTTTTGTGAAATCTGGAACCTAGGTCTTTAAAGGTAATGACCGATATAAGTAAACAAATAAATAAATGAACAAATACATAAATAAACAAAAATTGTCTTTCCTGATGATTATTTTGATAATTGATAAGGTAACTTCTTGCAGGCTACAGCTATATTACCCTCACATAGCTTCGAATGCAGGATAATATTCCCGAAGTCAAAAGAAAATCTTGTTGGCCGTAACAGCAGTGACTGCAGGTTGGGGGATTGATAAAAACAACATAAAATCTAATTTCTACTTCCAAAATGTCATTTAGTATGTCGAGTATTGACTAAATTAAGTCAGTGAAGGAAGCAAAGTTCACGAACTCCAAACATAGATGTCCTAAGACATTAAAATTCTAGGTTCCATGGTGGTCCACTACCTAATGTCCCATTAGGGCAGCCCTCTTCTGTTCTCCCTGGGTATACACTCTGGTCCCATCCAATCCACTCTCCACTGGAGAGCCCAAGTGACTTTTTCTAAGTACAAACATGACCACATCACCACCTGTCTGCCTCAAGACAAAACAAAACCACTTTTAATGATTCCCCACTGTTCCTTATAGAAAGCCAACATTTCTAAACACGATCCAGTAGGCCTTCCTATTCTGCCTTTGTCTGTTTCCTGATTTCTTCCATTTCTGTGCTCTGACTGGTCATTCTCTGGAATCCTTTCTGCCCCCGTGCCCTTACCTGGCTTACTCCTCATCCTACTTTGATCTCTTCCTCAAGTGTTTCTTTCTCAGGGAAGTTTCTCCGGACTCTAGACTAGGTCGGTCTTACAGTCCACACACCGTCCCTCCTCCACAGGGCCTGCTGGAGCCGTGGTTCTCCATTTATGAGTGCGCCAAGCAGAATCCTGTCCGCCACCCTCACCAGACTCTCAGATCCAAGATGGCAGATGCCTTGCCTGTTGTTTCTCAGCATCGTGTCTCCAACATCTTGCATAGTGCCCAACATGCAGTAAGTACTTAGTAAACATTTATGGAATTAATGAATATTTAGTCATGGCACCCGTATCTTCTCTCCTTTCTCATTCCTGCCCAGGCAACTCCATCAAGTATCATGCCTTTTGCATGGCTCTTCCTCTTCAAGATGGTACCCTTTTCTACATACCTATGCACTTGAAGCACACATGTCTTCTTTGAGTCCTTTTTTCCTTTTTTTTTTTCAGTCATTCCTCATAGATCTTTTCATTTTCATTTCTACCAGAATGACCGACTGTCTTAAGCAGCCTGTTCAAGTTGTCTGTGTCTCTCTTAAGGGAGAATGAAGAAAATCAGACCTGGGCAGCTCTCTGGGTGAGTTTCCTCACCTATTACTAAACATTTCAATCCTTGGTGCAGGGGGCACTGGGAGTCATTGTCTCAGATGCGAACGGAATAGGCGTACAAATGGCAGGTGAATTGGAATCAAAATGTCTACATAATAGCAGGGTCGGTGACAGTCACAATCTGTCAAAGTCTATGAGAACATACAATGACTTATGAATTGTCATTCCATTTGTATTTCTACTGCCCAAGGTAGATTTTTTTTAAGTGTGCTATTCTTCCCTTTTCCTTAAAGATGGGTAGAAAGTTCTAGTGACTTTAAGGGATAAACAGTATAAACTTCAGCAAACATGTTTGGATTGCACAAGCCCTGAGTGTCTCAGTTCCACAGACTCCTCGGGAGAGCTGAGGCATAGGAAAGAATCAGACGAGAAGCATGATCTAGTTGCATCGTCATCTGTCCCTCTCCAGAGGACCTCTCGTCCAGGTCATGTGGGTGTGCATAGTATGCGATCTGCAGAAGGTTGGGCAAGCGTGACCAGAGCCATTTCAGTACAATGATGAACATGATGTCGATTTAGATTCCTCCTGGAAGTAGATACTTCAAGCCCAGCCTGTCAAGGAGCCTGCAGATAATTGAATACATATCTTTTTAGGTCCACTGATGAAAAGTGCTACATAAGTACAACGTAGGAATCATAATTGTTATTTATTATTGTTATTGAAAGTGTGGTTGGTCATCTGGATCATGAGACCTAATGTTAGATGGGTATTGACAAACCATCATCTGATTTAATAATCTTTCTGGCCATTTTTATTTATAAATGAATCTTCTGTCAACATCAAATTCTCATTAGCATGATTAGCATTCTACCCTCTCCTTGGTGGGATCATGTAAAATTGATGGGATCAAATTTCTATTAAATGCAGTGCATGATGCTGGGTTGTTATTTATACTGAGCATTCTGGAAGCCTGGGATCATAATATCTTGTAAATAAACATTACATTCAGTGATATCACCTTTCATTTTAAAAGGGTCTTTAGAAAGCTTTTAAAATGGCACAGGGATGGAGTACTCATTATTAAGATTAGAAGGAATAGAGCAATCATTTTATGAGTATGGAATTTCTGCGTAATAAGTGCAAATTAACATTACAGAGAAATTGATGTGGACAGAGTACATCTAAATTGAGATAGGATACTCAGATTAAGAGCAAAAAATTTTTTTTTCATGTCTTTATTTGCCCAGAGGTTTTCCAATCATTGTACGAACTAGACTTTTCCACTTTGGCCTTCAGTTATAATGGGGCATAACGCTGGATACCGAACACTGGTCAAATGATGAAACATTTTTTTTCAAAGACCCAGGAACAGCTGCTGCTTATTGAGTTACCAACACCACTTCCTGAAGAATGTGATTTTGTTTCAAAGATAGCCAAGTACTGACCAGGCTGCCTCAGCGTAGTTTGAGCTACGATAACATGGCATGTTGTTGTCATATTATTATTAGGTACATTTCATAAAGTGATTCCAGATCCTTCTCCCTTTTACTTGGGGAGGGGAGGCTTTATTGATTTTGGAGACTATAAATCGAAATGGCACTTTCGTAATTGAGAGACGTACAACAGAGAGAGAGGGTTTGAACGACGTTTTAGGAAAACGAGAAAATTTCATAAGCTGGAAAAGGAGAAAGATTCATGGGGTAGAGGCTGGATTGCAAAATGCATGGAAGCTTACTGGAATCTGTGAACTTCTTAGGGTTACAAGAAAGACGTGGACTTGCTTGCCAAGCCTCCCTCCTATGGGATTAAGTTTAAGGCCGACGTTCAAAGTATTTCTTGTGCTGCAAGATTTTGGAATGTCTTTTCAGTGAGACAGCTAAAACACTGTTGGGGCTTCTAGCTCATTCATCTTGTCTCCACCCTGCATTTTCAAACTATTTTTCTGCCTGGCCATGTAAATAGAGAGAGAATTTTTGTCCTTAACTTAAGATGCAACATCTTCATCATAATCCTCTTTTAGGTAAAGATAAGCGTTTTGGCAACCAGAGATTTTTGATGTGCAATGAAATCATCTTTCACAGTGAGCTGTGAAAAGCAGAAAAGAATGACACGGGTCTATGCCAGCCCATACAAGAGGACCGTTAGGCCAGCGAATATTTTTCTTGCCTTCAAGGACTAGAAGAATACATGGAATATTTAAATCAAAATCATTTCAAAATGTCATTTGACCTAAAAATTCCAATTTTAAGGATTTAGCCTAAAGGAATAAATAAGGATATACAATAATCATTGGCTAAAATAATATTCCTTGCAGAATTGTTTATAACAATAAAAAGTTATCTGGTCATACAGTAAAATACTAATAAATATTAACAATTGCTGTGGAGGACTACAATTATACACTGCAAAGATGTTTGCTATGGAATTAATACAGAGATTTCCACAATGCCATATAATAGTTTCTCAGGCAAGTGTCCTTTAAATTAATTAATTTTCTGGCGCCCGGGTGGCTCAGGTGCTTAGGCGTCCGACTGCGCCTCGGGTCATGATCTCATGGTTTGTGAGTTCGAGCCCCGCATCAGGCTCTGCGCAGACAGCTCAGAGCCTGGAGCCTGCTTCCGATTCTGTGCCTCCCTCTCTCTGCCCCTCCCCCACTCATACTCTGTCTCTCTCAAAAATAAATAAACATTAAAAAAATTTAAAAAAACAAAATTATTTTCCTACTCAGATGCTATTGATTAAAATGGGGGATTTATAGCAACTTCGGGTATGAAGGCTGTACTTAATTTCAGGAAAACAACAACAACGGCCAAACAATATTCAAATGAAGTTCCATTTTCCAAGGGACTTGATGAATCTCAGATTTGGACTCTTAGAAAACTCCTTTGTTAGTTATGCCGAGCAGTCATAGTTTACCCTGGATGTATCTGTTAAATAAAGTAGGTATCTCCTAAGACAGTTTTAGGGGCATGTTCCTCTGGAGCCTTTGGGTCCTTAGTCAAGGATGTAAAAGCTACTAACTGGAGAACAGTACCTGGAACATGGCAGTCCAGGGACGGATAGTAAGTAAATGAATGGGTGGGTCGCCCTTTATGCAAGGGTCACCCTAAAGAGATCTGACAATTCCATTTATTTATTTCAGAACGTTAACTGGGCACCTATTATGTATGAAGTGCTGGGAATACAGGTGTGAAGAAACACTGTCCCCAAGGTGGCCCCTGCTTGTAAATCAGATCATCCTAACAGAAGTTTAGGAAGAAGAATTCTAGCAAGAGGTGCAGAGAATTATGGGAGCATTGAGAAAGGCAGTGCTAGCCTCTGTTTGCCCAAGAACTTTCTTGTGTTTAGCACCAAGAGTACAGGAACGTCTTCAAGTCCCAGACAAATGGGGATGGTTGGTCACCTTAAGAAAGGCATCTAACTTAGCAAAGTTTTCTGGGGGAGGTGGCCCTGGATTTCTGGCCTGAGTTCCCGAGTCAGGAAGGGCCAAGCATGGCCAGGGAAGATGGCAGGTGGAGGGCCAGAGTGAGGGCGGAGGCAGAGGAGGCTGCCTGAGCAGAGAATCAGCACAGTGTGTGACGGGCCACGCGGCAGATCTAACGTCACTGGAGCACCAGGAATGGAGTACTGGAATGGAGTTGGGGACAGAGGAGTCCTCAGGTGACCAAGGCCTGAATCCAGAGGACCACGGAGGGCCTTCGGTGGGCGTGTCAGTTGTCTGTAACAGAGCCCCAGACTGGGAGGCTTACACAACAGAAATTTATCGTCTCCCAGTTCTGGAGGCCCCAAGTCAGAAGAGACTGAGGTGAGGCAGGGCCGGATCCCTCTGAGGGCTGTGGTTGCTGGCAATCTTGGGCATCCCTTGGCTTATCCCTTGGCTTATCAACACCTTCATCTCCGCCCACATTTTCACATGGGGTCCTCCCTGTGCGTGTGTTGGTATGTGTGTGAGTCTCTGTTCAAATTTCCCCTTTTCATAAGTCATGATGGATTCAGGCCCAACAGAATGACTTAGCTGCTTTTTTGGTTTTTGAAGTAATAGCGATACATTGTACATTCATTTTCAAGGTGGTTTGTTACACAACAATATATAATAACGGGAGCATCAGGAAAGTAAGCAAAGACCTGAACAGAAAGGGGACACCTTTTCCTATGTTTTAAAACCGAGGTATAATTGACATATAGCATGGTATTCCTTCAATGTTTGTATAGATTGTGAAATGCTCACCTCAATAAGTCTAGATACCGTCTTTCACCATACATAGTTAGCAATTTTTTTCTCTCGTGATGATAACTTTTAAAACTCACTCTTTCAGTAACTTTCAAATCTGCAATACCACGTGACTAACCATGGTCACCGTGATGTGCGTTATATCCCCATGACTTATGTGCTTTATAACTAAAAGTTTATAAGGTTTTTGATCCCCTTCACCCATTTAATTGGCATCCACCGACCTGTTCTCTGTAATCTATGAGTTTATTTTCCTTGTTCATTTTTGCTTTAGATTCCACATATAAATGAGGTCATACGGTAGCTTTCTTTTTCTTTGACTTATTTCGCTTCACCTTATTTCACAAGGTCCATCCATGTTGTTGCAAATGGCATGATTTCATTCATTTTTATGGTTGAATAATATCTTATTGTATGTATATATCACATTTTCTTTACCCATTCATCCACTGATGTTGTTTCCACGTCTTGGATATTGTATGTACAGTTTCAATCAGCAGGGGAGTACAGAAACTTTGCAAGTTAGTGTTTTCATTTTCTTTGGATAAATACCCAAAAATGAAATCACTAGATCATACAGTAGCTCTTTCTAAAAACTTTTGAGAAACCTCCATACTGTTTTCCATATTGGCTGTGCCAATCTACATTCCCACCAACAGCGCACGAGGGTTCCCTTTTCTCCACACCCTCGCCAACATTTGTATCCTCTTCTTGTCTTTTGGATAATAGCCAACCTAATGACCTTATCTTATTTTAATTAATTACATCTGCAATGGTCCTGTTTCTGAAAAAGGTCACATCCTAAGTACCAAGGGTTAGGACTCCAGCATATGAATTCTTGGCGGGTACAATTGAACCTGTTACAGTGGATGGAGTGAAGGAGGTTGTATGGAGAGACTGAGTTCTGGTGGCCTTGCAGCCCAGGGAGTCTGTTGTCCTTATTGGTTCGTGGTGGGAGAGACCCAACCATGTAGGGGAAGACCGCACTTCGGGACACCAGACACACAATGAGGAGACACAGCTGAGCACTGGGGAAGGACCTGAGAAGGGTTGTCCATCCCCATGTAGACAGTAAAAGGAACAAGGAGTGAGGGCCATTTCCTCTGGGCAGCGAACACTGGGGCTCCTGAGATCTCTCTTTAGTCAAAAATTAACTGGATAATGGGGCGCCTGGGTGGCGCAGTCGGTTAAGCGTCCGACTTCAGCCAGGTCACGATCTCGAGGTCCTTGAGTTCGAGCCCCGCGTCAGGCTCTGGGCTGATGGCTCGGAGCCTGGAGCCTGTTTCCGATTCTGTGTCTCCCTCTCTCTCTGCCCCTCCCCCGTTCATGCTCTGTCTCTCTCTGTCCCAAAAATAAATAAACGTTGAAAAAAAAAATTAACTGGATAAAACACAACCTACTAAAAATTACTCTAGGTCCAGGGCGCCTGGGTGGCTCCGTCGGTTAAACGTCTGACTTCAGCTCAGGTCAGGACCTCACGGTCCGTGGGTTCGAGCCCCGCGTCGGGCTCCGTGCTGACGGCTCAGAGCCTGGAGCCTGCTTCGGATTGTGTCTCCCTCTCTCTGCTCCTCCCCTGCTCACACTCTGTCTCTCTCTCTCTCAAAAATAAGTAAACATTAAAACAATAATAAAAAGAAATAAAAATAAAAATTACTCTAGGTCCAGAGGAAAGTTATTCCGAGGAATGCATTCAGAGAAAGACTTCTCAGCATCGCTTACCAACATGACCAGGAGAAAACGATGTGGCAATTAGGATGCAAATGTGTGGGGTCTCCGTGTAGCAGTCTCTAGAAGACGTGAGGGGATGACAGTGATAGACTCCTGAGTGGCGCAGGAAGGACTGAAAAGGCAGCAAACAGAAAGTGGGGTCAGAGGTCTCATCACACGCTGTGAGCTGCAGGATCCACACGGCAGAAAACAGCACTAGAGTTCTTCCAGAACACAGAAGTAAAGACCCACATGTGAAAAGGATGGGAGGTAAAGTGAAAGGCAAAGGACCAGAACAGAGATTTCACATGCCGTCATGGGAATTTACGGAAAAAGGCCAGACTAGTCGGACAGAAGGACAGTCGAAGAAAACATTCTTGATCTGAAAAAAACAAAAAACAAAAAACAAAAACAAAACATAACTGTAAACGCATTTGGGCATGTTTTGTTCATATATGATGATGATACATTTAATTTTCCTTAAGCTGTAATCGTATTTTTCATATGTAGTTTTGTTCCTTTTTTCCTTTGTTCCTTCATTTTCATGTCAATAGACAAAGTACACAAGAGATTTTTAATTGTCGTATGCTATTTTATCATATGATTATACAGTAATTTAACTATTCTGTGGTTTAATTTTGAGATTTTGCTTTTTGCAAATAATGCTTTAGCGTATATTTTTTGTTTACAAATTGTTTTCTACAGCACACATGATTTCTAGAGAATCATTTCCTGGAAGTTGAATTACTGGGTCAGAGGGCATGTAAACCACTGGTTCCCAGACTTCAGGATTCCACCGACCAAGAAATTAAAAAAAAAATAAATAAAGGACCAAAATAGGGTCGTCTGCCTTTTCTTTCGTCAAGCAAATCCATTAAAGAAAAAAGCCTGTGGTGCAGTCTGATCATGCAAAACACAGAATATATTTTCTGCCCCAAATTTGAGAGGATATGATCCCAGAATAAAGGGCTGTATTTAAGCTGAATAATTAAGTTCCATGAAAAATTCAGGGTATTGTCTTGAATATTTTTTTATTTTACTCTGCCCTGGCAGCAATTTTGTCGTGAGTGGACAGTGGTCCATCAGTGGGCACTTTGGAACCATAGAGTAGACCCTCTGCCTCTACAACATGGCAGCGCACTGTCTTCTATTTTGAATCTATAACTTTCTTTAGTTTTTCCCTTCTGCGTTGTGATCCCTTCTGTAGATGCGTGGATTCAAGCTGAATATGTCATTTCAAGTTCTTTTTTTAAAATTTTTTTTTCAACGTTTTTTTATTTATTTTTGGGATAGAGAGAGACAGAGCATGAACGGGGGAGGGGCAGAGAGAGAGGGAGACACAGAATCGGAAACAGGCTCCAGGCTCTGAGCCATCAGCCCAGAGCCCGACGCGGGGCTCGAACTCACGGACCACGAGATCATGACCTGGCTGAAGTCGGACGCTTAACCGACTGCGCCACCCAGGCGCCCCTCAAGTTCTTTTTAATAGTCCTGAAGGCACCAACCATTTTTTTCAGCCATCCCTTTTACAGATTGGCCCTTTTTGCGTTGCCAAAAAACATCCGCGTCTCTTGAGTGAGGCGCAGAGGAAGGTTTGTGCTCTGGAACTGAGGTTAAAGGCACAGATTCTGTATCAGAGAGATCTGGAATCAAATCCTGCTCCTGCCATGCCTCGGTGGTTGTATTAAAAAAAAAATCAACCCAATCACTGGCATATTCTAAGTGCTTAATGAATGTTACCTAGTCTTTCTGAAAATTCCTATTTGTTTTTCAATACTATAAATCAAGGAGTGGCAATTTTCTCCCCTAGAGGTTAAGTAGTAAATATTTTAGGCTCTGTGGGCCCTGTAGTGTCTGTCTCGACTACTCAGGTTGACCTACTGTAGCATGAAATCAACCACAGTCAATAGGAAGCGAATGAGTGTAGTTGCGTTCCAATAAAACTTTATTTATGAACACCAAAATCGGAACTTCCTATAATTTTCATACGTTATGAAAGGTTCTTCTGATTATTTTCCCAACCATTTAAACATAAAACTATTCTTAGCTCAGGGCCTCTATAAAAACAGCTGGCCTTGGAATTCATCATTTGCCAGCCGGGGCCATAAACCATAAGGAAATGTTAGAAAAATTGTATCCAGTTGTACTTTTGTGAATCACACATTTTCTTGTAACTAAGATTAAAAATAGTTATTTTGAAAGGAAGGTTTTAAAAGTTGCCCTAATGCACTGCAAGAAAAATTGTAGGATTGTTACAGGTATAAAAATTTCGAGTCCCACCTCATCATCTGTGGAGCAGGGAGCTGAGGGCCACAGGCTAAGTGAGCTACAAGTTCTCACTGGAGAGAAGGAAGACTGGCATGGAACGTTCCAGACTCCTGGCCCGGTGTTCTTTCCACGGCATGGAATCCCAGGATTTTTATAATGCATACCTCATAGTTAAGTAGACACTGAGATTTTTATTCATCAGTGAAAAGCTTATTCAAAACTTTGTTCCCCTGAGAAGAAAAGATAAACAATAATTTCACGTGGTAATTTTCCAAATTTCTCTACCATATCTACATATCTAAACACAGCTGTATGAAGGCACATAAATTGGCTCCAGGCAAAGAATAAGGCTGCCTACCCTTGTTTTCAGAGGCAATGCATGTTATGTGCTCAATGAAATATTGCATACCCCCCACCCCAACTAAAAAAGAAACAAAAACAACTAAAAAGAAAGGACAGTTGTTAACAATGTTTCCCATTGGCTCTCCGTTTGAACGTAAGGGGAGAAAGAGAGAGACAGGGGTGGGGGTTGGAGAGAGATTTCACATTTCAAACAAAAACATATTCATTGACTATTGCTTAGTGAAGTTCTTGACCTCACGATAAGACTCCACTAAATGACATCTTGGGCAGCTGTCTCAGACCTATGGATGTGTGATTAAAATGTATGTATATTATAGACTTATTCCTGGAGGTTCAGAACTGTTCCTTGTACTTGTACTAAAACAAAAATAGAATTACAGGGCATTTAAAAGTTTTCTTCTTTGGAGGTGTCTGGGTAGCTCAGTCTGTTAAGCCTCCTACTCTTGACTTTGGCTCAAGTCATGATCTCACAGTTTGTGAGATCGATCCCTTCATCAGGCTCTGTGCTGACAGTGAGGAGCCTGCTTGGGATTGTCTTTCTCGGTCTCTCTCTGCTCCTGCATCCCTCTAAATAAATACTAAATAAACTTAAAATAAAAAAAATAGAAGTTTTTTCTTTGTATTTTCTAATTTTTCTATAATATGTGTATATGTATGTATATACTCTGTAACCATGCTTAAAATAGTAAGAAAATGAAGAACAATGGATATTGTATGCAAGCTTTTTAAAAAAAAAACACAAAACTTTTTCTTAAAAAAAGATTCTTACACTTTATGGAACTTTATAGAACTCTGCTGTTCACTATGGTGACTACTTTCTTTTTTAAAAAATTGTTTTAATGTGTATTTATTTTTGAGATGAGATAGAGAGAGACAGAGCATGAGCAGGGGAGGGGCAGAGAGAGGAGACACAGAATCCGAAGCAGGCTCCAGGCTCCGAGCTGTCAACCCAGAGCCTGACACGGAGTTGGAACCCACAAGATCATGACCTGAGCCGAAGTTGGATGCTTAACTGACTGAGCCCCCCAGGGGCCCCAATAGGAAGACTGCTTTCTATAGGAGATGTTTCTGGTGCAGATTGAGATGTGCTGAGTGTACGTTCATCCTGGATTTCAAAGTCTCGGTAGGAAACAAAAACCCTGTAAATATCTCGATATTTTTATATTGTTTACATGTGGAAATAGCAGTTTGCCTATTTGGGGCTAAACAAAAATAAATATTAATATTAATTTCACTAATGTAGCCACCAGAAACTTTTCCGTTGCTTACGTGGGTTGCATTATCTTTCTACTGGCTGGTGTTGTGATAGCTGGTAAGCCCTTACAGTGTGTGTCTGGGGTGGTTCTTAAGAGCTGTTAACAGTGGTTAACTCTGGAGAAGGCAGCCAGGAGACTTGACGAGTTGGGAGGGAGGTTGTGTCCTCCTCTTCTGCCTTTTATATTTTTTCCACCGCACATATTACCTATTTAAATAATTTTAAAAGGATAAAAATTAAAATTAAATGTGTTCTTAAAGAAAACTCTACTTTTCTTACTCTACTTTACTTAAAGAAAACAATATTATTGTTACTGGTGATCAGAATCCTGGAAGGCCGTGGAGGGTTTTCCTTTATTGCTCAAAAAAGTAACTATCAAGACATACTATTTCTTATTGCTAGTGTGAATGTGCGTGTGTGTGTGTGTGTGTGCACGCGCACGCACATGTATGGATGTGTGCAGGCATGCACATAATTTTTTTTACAGTTTTTTCTTATGGACAGAATTAGATCTGATTGGCTCAGGGCTTTACTCTCCCAATATATTAAAGAAAGTAAATTTCATTTAAGGAATGGAATAATATTTTTGTGGGGACAATTAAAATACATTCTCAAAATATCCTGTATTAAGAGGAAGACAGTTAATAGTTTAAAACCCTGGCTTGGGACCCATTCTCCACAAAGGATGTAACTTAATGATTCTGTGGTCATTAAAAACAACAAATATTTTTTTTCCACTGACATAAAAATGCAACTGTTTGCTTTTAATATAAATTCAGTTTACTTTCCACTTAAAATAATCAATTGCAAGGCAGTAATCTTTAAAAATAACGCTCTATCACAACTAACATTTAATTTTCTTTTATAGAGAATTATTCCCTGAATTATAGCCAAAGATCAAATTCTGTTAATTTTGTCATTATCAGTTTTATTACTAGTCATCTGGTTTATCGCAGTCTTAAAAACAATTGAATTCTAAACAGCTACTCTATGGACTAATTTGTATTCAATTAATAGCTTATTCTTCTAACACTATAAAATGTGATAAATTACATAAAACTCATACGTGAAGACTCTAATTACAGCAACATCACCGTTTAGAATTAGGTTAAACTTTATGTGTGATATTGTGATTTATAACAAGAAATATATATTTGGTCTTCATCTTCTGTCCTGGCACAGGGCTCCTAAAACTTTTGGAATCTCCTAAATGAAGAGGGAGATACAAGTGAAAGGAATATCTTATTTTTTTTTAAGTTTTTATTGAAATTCCAGTTAGATAACACGCGTTGTCAGTTTCAAGTGTACAATATAGTGATTCAACACTTACATACAACACCCAGTATTCATCACAACAAGTGACCCCTAAATCCCCATCACATATTTCACCCATCCTTGTACCCACCTCCCCTCTGGTGACCATCAGTGTGTTAAGCGTCTTGTTCCTTAGTTTGTGTCTCCCCCCACCTCCCCCTCCCCCGCTTTGCTCCTTTGCTTTGTTTCTTAAATTCCACATATGAGTGAAATCGTATGGCATTTGTCTTTCTCCGACAGGCTTAGTTCACGTGGTGTAACTCTCTAGCTGCATGCATGTCTTTGCAAAGGGCAAGATTTCATCCTTTTTTGTGGCTATTTTTGTCGTTCATAGCAAACCTCCTTCAGCCACATCTGAGTTTACGTTAATGAGGTGATATTTGGAACACCGTCAGGTAACCTAACGGTGGGAGCTAGTTGCTGGGGAAACAAACGTGTGATCAGATGATTGGGAATTTCAACACCCACCCCTCACCTCCCGGGAAGGGAGAGGAGGGGCTGGAGCTTGAGATCAATCGCCATTGGCCAAGGATTTAATCATGCTGATGGGACGAAGCCTTATAAAAATCCCTGAACTACAAAGGTAAGAGAGCTTCTAGGTGGGTGGACCGGAGCCCATCCATAAGGCGGAGAGGGTGGCACATCCCAAACTCCAGGAGACAGAAGTTCTTGTCTCTGGGATCCTTGCGGACCCTTCCCTATGTATCTCTTTATCTGGTTGTTGATTTGTATCCTTTACCATGTGTTGTAATAAGCCAGTGGTCTCGTAAGTAAACTGGTTTCCCGAGTTCTGTGAGCCCCGCTAGCAAAGTATTTGAACCCAAGCAGGGGGTCGTGAGGACCTGTGATTTGAAGCCAGAAGGTGAGACGTACAGATGACGACCTGGGCTTATAAGTGGCATCTGGAGTGGGGGAGGCACAGTCTTGTAGGCCTATGGGATCTGACGCTCCCTCTAGGTAGATAGGGTCACAACTGAGTTGAGCTGTAAGACGCCCCGCTGGTGTCCCAGCTTGATGTGTGGAAACCCCACAGTTCTGGCTACCAGAATGGCACTTTGACCTGGTTCAACCCAGTATTTACTGAAGTCTCATTACTTCCCATTTCCTGAAAAATGACCTGTGGTCTAAGGAATATGGGTCACCGCTTCCTTTTATATGTCAGTTTGTTTTTTCAGCCGCATTTCTCGTGTCTATTTTATAATTAAACAAAAATTGGTGCTCTTTTTTAGCAAGTTCATTCTTCCTCTAAACGGTTTCCAAGGTATTAAACAGTATGATCTTTTATCTTGTGGTCTTCAGAAAAGTCATAGGTTCAGCTGTGGAAGTATTTTAGCTATGTGGCAACTTTGCTTCCCAAATCCTCTGCATAAAACTTGGTGTTAACAATGTCAAAATATTATTTAAAAAAAAAAAAAATAGTCCACTGTCTTAGCCTTCTTAGGCTGTCAGAACAAAATACCAGAGACTGGGTGACTAACATTCCAGACATGTATAGTCCACAGTCCTGGAGGCTGCAAGTCCAAGATTAAGGTGCCAGCCAGTTCAGTTCCTGGTGAGGGTTTTTTTTCCTGGCTTGTAGATGGCCGCCTTCTTGCTGGGTGGGAAGGAGGGGAGGGACAGAAAATAAGCACTCTGGTTCTCTCTTTATAAGGGCGCTAATCCGGGGCGCCTGGGTGGCGCAGTCGGTTAAGCGTCCGACTTCAGCCAGGTCACGATCTCGCGGTCCGTGAGTTCGAGCCCCGCGTCAGGCTCTGGGCTGATGGCTCAGAGCCTGGAGCCTGTTTCCGATTCTGTGTCTCCCTCTCTCTCTGCCCCTCCCCCGTTCATGCTCTGTCTCTCTCTGTCCCAAAAAATAAATAAACGTTGAAAAAAAAAATTAAAAAATAAGGGCGCTAATCCTATCCTGAGGTTCTACCCTCATGACCTCATCTAGCACTAAGTACTTCCCAAAGCCCCAAATAAACAAACAAACAAATAAGCTATCTCTTATACCATTGAATGTTGTTTTCAAAATACTTCAAAGGGGGGGGGGGGGAATCTTTTTTTAAAAAACGCATTCACGTATCCATTCATTTACTTAGGAAATGCTTATCAAGCTATATAGTCTGGCTCCTGTCTACCTTTCCTGGACTCCGTTCTTTTCCCACTCAGTGCCTCCTTAGCTCTCCTCACAGAAGCTTACTTACTCTTCTCCAAAGAGTCCAAGCAGTTGACCTCTGGGTTTCCCACCAGTAAGTATGGAATGTTCTTCTTCATTGCCTGATGTTTGAGCTGTCTTGCTCATCATCTTCAATTCAATTCAAAGGGCACCTTTCCTAGGATGCTTTTCCCACTTCCCTGGGCAAAACTAGCCCTCCTCACCTCCCTCTGAATGTTGTTTCTCAGTCCGCTCCCATTAGACTATACGCTCTTTGGGGTAAAAGATTTTGTCTCACACAGTGTCTTAGACACGGTAGGAGCTCCATGAAGGCAGATGCGAGGAGTGGTTATATAATTGTCATTGCTACCAGGGACCATGGACTCAGTCACTGAGTTCAAGAGCCCGTCATACGGAAGGTACAATTCCTTAAATGCATTGTGTCTCTTGGGTGATGACAGCTGCGGGCATCCGGGGTTTTCAGAGGGGCCCATCCTAAGAATGCATAGCTTTGGATAAGCTCACAGATTTCAGAGAGGCCAGCATGCTCAGATGTAAGGCCAGCCTATGGGCCATTGCTGAGTATAGAGCTTTGAGGACGTGGTGAGGGATCTGTGTGAGGCTGGGGTCCTGATACCCACAGGTAAGCAACTTACCTGTGCTTTGGCTTTTGTAAGTTTCTCTACTATCTCCTCTCCTCTCCCCAGCATGCACACACATCTCCATTTGACTTTTTCTGCTTTTGGTCTAATGCCTTCTAGAAGTACATCAGTCTTAATATAATTTCATGAACTTTCCTGAGAAAGAATTTCTACTCTGAACTTAAAGACCTTTCCCCCACGGTGGGTACATATCTATGAATTTATGATCGTTGGGTTTATTTGATAGCACTTTTTCTTTTTCTCTGTTTTTTTTTTTTAATGCTTACTTCCTTATTTTGAGAGAGAGGAGTTGGGGAAGGGCAGAGAGAGAGGGAGAGAGAATCCCAAACAGACTCTGCCCTGTCAGCGCAGGGCCGGGTTTGAACTCACTGTGAAATCTTGACCTAAACTGAAATCGAGAGTCAGACACTTAGCCAACTGAGCCACCAAGGTGCCCTGATAGTACACTTTCCAAAGCTAGCCTTGCTGGGTTGCATATATTTATTATATTATGATTAGAAATGTAACTTTCATGTTGAACGGGAAAAGAAGACTCCATGCTTAACGCTGGAAAATCAGCAAATACAGAAATAAAAGACACAAGTTTATCATGGGAGCCTGTTACTGGAGGCAGAAGGAAAATGAACATTTGCCAAAATGCAATGCTAATGGCAATTCAGGCCTGCTGAACAATTTGAACTTGAAAAGCTTGGAAGGGTACGTTTTAGGGATAAAAAGATTGTGAACTCCCACCCCTTGCTTAGACAGAAAAAAAATCTCATGATTTCTTAATGTTCGGCTTCCAGGATTTGCAGGCTATATCAAAATGATAGTTTTTTATGCATTAATGTTTACATAACTGCTATTTTTGCAGACATTTAAATTATAGAGAACAGCGATTGTTGAGGGAAAAAAGTACTATGAATAAATAGAAGCTAGAATTTCCCCCCTTCGGAGGTAAGCTTTTGGTATTCCTAGCACAGAATTTATGTGCTGTCTGTATGGGGTGTCCTTCAGGCCAGCAAAAACTGGTTTCCCCAAAAGAAGAACGTTGTAAGAAGGAGAACATACAATTGGCTAATAAAACAACTTTCGACTCTTCACAAGTGATATAATGAAGGATAGATTTTTGGTTTGGAGAGGTACATTGGTTCCCATCAGCTGTGCCTGTCATTTTCAGGAAGAAAATAAACAGGGAGAACAAGGTAGGCAGGGTGCATTTCATATGGTACATCCGTAGCTTGGGCACCATGTATATCCCATGTCTTGGAGTAGCTTGGGACTTTATATCACAAAATATAGGTTTGGAGCTATTATAGGCTGTGAATCCCAGGATGGGTGTAACCAAGATCCTGTGGGTCCCCGAGGGCAGAGGGGATGGTGCGGCCCTGAGTCTTGGCAAAGTAAACACACAGCCCTTTGCCTACATGATCCCAGGGCCTCCTCTCTTACTCCCCATAGTGTCCCTGCTATGATAAACTTGACGGTTACCTTTAACCGAGGATAAACGCCAAGGATGGAGGGGAGGACCCAGCTTAAAGCCCCATGAGACCCCCAGGTCACCCCAAAGAAAGGCAGTGATGATATCCCTCCTTATGGGTCACTGATGCTTTCTTGGTCTCATGTAAGTAGACCTCTTTAACAGACTTAGCTATTTTTATTGATCTGTAACTTGCGTCCCCAGTGAAAACATTGAGGGGGCTGGCAAATGCAGCCCTGATGAAGCCCCCCGCCCTGCTTCCCTCCCCTCCCCCCACCTCCGCCACCCAGTGATTTTTGTCCCCCCAAGCCAAGTCTCTCTTAGATGTCTCTATAGAAACCCTGAATCCCTCACTGCTAAGAGCTGTCCTGACAAGGACATTACTGAGGAACAGGGGGCCCGGTCCAGGGATCACTCCATTTAGAAAGAGAAAAGAGATGGGGACACCTGGGTGGCTCAGTCAATTGAGCGTCCAACTCTTGACTTCAGCTCGGGTCATGACCTCACAGTTCGTGGGTTTGAGCCCCGCATGGGGCTCGGCGCTGACAGCACAGAGCCTGCTTGGGATTCTCGATCTCTCTCTCTCTCTCTCTCTCTCTCTCTCTGCCCCTCCCTCACTCCTGTGCGTTCTCTCTCTCTCTCTCTCTCTCTCTCTCTGTGTCTCTCAAAACAAATAAATAAACTTTAAAAAAAGGGGGGGGAGAAGAGATGAAGAAGTTCAGGGGACGTAACAAAGAAGAAATGTGACAATTTTGAGGACGAGGAACTCTTTGTGTACCCATGCTCACAGCGGCATTATTTACAACAGCTGAAACGTGGAGGCAGCCCAGGTGTTCATGGGTAGATGAGTGGAGAAACAAAATGTGGCATATATATAATACATCTAATTTAAGCTTCAGAGGGAGCAAAGCGCTGATACGCCCTACACCATGAATGAACCTTGAAGATCCCACACCAAGTGGAAGAAGCCAGACACGAAAGGACAGAGAGTCCATGATTCTACTTATATGGGGTCCCTAGCGGAGTCCGATTTGGAGATGGGAAGGAGAAAGGTAGTTGCCAGGCGCTGGGGGAGACAGGAATGGGGAGTCCGTGTTTAACGGGCCAAGAGTCTCTGGGAAGATGTTTTCATAACATCTGGGGGATGTGTGGCAGCAATGGACACAGGAGACTGGAGCTGACCTTAACGCCCTTTCGTTGGACGGCTAAAACCGAGTAAGATGTGACTCTCGCGTTCCGTGTATTTTCCCCGAGTTCAAGTAAAAGCAGTACTTTGAGGATGGGATGGTGTCCGGACATGGACGTGAGCACCAGCCAGTGTTTCTTCTCTGGGGTATGAGTGTCCTGGGGTTTGCTGTGACAAATGCCTACAGACGTGGTGACTTAAAACAACAGATTTATTCGCTCGCAGTTCTGGAGGCTGGAAGTCTGAAATCAAGGTGCCTGCAAGGCTGCTTCTCTGCGGAGGCCCTGAGGGAGAATCTGTCCCTTGCCTCTGCCTGGCTGCTGGTGACTGCAGGTCATAGGGGCACCCCTCCTGCCTCGGCCTCCCTCTTCTCGTGGCCTCGTGTCTCCGGGTCCCAAATCTCCCTCTGCTGTTCTCTTGCAAGGATACCTGTCATTAGATTTGTTTCGTCCTAAACACAAGATGATCTTATCTTGAGATCCTTAATTAAATCTGCAAAACCCCATTTCCCGAAGTCCTGTTCTGTGAGGTTCTGTGAGAACATATCTTATTTTGGTGGCGGGGTTTGGGGGGGGGGTGCGCAGAGTTTGACGCAGTACATTTGGAAGAGCTGGCTGGCTTCACTCAGGATGAGGAAGCAAGGCAAACTTGCCATCAGTGAGCTGTGTCCATCCTTCCAACGGACTGTGGAAACTTCTTGACTCCTGATTGTCTCCGCCTCCCCCCCTTCCCTGCCCTCCCGTTATGGGTCTACCCCAGCTGTCCTGACAGGTGTCTGAGCTCAGAACCAGCACAGATGAATTTTAAATTCATCTGTGGAGTGTCTTGTCTCCATTCTACATGAGAGAGAAAGCAGGCTGAAGTCATCGAAGTGGAGGAAGGTTCTATTTTACCCCACGCAGCCATAGACTTTCATGCCGCAGGGCCCTCTGTAAGCAATACATTGGCCACAGGGGTGGTTACAACGGTGGAAGTAGCATGGAAGGCAGCCCAGCAGAACCTTGACACTCTCCCCAAAGTCATGCTGCATCAACACCCCCCCCCCCCTTTGCCTTCGTGTCTGCCTGTTACTCTCAGACTGTCTTTTCCTTGGCCAAACAAACTTCTTCCAGGACCCTTTGATCATTTTCTCTTTCCGTGCCAAATATAAACCTTGTTATCCGCTGTGTCTGGAACATCCTCCTACTTTCTAAACCATGCTGTTTTTCATTTCTGCATTGATTTCCAAGTCTCCCCCTTCAGGTGGGTTCAAGCGATGTCGTAACATCACGGCCCTTCTTCCTCAAGACGGCGGTTTTTAAAAACAAGTGTTTCCTTTTTTTTTTTTTTTTTCAACGTTTATTTATTTTTGGGACAGAGAGAGACAGGGTATGAACGGGGGAGGGGCAGAGAGAGAGGGAGACACAGAATTGGAAACAGGCTCCAGGCTCCGAGCCATCAGCCCAGAACCTGACGCGGGGCTCGAACTCCCGGACCGCGAGATCGTGACCTGGCTGAAGTCGGACGCCCAACCGACTGCGCCACCCAGGCGCCCCAAGTGTTTCCTTTTAAAAACACTGAAGAGCCAGGTAGTTTGCCTGTTTTACTGCAAGCTGTGCATGGGACCGGGTGGGCCGTGGGGGGCACATGAAACTCCGTTACAAAGCCTCATGCTGTGTAACTGAAAGACATCTCCAGAAATTCCTGGGTCTTCCTTATCAGCGTGGCTTTGAGGTGAGGTCGATTTGTAGTGATGGCGTGAGGGAGTCTTGGGCAAGATCTGACCCTGGTGAACAAAGCAAGAAAGATATCATAGGTGGATTGCCCCAGCACACGTAAATGTACAAAGTACATTAACGTGATTTTTTTTCTTTTTGCTTCAGGACTCTCATATTTCATTTGAATTGTTTAAAAAAAAATGCTCAGTTCACCAGACAGTTTGATTAAGTAAGCATTCTCGACTTAAATGGTGAAAATAAATATCAAGAGAATAATCGCACATGCCAAGTCTGTTCAGTGAAGCATATGTGTAGGCAGCACCGAAAACAGTGACACAGTGATTATCTGTGCATAACTTGGTCATAATATCATCACTGTCTAGACCACTAGACAATTAGCATCCAGACATACTATAGTTCAGATTGAGGAAGGTCATTAAAAAAATGAAAGAGAGAATAGCCCCATTTGGGAAAGACTCACTTCATTCTTTTCTATAAAGGTATATATGGAATTTAACCTTGGATTGAGGTATGCTTTCAGGTTCAGTTTTCTCTTACGGGTCTCTGCTTGGTCCCTATTTCTATAAAATGTAGATAATAGGAGCCATTTCTTTCGGTCATGTGTTGTAATAATTTTACATATATTTAGGGCAAAGGCACATTTCTTTGATGTGATAATTTACCCCAATTTCTACCCCTTTGCTCCTCTTATATTGTGTTAAGGGACAGATTTCAGGGCACCTGAGCGGCTTGGTCGGTTAAGCATCCAGCTTCGGCTCAGGTCATGATCTCACAGTTCGTGGGTTCGAGCCCCGTGTCGGGCTCTGTGCTGACATCTCGGAGCCTGGAGCCTGCTTCGGATTCTGTGTCTCCCTCTCTCTCCCTCCCTCTCCCCCACTCATGCTCTCTCTCCAAAATAAATAAATAAAAAATTTAAAAAAGGGACAGATTTCGGCATGTAAGGAAATATCCATATTATAATGGAAGCCTCTATGCAGAAGATACTATAACCTCAAAAGATCTTCAACACAATCTGAACAGGGATGTGTATAAGAAAAAAACAGCATCTATCTTGCAAGTCATTTATCCCCTTTTATCTACTGAGGGTTTTATGTGACGTAACTTCATAGGATGGCAGAGGCTGTTGTGTGTTCGTACATTTTCCCAATTCTTTCTTCTCCTGCAACCATAGCTAGACTACATTTCCCAGCCTCCTTTGCAGTTGGGTGGGGTTATGTGACGGAGTTCTGGCCAATGAAATGTGGGCAGAAGTGATGACTGACACCTCTAGGTCTGGCCCCTAACCTCTCACTTCATTCTCCACGCTTCCTCTCTCCTCTGGTGCACTAACTAATGCGGATAAGAGGTATAAAGTCTAGGGGACGGTAGATTCTGGAAGAGGGAAGCCTGGAGTTGCGAGCCACCACTGGAAGAAGCATAGCCCCACCCGGAGGCCTTAAGTTTATCTCTGGCATGAGTGATACATATAATTCGGTTTTGGTCTGTCACTGAAAAATGTGGGTTGTCTGTTAAAGCTTATAGCCCATACCGAACGATATACACGGCTGGCACTATAGCTATTTATTTGTTGTGCTAAAATAAGGACACTATCAGATGCACCTAAGGTAGCTGGCATCTGTTTTTCATATGGGTCTAAGGAACCACACGCAGCATCGTTTACACTGAGTCAGTGAGTCACTCTACGCATGGATATGTCCCGTGCAAGAAACGTGTTCCTTGTGCAGCATCTATCGGTTCTCACTATCCAAACTTCATAGACCGTATGTATGTTTCAATGCACCATTTATATTTACATGCCCAAAGGTGAATTCAACACCCAGTCTAGTAATGAGAAAAAAGATCCGACAAAGCCAGGTTGTGGGACATCCTTTAAAGTACCTGACCAACACTTCCCCAAAAAGGTCAAGGTCATCAAAACCAAAGAGGGTCTGAGAAAACGTTGTGGCCAAGAGGAACCTAAGGAGACACGATGACCGTGCCTCTTGCGGTGTCTTGGCTGACGTACCGACAGAAAAGGGACATTAGGAAAACGCTAAAGAAGTCTGAATAAAGTAAGGACTTCAGTTCCTAAGAAGGTATCGATGTTGGGTCATCAGTTGTGACAAGCTTGAGTAGTAATACAGCATGTTAACCATGGGGAAAACTGTGTATGGAGTATACAGAAACTCTCCTATCACTCCAGGGTTTTTTGTAAATCTAAAACTGTCTCAAAATTAAAATTTCACTCGTTCTTTTTAGGAAGTAAATACATTTTTCACAGAATGACGTGTGGAAAAACTCTCGGATTACTCTCCAGGTACAGGTGGGTGACCAAGGGTGGTGAAAAGAACACTTCAGGTCAAGGTGGGGTGTTCAGCACAAGGAGCAGTGTGTGTATCCCGGGCATGGTCAGTGCTATGAGATGCCAGACCCTGCACATGCAGCTGCTGTTGTTAACCCCTCTGGCCATTGCTTTGGTGCTCAGGAAACAAAGTTGCTAGCATTTATCTTGTTGACCTGGCATTGATGAGTAAGAGGCAAAGGGAGGTTGGAAGGGTCTGACGTTGGAGTGAGGACATGTGGGGTTGCCTTGTGCCATGACCAGCCTCTGAAATTCATTCATTCATCGCTTCCTTGGATTATGCACTCGCTTTTCATCTGTTCTGTCTCATTTCGGCATTGGAAATAGAAATTCCTTAAAGCACTGGCTGCGTTTTATTTACCTCAGCCTCTCCCCATCTCCCATAGCACACATGCGCATGTCCGTGTGCATATGTGTGTGCACATATGTGCACATGGATACACGCTTCCAACACACTCAGAGCCTCGCACGCAGGAGACCCTCAGATATGCTGGGAGCACGGGGAAGAAACACCACTGCCGAGTAGATGGAGCCTAAGGCAGACAGACATCACGGGCGAAGGGCCCGGAGTTTTCTGCCAAGGACAGATTTCTTCGTTCGATGGCTGTTGGGACAGGACGTCTTGTGGAAACTCTGATAGAGAACCAAGCAAGCAGGGCGTGATGCATTTTCTCCTGACCTAAGTCTTTTCTTAAATATCCGTCGGCTCTCACACCGTTGAAAGAGTTAAGGGTTTGTTCCCCCCTTACACACCACCCCCCAGTGGAAACAGAACACCAGGGATACAGAAAGCCCGCTTTCAAAGGCAGATGCCAAAATAACAAAGTTGCTTTTTAAATGCATACTTACGAAAATGGCCATGTTCCGAGGCCCGGCGTCCACATGGTTACGCCGGTATTTATTTTTCTGTGGAACGTGCGTGTATGTTGTGGGTTGCAAGTGGAACTCTGGCCAACCCCCAGCCGGGCATAAAGGAATCGTTTATGGCCCTTCAAAATCATTAGGGATATTAGTCTTGACTTGAAGTGAGCGAAAGGCGCAGAGTCCTGCCAAAGGGGGAACGGGTTCTGCTACTTTCAAAGTCGTCACAGGGAGCTTCTCCGGGATGAACTGGTTCAGGGCAGAACAGCTTCCCGCACAACTGTCAGCCACATGCAGCACACATCCCGGGCTCACATGGGCAAGCTGTCATCGGCCACCCTCCTAGTGTCCAGCAAGGGTCCTTCCCGAGGCAGCATAGACACCTTGCCACACGGGGGGGGGGGGGGGGGGGTGGACGATGTGACCAGGCTCACGGCCACCCCTCCCGAGGACGTCTGTGTGGGATCCCAAGTAGCTCCCCCCATATGAGGGGTCATGGCCTCAACCCTCCACAACCCCCCCCCCACCCCAAGCTCCTCCCTTCTCAGCACAAGGAGGACTTTGTTTATTTCGCTGGTCGTGAAATTGACGTGTTACCTGACACCTGCCTTGCGAAAAACCTTTCAAAACAGGCTGATATGCGTGTGGTTTGGAAGAGAACATTTGGAGGGATGAAATAAGTTGAGTGTTTTTCTTTTCAATAAACGTGCACACGTACACACCCACGCCCTTCCAATCACATATATTATAAATTTGGATAAGCCCCTTCACCTCACTGGGGCCTGGAGATTGTACTTTTTAAGTGGAAGGCTCAGCCTTGACCAGCAACTTGCCCACCAGTGGGGTGTGAAGTCAATTTAACCGGGCTGCCAACAGCATGGAAAGATAAAGAATAGAACGGAATAAGATGAGTTGTTGTTTGGGTGGGTGGGAAGTCGAAGTGCCAGTTTTCAGAAGTGTGTGCTATGAAAAGCAGTATATACCTAGGCCTATGGCTGCTACATGATGATATAAAATATGTTCTGAATTCTGAAACCCACTGGCAGAGTTGATGCGTGAATCTCTTTACTGTGGATCAAGCTTCTTTTTCGGTGGGCTGTTTCCTTTCCTTTGCCTCTCAATCCTCCTTGATGCTCTAGGCTCTTGGAGAATGAGCCCTGACGATTGCCTCAATGGACCCTCTTGCTCTGATCCTGGTGGGGTTCAGCGGACAGGGAGCCCAGCAGGGCGCGGAGGAAGAGTAGAGAGGTGGCATCAGGCTCCCAGCCCCCGTTCTGTGGGGTCCCCGTGGAGAAACACACCCTGCCCGTCCTCCCCTATCTCCAGCTCATCTTGATTTGTGTGCACCTTCTGTTTCTTCTGGAATTGGGACAGATCTAGTGGAAGCGTGTTAACTTATAGTAGTCTATAGGCCATTTCCGAGATAGTTTTATATATAAATTAAAATTTATAGGGAGGAGGGAAGGGATCATTGTGTTCTACAAAGTGAGTGCTCACTTGGTGGTAGGGAGGCTACAATAACAATGATAATAATAATAATAGTGTAGAAGGCGGTAAGGGTGGTTCCTTGGTATAACCAACGCAAATGTATTCTAGGGATTTGCTAGAATCCTGTTTTGTTGACGGAATGCATTCCCGGTAACTGCTGGACAGTTCAGAAGAAGGATCATAGAAAACACTGTCTAAATGAGCACATTTCAGGTTAGCACATTTGACTGTATATAACTTATTGGTCCATTTGATTTTTAACGTACGTGAGCCTCAGACTAAATTTCGCTGGGAAAGTCTTATTTGCCCGACGCGATTCTAGAGTTTGGGATACATCACAAAACACAACAAAGACGGCTGCTGTCGCGGGGCTTCCATTCCTGTAGAAGGAGACAGGGATGAAACAACGCTCATTAAATCAATGCTTTATGTTAAAGGGGCTGAATGCTATGAAAACAAGCCGGTTGAGGTAAGAAGGGTGACAATGGTTGGGGGTTGGGGATACGTTGCAGGACTAGAAAGGCCGGGTTAAGACTCACCGAGGAAATCTGAGCAAAATCCGAAGGGGGAAGAGGTAATTGGCCAAGAAATGTCTGAGAGGAGAACACTACAGTAGAGGGAACACCCCTACCTCAGGGAGGTTGGCCGGAGGGCTCAGGATTAAGATGGGGCTGCTGACCGTGGTTGGTGCTGATGGGTGAAGGGGGAGAACAGCGGGAGATGGGTGAGGGACCCTCTAAGAACTTGGGCTGCACTTCTTTCCTGAAATGGGGAACCATCGAAGGGTCTGGGCGGGAAGGGTCACGGCGGTGATAAGTGCTCTCGCTGACATGTTGGGAAGAGGCCATAGGGGCAAAGTTGGAAACTGTGAAGTCTGTTGGGAGGCTAATTAATGGGGTCATCGGGGAAAGACACAGTTGGCTCAGAATATGGAAATTCTAGAAGGTGGTGAGAGGTGGTTGGATTCTGGATATCTTCTGCGGGGAGAGCCAAGAGGACTACGGCGAGTTGAAGAAAATAGTCCAGGATAATCCAAGATTTGGGGCCTGATTAAACTGAAAACATATGCCACTCATTAAGCTCGGATCACAGAAGAGCGTGGCTCTGTGAATCAGCTCCACCGTTCTTCTCAAAGGGTGGGACACATCTCATTACACGTACTTGTTTCCGAAGGAATTTACAATTCACTCTGATTGGTTGGACACCTCAAACAGAGCACAGTTGATAACCCTGACGTTTGGTCTTTCTGTGTTGATTATTTCGTGGACTTTTGGGGATGCTTTTGTTCACATGAGTCAAATGCAACCAGGTGACGTTGGAAGGTTTTTGAAGGAGCCAGATTTGCAAGTGCGATGCCCGATTTCCCACGAAGCGTGTTTGGGTCAGTAGCATCCTATTGAAATGGCATTTGGGAGCTCCCTTCCACGCGCACGTAGCTGTTACCCCATGTGCAGGCGATTAGCCTCTGACGGATAGATGTTTGTTCCAACCGGTGCTAAAAAAAAAAAAAAAGGCACATTCAGTGAATTATTTTTTAAGACTTGAATGCTTTATAAGCTCTGGTTGGGCAGTCACTTCAGAAAAAGGAAGGAATTTGAAAAGGCTGCTGCCTATTGTTATTAATCCCAGAAAGAAGTACTTTCATAGAGTCCAGGTAACCAACCAAAAGCACAGAATCTGTAGCCAGAGGGATTATATACATCACAGAACTCAACCACCGGCATGAAACGATGAGGGAAATCAGGCACATCATGTTTAATTTTTTTTTTTAACATGTATTCATTATTTTTTTTTTTGAGAGACACGGGGGGGGGGGGTGGGGGGGAGAGAATCCGAAGCAGGCTCCAGGCTCTGAGCTGTCAGCACAGAGCCCGATGCGGGGCTAGAAGTCATGAACCGTGAGAACATGACCTGAGCCGAAGTTGGCTGCTTACCAGACTGAGCCCCCAGGCGCCCCAGGCACATCATGTATAAGGGGCTGAGCCAAGACCACACTGCTGGTCAGTAGAAGAGGAGACACGACCTGGGTGAACGGGCCCCTGGCTGTTGCTCTTGGCACTATCGATCCACCTCCCTTCTCTCCAACCTATTGCAATTTGGATACAATGGGCTTCTCTTCCAGGGGGAACAGAATGCCCAGAAAGCATGAAGACAGTTTTCCTGGGCCAGCGAGATCCAGCCAAAGAGCCCTGGTCAATTTTGCAAGGACTCTCCTCTGGGTTTCTGCCTCATTTCTCTCCCACAGCTACGGTTGACTCACGTCCGAGCTCTGCCGGCCCTGCTTTGTGGAGAAGCCCAGCAAACCAGTGCCCCCCCCCCCCAGGCCCAACCTGCTCCTGGGCCCTCTCTCCTGATTCCGTGCTCCCGTCTCTCCCTCCCCTCCACGTGGTGATAGTGTCACCAAAGAGTTTGTCTGAGATCAGTCCTAAAGAACCGGTCATTTCTTTTGGTGAAAGAAACAGTGGACCAGGAGTTAGGAGAACACAGCTCTGGGGAGGAGGAATAATTCGCCTCGCCCTGTGGGCTTGTCTTACAGAATTGCTGTTAGCAGCAAACTAATAATTAATGTGAGTGTAGGCTCTTTGTAAACAATGAAACACTAAGCAGCCATGGGATGAGATTATGAAAAAGCTATACTGCCTTTCCCTGATGGATAATTCCACAGAAGTGCCAGAATTTTTTTTTTTCATTTTTTTCCTCATTCAGGCAACATTCAATAAATATTTTGCAGATATTTATGGTCAGCAGAATCTAAGACGACCCCGGAGATTTCTACCTGCTGATGTATACTCAAGCACTGATCTAGGAGAGCTGAGAAGGGGTTTTGCAGATACAAGTAAGGTCCCAAATCAGTTGGCTTTAAGAAAGGGAGGCTACTTATGCTTGGTGGGCCTTACCTAATCAGGTGAACCTTGAAGACAGTCTAGTCTCTTCTTGGTGAGAGAGATCCAAGAGGGAGAGGGATTCAATGTGGGGGAGATTTCTCATCACTGGCCTTGAAAATGGAAGGGCTCACATCATAGGAATGCGAATGGCCTGTAGGTGCACCCGTAGGTGCTGAGTGTGGCCCCTAGCTAACAGCCAGAAAGGAAACACGGACCTCAGTCCTACAACTTGAAAGGAATGAATTCTGCCCCCAAACTGAATATGTGTGGAAGCAGGAATTTCCCCTAGAGTCTCCCTCTGAGAACACAGCCAGCCAACACCTTAATTTCAGTCTTAGGAACCAAAGCAGAGAACCCAGGCATAGACCAACCTACAGAACTGCAAGCTAATAATTGAGTTATTGTTTCAAGCGGCAGGGTTTGGAGAAATTTGTTACAGAACAATAGAACACTAGTACAATGTTCCTAAAGACAGGAGCCAGGGCATCTAGAGTCATATCTTCCTAGAGTCAACACAGTGGCTTCTAGGTACTCAAATACCACGCTTGTCTTGAATGAGACAAGGGGAAGGTGTCGCATGGTTTTCCAAAAGCAGGGATGGATGTAGACTTCTCTGGCAGCACATTGGAGAGGAGGCTCTGGTGACAGGGCCAACGTTTCCAAGAATCACCTTTGGTCACAGACTGCAAAACCCCCTGGAGGACTTGGGGGACCAGGTCCTTGATCTTGGACTCTCTGAACTGCCCTGGTCAGCTGGTGTCAGTGATTTCGAATCTGAAGAGCTTCCTTCCAGTCTGTGCTTTGTTGCTAATGACTCTTTAGTTCTATGGGGTTCAGCAGTGAAGGGATTGAGAGTGTGTGTGTTTTCTGTGAGCAAACACATTTTCTTCTCTTTCTTCTTAGGCTATTGGAGTGTGCTGTTCAACGTTTAGACAGAAAAAGAAACTATAACATGGGCTCTTATCATAACTCTGCCCTATTTTTATACACCTTTATGTATACATATATATATATATTTTTTTTTTCTCTCTCTTTTTAGGAGATACAGTACATGAAAATACCAGAATGGACTCTCTCTAATTTCCTCTCATCATTATAATCCTCTTGAGTTTTGTTTCCTTGCTGTTCCTCACCTGCTCTATTTGCTTTATTGATTGATTAAAATGCTCCTTGAATGGTTTTCAACATGAGAGGAAGAGGAACCAGCTAAAGAAGTACAGAGCCATCAAGTTCTTCTGAAAAATAAACAAGTGAGCGCAGCACATTCAGAAGCTTTTCAGGCTGTCATATTGAAATTGGCCAAGCAGGGGAGGATTAAAAAAAAAAAGAAAGAAATTGCCCAAGTGATACCTACACCATTTGTGCTGCCCTTCCAGTCAGAATGAATCCCTACCTTTTTCTCAGGCACGCCTGTTGTCACATAACCTCCCTGTTCCTCAGTTTCTCCACCTATAAAAAAAGAGGCAGCAATCAGGACTACGTCACAGTGGAATCAGGATTACACATAATTATCGTGAAGGAGATCAGAAGATACCAACGAACTTTTTGCCACTTTGGCCGAAGGACTATTTGGAGCTAAAGGCAATTGAGAATCGAGTGATACAGAAAGAGTTCTCTGCCCTGCCTTTATCTGCCTAAAAGCAGGACATAAATTTCCCTTTGAGAAAGGTGCCCCCCACCTCTTCTAGGAAGAGAAAGCAAACCCTTATCATTGAACACAAGGAGTCAACACTAAGATGAGTTTGCATAAACAGACCTTGTGAAAATAGCCCTTATCTTCCATTGGTTCCCCCATATATTTCCTAGCCACTTCCCCACTATTTATCATCCCTTCAAACCCAAGCCCTCTTTCTTTTGTTGAAAGGGTACGTAAGCCCCCAAGGCTAACCATTTATTGAAGTTTCATTCCTTTATTTGGTGAACTCCCATACACATAAGTATTAGTAAAAAATTGGGTGCTTTTTTTCTTGTTCATCCATCTTTTGTCAGTTTAATTCACATACCCCTAGGCACTGAACGGAAGAGGGTAGAGGAAAAGATTTTTCTTCCCAACAATTAATTAAAAAAATATATTAGCCCTGTGTCTGGCATAGGATTAAATAAAAATTAGCTATCACCATCATCAATTTTCTACTTCTCTATTCCTTCCAAATTTTCAAGCAACTGCCATTTCACATTCTACCTTCTCCACACAGCCTCCTCTGCCTCGAAGGTTCTCCCACCTCTAATTCTAAAGGCATTGATTTGCCTCTCCTCACATTGATAACATAATGATTTGCATAAACACTGTTTAGTCATATCTTTCTTACTGAACTAGAAACCTCTTGAAGTCCAGAAGCCTATTTAAAATGCCTGTTGCTAACTTTAGTTCCTGTTTTTAATGATATGTTTCAGTGTGGGGACCAAATCATGTCCCTAGCAGTACTGGTCTTTCAGAATTTGGGTCCACACTCACTTATCAAATAGTTATTCTCTCTCTCTCTCTCTCTCTCTCTCTCTTTATATACATATATACACATACATACATAGTTTCCAACTCCTTTTTTGAAGTTTAGAACCATCTGCTGGAATTCTTCTAAATCATGACAGCCCTGCCTTCGTTTATGCTATTTTGATAAATCCTAATCTCTATTAGTATTTCATGCCTGTGTTGAATTACATTTCCCAAGGAGCTCACTCTCATCACTTAAGTCCATCCGTCCATCCCGCGTTCTCTTGAATTTTTCAAATCTCATTGTTTTCCTGTATTATCTACACTGCATATACCGTCTAATTTCATATTTGATGAAATCAGGAATATGGTATGTTTCTATTTTTATATATATCTTAAGTCTTGAATGTTGAACAAAGTTGGCTTTTTTATTTTTTATTTTTTAGTTCATTTATTTATTTATTTAGAGAGAGAGCACATGTGTGCATGAGTAGGGAGAGGCAGAGAGAAAGAGGGAGAGAGAGAATCCCAAGTAGGCTTCGCACTGTCAGCACAGAGCTGAGGTGGGGCTCAATCTCGCCAACTGTGAGACCATGACCTGAGCTGAAGCCAACAGTCAGACAGACGCTTAATCCACTGAGCCACCCAGGTGCCCCTGGAACAAAGTTTTTTTTTTTATTTAAAAAAAAATTTTTTTTCAACGTTTTTTATTTATTTTTGGGACAGAGAGAGACAGAGCATGAACGGGGGAGGGGCAGAGAGAGGGGGAGACACAGAATCGGAAACAGGCTACAGGCTCCGAGCCATCAGCCAAGAGCCTGACGCTGGGCTCGAACTCCCGGACAGCGAGATCGTGACCTGGCTGAAGTCGGACGCTCAACCGACTGCGCCACCCAGGCGCCCCCAAAGTTTTTAATACTCTAAAGGACAAAGATGGATTTTGCTCTGGTACTTTTGCTGGTTTGTTTGTTAGTCTTTTGTTCTTGTTTTCGTCTTTGTGTTTTTGGCTCCTCGGCAAAAATACTCACTAGGTCTTATATGAAGTCAGAATTCATAAATATTTTGTTTATTTGAGTCTAATTGAAATACGTTGGCCTTGCTGATGTGACCAGATGCTGACTCTAAGGAAAAGCAGGGAAGGAATGAGGAAAGAAAATGCCTTTTAATATTTGGGAGGACCAAATATTTGGGATGAAATAATGTCCTACTCCCTGGAATATGTAAATGTACCTGACAAGGAAGAAGAGACTTTATAGACTTGATTAAGGTAATGATTTTCACAGAGATTATCCTGGTTTATCTGGGTGGGCCCTACATCCAATCACAAGGGTCCTTAGAAGAGAGAGGCAGAAGGAGATCAGACACACAGGAAAGGGGAAGATGTGAGACAGTGGCAGAGGTTGGAGCCACGTGGCCGCAGCCAAGGAAGCCAGCAGCCACGGAAGCTGGAAGAGAGGCAAGGAAGGGTCTCTTCTAGAGCCTCTGGAAGGAACTCAGCTCTGCTGATACCTTGATTTTAGCCCTTAATTTAACCACCTTATTGGACTTCTGGGCTCTAGAACAGAGAGAATAAATTTCTGTTGTTTTAAGCCACCCTGTTTGTAGTAATTTGTTATAGCAGCCATAGGAAAATCACATAATGTATAAACTTGAATATATTCCCATTGTGTGTGTTTGTAATTTTAATAAAAATGGCATTATACCATGCATATACTTTTTGTGACATGCATTTAAATATCCCAAATAAGTTCCGGTAGAGAATTTAAATGGCTACATGGAATTTATTGTACAGATGATGCAATTTCTTCTCCCGTGTCTGACTGTTGCAGATTTTAAAACGCATTGCCAATTCTTTGTCACTACAAGTTATATGAAATAACAATCATTTTAATGAAAGCTTTGGACACATGTATGAATTGCTTTAGGATAAAAATCCAAAAAGGAGAACGAGTTTAAATACATGTACAGTTTAGAATGCTTTGAATAGTCATCTCATATGTCCAGGCATCATCTTTGTTTTCATATCTAAATGTCAATAACTCAAGGTTCCCGCCTATGTGCTAGTTTTCAAACTCCCACTCCTATTCCCAATAGCGTCAGGCATTTTCTGTGCTTCCCTGTGAACCACATTCCCTGCTTTTCTCTCCGTCTGGTTACCATGTGGCTGTAAGCGCCCCTAGGACACCATGTTGAGAGGCTCACTCCTCTTCCATTGTGTGCAGCCCTTGTGAGTTGGCAGTCCTCATTTCTATCTTCTTGCTTCCAGAAGCTTCCAAAGCTACAATGTTGAGAGCACCCGATCCATGCTAGATTCCACGCTGGAATCCATTTGGGTTAGGGAAGATGGTCGCCTCCCAAGAGCCTTCCACATGTGGGCATGGAGACCACCCCCAGTCCCGCCCTCACGCACGGACTGTCTCCCAGCTCGTCAACTTTTCTCTAGCACGTGGGGCCCAAAGCCAAATGTGAACCAGACCAGGCCTGGAGGTGACAGGGAGGTGGGACGGAAGCCAGCTGGCGAGGTCGCCTCTTGTCCTCCACACCTGTGATTGTTGACTCGTGAGAATAAGCGTCTGTCGTTGTCAGGCTTTGTCAAAAGGAGCCTGAAATCTCTAGCTCTGTACGCATTAGCTAGGTTCTTAAGTGTTGAGAAATTATCCAATATATTTTAATACTGGAGATCAAAACCACACACCTCGGCAGCTGAATCCAGCTCAGTGGTCCAGAGTGGGAGTGCTACATCAGCTAAGGACCCAAGCCCCGCTTGCCCTGGGGTTCCTCCCACGCCCCCTACCCCTTTCATCTCCCTAAAAACCTAGTTTTCGGCTCCTTGGAACTCGATCTTCGAACATCTGTATATCACCAGAGCCTTCTCTTGACATCATTTTATATTACTTTGATGGGCCTTCTCCCCTTCCCCCACCCCGCCCCCAGTCAGGAACCATCTGCCTGGAAACCCACATTCAAGGCAGTGTTACATGTTAAATACATAAAAGTTTAAAACTTCGAAAACGCCGAGATTTGCTCTTTCTGACTTGGACGTCCTAAGACTCCAGAGGCATTGGCACCAACTTCCACGCAGAGGGGGAGTTCTGTGGGCTCTCTGCTGCTCTCTCTGCTAAACTCTCCGTAGGGAGCAAGCAGACGCCTCCCTGTTACCCTCCCTGGCCTTTCCCTACTTCACACATGAGGGCATATGCTCTGGAGGATGAGGCCCCTGGCCCCGTCCTTTCACCAGCTCATCCTCCTTCCCGCCATCCCTCCTCTCCGCGCGCGCACGGTGCCCCCTGTGGTTTTGCTCACTTTGAGCGTTGAAGAGGCACCCTTGGCATGTATGTAGTTTGTGAAGACTCTCAGCTCCCTAAAATCTTCACATTTCCTATGTAGATTTTTTCTTTTTTACTTCTGCCGTAGGAAAGAACACTGAGGTTTCTTGACAAAATTTTCTTTTACAAGGTTGCTCCTGGGAGGCAATGCCTGTGATAGAACAGAAAACTTCCAGATGCACTTCTTCTTAGCTAGTATCCTAAAGTATTTGATTGTCAGAATCTGCAAATTCCTGAATTGCTCAATTCCCGTCAGTGTCGGGGATATAATCTCATAATTGCGTTCTTTAAACACACACACACAATGTGTAGAGGAAACCTCTCAAAAGCATCAAAGGAATTTGGCTCTATTCCAACTTTAATGATCTTGAAAATCCACTTTAGTGAGGTGTCCTTGGCTCCTCCTTTCCTCTGTTCTCTACACACAGTTGGACTTCATGTCTTTAGTGTTAACTTTTTTTTTAATGTTTCTTTATTTTGAGAAAGAGAGAGGAGGGAGAGAGAGAGAGAGAGAGGGAGAGAGAATCCCAAGCAGGCTTCGTGCTATCAGCGTTGAGCCCAATGAGGGGTTCGATCTCATGAGCCTGAGCCAAGATCGAGGGTCAGCCACTCAACCAACTGAGCCACCCAGGCACCCCTGACTTTCTATGATCCTCTGAATGTTGTCTCTTCTCTTCTTCCCTGCTGCCACGGCCTTGGTCCTGGCCTCAGTCAGTTCTCAAAGGTCCCCACAACTGCCTCTCGCTCCCCGATAGGTCTTATCAACTTCAATTCCTACTCCTTGGGGCCATGTAAACCTAGTCATGTCATTCCCGAGGGGCATCTTTCTCTGGGTCCCCATGACCACCCATGGAAGAGGCAGCCCATGGAAGGGTGCATCGCAAGGGCTCTGTGAATGGGCTATTGGCTCTGCTTTATACATAAAGGATGGGTGCTATGATTGGCTCAGTTTAGGTTTTCCCACCTCTGTGACTGTGACCATGGTCTATCCCGTGGGGTGGGGTGGGTGTGATGCTGATGGGTATCGGGCAGACACAAACAGTAGCCACCATTGTAATTTTCTCTCCCAGTAAAATCTATATAAAACCTACATTCTGACAAGCACACTGGAGCCTGTCCTCCATTGTTCCAAGGACTCCACAATTAATCTTCCGACATCAAAGATTGACACCAAGTGTATGAGATTCCTAGGGCTGCTTTAGCAAACGCTAAAAACTTGTTGGCTTAAAACAACATAAATGTATTGTCTCATAGTTCTGGAGGCTAGAAGTCAAGATGTCAGCAGATTGGCTCCTTCTAGAGGCTCTGGGGAGAATCTGTTCCAGACCTCTCTCTTGCCTTCTCTTGGCGGCTGGCCCTCTTGGCATTCCTTGGCTTGAGACCGACTGAGAGTCTCAGCCTCTGCCTCTGTCTTCACATGGTCATTCCCTCTGTGTCCCTGTCTCTCAAATGGCCCTCTTCTCTCTCTTTGAAGGACACTTATTTTGGATTTAGGGTCCATCCTAGTCCAGAATGATCCGATCTTGAGATCCTTAATGACGTCCGCAAAGACGATATTTCCAAATAAGTTCACATTCATGGGTAGAGTTATAACACGGACTTAAATTTGGGGGGACACTATTCAATCCACTCCACTGAATGATATGGTTATATCCCCAGAAAGCCAAGGTATCTTTTTCTTCCCCGAGTGACCTGGTTCTCCAAGTTCATAAACTATACCCACAGAGCATGAATCATTCATGACAAACACACTTTCTAAAAGTAAAGCTTTTGAACAAATGTGTGGATGGAGAAAATGCGCCCCAATTAAGCTCCCTTTTGTGACAAACCTCTCAGAAAAGCATTAACTCTAATCTTCAGTGAAAAGCATTGTAAAATCAAGGTCGGATGGGATGATGGTGTTTGAAATGGCCTGGGTTTCCTTTAATGGAATGAAGAGAGGCAGCATTCACTGTGATTATGATATGCTTTCAGCCACACGAGAGTCAGGGTCAGAGAATTAAGTGAAACCAACAAAACGGGGGCCAACTGTGGTTTTGTCTTTGGGAGACTTTGTGAATTATCGGCAGCCGGGGAGATGGAAATGCTCTTTCCATTCATGATGCCTTCAGAGTTTGTGCGAACCAGTCTCTCTCTGGTCTTCAGAAGAGTTCTTCCTGTTCCATCTGCATTTTCAGCTTTATTCTTTTGTTGATAGAGTGTCGAGAAATTATGCTTTGGTCGGCACTGGTGACAAGAACTCTCTTTGGGGGTGCCTGGGTGGCTCAGTCGGCTAAGCATCAAACTCTTGGTTTTAGCTCAGGTCGTGATCTCGTGGTTCGTGGGTTCAAGACTCACATTGGGCTCTGCACCCACAGCACAGAGCCTGCTTGGAATTCTCTCTCCCCCTCTCTCTCTGCCCCCCCCCCCTGCTTGAGCGCGCGCTCTCTCTCTCTCTCTCCCCCAAAATAAATAAGTAAACATAAAAAGTCTCCTTTAAAAAAATAACTCTCTTTGGGGCGCCCGGGTGGCTCAGTCGGTTGAGCGTCCGACTTTGGCTCAGGTCATGATCTCATGGTCCGTGGGTTTGAGCCCCGCGTCGGGCTCTGTGCCGACAGCTCAGAGCCTGGAGCCTGCTTCGGAATCTGTGTCTCCCTCTCTCTCTGCCCCTCCCCTGCTCATGCTCTGTCTCTCTCTGTCTCAAAAATAAATAAAAACATTAAAAAATAACTCTCTTTGCTTAAGCTAAGAAATTAGCACATAATTAATTTTATTAAGGAAGGAATAATGTCCAGATCTTCACCAGTTAGTCAGGACTCGGATCAAAGGTTGTTTCCTCACAGAGCTGATCCCTCTATCTGAGGCATCCTCCCCAAGGCCCCCCTCCATGCCTTCCCACCGCCTAATAACACCATTGCTCTCAACCTCTTGCTTTATTTTTCTTCAGGGCACTGGTGATGTATTATTAAGATACAGTGATTTGGCTGAGGTCTATTTCCTTTCTAGTCTATCGGCTCCGGGAAGGAAGGAACCCTTATCATATCATACACTCGGGACCTAGAACAGTGCCTGCCATATAAGGAGCCTTCGGTCAATATTGCTTGAATGGATGAACGAGTGCGTGTGTGGATTCCTTTGCTGTGTGCCACGTGTACTGACTGGGTTTCCTCCTCGGACCAATTTTGTGATGCGGATGCTGACGTGAGTCAGACTAGTTCTCTGGTGAGAAGCACTCTGGTTTGGAAATTAGAGAAGCTGTATAACACGTGTGTGAGAACACCAACACTTGCTCTGCCTGGGCACACCTGGATCCTGGGCCTTTGTTTCCTCATCTGTAGAATGGTATGGCACTGGTGTCTCTCTTGTAGGGTTGCTATTATGACAATTAAGTGACATTGCATTTGGCGGAGACAGAACTTGGCACATGATTAGGCACCCGATAAATATTAGCTGCCATGGTGCCCATTTCCAGAGGACTGGTGTAGCCTGAGTGGGAACACGGTGGTGCTAAGTGGCAGAGGAGGAATCAGAACCCAGACCCAACTTCCTGTAGAGTCTGAGTCAGGTCTTGGCCACCCAGTTAATTTTCTTCATGTCTTTGAGGTAGGCTTCAAGGAAATGAGGCGGATGTCAGAGGAGAACTCTAGCAGTAGGAAAGATGGAGCATTTAATACCTCAAATGGCACGGCTACCAGTGGGTCATCACTGATCAAGATGGGGAAACCATATTGACCAACATGAGAAAATACTTCATGGCCGTGCAAACAGAATCTGATGGCTTTCACTTTGACTTCTTAGAGGTGGTGATAAAATAGGAGAAGGCCAACCTATGCCAGTTTACCAACAAGTGAATTTCATCAGACCCACTCTAAAAGATGAGAGAATAACTTAGCTCAAGCTGTCATATCGCACGACAAAAGACAGAGGTCATTTGAGTGGTTCACAGCATGGCCAACTCTAGTCAGCTACAGCTGTGGGTGACCCTGGATTCCTAACTTGCCTTTCGCACAACACCTGTGGATCTGCTGAAGCCCTTTGTGTTATTTCTTGATTATCTGTTTCTTAGTCCATCGATCAGCTGACCAATGGCTGATCCCAAAGATAGGAACACTCTTTTCTCTCTTCAAACTTACCTTACCCTCTAGCGATGTTTTGTTTCACCAGTAATTCTTTTTTTATTGGAGCATAAACCGGTCACCTAATTTTGGAATCTCACTAGGCATATGCTGGACAAAAGAGTTGAGGTTTTTGTATTTTTTTCCGTAGACAATGTACAATGAGATCATGATTCAGAACTAAGAGTTCTGAACCTCATGGTGGCAAGACACTATTAAGTATCCTGGTTATCAGGCTTCAGGATGTTTGGAATATTGCCACCAAGGTCTTGAAATCCAAGCCAAGAGGCTGGGTCCTTTTCATCTGTTGACCTTCCTTTCTTCCTTGTGGCTTTTGGAAATAAAACCTATTGAAGATAATTGGCTGCTTGGCTATAACAGGAAGAGATAAAAATAATTTTCTTACATATTGATTATTTAGCTCATCACCCACAGTTCTGAAAATACCAAACTGAAAAATATACCACTTTCCTTTCACTGGTGACACAGTTAAATAACTATCTTACTACAAAGTAGTAATAATAATTAAATGTGTTGGTTTCCCAAGTGCTGATTTCCTGATATTCTGCACCAACATTAACAGATTTCTGAGCTGATTTATTTTTATTTGATTTCTCTTTATCTCTAGGGTCTCCAGAGACTATTCACATAGGTTTTTTTTAATGAACTTTGTGCACTATAAAAAGAATTACTCGTTCCTTTCTACCCTGCTTGCTGGGGATTAGTATCACAGTCTAAAATACAGTGAAATTCCATGTTAATAAAAGATCATTTTACATTTTCTCCTAGCTTACACCTGTTTTTCGCACATTCTGCACGCCCTCTGTTGTGAATATTTTAAATTAGTAAAACTCGCAGTGTATTTAGAATAATTTATTCCAAAACAATCCAGTAAATTATCTATTACCCTGTTAGTGCTGTGTTAGTATGTGCTGTGCCTTGAAGCGTATAGCAGACCTAAGTTCTCGTGCAAATTCCTGTACCTTCCAGAGATAGAGAGCCCCCTTCTAGAAAGCACAAAACCAGGGCCTCCTGCACCAAGTGTTAAGTGCTTAACATCTTTAGAGAGACTTCCTGGGCTTCTGACCAAACCAGTGGTGAACACTGAGCTGGGAGAAACTTCTCTGTAAGAAAGCTTTGTGGTTGCCAGGAATGAGAAAATCTATTGACTACTGCTTTCTGCTCTTTCGATATGTTTTGTTATTGTTGAAAGCAAAGTGCAGGAAGCTGCCATTTATTCGTTTCTTTCAATCTCCTTCCCAGGATCTGTAGCATGTTCTCACCGGTCAAGAGATTGCTGATTCAGGTAAATGTTTTGTGGGCTGGATTATGTTAGAAAGAAGGCATCCATTTTTAGTCTGTGGAAGGAAAAGGAGACTCCGTCTTTAAGGGAATTAAGAGGAGACGAGGCAAAAAATAATTTCTCTCACAAAAAAATGATAACTGAAAGGGTATGCTATATCCACATTACTTCAGAATTTGAAGATAACTTTCCAGATTGTTTATTAAGAATTAACTCTCTCCAACCCATATATAATTGACATGTGGGGCTGGAAAATTCTTTGTTGAGTGGGGACTGTCCTGTGCATTGTAAGAATATTTAGCAGCATCCCTGGTTTCTACCATTAGATGCCAACAGCATTCCTCTCTCCCCATTTGGGAAACAAAATTCCTCTAAACTTTCCAAATGTCTCCTCGGTGGGGATGGGGTGGGCAAAATCACCCCAATGGAGAACCAGTGCTCCAAGTGCAAGAAAGCAAGACTCACAGTCTACAACTTACAACTTAACTCTCATTGGCTGGCCATGGTTACCTGGAGGACTAAGTTGAGGAAGATTCTGAGGGCTCAGCTATAAGGAATGCCTTATCTTCATCAATTAGCAAGGTCCTCCACAGCTTTGGAAGGAGTGGGGAGAGGGCTATGTTAGGGTTCGCTGGAGAAACACAACCAGTAGGATTTGTGTGTGTTTATAAACATAATATCTGTGTCTATAATCTAGATACATAGACATGATATAGATATAATCTAGATGTATAAAGAGGCAGATTAATTTTAAGGAATTGGATCACATGATTGTGGGAGCTAGCAAGTCCAAAATCTGCAGGGTGGGCTGGCAGGCTGGGGACCCACAGAAGAGTTGGAGTCCAAATTGAGACACCATCTGTTGTTGGCCTAATTCCTTCTTGTTCGGGAAGGTCAGCCATTATTCAGTTAAGGCCTTCAACTGATTGGATGAGCCCCACCGATATTACGGAGGGTAATCTGCTTTACTCAACGTCTACTGATTTAAATGTTAATCTCATCTGACATAAACTTCACAGAAATATCTAGAATAATGTTTGACCAAGTATCTAGGTACCATGGCCCAGCCTGGTTAACAGAGAAAATTTACCATCACAGGTACTTACTACTGTTTCTAGTGAAAACACTTTGGACCGGACCCTTCACTGTATCATCCTTCACTTGCGTTCCTGGTCAGCACCAGCTGTATCCACTGGGTGGGTCCTGGCGGAGAGGATTCTGCCTGTGCATTCCCGGGATAGCGCATGGTGCCTCTGCTGCTTTAGTCTGATCAACATGTCTGACCCGATAAAGGGAAGAAATGAGAAGATGGCAGTGAATGGCAATACACAAATTAGAAGAGAAGAGAAGGAACGCCAGCTAGAAGCATGGAAATAAATGTACCCCAGGCTGGGCACTGGCGCTAGATTTTTCTAAATGGAAAGGAAAACTATCCTGCAACAGATGACCCTCACTGATAGGAGCTTGAGGACAAGAATCGAGAAACAGAAGCTACATACTAGAAGATTCCATTTCTATAAAATAAAAAAAAAAAACAGGAGGAATTGATCTATGATGTTAAATTCAAGATGGTGGCTGCCCAGGTGGGCTTCTGGGGTGCCAGTGCACTCTTTTCGTGAGCTCAGTGTTAGATACATAAGCGGGTTCTGTTTGGGAAAGTCATTGAGCTATATTTGTCCTGTATACATGTATCTGTATGTGTATTATATATGAATAAAAATGTAAATTTAAAAGGCACAAGTAGCGAAGAAATAGGAGTGGAGATAGGAGGAGGGAAGAAGAGAGAAGGATGGAGACAGAAACAATGATTATATATATTGTCAAATCACAGGCACGACACAGTTTTATCTACTCTACAACATTTTAATACTAATTACGCTAACATTATAGACTTACTACTTTTCTAATTTGAGAGAGAGAGACAGAGAAAGAAAGGGAGTAGGGGAGAAGGGCAGAGGGAGGGATAGCGAGAATCTTAAGCAGGCTCCACGTTCAGCACAGAGACCAAATCGAGGCTTGATCTCAACACCCTGGGATCGTGACCTAAGCCAAAACCAAGAGTCTGATGTTCAACCGACAGAGTCACCCAGGTGCCCCAGACTTACTAGTTTTAATTAAGGAAATGAGGGGACCTTTAAAAACACTGACACTATTTTTGACGACCGATTAGGTAACAGGACTGAAGGACCCAGGAAGTCCTGAACTACAAAAGTTGTGGCTTTCAAAGTCATTAGCAAACCAAAGGCCCATTCTATGACAGGTGAATAAAGGTCCCACAAAATTCCAGAAGAACTCAGCTAAGCTAGATAGATTTCTTTTTGGGTGAAAAAGTGGAATACTTCACGAGCAGAAGTGTTATGCTAGCAAGAATACAAAGTCTGCTAGGCTCGTCATTAATACTCTTCAGAATGATAATCTCTGTTCCCCGCCCCCCGCCCCTGCTGGGGTTGATCAGATGACCTCAAAGTTCTTTTCTCTTCCTCATATGTTCTGTGATTTCTATGTTCATCACATTGTGTGAAATATCCACTCAAATCATTACTATAATACACTTTTATAACTCGGTATTTTCCTTCCATCCTTCACTTCTCCTTTAACAAGGGAAACAGAGACCTCAATGCTCATAAGCAAATCACTGTTTTGTTTGGTCTGAAGTCAGATGAGAGGCCTCCAAGGAAAACTCCCTTTTAGCATTTTCCAATTAGAAAGTGCTGCACACTGTACTAAGAAACCATGTTCTTTCCCACTTTCCATTTAGTTTTATTGCCATTATTTATCTGAGAGGATCGTATTTCAAGAAAGACTTTTTCCCCTAACCAAAGGGAAAAATGCATTTCTTCATAAAGACGAAAAAGTCCAGCAAACCCAGATCCAGGAGGATGTCTATCATTTTCAAGGCGTGACATTTTTTAAGGACTTTTGAATCAGAGGATATTAAGAACAGTGGTAGCTTATAAAAGCAGCACGCTGGATAAAGACCTATTTGGAAAGGCTTTTTAAACGTGCGTTATTTACCCACTGGAGCTGTCATGTTACCATGTTTACTCAAGGGAAGGCACGTTTTCTTTCTTTCTTTTTTTTTTCTTTAATCTGGCCTATACTTTTCTTAAAACAGGCTATTGACCGGAATCAATGCAGAGTGGCCTAAAAGACACAGAATGGCCAGGCCTTGCTGGTACCTAAATAAATTTTCAGCCCAAGGTCATGCCTTCCATCAGTACTGGAAGCTATTTTTGAGTGGTTTATATGGAATGTGAATTGCTGGGGGCCCAAGGTATGGATACGAAGCAGTTTGGGGGAGGCGAAGCCGCTCCATAAAACCCCCTGAGTTCATCAGGTTTCCCTCTAACACTTAAAGAAACAGAAGCACATTTTGCATGCCCTGTGTGATAACACTTTTATTAGTAAAACTACTTGTAATCGCAATTTTGTTTATGTGACTCCTTGTTCATATAACGTCAGCAAAATTGAATGCGAAATGTGTTCGGTCTAGCCTCTTCTTTCTTTCTCGGTTGGCCGGACTGATGTTGTAGTCCGTGATTTGCTCCTCTGTCAGCAGTGTCCAGACGAGTGTCCAGACGACTCAGATACAACTTTGGACCCTGTTCCTTAGTGGACACACCAGTTGCTTACTAGTGCATGATAAGCATGATCCTGGTTAGGCTTCTGTAAGTAATAAGCCCCCAACCTCAGTGGCGTGACACCACAGAGATTTATTTCTTACTCAGGCCAAATCCACGATGACTTTGGGAAGCTCCTTGAGGCAACTGTCCTCCATGTAGCAACCTGGCAGTCCAGACTGCCTCCCTCTTGGGGCTTAACCATGTCAACTCAAGACTTTTTTTTCACAGATACTGTAATAGGCAAACAGAGAGACCTAGCGCTATGCCGATAGCCCACTGAGCAGAATTAGCCACCTGAGTCCAACCAAACGGAAATGGCCAGAAAGTAGAATTGCCGTGTGCCTGGAAAGACAGGAGGGCCAGATAAAGAAAACGTCCCAGAAGTTTTACCACAGTGGGAAAAAGGAAGCAATCTAATCATTCACCTTTTGGGTAGGAAATTGTGTGTGTGCATTTGTGTGTGTGCGTGCGTGTGCATGTGTGTGTGTGCATGTGCGTGTGTGCATATGCGTGTGCGTGTGTGTGTGTGTGAAAGAGAGTGCTGTGTGACAGTGGTGGTTATCTTCTGATCTGAGAATGAATTTTAAGTGGTCTTGCACCCAGATAATGTATAAATGGTTAGCCATGAAGATGTGTGGACAGTGTAACTAAAATCTAGAAAGTAGCCAATGTACATGTTTAGATTCTGATTATTTTGGTTGGTTGATTGAATAGGTTTGTAAAGCTATTTAAAACTAAAACTTTCTAAATGAAAAAAAAACCCACTTTATATAGGGAGAGAAAAATAACATCTGAGAAGGCTCTTCTAGGCAGTTATACTACGGGTTCTCAAACAAGGGCAACTTGTCCCCTGGGGAACTTTTGTCAATGTCTGAAGACAATTTTTGTTTTCACAAGTGGTGGTGGGAGTTGTTATTGGCATCTTGTGGGTGCAGGCTGAGGAGTTTGCTAAACATCCTAAAATTCACAGGAGAACCGTAATGGCAGAGAATCATCTGACCCAAAACATCAACAGTGTTAAGACTGAGAACCCTTAACCTTAAGTTCAAGGCTGTGAACTTCGTTGTCTCCTTGAATGTTCTTCCTGATTTAAGTTTTTTCCATTGAAAGCAGATAACTTATGTTCACGTCCCATATATTTAAAGGCTGATAGATAAGTAATTACAGGCATGGAATGACTATGGGTCCCACAGAGGCAGAATTACCATACACCGAAAACATCCTAAACACTGAGAGGTACCTGGCGATGTCACTTACTCATTCAACAGACCCGTAGACATTCCCAGAGCACCTGCCATTCTCCGGGCACCGTGTTAAGCACTGGCTGTGTGGAGATGAGCAAAGCACAGCGACGGCTCCCAGAGACCAAGGCGGAAGCAGATGCACACACAGTCCAACGATGTTTGGTGGCTATTGTGGGGTAGGTTTATCCCAGGAGCCACAGTCACTTTGCTCAGGCATGTGAGTGTGTCTATGTGTCTAATGTGCCCGCACACATACTGTTTGAATGAAAGAACGGGTGAACAGGTGGATCTCAGCCTGAGGAGGCCAGGAGCAACTTACAGGCACAGAGACAGGCACAGGGCAGGGAGGAGAGGCAGAGAACGTGGAATGACCACACTTGCAGGTGGAGTGAACTCAGACTGTAGCCTCATGGACGAGGGGCGGGGGGGGGGGCAAAGTAAGGAAGAAGGGAATGACTTTCAAAAATGTAAGGTCTTAAAATATTGAGATTCAGAGAGGATGGAAGAGGATAGAGAAGGCTGAGAAGGCTCACACAGGCTCTGACAAAAGGGGTGACCTACCCGGGGTTAGATTATAAGTCTTAGTTCTAATAAAGCTCAGGAGCTTAAGTACACTCTGACTGGCTTCAGACTAGGGTCTCTGATGTCCCTCTGCCCTCTCCAACTCCACAAGGTGAAGAGCAGGAACTTGAATCCAGCTTTGTAACACCCAAGGATGTGGCTCCTGGTCAGGAATAGATCTTCATTTAGATCTCCTTTAACTCGAGCACCAAATCTGTCATAAAAACGTTAGGAAATTGGTTTTTGTGAAATTTACCAGGCACAGCATTTTGCTGTGAGAGCCCCCACCCCCAAATGGGCGAAGCAAAAACGATCACATTCTTTTGCTACTGAGATATAATTCTCTTAGCCGAAGTTCACTCTATTAAAGTATCAAGGTCAGTGGTTTTTAGTATATATTCAAAGCTATCAGATTCCAGAATACTTTTACTGCAGAAAGAAACCCCATACCTGTTAGAATCGCACCCCATTCTCTCTCCCCTCTCCCACCTCCTGGAAACCACTTAAAATCTATTTTCTGTCTCTATAGATTTGCCCGTTTCGGACATTTCACGTAAATGGAATCACACAATGTGTGGTCCTTTGTAATTGGCTTCTTTTACTTGGCATAACATTCTCAAGCTTCATCCATGCTGCAGTGTATGTCAGCACTTCCTTTCCTTTTATTGTCAAATAACATTTCTTTGCATGGACATATCACCGTTATGGACTGAGTACTTCCCGCCAAATTCATATGGTGAAGTTCTAACTCCCCGGTACATTAGAACATAATCATATTTGGAGATAAGGTGTTTAAAGAGATAATAGAGTTAAAAGGAGATCTTTACATTAAAGCTTTATCCAACATGAATGGTGTCCTTAGAAGAAGAGGAGATTTTGACATAGACACATGCACGTACAGAGGAAAGACCATGTGAGGGCACAGTGAGAAGGTGGCCATCTGTAAGCCAAGGAGAAAGGCTTCAGAAAAAAACCAAATCTGCCCACACCTTGGTCTTGGACTCCTGGCCTCTAGAACTGTGAGAAAATAAATTTCTGTTGTTTAAGCCACTGAGCTTGTGGAATTTTGTTAGGACAGCGCTAGCAAACCTGAATGACCACATTTTGCTAATCCGCTCATCAACCGATGGACATTTGGGGATCAAATGCTTTTGTCAGGCACATTCCATTTGGCTCTGACCTGCCGGGTCCATCTCAAGTGTCTTGAGGGCTTTGGAAGCAACCTCCATTGAGTCGGTCCATGGGAGCTCGCTGGGTGTAAGTCAGCATGGCTGACTGATTTCTAATCTTGCTTTCTCCAGGATGAAGGTTCACAGACGCACATATTGAATGTTATGAGGATGGTGACCGTGACTTCAGGGCCCTGGAGAAAGCCCATCTGCACAAAAGTATTTCTGGCACTGCTTTGGCAAGGTGCTACCTACATTCTTGTCTCGTTCTATTTACTCCAAAGGAAGGTTCTGATAGACCCTCCACGAAAATATACGTTCTCACCTGCAATAAAACTGTGACGCGTGAGCACTGGTCTCTCCCCAGCACAGATTACAGTCAAGTCAATTACCGTGTGGGAAAGCTTGCCGATCTGGGCCAAGTGGTATAAAGTTGGAGAATTAATTGATCTTGGGGGAGGTCATGGTACCCGGAGGCAGAGACTCGGGCCCAAGGCAATTGAAAGGGCACAGGAGGCTCTGCGTTGACTAGGGCAGCCAGATCAGCCCAGACCAACCAGGAATTCAGAGCAAGAAATTGCAAAACACTGTACAATTCCCACCTATAGCTTTGCAACCTGCTTTTGTGCATTTACTTAACTGCGTTTATATGCATGTCAGAATACAGCCATATATGAACATGAAGAGTGAACTGTATTATGTTCACTCCCAATGTAAAGAGAGATTGAGGACGGGGGGCACCTGGCTGGCTCAGTTGGTTGGGTGTCTGACTCTTGATTTCATCTCAGGTCATGATCCCAGGGTGGTGGGATGGAGCCCCACGTCAGGTTCCTTGCTGAGCGTGGAGCCTGCTTAAGATTCTCTCTCCCTCCCTCTCTCTCTCTCTCTCTCTCTCTCTCTCTCTCTCCCCCTTTGCCTCTCTCCCCCACTCTCATGCCCTCCCTCTTTCTCTCTCTCTTTCAAAAACTAAAACGAATTAAGAGAGATTGAGGACAAAAAGGCATTATTCCAGGTTGTAAAGGAATGCTCTCCTTAACCTGAGGGAAAAGCCAAGTTCCCCAGGCTTGACCATGGATGATGACAGCTGCCTACTTTCCTTATATTGGCAAATTTCTCGCATTAGGAAACTCCCCCAGGCAGGTGAGCGATGGAGAAAGGGAAGGGCTTCTATCTGGACGCGAAGCTCTTTGCCTGTTGGTACGCCGGTCTAGGCTTGGTGTCATAATGAAGGTGAAAGGTGGTGGGCGACAGGTAAGGTGACCCATCGCACCGTGTGTGCTTTTTGTGTGAGGCTGGAAATCGCACATGTGCAACTGCTTCTGCGTTTTTACCCCGGCCATGCTTTTATGGGATCTGGGATACTCAGGGCTGTTTGTGTAATTGCTTCTTGTAAATGAGCTCCTACTCTGCAACACTTTACAGTAAACCACTTTCCTTTGCCATCTGGTACCCAGTTGTTTTAACCGGGTTTCCAGGATTTGTGTCAGTCATTTACAAGAACCTTTTTAACCTTCAGAAAATGAAGCAATTGAAGTCTGTCCTTTCTACGTCGCGTTTGCCCGAGAAAGGATCTGAAGTCAAGGAACGGAGAGGCTGAAGGACCGGAGGAGATAACACAAAAGGGCTCCGCCCTTCTCCCTCCGAGGTGGTCAGAAATGGCTGCCTTTGAGGTGAGGGGGGCCTTTGAGGTGAGGGGTAAAGGGAAGTTTTAATTAAAAATAAAGTTGCCACCTTTTCCCGAGAAAGGCTTCTTCCGAGGTGCCTGTGACTTAACATCTTAAACCCATAATGACCCGCTAGCACCTTGAGCAGCAGCAGATTGATTTACGACTCAGACAAACCACAGTGTGGGTGGGCTATTCTGATTATTTTCTGATGAATAATTCGCATAGCCCCCAAATAACTTAACCTGAAAACTAGTTTTTCAACACTGTATCGCGAGGTCTTGAGAGTGTATCGAATGCATACTTCTCTGGCTGCCTTTCACTTTCTGACTTGTGATTGTTAAGAACTCAGTGTTTTGGGGGGAGGGAAGCATGGGACACATTCAGGAGAAAGAACTCAATCTATGGAATCTGAATAAAACCAGATCCTCAAAGCCCATCTCAAGCAGGGGATGTATCTGAAAGAAACAACTATCCAAGTGCGGGAGAAGTGACCAGCAATTCGGTTCACTCTGTCCTTGTTTCGGAAACTGGGGATTATCATCATGTTGTTCAACAAGTCTTCCTGGATGTGTACATCCTCTTGTCTCTAAAGCCCCACTCCCCATCACATTGGCTTCTCTTACTGTCCACTCCCCGGTATGCGTTCACTGACCTCTACCCTCCTTCTTCACCTCCTCAGTGGTTCTCCCCACCTCCCCACCCCAAACTGCAGCCAGCTCGGTGAGCTCTGCAGTGTCCCCCTCCCCACCTCCTGTGACAGAAGTCTGGTGGCTGGACCAGAGACCCAGGATCTACCTCCTTAGGAGAATGGGATAGGGTTAATGATGCAGATACTTATAGCTGAGAATTATCAGACGCAGCCGAAGCAAGCAGCACCTGCCTACGCAGAGAGGGGCACAGCACAGTGCACTGCCTTCAGGGCATCTGTGGCCATGTCCTTACATATTCAAGTCTCCAGGTCAGAGCTGCTCTGTACATAGTGACTTGATGGGCCCCTTGGTAACTTCATCGTAATAGGTGAGATATGATGACAGACTTCCTAGAAAATCCGGGTTTTCAATTTCCTTCTTTATCGTATTCATTTTTCTGGCTTCTTTAAACTGAAGAAAAGGCTGGGGCGCCTGGGTGGCTCAGCTGGTTAAGCGTCCGACTTCAGCTCAGGTCATCATGATCTCGTGGCTCGTGGGTTCGAGCCCCGTGTCGGGCTCTGTGCTGACAGCTCAGAACCTGGGGCCTGCTTCGGATTCTGTGTCTCCCTTTCTCTCTGTCCCTCCCCTGCTTATGCTTTGCCTGTCTCTTTCCCTCTCTCAAGAATAAATAAACATTAAAAAATTTTTTTGAAACCACACACAGAAATATACCTTTGTGCCCAAAGAGAAACCTCAAGATGCAAAATGTTGATCGGTTTGAATAAGAGTTTTCATTGCATCGTTTTCTGTTAACATAATCAAACAATGCATCCCTTGCAATATTTCCTAAACCGGTAGGCGGAGATTGGTTCTTCACTTTGAACCATGGCCATCCACGCATGGGGACCTCCTGAGGGTTAAACCCTGCAAGATTTTATTCTTAGGAAACCATCGGGTTCATGGAAGAAGTGCCTCCTCTAACAGAAGCCAAAATGGGGGAGATCCACGCAAGAGGACTGGGTCCCCCTTAGGGAGTCTGCGGTTCAAGCCCACGGTCTCTGCCATGGGTATCGAATTTCACCCAGATGAGCTTCTGAACACCCAGACTGGTCTGGGATGTTGGCGCTGGAGTTCGGGACATAGGGCATGTAGCTTTCACCTGCCCGCCGAGGAGACCTGTAAGGACCCCTGCAGCCAAGAACTTCATTCGTTCTCAGTTTGGGGTACATCCTCAGAAGGTGGCATCGCAGAGAACCAACAGTAGCGGTGCCGATGGCAAAGGCTGGTTTAGAAAAACTGTTCCGTTTAAGGAGTCTCCGGGCTTGACGATATATTCACCGGGCGCTTTTACCGGGTGTGACGTCTTTATTCGGTCAGGCACGGAGTGTGCCATAGCCCCTCGCTTATTTGAGGAAAGGGCTTCCTGTGGGGGAGCCCGGGGGTTCGCCTGCTGGGCACCTTCCTGTGTTTGCCTGGGTGTGATTCCCCTTTAAGGAGGGAATGGATCCATCATGAATCGGAGCCTGTACTGAAGCCGCTGTCCAGTGTAAGCAGAGCAGGCCTGGGTTTTTACTGCTTGGTGCTCCAAGTCAACGTTTTGCTGAGAAATATTAAGTGTAACCAAATATTACAGGGAACACACTGTTCCTGCTCTATTTCCAGGGCATCTGATCAATGGGGAAAATGAGAAGTAGAAATAAACAGAAAGGACGGAGAACTGAGCAGGCAGTTGGGCTCAAAGGAAAACTGAGTGAAGCAGAGGAAATGATTTGCAGAGTAAATACAGATAACCAGGGGCGGGGTTGAGGGGGAGGAAGGCGGACGCTCTACAGAGAAGAAATGTCTGCCTGTCCTGCTCTGCGTCCAGGTGAAGCCAGGGAGCGTGGTGGGGGCCCTGGGGAGCGGTTTCCTCAAGAAGTCCAGCTGTCAGAGGCGATGCCAGGAACCGGCGAGATGCAATGCAGTCAGGCAAGGAGGTCGGACGTCCAGGAGAAAACAACCCAGCAAACCGGGAGCTGATGAACTGCGGCCAGCGGGCTGGGCGGCCCCAGGGCCCTGCAGGGTTCCGCTCTGAAGAAAACACAGGGTTCATGGGGCAAGGGGATCCTATCGTGGAGGCAAATGTGGAGAAGATCCACCCAAGAGAATTCGGACCCCTTGGACCCTCTGCCGCTTAAGCCAATGGTCTCCACCTCAGGAACATCCCCTACGCCAGCTCCTGGAACTGTCGGAATTGTACGTGGTGCAGGCTGCCCGTGGAAGTCATGGCGCCTTCTCTGTAGGACTCCGTAGTTCTTTGCTACGAGGTCGTCTGCGCATTTCAGGGTGTTGAGCAGCAAGCATCTCTCGGCCTCCGATCACCAGATGCCAGGAGTGCCTCCCCGCCAAACCGTGACAAACCCAAACTACCTTCAGACATTGCCAAATAGCTTCCGAGGGCCACAGTCACCCCATGGTTGAGAGCCACTTGCGATCGTTGAAGAGCTGAGACCTAGAGAGTCTCCGTGGCGTGTCTGAGATTGCGTAAGATCGATGCAAAGCCAGACCTGGAGCCCGGAAGCTGCAGGGCTTTGCAGGCATTCCAGGCTTTTCTATGACCGCAGCCTCAGCTGAAAGCAGAAGACTGGGTAGAGCTCGGTCCCGGGTTCCGGCTTGGGCCCCACACTTGAACTTACCATCTATGTGAGCACGGCTGCACTCCCCTCTTTCGTTGTCTCAACGTCTTCATCCTTAGAACAGCTTTGAGGAGAACAATCCACTTCACAGGGTGTTGGGCAAGTCAACAAGATCAGCCAAGCCATGTGAGCAGCACAGGCTTGCAGCATGGCAAGTGCTCACAACAGCTGGTCTGCGCCTTCCCTATGGTCTACTGCATGTGTTTTTGTTATTTTTTAACATTTATTTATTTTTGAGAGACAGAGCACAAGCAGGGGAGGGGCAGACAGAGAGGGAGACACAGAATCCAAAGCAGACTCTAGGCTCTGAGCTGTCAGCACGCAGCCGGATGAGGGGCTCGAACCCACGAACTGCGAGAAGCCGGACCTGAGCCGAAGCAGGACGCTTAACCACCCACACGCCCCTGCAACGAATGTTATAATAAACTGCTCTTGGTTTCCTTTGCTTGGTTGGTCACTTCTCCCTGGAATACTCTTCTACCGACTTCTTCGCATCACTAACTCCTTCCTGTCCATTGAAACACAGTTTAAATTTAGTCTTCGCAAAGTGGGTGATGGGTCCCCCTGCAGAGCATTGGATTCACGATATTAAATGTGTTGAGATGTCTGTCTGCATGTCTTTCTAACCAGAACTTCTATGAGCAAGTAGGTCAGGGACCCTGTCTAGTTAATGCAGTCCACCCCCACCCCCCCTTCTACCCACCCCTGCCACGCCACCATGGCACTCAGGGAATGGATAGCATCTTTCGAGGTAGGAATAGGAATGTTGGGTAGTCTGTGGGCTGGGAAGAGCCTTAGGAGGAGAAATGGCCAAGATGTCAGAGAGCAAGGAGGGAGCTTAGAGAGTGACTGGAGCTAAACTGGAAGGCTTGGGTGCCATGCTGCCCCCCTCCCCCCACTACAGAGGCCTCACGTGACAATCTTGTACTCAGTCTACCAGTCAACGGGAAGCTCTCCTCTGCCTCTGGGAGGGTGCGGTTGGGGTGGCTTGATCAAAACTTCGCCATGAGAAGATTAAACTGGCAGTACTGTGCAGTATAAGTGGGACTAGACAAGGTCTGGAGGCAAGAAAAGATGAGTTAACAACTTAAGTAACTGCAGGAGAGAGGTCACGGGGGCCACAAGTATAAACACAGCTGTAAAGCGCCTTCCAGTTAGTGTTCCTGTTAAGAGAATGGTAACAAATAATGGATCACTGATTGTTTCCGGAGATGAAAGATAAGAAGAGCCCTCAGAAGCAAGATTAGTATTTTGGTGTGTGAGAAGCTTGTTCTGCCAGGGAGGATTATTGCAGAGGGCGGTGGAATGTCAAAGAAAGTTCTGGAGTCTTCTCTGGAGATCTTTAAACAATAGATATGGCCCTTCCCAGTCAGGGGTGGTTAAGTGCCCCGAATGAAGTCAGGGAAGGAAGCCAATGCCGAGGGGGATGAGAAGGCTGATAGAAATTGGACGTAAGTTCCTGAGTCTTTACTCTGGAAATTGGAATCGTTTCTCAAATTTGAATCAGAAATCCCAAATGATGGCTCTGACCAGTTAGATCTTATCTTTAGGGAGAAACATTGAACATAGCAACCACTGTAAGAGGAAATATTGGAGGAGCAGGTGGAGAAAGCCAGACTCAGCTGCAGAACAAACGATACCCGAAGTAAAGCACCTTGAAGATCTGGGAGTGAAGAGGGTTTAAACACCTGCTTGTAGGTCCCTGCAGCTCTGAGACTTGTGCCCATCCTAGAGGTGAGGGTCCACCACTCCTTCTCTACCCCATACAGAAAGTCTAGCTCAGGCTGGAAGTCGGGTCTCTTCAGTCATGGCCACATTTTCACCTAGCAGTCTCTTAATAATATTTGTAAAATCGAAGAATGAAATCGAAGTCCCCTTACCTGTTCCGGTGTAGGCAGCCTGGGTCCGAGCCTGGGATGGGAGCCTTCTGTGGGTAGCTGGCTGCTGCTCAGAAGGGACAGAGGGGCCTCCACCCCAGTTGTGGCCTCTGACATCCTCATAGATTAAGGAGAGCTGGTAAGTAGCTAAAGAGAGAAAACAAAAGCAGATCTCAACCCCAAAGTCGACACTTACCGTGTTCTCCTCTCCGAGTGCAGCTGTGGTCTGGCCAGCTAGGAGCCTTGTGTGATCTCGGTGGAGTCTGGCAGGAGAAAGCAAATGGGTGGCTGGCCTGGGCTAGGCCCTTTGCCCTCACCTGGGCTTTCAGAAAGGGAGCCGGTGTCCTGAATTATTCATGCCTGCCTAAGTAAAGGGCTGCAGAAAATAGGAGGAACCCCCTCCCCTCCCACCACCAGGAGGAACAAGGGAGGAGGGAAGCGCTTCTTCCAGGAAGGAGCAAATTTCAACAGAATAGTCACAGAAGAGTTGAGTCAAGGGCAGCCCACCCATGGAGCCTCCTTTCCAGCTTCCCCCACCTACAGACCTCTCAATTTGCTTCTGAAATGAAGACTTGATACTGAGCTGGAAGTTACCAGAAACCAAGACACCCCGAGTTAACACAAAAATAGACATGATGCTAATGTTTGCAAGACAAACACGTTAAAAACAAAACCCTTCAGAGAGAAAAGAGAGAAGGAAGATTAAGGAAAGGGACAACACATGGCTTCCTTATCTGACCTGATCAAAGGAGCGAAGAAAGGAGGTCTTTTGCCAGGATCCCTGCGGAATGGAATGAAGGGTGTAGGACATGGGCAAGATGAATACAGGGGTAGAGAGAAAATGATATGACTCTTAAGTGACAGTTGGTGACAGGTCAGATGCGCTGATCGTATTCGTCCTTACGGTTTCACCCAGTTTATGCCGAGTAGCCATTGGCCCAGGGTAGGCAGTGGAAATGTAATGCTACCAACCCGGGGACCATGAAGATCGCCTCTCAGTGGGCTCCCTAACTACACAGTGAGCTGCCACCAAGGGGGTCCTCCCTCCACATGGGCTCCTCGGGAGGCTCCAGGCTCGTATGTGTCTGTGCACGTTGGACCAACACGTCCAGAGAGCCTACTGTGCACCGGGCTCGTACTGTCCTGCCAGTGCCGAGATGAATAAACCACGTTTAAGGAGTTCACAGTTGAGTCATAGGAGCAATTGATAATATATGACTGTTGGCTTAAGCACCTCCATTTACTTTGAGTAACGGGAGTTAATTGAACACATTTCGCACTTCCCCGCAGCCCTTACCGAGCCTTTGGAGGTTTCAGACCATTGTTGCTGCCAAATGCAGCCCATCAGGGACAGATACTATGTGTAAAAGAATAGTTTTGTAGCCTCTCCATAGAGTTAGTAAGGAAATGACCTTCAAAGAAGTGGACTTATGAAAATAAAAAGAAGATGTTAAGTGTAGAGCAAGATCTACATCAGAAAGGACACAATCTTTTGATCCTTCAATGAATGTTACTGCGCACTCACATCTAGGATACCGGATGAAGTGCTAACTCCGAAATAAGGTACGGGAAGATGGCGAAGAGGCACCCAGCCCGTCCAGTACTTTCAAAAGCAGTACGGAAGATCAAACTACAAAAATCAGAACACAGCGTAGCATGCTGAACACCACATATGCGAATGGGACGGATAATTTGTGCTGGAATGTGTCCAAGCACTACAGGGCAAATTCACCAAGGGGAAAGATAAATCTGAGGTCTTGAGAAGTCAGTGAAATTTCCAAAGCAGGAATGGCAGGGAATCACATCCTGAAGGGAGGAAGGAAGGCAAGGGTGGGGATGGGAAGCAGAGAGGGGAGGAGTCTGAGCAGCCTTGGCAATAAGAAGTCCCATCTGGCTGTCACACAGCACTTGTGTCCTCATCTGTCCATGCTCCTGCTCCGAGGGTGGTCCAACCAGCACCTTCATTCACATCTTCTTGCTGGAGGCTGCTGGAGGGTCTTTACTGAATCTCCTGCTTCTCTTCTCACTGCCCGCTCCCCACCCCAACCCAGTCTCCACAGAGTGTCTTATTTAAACAGAGTGGTCTTGGGGCGCCTGGGTGGCTCAGTCGGTTAAGCGTCCGACTTCAGCTCAGGTCACGCTCTCGCGGTCCGTGAGTTCGAGCCCCGCGTCGGGCTCTGGGCTGATGGCTCAGAGCCTGGAGCCTGTTTCCGATTCTGTGTCTCCCTCTCTCTCTGACCCTCCCCTGTTCATGCTCTGTCTCTCAAGTAAATAAACGTTAAAAAAATAAACAAACAAACAAACAAACAAACAGAGCGGCCTTATTTAACTACAACTTAGATCATGTCACACAGCCCTAAAAGAGAGGTGCACATACTTCCCACAATCCTGGCTTAACTCTCCCTCCCACCTCTTGATCCTGGCTTTTCTCAAAGGGTGTCTTTCTGTTCTTTGCAGTGACCACGCCTGCGCTCCCGTCAGTTTTCAGACTCAATCTACCAAGAATAGGCTATTCCTGACCCTTTGAATGCCGGGTTTCTTCTCGTTTATCCATCCACCAACTACTTATTGAGTGTTCTTCTGTACCCCCACTGGGGCAGATCCTGGGGCTACAGATTCAGGGAGCTTCTGGAATGCCACCTCCTCAGAGAAACATTGAGCTATTCTCCATGAAGCAGGTGCAGCCTCACCCTTCCCAGCATGCTTTCCTTCATGACGTTTCTCACCAGCTGTAATTATTGGGTGCATTTAGTTGTCTCCTTGTTTGTTTTCTTCCCTGGTAGAAAGTGAGCTCTATAAAGACAGACATTATGTCTTATTTTTTGTCCTCAGCACCTATAAGAGCATTGGGCACATCAAAGGCCCTTAATATATGTTTAATGAATTGATGAGTAATGAAACATGAAGCCTGGAGAGGTTGATTAGCACCATATTTTGGAGAGCTCTACGTTACGGAAAATCTCAACCATAGTCTCTTGTGTGCTGAGCTCTCTCTATGTGCCTATGAACACAGATGGGAATATGACAGAAGAGAGACCTGGTTATCCTGGGGCTTACGTTTTAGACTGGTGTTGTCCCACAGAACTTTCTGTAATGGCGTAAGTACGCTATATCTGCTCTGCCCAATATGGTAGCCATTAGTTACATATGGCCAGAAAGCACTTGAACTGTGACAGGTGAGGCTGAGGAACTTTTTATTTCAGTTAGTTTAATTTAAATTTAAATTTAAATTTCCATGTGCTGCTGGCTGGTGGTCGCCATATTGGACAGTAGAATTCAATGTGACCACACAGCTGCCTGATTAGGTGTACCTCCGTGTCTTTCATTGAAAAAATAGTGTAAGTCTTAGTTTTACTAAGTCTTACTTTGCCTTGTTACTAACTCTTCTTGTCTTTTTAATAGTATATATTATATTATATTGTATTGTGTTGTGTTGTTATATTATATGATATCATATTATACTATATTATATTATATTATATTATATTATATTATATTACCAACAGTATAAGTAATAGTCTTACACTGGATTAAGTCCTGGTCTTTTGAACAAATGCCAACTTTTTTGAGGCTTTTCTTCTGACCCCCATTCCCCCAACCCCTTTAGCCAGCCAACTCCTCCCTCTCAGGTGGCATCTGGACACAGCAGGTAGCCTACATGTCCTCACGGCAGTGGTGGGGTGAGGGTCTCATACCTGAATACGGGTTATTCTCTTCTCTGGCTCTTCTTGAGTCTTCCGATCTGCCCTTATCCTACTGGGTCATGAGGTGCCCTGATGACAGTAATCACCGAGGTCCACAGTTGACAAAGCCCAAACGTAGACAAGACGCGTGGCCTTTCTTGGAATCCCCTGGAAGTCACTGGTGCTGCAGACCTGCTCTCCTCAGTCCCACCACCGTGCCCTTGCCTTGGACTGTCCCACCTTGCAGACTCACCCCCAGGGAGCCACTGCTATAAAATGGCGGCCTCTCCTGAAACACTCACTGGGAACATAAGGTATATAATGCAAGAACCAAGGAACTTGGGCCCCGTGTCGACCCCAGGCCTTAAACTTAAATCTCCATGCCTCCTCTGCTAACTATCCTGCAGGTACCCCTACACAAGCTGATGATGAGCGCGGGCCTCTAGATGACACAGGTCTGTTTATACCCTGAGCAAGTTCCCACTTACAATAAGGCGAGTTCAAACCACTGCCTATTCCTGCAAAAGTCCAGATGCTCAGGCTTTCCCTTCGGAGCACCCTCTCTCCTCTTCTCCTTTTGGGAAGCCCATGAGTGTTTGAACTGCTCGGCCAAGGGTAGGATGGCTGCGTGGACCAATTCATACAGGGCTTGGCAACCCTGGCCAACCTTGGCAACCCCCACGGCCACGGGTAGGCCTCGCCTCTCTGCTGGAAGACACACAGAAGCCACGCAGCGCATTCCCAATGGGCAGGCCTCCCTGGCTGGGTGACCTTCCTGCTCTGTCCTGTGACACGGCCACTCTGTGGGTTTGGGCTCCGCGGAGCAACTAAAATCTTAAAAAGACAATTTTCTAACAAGATTTGTTAGGTGATTTGCTTATAATTATCTATTCATGACTCTTGCAGGTCCTATAAACTCCAAAGAAAGCAGGAGTGGCTTTTCTGTAATACATGTTTGGCAAACTCCGGTACCTGAAGGAAGAATGGATCAGGATTGGTCCAGACAGCCAAAGGTGCACAGGGTTATCTTCTGCAGGATCTTGTGTCACTAAACAATGAGAGGCCAAGAGCATTGTGCAGAGAGGTGGAAGAGGCTGGGGTCCACAGGGATAATCCCAGGAGGAAGGGAACTCAGGAGCCTTAGGGGGTGGAGGCTCCATAAGAAAGCCAAGCAGGGGGCCACATCAACACATGTCTTGTCATCCTCGATCGTCATCTCAGACTGGGAATCACCCCAGATTCCAGCTAATCTACCCTTCACGCTCTTAGACGTTTGCTTCTCTGAGTCATCTGGGTAGATAAGATAACAAAATACCCTCCCAGGGAGTCAGCAGCAGTTGTTGCCAATATTGTTGCTTCTGGTGAATTTCAAAATGTTGGGGGGTGGGGGTGGGCCACCGGAAAATTGGCATAGCAATGGCGCTCCAGTGGCACTGTTCTTCCCGATGTCTTCTCTTCTTTCAGTCCGTCACCCCTTCCCCAACACTGCCCTGCGTGTTTGCCCCTAACTGCATCCTAGGCACAGGGCCATGAGCAGGGCCTTCAGCGCGAAGCCCAAGACCCCAGTTCTGCCTTGTGCTGCCACACGCACACCCTCCCCGGGCCACTCTTGCCTCTGGGATGCGCCCAGGCTCCTAGGCTCTGAGAGGGAGTGCGTAAATGAGCTGGACCAGCTCTGATTTTCTCATATTCCTGCTCGTTGATGTGCTTCTGCTGCTGCTTATGATGCCCTTGGCCATGGTCGTCTGAGAGGCTAGGAGAAACCGAACTGGGGCCCTGCTTGGCCCAGAAATAATCCCTCTGACCCAACATCTAGCAGCACAAGGTAACGCAAAGGACATGAGCCAACCAAGAGCCACTTATTCTTACACCATGCTAGAACCTTCCATGTAATAAGAGTGGAGCGCACCTTTCTTAATTTTCCAAAAGCTTTGGAAAGAGTGGATTTCTGTGACTACAGTCAGGCTCTCAAATCCTGGGAATCAGGAACCATACCTGGCTTCACTCACTCCCACAGCGTCTGAGCCTCGGTTCTCTCATCTATAGAGTAGCAATGATAATATCTTCATCCTGGGGCTCTGGGGGGGGGCACACACCCTTTGGCCTAGAGTTCACAGATGGATGTTGTGACTACTTTGCTGACAAGCTCACTCCTCTTGGCACCCCCAGGGCTATTTACAGGATGTAGAAGGCATGGCCCAAGAATCTTTTGCTTTAGCACACTCTTTCATGAGGTTTTCAGAAAAGAAGCTGAAGACAACAAACACAAGAGGGACAACCCACAAACGGAAATATGGTCGCTGACATTCCCTGAACCGCTAGACTCCCACTCCCATGGCTGGTCTTCCAACTGCCCCTGGTTGCTGAAGTGGTGAGACCATTTGGTTTCAACCTTCCCAGTGGTTTCTGTGGTGTGAGACATGTGTCCATGGCTCTGACTTTCCCCTAGCCTCAGTCGTGGCCAAGACCTTTACACCTTCTGAAAGCCCTACTCCCTTTGGTCATGTCCTAATTTCCTGATCATATATATATATACATATGTATGTATATGTATATATGTATGTATATATGTATGTATATGCATATTTATATACATATATATGTATATATATATACATATATATATACATATATATGTATATATATATATATATATATATATATATGTATATATATAGTTGGAAGACCAGCTATGGGAGTGGGAGTCTAGCGGTTCAGGAAATGTCAGTGACCATATTTCCGTTTGTGGGTTGTCCATTTTGTGTTTGTTGTTTCCAGCTTCTTTTCTGAAAACCTCATGAAAAAGTGTGCTAAAGAAAATATACATACATATATATAAAGTTTATTTATTTTTGAGAGACAGGCAGACAGAGTGTGAGAACAGCAGGGACAGAGAAAGAGAGAGACACAGAATCCAAAGCAGGCTCCAGGCTCTGAGATGTCAGCACGGAGCCTGTTGTGGGGCTCAAACCCACAAACTGCGAGATCACGACCTGAGCCCAAGTTGAAAGCTCAACTGACTGAGCCACCCAGGCGCCCCGAAATATATTTTTTAATGTTTATTTATTTATTTAGAGAGAGTGCAAGCAGGAGAGGGGCAGAGAGAGAGAGAGAGAGGGAGAGAGAGAATCCCAAGCAGGCTCCGTGCTGCCAGCACAGAGCCCCACGCAGGGCTCCATCCCACAAACTGTGAGTTCAGGACCTGAGCTGAAATCAAGAGTCGGATGCTGAACCAAATGAGCCACCCAGGCACCCCCTAATTTCCTGATTTTATTCACATCTGCCTCTCGTATTCTCAGCCTCAGTCCAAGAGAAGTTAGAAACCCTCCAGCATGTTTAGGAGATACTATTCTCATATGTTCTTTCACTCAGGGTCACCCCCTTCTCATCTCTTTCCACATTTCAGAGATAGTTCTGGAGAAATGCCCTCAGAAATCTCTCTCCCCCGTCAGTTCGTGGTTCCTCCCTTTCTCTGGTGTTGTTCCCATCATCCCTGCTTGTGAGAAGCTAAGGTTACCCTGTCAGAGTTTCTGCTTCACGGCGGCTATCTTATCCTTGCTATCATCCTTGGTTATCTGGCCCCAGAAATTCAATGGAAATTACTTAATGGAAATGACAGTTAGTTTATGTCCCCGAAAAAGGAGTGCTGAGTGTCTTGGGAATCAACAGCTCATACTCTTCTGAGAGATAAACATCTTCTGTTGACTGGCCCCAAATGTGGCAAAGCAATTCAGCCAGGGAGCTGGAGGAGATTCCAGCTGAGAGCTGCAGTATGAAATAATTCGAACAGGAGTTCCAGAGTAAACCCAGGGGATGTCTGCGTGCCGAAGCTTAAAACATGGCAGAGTTGAGCATTAAGACAATGCCAAAGCCTTGCAAACACTCAGTCGTGATTCCTATTACCTAGAAGCAATGAGATGGGTGTCTAACAAATTGTTGTTGCCTGAGTGTCAAAGCCAGCAGGAAATTGCCAACATCTCAGCCAGTCTGCCTTGTGCCTGAGGAAGTTTAACAGCACATCACTAAAATTTAATGAGAGACAATGGAGTGATAAATTTTGCCTCATCAATTTAGAGTTATTATGTCTTAGTAACTAAGATCAAATTCCAAGGGACAAAAATTTTAAGTATCGTCTTAATTATTATAGATAACTAAAAAGAAAACTTTTTTGTTAAATGTACATATTTTTTTAATTGAGGGGCAAGTTGTAAAAACAGTGCACTAATCACAAAAGCATTGGTCCTGCCAGTATTTATCCCAGAGAGTTACTAAGAGTTCCATCTAATCTTTCTTGCGGACATCATCAGGTGTCCCCTCCCTTCTATGAGAACTGACCAGTGTTGTGCAGAGTACCCTGCCCCTTAGCCACAGCTGATTGGACCAGGAAGTAAGTTTGGCCCAGGCTGGGCCAATCGACCTCTCTGAGAGCGTCGCTAGGGCCAACCCAAGGCGGCTGGCTCTGGACTAGGTCCAAGGAGAAGAAGAGGCAGCCAGTGCGTAGACAGAAAGAAATGAAGACTGCAGAAATGTGAGTCCTTGCGCTGCTGGAGCGACGGAAGGACTGACTTGCATTGGTGACTTTATAGTTTATGGTTTCTCTCTGTTGCGAAACCTGACTATACCTCCTTCCTAGGATTCTTGAGATTATTTCCATGTGCTTCCAATTACATTGCCTGAATCTTTGGTCATTTGAGTGAGTTTCTGTTCCTTCAGAAAAAAATTAAGCAGGAAATGTTCCTTTAAGATTCCCCCCTTTAATGTCGGTATTAGTTACAGCATCACTTGCTACTCTAAAAAAACAAAAGAAAGAAAAATTCCCAGCATCTCAGGGATTTCACATAATAAAAATATAGTCCTTGCTCATACAACAGATGTGGATGTTCAGTGAGTGGCCTTTCAGCTGGTCATACAGGCATCCAGGTCCCTTCCATCTTGTGGCTCATCATCCTTCGGGGTCTCCTGATTCTCTTTAGCAATTTTGCTTCCAGCTGGCAGACCAAGAAGGGGAGAATTGTGGGAAATCATGGAGAAGTTGTTATGGTCAGGCCTACAAGTGGCTTGTAGATGTTTTCCCAGAAGCCAGTCACATGGTCACACCCTGCCACATGGGAGGAAGAAAAAGGAATATTTTAGATACAATGAAAAGAATAATAATTAAAACAACAACAATAAAAATAATTATAGTGGCGATTGGTTTTCAAGACTCGCCATTTGCTGGGCACTGTGTATAGTAGTTTTTTTTTTTTTTTTACCTACTTTTATCATAGAAACACAGGTTTAGAGTGGTTAAGCTATTGGCCCAAAGCAGGCATCTCTATATGACTGGTAGTCAGAGTCCAGAGCCCAAGGCCATCACCACTGAACAGGACCCAAGTCAAAAGTTAACTGTATCTGGGGGACAAGAAGCCCAGGCTACGTTCCTCAAGCATAGAGACCACGGGGATAAGGGAGCCTTGCTGACAGCCAGAGCCAACCACCAAGCATGTGAAGGAGGTAATATTGGGCCACCAGACCCCACCAAGCTCCCAGTTGACTGCTGCCACATGGCTGAACCCAGGGGACATAGGCAGAAGAACTTGCCAGCTGAGTCCTACTCAAATAGCCACCATGCAGAATTGTGAGCCACTAAATAATTGTTCTTTCCAGTCTTTAAAAAATATATGTTATGATAGATAATATACATATGTGTTCATTATTTTATTATAGTATTTTATTATATTTATCATATATAACATCACATATTAGTAACACATATACTAATAATAGTTACAGTATTATATGGTACAGTATTATATAGTATACGTAAGTAATATAAAATATATAATAAATTGTTATGTATAATATTATATATCTCCTACTTCCTACATTTTGCAAACATTCATCGAACCTTCACCTCCTGAAAACATTTGGTCCAAATGTTTTGACTTGGCACATAAAATCTTTTTCACTCAAGCCCCAAGGTGCACCTCTCTCTGGGGGCGGCCATCTGGATTGAGACCTCTTCTTCAATCAGGCAACAGGCTATCTAACCTCACCCACATATAGATGTGGATGCTTTGGCTAGAATTTTGTCACTAAAAGATCCAAGGTTGCAAAAACGAGTCATGTGACCGGCTCCTAAATTTTAATACCTCATACTCTGTAGTGAAGCTACTCCCTCTGCCAAAAAAAAAAAAACAAAAAACAAATTTCAACTCAAATAAACCTGTTGTGGATCTCTAACTTAAAAACTGTGGATGCAGGTGAGGTTTTCAGACATCTACGCATCTGTTCACTTTTAAGCTAAAGGAAGTCATTTCTTTGATCTTTAAAAACAGATGAAAGGAAATGATAGATTCTAGGGCTGGTAGCAGAGGGTACCAACAGTAAGGAAGGAAGGGCTAGAAAAACAAGGGATGTCATATGTGTCACTCATATGTGGATCTTGATAAACTTAACAGAAGACCATGGGGGAGGGGAAGGGGGAAAAATAGTTACACGCAGAGAGGGAGGGAGGCAAACCATCAGAGACTCTTAAATACAGAGAACAAACTGAGGGTTGATGGGGGGGGGTGGGTGGTGAGGGAGAAGGGGAAATGGGTGATGGGCATTGAGGAGGGCACTTGTTGGGATGAGCACTGGGCACTGTATGTAAGGGATGAACCATGGAAATCTACCCCGAAAACCAACAGCACAATTTATACACTGTGTGTTGGCCGGTTTGACAATAAATTATATTTAAAAAAATAAAAATAAAAAGGGATGAGGTCCACGTAAAAGGGACATGAATGAATTCCCAATGGCCAAAGCTGAAACAACTTGAGGAAGAAATACATAGCATGGAATTGGATTATCCCAAAGTATAAAATAAATATCTATGTGTCCATACTGATATGAATAGATAATTAAATGAGTAAATTTTTAAAATTTTTAAAAGATGAGGAGGGAGAGACAGAACTTCCTTAGAGAATTCCAAATACCATACATAGACACTCTCCCTCCGGGAGGTGGAGGTTAATCTCCCCTCTGAGTGTGGGCTAAGCTTAGTGAGTTATTTCTAAAGAGAAGATCACGAAAAGCTGGGGAGACGTGACTTCACACTGAAGAAATCGGGCAAACCTCACCTTGGGGGAGGTGATCAAGGTTAACATGCCTGGTGAGTCACGTGGATAGCGGGTATCCTAGACATGATATTGGTGACATGGGCACTTCAGCTCTATGATATTCTTCTCCAAGACCCATGTCCCCAGTCTAACCATGAGAACAACATGAGACAAACCAAATGCATGGAAGTTCTACAAAACACCTGGCCAGCAGCCCTTAAAATCGTCAAGGTGGTGAACAGTAGGGGATGTTTGAGAAAGTAACAGACCAGATGAGACCCAGGAGAGATGATGACCAAATGTAGTGCGAGGAAGGATCCTGGAACAAAAAGATGATGTTGGGGGCAAGACTAGTGAAATCTGAAGAAAATGTAGGGCTCGGGGCACCTGGGTGGCTCAGTCGGTTAGGCGACCGACTTCGGCTCAGGTCATGATCTCACGGTCCGTGGGTTCCAGCCCCGCGTCGGGCTCTGTGCTGACAACTCAGAGCCTGGGGCCTGCTTCGGATTCTGGGTCTCCCTCTCTCTCTGCCCCTCCCCTGCTCATGCTCTGTCTCTCTCTGTCTCAAAAATAAATTAAAAAACATTAAAAAATTAAAAAAAAAATGTAGGGCTCGACTCATAGTAATGTATCCATGTCGGGTTCTTCATTGTACCAAATATATGATGGTTTGTAAGATTTCCATTGTAGGGGAAACTGAGTGAGGGTATATTGAAATTATCTGTATGGTCTTTGCAACTTTTCTGTAAATCTAAAACTATTCTAAAATAAGAATTTTATTTATTTTTTAAAAAGCATGTGCTCATGGTCATTAACAAGCAGAGTAGGCCATTTGAATGCTGTGGGATAATCTGAACTGACATAGTTTAATGGTTTTCTTCTGTCTGATTCTGTTGCTCTCAGCCTGTCATTGCATATGGTGAATGTGAATTATTCTCTGTTATTGGGCCATTTGTGCAATTGCATAACTTGAAATTATTTGCAGTATCACTTTGAGAGCACTTATATTTGAGTGATCTGTGCTTGAAATTAATATTTATAGCCTCTACAAATCTCCATGTTGCATATAAAAGGATGCTGCTGGATTTTTTTAGATGGTTTGTCTCCTTCCAAATGAGGTAGCAAATATTTCCAGCTTTCACCTAGCATGACCTGAGAATACACAAAGAAAAAAAAAAAGTAAACTAGAAGATAAATGAAACCTAACTTTATGTTCACTGATTACATTTTTGAACATTATGAGTCATTTCATTTAAGAACAGGAGCATGGCATCTGATCTACACATTTTTTTGAAGTTGATAAATACTTTTAATAATTTGTAAGGCAATTCACCGATAATCTGTGATCACATGATTACAAACACAGCTAGATGACTCTCTTTTCTAGTTACCCATTTTCTTTTAAAAACTTGGTCCCATATATTGAAAGCTCATAGATCTTCAGCCTTCCAAATAATTTTTTTTTTTAGCTTTCCCAATAATTCTTGACGGACTTACTGTTATTTAAGTCATTGCATTCAGTAATGGCAATGTTTTTCTTATCTTTAATACAGGGCTTTGAAACAAAATATAAAGCTTCCACATGGTTATTTCACGGATCTTGGGATTCTTCAAGGTCTAACTAGGTTGATAGGATGAAGTGTAATAATCCATATACTGCCTGAATACAATCCTCTCCCAGACTTCCAGATGTAGAGAAAGTTTTACCAGTTTATCAGGATGGAATATTAAACTAAGCTTATTCCTGCTTTACTCTCAGGGTATGAGTCAGAGTTCTCAAGAGAAACAGGACTGACAAGCTGTGTGTATGCATAAAAGGATATTTTAGAAGGAATTGTCTCATGTGATTATGGATGCTGGAGTCCAAAATCAGGATAGGCCAGCAGGCTGGAGTTCCAGGCCAATGTTCCAGGGTTCAAAGCCAGTTTGTTAGACACACAGGAAGAAACAATGTTGCAGATAAACCCTGCAGGCAGTCGGCTGGAAAATTCACTCTTGCTCTGGGGAAGCTGGTCTTTGGTCTGTTCAGGCCTTCACTGACTTAATGACGCCCATCCACATTAAGGAGAGCAATCTGTTTACCCCAAATCTGTCAATTTAAATGTGAAACATCCACAATACCCTCACAGAAACACCCAGAAGAGCGTTTGATCAAATATATGGGCACTCTGTGGCCCAGCCAAGTTGACACATAAAATGAACCATCTCACTCAGGATCCCTTTATAAATTTGGAGTAATAAAAATAAAGGACTATTATGTGCCTAGACCTGTTCTAGATCAACTCTCTTCCATGAAATCCTCACTTCAACCTACCAGGATAGGTTTATTATCTTTCACAGATGAGTAAGCAGAAACTCAGAGTTACTTGCCTATAACCTTACACCTAAGAATTGTTTGAGCTCTGATTGGGACCCAGATTTATCTGCTTCCAAAGTTCACACTATTTCTTGAGGTAGCACTATTTCTTGATGGGTGAACTGCTCTCACTGTCTTCTTAGTGGTCCATGTGTCTTAGATCTCCCAACACTCGCCCAGAGTCTCAAACAGGATCCTTGGTTTCTTTTATTTTCTATGGACTGCCCAGCCTGGGAGTGAGCTGGGGAGGTGGAGAAAGGCTGCCAGAGAAATCCTGGCCTTTGCCCAGCCCAGGAGAGAACAATAGTCTTTGATCAAGATAATTCTCTTCCCATAAATAATTGCTTTAAAATCATCTCAGTGTCAGGGCCCCTGGGTGGCTCGGTTGGTTAAGCATCTGACTCTTTATTTTGGCTCAGGTCATGATCTCCTGGTTCTCCACATCGGGCTGTGCACTAACAGTGTGGAGCCTGCTTGGGATTCTCCCTCTCTGCCCCTATCCTGCTTGACCTCTCTCTCAAAACAAATAAATAAACATAAACATAATAATAAAATGATCCCGGCGTCTCAGTTGTCAAGGTTTTTCTTTGTTGTTTTATGTGTTTGTTTATGTGTCATTCAGCTCTATTGAACATTTATTGTTTTAGGCTCTGTATGAAATGCTGGGGATCCAAAGTATCCTCAAATAATTTCTGATCTGCAAACATATATAAATTATATTTGTTGGAATGGAAAATCCAGCCCTTGTTGCTAAAAAAAAATCCTGAACAAATTTTTAACCACCACCATGTTAGTTATGATGATCACAACCAGTAGCCACACAGACAACCTCCCAAATCCCACTGGTGTAATGAAAAAAGCTCACGTCCTTTCATTCAAAGGTCAACATGGATTGTTAATAGCTGCTATCTGGTGACCTAGGAATCTAGGCTCCCCTCAACTTGCATACCAGTGTCTTCCGTGGCAGAATAAGGTCCCCAACGATGTCTACACCCTAGTTCTCAGAACCTGTCCATGTTACCTTGTACAGCAAAATGGACTTGGTAAGTGTGATTGAGGTTGAAGTGGGATTGCCCTGGATTACCTGGGTGGATCCTTAGGAGGATTCATTTCCCAGCTGAACCCGAGAGAGATGTGACCACAGGAGAAGGGTCAGACATAGGTGTGAAAAACATTTGACCGGCCATGGCTAGCTTTAAAGATGGAGGAAGGAGCCACAAGCCAAGGAATACAGGAGTCCTCTAGAAGCTAAAAAAAACTCGGGGTGCCTGGGTGGCGCAGTCGGTTAAGCGTCCGACTTCAGCCAGGTCACGATCTCGTGGTCCGTGAGTTCGAGCCCCGCGTCGGGCTCTTGGCTGATGGCTCAGAGCCTGGAGCCTGTTTCCGATTCTGTGTCTCCCTCTCTCTCTGCCCCTCCCCCGTTCATGCTCTGTCTCTCTCTGTCCCAAAAATAAATAAATTTTGAAAAAAAAAATTAAAAAAAAAATGAAAGAAAACTCAAGGAAACAGATGCTCCCTTGGGATCCCCCAAAGGAACTCAGCCCTCTCAACATCTTGATTTTAGCTCACTGAGACTTATATTGGACTTCTGACCTCCAGGACTGTCAAATAGCAAGTCTGTACTAGGACACCAACTTTGTGCTCATTTGTTACAGCAGCATTGAGAAAGTAATACAGCTTCTGAATCTCTCTGGCAGGGAAATTAAGGAGGGAGGAGGCACAGAGAATCTTCAATTTCCCAGAATGCAAGGGCTCACCTTTCCTTTGGCCAACCCTTGAAGAATTCAGCCAAGTCAGGTGAAGCTGGGCTCCTGGGAAATATGGAGGAAGCATGGATATTTGGTGAGCACGCAATAGTCTTTGCCAAAAGGATCTGGCACTATTTTGGGCACATGAAAGAGAGTAGAAAAATCAACAATGAGGGGTGCCTGGGTGGCGCAGTCCGTTAAGCGTCCGACTTCAGCCAGGTCACGATCTCGCGGTCCGGGAGTTCGAGCCCCGCATCGGGCTCTGGGCTGATGGCTCAGAGCCTGGAGCCTGTTTCCGATTCTGCGTCTCCCTCTCTCTCTGCCCCTCCCCCATTCATGCTCTGTCTCTCTCTGTCCCAAAAATAAATAAACGTTGAAAAAAAAATTTTAAAAAAAATCAACAATGATACAATGAACTTGTCTCAACTGCCTAAATGTACCCAGAGGGGCTGATCTGGATTAGAAATAGCACCCACACAACAGGTGGATAACTCCTGTTTGGGCTTATATTCCTTTCTTCTACCCCAGGTCTGGAGTAACTATGGAAGAAATGCATACTTAGGTTTACAGCCACATGCATATTTCTCAAACATACTGTTTTCTAGCCCAAAAGGTTTCCCATCCTCTTTAGCCAACTTTAAACTATCCATTATTCAAACACTATAATTTAGGTAAATGATGATTTCCAGAGTGTGATTATTTGAAGCATCTATGTATATATGTTGCTAGTTTGGACCCGGTCTGAAACAGAGCTAATAATTGGTTATACAATTGAATTTCCTTGAAATTGACTTTGCATTAAGTAAAATGAGAAAATGAAAATGTAATTGCCTTAATGGATTAGATAAAAGAAGTCCATTTGAAAGTTTCAGGGGAAGGTACAAGAATCCACTTTGGAAAAATATCTTCCGGCATCTAGGAGGTACTTGGTTAATACACCCAACTCCTACCTTCTTTCTTTTTTTTTTTTTAATGTTTGTTTTTGAGAGAGGGAGAGAGACAGAGTGTGAACAGGGGAGGGGCAGAGAGAGAAGGAGACACAGAGTCCAAAGCAGGCTCCAGGCTCTGAGCTGTCGGTACAGAGCCCCACGTGGGACTGGAACTCACCGACGACGAGATCATGACCCAAGCCGAAGTCGTGCGTTTAACCGACCGAGCCACCCAAGTGCCCCTTCCATTCTTTCATCTGTTGTAACTATAGGTACTAGATCTAGTTATGAAAACACCTGCAAGTTGCTATTTGCTGTTATTCGTCTCAAAACACTGAATGACAGAAGAGCACTATGTATTAGCAGGTTGGAATTAGGTTTTTCTCTTGTTTTAAATTGGTAGGTTTCAAATTTTTCAGCTTTCTTATCTCAGAAGCTGTATTACATAATTTAATATTTCCCTTCACTGAACTCTCTCAACTTTTGCCTCTGTTGGAAGTTGGCCAGTGCAATATCTGATTCGTGCTCATTTCATAGAATCGGTTCCTGTTATGCTTTGAAATATTGATTTGCTCATCATTCCAAATTTAAAACCTGTAATGTACCAGGTTGTCTCTGGTGCTTAAACATGTCCCGGGATATTTGCTAAAGATAAAAATAAGACCCCATCGTTAAGTGAAATTTAGTAACAGATCAGGTTTTTTGGAACCTGAAGCTTAAATTGCTAAAGGGCATCATTACTATTTCATAGTCTGGGCAGGAGGAGCATCTTGCCAACATCAGAATGGGCCTAAGAATGGAGGATTCCATCCTGAGCCGCATTTAAAACTCTGTGTTCAAGTTCATTTATTCTTGGCAAAAGCCAGCTTCCTGTTTTTAACAAAAATGGAAGCGAGAGACTCAGATATCTTACGAATATCAAGTACCTGGCTTACAGAACAGCATTTTGTAAAGTGAAACATGAATCATAGATGCATGGATTTTTGTTAAGGATAAGTGAAAATAAGAACCTAAGGGAGGAATGTTTTTTATTTATTTTTGTATTTTATTTATTTATTTTTTTATATGTATGTTTTGTTGCTCTTATAATTCTCAGGGTTTCTATCTATCTGTTGGGTCTTCCAACTTCTGAGGTTTTTAGAGCTGTGAGCTCTTTTTTTTTTTTTTAAGAAATATTTTTTAAAAAGCTGTGGGAAGTTAATCAAATACTTGGAGGTTCTTTTGATGGGAGCACCTATTCACCTGTTCTTTAATTTTATTCTGATTTTGCTTGTGATCAGATTTGGGCTGGCTTGGCCTTCAAGTTAATGGCATCCTCCAGTTTCAAAGTGATAAAAACTGTGCTACAGGGTGGACGCTTAAACAAAACCAGGCTCTATTACAAGTAACCACTATTCACACGTGCACCATAAACTCCATGTGCATAGTATGAAAAGTTTTGGCCACAGTTAAATGGATTCCCATTGCTGCATTTTCCACCCAGAAGGGGAATTGCATCAAGTATATGGGGCATAACATTTATATTGGCATGATTCAATTTATTTACCTATTCAAAATACTGTTAATAACAGGTGTGCTTCCACACTGAAAACATTCTTGCCACTTCCTGCCTTCCTGCAGTCATCTATTCAATTAATCCACAAAAATACATGAAGCATTTGCTCTGTGCCCAACCCTGGTCCACAAAATATACTCACATGGTTCTAAAGAGAGAGTTTTTCCCACGTCTCCTTTATGAGTGTTGTGGCAGATTAAGATGGCCGAAAATTCTCTAACCCATCGCCTTCGGAGAGTGTTACGTCCGCAGGTCCTCCGATCTGGGCGGGCTTCTGTGACTTGCTTGGCCAAGAGAAGGTGGGGAAGCGTCATGGTGCGCTTCTCATGCAAAGTCACGAAAGCCTTGCTGCTGCTCCCTTGGTCTTCCAGAAAACTTGCTCTCAGAATCCTGTGTCACCGCACAAGTAGTCTCGGTATTCACAGACCGAGGCTGCCATGCCTGCTGTGAGGAATCCAAGCCACAAGGAGAGGCTCTGGGGATGTCACATGTTGAGAGAGAGGTCAAGGAACACCAAGGAATCAGGTGTGTGTGTGTGTGTGTGTGTGTGTGTGTGTGTGTGTGTGAAGAAGCTGTTCTGGGAGTGGCTCCTCCTGCTCCAGTCAACCTACAGTGGAAGCCACGTTCAGCAGACATGGGTCATCCAGTCAAGACCTTCCAGAATTCTGGACTACCAACATTGCGAAGAAAATGAAATGGTTGTGTTAAGATTCTAAACCATGGGATAGTATGTTGCACAGTGACAGATAAGGCAAACAAGACTATGAAAATAGATTACCAAAGTACTACAAACTCACTAGCGAAAAGAAAATCAGTTTCCTCTGAAATTTTTTAAAAAGTCAGCAACAGCGGGAGCGCCTGGGTGGTTCAGTCGGCTCAGGTCATGATCTCGTGGTCTGTGGGTTTGAGCCCCGTGTCAGGCTCTGTGCTGACAGCTCAGAGCCTGGAGCCTGCTTCGGATTCTGTGTCCCCCTCTCTCTCTGCCCCTCCCCCACTCGCGCTCTGTTTCTCTCTCTCTCAAAAATAAACATTAATAAAGAATTTTAAGTCAGGAAGAGCTATAGTACATTTATTTCCTGAGCACAAACACTTGAAAAGTTTCATACCATGAAGCCATCCTTCTAAACTCTGGATCTTATGTGAAGTCAGTTTTTCATTGATAAATCTAGAAATCACCACCTTGTTTTCCCTCAAAACACTTGATCCACACTTATTAGATTCCAGGTACTATGTCAGTGGACTCAACAGTGAAAAAAATCCCAATTCCTGTCTTGAGGGAATGAGCAGTTGAAGGAAGAGGACAAATATTCCAAAAGGCAGTTGTGGTTCAACACAGTGAGAGCAAGCGTAATGGTGCTTTTTAAATATACAACAATAATACATGTATATATTGCATATTATTTATATGTTGTTTACATTATATTATTGTATAAAACATTGTTTTGGCATTCATTCTCTCAAAACCACATCTTTGACATTATATATTATCATTTTAATATAACGTATCAGTCATCCAATGCTTAATCCTTAGTTATCATTTTAAGCTTGTATTTTTTAATTTTTTTTTAAGTTTATTTATTTTGAGAGGGAAAGAAACAACGTGTGAGCAGGGGGAGGGGCAGAGAGAGAGGGTGAGAGAATCCCAGGCAGGCTGCCAGGGCAGGGCCTGGCATGGGGATTGAACTCACAAACAGTGAGATCATGACCCTAAATGACTGAGCCACCCAGGCGCCCCAAGTTTTTAGATTATAATAGAATAATTAAAGTTGAGTAATGAGGATGCCGAATTTTGTGCTTTGAAAAAATGTCTTGACTCAGGGCACCTGGGTGGTTCAGTCGGTTAAGTGTGCGACTTCCGCTCGGGTCATGATCTCCTGGTCTGTGAGTTCGAGCCCTGCATCGTGCTCTGTGTTGACAGCCCAGAGCCTGGAGCCTGCTTTGGATTCTGTGTCTCCCTCTCTCTCTTCCCCTCCCTGTTCGCTCTCTGTCACTCTCTCTCAAAAATAAACATTTAAAAATTTTTTAAAAAAACTGTCTTGACTCAATACCTATATTTCCTGATAAAATGACACACAAATTTTTTTTTCTGTAAGAAACTCTACTGTATATCTATCTATCTCATTCCCAACACATTCCAGATTCATGATTTTCTTTTTAGATTTAGAAAAGAATTCTTTAGAAAAGAATTAAGAAGGGAGGAGAAGTAATCACCGCCCATACTTGAGAACAAACTCTGTATTCTTCTTCCATATCTTTACCTTCAACTTGACTCTTGGAAATGTTGAAAAGCAAGATTCGAGAAAGCTACACATAGCTGCAGAATATTAATAGAAACGTAATAAAGACTAAGTCCTCTGCCCTTCCCACCTCGTCTCTAGTATTTCCATATGTCAATTGTTAAATGGGTTGACCTCACTTCAGACTTTATTGCTTATTGATTTAAGAAATATGTCTGATGAAATTACCCTTTCTAATAGTATGTGGGAAGATTTCTAAATTATGTGAGTGTTAAATTTCATTTGTATATAGCGTGTGTTTTATCATGTCAAAGACCAGAGATATGTCAAAACTGGGATTTCTAAGTGCCTTTCCAGCTGTTGAAATTTAAGTTTCCAGAATCTTCTGGTGATCTCCCCACAACATTGTTCTTGTGAATAGCCACACTGGCACACAGAACCTTACACACACACACACACACACACACACACACAGAGTAGATGCACAAGTTTTTATATATGTAGGATAATTAAACCAAGTGGAGGGATAGGGTTCAGAATTAGACAACAGGAAAGAAGTTGAGTTTGGGGTGAGGAAGGGGATTACAGAAGAGAAATGGCAGGGCTGGGCCCATCATCTGACCCAGTGCCTGAGCTTGTTTAGGGGACTGACTCGCAAGAAGTCACATAAAGGGGAAGAAATTAAAAACTGGAGGAGACTGTGTTCTCCTTCCTGTAGAATTTTTATGCCTCTTTAGGAATCCTTTCTGCAGCTACCCTGCAAGATCTTCTGGGCCCATTACTAAGTGATGGCATGTAATCACTCGTTCCACAAGCATTTATTGAGCACCACCTGCTCAGTGGGAAAAGTAGTGGAAGGTGGGGATCCCATCTCTCTCCACACTCTGATAAGATGCCAGATGGGAACAGCACTTAACCATGGCCACGTTCTCAAGGTCCAGGCTTCTGAAAGCAAACTGTCCATGGACAAGTCGGCTTGTCCTCAGTCCCCTTCTGGGGCTATTTCAATGCCCCAAACAGTATCAGGTGGCCTATTGAAAAGGAGGCACATCATATGAATCAAGAAGATGACTAGGTTATCAGGGAGGGATGTGAAAATCTATAATCAAAAAAAGAAGGCACACCTTGGCTGATGGGTTAATGTTTGCAGGTGATTATTACCATTTAACTTGCCCACAGGGCTGTTTCCTTTACTTCTTTTTAACCAGCTGTTTGTTGACATTCTTCCTTTCCTTGGACTTGGGCCCCACTTGGGCCCACTTGGGCCCCACTTGGGCCCCACTTGGTTGAGGAGTCTTGACTTTTCAGTCTAGTTTTGTTTTCCAAGGTCAATCAGGAGGTAGAGACATCATTTACTCTTTGTTTTTCTCTCTTTGGTGAGGGCAACAAGACAATTCTCAGTTCCTTTTTTCCTGTCAATTGAATGTAATGTCATTGTAGGAATAGTTATGGGAAATGTTTTCCTGTAGAATTTTTTTTCCGTATATCTCAATACTGTTCTCTGTTCAGACATGGGGACTGAGAAAACAAGCACCAAATATTCTGAGAAAATTGAAGGAGGATGTGCTCTCAGAACTTGCCTGGGTGGCTGTTGCCAAGAGAGCATGGCAAGACCACACTCGTTCTTAGAGTCCAAAGTGACAGCAACAACCAAATCAGGAAGATTTGGGGTTCTCTAGATTATTGTGTGGGCACTTAAAAGAGTTAACTGGGGGCGCCTGAGTGGCTCAGTCACTTGAGTGTCTGACTCTTGACTTTGGCTCAGATAGTGATTCGGGGTTGTGGGATCAAGCCCTGCGTTGGACTCCATGTTGAGTGTGGAGCCTGCTTAAGAATCTCTCTCTCCCTCTCTCTGTCTGTCTGTCTCTCTCTCTCCTCCCCCCACTCTGCCCCTCTCCCCCACTCTCATGCTCTCTCTCTCAAAATTAAATAAACAAATAGTCTCCTTTAAAAATGAAATGAAATGAAATAAAATAAAATAGTTAACTGGAAGACTTGAACTAAAAATCTACTTTTTACTTACTTAGATTACCTGATGAATAAAGAGTCGGCAATTTTGCCTCTTCCGACAACACATAGATGTGGTTCCTGCGTGATTTAAATATGACAATGAATTAAGCTAAACGTGCATTTTGTTGTTTTTAATTAGAAAAATCAAACTCGTTAGAATTGGTTACAGCGTAACCACCCTTTCCAAAATTGCTTGTAATTCTTATTTACGTAAGAATAAAATATTCAACGATGAGAACAATGGCCCTTTCACGACTACTTGTTCCTGTTTTCCTTCCAGTTGCAGACATGGGAAAGATGTGTGTTTGAAAGTATCAGTGGGCTTTGGCAAGGATGCTTTGGTTGGCAAAGCAATTCCCCAGCAGCTACACACTGTCTGACAGTTTACTGTCATTCTCTATGCATCTCTCGATGCGGGACTTAAAAGTTTGGTCGTTCATTAACTTACATGGTATCTTCTAGAAGTCATCATGGCCTGAGGATGCGGCCTCCCATGCACCTGCAGATGCCGCCACCGTGGGTCACTACACATGCAACAGGAAAGGGCAGTTTGGGAGAGAGTTTTCACAGAGACTTGGGTCCTAGGAGGGATGAGCTGAGGACCAGTGTGGGATAGTCCTTGGGGGGGGGGGGGCAGAAAGCATCATCCAGCTACTAGCATAGCACCTAGATAGTCCTCCACAAAACATAGAAGTAAGGAGAAACTCAGAAGAGAATAACAAACTTTTATTTGAAAGTGTGTGTGTGTGTGTGTGTGTGTGTGTGTGTAACAAAGATAAGTGTAACTGTTGGCCATAGCCACCTGGAAGAGTTAATATGAAACAAATTACCCCTAAACTGAGTGTCTTAAGACAACAACGTTCATTGTCTCAGAGGTTTTGTAAGTTAGGAATCTGGCAGTGGCTTAGTTGGGTGCCTTTGGCTCAGGGTGTCCCACAAGGCTGCAATCAAGGTATCACTTGGGGCTACAGTCCCTTGAAATTTCAGCTCGGGATGGAGGTACTTACAAGCTCACTCACATGGTTGGTCGCAGGCCACCCTCGGTTCCTTCTCTGGCTGGCAACTCACAAAATGGCAGCCGGCTTTCATCAGAAGGAGCCAGAGAAGGAACACAAGATGGAAGCCACAATCTTTTTGTAACCTAATCTCAGAGTGAACCCCCACTACTTTAGCCGTATTCCACTTAGTAGACGCGAGTCCCTACATCCAGCCCACACTCAAGTAGAGAGAATTACAGAAAGTTGTGAATGCCAGAAGGCTGAGCCTCTGGGGAGCCCGTTCGGAAGCTGTCCTCCGCACAATGCAATTTTCAAAATTTCATATACCATTACCTCCAAGATGATACTGTGTTTTCTGTTGCATTTATGACCATTTACCAAAAAGTGATGAGAGATGTAAAGGGAGAGAAAGCAGGAGGCTGGAAACTTACATCGTGACAAATCGCCGTAATAGATGCTTATATGATATCTAATCTCCACAAGAGGATTGGGAGGTCGGTCCTGATTACCACCATTTTCTTTTTTCTTTCTGCCTTTTCAGTTTTTTTTTTTTTTAATTTTACTGCTATTTTCAGGTAAGGAAACAGGCTCACAAAAACAGACTTTGGATATAGGATGTGTGGCATGATCCTATACTCCTGCAAATATATATTAAAAACAAAATTTCTATGATTTTTCCATTATATTTTTCTTTTTTATCAGTTTCTCTTCAGCTTGGTACTAGAATTGGGTATTTAGAAGAACTTATTTATTTTTTCAATTCTTAAAATAATGCATGTGTACTTTATAAAGTTAAAAAATTATAGACACTTAGAAGTATGGGATAGGGCACATTATGTCACCACATGGTATCCAGTAAATGTGTAGCCTTAGTGTTGTCAGAGCAAGTTTGGGCCAGTAGCAGCGAGGCAGAATCCATGGTTGTGGAATCTAAAGAAATAGGAGTGCAGCAGACCTTACAAGACCCAGGGCACCAACCAGGTCTTGCTGATTGAGGAAGATTCTATTTAACAACCTTCGAGGTAGCATGGGGCTAGTACTGGTGAAGAGGCTATCAAGGTGATGGCTGATGGCTAAAGGTTAGTGGCTCATTTTTTGGAATTCAACTGTTCCTACCATTTTTATGAGAAGTTTTATATAAAGGTTTGTGGCCTTAAACTGACAAGTGCATGATTACAATCAGTTGTATGGTTCAGAACCCTAAGGTTCTAGAAATGACTGGCACACTTAGACGGATGAATTGGAGACCTAAAGTTAGGCACCTGGAGTGCGGGGACCACAGCAGTTTATATCTGATAATGGTGGACATTTGTCAGTAAAACCAACATGCCCTGGCCATCTGCTATGTGCCAGATGCTGTGCAAAGAAATTGGCATATGTCTGCTCATCAAATCCTCAGCAAACTCAAGTGGGAAGTACTATTCTTAGTGTGACTATTTCCATTTCACACAGATGGAGATCCAGAGGTGTAGAGAGGTCAGAAACCTGGTTAAGGTCACCGCATTCATTTCCGGGGACTGCTGCGTCATGATACAAACTGACTATCATGGTACCACGAAATACCACAAACTGGGTGACTGGAAACAACAGGAATGTACTGTCTTACAGTTCTGGAGGTCAGATGTCTGAAACCAAGGTGTCAGCAGGGCCATGCCCTCTTTGAGATTCTTGGTAGGTCATTTCCTGGCTCTTCTGAGCTTTTGGGAGTGGCTGTCAATCCATGGTGTTCCTTGGCTTGCTGTATCATGTTCCATCTCTGCTTTGGTGGTCACACGGACGTCTCTGCATGTCTCTGTGTTTATACAGCACTCTGTGTGTGTGTGTGTGCCCACTGATTTCCCTTTTCGTATAAGGACATCCATCATATTGGATTAGGGACCACCCTAATGATTTCATCTGAACTTGATTCCATCTACAAAGATGCTGTCTTCAAATAAGGACAAATCCACAGGTATGGGGTGGGGGGTAGGACTTCAACATATCTGTGATGGTTAATTTTGTGTGTCAACTTGAGTGGACCACAGGGTACCTCGATCAAATGTTGTTTCCGGTGTGTTTGTGAGGGTTCTTACAGATGAGATCAGCATTTGAATTGGTGGGCTCCATAAGTAGATGGCCCTCCCCAGTGTGGGTGAGCATCATCCAATCCATTGAAGGTCTGAATAAACAATAAGGTGAAGGAAGGAGGGGTTTGCCCCCCCCCTTTTTTTCCTGCCTCTTTGAGCTGGGACACCTCACCTCATCTTCTCTTGACCTTGGCCTGGGATTAACACCATTAGTTTCCCTCATTCTCAGGCCTTCAGATTCAAAGTGATTTACACTACTGTATTTCCTGGGTCTCCAGCTTGTAGATGGCAGACCACGGGACTACTAGTTCCCATAACGCGCTAGCCAAGTTCTCAAAATAAATCTCCTTTGGGAGATGTACGTGTGTGTGTGTGTGTGTGTGTGTGTGTGTATACATCTGTTTCTGTTTCTCTGGAAAACCCTGATCAATACAATATCTTTTGAGGGGACACAATTCAACTCATAACGGTAATAAATGACCAAGCCAGGATGCACACTTCCATTTGCTTGAGTCAACAACCCAGCCCATGTTCTCACCAGCATACTACATTTTCTTAACTAGTGTTGGATAACACTTGCCATGGTGTGATTTGCAATTCTGACACGTTCTCTTTAGGAACAATGATCTTAGCTGAAACTGAAAGAAAACTCACTTACATTAACTATCAAATGATAAAAAGTGACCGATAAAAAGTATTATCAAAGAGTTTATAGTTTATAAGTTACTGACAAATCAATTTTCTTGTAATTTACGTAGGACTAATATTGTAGGTGAGAATATAACACAGATGGGCCTGACCAGGTTAGGTCAGGCTGTGAGATCATCCAAGATTTTTTGATATGGCAAATAAAGAACTACTTATTTTTTCTAGAATAATTTAAAATTTTGAATTCGTAATTAATGTGAGTTATCAATATTGGAGAATTATTGACATTGTAATACTAAAGTATGTAAGTAGGGGTGCCTGGTGGCTCAGTCGGTTAAGCGTCCGACTTCGGCTCAGGTCATGATCTTGCGGTTCATGAGTTCAAGCCCCGCATTGAGCTCTCTGCTGTCAGCGCAGAGCCTGCTTGGGATCCTCCGTCCCCCTCTCTTGGCCTCATCCCCACTTGTGCTCGTTCTCTCTCTCTCTCGAAAATAAATGTTAAAGAAGTGTATCTAAATATAGAAATAAGACTGCCTAATCCAAAAGCTACCATGAAAAACAACGGAGACCCTAGACAAAAGACGAAAGAACAAAGTGGGAGTTAAATGTCTTTTCCTGGATACGAATGGGAATTTAGGGATGTGGAGATTTGAGAAGAAAGGAAAAAGAAAGCAGGAGATCACGATGAAGAACATCTACAAACACCTGGAGGACTCTCATGAACAAGAACCCAATATTTAACTTAAGTATTTAGAGTGTGATATAAAAATACCCTTCAGCTGCCCCCAAAGTAGTATCTGTTATGTACAAGGATGTTATACAAAGGTTTTGTTCATGTGAGTGTTTGAGAAGTGGGTGGGTGTGTGAAAGAGAGAGAAAGAGCCTGAATCTGTGTCTGAGAGAGGTGTGAGCATGTGTGTGTGTGTGTGTGTGTGTGTGTGTGTGTGAGTGTGTGTGAGAGTGAATATTTGTTAGTAAGGGAAAGGTGATGAGCATGTATGTTCACCTGTGTGTGTTTTTGTATGAATACATGTGAGAAAGAATATGTATCTGAGGTGTGTGAGTGTGTGCATGTGTGAGAAAGAGAGAGAGAGAGAGAAGGGGAGAAGGGACTAGGGGCTAATAAGCACCAAGTCCTCTTTCTGGGTTCAGGGATCACAGAAGGAACAGCACGCCCAGGATGACAGGGAGACACATAACTCATAACTATTTCAACTGAGACAGGAGATTAGAAGGAGCCAGGGCAGACCTCATGCCCTCACCACCTGTGCGTGGGTCTACCTCCCACCTCACCCCTACCTCTCTCAAACCACCAGAGTTTGAAGAACTTGGGAATGAATCTTTTCCCCTTTTCTGTAAGTCATAGAAAAGGCAGCTGAGCTAAACTTTGCATTTTCAGTAACTTGGAGACTCCAGCTGTCACCAGAGTAGATCACAAAAAATGAATCTAGACACTTAGATTTCAGCAAAATAAAACGATCATCTATAGCTGGAGATGATCCGGGGTGCCTGAGTGGCTTAGTTGGTTAAGCGTCTGACTTCGGCTCAGGTCATGATCTCACAGTTGGTGAGTTCAAGCCTTGTGTCGGGCTCTGTGCTGACAGCTCAGAGCCTGGAGCCTGCTTCGGATTCTGTGCCTCCCTCTCTCTCTGCCTCTCTCTCTCTCTCTCTCTCTCTCAAATAAATAAACATTAAAAAAATTTATACCTGGAGACAATCCTATATAACAAGCCCAGGTGGTATTTGAATGTGGAGACAGACACCCTCACATGTTCATATGGTTTGGAGTCTGTCAAGAAGTGAAGGCCAGATGACCCTACACACTATATCCATGGGCTCACTAGACAACCGGGTCATCTAATGACCTACAGGCTCAAACTGTTGTCTAGCAAATTTCCTTCATTGCTTGAAACACCTAATAAAATGATAGGGACCCCAAAACTCAGGTTGTTCATGCTCAACCAGACAAGTAAAGCAATTAAGTACTGACAGTGTAGACTTCATGAGAGTACCTGGACCATAAATTGACATGCATTCCATCCTGAAGTTTTGTGGCTGTTGGGGCCTCAGGCTCCGCTTAAACAGCCCCGGGGAGGTGAGAGCTTCCCATTATAGCAGAGCTGTTCAGAGGTTGAGGTTTAGTATAAAATGGACCTATCTACTGACCCTTCTTATCTTTGGAACATTGTGCTGTTAACCTCACCAAGCTTCCAGATCTTCTTCTCTTTGATGGATTAAACTGTACTGCCTCGTTAAGGTTGCTGTAAGGAACTCACGAGATAATGCAGGTAATACCCTTAAGACAGTGTTTGGCATGCAGAAAATATTTTTAAAGTATTGCTTACAATTCTTAGCATCAATGACAAAAGCACTTGGGGGATATTATACTCATGTCATAGCAGACACCTGTCGTCCCGGCAAGAAATAAACTCGTTATCCAGAACCTACTGACATTCTCTTATGATTTGTTTTCTTTTTCCCTGATGAATCTTGGTTGACCTAATGGAGAAGGCCAGTGGGGGGGTTTCCAGATGTGACACTCAAAGGTAAAAGCCACATCACCGTCCTCATTTTCTTCTTCTGATAATCACTCTCACCTCCCGCAAGCCAATCAGCGATCAAAACAATTTGAGCGTGGTTGCTGACGTGGAAACTTTGGGGGTGCGGTCCGCTTTCCCTGGAGCTGATTCACCCTTGCTTTTTAGCACTGATAAGGAGATATAAATATAACCAGACCCTAGGTTGAGAGAGAGTGAAAGACAATGGAACCCAAATTCAAAGCAAAACTGGATGCCCCATGCTGACACTGGGGCTCAGGGCCAATGTCTGGCAGTGTGACAGGAAAGGCTTTTGAAAAAAAAGAAAAGGAAAGGAAAGGAAAACAAGCGGTAATTGGACACAAGGAACCTCACCACTGGCACCTGGCCTTTGAGGTAATTCTTCTTCTTCTCCCAGGAATAGAATAGCCCCATTGTTTGACGAGTGAGTAGCGCAAGAGTGCAATCAGAAAGGGAGAGAAGTCAGAGGAAGAGCATGAAAAGAGGTAAGGTGTGGCCTTTGATGTGTTTCCAGGCCAGGGCTGGGGACCTGCGCTTGGAGAAACAAGCAATGTCAGTGATATTTGTCTTCTCACCTGGGAAGACATTTCTTACATTGCGAATCCTCGCCTTTGTCTGCACAGAGTCCATTAAATCCACTGGGCCCAGCTGTCGTCTGCTGGGGCTTGAAACCAAAGCACACACTTGGGTTTGACTTTATTGACACGCCTCACTGGCAAAGGCAAGATTGGATAACCTTAGGCTGGGATAAATCGTGTGGGTCCAGCAGCAGTAGGGTGATGTTTCTTTCCACGGCTTATCAGCTGTTTTCTAGACAAGTTCTGTTGGTGCAAGTGGAACAATACTGAAGTTCAAGAACACTTTTCAGTTGTAGAAAAGGCCAAGGATGCTGTGCTCAGAGGCCAGTGTTCAACCTAGCAGGGGCGTTCACTTGCTCATCGGTCCCACCGGCATTCTCGTGAGACTCTCCGGCACAGGAGTGCTGAAGGTGCCCTAAAAGTAGATGTGAATATCAAGAAATGTCTAGTCCACAAGTGGAATCATGTCCATGCAACAATATGACCATGACAGAAACAGGGCACGCCGTGAAATAAGTAAAAGTTAAGTGTAAGGAAACTATAAAGGAGATTTGGGTCTTTTTTCTTGCATGGAGATGGGATAAGATCAGACAAGTCATGATGAAGGAAGTACCATAAGAAAGGGACTTTGAGGGGGCGCCTGGGAGGCTCAGTCAGTTGAGCATCCGACTTTGGCTCAGGTCATGATCTCACGGTTGATGAGCTTGAGCCCTGCATCGGGCTCTGTGCTGACAGCTCAGAGCCTGGAGCCTGCTTCACATTCTGTCTCCACCACTCTTTCAAATATAAATAAACATTAAAAATTTTTTTTTAAAAAGGAACCTTGAACAATGGGATGGGGTTTGCAATTATAACTGAGAAGTAAATGTCTCTGAGGATAAATGTATACAATTTATATTTGTTTTCCCTTACTCGTATTACAATTCAATATTTATTTGTGTTATAATGGTACATTCCAAGGTTTGAGTGTAGAACACAGAGTATGGAAATATTTATTTATTTGTTTGTTTGCTTGCTTATTAATATTTATTTATTTTAAGAGAGAGAGAGAGAGTGCATGATCAGGGAGGAGCAGAGAGAGATGAGGAGGGAGGATCCAAAGAGGGCTCTTCACTGACAGCAGCGAACCCGATGTGGGGATAGAACTCACGAACCGGGAGATCATGACCTGAGCTGAAGTCAGACGCTCAACCCACTGAGCCATCCAGGGGCCCCATGAAATTATTTAGGGGACAGGAAAAAATTCCTTTTCACTTACCCATTTGGGCATTGGTCCTCGTAGTCATAGAAAACAACATTTAAAGTTATTTTAAAATTTTAAAATGATTACCTATTTATTATGCTATTTACCCTTTAGGTACCAAGCACTGCGTTAAGGTATTGAGAGAGAGAATAATATGCAAATATGACAGAAAGCATTACGAAATCAGTAGGTATCTAAAAAAGTTAGGTGTTAATTCTGATGCTCTGCAAAAGTAGGTGAAGGAGAGGAAATAAATTTGCAATCATGATTTTCAAGGCCATATGTGTTCTTCCTTGTCAGGTTGCTTTTGAGCTCTTTGGTATAGACCCCATCTCCTGTTTTACACGGTTTTCTAAATTCATTTTCTCCCTGAATAGAGTCTATTTATCAGCCAGGTTTACTTGCACACCAATTAAATGGAAAAACTAGAGTATCCTGTCCAGGCTACAGAAATCCACATTACTTTTGTCTCAATTGTTTTGTATTCCCATACAAGTAAGTTCAATAGACATCAGTGCACCTAGGAAAGGTCTCTTTAAAGTCATTATGATATAGCTTTACAATTGATTCTGTAATTTGAATGCAAGCTTTTATGCTCAATCGTGTATTAAATACACCCCTCTGGTTTCCTCACTTTCAACTACTTTGGCTGGACAGGTGGTGAAGAGCAAAGTCCAAATGCTGCCATTTTGGCGACAAATTGGTTATACAAAGAAATGAAATGAATAGTCTCTGGTGAATATGATGCTATAATAAATGTGGAGGTTGAATGAGTCCATTTCACAGATCCTTTTTTAAAATGAACTTTTAAATTTGAAATAATTTTAATTTTGCAAAAGTTTCAAAGATAGCTCAGAGTGTTCTTGTATACCCTTCATCTAGTTTCCACAACTATTAACATCTTATGCCTGCTATGGTTTATTTGTCACAACAAAGAAATCAACATTGGTTTATTACTGTCAACTAAACTCCAGATCTCAGGTGGATCTCACCTGTTTTTCCATAAATATCTTTTTTTTTTTTTTTTTTGTCTGTTCCAAGATCCAATCCAGGGCACCACGGGCATTTAGTTGTCATGTCTCTCCACTCTTCTCTGCTCTGTGATAGTTTCTCAGTCTTTCCTTGCTTATCATGACCTTGAGAATCTTAAGGAGTAGCCAGGTATCCTGTAGAATGACCCCTGATCTTGGTTGTCTCTTGTTTTCTGCATCGTGACACAGGGTTTTGGAAAGAATGGGTGAAGTGCCCTTCTCATCGCATTCTATTGGGAGTACATGGTATCCACATGACATCACAGGCTTTTTAATCTTCATCGCATGGCTAACGTAGTATTTCTTAGGTTTCTCCATTGTAAAGGTAATGTTTTTCCTTTCTGTCTACACTACCCTCAAGGTTGAAGAGAGGGGAGGGCAACTGAACCTCATCTACTGGAAGGGGAAGTATCTACATATTTCCCTTTAAATTTTTCTGAAAAGACTTGATCTTTCTTTCTTTCTTCATCCATTCTGTTATCTTTTTATTTATTTTTTAAAGTTTATTTATTTATTTTGAGAGAGAGACAGAGACAGAGACAGAGAACATAAACAAAGGAGGGTCAGAGAGAGAGACAGAGAGATTCCCAAGGAGGCTCCATGCTGCCAGCAGGGAGCTTGACATGGGGCTCTGTCTCATGAACCGCGAGATCATGACTTGAGCCAAAGTCAGAGGTTGGGCGCTTAACCGACTGAGCCGCCCAGGCACCCCTTAATCATTTATTTATATCAGTATGGGTTTATGGATAATTTGGGGTTATAATTCAATGATATGTTATTTATTTTGTTGCTTAGACTATGTCAGATATAGCTAGTGGGAACTCTTCCAGGTTTGCTCTAGTCCCTTTGACATGCCCCTATCCTATATATATGTATGTAGTATGTATGTATATTAATACTTTTATATGTATATAAATAACTTTTGGTGCCCCAAGGTGCTCTTGGCATACCTTGCACATTTCCTTCCTCGGCCCCCAAATCAACAATTTCCCTGAGGAGCTCTGACTAACAGATTCCTTTAACATATTAATGAAAAAGAAAACAAGTTCTCCTTTCAAAATATGTTATTATAATTTGATAGACACATTATTTTTAAACTTTCTAGAAGTTAAAGGACTTTTAAAAATTCATGATTTGCATTTGCCAAGATAACTATATAATTTTATTAATTCTTGTTTTATTAGGCTATAATGATTCAAAATATAAATTTTTTTTAACTTTAAATATTTTTTAACAATATATACTTCTAAGGAAGTTCTAAGGAAGTGCAAATGAAATAGTTGATCACATTTCAGTTTTCATACAATTTCTCTTTAGCACATTTACCTCAAAGATTAATGCATCAGTCAGGATGTACCAGGTTATGCTACAATGACGGAAAACCCCAAATCTCATTGGTTTGAGACAACGATGGTTTATTCACACTCAGGATCCATGCCCACCTTGGGTGAGTAAGAGGCTGTGCTTCATGGTGTCCCCCCCCAACGCTCTAGGCTGAGCAAGTCTCTACCGTCTGGAATGAGATTCATCGTCTTGACAAGAGGAAGAAAACCTTCTTGTGACCAGAAGTGAAACAAGTGACTTCTCAAGTCTCATTAACCAAAGCGAGTCACCTGGCTGTGTCCATCTCGCCATATGTCCTGAAGGAAGAGAATTGGAAATATGAACAGACAGCTCAAGTGATAACCACACTTGGGCACGTGTCTACTGCTAGGTAACCCAGGTCTCCCCAAACTTTCCTGACAAGTAAGATTCACTGGAACGCCTGTGCCACAAGATGGGAGGGAGTCCCACATCTTTCCCCAGTATTTCTAACGCCCTCCCAAGGGGCCTCTACTTTCTTGGTCGTCACTTGTGACCTCTCATCATAAGCTGCTTCCTCAACTCCAAAACGCCGTGTGCTTTTGGAATTATTCTACCAACACAACGATCTTTGGGAAGAGTGCAGCTCAGGGAAGGCCCATTAATTTATCCCAGGTACAGGCACTGTCCACTACTCTAATCCTTTACAGGAAGTCTAAAGCTGGACAAAGGTGACTATGAAGGTTTACTGAAAAACCGTGGCACAAACTTGATAAGAGGTAAAATTAGATATTCGCCATTTTTAGTTGCCCATGCTCTTTCCAGAGACAAACACAATTAATATGCTACTGCGTTTCTTTGCTCTATTACTGTACTTCTTCCATAGATACCTACTTTAATAACATAGTCTTGGGTTCTGCTTTATATGCTAACATTATAGAATTTTTAAAAATCCTGCTCTAACGATTCCATAATACTTTATCATATGGAGATTCCACAATTTATTTAAGTAATTTCTCTGATGGCTAGATCCTCATACTGTGAATATCTGTTTTCATACTGAAATAAAGTACTCTGTGATAGATAATTTTGTACATATATACTTATGTGTATCTCTGATTAATTTCATATCATAAATTCCTGGAAGAGGAGCTACTGAGTCAGAGAATTAACCATTTTCTGCTCTTAATACGTACTGTTAAATTGGTTACCAAAGAGATTGATTTCAGTTTATGTTCTCACCAGCGGAGTGACTAATTCCTCATAGGCATTGAATCATCTTGGGAAGATAATTGTTAGTTGTCCTTTGAACAACAAGCAAACCCTATCAGGGGAAATAAAAAATACAGAAACGGGCATGGATAGATTGTGAGCTAACATGGTATCATCTTGTATTTTCATGGAAGATCAGTAGAACACCTACTGGGCTGACAAATAGCTGTGATGAGTATTAAACAATACTTTGGTTATAATAGACCTAATGTGAAAATAGCCACCTTTGTGAAGTCCCTGTAATCTTGTTACCTGTCTGCTGACATGCTAGTTTTAATAACCTGCTTTCTCAAACACACACAAAAAAGGCTTCTTTGTATGGTTTCACTTGATGTTAGAGGAAACTACATTTTTATGTAAATAAAAACTAATAAACACAACACAAAGGAACATGACAGCAACATAAATCAGCAATTAAGAATCTGATAAAAAATGTCTTGGGCGTGGAAAAATAATAAAGTTAAAGATAATGGAACAGTTAAAAAAATTGACACTGTCCTAAAAAAAAAATCAGTCCATTTGAGTGAACTAAAAATGTCATAATTAACGTAGAAGAGTTGAATTTCACCCTTCATATAAAGGAGGAGATTTCCATTCTAAAGTTGCCATCATGGAAATCACCTCTGAAACTTAATAATGAGGATTTACTCTCTGTTTATAAGACTTGGAAACAGTTTCAAGTTCCTGCTAAGGGTTATGATTCATAGGACAAGATTTAAACCAGAAGTAGAAGTGACTTATATGATTCCCACATACAGGCTAGTTTCATAGATTTCTGTGGCTTAGTTACAAAGCCCTATAACTTGTGTGAAAATCACCTACAAATACACAGAAACACATACACACATAGCTGTTAAAACAAAACTAGACAATAGAATTTGACCACAAAATCCACAGTTCCTAAACACCAATACAGCCCCAATTATTTAACCACAGAAATAACAGAATAATTGAAGCGCAGTATGCAATGCATATAACCAGAAATATTAATTTAATATTCATATCCAAAATAGTTCATATCATTAGAAAAATGATACTATATCTTCTCTTCCCAACCGAGCTATCTGGAAGATGCCCTACTACGTTGAATCCAGATTTGACAGACAACATTATCTACTGTAGCGGTATTCCTGTGCCTGTCCTTCTGCAATGTGACATATTTCAAGTTTCTTTCGGAAAATTTGAGGTGTCAGTACTTTGATTAACATATGACAATTCAGGGAAGTATTAAAGCAATGCCAAATAAGTTCATTTTTGCCATGAATATTTCATCTTGCCTACAGGGAAAAGAGTTGATGGGGAAAATACTACATAAGATAAATGATACCAGGGCTATGCTATCTCAGATGATCGCTGCGTCATTGTTTTGGTGTCTCCAAAATAAGTGAATATAGAATAGGGGTTAACTTTCAAGCTGGTTATGTTTGTGTTGAATGATAAGTACATAATGTCCTATATCCAGTGCCGTATCTTGTTTAGGAGTATGCTTTTAATAGGTACTGGTTAAATGGATGATGGAGTGGATAGTGTTATCAGTGGTTTATTGCTTTGGAACAATCGTACCACAAACTTAATGACTTGAAAACAATACACATTTATTGTCACAGTTTCTGTGGGTCAGGAAGAGCCTGGGCGCAATTTTCCTGGGTTCTCTGCTTCAGGGTGTCGCAAGGCTTTCCTGGAGGTGTTGGCTGGGGCTGTGGTCTCATCTGAGGCCATACTGGGGAAAGATCCACTTCCTAGCTCACATTGTTGTTGGCAGAATTCAGTTCCTTGGAGCTGTAGGACTCAGGGGTTTATTTCATTGAGGGTGTCAGCTGGAGGCCTTTGCAGGCCAGAGACCGCCTCCAGCTACTGGAGATTGTCCCTAGTTCTTTGATGTGTGGGGTTCCCCGACTTGGCTATTTACTTCTTCAAAGCCGGCAAGGAGAGAGAAGCTCCCACAAGATGGGTGATACAGTTGTATGTATTGTAATCACAAAGCACATGCATGTAATCCCAATCCCCTATGTCCTATCATCTTTAGTGCATTCTGTTGGTATTAGCAGCAAGTAATAAGTCTAGCACATTCTCAGGAGGAGGGGATCAAACCGGGATGTGAAAACCACGAGGCCGGGATCACGGGGCCACCTGAAGAGTCTTTCTATTTCAGATGGGCATTACAGGTATCAAATGATGACTTTTGACATGCATGGCCATATACTCTTCCAAAAGGAAATAGAATATATGTACCTTTTCAATGGTGCATTCTTGTTTGCTGCGTAAAGTGGCTAGTGGTGTTTTTGTTTTTAATGAATTTTGTATTTTATAATCCGCATATTCCATGCAACATTGGCCATGTGGAAATCAGAGACTGATGTTCCCGAACTGTGGTTGCTTCTTTAGGAAATGTTTGATGGTCTAACCTGGTGTCGGTTATGAACTATGACATCAATAGTAGGAGTGGCAGTAATAATGGTAACATACGATAGTAGTTTGCTGAGCGTCAACTGTATGTCAGGCGCTGGGCCAGGAACATACACGTTCTAGTCCAGACAAATGTTGGGAATTGCTGAGTCCAAGCTCAGTCCCACAAGGACCTGCACACAGGTGGTCTTGGGTTGACCATCTGACTCTGACCCCCAGCCACACTTGATTGGCCCAGGGAGTCAACGTGTGCCTTCTCACCGCACTCTGGAGCTGCCTGGAAAGGGCGGGTGTATATTCTCCTTGGGCTTTTTGGCACCACAAAGAATATGTCACTCAATGAGAGCTGATGCTTAAAAGCTACCTTGAGAGACATTAACACATAAGGAAGCAGAACAGAATAAGTAAGACGAAGAAACAGAAACTGAAGGAACAGCCTGTAACACTTTGTTCAACAAATGTTGACCAAGCGCTTAAAGACGTGCCAAGCACTGTGGTGGATGTTAGGAGTTGAAAAGGAGGCAAGATAGATAAGTTTTAGCCTTCACAGAGCTTAATTCTACTAGGAAAGGTAAAAGTCAAGATCAGAAATTAAAAGAAAACTATTGATACCACCCGCGAAAGCAAAACATACGCCCCCCACCACGACCTAGCGATTTCGTATCTAGGTGTATGCTCAAAAGCAGAGATGAGTTCATATGACCACCAAAAGGTGCGTGCAGCTTTATGCATAATAGGCACAAACTGGAAACAGCTCGAGCGTCCCCCCTAGGTAGAATGAATAAATAAGCTTTGTTACAATCACACGGTGGCATATTGCCATAAGAAAAAAAGAGCAAATTATTTTACGCACAGCTACATGCTGAATGTCAGAGTGTTCTGCTGAGTGAAAGAGAGGCCACACGCAACAGAGTACGTGCTGTGTGGTTACCTTTCTAGGAAGTTCAAGAACAGGAGAAAACAATCCATGATGGAGAGAAGGTAGAATGCTGGTTACCTCTGGAAATGGGAAGTAGGTGCCGTGGGGATTGACTCGGAAAGGATATAGGGAAATCTGGAATTACAGTAATGTTCTATTCCTTGACCTGGGGTAGTAGTGACATAGAGAGGGTGATTCATCAAGGTATACACTTAAAAATTAGTGCACTTTACTCTATGTTATAATGCAATAAGAAATGATGCAGGTAAAAATATTGTTTCTGAAAGAAACAGTAGTAGGGCTGAAAGGGGGAGAACGCTGGAGCAATGGCCTGCTTTTGGCGAGTGATCTGCAAAATTATGGCCAAAAAAAAAAGCCAAAATCCTGCAAAAAATGGAGGTGCCATTTGAAGGACCTTTCCATGAGGAGAGCAGGCAGGAAAGCAGTCCGGGCAGAGGGCACCGCAAGTGCAAAGGCCCTGAGGCAACAATGAACTAAGCATGAAGTATAGCTCGAAATCGAGAAGTGGCCTGATACGAGGTGAAGAGAGAGGCAGGGAGGGGATCTTTCAGGGCTGTGGGGGCTGCCGTAAGGAGTGGAGTTTTACCCTAAGTGCACTGAGAAACCACCGCAGGGTATTAAGCAGGAAAGTGAAATGAGTTCTTTTACAGTTTGAGAAACAGTGACTCTGGCTGCAGGGGGCTGCATGGATGGGAGGGCAAGGGTGAAAAACGAAGAGACCAGTGGTAAAAATACAGGAACCAAGAGTCTTGGGTAGTGGCAGAAGCAATGGGGATGGGGTCTTGACATGGCATCGACAGAACTTGCCAGCTGATTGAGTGTAGGATGATGGCTCTGCCTTGGATTGGCCGGATGGCCATGGCACCATTTTCTGAAAGATGGAAGACCAAGGAGGGGAAGGGGGGTGGGGTAAGCAGGAAGCAATCAGGCCACTTGGGATATTTTCATTTTGAGACCTCTGTGCTTCAAGTGAAGGAGGAGCTGGGTGCATTAGCCTGGGACTCAGCGGGGAACCACCGCCATTAAGGCGGTATAGTCATCCTTGGGGATGGATACGCTCCCCCAGGGGTGTGTATGGAGGGAGGGGGAGAGGAAAGGGGATTACAGAAGAGGAGGATAAGCATGATCATTCCATCATTTGACGGCGTGAACCTGCATCATCTAAAAGGGGCCCGGGGCAAACCTCGCTGCGCCCAATCTGGAAAGGTCCTGGGATCTGACTCCTGACCTCAGATGTCCCCTCATCGCTCTGGGTGAAGCCCCACCACCCCCGTCCCTCTGAAAGTGCTAGTATGAACACGTCTCCCATTCTTATAAGAGAACACCTTTAAAAAAAATGTCTCATTCAATGCTTACTACAGCTCTGAGATATTAACATGCTCATTTGACAGGTGAGAGAACTTGGTTTAGAAGCTAAGAGATATATCCTGTGTCAAAGAGCTATTAAATATCATGGCTAGCACTTGACATTAAGTTACTTCCAAACGATGTGCACTGAGCCATAGAATGAAGCAAGCATCCGGTTACAGATTATACCTTAAGCCAAGAAAGAAAGCCTGTCTCCCCAAAGTGGGAACACAAAAATCACCCTTGCACTGAGACAACTGGAAAAGCAGAAAACCAACTCCTCCGGCTGTGCAGGCCAAGCCGGCCTCAGGTAGACGGATCAAAAGGATGGGAGAGTCCTTGGGGCACCGGCGTGGCTCAGTCGGTTAAGGGTCTGACTTCGGCTCAGGTCAGGATCTCGTGGTTCATGAATTCGAGCCCCGCGTCAGGCTCTGTGCTGACGGCTCAGAGCCTGGAGCCTAGTCTTGATTCTGTGTCTTTCTCTCTCTCCCTCTCTGCCCCTCCCCTGCTCACGCTCTGTCTCTTTCTCTCAAAAACAAATAAACATTTAAAAAATTAAAAAAAAACAAAGATGGGAGCGTCCTTGAGTTTGGGTGGAAACAAAGGCAAAGCCTGATACGGGTTCCTGAGAAAGCGGACCGATTTCCTGGCCTAAGGACAACATGGAATGAAGGGCAGAGTCCCCAGACCAGCGCCAAGGTGGTTCTGAGGGTCACCCCGCAAAGGCGTCTCTCCAGCTCCTTCCTGGGGACGAAGCAGTGACTCATCTCAGAATCGGCCCCATGCCCTACAGAGACGGTTTTATGTAAATCTGCAGGGTGAATAATACACACTTCCCCTTGCTGTGTATTCGGTAACAATTATCCAAATCTTCTGTGATCTTCATAAATTTCTGAGTTGAAGAGCTCTGAGGGCTGTTTTATCGACATCTGAGTTGAAGGAAGTATTGTCAACGTGTGAGACTCGGGGTGGGGGAAAAATCCAGTAAGAACTTCTCTAAAACATGTTGTTTCTTAATGAGGCTTAATCCTATCAAGTATGCCACATTTTACACACACACACACACACACACACACAATGTGATATTCGTTTTAGTAATTATAATAAATGATGGGTTCCATTTTGTGAATTATACTTTTTTTAAAAATTAATCTATTTATTTTTTTTTATTTTGAAAGAGAGAGAGAACGCATAAGAGGGGAAGGTGCAAAGAGAGGGAGAGAGGATCCCAAGCAGGCTCCGTGCTGTCAGCACAGAGCCTGACGAGGAGCTCGATCTCACAAACTGTGAGCCTGCTCTTGATTCTGTCTCTCTCTCTCTCTCTGCCCCTCCCCTGCTCACACTCTGTCTCTTTCTCTCAAAAACAAATAAACATTTAAAAAATTAAAAAAAAAAAAAAGATGGGAGAGTCCTTGAGTTTGGGTCACAAACTGTGACCTGAGCCCCCAGCCTCCCCTTATAATATCTGTTTTGACTGAACCCTCGACATCTGTACAGCAAGATTTATGTGTGGTTCCCCTGATTATGTCTGTGACGCCCGATTCACATGAACTGTTTTTCTCCGTATTTTGAATTCTAAGAAAATCAGAACAAGAAAGTAGGTGCATCATTAACTTCCCCCTTTTCCACAACACGTCACCTCTTTCCCATGTCATTGCTATTTCTCTTCCCCTTTCCTCCAGTGTATGCGATCATCCTCTTCTCCCAAAGCTCCTGCCCCTCCGCTGCCTGCAGCCTGAGCCCCCACACGTCGCTTTCCTGAGGCCACCATAACCGGACATTACAAACCGGGTGTCTTCAGACAACAGAAGTCTATCTTCTCCTGGTTCTAGAGACCAGACGTCCAAAATTAAGGTGACAGGAGGGCCATGCCCCTGTGAGGCTCTGAGTAGAACCTCTCCTTGCCTCTTCCAGGTTCTGATGCTTGATGGTGATTCCTGGGGTTGTTTGTTTTGCAGCTACTTAATCTCATCTCTGCCCGTGTGAGATCCTCCTCTGTGTCCGGATCTTCCTTTTCTCATAAGGACACCAGTCCTATTTGGATTAGGGCCCACCTTAGCGATCTCGTCTCTTATTTTTACGATTATCTATTTTTGAAAGACAAAGAGAGAGAGAGTGGGGGGGAGGGGCAGAGAAAGAGGGGGGCAGAGGATCTGAAGCGGGCTCCACGCTGACTGTAGCAAGCCCAGTGCGGGACCTGAACTCACAAGCCGTGAGATCATGACCTGAGCTGGGGGTGGACGCTCAACCGACTGAGCCACGCAGAAGGCCCAATAATCTCGTCTCAATTTGATCGCATCTGTGAAGACCCTGTTTCCAAATAAGATCACGTTCACAAGTACCGGGGGTTGGGACGCCCACATGTTTTGGGAGCCACGGTGCAACCCATGACACCCTGTGCCACTACGTCTACTTGTAGTGTGAGTTCAAGACCCAAAAGAAACGTGGCTTAAAATTTCCTTAGGGAGCCGCCTATTGAAGGCCTTATAACTGATGTTCTCCCGAGAACAACTAATCACAAAAATTCCCTTTTCAAAGTAAAATGTCAGTGCTTGGAAGACACCTTGGCATTAACGTGCATGTGTATTACGGAATGCTCACATGCGCACACACATATAGTCTCTTTCTCTCTCTCTTTTATTCCCTTCTTGAGGCTTTAATAATGAATTATAATACATGTCTTGAATTATCATGCATTCAAGAATAAATTTGCTTCCGGTTTTGCTCTTCTCCGTTTAAAACAAAACAAAGAAAGAAACTAGAATGTCTGGCCAATGAAGTCAGCCACCTGACGTGACCCGACTCCCCCTTATTTTCCATTCTGGTCTTCCTATCAGCGCTTACGATCTTAAGCCAAGACACTTTGTAGGATTCAATATTTTGTTGGCAGACTGGCGTATTGATTACGAGAATGACCTTTGGAGGCCAGAAGAAGATAGTGGAGTTGGGTTCTCACTGACTCGTGGTATGTTTTGGGTTCTGTGACTCACTCATCCTTGAGGGGTGGTTTATAAAAATGACATAAGGGTGCTACCTGGAAAGTGCTTGGACCAGGGCCTGGCACCTAATCGATGCTCAATGATTACTAGCTCGTGATTGGGGCACCTGGGTGGCTTTTTCAGTTAAGTGTCTGACTCTTGATTTTAGCGCGGGTCATGATCTCACTGTTCGTGAGTTCTAGCCCCACGTCAGGCTCTGTGATGACAATGCAGAGCCTGCCTGGGATTCTCTGTCTTCCTCTCTCTCTCTCTCAATATTAAATAAATAAACATTAAAAAAAACTAGCTGGTTATCAAGCAGCATATACATATATGCTAATGGACTACTGGCCATAACTTTAGAAATGTTATCTATAAGTGTTATAGAAGGGGTTCTATAATTATGCTCAAAATCTATTTAGAAAACCTGTATTTTAAATTCTTGAGTAGGAAAAGGTTTGGGAGCTTGCCTTTAAAGAGTTTCTGGAAATTAGCACATTTTATTTTATTTTGCTTGTGTTTTAAGTCTTCAAAAGCTATAGACCTTGATTTGGGTGGGACGGTTTAGTATATGACACTTCCTAGTTAGAGTTTATGAAAAGCAGCCAGCTTTGATATTAATCTTACTAGCATGAGACTTCCCTTTGCTTAGAAGGATTTGGAGGCAAACAGACATGAATTTGCGTGTGACGTTGGGCAATCACTGAACATTTCTAAGCCTCAGTTCTTCATCCTGAAACTAGAATTGTTAAGAGCTGAGGCGACTGGAGCTTAAATACTATGACTCAGATTTTTAGAAAAATAGAATGTTCCTTATTTTCCATAACTAATCTTGCTGTCTTTTGGAGCTTCCCTATTTCCCCATGAAAGAGGAAGAAAACTCAAACTGGTCAGTATGAAAACTCAGTCTCTTCTGGTTTAAAACATTTTCTTTCATATTAATTCAGTTACTTCTGAATAAATTCAGTCAACTTGGGATTTCTCCGCAGGCCCATCAAAACACTCGCTGGACTTGCACATCATCCAAGTATCAGGGTGGAAAACGTGGGTGCTGGGACCACACTGGGTCCTTGGGATAGCTCATGGGTCCTTTCTGGCCTATGAAAGAAGCCTGGTACAAAAAGTCACACACTGTATGATGCCACAGGATGATATGACAAGCCCAGAGTAGGTAAACCCATAAAGAGAAAGTAAATTAGTAATTGATAGGTGTTAGGAGAAAGGAAATGGGGAGTGACTGCTAATGGATATGGAATCACTTTGGGAGGTGATGAACATGTTTTGGAAATAGCGGTGATGGTTGCACATCTTCATGGACATGATCAACAGCACTCAATTGTGTACTTTAAAAGGATGAATTAAAATTTTTTTAATGTTTATTTATTTTTGAGAGAGAGAGAGAGAGAGACAGAGTGTGAAAGTGGGAGGGGCAGAGAGAGAGGGAGACACAGAATCCGAAGCAGGCTCCAGGCTCTGGGCTGTCAGCACAGAGCCCTACCCGGGGCTCGAATCCATTAACTTTGAGATCATGACCTGACCATTAACTTTGAGATCATGACCTGACGCTTAACCAGCTGAGCCACTCACAGCCCTGAGATAAAGACCTGAGCTGAGATCAAGAATTGGATGGTTAACCGACTGAGCCATGCAGGTGTCCAGGGTGAATTTTTGGATATGTGGATTATAGCTCAATTTTTATTAAAAATCACTCATGATCAGAATTATAATTGCGATTATTATTAGTTCATGTGCATGCTTTATTACACTAGGAATTCACAAGTCAGTTGCTCATATTTGTGTGGGTTTATTTCTGGATTTTCGATGCTGTCACACTGATCTAGATGTCTCTCTCTCACTGCCTTGATGCCAATATCTTGATTACCGCAGCTATACAGTAAGCCTTACCAGGGAGTACCGATTTCTCCCACTTTATTTTTCTCTGTCAAGGTTATTTTAGCTATTGTAGGGCTTGTGCCGTCTACAAAAACCTTGCTGGATTTCGATGGGAATCACATTAAATCTCTAAAGCGATTTGAGGAGAAGGCTCATCTTTACTATGCTACACCTTCTAATCCATGGCCCTAGTAAGTCTCTCCATTAATCTAGGTATTGTTTAATTTCTTTTATTGGCATTTTGCAGCTTTCGGTACAGATCCTTTGCACATTTATAGCCAAGTATTTCATTTTCTTCAACACTATTGTAAACGGCCTGTTTTTTAATTTCAATTTCCACATGTTCATGTTGATGTATAAAATATGCAGTTGATTTTTGTATATTGATTATGTATCCAGCAACCTTGCTCAATTCACTTCTTAGTGCTGGGAGTTTTTCTTTTCTTTTTCTTTTTCTTTGCTTTTCTTTTTCTTTTTTCTTTTTTTTTGTTTTTGTTTTCTTTTTCTTTTCCTTTTCCTTTCTCTTCTCTTCCTTTCTTTTCTTTTCTTTTCTTTTCTTTCCTTTCCTTTCCTTTCCTTTCCTTTCCTTTCCTTTCCTTTCTTTTATCGATTCCTTGAGTCTTTCTAGATAGACATTCACGTCATTTGCAAACAGGGACAGCGCCATTTGTTCCTTTCAAATCTACGTGCCTTTTCTTTTCCTTTGCTTTTTTGCAGCAGCTAGAACTTCCGGTCCTATGTTGGATAAGAGTGGTGAGGACAGATACCCTTGCCTTATTCCCAGTATTAAAGAAAAAGCATTCAGTATTTCACCATTAAATATGTTATTACGCATGAGCCATTTTTAATCACATCTTAGGCAGAACCATGTTGCTCCTATGCCATGCTGAATGATCAGGCTCTCCTCAGGAAGTTGATGTTTTTCTGGAATATGCCCTTAGAAGTAGAAATGAGTCCTCTTTCTTGGGGAAATTCCTTCAAATCTTCCTGAATACTTCAAACGCCATGTTCCTACCTTGTGTCTCCATCTTGAGAAACAAGAGTAAATGAGCCCACCCTTTCTCTCCCCTCTTTGTTCCACGCAGAAGAGACCAGAAGACCTACCTTCCTTCCTAAAAGCTACAGTGAATGCAGCACCACGTCTTTCTGATTACTCTAGGGCAGCAGTCTTGAAAGTGTGATACGTAGATCCCTCAGGGCTCCGAGACCCTTCGGGAGGTCCGTGAAGCATCGGACGATTTTAATAAGGATTAGGATATTGTTTCCCTTTAAAAAAAAATATGTCGACATTTTCACTAATGTTACAAAAAAAACTTGTGGATCAAAGTGCTAGCATTTCAACAACAATCAAGTCAATGGCATCAAATACCGGTAGTATTCATTGTGTTCTTCACCGCCATCTACTCACAGTAAAAAAAAAAAAAGTCAACTTAATTAAACAATGTCCTTGATGAAGCAATAAAAATTATTAATGCTATTAAATTTTAACCCCTGAGTACACATGTTTTTAATACCTTATGTAACAAGATAGGAAGTATGTATAAAACACTGCTGCTAATTCCTGGACCATGGTGGTTGTCTCAAGGGCCAGCAACAAACTGTGAGTGTTCTGAACGAGCTTCTTCTTTCGTAAGACACCTCATTCATTTGAAAGACTGGCAGAGACAAACCCTGGGTCTTCAGACTTGAGTATTGAGAAGACATTTTCCCAAAACTGAACAAAGGGAGCCTGTCAGAAAGACAACTGAGAATATTTGTTGCTCAAATAAAATTTGAGCTTTCAAGGGAAAATTAGAATTTTAGAAATCTTGTATCTACCACTCTGAACTCATTTCCCATTACTTGAATGCATTTCCGACGTGATGGCTAATATTAACAAATATTATTTTTTATTTATTTTTTTAATTTTATTTTTTAAGTAAACTCTACACCCAACCTTGGGCTCGAACTTACAACCCTGAGATCAAGAATCACATGCTCTACCAACTGAGCCAACCAGGTGCCCCCGACAAATGTGATTTGTTTAATATCAAGTAAGGAAGTGTGTCAATATTTGGAAGATATGCATAACTCAGTCAACTAATAATTTTCAAATGACCAATGCATGGTGTTCCAAAAATAGACATGAATAAAAGATCTATTCAAAGTGCCAAAAGGATCAATTAATTTTCATATAACAGAGAATGAAAATTCATTGATATGGCTTCAGATTCCATATTGTAACCAAATGTTGAGAAACTGTAGAATTTCACAATAATCTAAGATGCTTATTAACATACTGTTGCCTTTTTAAACTATATATGTATATGAGTCTACATTTTCTTCATATTCTTCGATCAAAACATTGGAGTGAGAGGTGCCTGGGTGTCTCAGTCAGTTAAGCATCCGACTTTGGTTCAGGTGATGGTCTCAGTGGTTTGTGGGGTCGAGCCACGCATCAGGCTCTGTGCTGACAGCTCAGAGCTTGGAGCCTGCTTTAGATTCTGTATCTCCCTCTCTTTCTGGCCCTCCTCTGCTTGCACTCTGTCTCTGAAAAATAATAAATAAATGTTAAAGTATTTTTTTAAAACATTGGAATGATACAGATTGAATGCAGAAGAAGATATGAAAATTCAACTGTCTTTTATTAAATTAGACATTAAAGGGATTTGCAAAAATGTGAAAAAAATCACTTTTTGTTTGGGACAATATTATTATTTTCATCAAAATAAATGATTTATGTTAACATGTAATGGGCTTAATTTGTTATTTTTAAATGAATTAATAAGCATTTTAAAAACTTCTAAATTTTAATTTATAAATATGATACCTACTGATAGAGAGAACTGATGGGACAAACCAACAACCCCCCCTTTTTGGAGGTCACCCTGATTTTTAATAGTACAAAGGGGTTCTGAGACTACAAGTTTTGAGAATCTACTGGTCATTCCAGCAACCTCTCTCACTTCTATTGAAGGAAATATTTGCGTATTTATCAAATGCTTTTCCTTCCTCACAACCTAGCTTTAAGGATCTTGTCTCATTCAGGCTCAACAAATCTAGTTTGCTCCACAAAGCTGAACGAAATTGCCTTTGTTTTAGTCAGTATCTACCTCCACCTTATGCAATAAATGTCTGACTCACCCTGTGGGGAAGCCATGGAGAAAAATGATTTGCAAACAATGAAAAAAAAGTGCATTGGCTTACCGTATCACAAATATTATCCTGGTTATGTGGATATTAAATGGGGTTTGTATCTTGAGTAACTGGCAGAGTACTTTGTAGAGAGTAGCTATGAAATCCTTGTGCTTTCACTCTCCCGCCATCTCTCCCCAAACAAGGTACAGATCTGAATCCAACCAAGCAATATAGTATTGAGGTGTTTCCAGTGTACAAATTATTCTATTCGCTAAAAGTAGCATTTCCTAAAGCACTGCTCAAGAGATAGGGGTTAAGTCATTGAAATGGGCAAGGTACTGAGCTAGTGAGGTGCTAGCTAGGAACACAAACATCGTTAGAAGGCAAACACTATTTTACATGCCTCAGAACAATTGTTCTCAGCTTTGGTTATACACTGGAAACCTCTAGGGAGCTTTTATTTATTTATTTATTTATTTATTTATTTTCAACGTTTATTTATTTTTGGGACAGAGAGAGACAGAGCATGAACAGGGGAGGGGCAGAGAGAGAGGGAGACACAGAATCGGAAACAGGCTCCAGGCTCTGAGCCATCAGCCCAGAGCCTGACGCGGGGCTCGAACTCCCGGACCACGATATCGTGACCTGGCTGAAGTCGGACGCTTAACCAACTGCGCCACCCAGGCGCCCCTAGGGAGCTTTTAAAAAGTGCCAATTCCTGGGCTCCACTCCAAGAGGTTCTGATTTAGGGTGTCTGAACATCAGTATTCTTTAAATTTCCCTTTTGGAATTTAATGGGCAGCCAAAGCGGAGAAGCATGGACCCAAACTTTAGAGTTTCAAATAGACTCCCCTATACTTTTTATTTGTTCGCTTATTCAATGTATATTTATGGAGCGCCTACCATGTTTCAGATACTCATCAATGTACTAAGGATATAGCAATAGACAGAACAAGGCTTCAGCTCTCATGAAGCTAGTGCTCTAACAGAGGACGGACAGAAATTACACACATAAACAGTATTGTGTCATTTGTGGTAAGGGCTCTGAAGAGAAGTAAAGCCGGGGAAGGGAATACAGAGAGCATGTGGAGGAACTTTTGAAGATAAGGCCATTCGGAAGTCCTCTCTGACAAAGTGGCCCAAAGACATCGAGAAAACCGAAGGAAGCAAGGAAGAGATCCATGCAGCCACCTGAGGAGGGCCGTGCCAGGCAGAGGAAGAGAAAGTTCTGGGGGGGGAGGGGGGGAACGCTTGGGACATTCCAGGAGTGAGAAGGTAGACATGGCTGGAACAGTGGTTGAGAGCAGAGGAGCAGGGCTGAGAGAGGCCTGGGTAAGGACTTCACATTCCATTTCGAGTGAGGCGCTCGGGCCCCGGGGAGTTCTAATCAGATACTTTCTGATAAATGAAAGGTCACTTGTAAAGGGATGGTAGGAAGCAGCAGGTGAGGGCGGAGGCAAGGAGATGAATCGGGGGGGTACCGCAACATTCCAGGTGCGATGTGACGGGGACATGAGCCAACGTGGAGTTTCTGGACATGGTGGGAAGTGTGCAATCCAAGATGCGCGGCGGGAGGGAGCCAGCAGCTTTGGAGTTGGGAGTGAGGGATGGTGGAAAGTCAAGGGTCACCCGAAGGCTTGCTGCCAGAGCACGCACGTGGTCCTTGCAACAATTCTGGGAGGTAGCTGGAAAAGTGTACCCTGCAATTTATTAATGAGAAACTGAGGCCAAAAGGAGGGTAAGTGAATAATGCAAGCCTGATAGGAAGAATGGATAGTGGATAGCTACAACCACTCACCACCCGCCAGGTCCTTGAGCGACAGGTCCAGTACGCCTACCTCGTCAAATTGTGAGCAAATTCCGCTCTCTTGAGATTCATAATCTAGCTGCGGAGTCAGGACCTAGAGAGAAATACTGTCTTAACTGACTCAGGGTTCACGGCCGTCTCAAGGTCGGAGATGATCCCGGGTGAGCTGGGAGAGCTGGGGTAGGAAGAATATAGTGGAAGCAAGTTTTAATGGCGCAGTTTCAATGAACAGCATCATGACTCAAAGAGTAAAGGCAAGGAGCCTGATACATGTACGCGTCATGACCACACTTCAAAGTATAAAGCGATTTGGTTGGACCACAGGGTTTCGAACGTGTGCGGGGCAGGGGGGGGGGGGGTGGGGGGTTGTGGGGAGGGGAAGCAAGGAGGTGAACATGAGGTGAAAAGAATAATTTGGGACCAGGTCAAAGGCAGCTTTAAATGCCCACTTAATAGTGAGTGAGCCCATAGCCTCTTACTAGAGATAATAGAGATTAGAAAAATATTAATGATATTTCAAGGCGATAATTAAGCTTATTAGGAAATCAATACTAAAATCTTCACTCAAACAGTCAAGAATATAGTTCTAATTTAATACCAAACTGGATTAATCAGCTCGTCCTTAGAAGAGGTTTCATAATCCAGAGAGCCTTTGAACTTGGTGGGTAATTATTGTCAATAAGAACAGAATGCTTTTGAAATTATAAGACATTAAAATAAGGTGTAAAAGCAGTTGAGTGGCTTTCATTTGCACAAAAGAGCAAGACAGCTTGAGGCCAAATGTGTGTCTGACTCGGGAGAGGCTGGAAGAGGAGCTATATTTGCCCACCCAGCTCTAGAACATTTTCATTTGTTTTGTGGGTGCAGCCAAGAAAGAACAACTGGGAAAATATTTGAATGGCAAAACTCTCTCAATAAAGCCTGACTGGTTTGGGGAGTTTGGAGGGTGTGTTCTCAATATAAACCGGGGGTATTTAGCTAAGCCTTCAATCCACCATAATATTCCGTTGGGTGTTGAGCAAAGAGAATGAGCCAGGAAAATGGTCTAGACGTTTCAGGGTATTTTTTGTCCCAGGAGACCGTAATATTTTAAAACCAAAACTTAAGAACGCTGTGGCCACACCGAATATGTTTAAAAAACAACATACATAACAGGTTTTCTTTGGCCTTTTAAAATATATAAGTCTACTTGATACCTTTTCTGCGGCTTTAGAGGAACAGCCAACATGAGCAACATGGTTTAGAACTGGAAGTATCTTTAGCAGTTTAGAAATGCTCAGAGACAAAGAATATGAAGTTCAACGGGGTAAAGAGTAGGTGAGAGCAGGTGCAGCGTGAAAAAGAACGGGTCCAACAATTCTGACACCGGCTTTTCCTAAGACGCTTGGGTAAGAGTATTGCATGTTAAATGTGAGTAAATCTTCAGTGAGCCAAGGAGAGTCTTAAATGAAAAAAACAAACAAACCTGAAATCCTATAGATAAAGTGTAGAAACATCAGAAGAAGAAAACAAAAAAGAGGAGAAAAAGAAGAAAAAAACTTACCTTGGACTAAATAAATGTAAGACGGCACAGAGACATCTAGATGTCGGTGTGTAGAGATGAAGGGAGGGATTGTTTTCCAATCACCAAAGTGGGTTGGTTACACACTCCTTGGGAATCCAAACTCCAGGTACAAGGGAAGATACAGGAGTGCTTGGACCCGAGCACGATGTGAGGGATGGGAGAGGATTACTTTGCTCTTTGCCTCAGTGTACATTTCACAGACCCTCCAGATGGCTTTGAGAAGAGTGACCAATCCAACCGTGTGTTTCCCCTCTACAAACACCTCAATCTGGGGAGGGGGTGGGGCCGAGGAAAACAGACTAAATTGCAGCCTCGATGGAGGAAGGAGTGCAAGCAGGAAGGGGAGGGAGGCACAGACCCACCCCACTCATTCTGAGGCCTCTGGGGAATCCGGAAAGATTTTTAGACGGGGAAGAGAATCTTCAAATCCAACTCTCCCACTTGTGATGTGATTGTGGGCCAATGACTAAATCCCCCTTGCCCTTTAGCCGCATTTGTGTATGTTTTGGTTTGTTTTATTTTCTTGGCATAAAAGTATGTGAGAGCTTTATGGAAAGGAGAATGAGTTTGCCCTATTGAAAATCAGAGCAGCGTCCACGTGGGAGGTACGATGATTCTTTTCATTGGTGGTGGTTGGGCAGGTAGAGGTGAGGAGTGACCATAGGATCGCGGGGACTGGTTTACCCCCGGCTGGCAGAGTTTCCCCTTTCCTCATGCCTACGCCCTCGCAATGCTTGGGAGAAGGCAAATAGTTTTTTGTCCTCTGGATCTTCCTCTGGATTTGTCAAGGGGGTGAAGGATGCCAGGGCGATGGAAAGCTGTGAGCTTCACATGGTCTGCCTTTCTGGTCTGCTCACCACGACCTAAAAATAATTTTTTGAGGGGCACCTGAGTGGCTCAGTCGGTTAAGCGCCTGACTTCGGCTCAGGTCATGATCTCACAGTTTGTGAGTTCAAACCCTGAGTCCACGGCTGTGCTAAAAACAGCTTAGAGGGGCGCCTGGGTGGCGCAGTCGGTTAAGCGTCCGACTTCAGCCAGGTCACGATCTCGCGGTCCGTGAGTTCGAGCCCCGCGTCAGGCTCTGGGCTGATGGCTCAGAGCCTGGAGCCTGTTTCCGATTCTGTGTCTCCCTCTCTCTCTGCCCCTCCCCCGTTCATGCTCTGTCTCTCTCTGTCCCAAAAATAAATAAACGTTGAAAAAAAAAAATTTAAAAACAGCTTAGAGCCTGAAGCTGCTTCAGATTCTATGTCTCCCTCTCTCTTCACCCCACCCCACCTGCACTCTGTCTCTCAAAAATAAATAAAACATGTTTAAAAATGTTTTAAAATCATTTTTGTTTGTGTTCAATAGCGAAAACGGCCTACTTCTTCTAAGTCTCCACTGCAAATTGCTATTATATGTCATATTCTTAAAAAAAAAATTAGTGTTTATTTATTTTTGAGAGAGAGACAGACAGAACATGATAAGGGAAGGGGCATAGAGAGAGGTAGACTCCGAATCCAAAACTAGGCTCCAGGCTCTGAGCTGTCATCACAGAGCCAGACATGGGGTTTAAACCCATGAACCACGAGATCACGACCTGAGCCGAAGTCAGATGCTCGACTGGGCCACCCAGGTGCTCCTATATTCTTAAAAGTCACAGTGTTGTAATAATATGAGAGAATTCATATTGTTTCTTTGCATTTATAACAGAACAAAATGATGACTTTACTTAAATTCCACACAAGATATTTTGCTTTGACACTAGGAATAATTTCTTGGTGTTTTGGTTGAAGGCCCTATGATGAGTTCTTAACAGGTGGCTTGTCCGGCCAGAAAGTACTGAGAAATAGGGCAAATTTCCACCTAATGTTAAGAAGACAGATTCTATTTCATTTGTGCTGGTTTATCATGTTTGGTTTGTTAGTCAGTATAATTAATTTTTTTCTTCTGACAGACATGGTACGTCACTAAATTGCTTTGTCACCACAACATCATCATATTCATATTGCAATGCAATCAAAGGACACAGTTGAAATTGATGACATGGTGAATACATGGGTCACACAAAATGGTTTTGAGGTCACCAGATCTCCATGTGCCATGGCTGAAGGATGCAATCCAGCCTGCTCTTTGCTGGCCAACAACTGCCGGGAGGAGAATTGAAACAAAAGCATCAAACAGGCTAATAGCTCCCCTAGAAGCTTCCACAGATCACTACAAATATCCCCAATTCCTATTCCTTATCAGAACCCACAGTAATAAAACACAATAATTTTGGTCATAATACATCTTTCTCTCTACAAAAGAGTGCTACCTAATTTATATTCGGAGGAGGCAATGGTCATAAGTGATACATTTTTTTAAGTTGACATTATTGGGGCCCCTGGGTGGCTTAGTCGATTAAGCATCCGACTCTTGATTTCAGCTCAGGTCATGATCTCATGGTTTGTGAGATTGAGCCCTGTGTTGGGGTCTGCTCTGACAGCACAGAGCCTGCTTGAGATTCTCTCTCTTTCTCTGTCTCTCTCTCTCTCTCCTTCTGCCCCTCCACAGCCCTCTGTCTCTGTCTCAAAATAAACAAATACATTTAAAACAAAATAAATTGAAATTATTCTCTTGGCCTCATTTATCTCCAAGTATTTTATGATGGAAAGAAACCGTGATGAGAAACTTTATATGTTAATTTGAAGTGCATTTTTGGATGAGATTAGCACTTAAATTGGTGAACTAGGAGTAGGACAGATTATTTTCCATGTGGGTGGGCCTCAACCAATCAGTAGAAGGCTTGAGTAGAACAAAAGGTTGAAACTACTTGAGCAAGAGGAAAGTATTCAGCAGACTGCTTTCAGATTTCATCTGCATTATTGACTGTCCTGGACCTCTAGCCTGCTGGCCTTCAGACTAGTACCTCGGGCACTAAGTGCTTTCAGGAAGCAGGACAGTCTCTTTCTGGTCACAGTGAGGACATCTGGGCTCCCAATGTTTTGTGAACTCTAATACCCACTGTGTGTCCTGGGGTGGCCCACTCTCCTTTGTTGGGGTTCCATTCCGTGGAACGGGCTGAACAGCACCACCCACCATCTCAGTGATGAGTTGTGAGCACTTACTAGGCAAAGCTTGTAAAGTACTTTGAAGATGAGAAGTGTTGCACCCATGCTGTTTTATTGTTGTGTCTTTCACTTGATGATATTCCTCCTAAAGTATCTCCACAGGACTTGATGCACTTTGTGTTTTAGTGGCTGATTTCTTTGGCGGATTTTATATCTCAATAAAAAGACTATGTCATGTTTTAAATTCTTTGAGATGTCTTTCGTAGGCATCAAAGCCACGGTTTCTAAAACCTCTAAACCAGTTTCTTTTGCTTTCTCTTACGTGGTAACGCAAATAGTCAGGGTCCAAGATGTAAGTAAGGAGCAATAGCAGTCTATTTAAAATATCATTTACAGAAGCCAGGGTATCACCCCTAGTTCAGAGAGGCTGAACCAACTGAAGGTGAAGGATGTCTGTCTCTTCACTCTATTACAGGCGAGATAATAATTCACGGTGATGGGTCTTCTTCAGTTACACTTGGCTCTTCAGGTTTTTCCAGATTATGAAGAATATTGTTCTTTCTAGAACCTGAGGCATAGTTGAGAAGTATAAAAGGGCGCGGGTCCAAGAACTTTAAACCTATATGCCAAAATTATTCATTCTTCCAAATACAGTCTAACAATCTGAATATGTATTTGGCAACCTTCGTTTCCCAGATGCATATGAATTCTTGTATTTTCTTTCAAAGAGTGCCAGTAAAAAGAAGAGGGTGCTCTGTGGGTGCTCCTCTTTATGAGGACGAACATGGGAGGGGTATGGAAACATTCGCCAAACCCTTCCCAGATTCCCACATTCCCAGGGGCAAGAATCAATGAAATTCTGGATGAGACAGTCCCGTAGAGTCTCCCTAATCTTGAGCAGTAGCCAGAGTCCAACCTGTACCTCAAAGTGCTCATAATCTGTCTGTTGTTCTTTATTTGACACTCTAAATTCAAATTCTTTGTCTTCCTGACACTGGAAAATGTGTCAAAAGAAAGACTTACTGGGGTCAACAAGCAAACACCCATAAAAATATTAATCATAAAATCATGCCTCTGGACATTGATTTGGCTTCAGGCGAAGACAGAATGTCATCTGAGAGGATTCGTTTCTAGGCTGAATTATTTCAAAGTGATGCTAATTGCACAGCACCTTATTTGACACTGAAGACTGGTTCCATTTACATGAAACATGCAAAAGGCATAATGTCAGATTTTTAAATGACATAGAATCAAAAAGGAAAGTTACTCTGGTAGGTGACAGAATCTGGATGTTGGAGTATCTCAACTGGCCATGACGGTGAACTAAAACTAATGAGATGAAATCTACCAGGAATAACCAGGAAAGTCTGCGTAGAGGTTCAGAAAATCAACTACACAGATATGAAATGGAATGACCTATTTAAATGGAAATCCCTTAGGTAAAGGAACCTGGTTAACTTCAAACTCGGTTCAGGTTAGTGTGACCAGATTGACAAAAAAAAAAAAAAAAAAAAAAAAAGAATGTATCACAAATTACATTGTAAGGTTTTTAGTGTTAATATAAGCAGATGTAATGGTATAAACCATTTATTTACCTCTCTCTCCATTTAGCTGTCAGTACTTTATAGGGAGTGGAAGAGATTGAGTAATCAGTAAGTGTCCAGTCTTCACTCAATTTAAGCCAATGGTGCTACTATAGGAATTTGGTATCTGTGTTCCAAATTTTCACTCTTTTTCAAGAGAACTGGAAATTTGGATTCTAATAGAAAAAAATAATTTTACAAACACCCTGAAATTAAAAAAAAAAGGCGATATCTACCAAAAAGCCTCTCATTTTTACCTCTGTGTTAGACATATCGTCTGAATCTTGGGAGAAGGATATGGACTGGAGACAGAGGTTAAGGCTTTGTCATTTTATAGGTCATCTTACAGGTGGCAGTTGAATCAATGAAAAGTGAATCACCACGGTGCGTAGATAGAAGAGGAAGTTAAAGTCATACCTGTGCTTTATTTGGGGCTATCTTTTTAGAAATTATTTTAATTTATCTGTTGACTTTTTAGCTATCCTTCTTTATATTACTTTTATAGCTGTTGCTGTAAGTACTGTTACTCACATTCTTAAATTCTCAGTATGCTTAGAGTTAATAGCATACCACTTCATATATGAAATATACAAACTTTCCTATTTATTGGTTCATTCATGCTATAGTCATATAGATCATTACCTCCATGCTTTATAAATCTCATGATACAAGGGCATCATTTTTTGTTTTGAATAGTCTTTATTCACCCACACCTTTACTATTTTGAATGTTCTTCATTCTCTTCTAAAGATTCTCTTCTAAGAAAGTATCAATTTCCAACAGTCTAAAAAATGTATCAAAGCATGTCTTGTAGTATAGATCTGCTGACAATAAATTATTTTAGTTTTCATTTATCTCAAAACGTCTTTATTTTTCCTTCATTCTTGAAGATCATTTTCATTAGAGCAATTAGGTCATTTCATTAGCTGTAGGACGCTAACTTAAAGTTCTTTTTTTCTTTTATCACTTCAACGATATTGATCCATTGTCATCTGGGCTTCATGGTGTTCGATGAGAAGATAAAAATTACTTATATTGTTGTTCCTCTGTATATGAAGTGTTACTTTTCTCTAGATGCTTTAAGAATTTTTTGTTATCTTTGTTTTTTTCTGGTTTTTTGTTTATTTTTATTTTTTTAGGTGTGTGTGTGTGTGTGTGTGTGTGTGTTTAGATTAACTATGATGGGTCTCGGGGTTTTCTTTGGATTTTGATTAAATCTCTTGAATCTGTAAATGCCTTTTACCAAATTTGGGGGAATTTCAGGTATTACTAATCTAAGTATTTTTATGCCCTATTCTCCCTGTCTTCTCTTTGTAGGACTCAAATTACATACACATTCGGACTTTGGATTTGTCCACAGATCAATCTCTTTCCTTCCAATTCTTCAGACTTTTTAACTATTCATTTACCTTTTACCTTCAACTTCACTGACTTTTTCTAATGTTGTCTTCTAGCTGTTAAGCCCATCCAGTTAATTTTTCATTTCAGTTAATGTACTTTTCAGTTCTATGTTTTCTACTTTGTTACTGTTTATAGTTTCTATTTGGCACTTACTCATTTATTACACATATTTTCTTTGTTTTTGTGGATCATGGTTAATATATTTACTTTAAAATCTGCTACTTGCAATGTCTGAGTCATTTGGGGGTAAGATATCATTAAGTCTTTCTTCTTGGGCTTCTATCATATTTTCTTGTTTATTTCTACGCTTAGTAATTTTGCCTTGTATGTCTGGTGATCCTGGACATTGTGGATACTATGCCTTAGAGGCAACGGATTCTGCTATATTCCTCCTTCAAAGGGTATTGAGTTTTGGTATTTAAGCAGGCAGTCAACTTAGTTAAAATGGAATTCCAGTTTTGTCATTCTTGTGGTGGACTGCAGCTGAAATCAATGTTCACATCGCTGAGCTCAGCTGCACGGCTTGGATTCAATCCTGTGCATGGATATGTCAAGAGTTGAGGGATATTCGGGATATCCACATATTGGGATAATCCCAATATTAGGGATATTCCCAGATATTTGGGAAGAGTTTAGGCACAAAACTTTGTGTATATTTATCCGGCTATATTCTATCATTTTTGGTCTCTCCAAGATGTGCCTTCTGGTTCTTTATGCCTGTAAGATTGCTGCTTCCTATTTACATTTAGTTGCCCAGCGTGGTCCAAGCTGGGACGTGTTGTCTGGCAAAAACTGTAAAAAGCAGAAACCTTAGCAGTGCTATTTCCCCCTTCCAAGTATCTACTGCCTCCCGGTCTCTGCCTTCCTTTGGTCTCTCTCCAATATCTTCAGTAATTTATTTTTGTATTTTGTCCAGAGTTCACAGTTGTTCCCTGTGATACAGTCTGTCTGACAGCAGCTACTCTGCTATTATCAGAGACAGATATTCCAGACAAGCAGAATATGAAGCTTAGAGCAACTCATCAATTCAGGACCAACAGGCAAGTTGACCACAACTGAGCTATTTACAATGGTCTAAGATTCCTTCTCTCTAGAGCTCTGATTACCAGAATACCGTCTTCTCAGCTGTAGCCTGAATATCATCTTCTCAACTAAACTGTCAACACACAAGCAACTAGCTTCTTAACTGAGATCCCACCACCACCTCAAATCCAACCCAAATCCACTTTCTACACTGAAGAGAGAGTGATTGATAGAAAACAGATCTTATCGTGTCACTTCCCTACTTAAGAAATCTACGGGGGCACCTGGAAGCGTCCGACTTCAGCTCAGGTCACAATCTCGTGATTCCTGGGTGTGAGCCCTGCGTCGAGCTCTGTGCTGTGATAGCTCGGAGCCTGGAGCCTGCTTCGGATTCTGTGTCTCCCTCTCTCTCCTCTCCTTCCCTTCTTGTGCTCTCTCTCGCTCCCTCTCTCTCAAAAATAAGTAAACATTAAAAGAAAAAAAAAAAGAAATATCCTATGGATCCTGATTTGCCTGATGTAGAAGAACACACAAGTTTCTTAGCAGAGCTTATAAGATCGTATCTGAACATTCTGCCCCCTCTATAGTTTGTTTTTCACCCCTTTCTACCCCTATTTCTTTTTTTAATTTTTTTTTCAACGTTTATTTATTTTTGGGACAGAGAGAGACAGAGCATGAACGGGGGAGGGGCAGAGAGAGAGGGAGACACAGAATCGGAAACAGGCTCCAGGCTCCGAGCCATCAGCCCAGAGCAAGACGCGGGGCTCGAACTCACGGACCGTGAGATCGTGACCTGGCTGAAGTCGGATGCTTAACCGACTGTGCCACCCAGGCGCCCCTCTACCCCTATTTCTACCGAGCACCTTGTGCTCTCGGGACAATCAGATCTTGCTGATTCATGAAATACTTACCTGCATGTTTAGAGCTCTATGTGTTTGCAATTAATATCATCTTATCCTCTTTGGCCATTTGACATTATATTTTATGGGTTAGGTGATAGATTTGTTATACAACATGAGAGACATTATTTTATAAGGTCTATTTGGCATTATAACACGGATCCTATTTTCTATTTATTATTATCATCATTACATGTCTTTCATATTGGAATACAGGCGGCACTAGGTCAGAGACTTGGTGCGGTTCACAGTGGTATCCCTGCCATTCAGAATAGTGCGTGTTCCATGATAGCCACTTCAATGAATACTTGTTGGGTAAATATTGCTCTTATTGGCCAGAATTCTCTCTCACTCCCCGCCCAAGTTGGCCTTGCAAAGGTATAGTGAGAACCCAGCTCAACTGTTACCTTCCCTTTGGAATCTTCTGTCAACATTTCCTCACGCATATAGAATGACTTATTAAGTCGTCTTCCATTTTTCAAAAGGACCATCTTCCTTATTTCTCTTTCTTGTTCCTCTATTTCTGTGTTTCCCATTGCACCATGGTATTTATAAAGTAAGCTCACTCATGAGCTGACTTATAATCTCATCCTTTGTACATACTCATCACACGCGTCTTAGTTTTCTTCAGAGTAACTGTCTTCTGGCTTGGCTTCCCATTTAAAGAAAACCTCTTTTGAGCCCATCAAGCCCATTGATAACGTCTAAGACAGACTCGATTGTACCAAATTCTTGATACATGACACGTCTTCATTGAGTGTGTTTTTTCTTTTCTTTTTTTTTTTTTTTTTTTTGGCATCTTGGGAAAACTGATAATAGTTCATTAATTATTCAGTCTTAGATATGCACTGGGAAATATTATTTTAAAAACTGTTAATTGGTGTTCGGGTCTCAAATCAAAGCATTCTTTAGGATTTATTACTTTCTAATATTTGCAAACCTCCTCAGGATCAAAACCTCAGGCTTATTTTATTTTATTTTATTTTTTACATTGAGTTTGAGGTCAAATCTCAATCAGTGATGTTAAGATTGATTAAATATCCCCACTCATTCAATAAACAAGCTATCTTCAACCCAAATCTACAATGAATTGGAGTAAGTAACATAGCGAGAAATAAATTGTTCACAGCCCACGAGATGGCTGATAAATATTCCCAAGACTACAAGTACGCCCTCACCTCCTCGTGATTCTGGGAATATAAGAGTTTTTAAAAAATGTATGCATGTGCTTATGCACACAACAAGGTACATATAAATCATGGACTTCCCCTGAAATGAAACTGAGGTCATGTGAACATATTTCAGCCTTTAACTTAGACACTTAGGCTGCATGCCCAGCTATGACACATAGCCCATGTTTATAAAGTCAATTTAATTTCAGTTGTTAGTATCAGTTACCATCATTCCAGATTTAAAACCACCGGCCCAGAGCCTCTCTCTGAGCTCTTGCAGCCCCTAGTAGCTGTACCAAGCATTTGGCACGTTTACACACACTCCTTCATATTGTTCCTGGACGATCTATTTAAACGGGCCTTTTCTCTTCATTTTATTACAAATTCTTGAATCCATGGATCACGTCTGATATTTCTCAGAATCCTCGTTAATGTCTAGTCCAGAAGCCTGTTCTAGCAACTGCTCCAAAAAAGTTGTTGATCAATTCAAAATGGATTTTCAATTTTATGAAAAATATTTTTAGAGTAAAGGAAATATTCACTTGTGTGCTCGGAAAATAGGATGGATATGTTTAAAAAAAGTGGAGATGAGGCGACGTCTTAGGGGCCACACATTTCAACATCAGCACATAATTTCAATATAAAATCCCAACCCAACTTCATGAGAAAAATAATAAAAGACAAATTAAAGAGAATATGACAAACTGGGTTTAGCATTTCCACATCTTCAAAATTTGTTTCCAGCATTATTGGTAGAAAAAAACAGAGTGGTCAGCCTTCTGTGAGAGGAGGTATGCGTGCTTTCTCTCCTTGTCTCCTTCCCTCCCCCCCCCTCACCACCCCCCCTCCCCGTGTCCCCTTCTGAAACTGATTCAGACCAGGCCATATTTCCAGTTAGAAGGAGACATTGGAGCCAAGCAGCTGTTCAGAAATGTCCAAGTGGGCAGCAAATGGTGTCGATGGAGTTAACGGTGGTGACTCACTTGGGACATTCACAGCAGGTCAGCTGAAACCGCCCCTTGCCGTAAAGGGAATTTAGTCCCTGTCGGGCAAGCACCCAAGAACACGAGCTGGGGTTGATAACAGGATAGCGCTTCTTCGTTGCCATTGGTTGCTCGGCTGTTCTCAGTTTTCACAATTTTTTTAAAGGTGGATTTTTTTCTAACGCAATCATGACCATGATGGGAAGAACAGGCTGTGCAGCTGTTGACTGTTTGAAATAACAGAGAGAGGTTTGGTATCTGGAAATGCTCAACGCAAGTTGTCTTGCAAGCTTTGATGATGAGTTTCACATATAAAATTATGGGTCAGGAGCAGGAAGCTGAGTTCACGTCTTGCCAGCAGGTTTGGCCTGACCAGTGTAAGATTTGGGGGACTTCAGCAAGATGTCGTTCATCTAGGGATCCTTTTCTATAAAGTCGTTGTGATGGTTTTAAATGTACTCACCTGAACAACAAGAAAAACAAAATGAAGCCACCCAAACAAAAAAAACATGTGAGAAATAGAGCGTACTCATATTTTGTGAGCGTATACAGCTTTCTCCTCAACACAGAAGGGGATATATGATGAAAAGCTGTTGGGTGGGTTGCATTATAAAGTACAGTAGGAAAGACTAATAAAGACGATTTTGGAGAAAACCATCATTACCTGAAATCAGACAACCTTGACACAAGGCCTGTTTTTATTTTTGTTTTTCCTTCAAATTGTTTTTTTTTTTTTTAACTTTTTAAAGAAACCTTTTGAGGCACGGAGTCTAGATTTGTTCTCCAAAGGTTGAAATTTTGACAAATAAGGAATAATAATTACTGATATTAATGGTCATTTGACTTAAACTCCATTTCCCTAAAATTCTGGTGTGAGCTCATGCTTTCCACATTTAGACGAGACCTTGTTTCCTTTGCGCTTATTTGGGAGAGAAAAAAATCCTATCTGGTGATTCGTGTTCACTAAAATCAAGTTCCTTTTTGTGACTGGACCAAAAGCTAATTCTGATAGTTTCAGACCAGGCTGAAGCCAGAATGAAACATAAATTAGCTTCCTTTCCCAAGAATAAAGTCTTTGTATTAAAGGGAGCTTGGGAAAATAAATGACTGTTTATCAGTCAGTCTAGTTTGCGAGGTACTTTAAAGCCTGAAACAGTTTTAAGGTGCGTAGTTTTAAGTATAATCAACAAGTTTTTCAGTTCTGCCCCTTTGCGAATATATATTCTAAGTTCAAAGGGGAGTAGTTGTGTGTCTGCGGTTTCATAGACAACTGTATGTGTGTGGGGTGGTTTGGGAGGGCAGGGATTTGTTGGTCTTGCTTGCCCACGGTCTACCTCATGATAGAGGCTTCATAAATATTGGTTGAATTAATTAATTTTGGCCACAGGAACTGGAGGGATGACGAGGAGTGTCATCTTTTCTTGGCAGAAGAACAGATTAGTCATTAGGGTCAAGTTGAAGGGAAAGTGGGATTTAGCATGATTTAAGTCAAGAATACCAAAGCCATTTGAAGTCGAGGCTGGGAGGAGAGTTGGGGAAGAAAAAGACAGTTGGATGAATAAGTATGTGGTGGCCTGGGCTGAACTCATTTCTTCACATGGCATCAAAGGCCAACCAAAAATTCCACACTTGGAAAAATAAAAGTGAAATAAGGCATGAAGGTATCATGGGGTGAAGAGGGAGGGATGAGAATAGCATAGTGACACAAACACTTGGGCTTTGAGGGTTTATTGCTTTGTTTCCCTCGCTTCTACCTTGTTCCTACTCGCCATCTTGGTGTCTTCTTTATCTCATCTTTCCTTGATTTCCTTTGAAATGGGACTGCCAAATGGAAATGACTGGTTAAGGGTTAGAAACTTTTCAGCAACTCTTCTGCATTCTCCCGAGGATGCGCGTTTTCTCTCCTGGATACCGTTCATCTTTCAGACGCATTTCTGACCATGAACCTATTCATCTTACGATTATGACAGTGAAATGGAGATGGCACATTGTGGTTTGAAGGTGAGCGAGAACTGTTCCACATGTACGGAGATATATTTCCTATCTTTAAAAACATCAGTTCTATTTCTCACTATGTCTATCTACCGAGAGAAATAGAACTGATTTTTTAAAAAGATAAGAAAGTAAATTGCTGACATTTTTACGTTATAACTATCCTGTATACTTTCATTTTTTTCTTTGGGCGTATTTTAAATTGCTACTGTTTGATATTTGCCTTTTAAGGTATTCTAATTTGGGGTTAATAATTTAATATTGAAGGATAGATTTTTTTAAAAAAGCTTAAGTGCATTTATTTATTTTGAGAGAGAGAGTGCACATGGGAGGGACAGAGAGAGGGAGGGAGAGAGAGAGAGAGAGAGAGAAACCCAAGCAGGTTCGATGCAGAGCTCAAACTCAGGAACCATGGGATCATGACCTGAGACGAAATCAAGAGTTGGTCGCTTAACCCACTGAGCCACCCAGGCGCCCCTAAATGAGAGCTGTTTTAATTCTACCAAGGGCAAATCACACTATACTAATTAATCATAGTGGAGTAGGCCTGACTAGGTCTTTTGGGTGCTATCAGATTGTCGAGAAATCCAACTTCCACACGAATGTGTAGAAAGGCATCTCTTCTGATAGGTGACGGGCAGATACACACACACACACACACACACACACACACAGAGGCACACACACAAGTACTAAAAGCATAAAAAAATGACCCCACTGTAGAGGATATTTATTATAACATATGAGCACATTTATAATGTTTAAAGAGCCGAAACTGGAATCCTACCCCTCCTATGGTCTTGTTTTATTACCTTAGTTTCACATAAAACAAGACAGAATCTCCTACATGAAAATCAGGCTGGTATTCGTCACGTCTGTATCCAGGGTCTGAGCTCATTTTTATTCACAGCCTCTTTCCCCACTGCACTTCCTGTGTTTGGTAATGCAAACAAGCAGGAGAACATTGTGTCATTGTGCCGGTGACACTCCCTTTGAGAGTCCAGAGTATAGAAAGCTGGAACTGGAGTTGATGGGACTTATTAATAAAAGGGAAAAAAAAGGGTGGGGGGTGCCTGGGTGGCTTATTCAGTTAAGCACCGGACTTTGACTCAGGTCACGATGTCGCCGTTCAAGCCCCGCCTCGGGCTCCGTGCTGACAGCGTGGAGCCCCGACCCCACATCAGATTCTGTGTCTCCCTCTTTGCCCCTCCCCCATTCGCACTCTATCTCTCTCTCTCTCTCAAAAATGAATAAACATTAAAAAAATTAAAAAATAAATAAGTAAAATGTTTGGGGACCAATCTGATGTGGAGGGCCCGCTGATCTCAAGGTGCGAGGTACCTTATACTCCATGGCACCTGCTTCCTCTCAAGAATAGCCCCATATTGGTACCTTGTCTAATACGCAGACAGAATATTAAGTGCCTTGTGAACTGATTTGTGAGGCACTTGCAATAGGCTGGAAGAGATCTCCTTTCAGTTCAAGGAGCCAATGAAATTATACAATTTGTAAACTGAAAAGGGGAGATAATCTAATCTGGTTTCACGTCCTTATTTCGGAAACCGTCCTCAGTCCCAAAGTATGGCCTTGCACTTGTGAGGTGTATTCTTTAGGACCTCAAAATGAGCTGGGAGGAAAGAGATCGGAGAGGTGAACCCAAGGCTTAAGGCAACCCCAGGGTGTCGTTTGTGGGTCTAGGCAGTGTACTTTTCATTTTTGGTACAGATGAGGTCTTTCCAGCTATTGTGTTTAATTAACTTCAGAATCTAGAGTTGTCACACCAAATACCAGCTTCGTGTTTCAACACCGTGCCTCAAATTGTACCAGGAGAGAATTTAAAATGAAGTTCTGGATGCTATTTTGAAATGCTCCTACGTTGTCTTATAAGGAAATATTTTTTCTAAAGATGACCTGATTTATTGGATTCTTTTTATTATTATTTTTCAGCAGCTGTATTTGGCATTAGAGCTTGCCTCAATGCCCGTCCTTAACACTAGTCAAACTTATGCAAGATCGTTATGACTGAAATCTGGAAATGTTCAGGGTTTAGACCCCCACGCTGAGAATGTCGTCGTGCTGGACAAAGCAGTGGGGGACCGTTGGATACAGGGTATTGCTTCAAAGTTTACGTTATCAATGAGAGTCATAAAATTAAGGCCTGACAGGGTTTAGGGCTTATATAACTTACCGAGACCGTTCACATCAACACTGCTTAAACGAGAGAAGGTAAACCAGCCATTCCTGCACTGGTTTGAGTATCAGCCTGTCTCTTGCCAGCTATGATTGGAGGCAATGAGGTCTGTATTGAAATTCTGGCTCCATTTTCTAAGTGGATGCTCTGGGGCTCTGGTTCTCGAACTCGATGGCCAGGTGCATCAGAATGATCTGAATTATTATTGGGGGATGCCTGGGTGGCTCAGTCAGACATCTGACTCTTGATTTCAGCTCAGGTCATGATCCCAGGATCATGGGATTGAGTCCCACGTTGCTCCGCACTGAGCTTGGAGACTGCTTGAGATTCTCTCTCTCTCTCTCTCTCTCTCTCTCTCTCTCTCTCTCCCTCTTTCCCTCTCCCTTGCTCTCTATCTTAAAAAAAATAAAAAAATGATTATTGGGCCCATCCCCAGAGTTTCTGATCCAGTAGGTCTAGGGTGGGGCCATATAGTGCGCATTTCTGGTAAGTTCCCAGGTAATGCTGTTGCTCCCAGTCTAGTGGCCAACACTGAGATCACCAACCTAGGGCAACGGACTGAATTTCTTTGTTCTTGAGATTTCTTGTCTGTAACATAATGAAGAAAGTGCTATAGGGAAGGTCTTAGAGTCCCATGCAGCATATTGTGTTAATTGAGCATTAACCATTGCCGCTAATGGTAACAATCATAGAACATCCTGTCGCTCAGATTGTTTAATGTTTCAAGACGTAAATTAGCTTTCCGTTGGGAAAATCCATATCAAACATACAAACATTTTCTTTTTTTTTTTTAATTTTTTTAACGTTTATTTATTTTTGAGACAGAGAGAGAGCATGAACAGGGGAGGGTCAGAGAGAGGGAGACACAGAATCTGAAACAGGCTCCAGGCTCTGAGCTGTCAGCACAGAGCCCGACGCGGGGCTCAAACTCACGGAACATGAGATCATGACCTGAGCCGAAGTCGGACGCTTAACCGACTGAGCCACCCAGGTGCCCCACAAACATTTTCAATAAAACTACCCCACAGTACTGAATATATAAGCTTAGGAAAAACAATTGTGCCTTTGGGTTTTTAATAAAAGAAAGCACTTTGCCATTGTAAAACCTCTTTGGGACTCAGAGACCTTTCGAAAGCTATGGATATATACTTTGGGCTTGCCGTAGACCTTCTCTCCACAAAGTTGCCCACACATACATACAAGAACATGTGTTTATGCAGTGGCTGCTTTGGATGGCCAGGTGAAGGAGAATGATGTCACAGCTGCCTTGGTCAGAGGGGCAGTGGGTCATACAAGAACCGTGAGCTGTGCTGTCTCTTCATTATCTTTTATCATTTAAATTATGCAAAATTATTTCCATTCCCTTTGATGATTTGCCTTTAGATAGAGCAGAGAAAACAAAAAAGGATCCTGGAGTCAACCACGCAGTATCTCAGGGCCAACCTGGGGACTTTTCGACAGCTGCTAGGACCTTGGGCAAGCTCTCTGAGGATTAGGTTCTTTAAACAAAAGGGCTATCATAGATAATGTCTAACCCACTTCTAGAATGGATGCTGGCAATTATCTTAGAAGGTAAATGCTGTCGCATGGCCTTAACAACAAGACTTTCTTTCTCACCCATTTTCTGTAACAAGCTTCTCACACCACTGCTGAGTTGCTTCTGTGACCACTTCCTGTTATTGAACTTCTATGAATTCAGATTCTATAAACTCAGTGTGCTCTCTTTTCCGTAGATCCTCTACGATATTAATTTTGATGCTTTACCATTTTTACCTGAGCCAGGTGGGGACATCTTCTGTTTATCGTCACCTGGGTCATCGGCATATTTTATTTCATTCTCAGGCCTGGGTGCGTTCTATTCCCCCTGCCTGGCGCATTCTTTTCTTCCTTCCTTGGCCCCCTTTCTAGCAGCTGTCTCCCTCCCTCAGCACCCATCTCTGGCTTTTCCAATGTGGCTTCATCTTATCCTGCAGGTTAGACCTTAGATTCATCTCCTCTGAGAAGCCAGGATTGGGCTCGTGCTCCCCACCACGTGTGAACTCACAGCACTCACCCCTTTGATTGCATCTCTGTTGGTGTACTGACTTTGGAATCTGATCCGCATGCACTTGTCTCTTTGTTCTGTTACTTATTGACAGTATGGCCTTGAGCAAGTTTCCTCACTGCACTCTAAATTCTTAATCCGGAGAAGATAGCAAATAGCTACCTCATTCAGCTGCTATGAGGATTAAATAAGAAAATGCACAATGCCTGGTTCAGGGGTTGTAAATGGTGACTTCCTTCATGAACGATTCGTCATTATTAGTCTTTCTTACATGTGAGATATCTGAAGTGAACTTTTAGAAACTCATGGATCCTATTCAAACTACGGTTGAAGGCCTTAGACATGATATCGGTCAAAAAGGGGGCTCATATGCTTTATATCAATGGTTTTCAATCCTCTCCTGCTTCACCTGGGGAGTTGAATTCTGCCCTCTCCCCCAAACCCCGAGAACCAGTCAACTGGCCGGGGGCAAGACATAGCCTTTGAGATCTACAAAACTCCCCAGATTATTGCAAGGAGCAGCGATTTTGGGAGCCATTGTTTAAGGTGACCCACTAGCAGAAAGAGTAGAAATTGACCTTTGTTGGGAGGCAGATTTGCATCTGAGAAAGCGCATCTATGCCCATGGCCGTACTTCAAGGGAAGCTGGGATGTAGAGGTGAGACCAGAAAAATCTTTACATACACTCCTGTACGTGCACACAGTTGGGACCTCCACCTCATTCGAACGGGAATATTGACCTAGTCCGAAATTTTTTTGTGGCAAGAGTTGGCCACAAGTGACCATCTTGGCCATCAGACTGTGGCCAAGATGAGGCCAGATGTGCCTAGGTCTGGCCATGATCTTGATCTCGGCCATGAGTTCAAGCCCCGGGCTGGGCTCCATGCTGGGCATGAAGCCTACTCACAGAAACACACACACAAACAAACAACACAACACCAGACCTAAGGTGGTGAATGAATTCTTGCATCCAAGAAGTATAGGATACTGGCCAGAGGTTTCAGGAATTCTGAACTCAGGATGCAAAATGGTAGGAGAAACATGTGATTCAGTGGTAATGGGGACAGTGGTTGAGGCAGGGGTGCATTTAGTCCAGTGGTTGAGGCAGGGGTGCATTTAGTCCAGTGGTTGAGGAAGGGGTGCATTTAGTCTGTGCACTTCCGCAGCCTAGAAGATGCTCATTTTCCAGGAACTGAGATCAGAGCCCAGCCTGGCTTGCTTGGAGGCTTTCTGGAAAAAGAGACTGGTACCTTTTTTCCCCTAAAATCCAGGTGCCTGTAGACAGATGAGCCCAAAGCCAATTGTCCCTTAAACACTGATTTGCCATCTGATTCTTTCCTCTGATCTTTGTTCTTTTCATTCCACACCTTTCTCCTGGAAGACCTCATCTCGGATCATGGTCTCACCTCCCCCTAAATGCTTAAAGCTCTTCCTCCATCCAATCCAGAACTTGGAGTTTCCATGGTCACTTGAAACTCACTCTACCTGAAACAGGCGTCTTTGCAGTCACCCTGTGTCCTCACTCATCTTTCTCTGTCCTTACTCCCTCTACCTGTGCAACACTGCTGCCCTCTGCCCTCCCCCATTTTGCCTATAATGGTCACCCCCGATGCCCTCAGTGTTATCTGCACAGTAAGACCTTTCTACACCACCCTGTCTTACAACTCAGCATCACTTCCCCCTCCTCAGGTCTTCTGCTCCCGCATACCCTCCCTTCATTTCCTTTGTGTCATAGTTTAGAAGGCTGAGAAATGCCTCCTATAAAAAAAATAATAGTAATAAAATAAAAATATCAGTGTCCTAAATCCCTGGAATCTGCGAATATCTTACCTTGTAGGGCAAAGACCTTGCAGATGTGATGAAATTAAGATTTTTGAGATGGAGAGATTATCCTGGATTATCTAGATGGGCCCTTAATGTTATCCTGAGTCTCCCTAGGAGAGTGAAGCAGAGAGAGATTTTATGCAGACAGAAGAGGTCACAGCAATGTGACCCTGGATGCAGAGATTGGAAGGATACAGCCAGAAGCCAAGAAATGCCAGTAGCCGCCAGAAGATGGAAGAAGCAAGGAATGAATTCTCTCCTATAGACTCCAGAGGGAACTCCACCCTGCTGGCACCTTGATTTTGGCCCAGTGATACTGATTTCGGACCCCCGTGTCTAGACTTCCGTGAAAATACATTTCTATTGTTTTCTGCCATCCAATTTGAGGTAATTTTGTCACATCAGCCAGAGGCAACTATTACAGTAACTGTGTGTAACCTCCTCTCACGCTATAAAAACTGCTTCATTATGTTTATGGTTCCTATTGTGGGTTTTCCATCACTAAAAGGAAAGCTCCGGTAGGCATAGATTTTTGTCCGGTTTGTCCCTCGCGTATCTCAAGCGCCTAGAACAGTACCTGCACATTGTGGACACTGAAGTCTTTGTTGGGTAGAGGGTGAATGAGTTGTCTCCACCTGCCCACATTCTCCCATCTTCCCAACCCTCCACGAACCTGTTTTCTCCTAGAATCCCTGCTTTGTGAATGTCCTCCCCTTCTCCTCATGCTCCTCAATCTTCTCTCTTCCTCGGCCCCTGAATCCAGCCAGTGGCCACATCTTGTCAGCTCTACCTCTTAACTGTCGCTCAGTGCTGTTCTCTAGCCAAAGTCCCCAGTTATGCCCCTGGTTCGGTCATTTATCATTTCTCCCTGGATTGCAGCAAACTCTTAACTGTTTGTGGTTACTTCTGCCCTCTTTTTGCTGCCGATCCCCTGTTCTGACTCCTGCTTACTCCCAGCCTCTGTCTGCCCACAGTGTGCAGCTATATGCCTGCTGAACAGGGCACCAGAGAAGCCTTGAAGCCCTTCCTTTGTTCCCCTGTGAGCTTTAGGTGCACAAACTGTTTCCCCCTCGTCCACCTGCAGGCTCTGGAGCCAGGTGTCCCCTGGGACCAAAGCTGGCATTACAGTTTACTCAGCTCTCAAATGAATGCAACGATACTACCTATATCAGAAGTTTGCTGTGAGGCTTAAATGAATCACTGCGTGCTGCGTTTAACTGATGACACGACGTTTCCAATCTTCCACCCCTCTTGTGCCCATGTCCCTTTGCACTGAATCTGGCAACTTCTCCCATCAAGAGATGGAGTCTGTGTTCCCTCGAATCTTTTTATTGGTTGCCTTTGAATTTCATGTCTTATTCTACCCGGTAGAAAACAGCAGAAGTAGTGCCACGTTGGTTTGCTACTTCTCGGGGAACCCTGACATCTTTCTGTGAACAAGCCTGGGCTAGCATACTGGAGGATACAGGCCATGTGAGGGAGACTGAGGCAGCCCAGCCTATAGCCAGCTGGCTCCCGACCTGTGAAGGAGCCCAGCCTAGAGCCGTGGAGCTGCCCACCTAACTTGCCGTTGACCACAGATGCGTGAGGGAGTTTAGCCCATTCCAGGAGAACCATCTGGATGATCAACAGACTAGCGAGCATGACCACGTGCTTACTTTTTTAAGCCATTAAGTTTCAGAGTGTTACGCGGTGGTAGCTAACCGATACGTGGACAAAGAGCAGCGAGCGATCATTATTAATTCATATCAACGCAGAATGTTAGCATTCCAGCAAGCATTTTCCATTTCTTTCTAGAAAGACTATCACTTTGACGCTCCATAGCCCTCAGCGTATAGCATGCCTTCCCTACTGTTGTCTTTACCATCTTGGCATTTGTACTATCTGTATATTATTTTTATGCGAGGCAGTGTGTTGTAATACTCACTGTCACAGGGTTTGGAACCGAGCTGTGTGGGAGTCTTTCCTGTCTCCACCATTTATTAGCTTTCCCTCTATCTGTGTTTCAGTTTTCTCCTCAGTAAGAGGGGTGTAAGGATAATATCACTACTTCCCAGAATTGTTGAGGAATAAATTACATCAACGCTACAAACTTCCAGATATGCACACTCCACTCAGCGAATGGGTGAGGAGGATGAGGAATTTGGACATATGGACAATTGACTCCTCAGGAAAAGGCTTACTGTTGTTTCATCGCTGTGTTGCTAAGGGCAACACGATAATCTAGCACCCAGGAGGTTCTGAAACACAGCAAATATCTTTCTTGCATGAACAACTACAGACACGGAAGTCAGATCCAGCTGGTCAAGAAGGACATGAGATTTTCTGTGTTTGTTTACACTTGAGAAACTCTTGGGTCACCTGGGTAGCTTAGTCTGTTAAGCGTCCAACTCTTGATATCAACTCAGGTCTTGATCTCAGGGTTGTGAGATCAAGCCCCACACTGGGTGTAAAACCTACTTGAAAAACAAAACAAAACAAAACAAAACTTGTGAAAGAATGGCTACCATATTGCTAAAAACTCCATAGAGTTGTTATAGGTGATGTACTAGTTTTCTATTGCTGCTGTGATAAATTGCCACAAACCTAATGGCTCAAGTCAACTCAACTCAATTGTTCTTACAGTTCTAGAGGTCGGTATCTAATGCTGGGCCTCCTGGGCTAAATTAGGGCATAGACATAGCCGTATTCCTTCTAGGGGGTTCTAAGAGAGAATCCCTTTCTTTGTCTTTTCTTGTCTCTTAGAGGCTGCCCACATTCTTTGACTTATGGCCCCTTTCTCCACCTTCAAAGCCAGCAAGCTGCCTCTCTCTGACCATTCTTATTTAGTCCTCTCTCCCTCCTATCACCACCAGGGAGAATTCTCCCCTTTTAACAGGATTGGATTGGACCCAGCTGGATTCTCCAGGATTATTTCTCCATCTGCTGGTCCTTAATGTATCCATATCTACAAACTCCTTTTTGCCACATTTAGGGTGACACGCTCACACACATTCACAGGTTCTAAAGATTAGAAAGTAGAAATCTTTGAGGGGCCATTGTTCTGCCTACTGCAAGGGATAATAACATTGGTCAAATCTCTAAAGGCAACCATGGTGGGGCACCTGCGTGGCTCAGTTGGTTAAGTGGCTGACTTTGGCTCAGGTCGTGATCTTGCAGTTTGTGGGCTTGAGCCCCACGTCGGGTTCTCTATTGTCAGTGCAGAGCCTACTTTGGATCCTCTGTCCCCCTCTTTCTCTGCCCCGCCCCCCATACATTCTCTCTCTCTCTCTCTCTCTCTCTCAGAAATAAACATTAAAAATTTTTTTTCAGTCTAAAGATAACCATGGGATTACCAGGGAAGCAACAGGAAGGAGTCATGATAACCATTTCATTCACCACCTTGGGACACTATGCACAGGAATACAACATGAATGGAGACCCTTGGAGGCCTGCAGTCAACAGGGCCACCAGAAATAGGACCAGGGCTCTAGGCTTCCCCAGTCATCCATGTCATGATCTTGAGCTTTAAATTTGAGTTTGAAGTTAATAAGTTGGGGGGTTTCTGTAACTCTAATTAGAATTTTGTAAAACTCCATTTAAGAAGTCCTCCTAAATCCTGCTTTGGTGGCAAGCAGGATCAGTTTAATCAGGTACAGGCCAGAGCACTGGTTCTCAAACTGTGTTCCAAAAAGGTACTTCATGGTTTTCATGTTTTTTAAAAAAAAAAAATATTTATTTACTTATTTTGAGAGAGACAGAGATCGCACAAGTGGAGAGGGGCAGAGAGAGGGAGAGAGACCCCCAAGCAGGCTCCACCCTGCCAGCACAGAGCCTGACGTGGGGCTGGGACTCACGAACTGTGAGCTCATGACGTGAGCCAAAATCAAGAGTTGGCTGCTTAACCAACGGAGTCACCCAGGTGCCCCAGGGTTTTCATGTTTAATTCAATTTTCAGGTAAGAAATATTTCAAATGCTTACAACTTTACAATAAATCTGAGCACTCAGGTATGTTATCTACTAAATTCTGATGCACTTATTATTATTTATTCGTTGACATTCATTGATCTCAACTGAAGTGTCTCAACTGAAGTGTCTCCAGCCATCTTGGTTTAATGGAAAAGGGTCCTGATGCTACAAAGCAGATGGTTTTAAATAAATAAATAAATGGAAGTGAGAGGGGGAAAAAAAAACGATCTTTCATGGCTATTTCTGTGTCATGAGTTAAGAGGTTTTTTTCCACATCGTGTCACAAAACATCAACCAGCAGGGGAAAGAAACAATAGTGATGTTAGCAAGCACTCATGAGGCATTTATTATATACCAGGCACTGTTGTAAACATTTTACTCAGACACAAATATCAACCTGTGTAAACTTTGCAATAATCCTAGGAGGAAGGAACCATTTTTTCAGATGAGGAAATTGAGATGGCGGGAGATTAGGTGGTTTTCCTGAGGTCAAACAGCTGATAGACGGCAGACACCCCAGGGTTCTACTCTGTGCTTTGACCCACGACATGGTCAATATTTAGTTATAATTCTGATTTATCAAGACAGCCTGCATCTTTCTTCAAAACTGAACTTGTGGTAAATAGATATAATTGTTTAAGATTGATGGAGGGTGAGAGAGTTTTCTCGTTTTCCCTGCCTAATTAAATGAGTGATAAGGGGGTGCCTGGGTGGCGCAGTCGGTTAAGCGTCCGACTTCAGCCAGGTCACGATCTCACGGTCCGTGAGTTCGAGCCCCGTGTCGGGCTCTGTGCTGACAGCTCAGAGCCTGGAGCCTGTTTCCGATTCTGTGTCTCCCTCTCTCTCTGCCCCTCCCCCGTTCATGCTCTGTCTCTCTCTGTCCCAAAAATAAATAAACGTTGAAAAAAAAATTTTTTTAAATGAGTGATAAGAACGGGCATCAGACCAATGGAGATTACTGATGGACAAAAGCGAGGTTGAAGGAGGAGGCTGAAGTTTGTTACTATGGTACACAGCTTAGTACCCCAGAAGTGGATTCACTCACCCATGAGACCAGGCCTGGGGCAGGAAGTGTGTGGCAGGACTTGCTTGCTGGGCTGCGTTGGTGACAAGGCAGAGAGCAGGCAGATCACAAGAGTGGAGGGAGGACAAGGGATAGTCATGCCTGCTGGACTTCCTCTCCATCTCCAAGCCTCACCCCCTGAATCTGTGAGAGGCTGGAAGAGAAAGTTAGCATAGAGGTTTGGGGACCTGTGTCCACATCAAGAGAAGTGCGAGGGGAAGAAAAGTCCTCTAAACAATTACAGACTAGAACTTGTTAAATACAGTTTTCAGTTTTAAAAAAAAGCCACTTAGGTATAGCATGTATTAGAGCTCTAGGTGACATCTTTATTTGAAAGGAAAATATGGTTCCATTGCTAAATACACTTGTAAGCCATATGCAAATCAGTTACATCCTTTTTCTTTTCTTTTTTTAAATTTTTAAAAAAGTTTTTATTTATTTTGAGAGAGAGAGAGAGGAGTGGGGGAGGCGCAGAAGAAGAATGTGAGAGAGAGAATCCCAAGCAGACTCTGCACCATCAGCGTAGAGCCCAACGTGGGCCTCGAACTCACGAACCATGAGATCTTGACCTGAGTTGAAGTCTGATGCTTAACCGACTGAGCCACCAAGGGGCCCCTCTGTTTTACCTTTTTCAAAGGATCATTTAGAAATTTTTTTCAAGTTTTTATTTAAATTCCAGTTAGTTAAGGATCACTTAGAAATTTTAAGAAAACTGTTCTTTCCAGAAAACATAACTGCACCGATTGATGCAAGGCACCATCCCTGAAGTCTGACTTTCCACATGATTTCTTTTCAGCTGATACTACTACCTCTGTTCTCAGGGCCAAGGAGTAATTGATACATATTTAAGTTCTCCATAAGTTCTGGAACTACCAATGACCGATGAGGAGGCTTTCCCCGTGCCAGAAAATTACGTAAGTTGAAGACAATATCGTCCCATTCCTTGAGCTCGAACCACTCAGTCGGTGGTTATGAAATTCGGCTGCCTCTCAGAATCTCAGGATGCTTTTTAATTAGTCAGGAAGTCTAGGGCCCAGCCCAGGCTCACCTAATAATTAGAATCTCTGGAGGTAGAATCTATGAAATCTGTAGTTTTAAATGCTCCTAGAAACCAAAGGAAGTGAAGTAAATTGGGACAAGAGATATTAACACAAAATGAAATGCTTTTTGAAAAATGTTTCTATATTTTAAAAAAAATCCCTGAGATTAAAATAGTCTAAAGTAGTTTATCAAAACCTCTGTGCTCTTGAGGCAACAGAAACAACAAAGGAAAACACCATTTGAACCCCAGGGGCTGTGCCAGAGAGAATCCCTTGCCAAAGTCTAGACGTGTGTGTTTCTGCTTAGGTCCATCCAAGCTTGGGGTTCCTTGGGAGGAGGCCCACTGTCAAATGCAAGTCGGAAAAGGCCTTCTGCAGCTGATTCCCCTGCCAGGCCACTCACTGTCAAAGTCCTGCGTCAACAAACCCAAACCGTCATCTGTGTTCCCCTCTAGAACTCTGGTCACCTGCAGGCATCTATTATCTGCTTTCGGATGCCCAACTTTGTCCTGGGAACAGTGTGGATGCGTAGAATGTCTCTTGTTCCTGTCTGTACCCTGAGTAGAGGGCTCCAGGATGGGGGGCAGGAGCTAAGCATCAGGGATTCCAACTTACAGTCCTAGTCTTTCTAGAACTCGGAATACTGTGAATGATTTTTATCTAACTGGAGAGGAATGGGATAGGTACTTGAAAAGAGAATACTTACAAGCCCACTGTAACCAAGTATGTGACAACAGGCAGTGACTTACTAGATATCAAGAGGGAAGGGGGACGTCCCATTAATAAAGTCTTCTGTAACTACCACCCGTTAGCAAAGAATTAGAATACAATGCAATTCTTTGATGAGCATAATTTAGTCTTTTGATGAGTCAGAAAGTGTGCATGCTTGCTTCTAAGCCATCAGTAAGACAATCATTAATGTTACGGCAACAAAGCTCTCACAAGCTTATTTAGCAAATGAATCTAATTAATCTATTAATCTAATTAATAGACTGACAAAATATACTTTATCAGCATATGATCTATAGTCTGCCTATTCCCACCAAGTGCTATTGGAAATATTGCATAAAATATTTTAAACCAATGCATTTCCTAACAAATGAGATCATACCTCCAATAAGGTATGACGGGGTAAGGAGTGAACGTCAAAGGAACCCAGCAAATACTGGGAGGAGATAGAAAAAGAAGGATATTTACAGAATCACCGGGGAACAGTCCCTTGATACTGATGTTATTTTCTGTCTCAAATGCCAGTCTTCCCGTGTGAATGACTCACTCGTACTTTGAGCAAACCAGGAATTTGGGTTGAACGATGGGCAGATTAGACCCATCAGGTGAGCACTCTGACAACATACAGAAAGAAAGTGTCCTCAGATTTTTGGTAAATTATTTGTAGTTCACATAAATCTTGAGTTTTGGCACATCTGCCTCAATTCAGCCCGAAGGAGGACGGCCAAAATCTTATGTGTCAATAGAATGGAAATACACCAGGGCGCCTGGGTGGCTCAGTCGGTTAAGCATCCGACTTCAGCTCAGGTCACGGTCTTGTGGTCCATGAGTTCGAGCCCCGCGTTGGGCTCTGGGCTGATGGCTCAGAGCCTGGAGCCTGCTTCCGGTTCTGTGTCTCCCTCTCTCTCTGCCCCTCCCCCGTTCATGCTCTGTCTCTCTCTGTCTCAAAAATAAATAAACCTTAAAAAAAGTTAAAAAAAAAAAAAAAGAATGGAAATACACCTTGAGTCAGCTAATTATTGCATGTTGCTATAGCACGTAGCACACCCAGACTAAATTTAAAGTAGGAGCTACCCACATGTTTTTGTTCAAACTGGGAACTAGAATCTATTTTCCTCAAAATGAAAATATCTTTGCTGGTTTTTTTTAGATTGTGAAAATAATAACATGACTTATAAAATGCCAAAGGATACAAAAAATATATGAAAGGAAAAATCTCCTGAAACATTGCAAGCGATAAGAACCATTAAAAAGTTGGTAACTACCTGTCTAGACACATCTCTGTGCGTATATAATTTTATATAAATGGAATCATATAGTTCATTAACTTTGTTACTTAATAATTTGTGGTCATCTTTCTATGTTAAGGTGTACACATTTAAACCATGGTTTTTGATAACTTTCTAGTAATTCATTTTATGGCTGTATTAATATGTTAATAACTATCCCCCAATTAATTAATTTAAAAGTTGACGAGCCCTGGGTGTTACATGTAGGTGACGAATCACTAAGTTTTACTCCTGAAACTAATATCACACTCTATGTTAACTAACTAGAATTTAAATAAAAAATTGAAACGGCAAAAAAAGTTGTCTTCAATGTTGTTAACAACGTTTTAATAACCATCCTTATATATTCATTTTTTTGTGACCGTATCTGCCTTTATTCTTAGGATCGATCCTTACAAGTAGACTTGTTGGGTCAAAAGGCATAAACATTTTTAAGGATTTGGTTCAAATCGCCCACCTCCAGAAAAGTCATCTTAATTTACTCTTCCACCTACACTGTTTGAAAAGCATGAGAACATTATTCTTTTTTTAATGTTTATTTATTTTGAGAGGGAGAGAGAGAGAGAGACAAAACACAAGAGGGGGAGGGACAGAGAAAGGAAGAGAGAGAATCCCAAGCAGGCTCCACGCTGTCAGCACAGAGCCCAGTGTGGGGCTCGATCCCACAGACCATGAGATCATGACCTGAGCCAAAATCGAGAGTCTGACACATAACTGACTGAGCCACCCAGATGCCCCCCAAGGGAACATTGTTTCTAATAATCAGGCATAGTCTGCCTAACTTGAGTGTTATCTTAACAAATGGAGAATTGTTTGATGTCAACCTTCATGAAACAAAGTGTTCTGTTGAGGATGGCTGGATTTGAACTCTAGAATGAGATCGGTTTACTCTCCACCAGCTATAAGGAGTATAGAGCCTGAGGGTGGGTTTCCAATGCATCCTCACTAAGTAGGTGACCATCTTCTTATCCAGTCTGGCCAAGAAAAGACGAGAAAACTCCCTGCTTTGGTCCCACCTGGATCTTGCCTGCTCCACCTTGGCATTCCAGCTTCTTGATCCGGACTCATATTTCTGGTCACATGCAGCTCCCCAACTTTGCACGTCGACTTCAGGAGGCCCTTTTCTGGCCACGATCCCTCTACCCATCTGACCTTTACTGTCTTGGTAGCCAGAACAACATGAGAATTTCTAAAACCGCATTGCTTAAAAATGACTTCTTGTTTGAAATTTCACACAGGTGCAGATGTGCCACGTGCATCGAACCGTGGTTCACCTTTTACAGTTCTTTAAATGCCCACCGTGGGCATAAGATTGGGACCCTTTACCAGACGCCTCTTACTACTAGGTTTTGCCAGCCATTTATTGCAACCAGACATCTGCAGGCAGCTATGACCCGATAACATCTTGCCTCGGCTGTAGTGTTATCTCTCGTTTCCTGGGTTTAACTCAATTGCATACCTTTGGATGGGCATCCCCTCCTTCCATTTTCTTCTGTCCTGTCTCCCACACCCGTCCCTTGGGATTCTTTCCCAAAATAAGCTTAGTGCAAGCCCTCGTCTCAGGCTCTGCTTTCTGGGAGAAACAAGGCGAAGACACTGCCCAACACCAACACTTGAAATGGAGCGAAGCAGCTTTGATCAGTGGCAAATATCTCCCTCCTAAGTGACCAGTGATATGAGATACGTCAAGCAGATCTTCTTAGAGCAAAAGGTTCATATGGACCTTGCCATAAAGTCAACAGGGGTTCTAGAGTTGAGTCGCATTTGAAAAACGCAATGGCAAAATTGGATGAACACCTCTAATTCTATTTTGAGAAAACAGAGGTGGAATGATGCACCAAAAAAATTATTTCAGTGACCCTATACTAAAGAAATTTGTGTCCTAGAATATACAACGGAGGGTCACATTATCTACACACACACAATAACTAATTTTCAATGGGCTGCCTCAGCTAAGTAAATCTGAATCCTTTAGGCTTTTTTAAGGAAATAAAATTGGATTAAGTTTTTTGTTTATATGCATTTTAAGACACTTTCCAAGAAGTGTTTTCTTTTTCACAAAGATGTCTAGGCTTGAATTAAAAAGCCCCAAAATAGAGGCTCAAATTGCAAATGAAAATATTTCTTTCTCAACAGATCATTATTGTGCTAGTTTTTCCTAGAATGGGGCAGTGGTGATGGATATGCCTCCTCGTGAATATGTTAAAATCACTCAGTTGTGTACTTCAGAACGGTGAATTTATTATGTGTGAATTATATCTCAATAGAAGTTAAAAACAAAACCCGTTTTAGAAGTCGTTGGTATTTTTCCCGGGGAAATACTTTTGAGGACTTGTGTCGACACTCTTAGTTTTGCTCTTTCTTCCGAAAAACGGAAGGCGCGGCAGGAAGCTCCCACCCGACTTCCGCCACGATCGTGGTCACTTCTGGCCCTTTGCTGTGTTATTACAGGAGGGCAAACGCTCCTTTGGGCCCGGATCCTGGAGCTGAAACAGCCGTGGTACCGCCTGATCGGATGCCTCTGTGGTGCACTGCACATTCTATCAGTCTGACTACCAGGAAGCTTGACCACATTCTCCCCTCTGTCAGTACGTTGATTTGGTGCTATCAGACATGACAGGGGACAGTAGTGCAAAGAGGACAGAAGTAGTCACCATCGCTGGGACCTAACCCCCCCACACCCACACTCGCTCTGCGCGCCACAGCGAGTTAATGGTCAGCAGAGGAGTCCTGGAGGCTTGGCTTTTTATTCACGAGAAAAAAAAAGAAGAAAAAAACAATCCCTATTGGCAGCTGAGGAGACAGCCCCTCTGGGGACCAATTATTCCATTTTGTGCTGCACAGACTGCAGTGGGGCTGTGCCGGCCCCCTGGGAGCCGCTCTGCTGGGCTTTCCTAACGGAGGCCAGGCTGGTGCTGCAGACCCAAGTAGCTCTTCATGTCAAAACTGCCGCTAATGACACAATTAAGTAACTGGGGACCACAGAGAAGCTCTTAATTAGGTAAACACGCTCTCTGAGAAATGATCGCCCAGTTTTAGGCTAGCCATTACTGTCAGATTGCTACAAGATGTACGCTCTTGGATACACGAAGAAGCACTTTAAGGACCCAATTGCGCCCTGATTATTTCTTCTTCTTTAACGGCAGAGGATGTTTACCATTTTATTAGCGATGGCGACGGTTCCTTCATTTTCAGAATTTATATCCTTTGGATCTGCAAAACAAAAAGAATTGCATGGCGAGGTACCAACCCATTAGACTGTACGTGACCATTTTTTTGGAATCTCTAAGCCACTGGTGTAATCTTACCGTGGCCAAACTAGAGTCACACATCTTTAGACTGATTTCTTGTTCGGAATGTCTCCTCCCCCTTACCCCCACCATGAATCATACACTTCGATAATTTTTTTTTTGCCCTGATCATCCTTATTTAGATTGTCTTTAAAATCAGATTATAGGGGCGCCTAGGTGGCGCAGTCGGTTAAGCGTCCGACTTCAGCCAGGTCACGATCTCGCGGTCCGTGGGTTCGAGCCCCGCGTCGGGCTCTGGGCTGATGGCTCAGAGCCTGGAGCCTGTTTCTGATTCTGTGTCTCCCTCTCTCTCTGCCCCTCTCCCGTTCATGCTCTGTCTCTCTCTGTCCCAAAAAATAAATAAAAAACGTTGAAAAAAATTTAAAAAAAAATAAAATCAGATTATATTCAAGGACTGCTGAAGATATGCAGCATGTTCTCCATCGTACATCGACTATATTTTTATGGGCTCCATTCAGTGGAGCGGCTGGAAAAGACACATCCCACTGGCAGGTGCGAACAGGAAGATCATATACGAGTTTGCAAAGCAGTGCTCACGTATTCTCCCTTTCTCTCACATTGTCTGTATATGGGTGTTGTTTTGTATGTTTTTAGTACAGAACAACGTGCTCACTTAACACACTGAGGCAATGCTTCTTAAGGGTTTATCTGTGATGTTTTCTTTCTTTGGTGAACAAACCTGGAAGTTCAGTTAATTCCTCTTTCCACATTACAAGCTGACAAACCAAGGCAGTTTTGTCCAATTATTTATTGACCCAATTATTTAGTACTCTCAAATACTTATTGTTACACAACAATGTTCAGAGGAACAATGCACATGCATGTCAGTTTTCATCATCTGTTTACCATCTGGGTTCATTCTTCTATCAGATTAGCTAAATCTATCCTAAGATTGATGGTTAGATGCTCATATGGAACGTGTGGAAGAGGCGGCATAATTAGATCGCTCGTGGGTAGGAAGATTTGGAGGTGAAGGGCCATATTAAGGGGTAGAGAATCCGAGTGGACACGTCACCATAGTTCTGGTTGTCTACTTTTCAACTGCATCCAATTACCCACCATCGGTGGCAGTTCTGTGTGCTTTTTTAAAAAAAAATTTTTTTTTCAACGTTTATTTATTTTGGGGACAGAGAGAGACAGAGCATGAACGGGAGAGGGGCAGAGAGAGAGGGAGACACAGAATCAGAAACAGGCTCCAGGCTCTGAGCCATCAGCCCAGAGCCCGACGCGGGGCTCGAACCCACGGACCGCGAGATCGTGACCTGGCTGAAGTCGGACGCTTAACCGACTGCGCCACCCAGGCGCCCCTCTGTGTGCTTTTATCAACGTGGTCTTGTGTCTACAAAATTCAGGTCATTGGTAGAGGAGAGAAAAAGTCCTCTGCTTTCTCTTTGCTTCCCACTGGTCTGTGAGCCCCACTCCACGTTCCCTCTAGGGCCCCTGCCATCTGGCCGCTCCTAGAGATCCTCTCCCTCATGTCCCCCTCCCCAATGACACTTCAGTGGCTGACGCCCAGGATTCTCTGCTACAACCCAGATGACTCGCCTGGTACCACACTGCATTCACTATCACCCAACATTTTGGCCGCCACCGCTCACTGCTCATGCTCTTTGCTCCCAGTGGGGCCGCCAGCCCACATCTTCCCCTTCCTGCTTCACTTTGTTTTTCCTACTCCACACTCCCAAGCTCTGTTCAGCTGACATTCTGTGGTCAGACACTTCAATTTTGCTCTCACGCTCAACTGGGAGTCTCAAGGCCCCTTTGACCTACTTGTGGGCCTGCTGAGCCAACCACAATCCCAGATCGCTCCTAAAGTTGGCTTTTCAGTTCTTGATTTTAAATGTTTGTTTACTTTTGACAGAGAAAGAGAGAGAGAGAGAGCGTGGGTGCGGGGGGGGGGGGGTGGCAGAGACAGAGGGAGAGAGAGAATCCCAAGCAGGCTCCATGCTTCCAGCACAGATATGGGGCTCAGACTCACGAACCGTGAGATCATGACCTGAGCCGAAACCAAGAGTCGGACCCTTAACTGAGCCACCCAGGTGCCCCAGCGCGAGCGTCTTTAGCTCATATCCTCTAAGAATCAAAGAATTCACGTTCTCTGGCTCCATTTTTTTTTTAATTTTTTTTTCAACGTTTTTATTTATTTTTGGGACAGAGAGAGACAGAGCATGAATGGGGGAGGGGCAGAGAGAGAGGGAGACACAGAATCGGAAACAGGCTCCAGGCTCTGAGCCGTCAGCCCAGAGCCCGACGCGGGGCTCAAACTCCCGGACCGCGAGATCGTGACCTGGCTGAAGTTGGACGCTTAACCAACTGCGCCACCCAGGCGCCCCTCTGGCTCCATTTTTAATTCCATTCCAGCTTTAGAGGAAATGCTGCCCGTTCTGCCTTACTAGTCACCTCTCCCATCTGCTGCCTGACTGCCCTTTTTCTGGCCTTCTCAGGGGGCCCACCATGTCAATCATCACCTTTACAGAATACCAAATCTCTCTCCTCCTCCTGGCTCCTTTCCCTTCAACACTGCACAGGTCAGCCCAGTAATGATTTAGTTCTGCTGTTTATCTTTCCAACAGCCTGCTGTCCCTACCAAGTATCTAGAAAGAATCTGACTCCAGTTCTCCACCCCATTTCCTCCTTTTTCGCTACGTTTTTAAATTGGTAGTAAGTATTTCTTCATACAAAAAGGAATAAAGGCTGGTACAATAAAATATAGTTTATTGATCCATTAATAAAATTAATTAATTAATTAATCAAGATTGTATCATGATGACTCTTGGGTTTACTGTCCATTGAAGTACTAGTGATCGCGTATTGCCCAGCCCATTACCTCCTCTGATATTATTCTCCTCCCAGGCTCAAGGGGGGGAAAAAAAAAAAACACTCTCTGGAGCTGGCATTTCTCATCCCCATGCATTGATTTATAACTTTACTGCATGCTTGTTATAAAACATGGCAGAGTATGAATTTGCATATAAACTCCAAAGAAATGGGTCCCTACCCATACATATGTCTTACCTAAAACTGTTACTTTCATTCAATACTTTGCATCTTGAGAGATAACCGTGTTGAAACAAACATTTCACTCCTGAATTGTATTCCATTGTTTTTGTCTGCATGTCCTCACACACACAAACATCTAGACATATCCCATTATTTTTATGTATTAATTATTTTGAGAGACAGACAAAGAATAGAAAGAAGTGGAGAGAGAGAGAGAGAGAGAGAGAGAGAATCCCAAGCAGGCTCCACACTGTCAGTGCAGAGCCCGATGTGAGGCTTGATCCCACGAACCATGAGATCATGACCTGAGCCAAAATCAAGAGTTGGATGCTTAACGGAGCCACCCAGGCGCCCCTACACACAACCCATTTAGAATTCATTCTCTTGGTGTTAGAAATCTAGACTTCTCAAAAAAATGTGTACAGTTTTTGGACACGGATATTCTTGTTTCTGTGTCCCTAGGCACATGTTCAAGAGTTGCTCCAGAGCAGAGACTTGGGGTGGCATTTCTGGGCTGTTGGATTGAGTGAATGGAAACAACACGGTCATTGCCACCTTGATCACATATCACCTTGGAAGCATGGAGGCTGCTTTGTGGCTGCAAAAAAGAAAAAAAATGAAGCAAAAGGAGGAACTGCCGTGATGGCATAATGACAGTAGGATGTGAAACACAAATCTTGATTCCAAACCTACATGCAGTAGTCACTGACCCTAACTTCCATCGAGGTAGGTTGAAAGACACTGAAACCCAAAAGTTAGGCTTCAAACTTTGGATTTCCAGTTAAGGGGTTTTCCACTTGAAAACATTGCCCATGCATTCGATTTTCAAATGCCTCTTCTCATTTCTCTCTCTCTCTCTCTTTTTTTTTTTTTTCCATTTTAAAAACCAGAGAAGTCTTCTCTTGTTGAGCTAACCAGGACAAGGTTGGCCGAAACATTCCAGAGGGCATGCGTGATTCTCATGACTGGAGTCCAAGCTAGTCTAAATTAACCTGCTGCGGCAGTTTGCAAATTCCTTTCCCTACCCTGAGCGGTTTTTTCCTCTGCTCAAGTATGGTAACTAACAACTGTGCGATGGGTCTGAAACCAAAACCATAATTGCAGTGCTTAAATTTAGGCTTTTGCCTTGTGTTGCCAATTTAGAGAAGATGTGGTTAAACCAACAGTCACTTCGGCTGCTGACATTTCTGACATTTTGAATTAAAAATAAAATTCATTTTTTCTTCTATAACAAAATCCATTTGCCATTGACATACAGGTTAAAGGACACATTCATCAAGGTATTTCTCACTCATACAGCAAATTGAACAACTCAACTCAGAAGCCTCACGGCACAGTGATTTGCCAATATTTAATACTTATTCCCTTTCAGTGCTTCTGGTAAATATAAAGAAATCTTTTCTGTTTTATAAATTTGCTGCTTGTGACATTGTTTGTATAACTGGCATTAATATATTATAGTTTCTACCTGTTCTGATGCTTATCGAGGAGGAAAAGTCAAAACACATTGAGATGACTGGGTGGCGGGGTGGGGGGAGACTCCCCATGGAATACGAACAACACTGATTTAACCTCTCCTTCCTCCCTAGCAACATATATTAATGGGCACAGAAAGACATCAGTGGGAAGGCTAGCACATCCATAGGAGAAGATTTCGAGGCTTTCCTGTCTAAAGCAGAGTGAACAGACATGTTATAATTCCCACCACAGAACATAGAAACGTTGGAAACATACCTTTTCCCCAGAGCCACTTCTGATGTGACTCTTCTGAGGTTTCCAGAAGGAGACTTTACTCTGTGTTGGGAGGCACACATCTCTTGCACAATGGAAGCCATGTGAGACTGGAAGGTATTCCGGATCGGGGATTATAAAGGGGCGGTATACATAGAAGATAGTTGGAGATGGAAAATAATGCCAATTGATTTGCAAAAAAAAGAAAGGGGGGTATTATGTTTTTAGAAGGAGTCTCTTTGCAAGTGAGCAGACTCGATTCTGATTCGGTTATTAGGGCTAGAGTCATAATCCCTCCTACCAGTGATAGCTCTTGTGAAACCAAACCAAAGTTTGACGCATTGACATAGGGTTCTGGTCCCAAACTCCATTCCTTCTTATTGGGACCTGAAGGTCAGAGATGGATTTTAAGTCCTCATTAGCCTGTCTTTATTCTTTCCATGGTGGCTGATGGTACAATTAGCTCTAGCTCTTGAGTGGTTAGGAGCAGCTATAACAGAATCTATGGAAGACCTTCTCCCTCTCCCGTATTATTGACCAAAAATGGTGAAATTGGGTCTGCAAGTAAATGTTCATGTTACTTTGGTTTTCTATTTGCTCATTTTGCTTTTTTATAAGAGATGGGTGCCATAGAGGACAAATACTTATGCCTACTCTCGGCAGCAAATTTTCGTTAGAAGCTTTAAGACAACAGGAGTGTATTTCTACAAGACCTGGAATTAAATCACTAAAAATAAGAGAGATAAATTGAACAAAAACGAAATGGGGGTAAAAAATGTTTCAGTTTGAGTTGGATACAGAAGCAATAAAGGATTAAATTAAAAGAATATAAACGAATTAGGAGAGGTTTTGCTTTTAGATTAAATTATTGAGACAGACCTAGTTTCCTTTAATGAAAATCATCATCATTTTTTTAAGAGCTGACAGACTACAGAAAGAGTAACGACTTTTAAAAAAGAATATAAATGTCCCTAAATGGTAGCTCTCTAACCATCACTGGGCCACTTCGGGTACCACTTTATAAAACCCATCTCCTAAATAATTGTCTCACTCAGAAGAGAATTTGAGTAAGAGATAATCAATGACTGGGTGTTAATCATTCAATAGATGCCAATCCCTTTGTTACTGCTGGCCAAGATTCTCAGCAAAGTTTTAGGAAGCTTGACTCTTTGAAGTCTTTTTTTTTTTTTTTCCAGACTTAAAACCATTGCTTTGACCTGGTTGAGTCATTCGAGAAAATGCCTTGAGAACTTTAGATCTACGGGAGCCCTGACACCAATGTCTTGACCACTTCCTAAGTCAGAAAATTACATTCTGATTATCAATGTTCTCCTCTTGTGGCTCTATTTTTCAAAGATTAATGACTCTGGTTGGAATTTAATTTCCTCTTAGAATTAATGCTGCAAAATTAATGGGCCAGCTGGTCACGTTTCAAAGGGCAAATAAATGGCTGTCCTTGTTATGGTCAGGGTCACAGTTATGACTCTTCAGTGACTCACAAGTCAGGGGTGTACATAGATGATCAGACCTGTGGGCCGAGAAGCCACCAGCAACAATGAGGGTACCCTGCGGGTGTAGCTGACAATGTGTTTGTCATCTTTCAGCCAAGCTATTCAACAGTCTGATATTTCCAGGAATCTTTAGTGCTGAAGTCGCTATGGGAGAGATGCACAGATGGCTCCATGAACCCCTTTGCTTTCTCAGGTTGCGTACGTGTGCACATGAACCCACAACCTAATCTAAGTTCTGTTAGGGCGGGGACTGTTTTTCCCAAATCTGGAACAATGCCTAACACATAGTACGTGCTCGATACATGTCTAAGGAAGAAAGAAAGGGAGTAAAGAAGGAAGAAGAGAAGGAAGGGAGGGAGGGAGGGGGAAGAGAAGGAAGGATAAAGGAAGAAAGGATGGAAGGAAGGAAGGAAGGCAGGGAGGGAAGGAAGAATGGAGGGAGAGAGGAAGGAGGAGAGGGAGGGAAAGAAGAAGGGAAGGAGGAAGGAAGGAAGGAAGGAAGGAGGGAAGGAAGGGAAGAATTGAAAATAAATAAAGCATCATAAATTGGAAAGCCTTTCCTTCCTTTTTTTTAGCTCCCTTTCCACCAGTGCAATCCTGAAGATTGTCTCGATTCTCATGTGCATGCTTGCAGCTACATAACCCATCACCAAGTTCTACATATATTTGTTTTGGAGAGCAATGAGGCTGCACTTTGTGCACACTCAGGCTTGCTGGCTCACGGGGTAACACACACACTCATATCCTCATAGGTGTGGCGAAGGTTATCGGGAGCATTTTCTACAGGCGTGACAAACACAGATTTCCATGTGGAAGGATTGTCGCCCGTCTGAAACCTCCATGACATTCACTCATGACCCTTGGTCTTTCTTCATTCTTTAGTTTTAAACCAAATAACATTTATAAGTAAATTCACTTCAATTTCAATGCTAGTATTTAAATTTCATAAAATAGGGGCACCTGGGTGGCTCAGTTCGTTAAGTGTTCGAGTCTTGGTTTCAGCTCAGGTCATGATCTCATGGTTCATGGGACTGAGGCCGGCATCGGGCTCTGGGCTGACAGCACGAAGCCTGCTTGGGATTCTCTCTCTTTCCCTCTCTCTCTCTCCCTTTCCTTTACTTGTGCACGCTCCCTCTCTCTCTCTCTCTCTCAAATTTATAAATAAACATTAAAAAAATAATAAAGTAAAATTTGCACGTAGCCAGAAAAATTATTACACCTTGTTGTTTGTACTCCGTTTCATCATTTTAAGTTTTAAACATGAACAGAAGATCCAAGTGGTCATCTAAAACATAGAAATCGGAACAACTCAAGTTGTTTCTACTACTTTATAAGCAGAGTGCTATCATCATGATTTTGAACCTACTCTTTACATTTTTTTTTCAAGTTTATTATTTATTTTGTGAGACACAGAGAGAGCAAGTGGGGGAGGGGCAGAGAGAGAGAGTGGGAGAGAGAGAATTCTAAGCAGGCTCCACACTGTTCGTGCAGAGAACGATGTCAGCTTAAACTCACGAACCATGAGATCATGACCTCGGCCAAAAACTGAGTCGGACACTTAACGGACACCCTCGAACCTGCTCTTTAAAGGCAAGAATATTATAAAGGCTGGAGAGAGAGAGAGACAGAGCCCAGCCAGTGATAAACTTACTCTCAAAACAAATGTATATAGCAGAGTCCTCCAAAGAGATTATATACCTGGGAGTCATTGAATTCACTTCCCTTCTAGAACATACTGTTTACTAAAGAAAAAGTAACAAAAGTGTGCTGATTGAAGTTGACATATATATTATAAAAACTCAGTGGTAACTGCAGCCATTGTTTACAACTTAGACCAAGGGTTGGCAAACTTTTTCTGTAAAGGCCAGATAGTAAATATTTTATTATTGCCTAAAGAGAGACCATCTGGTCTCTGTCACAGCTACTCAACTCTGCCATCACAGCATGAAAGAAAGAAGCCGTGGGTGACGCATATATTAATGAACATAGTTGTGTGCCAATAAAACTTTATTTACAACCACAGGCAGCTGGACATGGGTGATGGGCATGGAGGAGGGCACCTGTTGGGATGAGAACTGGGTGTCGTCTGAAAACCAATTTGACAATAAATTTCATATTAAAAATAAAAAAAAAAAAACAGGCAGTTGGGTAGATTTAGCCCACAGGCTCTAATCGCGACACCCTGGCTTAAACCAACAGAAGACTTTCTTGAGCGGAGGAGTATTTTATCACCAATTCTTTAGAATGACTGGCTTTTAATCCGTTTTATTATCATTTTTTTAATTCTCTAAGAAAATGCACCACCCGATTGCCCAAGCTGGGTTGTACCCCAGGGCCTGCCCTTGGCATCCACTGTCCACTTCTAACTGTGATGTGGGCTCCAAAGGCAAACCACATGTCTAATTTTTCTCGGTGGCCCCAGGATCCACCACAGGGCCTTGTACATGGAGCGTGCCTCACAGTTATTCTTGCAATACATTGATCCAGATGTCCCTGTGATTTATTTATTTTTTATTTTTTTTTAAAGTTTATTTATTTTTCAACGTTTTTTATTCATTTTTGGGACAGAGAGAGACAGAGCACGAACGGGGGAGGGGCAGAGAGAGAGGGAGACACAGAATCGGAAACAGGCTCCAGGCTCTGAGCCATCAGCCCAGAGCCTGACGCGGGGCTCGAACTCCCGGACCGCGAGATCGTGACCTGGCTGAAGTCGGACGCTTAACCGACTGCGCCACCCAGGCGCCCCAAGATGTCCCTGTGATTTAAATCAAGCCTTACATACTAATTAATTTCATACAGTTAATTCAATGTACACCTCACAGACTTCTTACAAACAATAGAATTTATGTATTTATTTATATTTACATTCATAATTTTCTTCCCACCGCTAAACAAGCTTCTCCCGATATTCCTTAAAAACGTGCCTGTTGGGGCACCTGGGTGGCGCAGTCGGTTAAGCGTCCGACTTCAGCCAGGTCACGATCTCGAGGTCCGGGAGTTCGAGCCCCACGTCGGGCTCTGGGCTGATGGCTCAGAGCCTGGAGCCTGCTTCCCATTCTGTGTCTCCTTCTCTCTCTGCCCCTCCCCCCTTCATGCTCTGTCTCTCTCTGTCTCAAAAATAAATAAACCTTTAAAAAAAAAAAAAGTGCCTGCATTTCTCACAAATAATGTCGATCTCTACACCTATGGGTAGCTTTGTTTCAACAGATGGGTTTCGCCTTTCCGTCCTTTTTTCTTCTTTGGCTTCCGCCTCATCTGCTACTAGACCCACGGCCTCCCAGTCTCTCCCTTTCTGGTTTTGTTTGCAAACATAATGGCTGCAGACCCGCTGCTGCTGCCACACTTGTTTTCTGCCCGGTCAGAATTCTTTGCTCTTTCTTATTTGTCTGCCCTTATTTAGCGTTCTCTGGGGCCAGAGCTGGCCCGTGCTTCTGTCCCATCATCTTGGCCCAGGGCCACAGAGCCTGTGGCCATGGCCCGTGGAGAGACAGGTGCTGCTGGGTCACCGTCTCCTCTCCCTCTGTGGCCCCCACACGAGCAGGTGCCGCTTCTCCTAAAACAGAAACCTGGCGGCTTTTGCCATCAGCTTGTTTTGTACGGTGTCCCAGATGACATCTGCCCTAGTCTCACATCTCTCATTTTCCAAAGCCTGTGCCTGTCTTTTCCTTGGAGGTGTTTCTTCTCTTCTGCCAGTTTCTTCTGCGGTGTGTGCGGACATGGCCTTTTCCATGTGTTCTCCTGAGACCTCGTGGAGGGTAGGTTAGAAGCAGACCCCCAAGAGCCACCACGGTGGGACTGGATGCCAACTTCTCCTTGAAAGGATGGCCTTGAGAAAATTTCTTTTTTTTAAGCCTCAGTTTACCCTGTCTTTAAAAATGAGAAGAATAATAGAATTGATAGGAAAATCCAGGGAAACAACAACTGTGACATACCTAGTCTGGTACCCGGTCCCCGTAGGAGCTCAGCGTGTGATATTTTAATGTTATTCTGGGGGGTGGCCATGTCCGATTGTGCAGCTTGTGCACTGTGCAAAAATGCGTAACCAGCTCCGAGGGGAGTGATTCTCCTTGTCCGAATTCGTCTTCCTCAAATGCCTGTGTTTCGTTCCATGGATCTGCCAGGAGGGGTGTCCTCTGTGATGTGCGCTTGTTATCTGTTGGCGGCCTTTCTCCTCTGACCTCATTCACAGGCTGTTCCTCACCGCTCTCCTGAGAGTCCGCTTTGAGGGCTTTCTCCCCTCGAGCAGGACACGCATCCTACGCCAGCCCCTGGCGTGGTGACTGACGCTCGTTCTTGGTTGGGCAGAGAGGAGCCGTTTTACCCTTCAGTTCAGGCAGATCCCAGCTGGGCCCTGTGCCAGCTCTGTGCTTAGGGGAGGGGACACTGAGGCCCCACCATGGCTTATGGTCGAGTGGGAGAATGAGCCGTGGAAAGGATCGATGCTCCTGACATGGGGCGTGCAGTGGGGGAGAGGAGCTCCCCACGGGGCTCTCGGAGCAGCACCAGGGCCCCGGCCCGGCCTACTTCTGGCAGAACCTGCCTGGGGGAGGCCACACCTGTGTTAATCTGAAAAGACCAACAGCCCTGGCCCAGGCGTAATCAGATAGACGAACGTGGTCCAGGCTGAAAATTTAGGATAAAAATGAACGTCGTATCGGCGGGGCTTTGCACCTGGCCAGGAGCAGGGCCCAGAAAGGGTTCCGCTAGAGCTTTTGTTTTTATTTTGTTTTTATTTTTTTTTTTAACATTTATTTATTTTTGAGACAGAGAGAGACAGAACATGAACGGGGGAGGGGCAGAGAGAGAGGGAGACACAGAATCGGAAACAGGCTCCAGGCTCTGAGCCATCAGCCCAGAGCCCGATGCGGGGCTCGAACTCAAGGACCGCGAGATCGTGACCTGAGCCGAAGTCGGACGCTCAACCGACTGAGCCACCCAGGCGCCCCCCACTAGAGCTTTTGAACCCGCACAGGTTCCGTCTCTCGAGCTCCCTTAGAGGGACCAGGGCTGCCAGAGGCCCCCTGAGAGGTGAGGGGAGGGCCTGCCGAGGCTTGTCCCACTTGGCTGAGGGCTTTGGGGCGAATCACTTCCCGCGCGGTTCTCAGGCCTTGCTTGGCCCCAGGCCTGGCCTTTACTCCAGCTCAGCAAGCCTGTAACCGGACCTCCGTGGCCACTTGCAAAAGAGCCAAAACTCTGTTCCCAGAGGAAGAGATCCCAGCGCCCATCCGACAGCCTCTCTCCATCAGAACCTTTGACCCAGTTCACCAGGGAAAACAGCACCCTGACATCGAGCTGCCCCTGGCTTTCTCCAGGAGCTGGGTGGGGAGCCATTGTGTCTCCGCTGAAGGGTTCTTTCCCCCAACACACGCGCACAGACACACACACGCACACGCACTCAGAGAGGAAGCCCAGAGAAGGCCAGGGAGCATTTCCTGAAGCTCTCTCAGCTGACTGCAGGGCCCTGCAGGGGCTCGGCACCAGGGCAGCAGCCGGGGACAGAAACACAGCACAGAGGAATACTGTGTCGCTCTGAGAAAGCTCCAGACCTCCTCTGGGCGGGACACAGGGGGATCGGCCAGTGCCCCATTCAGGCCCCTGAAAGGCTCCCCGTAGATCTCCAGACAGACCCCTCCCTGAGGCAGAGTCCCAGCGACAGGTGGGCACACGGGTCTCCTGGTCTGAAGCCCAGAGTCAGGTCCCCTGTTCTGCCCTCACCAGCCATGTAACCTTCGGCAAGCTATTTATGCTCTCTGCTTCTCACATTCTCATGTGTAAGACAAGATGATGCCATTCCCTACCCCACAGAGACTTTGTGAGTAGCTTGTGAGATTACGCACGTAAGGTATTTCGCATCCTGCCCCGTGTAGAAAAGGCTCCCCGACACGCTGGTTCCTCCTTCCTTAAATTTCTATTGCCATTTGCACTTAGGAAAGGAGTCCTTTACGACGCAAAAATCTTAAAAATACCGGACTCTGTACAGAAAGAATGAAAGAGAAAGAACGGAAGGGAAGAAAAGAGGAAGGGAGAAAAAAAAAAAAAGCAATTTCCCCATTCCCTCTTCCAAAAGATGAAAACCACTGAAACTCGGTGTATCTCTTTCCAGTCTGCTATTCATGCACATACAATGTTTTAAGTGCTTATTATGCATACATGCCCCTCTATTTCTCTTGTTTCTACGAAGTGGAAACTCAGTATACAAACTATCCTGTAATTTGCTTTTTCTGCTCCACGTGAGATAGAGATAACTACACAGGGGAACATGTAGAGCAATCGCTTTCTCTCTTCACCAAATAGAATCCCGCTGGCTAGCTAGACCACCATCTATCCGACCCGTCGCCCATGGACTGATATTTGCTAGACGTTTCATTTTATAAGCAATGCTGAGATACACATCACTGAGTGGACCTCTGTGTGGTCACCTGGCTGTATCTCTTTATGAGAAAGTCCTAGAGGAGGAATCGCGAGATCAACGTTTTTAGAGAAATTCCTAAATTTTGCTTTCCAAAATATCGACTTGATCTCACAGCGAACAACGCGTGGAATAGGATGTGATCGCCATACCTGCACGAAATGGGGTCTTGACATTTTCTATTTCTTTAGAACCCTCACACAGACGGACCAAGATTCCTTCCTGGATCTAACTAACTAATTTTCGATGTGCCAGCTTCTACAGCCATAGTCCATCTCCGTGTGCCTACTTTGTTTGCCCTCCCAGAGGACAATGAGCTACTCCAATTAGGCAAACTCTCATCTGGAGAGTTTGGAGGGGAGTAAAGAACGCGACTCTTTGGGCTTGCGAATTGGATGTGTGTGTGTGCGTGTGTGCGTGTGTGTATGTGCGTGAAACAAGGTCACGTCCCATCCGCGGTGCTAAATGTACACTTACAAATTAAGCATTGAGCTTCCGAAAGAGCCCAGCCTGCTTCACGTTGGCAAGAAAAGGTCACAGGATCTAGGGTTTCCAGGTTGTGGGTTCGCATGCACTGTTGAGTAGACTCTTTCCCTGCCTAAATCTGGACAATGCGCCTACCTTTCCAGAACTTGATTTGCTTCTCTAACTGACAAGGCTTGACCCCGTGGAAAGCAGAGACTTGAATTTACTGCACAAGAGACTCTATGACGAAACTAACTTCTTTCCACGGCCGTGTCCTCATAATTCAGAAATATTCAGAAGACATGCTTTCTTTACATTACAATCCAGAATTTGTCACGTTTTCAAATTTCGGGGATGTTGACCCATCCAAATAATGACCAATTTTACTGAGAAAGGGAGAGAGCCCTGGGGGGGGGGGATGGAAAACTCACCTGTGTCTTTGTAGCAGTATCAGAGTCAAATGGGCTGGACCGCAGGCGGGGCAGAGATGCACCGGAACCAAATTGTGTGAAAGGAATCCCCAGAGTCTAGTCCCGACTCCTCCACGTGATGGCTGTGTGACTTGGTGCAAATTACTTAACCTCTCTGAACTTCAGTTTCTTCCTCTACAAAGCGGGCATGTCTCTTTGCACAATTCATACAGTGGTGGGAGGGGAATGCGATCATGGGTGTAGAAAAACATGCTGTCCACTGGGAAACACTTAAACATGAAAGGTATGGTTAATATTTGGTTTTTAACTCTAGCCTTCATTTTATGGTGTCTGATTTCCTTGGCATTCACAACTTTTAGAAAGCAACAATAAAGCCGGGCTGTCAGGAGTACAATTAAGGGCAAGTTGGATATCTGCCCAGTCCCTGTGCATTTGATCTCAGTGAAGCATAGCACCATTGAAGGGCTTTTGATGCGGGAGCCAGCTTTCTGGGGAAGTCCCTCCGTGTGGTCCTGTCCTTCCCACCTGTGCCACCTCTCTGCCCTCTCCTCTCTCCTCAGCACTTTGTTCTGTTCAGTCGCCTCCAACCCCATGAGTCGATGATCCCACAGTCCACGTTTGCCCCAGGGATTCTTGGGCCCAGGCCGCTCCACTTTTCATTTTCTCCTCTCCCACCCCCCGAACCTTCTTATGCTAATAAATGCTGAGAGAGGGGCACCTGGGTGGCTCAGATGGCTAAGTGTCTGACTTCAGCTCAGGTCATGATCTCATGGTTCATGAGTTCAGACTTCGAGCCCCGCCTCGGGCTGTCTGCTGTCAGTGTGGAGCCTGCTTCGGATCCGTATCTCCCCATCTCTCTCTGCCCCTCCCTTGTTCTCTGTCTCTCTCTCTCTCATTCTCTCTCAAAAATAAGTAAATATTTCTAAGGATGCCTGGGTGGCTCAGTTGGTTAAGGGTCGGACTTTGGCTCAAGTCATGATCTCACAGTTTGTGGGTTCGAGCCCCGCGTCGGGCTCTGTGCTGACAGCTTGGAGCCTGGAGCCTGCTTGGATTCTGGGTCTCCCTCTCCCTCTCCCTCTGCCCCTCCCTTGCTTGCTCTCACTCTTTCTCCAAATAAACAAGCATCCATAAATAAATAAACAAACAAGCAAACAAACATTTAAAAAAAAATAAATCAACGCTGACAACAGCCTGGAAGGAAGTTTGAGGAAGATACAGGGATCTCTGGTTCAGGCAGTTTGTGGAGAAGGGGAGGGATGTTTATGACAATGGTCTCTCTTGGCTATGATGGAGATCCACCTTGCTGACTCTCCATCTTTCCAGAAGCTGGTAGGGAGGAATCTCCCGGACACCCTCAGAATCTATTTCTGTGGACACATGGCTCATCGGCTGCCTTGCTGCTGGACTCCGGGCAGGTTGTGGGGTCTTTTATGCGCCGGTCAAATCCCAAGCAACTCAGAACCAGACCACAGGTGGAGATGCAGTGTTTCAAGTGGTTCAACTGCTGAGTCCTGTTCTCCCTGCAGGGCCGGCCCATCCTCCGAAGACCGTGCACCTATGTCCGCATCCCCTGTGTCCTGGCAGGGAGATGGCTTCCCCCAGCGGTGGTGACTCAAGAAGGGGGCACGAGACAAGACAGCAAGCTGGTGACGTGGCCGTTCTGCTGAGGCCATGTCACCGGCTTGCTGTCTCCGAATGTGGCAGTGGTTCCGCTCCCTGTGGGCCTCTGACCGCGGGAGGCTCAGACCCCAGGTCTTCACTTCCCGGGCCCACAGTGCACCTGCTGCAGCGAGTGGTTCCGGTTTGTCCCGAAACAAAGGAACGTAGGTCGGGGTTCTCACCCAAAGCCAGGGGAGCCAGGGGAGCACGGGGCCGGGCGGTGAGACAGTCCTGGTGAACACGAGGACCTTGGCAGAATTGCTCTCTGAAGCTGCTCAGTGCTCTCTGCCTTCCTAGAAGTCTGCAACTGCCCTGGGGAGAGATCCCCAAACCTCCGGCCAGCACCCCGGTCCTGCCTGGAGTTAGCGTTGCTTTCCCATTGGCGGCTGCCTCTGCTCTCTTGCCAATTCAGCTTCAGTGTCTTTTTTTTTAAAAAAACTCATACTCTTATGACCTTGTAACACGTGCAAAACAATTTAAAATATTTCGTGTGATCCTGTCCTCAGAATCCTCAGACGGCAGCATGAAGACATTGTGAACGTTTTGCTCGTAACTGACATCGGAGAATCACTTACAAAAGGTTCAGATACTCATCACGCATCTCGTCCTGACACACACATAAGACGAAATCTATAAGGACGACCAGGACTGCCTGGCCCACGATGCATCATCACGTAGTCATGCCCTTGATACATACTTATTGACCTCCTAGCAAGGGGCACCTGCCACCCTGCCTGTCTCACTGGCCACATGATGAAGAGCCACAGCGACGGGGTTCCGTCTTCAAGGAGCTTGCCGTCTGGTTGGGAGAAAAAGGTCACGACAGTATAGCTGGGCAAGTAAGTGCCTTGAGAGAGGACATACGGGCGACTCTTTGCCTCCTGTTGTTTGGATCTCCTTTCCTGATTTACCCTCAACCTAACTGCAAGGCTCCCTTTACTACCCAGAACTACCAGGCTTGCATTTGGCCCACTTTGGGGTGCCATGAGGGGACATGAGCCAAGGGAAGCAATGCCAGGCCCTCGCTGTGAGAAAGCCGGAGCAGCTGAACGCAAACTGGGACCTGAGTTTCCAGAGGGCCCCCGCAAAGAAGGGAACAAAAGACCCCATGACCAAATTGTCCCATGAAATAATCTGACAGATCACATCATCAACTGGTAAAATCCCCCCTATGGGAATTTATCTGTTTTCTAATTACTGATTTCAAGGGTTCTTAGATAGTACAGGCTTCTCTAACTGCCATGTTCTATCTCCATTCTTATGTTCCTAACTTTTGTAGGAACTAACACATGTTAGATTGAGGCAAATTTTGAATTTTTTTTTCTTCGAAGCGTGTTATTATCTGCAATTTTCCAGGTGGATTTTGAGGTAATATTTAAATCGTTTGTGGTAAGTCATGTTTCAAACATGCCAAAGACTATGTATGCATATAACTGACATTCAGGTCTATAGAATATAAAATAGGCAGTCATGTGCTCACCACTGAGCTCAAGTAGAACATAAAAATGTATCGAAATTCCCTTTGCTTCCTTCCTCGAGCAGGTGAACACTCAGTATCTGAAACTCAGCGTTTATCACTTCTGGATTTTCTTTATAGATTTGCACTGCATTTGTGAAGTCTTTGCTCATCAATGCATCCGTGTCCAACTTCTTTCTGGGGTCCATGTCTTCCTTCTGGAGCCTGCTTTGTGGGGAAGTTCCATGAGTGGGCCTGTGCAGCCAACAGACCCCTTCATCGTTTATCTGAAAATGCCTTTATTTTACTAAAAGACGTGCCCACCGGGTACCCATTTCTGGGTTGACGTTACTTTCTCCCAGCCTGCGGAAGGCGTGATCGCACTTCATTTTTGCTCCCTTTTGAGGAATCTGCTGTCTGTCTGACCCTGGCTCCTTTTACATCATTTGCTTTTTTTCCGGCAACTTCTCAGGTCATCTTCGGCGTTCAGCTGTTTCGACACAGTAAATCTTGCGTGGCTTTCTCTTATCCTGCTTATGATTCCCTGAAGTCCCCAAGTCAGAGGATTCATGGATTTCATGAATTCAAGAGAATTCCCTACCACGGTCTCGTCGCCACTGTGCCTCCTCTATCCCCTCTCTGTATCATCTCTTTCCACAAGCTGACCGAGGGTGTGTTGTGACTTTTTACTTTGCATACATGTTCCTCACCTTCCTTTATTGTTTCCACCTCGTTGTCACTCTGCTCTGTGCTCGGCACAATTCCGTGAGGGTCCCTGACTTCACCGGTTCTCCCCTCAGCTCTGCCTAACCTGAGCTTCACATTTTACTTACTATAGACTTGTGTCTGAAAGATACGTTTACTACTTTTTCAAACCCTGGTCGTCATTTTTCACGCTCTCTTTTTCTCTTCTGGTGTTTGCAAGACACTCTTTCCTTCCTGAAAACGCATGGAATACATTTATTTTAGGTTTTTTTTCAATAATCTCGATATCTGATCGTCTCTGTGTTCATTCTGCTCTGTCTTGAGTCTGCAGACTCTCACTCATGGTGCCTTGTTTACTTATGTGTTCTCTGATCTTTTTTTTCTTTTTTAGCTCATGAATTTTGGAACTTCCTTTGAAGTCTAGGTTGAAGGCATTTTACTCTTTAGAGGTTTTCATTTACTCCTGGTGAGTCCCTGGGGCCACCACCAGTCTGGCACGTAATGTCATATTCTTAGCCTGATATTTCACAGACCACGTGTGTACCATGAAATGGATCTCAAAACTCCACGAGAGATGGTCGAAACATCTCAAAAAGTACTTCTCCCTGTCTGGCGATTTACACTCTTGGGAGAATACATTTTAGTTTATCCTTTCAGTGAAGGCACAGACTTTCAAAGACCCTAGTTGGACGTGGGGTCACCCTACGCAGTTCACCATTAAGTTGAACCCACAGCCAAGTTACTGGAATAGCCAAGCAACCTAGGCTGCTCTAGCCTCCCCTCTCTGGATTTGCTCTCTTAACTTAACCTTTTTGGCCTCTGATATTTTCCCCACACCGTGCACTTAAAACACATTTAATATGGCAAAAAAGCATTTAATATTTTATCCGGCATTGTTACATGTTTGAAGAGGGAGGGCTTTAGGGGCGCCTGGGTGGTTAAGTAGGTTAATCGACCAACCCTTGCTTTTGGCTCAGGGTATGATCTCACACTTCATAGGTTCAAGCCCTGTGTCAGGCTCTCTGTGCTGACCACGGAGCCTGCTTGGGTTTCTCTCTCTTCTTCCCTCTCTTCCCCTCCCCCGCTCTCTCTCTTTCTCTCAAAATAAATAAAAAACATCTTTTAAAAAGAGGGAGGGTTTTAGGGTGCCACAGACGCCCCATTTCCAGAGAACTTTATCTGCTCTGTCACAGACTTCAACATGAAAAAGCTCATTTTATGTATAATCCAGGGGACTGGAACCCAACCAAAGGGAAAAGATCTTGGCAAAGGACCTGATGTTTACAGAGCGTCTACTGTGGGCCAGCCGTTAGAAAACGTATCCCTCACCCAACCCTTTGAGGTAGGTATTTTTGTCCTTAGAGACAGAGCCTCTACTCTTTCAGGAACCCATCCACAGCTCCACAAGCTGAAGCTGGGACTCAGCCCGATCTCGCTACTCCATAGATTCAGTTCTTTACGGCTTTTCCTCCCCCATGGGAGAGTATTTCTATGGTGCTTAGAGATGTCTTGTGTCTCCTTATATAGCCAAGCTCCAAGACTTCTCTTTTATCAGCTGGTGCCAAACACCTCCCTCAAATTCTAGAATTCTCACCAATTCTCCGAAAAATTAATTAACAGCATCTTTATAACCTAGTAAAGAGAATATATAAATATGCGTGTGTGTATGTACCTATATATACACATATATACACATGTATGCATATGTGTGTGTGTCTATATTTTTTTCTTTGAAGATAGTCAGTAAACCCTCTAAGAAACTTGGGGACAGAGACAGGCTTGCACATCTCTGTAGCCTTCTCAAGTCCCAGCACGTGCCTTGAAAGGATAGACATTCAATAAATACTTCTCAAATGAACAATTGCTATTACTTGTTACTGCAGCATGAGAATGTGTACACAAACATCAAGGCCACGGGTGATTCAAAATGTGTCCAGGCGAAGTCTTGCAGCCCTACAAAGGCACATGTCTCCAGGATTAGGGTTTGGACATTCCAATCCACCCCTGCCGTTCTCGACCACATTTCTTTTCCCTGAGTCAGTATTGCAGTAGCTCCTCCTGCTGTGTCCTTTACTTTGGCCCCCCACACCCTCCTCTGGGGCGCAGGAGAGTTTGAGTCACAGATGTCAATGAATCTCCTGTCGGTCTGCTCACATTCGCTTTCTCAGGCGCCATCACTGGTCTAGATGCGTGGGCTTGAACCCCATCCCAGCGTGTGCACCTGCCCCTGTGGGCGCTGATCACCTGGCCCCCTCCCGTGCTGGGTTAATGCCACGTGAGTCACTGTTGTCTTGCCGATCTGCCATGCTTCCGGATGCATTATCAGTATGAAGTCTACGGGTTCATCACTAGCCCCCTTTAACGTGCTCACTTAAGAAGAACAACACGTCGCTTCTCTTGCTTGTGTGCTCACCTAGTCTCGTTCCAAGGATTACCTTCCATTTGTGGCTTGGACAGAGCCAGTGTCTTTCTCCGACTGCTTCCTCTGGGGAAAGAGGTCACTCTTGAAAAAGTGAACCCACAGAGGCTCCAGCTTTGCCTCTGCACCCTAAAGGGACAAGAAAGCGAAGGACTCTTTCAATCTCATTTTAAACTGAAGCAGGGGACTGCCTCTTAGAACCGGAAAATGTTAATCCCCGAACACACAGCTCCTGGCAGATGTGCATCAGAAGGCTCTATGTAGGGGGAAAGGAGGTGGAGGCAGGTTAATTGTCCTGAAAGAAACAGCCTAGAACATCACCCTCCTTCCTCTACCAGCATGTAGGAAGGGAGAATCAGGTCAGAACTGAGGGCACTTGCCTGGATGCTTGGGAGCTCTCATTCGACGGCCCGCCCATGTCTCAGGGAGACTGATCTCTAAGTTCTTTGAATACCAAGAAGCAGATATTCATAGAGCCTGTGCTGGCTTATTAAAGGAGTTTCTTTTTAAAAATGCACTTTTATTTAACCTCCTTCTCTAGACGTTTGATACGAACTAGTGACAAGAGCCAACAGATTTAGTTTTCCAGAACACTAAGCGTTCTCCAAAAGGTAGTTTCGGTAAAATGATTCTTAATTACCAAGAAAAGTTAGGTTGGCCTCAGGTGAGCAACAGGACATTTAAGGAAAGACTCAGATCAGAAAAAGGAAACTACGGTTTTCAAATCAGTAGCAGACACAATTGGAAAATATCAGACTAAATTAAAAATAGTCAATGCATACTACGTTTCTTCATGAATGAGCTCTGAGTCAATTCGGATTTATTGTGATGAATGACATCTGCTTTTTATTTGGGGACGGAGAAAACTTCAGCTTTTTCAATTGCTATGTATGATTTTAGAGGGCTAGCAGAAAAATAAGACACGCCAGGAAGCAAGAGTTGCCTCATTCAATTTCGTGAGGTTTTTTTCCCTCGACCAAAAGGCGCCCTAATTTGCTGGTTCATCAACCTTACCCTTTTCACTGTCATCGTGCTTGAAATTCTGTGCTTGAGGTTCTCGTAGGTGAGCACGAGTTCCATTCTTGGCCATCCCCTCCCTTCGGTCCCAGCCCAGGCTGACCTCTCTAGGACCTCCGAAGGCACTCGATGTCACTCACAAGGCTCCAGTTCCTTCAAAAATCATTGTCCGGCCCCCATGGGGTTCCCAGCTCTGCACTGGGTCCTGGAGATGCCATGGTGAACAGGACCTGGTCCTTGCTACCCAAGAGGAAGAGGTCCCTAAAATGCAGGGTGAGTGCTGGGGCCCCTGTGTGGCTCAGTCGGTTGAGCGTCTGACTTCGGCTCAGGTCATGATCTCACGGTGCGCGAGTTCGAGCCCTGCGTCGGGCTCTGTGCTGACGGCTCAGAGCCTGGAGCCTGTTTCAGATTCTGTGTCTCCCTCTCTCTCAGCCCCTGCCTACCCCCCACACTCTGTCTCTGTCTGTCTCTCTCTCTCAAAAATAAATAAACATTAAAACAATTTTTTTTTTTAAATACAGGGTGAGTGCTACTGGAGGGGCGAGATCAGAGGGCACTGGGAGCCAGACCGAGCCTTCCTGCGCAATGAGGGATGAACCCAGAAGAGAAGAGTACTGTGTCCCCGTGGCCAGTACTTCTGCGCGCTCAGTGCCTCCCAGCTACGGGGGCTCCGTTCTCAGGAGCTGCTCGCATCCGGGAAGAAGGAAAGGCAGCTTTCTTCTCAAACCAGAAGTTTCCCAATAACAAGATAGCGTCGTTCGCATTAAGCAACTTCTGTGCCAAATCACATTAAAAAGTCAGCATCACACCAGAAAAACCTAAATAGGTCTACTCGCGAAACGAAAGGCTGTCATTTCTATTTGCACCAATTCAAGAGCTAACATCTGCCGCGTCTTTCCAGAGGTGCCCATATTGCTTCAATTCTATGCATTCAGCTAATTTCTTAAAACTGTTTGAAACTGAACTGAAACATAAATAGACTCCTCTGTGTACATATACCACCATTGCAGTGGGGGAAGTTATTTTTATAGAGAAATTTTTGGTTAAGTGATAATGCGGCACCTGGCAGTGAACTCAACAGACATTTCTGTTAAACTGGGTATAAAATAGTGATTATTTAAGGGCATTTATTTGCTATTTGGAAGCCATCAGCTCATGATTCAGGAACATTTGGTAGTTTTTACTTGAGTCAAGATTGTGGAGCGTGCCTTTCTAATTCTTTGGTGACAAACAGCTCAGGGGCACAAAGCCCACCCTCCCCAGCCCCCACAGTGGTAATGGGTGGGGGTGTGGTTGGTGCAAGGAGGGCTGGTGGACAAGTAGCCAACATTCCTAATTGCCTGGGGCCTGATCGAAGTGGACTTTTACCTCCTGGGTCTGCTGTTTCTCCATACCTCTCTGTCCCTGGAGGACCTATCCCCACTCTATCACTCTGGCCCAGGGAACAGAGGGCCAGAAACTCAAGGTGCAGATACGAACTAAATATAACTTAAAAATTGGGGGCGCCTGGGTGGCTCAGTCGGTTAAGCGTCTGACTTCAGCTCAGGACATGATCTCACCGTTTGTGAGTTCAAGCCCCACGTTGGGCTCTGTGCTGATGGCTCAGAGCCTGGAGCCTGCTTCGGATTCTGTGTCTCCCTCTCTCTCTGCCCCTTCCCTGCTCATGCTCTGTGTGTCTCTCTCTTAAAAAAAAAAAAGTTAAAAATTGGCTTGGGGACGCCTGGGTGTCTTAGTTGGTCAAGGGTCCGACTCTTGGTTTCAGCTCAGGTCATGATCTCACGGTTCATGAGTTCAAGCCCCACATCGAGCTCTGAGCTGATAGCATAGAGCCTACTTGGGATTCTCTCTCCCTCTCACTGTCTGCCAGAATGAATAAATAAACTTAAAAAAATTGGCTTGAACAATTTTGAAAGATTTTGTATAGACAGTTGAGCATGGGACCATTCAGATTATAATTATTATTAGTTTTTTAATTTAGATTCAAGTAAGTTAACATATAGCGTAGTATTAGCTTCAGGAGTAGAATATAGTGATTCGTCACTTACATACAATGCCCAGTACTGATCCCAACAAGTGCCCTCTTTAATACCCATCACCCATTTAGCCCATCCCCTACCTACCTCTCCTCCAGCAACCCTTGAGATTATAATTATGTTTTAAGTAAAACAGATACTATGCTTGATCGATCATTCAAAGCTAATCTAAGTTTATTCCTATGCAAAGCAAAAAAAAAAAAAAAAAAAAAAAGAACAAAATGAAAAAATATCCACTGAAACCAAAAACAATTTATTTTTTTTTTAATTTTTTTTTCAACATTTATTTATTTTTGGGACAGAGAGAAACACAGCATGAACGGGGGAGGGGCAGAGAGAGAGGGAGACACAGAATCGGAAACAGGCTCCAGGCTCTGAGCCATCAGCCCAGAGCCTGACGCGGGGCTCGAACCCATGGACCGCGAGATCGTGACCTGGCTGAAGTCGGACGCTTAACCGACTGCGCCACCCAGGCGCCCTGGAAACCAAAAACAATTTAAACTGGACTCACAGTTTGAACGTTTCCCTTCTCATAAATTCAGAAAGCCTTTTGCTGAACAATTCCCTTACGGAATGGCTGGAGGAACAGATCTATTGGATGAGGAAAACCAAACAAATATAGAAACGCAAGCAATGATTCAAAACGAATGAACAGTTGAAATTCTAGCTCTTTCTATGTATGTAGGGTATCCCAAAAGAGCATCGGCCAGTGCTCCCTGACAAAGTAATCAATTCCAAAACTCTTGTATGTTGTTCTTTACACACAATTTGAAGGGCCTCCGTGGGCTTTGCGTACACTGTTCCTTCAGCTTGAAATATTATTCCTCCCTTGTCTGACTGGATGTCTTATTCAGACAAGAGTTCATTCTTCGAAACCTAGCTCTGTCACTCACTCTTTCACAGACGCTTTCCTGGTCCCCTGAGAAGAATTGATCACTTGCTCCCTGTACTCCTTTGGAATCTCTTGATGAAAGAGTCTCTTGTGGGACATGTCCTGATGTTTTCTTGTTAATTCTTTTCATATATGTATCTCTTACATGAAGCAACTACAGCCTTCTTTATTTTTACAACATTGCACCTAGTAAGCAGAGTATGGTAGGTGCCTCACGGATGTTTCTTGAACTGAATTGTATTAACCTTGAACTTATATTACTATGTAGTTCATTTTCCTTCCATTAACTCTTCCTTACCTTGACCCCAATTCTACCTCCTTATAAGTGCCCCTCACTTCCCCTGTTTCACCCGCAGAGGCAACACAAAATAAGTCTACTTCTTCTTCCAAATAAATGCAAAATGCAAGCCACCTTTCATGGCACCTATAAAGAAACACCTTTCAGTCTTTCCCCCATGACGTTTCTGGGACCTCCCCTGTGCATGGACACGGTCGCTCGTACATCACTTCCTCCACAGTGTGGCAGCCAGAGGAAGAGCCTGGGGAGCAGAAGTGGACTGATGAGTGAACAGCACAAAGCATCACACCTCTATTGGAGCAACCCCTCGTTATATAGGGACCTTTCTAGCAAACGCTACTGCGCTAGGAATTCAATAAAGTTCCATTTCCTCTAAGCCAAAGATAATCTGGCATTTATGTTATAATTTCTCATATGCAAGTCAACAGTTTCAGTGTTTTTGTTGTTGTTATTGTTATTGAGCATCTTAAATGAGGCTCCAGTATGGACGAAAGCCATCTGGCAATTGACAAATAGGGATGAGAAATACCCAACTGTGGGTCCTAACATAAGAAGAGTTGATAAAGACCATGAGGATAGATAAACAAGATGATTATTAATGCTGAGGCTGAGGATTCCCCAATTCTTCCATATTCCACAAATACAGAAATATGTCTCATACCAATTGGCAAATAGTAGCTTCCCCGAGCCCCCAGAGTCTACGACAAGGAGCCTCCAGGAGCCAGCTCAAGCTCTGTGGCCAGCGTCCACTCTGACTGGATAATGCTGCGGCCTTAACAGTTGTTAAATTTTACCAGTTGTTAAATATTTTGATCACCCGTCCCCCCCTGAGCTGAAAGGGGATTTCTCTACTGGCCTCCAAGTACACAAATGACTATTTCAGTGAATCATAGTTAGTCCCCGAATCCACAGGGAAGAAAACAAAAGGAAATGAATACAACTCTAGCAAAAAAACACAGTATGGACCCCAGGGTGTGGGGGAGTGACACTGTATGTTCCCATTCTCCCATTTGGTCAGACTTTGAAAAGCAGATGGGGCCCCACGGGTCTTGAGGATAGAAGCCCAGGCCTGCCAGAGAACGGCTCTGCATGGTTTTCTCAGGGTCTGGGATCCTCTAGGGCCAAACGCCAGAAGAAAGGAGCATGTGTGGGAGGAACTATTATCTAATATTAGTCTCTTGATGCTTATAAGAACTGAAACAAATGATCGTTTACTGGTATCTTGCACCAAACCCGCCTGGAGAAGAGAAACTATCAGATGTTTCAACTCAACAGCTGCACATCAAAAATAGCAGTCTGGTAGACACACCAGGAGCTTTGTGACATGAATGCTGGTAACAGGTCCGGTGTGTTGGAGACTCTGATGTGTCTTCTTCCTGGAATGAAAGGAGCCAGCATTGTGGCCACAGGTCCAATTCAGAGCACTGAGTTGGGATCACAGCACCTTTGTGTGTGTGTGTGTGTGTGTGTGTGCGTACATATGCGTGCACATAAGCACTTACTCAAACACAGGCAAACTATGATTAAGAAAAGTGTTTTCCAGGGGCGCCTGGGTGGCTCAGTCCGTGGAGTGCCCAGCTCTTGATTTCGGCTCAGGTCATGATCTCGGGGTCATGGAATCCCCATGTCAGGCTCTGCACTGAGTGTGGAGCCTGCTTAAGATTCCCTCTCTCCCTCTCTTCCTCTGCCCTCCTCTATCTCTCTCACTCAAATAAAAAAGAAAAAGAAAAGTGTATGCTAAAAAGCCATTTAATCACCTTCCAAGAATCCATCTAAAAGAGTTTATGGGTGTCACTTTCTTCTAAATAAGCCCATTAGGAAACATACAAAGAACAGACCTGGACGTTTTGCGTATAAGTGTTTCTTCCGCGTGCTATACCATGGATTAGACAGACTGTGATCATGATTTCTGTACAAAGGCAGCTATTGGTATCATCGGACAGATATCACATCAGCACACACCATGATGGATAGACGATATTCTATGTTCTATAGCCAGCATCTGTTCTGATTGGTCTGGATCCAAACTGTACAGATTGATAAATATTTTGAATATTGTTCCCAGTCATCATTGGCTTGTGATTGAGAAATAGCACCACAAACATAAGAAGAAAGCCTGTTGTGTGCTCTGTTTTGGAAAACACAGCTGCTTTCTGGAATGACTGGCGGCTCAGTTGACATTGTATTCTGTTGCTCACCAGTGGCATTCGTGAAATGTTCGGCTATGTGTTTTGAATCTAGAAACCTACCGATTTGGGTCTGATCTCTATAATTTGCTTGGTTATGTTTGGGTTTTTTAAAAAATCTCACATCAATACTTTCAACAACTTACATCAAATTGACATCAGTACCCCCTCAATTAACATAAATAAATGCATCATTGTTACTAAAATTCCATTATGAAAATTCTTCAATGAAATAGCTTGAAATTCTTTAAGTTCTTTTATCCCAAATGAAATAATTGTTTTGTATGTGATTCTTAATAACTGAAGTTTCCTTTAATCCTGACTGTACCAGTGCATAAAAATAATAATTGCTTTAAGCAAAAAAAAAAAAATCAGAAGGTAAGAAATCCAAGCTGGTACAGTCGTTATAATCTCTAAAATACTCAAAGACCCAGGCTCCTTCCAGCTGTATATTCTACCAGCACTAAAGTAGGGCCTTGTTCCTCAGGGTCCAGAATGTCAGCCAAAGCTCCAGCCATCGCGTCTCAGTTCAAGGTATCAGAGTGGAGAAAGAGAAAAAAAAGAACACAACAAAGAATGCATTCCAACTGTCAGTCAGGGTAGGGTGCCAGAGTCTGCTACACAAAACACAGCCGGTGGGTGACAGAACCTGACGGGCCTTGACTGCTTACATACTTATAGCCTGGATTTTGTAGAGAATGAATTGAAGATGAGCAACATGTGGCTTACGTTTCATTGGTCAAAACTTATCCAAAACCTAGTCACATCCTCGTCACAACTTCAAGGGATGTTGGGAAATGTAGGGCTGCTATTTTGTTTCCTTTTCTTAACCAAGGGCCCAACTAAAAATCAAGACTTCCATTACCCTGGGAGAAGAGGTGAGAACACATTAGGGGACAACGAGACTTTTCTTTTTCTTTTTTTCAGGAAAAACCATTCCTTTGGAAGAGAACAGATTGTATCCCACTCACTTCATTGAATATTCACTTCTTATTCTAGGGATTAGGAATAGTAAGATGAATAACACCATGGCTGCTGATTTCATAGACCTTACGGTCACATGGAGAAGACCAGTGACAAGGGACAAGGGACAAGGGACAAAGGACAAGCAGACAGAGGTTCTGCTCAGGGCAGCATAGTGCAAGGAGAGTGAAGTTAGAGGGCATTTAAGCTGCCCTCTAGGGTGAGTAGGAGGTGCTGATAGAGTGTTCCAAGGCAATGGTGCGCATGTCCCAAGGCCTGGGAGTTGGGGAGAACACAGGATTTCTGAGGAGCTGAGTGACTTTCAACATCTGCAGAGTATTGAATTCAGAGGGGAGAGTATTGAGAGATAAGCTGTTGAGACCTTAGACCCCAGATATGGAGAACCTCTCAGCCATGTGAGACTTTATATGTTTCCTATGGGCAACAGGAAGCCATTGAAAAGAAGGCCCATTGACATTGCTGGATAACAGCCATCCCTAGCCTCTGTTGAGTATCGAATATGTGCTTGACATTGTGATGAGTGTATTCCACGCATCAGTGCCTCCCCTGATTGAACGTTCACAACAAACTTGGTTGGGCAGATAACATGCCAATGTCCCCATTCCATCACTGAGAAAAACGAAGCGTTAAGAAACTTGTTCAAAGTCATTCAGGTGACGAGAGGTTGAGCCGAGATCAACCACGGCCAGTGTCATGCCATACTCCTTCCACTGCCCGGACTCCGCTGAGACTGGATTAGATGGGGACAAGGCCGGAGGCAAACCATTGGAAGTGGCTAGGCGTAGAAACACATTTTTTTTTTTTTTTAATTATAACCTTCATTGCTGCTGCAAATCAATTAGGAGGGCCTGGCTCTGAACCTGCTCTTTAGTGCTGATTCTGTGAAGTTTGATGTGTCCTTCTAGATCCCACTTCTTCACGGTAAAGTAGAGGTTGTTCCCTATACTCTACCGGTCAAACAGCCCTCCTGTCAGGTTCTACCCACCTGAGTTGTCTGGGCTGTGGGCCACAGGTGCGTCTGACTGATTCGGGGACCACGTGGGCACTCTCAGCACCAGCCCCACGTCTGTCACACTAAGCCTGTAGGATACCCAGTAATCTGGGAGAGACCGCGGGGACTGGCTACGGGAGGAAGCAAGAGACACGACGCGGGTACTTTCGGCAAATCCCTCTTGCTCTTGGTTTGGATTTTTCACTGTTCATTTGCTTCCCTCGGCACAGTTAAGGTTGCCGACTGCCATGGGTCAAACGTGAGTGGTGCTCAGGGTCGGGTAGCTCCCTGGACCGACACGCACTGGCTCTCTTCGCTGCCCTGGAAATTGCAACAGCTCCGGCCCTTGGGGCCGTGTTTGGGTCGCACCGCAGGGGCCCCCACCCTTCTCTGAGCCCACAGGCGGCCTCGTCCTGTTGGCTACTGTGCAGATGGCTTAGCCAGCACCAGGCAGCACAGGGTCCAGATGCCAGATACCGTTGTTACTATTTTCGACAGCAGCGGCGACTTACCACCAAACCTTGGAACTGGAGGGCCAGGGAGGCCCATGTTCTCATCCACATCTGGTGCTGCTGGGAAAACCGGCTCTGTTTTGTCTGCATTGACAGCATCCTGAAAACATCCAAGCCTCCGCAAAACAGAAAATCTGACAAGTAAAAATGCCTCAGTAATGTACAGGGAGTTGAGGTAATGGGTTTATTCATTGTAGAAGCAGCTGGCCTTGCTTGTTAATGTTTGTTTGGTTTAAAACAAGGGAAGATCCCAGTTGCGGAAGGGACAGACGGGATGCACTGTGGTTCCTTCTCCTCTGGCTCTCTCCCTTCTCGTGGAGGCAAATTGCCTAGGATTCTGCCAAACGCCCTAATCTCCTTTGTCTGGATAGTTTATTAGGTGAAATTTAAAATTCAAGGATATAACCTTTTCTTTATCACAGGCTCCTCTTTGGGGGGGAATCGTCTTTCCACCTTCACCACATAAATTCTATGGTGGGGGGGGAAAAAAAAAGAAAAGTTGAGTTTATTCTGATGAGACGCTGTGTTGTACTCACTGCTGTCTTCTGTCCAGATGGAATCAGAATGTATTTCAAAATTTGCTTGACATTCACCCGACCATAAAATCTTCTCGGTGAGAGTGTCGTGCTGACATTCATCCACACCGAAGCGTGAAACGGGAATTAGTCATGTGGTGGGGAGGAGAAAAGAGAGCGTTAATTTGGTTTGCGCCACAAAACTAGTGGGAAATGAGACATTTAGTGACTTTTGTCTTTTGACTTTGCAAGTTTCTGAGGACGCCACAGAACACAAATATGATACCGTGAAAATGCACAGCGCGGTTTGAGCTCGAGAGAAAGGATCGGGCCTTCCAGTCCAGGTCGGTGGGAATATCGTTGTTGGTGTTTTTGATTGGCAACCGGGATTCTGAGGAAGAAGGGGAAGAGAGAGAGAGAGAGTGGACACGGGAAGAGAAAAGCCCCAACAGCCCCCCAAAGCAGCCGAGGTGGGTCCCGCGGGACTAAACTTCATCATCTGGGACAGCCTGTCCAAATACAACACAATTTCAGTTTTGATCTACATTTTCCATATTTCCCAGAACTGCGGGTTGTTTACAGAGTCAGGAGAATTTTTGCTTTGACATGAAGTAATCCTGTCCTTTGGGAGCCCCCAAAAGTTAGCCAAGGTTTAAGAGAGTTCCAGAAACCACATTTTCAGTCCACTGTGGGTTTTGTTTGCTTTACTGTTGTGGGTGCTTATGTTGGAGGGGCTAAACAACACTGCTAGCACTTTTCAAGGTCTACAATATGGGAATCTTTTTTTTTTTTTCCTTCTAAAATCCGTTGTGTGGTGAAAATCATGGAACGGCTTCAAAATGGTCTTCACTGTCATCAAAATCAGCTTGACTCAAAATATGATGACATTTAACATTAATTGTATGTCAGCGATTTATTTCAAGCTTATCTGGGGCTGAAGAAAACATATAAGAACCACCACCACCGAAACAAAACCTTCTGAAACAATTTCACAAAGCAGATTGTTTTTATTAAATATATCCATTTCTATTCAAATCATTGAAGCCTAGTGAGACTGTTTCTAATGAGCACCCTTACAGTGAAGACTGCACGAACCGAGGGCGTTTATTACTGAGTTCGGTGCCAGCAGCTCAACACCCTGTACAAGGATCCAGAGTCTTCCAGAAGGTTCCGGCTCTCCAGGTGGAGATACCTCATGTTCTAACACTTCATGTTGGAAGTGAATGTAGGCTGGCCCCACAGAGGTCTGATGGTCTTCTCATCCTTTCTCTGGGGTGGAGGCTAGTGATGGCTCTTCCCAAGCGATAATTTGCCAGGTCAATTAACCAAATGAAAGCCATCAGGGGAAGAGGGAATCTAAGGCTACCTCAGGGACACCCTTGCAGATCCTGGAGACGCCTGCTGACTAGAGGGGGCAGGCAGCAAATCCCGGTTTCTGACGGGGAGACTTTGAATGGCTAAGCAGGTGGGAGGCTGAATATGTCTCTTTGGGGAGCGGCTCTGGGGTTCCAGGCGGTGTCTGTGCTGAATGAAGGATAGCAGTTGGGGGGCACTAGGCACGCGTAAGCCACACCGGAGGATCCTCACAGACCTCCCTGTGTGCCCGTGAGGCCAGGTGCTGCAGTGCTCTGTGCTGGGCGTAAGGTGACAAAAGGGCACAGCTCCCACCCCCAGAGGCTCCCAGTTGGGTAGGAAGACAGACACACAGGCGACAAGTCACAAAATAGAGCTCCAGGGCACTGTGAGAGCCCAGGGTGGGGGCCGAGGCTCCTCCCCTGTCAGGCTTTAGAACCCCAGTTTAGGGGCACCTGGGGGGCTCAGTAGGTTAAGTGTCCGACCCTTGATTTCAGCTCAGGTCGTGATCTCACAGTCCGTGGGATCGAGCCCCATATTGGGTTCTGCGCTGACAATGGGGAGCCTGACTGGGATTCTCTCTCTGCCTCTCTCTCTCTGCCCCTCCCCCCCCCCAAGAAATACATAAACCTTAAAAATAAAAATAAAAACTTAAAACGCCGGCTCGCACATCTGACTGTTTCAGAAGACGTTATTTTCCTTGAGGTGCTCTGTTCCCTTTTCTTTTTTCTTTTTTTTTTCCGTGACAGAACCACACGATGGCACGAATTATTTCACTCATAAAAGGAAGAGAAAGTATTTTCACAATTTTGAGCACACTGTGGCATGGGCACCAACACGGCAGAGTGAGAGCGGCGTCCGTGGCGAACAGTTGTTGTCTCTTGCAAGGTTTCCAACCCCCAGGACGTCCTTGGTTCTCTTTGCCTCTGCTTCACTGGGGCTGGAAGGAAATAACGGGGGGGGGGGGGGGGGGAGAAAGACAGAGACAGAGACAGACATGATGTGTGCACAGGGACCAATGAACAGAACCATTCATGTCTCCTCAGGTCACTGGTCAGCCTGGACATGTTGCCACCATCTCAAGAGGACCTTCCCCCCATTCCTTCTTGCACTTACCTGGAATGGCCAGGGTCTCTTAGCCGGGGCAGATAATGCAAGGAGGGGTCATCACTCACGTTCCCCCGACACCTTGGAGTTAGACGGGGCGAGATTTCCGCACCCCTCCCTCTTCTGACAAGCGCCACCGTGGCACTGGTCCCCCCCCCCCGCAGCGGAGCTGCCCCCCACTCTCGGGCCCCACCTCTTCTCTGTCCCCAAGGCAAATGGAAAGCCAGGTGTGTGTACGAATTCCAGCAAGGCAAGGAAAACAGAAAAAGAGCAACTGAGATGTTGAGATTAAAAATAGGATAAACAGGAACTGAAAAGTCTGGGTTTCTATTTCTTTTCTGGTTCACTTTGTTTTCACGTTTCCCCCAGTGAACTGTTGTAGTTACAGTTTCTCCCAATTAGGCAATCATTTGTAGTCGGGGACAAGAAAATCAAACTTCTCGGACCCCCTCCGTGGAGAATTCCCCACCCCTCATTCCCTGAACGTGTTAATTGCCAGCACATAGGAGGACGATCGTCTAGAAGGAAAACAAACCAAACCAAAAAATCAAATTCGGGCTTTGCCCAGAAATGCTCACACGGTTCCCTTCATGGTCCTCTGTGCCTTCAAACTGAAAGTGTCACAAATGTAAGAATATCCACGCCACATAAACAGCTGGTGGGCCTCACTCTCTTGAGTTGGCATCTGGCGGGGGGGGGGGGGGGGCGGTCGGCCCTGATGGTCGCCGGGGCACCATTGCCCTGGACCGCGATGCAGCACCCAGGCACCCACGTCCTCCCTATGGCTTGCCTGGAATCTCCTCCAGGCCAACCGTAGGGGAAAGGTGTGCGGGCCTCGCGTGCGTGGAGATCCATTAGTCGGATAGCCACAGCTTCATCTATATCATGGCTTTGCTTCCTAAACCGTTAACTGCAGGCCTGGAAAGCGCTTTATAAATCACAAGGCCCCAGAGCCTCGGCGGAGACAGTGGGAGCTGCCTGTGCTGTCTGAGCGCACCGCCCACTCGGCCAGCTGCGGGCTATCTAAAGCAAGTATCCCCGAGGTGGCCACTTGCCCAGAAACAGCAGCCGCGCCTGCCTCCCTGGGCAGGAAGGAAAAGACAGCCCAGCTCAGAGCAGAAAGCTGCCCATGTGAGGGTAGGGGTGGGAGCGGGGGGGGGTGGGGGGGGGCTCGTTCGTGGCCCCGTTGCCCCAAATCACAGTGGAGTCTGGAAAATGATACCCACTATGGCCCGTCTGACTGCTACCCATGTTTATTATCTTCTTAGGGACAGTGACTCTTCTCAACTTCCGGTGATCAGAAACGCTTGGTAATTGTTCTCACTAAAAACCCGAATCTCGCAATATGCGACTTTGCCGCACACGGGCCAGATTAAAAGCAGGAGGTGGCTTTCTTCTCCACAACACACCTAGTGCCAAAACACAAGTACGTGGAAATGCTGGACTTTTTTCTTTTTTTTTTCCCCCCTCTTTATCTCCCCCTTTATTTTCCCCTACAGGAGGCAGTGAAACATTGGGAAGAGAAATGAGGAAACCGGCACCTGAGCCTCAAGCTTGAGTTTGGATTGTGTCTAGGTGGAAGTGTTAGGTCACAACAGGCTTCGTTAAATCGTCACGTTTCGTTCACTTTTCCCCTGCTGGTTTCTGGGTGCTTCTGGCTGGGAGAAGCCCCTCCCAGAGTAGCTGTGTCCTGGCTTTTATTAAATCTTTTTTTACACTTCCTCTAGATTCTTCAGTCCTTGCAAGAAAATATTCTGAACGCGTTTGTGATAAAAGAACACCGGAGTAAAGGTCTTGCCTCTCAGAGAGTTGCCAGCTAAAATATAGGTTGCTCAGATTTAAATTTCAGAGCAACACTGAGTCATTTTTTGGACGTTCGGATGAATTATGAATAATGAAACGGCGCACGGGTCGGACGTATGTCCACTGAAATGTCATCCGCGTGCATCTGAAATTCAAGTTTACCTGTGCGCCCCGGGTTTTTTTTATTTGTTAAATCTGGCGATCCGGAACGAGGCGGCAACGTTACATTCGAAAGCACCCTTTGACATCCTGATCACATTTTCCTTTTAAGTTTCTCACGTGTTTCACTCAAGCCTGAAAGCAGCCACTTGGTAGAAACAGCACATTTTCCGGATCTAAGAATCCCGATATGATTTAGTTTCTTCCTTCCGGCTTCCGGGGTAGCAACTCTTTGCTGGAATAACTGCTTCATTTCTACACTGACGCCTATACCAGGTATCCAGAGATGGCTGAGTCAACTAATCTAATATTGCCAATTTATTATCAGGTCCCATGAGACCGTCGCTGCTAAGCCCCCATGAGAATCTGGAGAATATTCCAACCACTGTTTCAACAAGCTCAAGCCCTTTATACATGGATGGGAAAAAAAAAAAAAAGTTTTTTTTGAATCTTAGCAAGAGTGGAAAAGGCTCTCTGGAACCGAATAATTAGAAAGGCTTGAGTGTGGAGAAAGGTGGCCGCACTTCCACATGTGAAATGACACCCAAGGCCAGGAGAGCCTGCTAATTGCAGGATGGTTTCAATAGAAGATTTTTCTTCCCCCCATCGGTTCCAAACACCCAATATTCTGGAGTGGAAGGGACTGAAGGGAATGGAGGTAGTCTAGGACTTAGGACCTTTCTTTTAAGACTCAAGTGCCAAAGTCAGCAGATCCTGCTCTGTATTTGAAAACATTCCCAGGTTCGGCACACAGGATCTAAAATTAAACTTAATTATCATCCCTCCACGATGCTCTGTCGGAGGAAAGTCTGTGAGTCAGCATGAGGCGTCCCACTAAAACCTCTGATCATCACCTGCAAAGGGGCCCAGCCGAGAGCTGCTAATGATGTCATCGCCCATATGTGGTCTAGGATGCTGTATCCATGGTCAGATATTCTCACTTTAGACATATATTTTCTTAAACATCAAAAGCAACGGAATGCCTTTCCTGACCTACTGTGGGATGCCATTTCACTCGACACACCTCCTGGGAAACTCTGAGAAATGCTTTATTTAGAGGCACATCAGCCTGTGAGTCATGCAACGTTTTGCTTGTGTTTTTCTTCTTCGGCTCTCCTGCTACCATAAACATTTATCCGAAGACAGGATATTTTACTGCATCTGAAAAGTCCATCTGCCACAACCGCTTGCTCCCCACCTGAAGCCATCAACTTTCATGAAAAGAAAATGCCTGCTTTTCTTGCAAATGGCGACAAAGCCAAAAAAAAACAAAACAAAACAAAACAAAAAAAAACAAAAAAAAAAAAACAGAGATGACCCTGGAGCAGAGTTACCTCTTCTCTTCACAGAGCATTTCTCGGGCTTCCCCACAAAGCATTAGAACTTCTTGAACGTTGAAATTAGCCTTGTGGTCGGAGGTGGGGTTCGATGAGATTAACAGTATTCTAAGGCAAGGAAGTCACCACGCACCTTGTCCCCTTTTACAAGGCAGGGAAAATATTATTCCTTTTCTTCGGGGGGCGGGGGGGGAGGGGAAGGGCGGTGACCAGAAGGGCAGTGGAAGCGGTAGGCGGTGTAAAAAACACACTTTGATTTCCTGATCACATTTTCCTTCTAAGTTTCTCACGTGCTTCATTTAAGCCCCAAAGCAGCCCATGGACAGACGGTACCGCATTCCCAGATCCGAGACTTCTGGCATGATTTGGTTTATTCCTTCTTGGGTCTAGGGTCTAGGGTTGGGGATTTTTAGACATTTGATTCAGAGCCAGATGTCACTGGCAAACCCAAATATTCCTCCCTTTGTGCCAACATCAATTCTCTTTCAATTACGGTTTCCCAATACTTCCTGGCTTTCAAAAAACAACAGCGAGAAAACTCTTTCTTTTTGTTTTTCCTCCACCGCACGGTTACCCACTTTCTTTTTGGATACTTGTCCTCTTATGTCCTGATTGCCCCTGGGCCCCAGTGCATCGATAGTACCGTCAAATGCCCCTTGGGTGCGTCTTCGTCACTGGAAGAACTAGGGGTAAGAGGTTGCTTTCTCTACTATGTCAATACGAAGTAAATGTTAAGGAAGACGTCTCATTTCAGAAGCAGGGCAAAGGCCATGAACACCATTGCACATCATTCCCTGGGCCTACAACCTGGATTGAGAGAGTCAAGAGAGGCGATGCGAGGCCACAATGGAGAGTAGGGGCTCCAGTACCAGGCCACCTCGGTTCCGACCTCTGTCCCATCACTTGCTAGCTCTGCGAGCTTTGGAAAGTGACCTAACTGCTGGGGGCCTTGTCGTTCCCATCTGTAAAGCAGGGGTAAGTGTGGTACCTGCCCCGCTGGGTTGTTGAGAACTAAAGGAGTTGGGGTCAGCATTAGTATTTAGCGCACTTCTCACCTGGTAAGTACCAGGAAACGTTAGGCTTAGGGGGGACACTTCAGGGGATGGACATAGAAGCTCTACATGGAGAGTGATAAAGCAACGAACAGATATTATTAAAATGTATTTGTTCAAGAACTACTTATTTTGCACTTACGCTGTGCGAGGTCCAAAGAGACAGAGGTGCAAGGGTACAAAATGTGCCCTAAGGTGGCTTCGTCGTGGAGGGAGGCTGGGGGGCAGGGGACAGAGCAAGGCCATGGGGACAGAGCGCTCTAAGTTTGAGTCCGGCTCCATTAGTGACAAGGGATTGGACAAGTGGGTTTTCTCACTTGGAAAATGGGGGCAATATCACCTCGTTCAGTTGTTACGAAGAGTGAGTTAGAATACAAGGCCTGCACGTGGTGAGGCTCAACAAATAAGAAAAGTTACCTGTCATGTACGTGCATGTTTATGTTTCTATGTATTTAGAGAGGGAAAGGGAAGAATCACGGTACGAGACAGTACTCTCTCTGGTAGGTCTGTTCCAAGTGACACTGAAGGCTGGAGGGAGAGTCCCAAGCCCACTTGGAGGGTCCCAGGAGGAGGTCGGAGTGGAGCAGCAAAGCCACAAGGACAACCCGGTGAGCCCTGCAGGAGAGCAGATGTCCTAGGCAAAGTCAAGGGTACGTGCAAAGGCTCAAAGGCCGGGAGGATGGTAGACTTGGGAAAGACCAAGGGTGGGCGCAGAGGGGTGGAGGAAATGGCCCTCCCACACACAGAGTGTATCTCACACCTTTGCCAAGATATCCTGTGTCGTGAGGCTTTCCTTGATCACGCTATTTAAACACTCCCCTTCACCAGGAGCGCCTGGATGGCTCAGTTGATTCAGCATCCAACTCTTGGTTTCGGCTCAGGTCATGACCTCACAGTTTTGGGGATCACGAATGACTGTATGGAGCCTACTTGGGATTCTCTCTCTACCTCTGTCTCTGCCCTTCCCCAACTTGAACCTTCTCTCCCTCTCTCTCTCTCTCTCTCTGTCTCTCAAAATAAATAAACTTTAATAAATAAATAAATAAGCAAACAAATAAACAGACCCCTCCACCAACATCCCCTAGGACCCTGCCCTGCTTTGTTTTTCTCCAAACCAACTTCTACAACTTTCTGCCAAGTCACCGTTTAAATATAAACATACCTGTGCATATGTGTATGGTACGCACATATACGACTTACTTTGTTTGTTTTCTGTGGAAGGGAAGCTCCATGAAAACACAGACTCTGTTCACTGCTGTATCCCCCAGCACCCAGATCGGCACCTCTGGTGCATAGTAGGTGCTCAATAAATATAAGTTGAACCGAACGAATGTGTAGCCTCCTCTGACAGGAAAAAAGAGTGAGCTAATCCTTTGGCCAGAGGAACTTTGAAGAATTCTAAGCAAGGAAAGATGTGGTCATATTTCCCTGTCAGGGAGAATGTTCTAGAAGCATGCAGAGGATGGACAGTGAGGAGTCCTTTCAGTAGTCTGAGTTGGCTGGACAAGAGCCAGACCCGCAGACGGGAGAACAGAGGGGAGGCTGCTGAGAGGCTTGAAAGACCCAGCAGAACCGGTGACAAGCTAGAGAGGCAAAAGGAGAGTGGACAGTTAGCATTCCCTCAAGTGTCTGGCTTGAGAAAACAAGGATTACTCGCTGAGAAAGAGCAATAATATGAGTCAAGAGGTAAGGCAAAGAATGTTCTTACTTCAAGAAGGATCAAGGACTTTGTAGCTCCTCCGTGGTTGATGACTGATTGATTGAAAACATAAGGGTGAGATGGGTTGCTTGGATTCTGCTAGTTACTAAACCTATCGCTTTTTGAATACCATGTGGTCTAAGAAAGGCAATGGGACTTGAGAAAATATCTTACTTAACGAGAATGGGAAGAGTCCAGAAGAAGAAAAATCCGTGAATCCCAAATAACCTATCGACAGTATTTCACCTTACATTATCACTATCTCCTTTAAAAGGATGCTTCGCACGCGCAAAACCTCTCTTCCCAGTTATGAGTACTGCATTTCATCTCCGTTGATTGGCGTCCACAAGACAGGCCGAGGAAACAGTGAAACACGGAAATAAAATGCAAGATTCTTCTGAAATGCCTTAAGAGCATTCAGGAGTTGCCGAATCTACACAATGACCCACCTAACATACATTTACGGAACGCACATTTACCGTACTGAATCACTGGCCGGCCTGTTGAGCCACTTCGACTTTCTAAAGAGGCTTAGAGTCCCAGAAGGTCAGGCATTTAGTGTAGCTGGACAAGGTCCTTCAATGGCCTTCAAAACACTGGGACCCAATCGTACCAGGTAACGGCAAGCCCAGCAATGATCCGAGGAGGGCTGGCCCGGGAGACACCAGTGGGTTGGGCCAGGGTGTGGCATCGCCTACCAGTGGCCAAGCCACCTTAGACAAAAGTTGGTGTCTACAGCAAAGGGGCCCTCTCCGTTGGTGAGGACAGTGTGGACATTTCAGTCCTTACCTCATCCTTTAAATGAGGGTGAGAACACCCCCTCTGTACTGTGTCGGGGGAATTAAACGGAAGAAGGCCATGGGGTGCCCAGCACAATGCCTGCATAGGAAGGGGCCCAATCAGTGGCTGTTAGTTGTGCAGCCCTGCTTAGTGTCCAGCCCCAACTCTGCCTCCGTGGTACTGAAACATGACCAAGTGCTAGAGAGAGAGATGTAGATAGAGTTTCTGAAATGAAGAAAGTGGCACAAATGGATTGTTGCTATGCTGAGCCTGAAGACAGTTGGAGTTTCGTGAAAGGACGGGGTCATTTTCCCAAATTACCATCTTTAGCTGAAATGTGGAAACAACTTCCAACTCATTCAGCATTTTTACGGCTTCGTATGTACTGTTGTTAATATTTTGAAAACGATGTTTTGTTAGAAGTGTCTCCTCTCAGGGCGCCTGGGTGGCGCAGTCGGTTAAGTGTCCGACTTCAGCCAGGTCACGATCTCGCGGTCCGGGAGTTCGAGCCCCGCGTCAGGCTCTGGGCTGATGGCTCGGAGCCTGGAGCCTGTTTCCGATTCTGTGTCTCCCCCTCTCTCTGCCCCTCCCCCGTTCATGCTCTGTCTCTCTCTGTCCCAAAAATAAATAAAAAACGTTAAAAAAAAATTAAAAAAAAAAAGAAGTATCTCCTCTCCCCCTTTAAGTTGTGCTTTTAAACGTTTACTATATTCTTCGTATGTTTTTGCCTGAAGTGGAATAAATTTGTTCCCTAAAAAACTACATCTCTGATTTTGCCTTGGGAATCGGTGAAAAACCTGGTTATACTTTTCCAGAAATTCACTTTGTGGCAAAATACGAGAAGTTCCAAATTTAGTGGGAAGTTTCACAAAATAAAATATATCAACATCTAGTGTTACTTCGACTTTTCTCTCAAATCATTTCTGCCAGACGCAGTATTTTGAAATAACTCCTACAGAGGCATCCCCATTTATAGTTTCAAAAAGCCTACTTTATGTTCAGCTTACTGATTTACCACTTCCAAGGCCCATCTTTTCTAGTATCATTTTCTCAAGGTTGATTTTTTTTTAATTTTTTTTTTAACGTTTATTCATTTTTGAGACAGGGAGAGACAGCATGAACGGGGGAGGGTCAGAGAGAGAGGGAGACACAGAATCTGAAACAGGCTCCAGGCTCTGAGCCGTCAGCCCAGAGCCCGACGCGGGGCTCGAACTCACGGACCGTGAGATCGTGACCTGAGCTGAAGTCGGACGCTTAACCGACTGAGCCACCCAGGCGCCCCTCAAGGTTGATTTTTTAATAAATTTCTCTTTTCCTTTTTATTATAAATTTGCCTTTTATAATCATTCAATTCAAAATCAGGCATCACACACTGGCTATGTACTAGGTATCATCATATCAAGTAAATCTAGGGTCTACTGTGGTCAGAACAACATGCCATTCCTCTCTTTCCCTCTTTTCTCCAATTGCCAAAAGAATCCAGAAGAATCATGCCCTCCAGAAGGTTTTGACTGGAGATCAAGCTGTTGGAAAACACTCTTCTCCTTTTCCCTCATTCCATTTGGATCTATGACTGTTGAAGTTTGCCACGTTCTTTTACTGACTCAACAAATGTCCCTTGGGGTAATTCCGTCCTCTAACCATTACAGGATGGTTCACCGTCTTTGCTTATTCATTTCCAGTTGCTTCACAGACAGAGCCAGGGTATCAGTGATTAACGACACAGGGCTATTTCAAGAATCCCCAGCATTTTCCATGTGCTGACTCACCTAACAGTTTCCTACGTTCACCTGTTGGGAGCATGGCTGTGGTATAGCACATGGGGCCTTGGGTGGCCAGAAAGCTCCTGAAACTTATATGCCATTGCAAAACTGTGATCTGAACAAAATCTGTTTGCCTGGTTTTCCTTTGGCATTTTTCCTTCCTTGAGAACAAGAGAAGGATTTGTTGTAGGTCATCGTTGAATCACCAGGGACTACCATGACACCTGGGGCACAGTAAATTGTTTGTGTTTAATAAATATTTATCGAATGATAGAGTAATGAAAGGAATATTAAAAGATTTGAGAACATTAAAAACTGATTTGTGAATTGTTGTCATTGTAAATAAGGGGGAAAATCATTTTAGGAAGAAAAGGCTTAGGTCAATATCTCAGGAGGTTTTTAAGTGCCTAAATGCTTGGAGTTACCTGCAAGGAATGGGTATGACCAGAATGTGACAAAAATACCAAGAAGAAGTAAAGCAGTTGAATTAAAACCTGCCTGGGGTTTCATCACCATGCAACCTTTTGGGTGATCATTCTCTTAAGCCCATTTTTCCTTTACCCATCCTTGTATCTTCCTGCTTTTAGCATCCAACCCAACTATCTGTTCATTCTAACCTCTTTCTTCAAATATGTGACATGAATCCCACAAAATAAGCATACCTGTTGTATCGGGGGTCCCCAAGACCATCTCCAGATGTGATGATTCACCAGAAAGACTCATAGGACTCAGCATGTGTCTATAATTAAATGGCTATAATTTATTATCATGAAAGGATACCAAGCAACATCAGCAAAGGGAAAAGGCACATGAAGTGAAGTCCAGAAGAAACCAAGCATGAGCTTCTAAGAGTCCTCCTCTGGTGGAGTCCCACAGGACATGCATAATTCCTCCAGCATCAAATTGTGACACCGCATGTGAACTGTTGTCTACCAAAGAAGCTCACTGAAGACTCCATACCCGTTTTTATTTGGGATTGATCATGTAGGCCCTCTCTCCCCAGCACATACCAATACTCTAGACTCCCAAAAGGAAAGCAGGTGCTCAGCATAAACCCTATCATGTATTCAAACAGTTTAGGCACAATCGACCATCCTTCTCGGTTATAGAATGGTGACAACACTATTGAAATCCATGTTTGCAGATGTCAGCCAAGGGCCAACCTTGTAAGAAAGCCTTTATAAGAATCACAGTCTCAGGTCTGCCATATTGCTTCTTTTCTGGCCACATCTGCACATCAAGATCATCTCTTTTCCCTACCTTGAAACATCCCACCCTCCCCACACCAGCCTTCTGTGTGACTGATTTTATTACTCAAATCTTAACCAAAATGACACCTCCTGAGAGAATATTTCCCTGGCCCCCCTAACGGAAGTAGCCTCCCACCGAGTTACTCTTTGCCGTAGTTTTTTAACCTTCTCTGAATTAAAGCTTGTATGTTCCATGTTGCCAGGGTTCTTTTATGGGTTTTTTTTCATTACTCTATTCCCGGGAACTAGAAAAGTGTCTTGTCTGACCCTGAAGCAGGAGCTGAGCAAATGTTCATACGATTATCTGACTAATAGCAGTCTCTGAAATTTTCTTATTCATCAATGCGTTGACTTTTATATTATCAGAATACTTTCCACTCTCTGGAATGCAAGCTCCATTCGATCAGACTTCTGTCTTTAGCAGCTAGAAGAGCACTGGGTGTATAGCAAATTCTCCATAAATACTTCCTGAGGTAAAATGAGTGTGCGTGCTCATGTGCGTGCACCATATTTTTTCCTAACTCATTTCCTTCAATAAGTGTGGATGGAATACAGAATCTTCATGAAGTCCAGGTACCTATGGTACTCACTGGACTTAAGGTGTTCGCAGTGAGTAGCGTTAGGCAAACTCACAAACAAATCATTGCAAGTGTAATGATATATAAAGTATATGTGTGTGTACACATATATATCACACAAAAATATACACTATGAAGCTAATGAAATAATAAATGTGAGCATAAGGTTTTATTCACACGGGAGGGAGAGGGCTTGGCTTAGTCTAGGGTGTTACGAGAGGCATCAAGGAGGAGGTAATCCCTAAGCTGAAAGACCCTTCGAGGAGAATGGAGGTAAAGAGGAGGTGCTGAGAAGCAGCCTATGGCGGGAAACTTCAGGAGTTCCATAGTGACGGAGGACGTGAGTGAGGAAAAGTGAGAGAATTTCCGAGGGAGGTGGACAAAAGTCTTCCTAAGGAACTTGGGCTTGACTTCCCAGGTGACGGTATCCGTTTAAGGGTTCAATCAAAGAACGCGCCATGTTTGGGTTTGATTTGGGACTAGGCAAATCTGGGGACTCCAGGGTATGGCTTTCAGAGGAATAATGTTGGTAGCAGGAAGACTGGTTTAGAGGCTCTTGCACTAATGCAGGTAGATAGAGGAGTAATGCATGAGGGCCAGGGGGAAAGAGTTGAGAAATGACTAAAAATTAAATGAAAAGAACTTGGAGTCTTACTGATGGAGGGAGACAAAGATGCCAGGCAAAGTGATGTCTGCGAGCTTTACTTCTCTAGCTTATCTGAAGGAATTAATGGAGAATGCATAAGAATAAAGAAGCTTAGGGGCGCCTGGGTGGCACAGTCGGTTAAGCGTCCGACTTCAGCCAGGTCACGATCTCGCGGTCCGTGAGTTCGAGCCCCGCGTCGGGCTCTGGGCTGATGATGGCTCAGAGCCTGGAGCCTGTTTCCGATTCTGTGTCTCCCTCTCTCTCTGCCCCTCCCCCATTCATGCTCTGTCTCTCTCTGTCCCAAAAATAAATAAACGTTGAAAAAAAAATTTAAAAAAAAGAATAAAGAAGCTTAAAAGAAAGACCACGAGGGGTGCCTAGCTAGCTCAGCTGGTTAAGCGTCCTGACTCTTGACTTCAGCTCAGGTCATGATCTCACAGTTCGGTTTGTGAGTTCAAGCCCCACGTTGGGCTCTGCCCTGATAGTACAGACGTTGCCTGGGTTTCTGTCTCCCTCTCTCTTTGCCCCTCCCCTGCTTGCTCTCTATGCCGCTCTCTCTCTCTCAAAATAAATAAAAATAAACTTAAAAAAAGAAAGATCATGAGTTCAGTATTGTGCAAATAAAGTTCAAAGGACCTATGGATTCTATGGTATACACTAAATCGCTGGATATGTAAATCGGAAGTCCACAGCAATGGAGTCCGGTGCTGTAGTTGTCCACAGAGGGCTCAGCGTCCCATCTCAGCCCCTGGAAAGCATGAGGGCAGATGAGATCACTCAGGGGCAACTTCTGGGGGACAACGTTTCATTGGTAAGCAGAAGAGAATGCGCCTGAGAAAGAGCTAGAAAGGGGGAAGAGAGAACCAGAGGAGTGAAAAATCATGGAAGTAAAAGGCTTGAAGAGAGTGAACTTGGAGGACCTCTTCAGAACTTCGGCGGAAAAGCCCCCGCTCCGCCGTTTGGCACATGAAGCCTTCCATCAGCTTTGGGCGTACCTCTCCAGTCTCTTCTTCCACTGCTCCTTGAACAGCAAGGTCTGGAGCTGCAGGAAGCCTGGAAATTGAGGACTGAAAGTTTTATTAGAATTTTCAGTAGAAAGATGACTAGTTGCCCACTGAGAGAACCATCACAGCAGAGTACGATGACAGAAGCGCGATCGCAGAGGACCAAGAAGGAATGAGAAAAGAGGAAAGAACACGCAGGAGATGGACGTTGCCGTTTTGAAGAGGTGTAGACAGGAGGGGAATACATGGAGTAAGTTGGTGGCCTGGAGAAAGCCCGATCCGTGAAGAAATGTTTCAGTTGGAAAAATCTTGAACCCGCTAACGGTCTGAAGTTGTGTTCGTAATAACTCAGCTCTCCTCCTGTGTGTCTTCTTTATGCTCACACGATTACCGCACTCGCAACACTTCTGACCCCAGAGGTGTGGGGTTTCTCCCACCCTGAGAGATTCTCCGGGCTGCCAGTTTGGAGTCCTACAATTTAATTCAACTCAGTCTGACGCTATAGTCATCTCTGTCTGGACACAGTATCAGATCCCAGAGGTCAAGGGCTCAATTGCATCAGGATGCACTCCCCCCACCTCAGACGCCAATCGCGAGTGATATGTTCCCCAGTTAAGCCACAACGTTTGTCTGACGTGGCTACAAATCAGAGGCTTCCATGAACTCCTCCACTTTAGGTTTGATTATTTGCTAGAATAGCTCACAGGGCTCAGGGGAACGTTTATTTGCATTTACCAATTTATTAAAGGATATGGTAACGAATACAGAAAAAGAGTCAGAGGGAGAGATTCACAGGGAGAGATCTGGGAGGATCCCGAGCACAAAAACTGCTGCTCCTGTGAAGTTAACGCACATCACCCTTCTCGTACATGGATGTGTTCACCAACTGGAAGCTCTCCAAACCCTAGAGTGTGGGGATTTTTATGGAGGCTTCATCACGTAGGCATGATCGAGCACTGACTCTATTTCAGCCTCTCCCCGCTCTGTGGAGAATGGGGGATGGGGCTAAAAATTCCAAGCTTCTAATCTTAGCTCGCTCTTTCTGGTGACCAGCCCCCACCCAGGAACCCATCAAGACTGTTTCACTAGAGCAAAAGACACTGCTATCACCCAGGAAATTCCAAGAGATTTAGGAACTCTGTGGCAGGAACCAGGGTCAAAGACCAAATATTAGAGCCAAAGATGTTCCTAAAGCTTTTATCACCCAGGAAATTACAAAGGTTTTAGGAGTTCTGTGCCAGGAACAGGGGAGCAGACATATCTTTTATTATCTTATGATCTCACAGACGTACAGGATTCAACGAAGAAGAAGAAGTTAAAGATAGGGGACAGAATACGAATGACGAATGAAGAGGACTTGAAAGAGGAAGAAAGAGCTGCCATCAAAGAAATAGCTTGTGGATTCCAACAGGAGAGTGAGGCCTCATGATGTGAAATGGAAATCAAAGATGTTGGGGCTGGCACACAGACCTTTCCAACAAATCTATTTAATAAGATGCCTATTTGCCCTGGTTTTTAATCAAAGTGGCACGTTTGCCCACGGTCACTGGAAAGTTTGATAGAGTTCTTGAGAAGAGTGATGGGGGGGGGGGGGCTTAATAGACATTGAAAGGTATTTGGAAAGTAGTTGCCCAGCAGTCAGTAGGAGTCTGATAGGAGAATCTGGTTGAAACACGAAATAAATATTCTCCAACTGTCCTCGACCACCTTGGTCCAGGAGCCAGCCAGGAAGGGGGCCGAAGCATTAATGCAGTATTATAGTTTTGTGGAGTGTGTGTTTTGGAAGGATGAAAAGTAATGGAGCCAAGGATCCTAGTGATATTTGTGGTAGGGTCCAAGGAAGAAAAACCTCAAAAGAGGTTAATTCTGAAAGAACAGAAGGTGTCAAAAAACGTGGTAAGTTTAAAGACCAGATAATATGGCAGCAGTCATAAAACCAAATGAACTGACATTGCGGACCAAAGAGTGTAATATTTGTGTTCAGGAACTTAAGGATGGATAAATCCCTGGATTTAAGTTGGAGACAGTGCCTGAAGGGGAGGAGAGATGAAGGCAGTCGGAGATGTGGAAGTTAAGAAGCAGAGAGGAAGAAAGCCAGAAAGGTCATCTACCTGAACCACCAGGTCACTGAAGATAATGGCAGGTCAGTGGAATTTGGGTAAAGAGGCAAACCTTTTCTTCAATGGGTGTGTAGAATTGGCTTAGAAGATAGCAGGCGATTGAGATAAAAAGTGGAAAAGTGGAAGGGGATAGGGGCGCCTGGGTGGCTCAGTCAGTTGAGTGGCTAACTCTTGATTTCAGCTCAGGTCATGGTCTCAGGGTTGTGAGATCGAGTCCCGCATCGGGCTCTGTGCTGAGCATGAAGCCTGCTTGGGACTGTCTTTCCCTCTCTTTCCCTCTGCCCCTCTCCTTGCTTCACATGTTCTCTTTCTCTCTCTCTCTCTCTCTAAGAAAAAGAAAGAGGAAAAGGAAAAGAAAAAAGTGGAAAGGATGATGTGAGGAGAGATTAGCTTCAATGGGAAGTAGAGAGCATACTTAATCCCAACCCTGGCACTTTCTCTCTAGGGGCTTCAGGGAAGGGGCATAAGGTCCAAAGAGAAAATAAACCACTCAACCAACCTGAAGTCATATTTTGCCCTGAAAGTCTTTATCATTGTCTTCATTATCATATGAATCAACCCTCCACAGATATCTTGCCCTCTCTTTAGCGGATTTAGGAATTACATCAGAAACTTTTCAACAATGATCAGGGCATATTTGTATGTAAGCCAACACAATATAGACAGGCTCACCTTTATGAAATCTATTCATTTCTAAACAATGACATATAAGATTCCTTTACCTAACTGGCAATCTCAAATAAATATCCAGGACTGATTTTTAGTGGAAAGATTATATCGTAATTTTGCCTAAGGTTGTGCCTAACTGTCACGGTTGTAAGACAAGCAGTTTGGTGTGTAAGTAACTTTATTCTGGAAAGAAAAAGATTCAGATGCTATAAGTAGCATAAAGTCTGTTGTCACCAACGGGGCACTAATAAATATTAAAATCCGGTTGTCACATAAGATTAATGAGTGATTATTTAGGATTGAACACATGTTAAAACAATTTGGCCACAAAGTAGTCCATTAAAATAGTGATGACATGACACCAGATATCATACAGAAGCAGTTAAAACGTGGTAATATTTAGTCTGTCCATCATTTTAAAAATTATTATTCAATATTCATAATTCAAAATTCTCATGTTTTATGCAGAAATCAGCAATTCGGCAGATCCTGTGTGAGAGAACTAAGCAGTTTCACGTGCTGTCCAGGTGTCCTTCTCAAAATGACTCCCTGAGATATTTGTGAAAATCTTGTTCTAGAAAAGCAATGATTAGTATAAGAAACGTAGTAACTGACAGATATTTTCCTCCTTGGAGCATTGTGCTTTCTATTGAATACATGGAGCTCTTTAGGAACAATTTCAATTCTTCCAGAAGCACTAGTATCATAAAGTCGTAAGAGACCATGAACATCATAGTAGCTAGACTTTTTGCATTTATGGTGCCCCTGGCATGCTAAATAGTTTCCTTTGCATTATTTTATTTAATCATCCTCCCCACCAAGAAAAGACCTAGAAGACTTTCTTTCCATGTTTTTTAATTTTTATTTATTTCTTTTTGTTTTAATTTTCTTTTTTATTTTTTTAAATTTACATCCAAATTAGTTAGCATGTAGTGAAACAATGATGTCAGGAGTAGATTCCTTAAAGAAACTAAAATTAAGAGGGTTGAGCGACTGATTTCGCAAACTATTGTGGGTCAGGCTGAGATTTGAAACAGAATCGGTCACTACTCTGTGCCCGTCCATTTATGTGATCTCAGAAGTCTGACTGTCGTGGACAGACCCTCAGGCAAGGAGAGCTGACCAATATGCTGACCCTCCCTGTCTTTCAAGTCCATGAACTCAAGCTGTAGACCAACGTTCCTTAAAACACAGAGAGTATGAGGACATTTTTAACTGATTAATGGATTACTTTTTTGACATTTCCTTAATAATTTTTTCATGTTGCTTTTTTTTAAGTTTATTAATTTATTTTGAGAGAGAGAGAGAGAGAGAGCAGGGGAGGGGCAGAGAGAGGGAGATAGAGAATCCCAAGCAAGCTCCACACTGTCAGCACAGAGCCTGATATGGGGCTCGAACTCATGAACCATGAGATCACACATGACCTGAGCCAAAACCAATAGTTCGATGCTTAACCAACTGAGCCACCTAGGAGCCCATATTTGTCCATGTTTCCAAACATGGACGTGAGCCAATGTCAAAGTAGAAACAAACTTGGAGTTCTTGGAACTCAGCCTCCCATTTGGTGTGGAAATCCCTTTCCCCTTCTGGGCCCTTCTTAAATTTTGAAAACCTGGCTTTGGATTAAATATTACCTACTGCTGAATTAGAGTGTACTGGTTCTTTTCTTCTATACCACGCCTAGTGTTCTCATTACCATACTGATTCCGGACTTTGCCACTTTCTGAGCCTTCTATACCTCGTAGCCGGATCCTAATGCTCTTAAGTGCCTAAGAGCTAACGTGTTAAGTAAGCATTAAGACCATTGCTGTGGGGGCACCTGAGTGGCTCAGTCAGTAGAGCGTCTGGCTCTTGGTTTCAGCTCAGGTCATGATGTCGCGGTTCGTGAGTTTGAGCCTCACATCGCACTCTGTGCTGGCAGCGTGGAGCCTGCTTGGGATTCTGTCTCTCCCTCTCTCTCTCCGTCCTCCCCCACTCTCGCTGTCTCTGTCTCTTTCAAAACGAATAAATAACGTTAAAAAAAATTTTTAAAGACCATTGCTATGGATCTGTGGGCACAAGGGGATTCTGGATAGAATCAAACTTTTTATTCAGTCCTTTCTGTTTCAGTTAAGATGGTTTCAAGGGTGGACTAAATTCACTTCATGAGACATTCAGAGGTTGGTGTGTCCAGTTTCAGTTTGGTGGCACACTGACGTCGTTGAAGACCAAGGCTCTTTCTCTCTGCGTACCATCCTCAGGTCACAAAATGGATGCAGCTGTTCCAGAGATCACTTATGGACATAGCAACACCGAGCCAGGAAAGAAGGGCATGTCCACCTGGGCATTGTTTTGTAATGAGGGAGTAAAACCTTCTTTTTTTTTTTAATTTTTTTAACGTTTATTTCATTTTTGAGAGACAGAGCACAAGCAGGGGAGGGGCAGAGAGAGAGGGAGACACAGAACACAAAGAAAACTCCAGGCTCCCAGCTGTCAGCACAGAGCCCGACGTGGGGCTCGAACTCAGGAGCCGTGAGATCATGACCTGAGCTGAAGTCGGATACTTAACTGACCGAGCCACCCAGGCACCCCAAGGGAATAAAACCTTCTTAATTACGCCCCCATATGGTTTTCCCTCCAGTGCCAGTCTACAGTCAATGCTCATTGCCTATCTGTAAGTAGGATTGATAAATCGAATACCTGATATCATCAGACACTCCTGGAGAGGTCAGCTCTGGGAGCAAGGAAGATGGTGGAGGGAAGAAAGAGCTGGATGTAGACAACCAACTTAGCTTGCTATTTTACTAGCTGTATCCTGCTTGCATAGCCCAGCTAACAGGGACAAGAACTTCGTAAGTACGTATAGTTCAATGAACCACAGTTCCTATGGCAGATGGAGCAAACATTAGGCTCTAGTTACTATTTTTTTAATATTTTAAAAAATGTTTATTTATTTTTGAGAGAGAAAGAGACAGAGTGTGAGCTGGGGAGGGGCAGAGAGAGAGGGAGACACAGAATCAGAAGCAGGCTCCAGGCTCTGAGCCGTCAGCACAGAGCCCCACACGGGGCTCGAACCCACGGACCGTGAGATCGTGACCTGAGCCGAAGTCAGATGCTTAACCGACTGAGCCACCCAGGCACCCCAATCAGGCTCTAGTTTAAATGGATTAGACCAGGACAAACATATATATTCATCTGTCTCTAAATGGGCAAAGAATTTTAACCAAGAGATTGATTAAACTAAAAAGTACCCATAGTCAGGGTAAAGCCAAATCATTTCTTCTCATATTTGGCCAAACCAGTTGGCATTAAGAAATTTGCCTCAGGGCTGCCTGGGTGGTTCAGTCAGTTAAACGACTCGGTTTCAGCTCAAGTCACGATCTCATGGTTTGTGAGCTCAAGCCCAGCGTCAGACTCTTCACTGACAGTGTGGAGCCTGCTTGGAATTCTCTCTCTCCCCTGCTCTCTCTCGCCCTCAAAATAAATAAATAAACTTAAAAAAAAAAAAAAAGAAAAGAAAAGAAGTTTGCCTTAACTACTGGTAAGGTCTATTTTCATTGCTGTCTGTCTGGCAGTATCGTTTGGACTCCAAGGGTTACAACCTCACTTACATTCCTATGGTCCAGCAGTTCCACGGTTGTCTGGTAAACGTTGACCCTGACATGGATGGATACGTCAAGCAATGTTGTCAGGCTCCGCCAGATCAGATGAAATAAAAGAGTCCCCGGTGATGCTGAAAAGTCAGCGTAGAGCATCTTCATGTGAACCGGAACTTCATTTGACCTTGACCAGGTTGAGGTAAGCAGCGGCAGCCAGGAGACAATGACTCATTTCTGAATATGTAAGGATACTTTTCACACCTGTCTTTGAAAAAAAACGTCGCCCCAGGAGTCTAGAGTTCCAGCAAGAAGGCAATCTGTCTCATTCTGAAAGCCCTTCAAAGGACAGGGTCACACTGGCAGGCTGAGGGGTGTTCGTTCCATTGAGAGAAGGAGAGTTAAAGCATTGTCCCAGAACTCCACACCTACCACCCTGGCAAATCGTTCATCTGAACCCAGAAGCCCCCTCCCGGTGGTAGATGAGGCTGTTGTGAAACAGATCTTTGAAACTGAAATGTGAGCTGGAAGATAGATATAAATGAAAACCCTAAGCCCATCCATCTCTCTATCTGATCATCTATCCTACCTATACATCTGTATATACCTATGTACATATATAGATATCACAATAGCTATTTAGAAAGGATACTCTGTTTATAAAATATTTATATTTTATAGGCCTATTGTCTATCAAACTCAAGGTCGAAACAGAATTTTGTTGTGTGCTTGTGAGCAATTTCCCTGAAGCCACCTGTTGTTTTTTTTTTTCCTTTTCTCTTCTCTTTTTTATTTATTTATTGTTTTGTTTGGAGCCCCGTTCTCTATTAGTAAACATTTAAATGCATTCCACCCTATGGAGCTTTCAACTGTGAAATCAACCTATCCCCCCAGCCGCATGTGAGTAAGACCAGGTGTTTCATACTTTCCCTTCCTCCCCACAGCCAGAATCCCTTGGGAAAAAGGGAAGACGCGAGACATTTGACATTGGCGCGGTTAAAAAGTGTCAGCTGATAATCTGAAAATGACCAGAGGCATGCTATCAAAACCTAGTGAAAATGATCTAATAAGCCCCAACTTTTAAAATGTAATACAAGACTCATCTCCTTTTCTTCCTTAAAACCAAAGAGCGCTCCTCCTTTCTCATATTTAAACAACAGCTATCAAAGATTTAATGATTGTACCATTGGACGCAGTTCAAACAATACGGGCAGGAAAGAATGTACAGCTGTCAAGGAACCGGCCCGGTCAGAAGTGCCCCAGACAAATCACTGCACATCATCGGCTGGTTTTAATTAACAGCAGACTCCAATCTGTTTTTTCTGCCCCCTCTTTCTTTGGTAACTTTAAACAAAGTGATTTGTAGGGTTCTGTCTTGTAGAGCATCTACTCCAGTGAAAATGGAGGATGACCATGGAAATAACTTGAACCAAAGTTCAAAGCAGATTATAGCGTCTGAAGGATACCTTAAGATTTTATCTTGGTCCTCTAAGATGAATGAGTGAAGTTCATTCATTTTCCCTCCTGAAGGGCTGAGTCTCTTGTGAAGGGAGTTCATGCAGTTACTATGACACTAGATTTCTATTAATGCTGATCTAATTTTAAGGATATTTTTATCGTGTCGTTAATAAAATATATATATCTTATGTTGCCAGCAGCCACAGTCGAGAGAGATTTGGGGGCTTTCTTAATGGAAGACTTTCTTAGTGAATAGACATTCTTCAGCAAAGAAAGATTTCTCTCCATAAGTTCATGGAGTATAGATAGTATACACCCAAACCCACCTTCCAGTTTTAGTAGATTCCCAATGCTTCAAAAGAGCTGTAAATGAAATATTCCGGTTAATCACATAATTTGGCAAGGAGATTACACAGACATCACACCCAGTATATCGGGTTTTGATGGGTTACCGGGGGGGTTGCAAACTATGGCCGGTGGGCCAAATCTGCCTCCTGCCTCGCTTTGAGCTAATCATGTTTCTACACTTTAAAAGGTTGTAAATACGACAAAGAATATAAAATAGGGGCGGTCTGTAGCCCACAAAGTCCACAATACTTACTATCTGGCCCTGCATAGATAAAGTGTCCCTCCACTGAGTTAGGTCGTGACGAAATACTTTTAACGTAAAGGCCTCACAGAGAACGATTCGATTTTTTTTATGAATCAGAAGGCGCTTCTGACTCTTGAAATATCCCAGGCTCAAGATCATGAACGTCAGTTATGACTGAACCAGATAATGGTTTAAAGTGTGAATCCCACCATCAGATTTCCTTGGATCATATCTAGGTTCCGCCACTTAAGTATGTGATCTTTTTCAAGTTGCTTAATCTTCCTAAGCCTTGGTTTCCTCGTCTGTAAATAATGAGCATTATAGCAGCCTCCTCCTCCGGCTGATGTGAGGATCAAAGGAGATAATGCACGCCAAGAACTTTGCACATGGCAGGCGTTTATTAAATGTTCGTGGCTGCCGTTAGAACTCCGGGCAAAAGGAGGCTGCTTCCTTGAGCTTCTCGGTTGTTTACGGGTCGTGTGATCGGAAGCTGATAACACCGTCATCCAGGCCAGAATGATTTACCCAGTGTCCCGACTCTGCTCACTGGGACATCTGTTATAATGCATCGGAATTAGATGTGTCACGTGAGGCTGCAACACGTGACCAGAATATGAGGGGGGGCAAATCCCCGCCGAAGCTCCACACTCACCTGTACGCCCTCCTGCCCCACATCGATGCCAGTGCTGGTAGTGATGGGTGAGATGCACCCGTGGATGTACCTTCTAGAACCCTCGAGGCCCCTTGGTGGCTTCAAAACCACTGTCTTCTTCCTAAAACAATACCTTGGGGCACCTGGGTGGCTCAGTCGGTTAAGCGTCTGACTCTTGGTTTTGGCTCAGGTGGCGATCTCGTGGTTCGTGGGTTCAAGCCCCGCATTGCGCTCTGTGCTGACAGCTCGGAGCCTGGAGCCTGCTTCAAGTTCTCTCTCTCTCTCTCTCTCTCTCTCTCTCTCTCTGCCCCTCCCCGGCTCATGCTCTGTCTTTTTCTCTCAAAAATGACTAAACATTAAAAAAAAAACTGCTTGATTGTGGTGAATACTTCACAAAGTGTACATATTTTAAAGCATCGAGTCATACGCTTTAAATATGATCCAATTTTTGCCAATTATACCTCAATAAAGCTGAAAAAAAGAAATGCTACACACCATTAAAAGGATACTTGCACAGAGGTTTTGAAATTATGCTTAAATAATCAATGTACTGAAGAAAAAAACCCACAAGAAAATAAAATGGTAGTCCCAGGAAAGAGAGAGAGAGAGAGAGAGAGAGAGAGAGAGAGAGAGAGAAGAGGGGGTAGGGGAGAGAGAGAAAATAATAAGTTTGCAGTTACAGAGGTGGGATGGGTCAAAATCTGCATCCACAGCAACTATTGGCTAGGGCCATCCACATAAACCTGCTTCTTTAATTCCGATGCTGGAACATAAGAGATGCTTGGCACATTACATTAGTGAAAACTGAACTTGCATTTTTAGAAGCCCCTCAGATATGGGGGGGGGGAGTCAAGTATTATTACAACGTAACGTCTCAAAATCGGATTCATGCAATGACCTAAGAAGAAAAATCTATTTCTGTAGGATTTTCTGATTAGTCTAAATTCTTCAAGGGAAGAGCATCACTTTCCCTATTTCTAAATACAAGAAGAAGAAGAAGAAGAAGAAGAAGAAGAAGAAGAAGAAGAAGAAGAAGAAATTAAAAAAAGAAAACCCATGGGGCTCCTGGGTGGCTCAGTCGGTTAAGCGTCCAACTTCGGCTCAGGTCATGATCTCACAGGCCGTGAGCTCGAGCCCCACATCAGGCTCTGTACTGACAGCTCAAAGCCTGGAGCCTGCTTCGGATTCTGTGTCTCCCTCTCTGTCCGTTCCTCCCCTGCTCATGCGCTCGCTCTCTCTCTCTCTCTCTCTCAAAAATTAAAATAAAGATTAAAAAAATTTTTTTTAATAAAGAAAAGGGTTTGGGGGAGGAGAAAAAAGTAAGTAAAGAAAAGAAAGAAAATCCTTGAGATTTGTAATTTGAAAGGCATGAGATCAAAAAGTAAGAAAACGTTTACGTAGGAAAACATAAAACCACAAGTTCTAAATTCTACTGGAAAGTGTTTCTTGATCCACATTTGAATACTCTTACATGCTCACTGCTATGTTTCTTTAGGGGTCCACAAAGTCTGAATTTTCCTTTAGGCTTACATGACAAGTATTTCCTTTTAACACTTCAATAAAAAAATATATAGAAATTTTCCATAGATCTAAAGGGCTGACAAGCAAGAGAAAATTTCCACCAAATATTGGAAGTCGGCCTCCCAGATGGAGCACGGAGTCTAGGGAGGAAAGCAGTTTTCTTTTACAAGGTTTGGAGGCCCCATAAAACTTCTCCATCTCTCAAAACAGTCTTTGACCAAGGGTAAAACCAGCCGTGCTCGAGAGAAAAAATACATACATATATGTATATATGTGTATGTATACAGTCAGTGACTTAGAAGAATATTGAAATAAACTACTTGAGCCTCATGTATCCTCAAATACAACATCAAAGGGCTTTTATATTTGGGGGAACATGAAGCAATATTTCCTTCTGTTTGGTTGGTCAAAGGCTATGTAAGTATATTCTAGAATATTTCTACCAGACAGCTTCAGCTGAGTTGTAAAACCTTAGTGGGAAATTGCTTTTCAAGATTTTCTCATTAACCAAAAGCTGTCATTTTAATAATTGATTTGAATCACTCAGATGATCACCTTTGAGAGCTGAGAGCACAGGACTGAATAACGGAGGTAGGCTTTCTCAAGAGTTTGCTCTCCTCTCTCTTTCTTCACAGGATTCCTGAGTAGCAGTGTTTTTCTTCATGAAGTCTGAGAGAGATGATGCGGGGGGATTTGGTTAGACGTTACATGTCGTTTAGTATGTGCCACACCTGCAATGAAATGCTTATTTTTCACTTCTTAAAGAAGTCCCCTCCACTTGCAACACTGCCTCGTTACTGCCATTAAAAGATTTCATCTTTGTGCATGGAAGAAATTAGTAGAGTGGGTCTGAATTTGTCCTGTTACTAGAAGCAACTCTCCATACTCAACATAGAAAGCACTGTTCTTGGAGATTCCGTGCAATTTCCACTGGAATTCCGGCCCGATTGAGGGTCTCCGTAGACCTCACCTAATGCGTGCACCCAATGCATGGAAATGGTCTTCTTGGCCCCGGCAGTTACACACATCCATAGCTCTCCTCTCTTCTATTTCATCCTTCAGTCAAAATTACAGGTATGAGAAACAGTTCATGATGGAAATGAAAGTGTTTTTTTTAATGATCAGTGCTGATGTAACGTCATTGGCTGTAGTTTCAATAATGGCTTCCTTGGAAAGAGCGTTTCTGCACGGAAGTTCTTTTCGTGATTACTATTAACTCACATTTTTGTTCACCTCCATGCTCCCCAGGACTAGGGTGTAGCCTCCTTTGAACATCTTGCCCCAGCAGAGTTATTCCCAAGAAATTTCTAGACACAACGGACAATTAGCTCAACCTTCCACATCAGCAGCCTCCTCCACTCTCCTTCTGAGACAATGGTGACTTCCCATTCCAATGGGAATTAGGATACTTTTCTCCTTTTAATTCTTTTCTTTCTTTCTTTCTTTCTTTCTTTCTTTCTTTCTTTCTTTCTTTCTCTCTCTTTCTTTCTTTCTTCTTTCTTTCTTTCTTTCTTTCTTTCTTTCTTTCTTTCTTTCTTTTTTTTAAGTGAGCTCCACACCCAGCATGGAGCCCAAGGCAGGGCTTGAACCGATGACTCTGAGATCAAGACCTGAGCTGAGATCAAGAGTCAGGTGCTTAACCAACTGAGCCACATGGGCGCCCCTTTTTCTCCTTTCCAATTGTTAGCGTATCCAACAGACTAGGCCAGTGGGTGAAGACTTGCTTATTCATCATCCTTTGTTTCCTTTGGGTCTTAAGTAATCACCTGCCAGAAACTTCAAATCTTTTTATTTATTTATTTATTTTTTTTAAATGTTTATTTTTGAGAGAGAGAGAGAGAGAGTTTGAGCATTTGTCTAAAGGTCATGCAGCCAGAAGGCAGAGAGGAAGCTATCGTATTCCAAATCATTACCGTTTATTGTCTCTTCTTCCGGATCCTTTCTGGATTTAATTCTTTTACCCGTGTCAATGTCTGCCTTTACATTCGTTTGATCCCTATTGGATCTTCTGTTTCACTGAATCACATCTCTTCCCTCCCTTCAAAGGGTCCCTGATAAATTTCAATCTCATTCCTGCCTCCACTTTTTTTTCTAACCAATAATATTTATTAACCATCTACTACTCCCCAGCTACTCTCAACAGCCCCATCCTTTATTAGCAAAGCCAGGTGTCTACCACAGACTCGTCCTGTTGACAGCCAGTCCAAAAATAGTCAAGATGTCGAATGGGCAGAGTCAAACTGTAGACTTCATACAAGAAGTAAAGAGCCAAAGGAGTCAGGTGTATAAGTGGGTTCTTCCGTAGCTGCAAGCATGTGTCTGTGTAGTTTTCTCCACTCTACCCTTCGGGCTTCCCAGCAGCCGCCCATAGCCCATGAACAGGTTACGCAGCTAGACCATCTGTGATCTCTGTGAAGTTCGTGGTTTGAAGGTGGCGGGAGTGATAAAAGGTGGGTGTGCCAAGAGTAGGGACTGAAGCCATCTTTAGCCCTGACGTGCTCTTTCAGAAACACCCTCCTCAAAATCACGCACTTTGTGCAATCTTGTACCTCTGGTGTATCTCCCCTGTATATATCTCCCTTGGGATCAATTTTTAGGACAAGATTTAGTTGGAGGGAATTTTATATTGGATTACACATATCATATTCTATGGGGCATACTGGATTTCTAACAGCAATATTTTGATAATTTGACAACCTAATAATACTTGAGTTGAAATATTCTCAACTGTATGAGAAACCTTGGGATTTCTTTTTTCAGTTTTTTTTTTCTTTAGGTTTTCTCCCCCCAACATTTTTTAAATGAAATTTGCAATCATTTAAAAAATTTGAAGGATTATACAGAAAATATCCATATCCACTGCCTAGATTCTACAACCAGTGGATGGCTGTGTTTGCTTTGTTACGTACTAGCTATTCATCTTTCTATCCATTTGTCTATATTATTTTTGCTGCATTTTGAAACCATTTGCAGTAAAGATCACCACATGCACATCACTAACTAGAGCTCAGTATTTGTTCATGTATTTTTTAAGGAAAAAAAATTGCCAGCCGTGAAATGCCCAAATCTTACTGTAGCTTTCTAAAAGTTTCGACAAATGCATACAGGTGTATAATGTAACTCTTATCAAGATACAGAACAAGACAGGGCACCTGGGTGGCTCAGTTGGTTAAGCATCCAATTCAGCTCAGGTCTGATCTCACTGTTTGTGAGTTCAAGCCCTGCGTCAGGCTCTGTGCTGACAGCTCAGAGCCTGGAGCCTGCTTCCCATTCTGTGTCTCCCTCTCTCTCTCTCTGTCCCTCCTCCACTCACACTCTGTCTCTCTCTCAAAAATAAACATTAAAAAAAAAAGATATAGAACAAGACTAATGCCCACATCGTTCTCTCAAGCCCCGTTCCCACTCAATCCCAGTCAAACTCAGACACAACCACTCGTCCCTTTTACTTTTCATTATACATGAAATAATATTTTCCAAAAGGAAAATGATTCAGGGTTTACATCTATACCACTGTTGGTATTTGGAGCCAAATCATCTATTAGTGCCTAGAGTACAGAATTCTCACAAATAGGAATCTCACACTTGCCTCTTAGGACAACGCCATTTGCCCTTTTTCTAACCAAGTGTTGCTTTTCCTACCGTTGGATAATGGTTCCTCCACCTTTCTGTGATTCCCAAAGCTGCTTGAACAATTTCAAGGAAGTTAAGACTGGCACTCTGTGTCTTCCCTGTTTGGCTTTCACAGCTTCCGTTCTGCAACTGAAGCTTCCTGTGTGACTTTGGACATGATCTTATTATTGGGCACTGATTGTGTACCATGCACAGAGACCACTTGTAGCGGGTGGACACCAGAGATTTTTCTGGACTCATTCATGAGGTTTCTTGGCACCACTGGGCATTGCTCATTTGACATGGGGTTCTGTAGAGTGATAGGGACACCTGCTAAGCTATCCCACACAATGCCCAATTCAGGTCCAATCGTTAGTCATGTGGCACATGCTTCTGACTAAGCTGATTTGGTGTGTGTGTCACAGGATGCCACACAGTGGAGTGACCTTTTACAACATGAGTGGGTACATTCCATTGTAATCAGCGAGTTTTTTGTTGGATTTTCTGCTCTAGAAATCTGCCAAAGAAAACTTGTAGGAGTAAGAAAAGGCAATTTGAAATGGAGGGCCCCCAGCTCAGTGGAAGAAGGAGCTGGCCAAGGAGCCAAAAATATGGGTGTACGTTGTGCAGTGGCCACTGAGATGTCCTTGGGCGAAAGTATGAGAAAGGAGGGGGGATACTAAGAACATTTCTATGACTTGCCTCGAAAGAAGTTCCAAGTATTCCCTCAGCAGATATAGAGGAATTCTTTTAAAAATACACAGGCATAACACAAAGACGGGCTCTCGGAATACTCACGCTCCTTTGGTGGTATGATTTCCATGGTGGTGGTACACAGCCTAAACAGGTTAATCCTGCCGTTCTCTCCAGAGCAAGGAAGGGGCTAGGTCCTCTCTGGATATCCCAGAGCATAGACCAAGGATGGCATGACAGTAATAAAAATAATTGCTGATATTTCTCGGCGCTTACTATAGCCGTTAGATTCCCAGCAGGAAGCAGATGGCCCAAATTGTGGAGATAGGGGAGAATTTAATAACAGTTACCCTGGGGAAACTAAGAGAGAAAGGCAAAGCACCCAGGGACTAGGGAGGGAAGAAGCAAGCCATACTCTGAGCCCTCTCTCCCCTCTTCCTGCAATCTCTTGCCAGGAGGCAAGGCAGCCCAGGCAAGGCAGTCATGCTCCACAGAGGTCATTGCCAGAGGCATGTAGCAGCACAGAGGACCGGGAAAATGATCATGAGATGGGAAGGAAGCACACCGAGAAGGACCTCCTCTCAGATCAGAGCCCCTTCCTATCGGTCCCAGGTGCAGGCAGGCCATTCTGATATCCTGCAAGTAGAGCCCTTCAAGATTATCCCAAAAGTCCCATTGGACCGTTAGACCTGGAAAGGTCAATGTGACCCACATCTAACCAGAGAATCTCCACATCTGCCTGGGACTAGCACAAAGATCCCCTTTGTGGTCCTGAGTATCTCATTCTAGAACCTTCATACCAGCATGAAGAGTCTAGAAGGAGCTTTTGTGAGTCTGCACCCCTAGGAGACCAGAGAGCATGGTTCCAAATAAGGTCACATGCACAGGTACAGGGAGGGGGTGGGGTTAAGACTTCAACATATCTTTCTGATGGACACAGCTCAACCCACAACGAAAGCAGTGAGCGTGACGGGGGCTCGAGCAAGCGTGTCTGGAATTGGCATCACCCCGTAGGGGGTGACTCTGGAGGGCTCACATTTTCATACTTGTCCCGGTGGGAGCCCCACTGAGAACAGAGATTGTAGGGCCAGCCTCTTGGGGGGTCTTGACAATTGGAGGAGCCACAGGGCAGAAAGGCAGCTAGGCTAGGGCGAGCCGGGCGGGGACCCTCCTTGCCTATATCTGTGCACATGGACTCAGCACCAACTCCCATGTGCCCAAGGCTGCAGCAGCCTGTCATTTGGGGGGGGGGCGGGGAAAGGCAAGTCCCCCCATGTGGGCTCAAGCTGCTGTCTCTGGCCTGAGGCACTAGGAGCTTTCACACCTCTTTCTTCTAGTGCCCAGATACCTTCCACATGTTGTATACACGGGGGGCTAAATCATTTCCTTCTTTGTTACCATACTGATTGGTTGCATATGCCATTCTGTGGGGGTCTATCCTATCTGAGGCGTTTGACACACCCGGAGCCCATCTGAGCAAGCCTGGAAAACCCGAGACCTGGAAGTCAGACGTGGGCAGAACCACGTGGGCTCAGGGACACCGGATTGCCTCCCTGCCCCCTGGGCAGAAAACACCCTCAGCTGGCACCCCATTTTCATCGAGGGATGGGCAGTGAAATGATTAGGAGTCTGAAAGATGTGCTTGTCGATCTTGGTATTACATGACTTCCGGCAAGTCGCTCATGGCCCCCCAAGCCTCACCTTCTGCATCCGTAAAATGGGACCAGCGCTTACGACAGAGGTGGTTGTGACGGCAGAATGAAATGAGGAATTTAGCATGCTTTGTGTGCTGTGCTCGGTACTCCTTACTGAGCAATTGTTCCATAACTAACGATTTCATTTTGTTCTACACACACGCCTAGTGATATGGGTGCCCCCAGCGAAACATGTTACTGAGCACCTAGGAAAGAAGAGAAGCAAGGACAGGGGGACCCACGAGCCACTTGTCCATCTTTCCTGAGGCCCACCTGCACACTCGCCACCTGCCGAACTACCCACCAGAGCGCTTCTCCTGCTGGGGTGGAGAGAAGGTGACGTCTGATCTTTGGGGCAGATCAGATTCCTCCACCACTCGGGCAGCCCCATCCTGACTTCATTTCGGGAATATCTTTACTGTGGCCTCCAGGATCTCCAAACCCTTTATGGGGTGGATTTAGCATGCCATTGCTCTCAAACCTCTTTGAACTCCACGCTTGGGTTTTATTTCTTCCCCTGGACCTGCCAGCTGAGCCGTGTGATGGGGAAGGAGGAACCTAGTGAGGGGACCACAGACAGTGTGCAAGGAACATCCGCTGGTTTCCTCACGGGGTACACATGGCGCGGAAGCCAATGTCACTAGAACGCAGAGCGCAACGCTCACCTTGTGCTCACTTACACTGCTGGAATCACTGTCTACAGAACATATTGTTGTCAGAAGTGTTACTGCCATTGCTAAGTCACGAGAAAGCTTATGCGCTGAAATAAGGTAGGTACCTTCGTTTGCTTTCGATGGGTCAGAAACCTGACAGTCTTGCAGCTTTAATGCCATTGAATCAAGAAAACGGGACTTTGAGGGACAACTGGGTGGCTCAGTCAGTGAAGCATCTGACTCTTGACTGCAGCTCAGGTCATGATCTCACGGTGCGTGAGTTCGAGCCCTGTGTCAGGTGCTGTGCTGACAGAGAGGAGCCTGCTTGGGGTGCTCTCTCTCTTTCTCTCTGCCCCTCTCCTGTTTGTGCTTGCTCTCTCTCTCTCTCTCTCTCTCTCAAAATAAATACATAAACTTTTTAAAAAAGAAAAAGAAAATGGGACTTTGAGCATACCATTCACCTTCTTACTTGCTATATGATTTTAACAAGTTCATTATTTTATCTGAACTTCCATCTGTGGACCCAGGGATGACAATATAGATTTCTCAAGGTCATTGCAAAGGGGAAATTAGGTCGCATACATAAACCACAGTGCTTGGTACACGGTAGAGGATCTTGCATAAAGCGGTGAGAAGTGATGGCGTACAACGGGCATTCAGTAAAGGTCCCCGTTCTTCATATTCCGGCACCCGGACAGAGATCAGAAAGTTTTTCTAACAGTCAGATAGTATTTTCAAATTTCAGCCATACAGACTCAGTCGCGACCATTCAGTTCTGCTGTTATATCGCATAGCACCCATAGGCGTTGTTCAAATGAATAACCGTGACTGAGTTTCAACAAAGGTTTATTTATTAAAAAAAAAAAAAAAGACAACAGACCTGATTGCGTCCATGGACCAGAGTCCTATGACCCCCCCGCCCCCCCCCCCCCCGGTAAAACGTTGTGTATGATATCATAAATGACAACATCTAGAAGATAAACCCTATTCATCCTTTAACATTCTAATTTCAACCTTCTCTCTTCTGTGGGAACTGTTCCTCCCTGACAATGTCACGCAGACTTAAGGGTCTTAAGGTAGCCATCTTCCCACTGTGAGGAGAATGGGGGCGCCATTTCCCAGGGGTCTGTGAGGTCCTAGAAGTTAGGGGCTGTCTCTTCACCTTTCTCAAATTGTTAAAAAGCAAAAAACAGTGTTTGCAACTGTGGGTGATCTTGTCCTCAGGGGACATTTGACCACGACTGGAGACATTTGGGGGTGTCGTAACTGGAGGGGGTTCTATTGGCAACCATTGGGCAGAGACCAGAGTTGCTGCTAATATTCTCCAGCGTAGAGGAGAACGTACAGGAAAGATGATCCGGCCTTCATGCCAGTAGTGTTGAGGTGGAGACACACTGAACCAGTAAAAATGAAGCATTTTGTAAGCTGTTAGTGTAACTCATGTGCACAGCCCTTTACAGTTTATATAATGCCACCTAAGCTGTTCCCCCAAACAGTGGGGAGAATCAAATGAGATCATGTAGGTAAAGGATGTCTGCACAGATCTTTAAATCTCTACAAAAGCAAAACCTTTTCTGTCAGTTAACCAACCCTGGAGTGCCAACACCAGGTAGATTAATTCTGGAACATTCTTCAGTTTATCCAGTCCAAATCTCCCCCTTCAGTTTAAGCCCTTTTCCCATCAGTCTCTTCTCAGCAGAAATAGGAGTGCCCTTGGCCACCTTTCAAATGCGGGGGAACTGGGAAGCCACACCTCAGTCTGCTTTTTCTGTAGACCAAATTATCAAATTCCTTTTAGCTTTTTCCCTGGGTCCTATTTTTGAAGCCTTTAATTATTTTCATTTTTACAAAGATCCCCCTGTGGATTTTCTCCTGGTTTGCCACATACCTCCCACAGCCGACCATCTTAACCTAAGCGAGCTTCCAATTAATCTTCCCCTTGGACAGAATTACGTGATGGTTTTTGCAAGCCACACTGGCTTTCGTGTACATTCACAGATGCGTATAACTTTGGTGATAGCCTGTCCTCCTGCTTGAAAGAGTTTGGCCCACTTTTCTGTTTCGTGTGAGCGAGTGACGTGGGAAGGTGCAGCAGCTGTTGTTTTGGGGAGCTGATCTAAAACATCTAGGTAGGCAAGGGACACATTTCCTTGTTAGGTGTTGCCCACTTAGGGACGCAGAGCGGGACGCGGGGGTGGTTTCTTGCATTTGCTTATGTCATGGGTTGAATTATGTTCCCCTAAAAAAGGTAGGTGGAAGGCCTGACTGCCACCACCTCAAAATGCGACCTCATTTGGAGATCAAGTCTTCACAGAGGTAATCAAGTTAAAATTAGGTCATTAGGGTGGGCCCTAATCCAATATGACTGATGTTCTTATAAAAAGGGGAAATTTGGATGCCGACAGATAAACGTGGAGGGAAGGTGATGTGAAGATACAGAGGGAGACGATAAGCCAAGGAACAAGTTGAGAGACCTGGAACAGATCCTTCTCTAGAGGGTTCGGAGGTAGCATGGCCCTACTGACCAGCCGGATGTTGGATCTCTGGACTCCAGAGCTATGAAAGAATATGTTATTTATTATTTCTTTTCGGTACTTTGTTATAGCAGCCCTAAGAAACTAGCTGCCATAGTTTCTGCCACTGATGCCCTAGCTGGAGTTCATGATCATCTCGAAACATTTCTGCCAAGGACTGTTCGCCACTGTTCCTCCGTGTATCCGACATCATCAGTGCTCCACCCACTTCCCCTCACTTTATTCCAAGGGCTACGTGCCACCATGATGATGGCTTCCTTCGTCTCCTTGCTAATGACATTCTGTGACTGCGGGCACCCCCCCCCCCCCACATACACACCAGGCTACAAATGCCAGAAAGATTCCAGAACCTCTCAGTCAAGGAGAGGCAGCACTTGTGCAAAAATAGTTCTGGAAGGGCTCTCCTTCACCCCTGGCGGGATCACTCGGAGTCGGGCTCAACACAACTTTTCAAAAGGTCCTGAGCAGTCTGGACCCAATTTTCAGGTAACAGAACCTACTAATTCAGGTATTTCTTCGTAGCCTTCCATCTTTCACTCTCTTACTTCCCCACTCTTCCCAGTATAATTAGAATACCTGGCCCAAATCTTTGTCTTGGGATCTACTTTAGAAGAGCTTCACCTACATCACCCCACAACAAGAATATGAATGACGAGCAAAGACCTGAGAGCCAGCACCATATTTTTTTGTTGTTGTTGTTACTAAAACCCAAAGAAAAGAGAGCAGACTTTGGTATTATCTGTCCCAGAAAAGACAGCCCCATAGCAACCAGGGGTGAGGTCAGAAGTCAAAGCCAAAACCTGAACAGACACTTGGTAAGATTCAGACGCCCCACCTAGAGTGGCAGCTGACAATGAATGGTTCCGGATCGCTGCCCTCCAGTCACGTGGCCATTCTTCCGCTCACATCTTGCCAGATGCCAGGTGAAGAGCTGGAGGTATAGAAGGAGATAAGACACATCCCCTGAACTCAAGGCGCTCACCTTCTTGTGGGAAGAGACCAAGGTGGAAAAAGTGTGACTGAGGTGCCATGTGACAAATGCTAATTGGAACCCTGGGAAACCCGGGATCGAAACTAGAGAGTCACATCCTGAAGGGCCTTGTATGCTGGGCTAAAGAATGTGTAAGTTATAATCAAGACTGAGTTCATGAATGTGTGACCTGGGCAGTCAAACAAGGTTTTGTGCTTACAAGGGGCCCCACTTTGGGGTTACTGTTCTCCTGTTGGGGTCCTGAAAGTCTTCATAATTTTTAAACAGGGGGCCTTGATTTTGTGCCAGGTTCCAAAAATTGTGTACCCAGGCCTGACGATAAGAGATGACTATCCTAGAGAGTGTGGTTTTAAGCCAGGCCTAAGGTGTACGTGCTAGGATTTTTTGTTTTTGTTTTTGTTTTATTTATTTTTTGAGAGAGGGTGTAAGCAGGGTGGGGCAGACAGAGATGGGGACAGAGGACCTGAAGCAGGCTCTGCAGTGACAGGCTGAAAGCAGCAAGCCCAGTGTGGGTCATGAGATCATGACCCCAGTCAAAGTCTGATTCACAACTGACTGAGACACCCAGGCACCCCAGTTAGGGATTTCTGAGGAAGGCAGAGTGTTGATTGGGCGGGGTTGGGAATCACTGATGGTTGCTACATTTGGGGTATTTTGAGGAGCTCTCTGGCCAATCAGAACCTCTGCTCCCACTTATATTGGATATGGAGGCATTCATTCACTCATTCATTCATTCGATATTCAACTGTTCCCAAGGCTTCAACATAGACATACGACATGACAATATTTACTATAAAGTGAGAATCCACGTGTAAGTCATGTCCATCTGACCTGACAGTCAAGGGAATTTAGTCAATGTTCTCTGTACCTACCATAAATTAGAAAGCGTTTTTCACCCTCCAGTGTAATTCTTTCAATATCTTTCAACAGATGATAAATCTGAAGCTCAAGGAGGCTTCGGTTCTTCCTGGCTAAACCCAGACTTTCTCAGGGTGACCTCCATGGTAGAAGTGGTGAGCCAAGCCATGCATCCAGGTCTTTCTCTGCAAGGGCCCCATTCACCTACCAGTCTCCCTAAGTCCCCGTTTACCAGAAGGGCTCCCAGAAGCCTGTCTCCAGAGGTGGGGGCTTCTGAAAGCGGTCGCTGCATTTTATAGATTTATAGGGCGATATGTTGTGGCGGGTTGTTACCTCCTTCCTGATTGTCCTTTAGATCTACAAAGGATAAATTTCTGAATCTCGGTGGGGAAGCGTGTGTCCAGGCGCAAGTATGAACTCATCCATCTTGACCACGATGCCAGGTTTTCTAACAGAGGGGCTTCTGAGGGTTGCTTATTTGGAGTCCTTGCGCCCCTATCTAGTGCTACGGAACCCTGGTTCTCCTCCAACATTCACACAAGCACGCGCACGTGCGTGCGCACGCACACACACACACACACACACACACACACACACAGCCGTGGTCTCAGGGGAAACCGACCGAGCCCCCCCTCCCCAGCTCCAAGAGGCTTGATTGGCCTCAGGATATCCCCCCTCCTCCTGCCATGATTGGTTTAAGAATGGGCATGTGACCGGATTCTGGCCAATGAGACACGAGGGGAAATTGAGGGGGAGGGATCCCTTCAGAGAAAAGTTTTCCCTCTCGGAAGAAAATCGACTACAAGTTTCAGACTTCCTCACCTGAGATCTGTGCATAGCCTTTACCCATACATTTCCAACCAGTTCGGTAACCGTGGGTAGGTCACTAAAATGGGTACAGAGTATTTCCATACACACTGTCTCCTGTTTGAGTGAGGTGAAATTCACAAGCGTAAAACGTAATACTTTAGAAGAGAACTTTCAGTGGCATTTAGCACATTTACAGTGTGTGCAGCTACCGCTAATATCTAGTTGCAGAACCTTTTCATCACCCCGCCCCAAAACTAAGCGTTTCTTCTCCCTTTCTTCTCCAAATAGCCTCTGGCAACCACTAACCTGCTTTCTGTTTTCTGTGGACTGACCTACTCTAGATATTTATATAAACGGAATCAGACAACGCGTGGCCTTTTGTGTTTGGCCTCTTTCACTTAACATCATGTATTTGAGGCACCTCCATGTTGTAACATGTATCAGGACTTTATTCCTTTTTTTGGCTAGATAATCTTCCATGGTCTGTCTGCACCACAACCTCTTTGTCCATCCGTCAGTTGATGAATATTTGGGCTCTTTCCAGCTTTTGACTATTATGAATAATGCCGCTATGAACTTGCATTTACGTGTATTTGTTTGAGTACCAGTTTCTAATTTTTGGGTATACACGGAGGAGTGGAATTACTGACTCATGTGGTAATTTTAACTTTTTGAGGGACCGCCAAATCGTTTCCCACCACAGCTCTACCATTTTACATTCCCACCGCACTGCACATACACTATCTCATTTTACCCAGGATACCAACCTGATGAGATCGGATTATTTTATAAAGGAGGATCCCGAGAGTCAAAGACCGAAAACCATTTGCCTGTGTCAGTTTGTCAGTTTCAGAATTAGATTTCCATGCCTTTGCCTGAAAGTCCGGTTCCCTTGTGTTGCATCAGCATCTCAGGTCTCTAGCTTCCGCCTTTGGAGAGAACACGCACAGTTCTGTAATATCTCAGCTTGCCCAGATATTGATGAAGCATCAGAGAAAACTCCCGGCTCAGAGACCCAGGTGCTTAATACTATGTTAACACAAATATATATGGTTACTTTGCAAACCCAGCATGTAGAATAATACCCAACCCATTGTCAGTGCCCAGAAAATATTTGTTGAGTGAATGAGTCTTATGCATTCATCTAGGGGTGTCTCTGGTAGCTTGCAATGTCTTTGCTGCCTTTTCTTTCACACCATTTTTTGCCAATGCAGTGCTGCTAAGACAATAAAGCACTGCATCTACCCAGTGTAACATACCTCCAGCAATGACAGAATGTCTCTCAAACTCTCTAAATTGAAAATATGCCCTTATCCGGTATGCCAATATCCTTTAAATAGGGTGGCAGTGCCTTTCTCAATTTGACTTTGTATTATTTAACCTATAAACAGATAGATCCCCCATGTATTTTAACCAGTATGTTCACTATTTATTTATAAATCAGTTTTCATCCCTCAGGACTTCGATGTTTTCTTGCCAAGCAGTAACTAGAACCAACTCCAAATAACGAATACGTTTTGTAGTTAATAAAAGTCTTTTCAGATCAATACGGTTAATAAGTGATATTGTCACTTGGGCATGTTGATAAAGTTAAAAAAAAAATTAAAAAATAAGCCCAAGCCAACTGAAAAGCTGGAACTGAAAATAGATTATAGCATTTTGCCCCGAGGCTTTGGCAGTGATTGAAACAAAGTGTTTTGAAACAGAGCAAATTGGCATTTCTCTGACTTCTAATGTTGGGTCTCTCCAAGCTCAACACCTGGTTCAACTACACAAAACAGCCATTCAGAATTATAGTCTGGGCTTTTGTTATGCAAAAGGTAAATGAGGGCAGCATGAGCTCTTCCAGGAAAAGCTGTTTTTACTTTTTCCCTAGGGAGAGCTCTCATCAAAGAAAGAAAGAAAGAAAGAAAGAAAGAAAAAAGAAAAAAGGCAAAAGAAAATTGTTGTTGACAGGAAATCAAGAATCCTGAAGATGAGTGGGTTCTGAAATTATTTAATAGAAGAAGAGTTCGCACGATGTTCTAAAATGTCTCTACTATAAATGAATTAAAGTGAACCCCAACCTTCTCTGGGAACGTTCAGCTATCGTAGAACATTTGGAGCCATTTCTGGCTGGCTGTCCTCTGCCCAGCTCTCAATCTGCAGAGACTTGCCTTGACTTCAGTTGCATTTATGTTCTAATCAAAATAATTTGACTGAAACAGTGGTTGGCCCGTGGTAAGAGAACCCACACCTCTATATGATGATAAGCCTGTGAACATTTGCACATACTCATAGGCGCGTATATGTGGTTTATATAATACGTTGTGAACAGTGTTGAAAACTGCACTTGAATTTAGTGTTTGAGGTTGCTGGCCGTGCTGCTCAGCCTATTGCTGTAAAAGCCCAAAGTCCAGAATGAGAGCTGAGTGAAGTAACAGCCATTTCGCCAAAGCAGATGCATCTAAGACGCCTGCCATTTGCCGCCATGACTTGTAACTCTTTGGATCCAGTGGCTTCCTTGTTGGATCTCTCATTATGTTGGCTGTTAAGTACATGTGGAGCCAGGTGACTTCAGAATCTAACTGAAGAGTTTTCGGGCACCTGGGTGGCTCAGTCAGTTAAGCATCTGACTCCTGACCCCAGTCGGTCAGCCATCTGACAACGCAGAGCCTGCTTGGGATTCTGTCTCCCTCTCTCTCTTCCCCTCCCCCATTCGTGCTCATTCCCTTTCTCTCCCTCCCTCCCTCTCTCTCTCTCTCTCCCCCCCAAAATTAAAAAAATAATAATAATTGAAGAATTTCACCAGATGAGTATTGAGAGAGCAAGGGGATCACACATCACTGCACCCCAGGAACCTTCTCCACCTCCAACAGCAACTTTTCTGCCCTCCTTGGCTTCTTTGGCAGCGGGCTATTGAGGTTCACCTGTATGCTGGGCCTTTGGAGATGGGATACACCGCAGTGAACAGGACCAGGCCTGTGCTACCTTGGAGGTCACCTCCTGGCACGGAAGACAGATGAAAAGAGCCCATTAAGCTCTATAATTGCAGGTGATAAGCAGGCTTAGAAGAAAGGGGAGGGAGTGGTCTGAGAAGGAGCTAGTTGGTAGGATCCGAGAAAGCCTTAGGAAGGAGCAAGTTCTGGAGACATTTAGAGGCCATACCAGTGGGAGCAGTGAAGGCACGTGTCCTCAGGTAGCATTGATGTGTCTGAGAAAATCAAGACGGACCAGGAGGAATACCAGAGAAGGTGGGCAGGGTGGGCAAGCCAGAGCACAAGCACGCTGTAGGGCAGGGTGTCTCACCTCAGCACTATGGACATTTAGGACTAGATATTTTTTTGTCATTGTAGCGGGAGGTGGGTCCGAGTCCTGTGCATTGTAAGACATTTAGCAGCATCCCTGGCCTTTATCCGCCAGATGTCATTAGCACCTCCATAAGTTGTGGCAACCCCAGAAGTCTCCAGACATCACCAAATGTCCCATGGTGGCCGAGGGAGGAAGGCAGAATCACTCCCATAGGTCATGGCGAGAAGAGGTGGTGGCAATGACCCTGGAGGTTTTGTTGTTGTTGTTTAAGCTTATTTATTTACTTAGAAAGAGAGAGAGAGAGCATGAGCGGGGAGAGGGGCAGAGAGAGAGAGAGAAAATTCCAAGCAGGCTCCATACTATTGGCAAAGAGCCAAACGCAGGGTTTGATCTCACAAACCATGAGATCATGACCTGAACCGAAATCAAACCGGATGTTTAACTGACTGAGCCACCTGGGTGCCCCTACCCTGGTTTTATTATAAGTGTGATGGAGATCTGCTGGAGAGGTTTAGCGGAAGAGATCTGCAGTATAATTTACATTTCAGAGGGAACACTCTGGAAGGTGGGCAGCAGGGGTAACGGCAGGCCTGGAAGCGTGGGCCTCTACGGAAGATCTAGCTTACACAGAGAGTCACAACTTCATGTGTGTCCCTGGGCAACCGACCGTGGCAATAAAATGACCCTTCTCTGATGTCTAGTACCAACTCCAACATTGCTGAGTCAGCAGGGACTGTGACCAAATGTAGGTCCTGATGGGAAAGGCATCTGGAAACAGACGAGACTGTTCATCAGATGGCGGAGGGTTCAGTTCACTGATACAAAGCTAAGGCTGTGGGTTGACCAAGTGGATTCACACACTGTACCTTGGGCAGATGTCCCCTCTCTGGTTCTGACTATCCCACAGCCTCGAGGAGCACCGCCTGGCGGGACCACTAGAAAACAGCAGATAACAGACCTTCATCCCGGAAGGTCACTTTCTTCACACCGCCAATCCACTGTGGAGAAAATGCAGATGCCATCTTACCCTGGTCCACAAGCCTCTGAGCGTCAGTGATGGGTCTTCTCGTCCACCTACTCCTCTTACGAGGTGCCTTGCTCCATTTATACATCCTCTTAGAGAAACTGATTCACTCCCTGCCTCTGGAGTCCTGGATCTTGGCAACTCCATTTCCTATCACTTTTTCCCATCACAGCTCCTGCCACGGATCGAATTGGGCCCCACCACCATTCATATGTTGAAGCTCTTACCTTCTAGTGTGACTGTGCTAGGAGGTAAGGCCTTTAAGGAGGTAATTAAGGTTAAGTGAGGTCATAAGGATGGGGGCCTGTTCCAGTAGAAATGATACCTTTTTAAGAGCATGAGGAGACACCAAGGGTGTGCATACACAGAGAAAGGCCCTGTGAAGACACAGTTAGAAGGTGGCCGTCCATAAACCATGAAGAAACCTCACGAGAAACCAGACCTGATGGCACCTAGATCTCCAGACTTCCAGCCTCCAGAACCATGAGGAAAGAAATTTCTGTTGTTGAAGCCTCCCACCCCGGTCTTTGGTATTCTGCTGTGAGCCCAGCAGACTAATGCACCCCCCAGATGTCATCCTCGTGTGGACAATTTCACTTCACCTCCAGGATAGTCATCTTGGACTCAGCCTCTATAACTAGTTTTGAAATACTCATTGAAAATCACCACCGCTGCCCCCCCCTCTGCCCCCACCCTCAGTTTTCCTCTGATGGTGCTTCTGGATTCTCTGAAGGGTAGTCTGACTTGTCTCCCTTAGTTTTCCTCACTGACTCATCTTTCCTGACTCCACCCTTACACGTTACTGTTCCCCCGGGTTGTGTCCTCAAAGATCCTCACATCTCAAGTCTAGACACTCTCCTAGGAAAATGCGTTTATTCCCATAGCTTTAACTATCACTTCCATGTGGATGACTCATACATTTATTTTCCCAGACTCAATATCTCCCTTGAGCTCCAGACCTTTACTTTCTGCCTCTAACATGACCTTCTCCAATTAAGGATGTCACCACCAAACCTCTCACCTAAGCAAGAAAGTTGAAAAGCACCTTTGATTCTTTCTTTTCTCTTTTTCTCCAAACTCAGAGAGGTCACAGGATCTTTTTGATTTCCTGTCTGCCTTCAATGTGTCATCTCCTGAATCATCTTTCTAATGCTTGTGTCTGATCATGCTATTCCCCTGCTTAAAAGTTATTAATGGCTTTCCATTACCTGTTGAGAAATCCCAAGTCCAGTCTCCACGCTATGCTATCTTTCTGGCAGCAACTTCTCCCACTTTCCTACCCAGATAGTGTTTATTCCAGCCCCACAGACACCAATTAACCCCCGAGACATGTGTTCCTTTCCCTGTTTTGATTCCTCTGATTGTAATGGCTCCACCGTCAACCAATTCTTTTCCTTTGCCCCTTCTCTACTTTGACAACTATATTCTCTTGTGTGTCCCCTGATCCATGTTCTCTGTCCCTGGGACCTTTTACATGTCTAACTCCTCTGCTCGATTAAGCTCTTGTACTATTGTAACCATGTCACATCCATTCTTGAAGCCCTAAATAATCTGGTATGTTCCTGACATTCAATATAGTCTCTGGAAAACATTAGTTGAAGGAACGATGAATAAATACCTTCTGTGATTATCTCTGATGGAAAACTCTCCCTTATTCTGCCATGCTTAAAACTCTGGGATTTTTATGAAGCTCATGATTGGAATGCAGCAACACAGGGTATCATTCTTTCAATAGAACTAAATTCAGTAGAACATTGGGGGAGTAGAAATAAGATGGCATACATTGTCATAGACATCTTACGCTTCAGGTCCAAAATAATTTGTGAAATAACTGAGGAAGAGGAACAACAAAAATAAAATAGTATTATCAGTGTCAAGGAAGATTATTAGCGATTGTCTAGTCAGATAGAAAATACAGATATGGCCCCATACCAAAATAAGCTATGATGGTGATCAGAGACACAAGACATCCAGTTTTGTACCAGTATAGCTCTATTCTGTTAAATGCAATTACACTGGCATATATTTATCAAAATAGGTTTTTGGTTTTTTTATCAAAACAATTTTTTTAAACAGTTGTAGCCTCTAACAATTATGCTTCCTTATTAACTCATTAAATATCAAAATATCAAAACTGCTGAGATGATCAACAATATTTTGATACACGTGCAACAACTATAATGTGGTTTGAAAATATCTATGATTTATATTGGTAAGAAAGTCACAAGTGCTTTGTAGTACTTCTCCCATGGATTTTCTATATTTGTGATTGAAGAAAATACATCTGAGTTAACAGTTAATAAAGATAAAGCCGCATTTTGTCCTAACCCAGTTTATAAAATTCTTAGCCACGGAAGAACTTCCGAGATGCAGAAAACTTGGTTTTCCTCCACTTCTTCCTGGATAAACTACGCTTTGATAAACTGTCTTTAGAAGGACACCAAGAAGTCTCCAGTGGGCTCTTTGATTTTCAGGATAACCAATACTAGATTCCTGGAAGGATTACAGAGGTTAATGCCACCATAAAGGACTTGAAAGACGCAGGGATGGTGATTCCCACAACATCCCCATTCAACTCTGCTATTTGTCCTGTGCAGAAGGCAGGTGGATCTTGGGCAATGACAGCAGATCATCATGAGCTTAATCAGGTGGTGAGTCCCATTGCAGCTGCTGTACCAGATGTGGCTTCATTGACTGAGAAAATTAATATATATTGTGGTAACTGGTATGTACCCTTTGATCTGGAAAATGCTTTTTTCTCAAAAGGTGGTGCTAAAGATCACCAGAAGCACTCTGCCTTCAGTGGGCAAGGTCAGCAATCCACCTTCACGGTCCTACTCCCGGAGTCTATCAATGCTACAGCACTACGTCATAATTTCGTTTGATTGCTTTTCCCTTCCATGAAGGATGACACTAGTCCATTATGTTGATGACATTGTGCTGATCAGACCCAGTGAGCAAGAAGTAGCAGCTACTCTAGACTTATTGGTAAGATATTTGCATGCCAGTGGGTGGGACAAAAATCCAACAAAAAATCCGGAGCCTTCTACCTCAGCGGGATGTTTACACATCTAGTGGTATGGAACCTGTCGAGCCACCCCTTCTAGGGTGAAGGATAAGTTGTTGCAGGTGGGTCCTCCTACAACTAAAAGGAGGCTTAATGCCTAGTGGGCCTCCTAGGATATGGGAGGCAACATATTCTTTATTTGGGTGGGCTACTCCAGCCTGTTTACCGAGTGACCCAAAAAGCTGCTAGTTTCGAGTGGGGCCCAGAAGAAGAGAAAGCTCTGCAACAGGTCCGAGCTGCTCTACCACTTGGGCCATAGAGCCCGGCAGATCCAACGGTGATTGGAGTATCCGGGGCAGAGACAAATGCTGTTTGGAGTCTGTGGGTGAATTGCAGTGCCTTAGGATACTGAAGCAGCCCTATGGAGATAACTATTCATTTGAGAAACAATGCTTGGCCTGCTACTGGGCCTTAGTAGAAATTAAATGCTTAACCACAGGCCACCGAGTTACCATGTGACCTGAACTCCTGTCATGAACCAGGCATTTCCTGACCCATCAAGCCATAAAGTTGGGTGTGCACAGCAACACTCTGTCATCAACTGGAAGTGATACAATCGGGCTTGCCTGAGTGGCCTTGAAGGTACAAGTTACATAAAGAAGTGGCATAAATGTCCGTGGTCCCCATTCCTGTGATGCTACCTTCTGTCTCCCAGCCTGTGCCTGCAGCTTCGTGAAGAATTCCCTACAATCAGTTGACAGAGGAAGAGAAGACTTGTGCCTCAGTTTCCAACGTGTCTCCATGAGACCCAGGCACCACCTGAAAGTGGACATCTGCACACTCAGCCCCTCTGGGATATCTCTGAAGGACAACAGTGAAGGGAAATCCTCCCAGTAGGTAGAACTTTGATCAATGCACCTGCTTGTGTACTTTGTTTAGAAATGGCCAGATATGTAATTATACACTGCTTTATGAGCTGTGGCCAATTATTTGACAGGATGGTCATGGACTTAGAAAGAACATGATTAGAAAATTGGTGACAAGGAAATTTGGGGAAAAAATATGCAGATAGACCCCTTTGATGGGCAAAAAAAAAAATGTGAAGCTATTTGGGTCCTGTGTGAATGCTCACCAAAAGATTATCTCAGCAGAGGGGTACTTTAATAATCAGGTGGAGAGGATTTTCTGTTCTGTGAATACCAGTTGACCACCCAAACTACCCCATCATTGTCCAACAGGCTCATGAACAAAGTGGCCATGACGGCAGAGATGGAGGTTATGCATGGGCTCAGCAACGTGGCCTTCCACTCACCAAGGCCAACATGGCTATAGCCTCTGCTGAGTGACCCAACTACCAGCAGCAGAGACCAACACAGAGCCCCTGATGATCAGCCAGCTACCTGAGGGCAGGTTGATTGCATTAGATCACTTCCATCATGGAGGGAATAGTGCTCTGCTCTGGATAGGGATTTACCTACCTTGCAAACAGTATGCCCAAACTGCCATCCATGAACTTACAGATGCCTGACCCATCATCACCGTGTTCCACACAGCATGGCATCTCATCAAGGGTCTCACTTCACAGCAAATGAAGTACAGCAGTGGACCCACACTCATGGAATTCACTAGCGTTCCGACCATGTCCCCAAGCATCCTGAATCGGCTGACCTGACAGAAAAGGGGAATGGCCTTTTGAAGACTCAGCTACAGTGTTGGCAATGTGGGAATACCCCCGGACCTGGGGCAGTGTTCTCCAGAAGGCTGGATATGCTGGGAATCAGCATTCACTCTAGGGTGCTGTTTCCCCTTTAGCCAGGCTTCGTGGGTCCAGAAATCAAGGGGTGGACATAGGAGTGTTACCACTCACTACTACCCCGAATGACCCCCTAGCAAAACTTTTGTTTCCTGTTCCCACGACCTTATGCTCTGCTGGCTTAGTAGTCTTAGTTCCAAAGGGCAGAGTGCGTCCACCAGGAGACAAAACAATGATTCTATTGATCTGGAAGTGAAGACTGCTGCTTTGCCACTTTGGGCTCCTCATAACTCTGAATGAACAGGCAAAGAAGGGGGTTACTGTCCTGGCTGATGTGCTTGATCCGGACTAGGAAGGAGACACGGACTTCACCTGGGTCTCTAGCTCGCAGGATGCAGATCTCAGGACTTCTTGACCTCCAAACTTGCACGAGCCAATTCCTTATAACAAATCTCTTGATATAGTAAGTCATATATATGGATCCTATTCTGTGTCTCTGGGGAACCCTAATTCATAGCAAAATAGCTACCAAAACAGGTTTTTTAATTGCAAATAGAAACGATTATGTTTTTTCATTAAGTCATTAAATAACAAGACCTACACGTGAGCTGAATGGCAGTAATTTCAGGGTCGTGGTGAGCATGCACGGTGTTTTGATACGTTTGTAACAAATATAACCTGGTGGGAAAATATCTGTTATTTCTATAGACAAGAAAGTCATATGTCCTTCTAATATTACTGCCATTAGTTCTCTATATTCAAGATTAAAGAAAATTCCCACATTTGATTTAGAGATTGGTAAAAATAAGGATATATTTTGTCCTAACCAAGTCCATAAGGATCCTCATCATAGATCCTCAGGGTCCATAGACCCCAGGGAAAGGACCTCTGAGATGAAGAAAGACTCCTTCCTGTCTCTCTACGCCTCCCTGGACAAACTATCCTTTGAGGAACTAACTTTAAAGGAACCTAGTAAATAGCCAGCAGGCTCTTTGATTCTCAGGATAACCAAACATCTAAACAATATCATATCAATAGCACTAGATAAGGAAATTGAAGCGGACTTTAGTTTATAAAAAAAAGAGCATGAAGTCTCCATTTCCCCAATTGATTGGTCGTTAGGACTAAAACAGGATCTTTTCCCTAAACTAATTTTAGCCTCTTGGCCCTCAGCAAAGTGCTTCCATATGACAGACGTGCAATACTCATTTGCTGAAGAAATGATCTTGGACGGATGGATGGATGATGGATGGAAGGATGGATGGAAGTGTCCACAAAAGTATCATTTAAAGTTCTAAAGAGAGCAGGGACTCACACGGGTTGTTTCGTTGTTTGTTTTTCTCCAATGTCCTCTTTCCTCTCTCCTCCTGCCACCTGAGAGTCATGCCCAGACACGGTCTTCCCTTGGAGCCGCTGGCTTTGGCAGTGGCTGTGCATTATCAGCTGGAAGCGATGGGGCCTTCCACACCAAGGCAATGGGCACAAGGCTGGTGAATCCAAACCACTTGTATTGTGGTTGGGTTTTCCTCAGAAGAAAACAAGGCTATGTTCCATCAGGAACTCTGCTCTCTTTGGGTAATTGATCCTTTTCTAAACGCTCTCAGGGAGAGCCCAAATGTGCCCTCATCAGAAAAGAGAAGATTTCACCATTTCAAGCAACCATATTTGGTATTAATGAATTTACATATTAATTCGAACACAGTCCCCAAGAAGAACCGGAAAATACAAAATGAGGAACAAATATATAAGTAATCCTACCACCCCAATATACATATTGCAAATATTTTAGCATATTTCCTTCAAGACTATACTAGGTTTTTCACAGTTGTCTTTTTCTTTGGGGATTTTTGTCAAGGAGAATGGGAAAAGGGGGTTGAATATACATGTGATTATTTTAGCATATGCCGTTTGATTCCCCTCTCCATTACTTGGTATAATGGCTTTTTATTATATACATGTAAATGCTGGATATATCCATAATACTTGTATTTATCAATACCCGTTTAATGACCATGTATTATCTCATCAATTAAACATCATTATTAATGACACATTTATCCTGTTTCATTTTTTTTTTCTCTGTCACAGATAAGGCCCCATGAACATCTCTATTCATCCATTTTTCCCCGTACTTCGTCTTTGGTGTAGAAATGCAAATACTACATCAAAGAATGAAATTTCTTAGGGCTCTTAATATAAATGATGACCAAGCTGCTCTCGATGTGATATTTTAAGTTTTAATTTTTTTACTGTTTATTTATTTTTGAGCGAGAGAGACAGAGCGTGAGCCCTGGGGAGGGGGGCAGAGAGAGAGGGAGACACAGAATCTGAAGCAGGCTCCAGTCTCCAGGCTGTCAGTGCAGAGCCGGATGTGGGGCTCAAACCCATGAACCATGAGATCATGCCCTG